>NW_027507764.1:458118223-459613223 GCF_037356315.1 Lithobates pipiens | reverse complement strand
TGAATCGAATGCCTCAGAAAACCTTGAATGCATGGCCTCCCTGATCCTGTAAAGCCTGCGAAAGGACCCTCGGATTCGTGGTATCAAGGAGAAGGATCATTACTGACTGGCAACCCTTCTTGATCCACGTTACAATGGTAAGGTTGCAGAACTTATCCAGCCTTTGCAGAGGGAGCAGAGGATGAAACATCTTCAGGAGGGCTTGCAGAAAGTTTTGTGTAATGCGTTTCCAGAGCCTGGGAGATTACAATTTCCTGGTCCTCCTGGACAACGTGTTACTGAGGCTTTGGTCAGTCACAGAAGGAGCAGTGGAGAAGGTGGCTGTCTGACCGATACCATTCAGACAATTCTTTAGTCCACAGCCCCAAAGTCTGATCGGTTCCAGCAACCATCACCAGCATCTGATTTACATGGTGCAGGAATACCTAGGGGCAAGACCTTTCCAACCAAATATTCACTGGTTTCCTGGGTCTTGTGGATGGATCACTGGCCAGAGCTTGCACAATATGCAATTGAGCTGCTGGCCTGTCCTGCATCCAGCGTTCTTTCTGAATGCACATTCGGTGCTGCTGGAGGCTTTGTAACTGATCACAGAGTGCGCCTGTCCACAGACTCAGATGATCGGCTCACTTTCATAAAAATGAATCAGTCTTGGATCACCAGCTGCCAAGCACCTGATGCTGATATAACCGAAAACTGCCTATGCTGAGTGACTGTCCTGTTATGCTGAGTGACTAGCCTATTCCTCCTCAATATTCATGTTGACAGCTTCTAAGAATTTTTTTTTTCAGGGCACCACAACGAGTGCCAAAGGCCCAATTTTTCTGCCCCTGTTTAACAGGGGTGTATAATTATAATTTTTGCTGTAATATTTTGCAGCAGGGCTCATTCCTGTGCTCAAATAGAGTATCTGTGAGGGGTTGCAGTGTTGTGGCACCACCAACAGTTCCTAAGGCCCAATTTTTCTGCCCCTGTTTAACAGGGGCATGTAATTACAATATTTGCTCTAATATTTTACAGCAGGGCCCATTCCTGCATTCAACAAGAGTATCTGTGAGGCTTTACAGTGTTGTGCCTCCACCACCGCCTAATGCCCAATTTTTTGCCCCTGTTTAACAGGTGCATGTAATTACAATATTTGCTTTAATATTTTACAGCAGGGCTCAACAACAGAATCTGTGAGGCGTTACAGTCTTGTGGCACTTCTGAACAGGGGCACAGACAGCAAACCAAATGTTACAGGGGTGATAACCCTTCCCTATGTTATCCAAAAAGCTTAGCAATAATTTTTTGGGCTGGAGCTATACTTACAAAATGTACCTGTTCCAATTACAAACAGATTCAACTTAAGAACAAACCTACAGTCCCTGTCTTGTTTGGAACGCCTGTATACTGCTGTTCAGGGTATATAGGGCCTAGGGGCCCCACGCCTTTTCTTTTTTTAATTTGGGTGCAGGGTTCCCATTAATATTCATACAAGATCCAAAGTACCTGGTAATGGGCTGGTGGGGTACCCATGTCGTTTTCTCAATAATTTTCATTCATATTGTCGGAACCGGACATTACAGCCACAAGCAGTTTTCAATGACTTTTATTTCTTTAGAAATGTAATTTTGTGCAGGGACTGTTCTAAACACAGAAACACGTGCCACTTTACAGGCATACTATAGTCACCCCCCAGGTACGATATTTAAAGGAATATTTCACTTTTATTTTTTCACTTTATGCCTTATTAACCGGTTCAGCCCTGGAAGATTTTACCCCCTTCCTGACCAGAGCACTTTTTGCGAATCGGCACTGCGTTGCTGCCCATTCTGATCAAAGCACTGGAAACAAAGTGGATTTCACACGTCAGGGTGTTCTCTTAACTCCCACTAGAACTTTACCATACTTTACCATACATCTGTCCTATTAATATCCTCATATTTGCCAATGTTTTCCTTGTCCAGCAATCAGAAATACAGTTCTTTGCAGAAATGGCGGAAATTAAGAAATAATTCAACAATGCTATATTGCTCATTCAAATAAGCTTACTTAGGTGCACATATATTCAAAGGGCTGTATTTGCTTTTTTTTTTCTTCGTTTTTTTCTGCCCTGCTGCTTACATACTGCTGAATACATACAATATATCTGGTTATTTTCTCTGAAATAACACAGTCAGACTTTTCTAACATGATAAAACCTCTCATCTCTACCTCTAAAATTGCAGCCTAATAATTTGCTATTGTTATCCTTATTATTTGAAAAAAATAGACTGTAATTGTTATTTCTTGATAAAATATGCCTCATTTTATCCTTACAAATTATGGCCTTTCAAAAATGACTGTACAACACTTCTTGGTCAATGTTTTATCTAAAATTTTTGTGGAGTCATTTTTTTTAAATTTAATACTGCATAGATACTGTTTATTTCATGGCTTCAGTGATAAAAAAAAAAAATCTTCATTGGTCTATTTACAACTCTGTTTTGTGTGTTAATTATTATTTCTGTTCTCTTTTAATGTGTTAACCACTTACAGACCACCCGCCGTCATTATACGGTGGCACTTTGAAGTAGAATACCGTTGTTATGGCAGCAGCTAGCTGCCAATACCCTGGTGTCCACTTCTTCAGTGGGCAGTCCATTTTCAGATAATAGTAATCTCAGTGGTGAATTCGCCAAGAGGACACTTTTATCGGTGGCGGAAGAGGAGCCCCCTGAGTGAGGGGAAGATGGCCCCCCGCTCGGCTCCATACAATTGCAGGGCAGAAGTGACCTCAAAACGTCATTTCAGCCCATAGCTCTTAAAGGGACTTTTTTTTTCTTTTCAAACTATTATTTTTTTTTTTATTGCATTTTAGTGTAAATATGAGATCTTTTTGACCGCAGATCTCATATTTAAGAGGTCTTGTCATGCTTTTTTCTATTACAAGGGATGTTTACATTCCTTGTCATAGGAATAAAAGTGACACTTTAAAAAAAAAAAAAAAGAACTATGTAAAAATAAAATAAAAAGTAAAATAAATAAGAAAAAAAATGTATGCGCCCCATGCCGCCGAGCTCACGTGCAGGAACGAACGTATATGTGAGTAGCGCCCGCATATGAAAATGGTGTTCAAACCATACATGTGAGGTACCATCGTGATCATTATAGGGAGAGAAATAATTTTAGCTCTAGACCTCCTCTGTAACTCAAAACATGCAACCTGTAGAGTTTTTAAAGATTGCATATGAAGATTTTTAAGAATACAAGTTTGTCACCATTCCAAAAGCGGGTGCAGTTTTAAAACGTGACATGCTGGTTATCAATTTACTCAGTGTAACATCATCTTTCACAATATAAAAAAAATTGGCTAACTTTTTACTGTTGTCTTATTTTTTTTTTCAAAAAAGTGAATTTTTTCCAAAAGAAGTGCGCTTGTAAGATCGCTGCGCAAATACGGTGTGACAGAAAATGTATTGTAATTAACACCATTGTATTCTCTAGGATGTTAGTGAAAAATATATAATGTTTGGGGGTTCTAAGTAATTTTCTAGCAAAAATAAACAGATTTTTTTTGTTTTCAAAAAAGTTTATTAAAGCGATAAATAGAAAACAGTGTCAGCAAAAAGGATCAGATGACATATACATCATAAGCAGTTGGATGACAAGATTGTAATAAAGTGGTAAACAGACCATAGGACTCTACAGACCAAACAAAAAATATAAACATTAGTGTAGATCTTACATCCAACAAAAGACTGCAAGAAAGAGAAAAGATAAAATATTCAATGTTCTGACCATCATATCTAAAATGTATAAGAATAGACTATACAAAGAAAGAGAGGAGAAAAGTTCAGAAAGGAAATAAAAAAAAGAAAAAATTGCAGATAGACAAGAGAAAAAACCCAAGGTATGATCATTTTAGTAATCGGAATAGGAACCATGGGTTCCACTTTAGGTCATATATATGAGTCGTGTCCTGCAGAGTATGGAAAATCTTTTCAGTCAGCATTACTTGATCAATGCGTGAGAGAACTTGAGATAAAGGGATCGACGGGGACTTCCAATGAAGTGCTATAGTCCATAACATAGAGACACATATGGAGTGAACGAGCCTTACTAAGTGTTTTGGGGTGTCAGGCGGGGTTTGGAAGAGAAGACAGTGGTGATAAGTGAGGGACAATGCCCAACCAGCGAGCTTGTCCATCAGTCTTAAAACCTCTTGCCAGACTGGACGAATTAAACCACAGTCCCAAAAGATGTGAACAAAGGTGCCCAGGTGATTGCAACCTCTAAAACAATTGGGGGATGTATGGGCATAAATCTGGTGCAAACGTACCGGAGTGTAGTACCATCTGGTGATTACTTTAATAGCCGTTTCCCTGATTGTTAAGGATCTGGTGCATTTACGCATATTGTCCCATCCCTCTTCCCAGTCTACAACACCGGTCCCCAGCGCCAACTCCTTTTCCCATTGTGATCTATACCGCAGAGTCTGATCCACAGTATGTCCTTCAAGAGCTTTGTAGATCAGGGAAATCAGGCCTTTTTGGCGTGGGAAGTTAAAACATAAATCCTCAAAGATGGTGAGTTGGGTCTGGGACCGGAGTCTGTAATGGGAGAGAAAGAAGTGGCGGATTTGTAGGTATCTGAAACGTTCTCCGTCCGGGAGTTGGTGCTGGGTCTGTAATATCGAGAAGGGAATGAAGTCAGAACCCGACACAAAGTCCTTTAACTGAGTAAGTTTACATTGAACCCACGAAAGATTCAGTATGGAGATAGGCTGGGGGGAACCTAGGATCACCCAGGAAAGAGGCGCCTATAGAGCTCTCCGAGGTGAGGTTGTATTTGTGTTTGTAGCGGTGCCACAGTAGTAGACTGTCCGCAACTATAATATTAAGCGTGTATAAAGTAGAGTGAGGTCGATGCGTTGACCACAAATAAACAGATTTTAACTTGTAAACAACAAGTTTGAAAAATAGGCCCGGTCTTAAAGTGGTTAATTGAGTGGGACTTCCAACTCCTTTGAAACGTTGGTGTTACCTTTTTCATTACGCTACCAATACCCTACTCCACATTGTCAGAAAACCCCAGTGATGCATTTGAGGCCAAATGTAAATGCTGTTTTTATTCCAGAAAACCATGTGAATATAACACAGAGAACTCTTTATCCCCAAGGCAATCATAATTTAAATGTCTGTTTAGGGAAAAAATGAAATAAAAAAATAAAATAATTTTTTTAAATTTTTTCAGTGCAAAATACTGTTCTTAAAAAAAATACTATCTCTGCTCTTAGAACCTCTAACTTCAGGCCTGGCAGACCTTGTTTTTTTTAAGGGGATTTACTAGATGTCATAGTTACATAGTTGGCAAGATTGAATAAGTACACCAGTTCATCCAGTTCAGTGTGTGTGTGTGTGTGTGTGTATTTGCATTTATGTCACTACCATTTACCATATCCCTGTATATATTGTGTTTGCTTACTGTATATGTTCATCTAAAAGTTTTTTTTTAATTTTTCCTCACTCCCCACTTACCTCACACCATTAACTTTGAAAAGTATTGTAGTAATCTGATCTGTTTTAGTTTTAGTCGTATTTTAGTCAAATAAATTGAATGGGTGTAGTTAAATTATAATGCATTATTTAACCAATAGCCGACCAGCCGCCGTCATTCTACAGTGGCAGTTTGGCTCTCCTGCATAAATCGGCCTAGCTGTACGTCGGCCCTTTAAACAGCTATAGCAGGCATGCGCATGCACAGCAGGGGACCCAATGAGTATGGCCAGCAGGCGTGATGTCCACTGGCTACACGCAATCACGGGCACGAGCACCAGAACGGAGATGTGTGTGTGTAAGCACACACACATCCCCATTCTGTCAAGAAAGGAGAAACAGATTGTCTGTTCCTACTAGTTATGAACAGCGATCTGGCTCCTCCTCTAGTCAGTCACACCCCCCCAAAGTTAGAAACACACATGAGGGAACACATTTAACCCCTTGATCACCCTCTAGTGTTACCCCTTCCCTGTCAGTGACTTTTATACAGTAATCAGTGCATTTTTATAGCACTGATCGCTGAATAAATGTCAATGGTCCCAAAAATGTGTCGAAAGTGTCCGAGCTGTCTGCCGCAATGTCGCAGTCCCGCTTAAAAAAATGCAGATCTCCGCCATTACTAGTAAAAGAACAAAAATGCCATAAATATAGCCCCTATTTTGTAGACGCTTTAACTTTTGGGCAAACCAATATATATACGGTTACTGCGATTTTTTTTTTTAACAAAAATATGTAAAAGAATATATATCGGCCTAAACTAAGGAAGACATTTGTTTTTTTATATCTTTTGGAGGGATAATTATTATAGCAAAAAGTAAAAAAATTACTTTTTTTTTCAAAATTGACATTCTTTTTTTGTTTATAGCGCAAAAAATAAAAGCCGCAGAGGTGATCAGATACCACCAAAAGAAAGCTCCATTTGTGGGAAAAAAAGGACGTAAATTTTGTTTGGGTACAGCATCGTAGAACCGCATAATTGTTAGTTAAAGAGATGCAGGCCATATGGCCTGGTTATTAAGGAGCCAAATCCTTCTGGGGCTAAGTATTTATCTAGAATTTCCAAAATGATTATATACTCCTGGAGTAAAAATCAAATACCTTGTAATGGGGATGGGGAAGTAAATGGTAGTGAGGGAGTACACAGGGCAGAGAACTGGTCTGAGGAGGCTGTTATTTTACACAGTGCTAAGCACTGCTACCTTGCTGGGAGGGGAAACATTCACCACGTAGTTTGCAGGGCATTATTCCAGAACTCCAAGGCAGCAGGCAGAAAGAGAGAGCCAGCATCTCTCAGTTTTTTTTTTAGGGGGCTGGGGCTTTGACAGGCAGATGGAGCTCAGAGGAAAGCCAAAGTTTAGGTGGGTAAACAACCCTCCCTTCAAATTTCATTCCAATTGTGTTCATTGACAAAAATTGGAATTGATTTTCATTAAAGTTTTCGTCAATTGACTAAATTAAAATATTATTTTTGTTTAGTTTTTGTTACTGAAAACATGCAGTTGACAAAAAATATGATGAAAATATTTTTGTTGACTAAATTAACAATGGCAACCTCAGACTAAATAGTTTTCTCCCTATGTTAGAATCACCAGTTATAAATTTGTACATTGAGATTATATCTCCTTTTAAGCATCTCTTCTTCAGGGAGAAGTTTAATATATGTAGCCGTTCCTCATATCTGAGTCCTGCAGCCCACTTATCAGGTTTGTTGCCCTTTTCTGGAGTCTCTCCAGTTCCAGCACATCCTTCCTGAGGTCTTGAGATCACATTGAAAATAAATGATTTATTCTAATCTCTCTATCATTTATGAACATTTTAAACAGAATTGGTCCCTTAGCCTTAGGGTACCCCACTTACAACTCCAGACCATACTCTATTTATCACTACCCTCTGGACGGGATCCTGTAACCAGTTTTCTATTCTGGTACACACACTATCATCAATGCCAACAGACATAAGTATGTAAATTAACAATTTAGTGGATACAGATGCTTTGGCGAAATCCAGGTATACCACATCTACTGGTCTTCCTCTATCAGGATTACAGCTCACTTCCACATGAAGTGTTAACAGGTTGGTCAGGCAAGATTGATTCTTCATAAATCCACCCTAATTTCTATTGATATTTTATCCAAATTGTTGGATATTGTCTCTTATCATCTCCTCCAATAGTTTACATTGCTGTTTGGCTTACTGGGATGTAGTTTTCAGGTATATATCTTGGCCCTATCTGGAATATTAATACCATGTTAGCTTTTCACCAATCAGCTGGTACCATTCAGGTCCCGAATATCATGAAAGCAATGGCGAATGGGGGGACAAAGTGAGGAATGCTTTTTAGCATGCCACTTTGTGCAGGAGTATGCAGTGAAGTGCCACACACACAAAGGGCAGCTGGCCTGTTCCCATTAGGTGTTTCTTCAGTAGGAGGAAAAGGAAATATTAGGCATCCCTTAGAAATGGCTGATATGCATACCCGGGGAAAGAGTATGAAGGAAACAATATGTTAGCAGCCAATTCACTACCTCCTGTGTGATTCATCACTAGTGGGGCGAAAAGAAAATCCAGATTGCCAGAGCCTCCAGTTGTAGGATTTTACATTCAACTTTATTTGCTGCCTGCCCTTTCCCCTTGCCATTGAATTTCCCCCTGCATCATTTGCTACCTGTCCTTCCCCTTGAATTGTCGAAGATGTTGCATCCTTTTTATCTTTATATAGGAACATAGTAACAAAGTGGTGCTTAATCCTAGGAACTTTTTTTAAGAGAGTCCCTAGATTGCATTGCTATTCATGCCCATGTGTGCTTCACCAAGGGAGGGACAACCTTAGAAGTTAAAAAAAAAAAAAAACATAAAAATGATAATTATAAAAGAAAAGTTCATCTGTACTGTAAAAAATATTTCCTCTGCATGCACAACCTATAGCACTGACTTGAGGCCTGCCTGTGCCTCTTTAATAAATTTAATAGCATCTATGGCGAATAGGGGGAAAAAATAGAGGGTTTTGTGGAGCACACCATAGTTGCACAGAAGTATGCAGTGATATGTCACACATAATGGACAGCTTTGCAAGCTTCAGCAACAAGTGTAAAAACACGGTCACCTTGTGGAAGGTGGCACCTTTCTCTTTCCTTTATTTCTCTCACATGGCATATGCATACCTGCAAATACACCCCAGTCCTGCAGACCCCTTATCAGGTTTGTTGCCCTTTTCTGGAGTCTCTCCAGTTCCAGCACATCCTTCCTGAGGTCTTGTGACCACATTGACAATAAACGATGTATTCTAATCTCTCTATCATTTATGAACATTTTAAACAGAATTGGTCCCTTAGCCTTAGGGTACCCCACTTACAACTCCAGACCATACTCTATTCACTACCCTTTGGACGGGATCCTGTAACCAGGTTTCTATTCTGGTACACACACTATCATCAATGCCAACAGACATAAGTATGTAAATTAACAATTTTGTGGGTACAGATGCTTTGGCGAAATCCAGGTATACCACATCCACTGGTCTTCCTCTATCAGGATTACAGCTCACTTACACATGAAGTGTTAATAGCTTGGTCGTGCAAGATTGATTCTTCATAAATCCATCCTGATTTCTATTGATACTTTTTTCAAATTCTTGGATATTGTCCCTTATCATCTCCTCCAATAGTTTACATTGCTGTTTGGCTTACTGGAATGTACCGTATTTTTCGCTCCATAAGGCACACCTGACCATAAGATGCACCTAGGTTTTAGAGGTTGAAAACAAGAAAAAAAATATTCTGAACCAAATAGTGTACTAAAATATTTTCCAGTGCTCATGAAATGCAGAGTGGCCATTACCATAGAAAATGCAGAGTGACCATTACCATAGATAATGCAGAGTGACCATTACCACAGAAAATTCAGAATGACCATTACCATAGAAAATGCAGAGTGACCATTACCATATAAAGTATTGGCAGGATATTGGCAGGGTATGGCAGAGTATTGGCAGGGTATGGCAGAGTATTGGCAGGGTATCGCAGAGTATTGGCAGGGTATCGCAGAGTATTGCAGAGTGTTGGCAAGGGTATAGCAGAGTATTGGTAGGGTATGGCAGAGTATGGCAGGGTATTGCAGAGTATTGGCAGGGTATGGCAGAGTATTGGCATTGTATGGCAGAGTATTGGCATTGTATGGCAGGGTATTGGCAGGGTATTGCAGAGTATTGGCAGGGAATGGAGGGATGGCTGTGACTGCACTTGTCACAGAGCAGTGCTGTGGGCACTACAGATGCAGCCCACAGCACTGCTGCCATCTGATCTCTCCCCTCTGTGTACAGATCTGTACACAGAGGGGAGAGAGGAACCGGCATCATCATGGTTTGTTTACAAGTGATCGCTTCGTCATTTGACAGAGCAATCACATTGCAAATGGCCGGGTGCACCAAGATGATCGCCGCTCCGGAGCTCGGCTGAAGCCGCGGCCTTTCCTAAGGCCCGAGGCCACGGAGCACTCCGGACGGTGCCAATCGTATATTCGCACCATAAGACGCAGGCACATTTTCCCCCATATTTCTGGGGGGAAAAGGTGTGTCTTTTGCCGCGTACACATGACCAGACTTATGTCCGACAGACTTTCGACGGAGTTCTGACGGAGTTCTGACAGAGTTCTGACGGACTTTCCGAATGAGCGGACTTGGCCACACACAATCACACCAAATTCCGACGGATTCGACCGTGATGACGTACGACTGGACTAGAATAAGGAAGTTCATAGCCAGTAGCCAATAGCTGCCCTAGCGTCGCTGTTTGTCCGTCGGACTAGCATACAGACGAGCGGATTTTTCGATAGGAACTGGATCCGGCGGAGTTCTGGCGGAAAAAATTGAAGCATGTTCCATTTCTAAAGTCTGTCAGACTTTTGTGAATCAAAAGTCCGTTGCAGCCCACACACGATCAAAAAGTCTGCCGGAATCATTCCGTCAGACTTTTGATGTTGAAAAGTCCGGTCGTGTGTACGGGGCTTTATGGTCCGAAAAAATACGGAAGTTTTCAGGTATATATCTTGGCCCTATCTGGAATATTAATACCATGTTAGCTTTTCACCAATCATCTGGTACCATTCAGGTCCCGAATATCATAGAAGCAATGGGGAATGGGGGGACAAAGTGAGGGATGCTTTTTAGCACACCACTTTGTGCAGAAGTATGCAGTGAAGTGCCGCACACACAAAGGGCACTTTTGCTTGTCTCAGTAAACATGTGAATCTGGTACTCAACATCAGCTGCATTTCCAGCTTAGTGTGGCTCCTTTCCTCCAGGCATATAAGCTGTAACACAGCATGGCAATGTGCTCTAGGGTGCTTATAGGGAATGTTGGTTCTGAGGAGTCAGAGGATGGGACAGGGAGAAAAATGGGGTAAGGGCACTGTCACCATTGGACAAGATACATGGAGGCACCATCAGCTCCAGAAGTGTTCCTCATCCTGCATCCTTCCCAGACATCAAAAGGGTGACCCATTGTACAGTGAAGGATACAGTATATAGCATCCCTGCCCATGCTTACTATACCACGTGTTCATGGTCATGTGCACCCTGCCTACTACAGGGTAATCCAGTAACAAAGGTACTTTACATAGCAAGTTCTGGTGGAGGGTGTGGAATGCTTTCTAGGCAAAATAATGGTGGCTGAATATCAATGAATGTGGTATTGCACAGGCTTTAAATTTGCTTGAAAGGGGCTGGTTCCACAAGTTGGAATGGGAGCAACGCAAATCCAGCAGTTTTGCTAAGCTGGCATTGGTGCATTGAGCATTGGGGTGATTTGAGGTTGTTGTTTTTTTTCTGCTCCAACAGATACAGAATAGCACCTGCCTTGGAAAGTATATTGTTATAAATGGCAGGGTGGAGATAGAAGAATTTTTCATTTGTTTAATTTAATGATTATTACTGAAAATAAATGTGATGCCTGCCTAATATTTTTAATAAAGGCAACTGCCTATATGCAATGACAGCTATAGCAATAGGGAAGATAAATATGTGGTAATTTGGTGCATACTAGTTTACTGAACAAGTATTTGGTGACATGCTGCAAATAAAGGGCAGCTTTGTCTATGTCAGCAACAAATGTATGATGACCAAAACAAGCCCCCTCCCTTCAAGAAAATGGAAAAAATTAACCCTGAAACACTTTATTACAACCTATTTTAATCTATTGTAAATGTTTTTAAAAATGGTTAAATATGAAATAAAATTAAATTAAAGAAAAAGGGGGAGGGGGGCTGATGGGCAGCAGCAAACCCAAACCCCAATCACTATGTTATGCTACAAAGCTAAGTTATTCTACAACTCTACAACACAAATAACATCAATATTGGCAGCACCTTACATTCCTATATCAAACTGTACAATATTACTGTGTAATCTTCCAACTTGTCAACAAAATAACTGTGCTGTGAAAATACCGCAAGCTAAAAAATAAAAGTGCTTTTGTGAGAAAACAAAATCACTTAAGCTGTGCCAAATTATACACGATGTTATTCTCAGTGCTAACCAATAAATAATATAGTTTAAGTAAAACATAAAAAAGTGCCTTTTTTTCAATATTGGAAACAAAAGTCACTATTGCTGTGCAGAATTAAAAAATTGTTTCTCCAGTGCTTCTTTGGTGCCAATAAATAAAAAAAAATTCCCCCAAATCTTCTGCTTTATCACCATATACTGTAAATTGTTCAAAAAGTGCTTCAAGGAATAAACACGCGACCCAAAAAGTGCTTCAAATGCTCTCAGCCCAGTGAATAAAATCACACCAGATAAACATGACCTTCTACCCAAAGGAAGATCTATCAGCACTTTTGGATCAACTGGCAAAATCTCTCAGCATCCAAGTATATTACTCCAACAGCATCAAGGACATAAATCAGACCAGAGAAAAAAAGCTCGCTGCATAAATCCATTAAAAAACTTTATTAACCACTTGCCAAATTTTCACCTTCACCCCTTTCCTGCAAAGGCCAATTTTCAGCTTTCAGTGCTCTCACACTTTGAATGACAATTGTGCAGTCATGCAATGCTGTATCCATAAGAAATGTGTATCCTTTTTTCACACAAATAGAGCTTTCTTTTGGTGGTATTTTGGTTATTCGCAACTGGGTTTTTACATTTTATGTGCTATAAATAAAAAAAGTTGATTTTCCAAAAAAAAAAATGCAGTTTTCTTTCTGTCTCGGGGTCTGGAACCAAGCTGGAATGTACACGGCTGATGTGACATCAGGTGAAGGTGGTGAGCGGTAACTAGGTCTGACAAAGAAGTTGTGCATGCTCCGAAATGCGTTACCGCCCACCACTTTCACCTGATGTCACATCGGCCACATGCACTTCAGCTTAGTTCCAGAACCTGGGCCGCCTCATCGCATCTTCACCTCCTCGCCAATCCATGTCACCAGGCACTCTGATAGCTGTAGGACAGCTTTCCTTTATTTCTCTCACATTGCATATGCATACCTGCAACTACACCCCAAAACACATTCTGCTACTCCTGAGTATGGCGATACCACATGTGTGAGACTTTTTTTACAGCCTGGCCACATACAGAGGCCCAACATGCAGGGAGCACTATAAGGTATTCTAGGGACATAAATTACACACCTAATGTCATGATCACCTATCCCATTTGGAAGGCCCTGGAGCTCCAGGACAATGGAAACACCTACAAAATGACCCCGTTTTTTGAAAGAAAATACTCCAACGTATATTCTACGAGGCAACATGAGTCTTTTGAGCATGTCATTTTTTGTCAAAAGTTTTTGGAAAATGTGGAAAGAAAATGAAAATGCATTAATACATACAGTTTTCAATTTAAGCAATATTTCTAGAACATAGCATGCACACAGCAAAAAATTGCACCCCTAAATACATTCTGCTACTCCTCCTGAGTATGGTGATACCACATGTGTGAGACTTTTACACAGCCTGGCCACATAAACAGGCCCAACATTCAAGTAGAACCTTCATTCGTTCTAGGAGCATAAATTACAAATCTGATGTCATGACGACCTATCATGCTTTTGAAGTTCCTGGAGCACCAGGACAATGGAAACGCCCACAAAATTACCCAATTTTGGAAAGCAAGCACCCCAACATATATTGTACAAGCCCCATGTTGGCTCTGTGTTGGACTTCCTTAACTTGATGCTACTTTGTGTTATGAATATTAGAATAAGTATTAAAGGGTTTAGCAAAGGCTGGTAGTGGTGGCCAATCGCTTTGTTTGCTTTCGGTCCTCCCACTGCGTGACGGGACCAAAACCAAACTGGCCGCACATGGCCTTATCAACTGTGTGCTGGTTCCAAAAGGAATAGGGGAAATGTCCCCATTGGTTACTATGCTTAAAAAGTTTATGTTAGTGCGTTTGCATATTATTCTCCAACTCTCATTGGGCGACTCTTTATTGGGTCACGCTTCCTCCTTTTCTTTTTTTTACTGACTTCTTTACTAATTCTCATCTGCTTTATTTCCATTTTGCTGCGATCCCATGGTTCTGGACTCTGGCCGTCCTGCTGACTCCAATTCCCGAGGAACTGTATCCTGTGACCCCCAGGGAATTGGTAAATGACAGCTTTTCTTCCCTTGTACCCCATAGTGACCACTAATTGCAGTCACCCTTTTAAATTTGTTTCCCACAACGTACAGGATCTGAAATCGCCAGTTAAACAAAGGATGTCCTTCCTATACTACAAATCTTTGAAGGCTGATGTGCTTTTTCTCCAGGAAACGCACTTCTCCCCGACTTACAACCCTACATTTTTACACCATTACTACCCCCAATCCTACTTAGCGAATGGACCCGGAAAGACTGGAGGGGTGGCCATTTGCTTCTCTAAATGGGTGACCTTCTCACTGGAAAAGCTCATGGGTGACCCAGATGGCCACTACCTTTTGGTGGTGGGTTGTCTGGAGAACACTCTGGTAACTTTAATTTCATATTACGTCCTTCTTTCGGAAGCTTTGCACAATGTGACCCCCAAGGCACTGTCCTGTTTGGGAAGGGACTCCAATGTAGCCCTAGGCTTTATACTTGACGAAATGACTCTCATCCTCCCAGAGGCATTTCCTAAAAATCGGCTTTAAGCTGGCTAAAATGTTACATTACCATAACTTAATTGATCTATGATGGGAACTTAACCCATCCAGGAAAGACTACACCTTTTACTCATATGTTCATAACACCTTTTCTAGAATAGATCACTTTTTTACGGTTCCATCAGCGGTCTCCTTGTTTCACGCTAGCAAAATAGTGGACGTGACGTGGTCTGATCATTCAGCGGTTTGGACAGTATGCGACTCCCTACAATGTTTTTTCTGGCCTGGCTCCCTGGAGATTGAATGATTCCTTGTTTAGCAATACCTCGATATGTTTTTCAATATCAAACCTTGCTCAGAATGATCCTTTGGACGCTTCTGTGGTAAATACCTGGGCGGCACACAAAGCGACTATTAGGGGACATTTCATTCAGATTGCGTCATGGCTGAAAAAAAGCTCTGACTCGCTAATCAGGCAAAAGGAATGCGAGCTGTCCATCCTGCTAACCCAACATAAGGGCAATCTAGAACTGAGGGCTCAGAATGACTCGGTTAGACTGTAACTGAGCCTTTGTTTAACGACTAGGGGATAAAAAACCTTAGATGGACACTAAAGCCCCATACACACTATCAGTTTTTCTGCTGAGCTTTTCCTTCAGGTTTACCAAAACCATGTAGTGCAAGGGCCTGCCTGATTGCATACACATTGAAACTCCTAAGGTTTGACCTCATATTATATGGTTTTGGTAAATCTGAAGGTAAAACTCAGCATAAAAACTGATTGTGTGTATGGGGCTTCAGGCAGATAAACCAAGTGGTAATTTTGATATGATATAGTTATACAATGATCCAGCTGCACTGATCTAACACTGTTATTGACACAGTATTTGTGTTATTGAGAACCTTATTGTCTGTTAAAAACGTATTTTCAATAAAAATCATCGGAAAATAAATACATTGCTAGGCATGTAGATTTGTCTGGTCCATAATAAATTGAAGCAAAGTGTCAGGCAAAAAGAATAAAAAAAATCGATTTCAGAGAATTGGCATGCACACCTGGCTGTGCAGTGAAAGGGGGAATGCTTGCTGATCCCGATTTGGAAGGCAGCCATGTTGGGATGGCAAGACCATCTGGGAGGTATGTAGTGGTCCTGACTCTTGGGGGATATGACACTATAGTGCTGTTACTTGGGAGTGATACTGCAGTGCTGGTCATCCTTAGGTCTATCGCTGGTGGATGCCCATTTTCAGTGCGCTGTTACCTTTTCAGAGGGACCCTTTCTTCCTCCGATTTGTTCACCTAACCGCTGCTTTCAATCTGTTAAAACTCCAAATTGGATTGAGAAAACAGTGTGGGGTCCCCCCCCCCCAAGACCATACCAGACCCTTCAGTCTGAAATGAATTTTAAGGGGAACCCCCACACCAAAATAAAAACAAATGGCATGGGGTCCCCCCAAGATCCATACCAGACCCTTAAACCGAGCACACAGCCTGGCAGATCAAGAAAGAGGGGAGACAAGCGAGCGCCCCCTCCTGGACCATACCAGGCCACATGCCCTCAACATGGGGGTTGGGTGTTTTGGGGTGGGGGATCTCTGTACCTCCCACCCCAAAGCACCTTGTCCCCAATGCCACAGTGATCAGTGCTAGAAAATATATCACTGTCACTGTACTAATGGCACTGGCAGGGAAAGGGTTAACATCAGGGGTGATCAAAGGGTTAAATATGTTCCTTGTGTGTGCTTGGGTGTGCTTGCTAACTGTGTGTGGGTGCTTGTACTGTGGTAAGGCAGAGATTCGTGTTCCTGCTTAGCAGAAACACAGGATCACAGCCTTCCCTTGTCATAGAATGGCAATCTGCCCTGTTTACATAGGCCATCATGTCTGCCGGACCCACTGATTGACTTCCGATGTGTCCAGTCATAGCAGGGGTGGCCCAGACACCAAAGTGCAGAATCACGTACAGGTATGTGATTCTGCCCAGAGCAGCCACCCTGCCGCAGCAAATCTACCTGGGGCGGTCGGCATCTGGTTTAAAAAATAAAATAGAACACTGGAACACAGTACAGTAGTGAGGTAGCCATTTTGATTTCTGATTTTTTGAGTAGTCCTGTACGTAATTGTTTGAAATTTAATTTATGGACCCTAAAAATGTTTAAAAAATGTTAAGTCAAAAAACAACTATAGAATCATACATGGCAGTAGCCCTAACCATGACACCACAATGTTTTTTCTTTTTTTTTCCTTTCTGTGTATAGTACATTTACTTCACCTACATTGCAATAATAGATAACAATATCACCTTTTAGGAAATTCTTTAAATAAGGATTTTAATTTTAATAACCATAATTTTGAAGATGTTACCTTAACAAAATGTCTCCAATAGAAAGTTTTGAGACATGTGCAATGATTGTAAAAGCACTGCGCCCAATTCAAGTGCAGGTTCTCAATAGGTTCATGAATTTGGCACACTTTTAGAACATCATTGAGAAACTTTTGTAAAATCTGTCTGTACCGGTCTTTATAAATTACAGAGAATACATTTTAATTCCCCACACATAATGTGTACACATGTATCAACTTCTTCTTTGTGAAAAGTGGTCTTTTGTGGAGAACTTGCCCCTCTTCCACAGAAGTTTATTGATAACATTACAATTTCCTATAATACAGGTGACAGAGAGACACTGGTAGCTTAATAAAAGTCTCCCACAGGACCTAGTGGTAATGGTGGACTTCCTTTCTCAACTTTCCATTTACATTGATCCTCTTGTTACTTGGGCTGCTCACAAGCCCTTCATTAGATGTATGTTGATAAAACACAGCTCTAGATGCAAGAAAGCCAAGTTGGTGCAGATACATAATCTCTTGGCTTAATTTCAGACACTCAGTGGGAGCTAAGCTTGTGCAGATCAGAAATTCTCTGAGAACTTTATGCCTGGGGAAGGTGAAGGATGCTTTAACAAAATGTTGTCATACCTATTTTAACTTTATTATTATTATTATACAGGATTTATATAGCGCCGACAGTTTACACAGCGCTTTACAACATTAGGGTAGACATTACAATACAATACAATTCAAGACAGGGGGAATCAGAGGGCCTTGCTCGTTAGAGCTTACAATCTAACTTGGCATATGGATGAACATAGCAGTATGAATCTTGCTTTAATATGGTTATATGTTCTGGCAATGACCAGTCTAATAGCCTTCGCAGACAAATTAGCCTCTTTAGACTCTCCAAATGGTATGTGGAGGAACATGACTGTGCGAATCTTGCTTTGATTAAGCAATCAGAGATGAGAATGATGATACCGAACAGGTTGTCTTATTTATTAAACATGTGGCCAATACACTCAAAGGAGTATTTTCACTTACCCTGTGAAGGGGTTAAATTCTCTGGCAATGAGCAGTCTCAGCTTTCCCAAGAAAAATATTCCTCTTCAGACTCTATAAGAGGAATACACGGTATGGGCATGACAGTATGTATCCCACTGGCTTAAGCAGCCTGGGATAAAGATGGAAATTAATAGGATGTCACATTTAATAAACCCATTGTCAATACACTCTAAAAGAGTGGTTTCTGTTCACCCTTTGAAACGCTTATCTGCTCGGGCAATGAGAAGCTGCCTAGCCATAGCAGGTGAAACAGACCATTTTCCGAATTTCCGGATGGACATGACTGCATGAATTCTACTTTAAGACATCTAACAGATTGTTACATGAGGCTAACATGTTCTAAAGAAGTGTTTTCCCTCACCCTGTGAAAGGGCTATCCACTCAGTGAGTCTCCTAGCCTTCCAGGCAAACCATCTTCTTTGGGCTCTACCAAAAAGAAGAGACAGGTGAGCATGCCATTATAAGCCCTGCTGATTCAAGCAGCCAGGGATAAAGATGTCCACACCTGCCAGGTTTTTACATTCATTCGAATACATTCTAAAGGAGTTGCTTCCACTCACTCTGTGAAGGAGTCATATATGGTGCCAATGAGAAGTCCCAGGACCTCCTCAGGCAAATTAAACCTTGTCAGCTTCTTCCCAAGAAGAGGTGAAAAAACTTTGTTCAGGCAGGCTCTGATTAAGAGGATGGTGACCAAGTTGTCACAATTAAGCATATGGTCAAGACACTCTAAAGTAATTGCTGAATTCATCTTCTGCAAGGGCTATCTATTCTGGCAATGTCCAGTCTTCTATTTAAGGCCTTCTGAAGCCAATCAATCCTCTTCAGTCTCTTCTGAACAGGAAGATGGGGATGACCTTTGTCCAGATTGGTATGGTTGGTTAAATGTCTTTAAATATAAGTGAAGATTTGGACGTATTTTAAATACCTACACAGGACGGACAGCTTGACAATTCCCTTATGTTGGATAGATAAAGTGCTCATTCTACAAGATTGGAGTATGTTGTCACAGCAGGATGTCAAAGTTATGCCCTTTAAACTGAAAGATGTCCAGCCATTGGGATCACTCCCATATATATGACCTTACCATCAGAAGATGTTGTGGCCTTCAAGGACAAATGCTATCACTGTATTTTTCTTGATCGTAGGTCAAGCCTAAATTTAATAGTCAGTTTGGATTCCTGCCTCAAGATGAATGTCTGCTGAGTTAAAAGAGAACGAAAAACTCAAGAGTCAGTTTCCACGCTCTCTCCAGAGAGGTTAGCTTCTGTATTTCTGTCTGGGAGTTCAGGAAAAACTGGGAAGCCAACACATAAACCAAGAAGTCAGTAAAGTTCCACATCACAATGCTTTCTGATATTTTGGGATTGTGCCACCCATACATGCCTTAGGTGCACAATGTGACTCCTCTGTGGACTTAGGTACAGCTTTGGTGATTGATAGGGATGGCCGAATGGTTCAGCCCGAGCATAAGTTCGGGCCCAACTTTGGTTGTTCGGATGTTCAGCGAACTCCGAACAATATGCTGTGTTGGGGCAAATTCGAAAGCCGCCAGAACAACGTTAAAGTCTATGGGACACTAACATGAAAAATCAAAAGTGCTCATTTTAAAGGCTTATATGTAAGTTATTGTCAAAAAAAAATATTTGGGGACCTGGGGCAGGTGTTGTGGGGATGAGGCCCTTGTCCCCATCAACATTGGCAAAAGGTGCTTTGGGGTCAGACCCTCCCCATGTTGAGGGCATATGGCCTGGTATGGTTCAGAAGAGGGGGTGCTCTCTTGTCCCCCCTCTTTTCCTGTGGCCTACCAGGTTGCGTGCTCGGATAAGGGTCTGGTATGGATTTTGGGGGGGGGACCCCTACACCATTTTTTTACATTTTGGTGCAGGGATCCCCTTAAATTCCATACCAGACCCAGGTCTGGTATGGATTTTGGAGGGACCCTCACACAATTCTTTTTAAAATTTATGGTCCAGGGTTCCCCTAAATATTCATACCAGACTCAAAGGGCCTGGTAATAGACTGGGGGGGGTCATGCTTCTTTCAATGATTTTTATCTATATTGCCGAGACCCGACAATTCATTAAAGCCGCAATTAGTTTTAAATTACAATTTTTCCTTTAGAAATGTCATTTTGCTGTGGTACTGTTCTGAACACAGGAAAAATGTGTCACTTTACAGGCATACTATAGACACCCCCCGGGCATGATATTTAAAGGAATATTTCATTTTTATTGCTTCACTTTAAGCATTAAAAAAATCACTGCTCCCCAAAAAAACGGTCTTTAAAAAAAAAAATGCATTGATACATGTCCCCTGGGGCAGGACCCAAACACTTTTTATGACAATAACTTACATATAAGCATTTAAAATGAGCACTTTTGATTTTTCATGTTCATGTCCCATAGACCTCTCACTGAAAACTGCTTTACTGGTGGCAATTACATCAGTCAGAAGAGTCAGCATTGGTGACCTTGGGGTTTAACCACTTCGCACCCAGGCCAATTCTGACATTTCTCTCCTACATGTAAAATTCCTTTTTTTTGCTAGAAAATTACATAGAACCCCCAAAAATTATATATTTTTTTTTAGCAAAGACCCTAGAGAATACAATGGCGCTCATTTCAACTTTTTATCTCGCACGGTATTTGCGCAGCAATTTTTCGAACGCATTTTTTTCAGAAAAAAAACTGTTTCATGCTTAAAAAAAAAAAACAGTAAAGTTAGCCCAATTTTTTTGCATAATGTGAAAGAGGAGGATACGCCGAGTAAATAGATACCCATCATGTCACGCTTCAAAATTGCACGCGCTCGTGGAATGGCGCCAAACTTTGGTATTTAAAAATCCCCATAGGCGACGCTTTAAATTTTTTTACTGGTTACATATTTTGGGTTACAGAGGAGGTCTAGGGCTAGAATTATTGCTCTCGCTCTAACGTTCGTGGCGATACCTCACATGTGTGGTTTGAACACCGTTTTCATATGTGGGTGGGACTTACGTATGCGTTCGCTTCTGTGTGCGAGCTCAAGGGGACAGAGGCGCTTTAAATTATTATTATTTTTTGTTTATTGTTAATTTTATTTTTATTTTTTTAGTTTTACACTTAAAACAAAAAAAAAAATTGATGACTTTTATTCCTATTACAAGGAATGTAAACATCCCTTGTAATAGGAATATGGCACGATCGGACCTATTTACAGTGAAATATGGGGTCAATAAGACCCCATATCTCACCTCTAGGCTGGGAAGAATAAAAAAAAAATGATCCTGGCTTCCTAGCCAGATCGGCGCCGTTAATTTGAATACCGAGGCCGGGCGTGACTTCATAACATCGCGCCCGGCCTCTGAACGATCATAGAGACTCCGGGGACAATCTAGTCCGCCGGAAATCTCTATGATTACTTGCTGGGGCCGGCGGATCCTGTGACCGACTCACCAATGGAAACGGTGAGTCGGTAGAAGCACCGGAGGGAGGCGGGAGGGGGGACGCCCCCCCTCCCGCCGCCCGTAAGAATGATCAAGCGGCGGAACAGCCGCTATGATCATTCTTATGGTGTAGGGAATCGCCGGCTGAAAACGGCAATATCTGAATGATGTCTGTGGCCTCAGGCATCATTTAGATATAACCACTGAAACCCCATGATGTCAATAGACGTAGTGTGGGAACCAAGTGGTTAAAGAACCCATAGTGGCGTACTTCCCAGACAGGGTGGTACTCATGGCAATGCTCGAATTTGTGCCTGAACCAGCCTTCAGAGTCCATATCACACAAGAGGTTGTCCTCCTACGTTCCTTTTGGGGAGTACACAAATTAGCCCATAGGATATGGGCCAAGCTTTAAAATGTTTAATCAAGGCAACTTCTGCCATCAGGAAGTCGGAGCATCTGTTTGTCATCCCGGGTGGAACACATAATGATTTCATGGCTTCCAGCAAGATTATTGACTAAGCTCATCTCCTTGGTATACAAGTTGAAAGGGTTGGATGTGCCAGGAGAACTAGAAGGGTCTCCACCTTGAGAGTGGCAGCAGGCCGAGTGTCTGAATCTATCTGCAAGGGACGAATGTGAGCACCAAAATATTCATATTCATGGCTTAATGACAGTTGCGTTTAGCACAGGCATCCTGGTTTCTGTTTTTTTAGTCTGAATTGAGGAGTGTGTAGCATTATTCCTCTCCTGTTTTGGCTAGTTAGTTCCCAGCTGTGCTGACATGGAGCCATTAGGAAAATGGAAAATTCAAATACTTACCATAATTTTCCTTTCCTGAGGAACTCAATGGCAGCACAGATCCCACCCAGCTTGGTAGGACTAGTTATAGAATGCGGAGGCTGTAGGTGGGTTCAAATTTATATGAGTTAAGTCCTGGAGGTAAGGGGGGGGGGCTATACCTAGCTGTGCTGCCATGGAGCTCATCAGGAAAGGAAAATTACGGTAAGTATTTGAATTAAATTTCCATTTTAGGGGTTGAAACCTGACGAGTTTTGTCCTGAAAAAACAACTAGAGTGCATTATTTTTGAGAAACAATCCAGGAATATTGTACAAACTCAACGCACACCATATCAGGCTTTTACTAAGCAGAAATTTCAAAAACAAAAACTGAGTAGGTTTTATCAGGAAATAAAATAGGAGTGTAATATTTTTGAGACAATGCTAGAAAAATTGTACAGACTTCATGCACATTATTTCAGATATTTTGCTAGGCAGCGATTTAAAAGGCAAAGGCTGGTCTAGATTAATCACAAAATAAAAATTACCTATTACCGTATTTATCCACGTATAGCATGCACTTTTTTCCCCTTAAAATCAGGGTTATACACTGATCCCTGCTGTCTCTGAGGGGAAGGAGGGAACGAGCGCCACTGAAATAGACCAAGCCGAGTGTACTGTGTACTCGACTAGGCTTGGCTCGGCTAGGCTCGCAGTCACACCCAGTCCCACCTCCTAGCCTTTACGTCCCGCCATTGGACCGGTGTTGTGTCCATCATAGGAGCCAGGCCAAGGGGCTATGGAGCTAATCAGGAAAGGAAAATTACGGTAAGTATTTGAATTCAATTCACCGTTTTAGGGGCTGAAACCTGATGAGTTTTGTCATGAAAAAACAACTAGAGTGCATTATTTCTGAGAAACAATCCAGGAATATTGTACAGACTCCAAGCACACCATATCAGGCTTTTACTAAGCAGCAATTTCAAAAACAAAAACTGGGTAGGTTTTATCAGGAAATAAAATAGGAGTGTAAAAATTGTACAGACTTCATGCACATTATTTCAGATATTTTGCTAGGCAGCGATTTGAAAGGCAAAGGCTGGTCTAGATTAATCACAAAATAAAAATTACCTATTATCGGATTTATCCACATATAACATGCACTTTTTTCCCTTTAAAATCAGGGTTATACACCAATCCCTGCTGTCTCTAAGGGGAAGGAAGGAACGAGCGCCACTGAAATAGACCGAGCCGAGTGTACTGTTTACTGGGCTAGGCTCGGCTTGGCTCGCAGTCACGCCCAGTCCCACCTCCTAGTCTTTACGTCCCACCATTGGACCAGTGTTGTGTCCATCATAGGAGCCGGCCCAAGGATCAGGACTGCGAGACGATCCGTGAGGAGTCGAATACAGAGGACATCTGGCTCTGTCTATCTCAGCGGTGCTAAAAATGTAAAAGATAATGCTACAATTTTGGGCAAGGCTGCAGATGGACACTGGGCAAGGCTGCAGATAGACACTGGACAAGGCAGCAGATGGACACTGGGCAAGGCTGCAGATGGACACTGGGCAAGGCTGCAGATGGACACTGATAAGGCTGAATTGATGGGCATTTAAAAGTTTTTTTCCTTAAACTTCCCTCCTAAAAGTTTTTTCCTTATACTTCCCTCCTAAACTTGAGGTGCGTGTTATACGATTGCGTGTATTATATGCCGATAAATATGGTACTTCTAAGCCCAAAGCCAGAACTGTTTAGACTCTGTGTACACTATGCCAGCCTTTGTGCTAGGCCACAATTTTAGAGGCAGAGGCCAACCAGGTTTTATCAGAAAATACAAAACTAAAGCTTATAATTTCTGGAAAAAAGCCAGAAATATTGAACAGACTCCATGAACACGTTGTAAGTGTAATCTCCGGTATAGCGTCAAGCGTAAAAAAAAAACTGGTTGCCATACAGCCACATCCCGCTATACCAGAAGTGACGCTCAGAGGATCACAATCTTTGGCTGGTGAGATTAAGTTCAACTATGCTGTGTCCCCTGAGACCACATTACACCAGTACTTGCTGTTGCAACTGGATGCCTCTAGGCTTCATTGATTTGAGCTTATGTGAGTGTAATGTTTGAAGCTGTTTTAATAAAATAAACTTTTTACAATGATACTGCACTATTGGAGCACTTTGTTTCATTATATATGGAGAGTCCATGATATCGGGTGTCTCGCACGGATGTCGATGAATATCTAACCCTGTAAGGGTTGAAGCTGTTTTGCCAAGCATGAGAGTACAAGGCATCGTCATTTGATGAGTTTTTAACCACAAGGGAGTGGAAACACTGAGTGCACCCAGTGTGGTGAAAGTTTTGAAGATCTCCCATCAGGATATATTCAGCTTTCCTTGTTTGAGACAATCCAGTCTTATTTATGGACTATTTTTGCACAAACTTTATTATTAGTTGTTTATTTATGTATTAGTGTTGATCACTATCACCTGTCACTGGGTTTATTTATTTATACTGTTTAGTGCTACTGTTTACTGTCATTTGTGACACTGTAAATGCACATTTATATTTATTTCATTTAAAGTAGAAGCTTTTGTACATTTAGGTTACTTTTGGCGCATTGGTGGTACTTGAAGAGAGGGTGAATGGATCTTTTTGGACCAGTTTTGCTGTTTAACCACTTTCAGACCAGACCATTTTGCTGGCTTAAGACCAGACCACTTTTTGCGATCGAGTCCGCGGGACCCGCGACCGGACTCATGGGGGTCCTGACTGGCATACGAGCGCGCCGCCTGTGGCGCACTCACGATGGCAGGGAGGCATTTAAAACTGGATGTACCTGTACACCAATATGCCTACCTGTGCCATTCTGCCGACGTACATTGCCATGTGCCGGTCAGGAAGTGTTTAAGAAGTATTGGTAGTTTTAAAAAAAACATTCAAACCTGTATCTTAGCGAGCATAGTCTACAGTGATACAAGAAATTATTATGAACACGCACACCTACACAGGTTAAACTGGATGGACTGGTGTTTATTCAACTTTACCAACTATGTAAGTAACTATGTATGTAAATATTGTACAGACTCCATGCACACTCTTCCACCAATCTTGACAAAAATGACAATCACAAATGACAAAGTTTTCCTAGCAAACTTGCCAGAAAAAATAGAAACAAGCTATACGTTTTAACAATTTGCAATAAAAACATAGGTTTTATTTGCACAACATTTACTAAGCTGCAGAATTTCAGAGGCAGAGACCTGGCAGTATTTTTCTGAAATGCCAGAGTGCATTATTTCTGAGTAAAAAATATATACATATTGTACATTGCACATTATTTCAGCCTTTTTACCAGGCCAAAATTTCAGAGGAAATAACAACTAGAGTTTATTATTTCTGAGATAGAAATCAGAAGTATTCTAAAAACTCCTTGTACACTATGTCAGTCGTTTTACAAGGCTGAAATATTAGAGGTAGGGACTGGGCAGATTTTATCATGAAATCAAAATTAGAGTGTGTTATATCTGAGACACAAGCCAGAAATATTGTATAGACTTTATGCACACCATGTCAGCCTTTGTACTAGGCTGTCATTTCAGAAGGAGGGACTTGACAAGTATTATAATAAAACAAAAACTTAGGATGTGTTATTTCTAAAAGAAAATCCAGAAATATAGTACAGACTCAATGCACACTATGTTGGCCTTTTTACCAGGCTGATATATCAAAGGCAGAGACAAGGCAGGGTTTAGCCTGAAGTAAAAATAGAGTGTATTGATTTTGAGAAGGCCATAAATATTGTGAAGACTTCATGGTTGTATTATCAGGCCACAATTTCAGAGGCAGAGACTGGGCAGGTTTTATCAGTAGGAAAAGAGTACTGTTTCCGAGACAAAAGACATAAATATTTAACGACTCAATGCACACAATGCAACCTTTTTAGAAGGATGAAATTTCAAAGGCACAGACAGGGCATGTTTTACTTTAAGATAATAATATAGAGTGTATTTTGTAAAAGAAAAAAAGGCAGACATATTGTACAGACTCACTGCACACTATTTATACAAAGAAAAAAAATTTAACTACCTAATTTTTTGGGGTACTGAACAGAAATCAAACATCAATTGAGGAAAATTTAATTTGAGACATATTTAATTTTGTGCATCAATTAAGATAAAGTGCTGGCATAGCCCTAAAACAACACCTTATTGCATAAATCCCTCAATCACCCTATAACATCATTAGCTCATATTTTTAAAAGCACGTAACATTGACTTCTAATGTTGCTTGGTGATGGGGTTGAGCTTGACACCTTTTGTAAGTACTTTTTCATCAGCTCACAGGGGTATTTAATCTACACACACATATATATATATATATATATATATATATATATATATATATATATATATATAGGTATTCATTATAAATACAATTGTACTTGGAGTCAATCTGTAGATAGTATGGCAAGGAACAAAGAGCAGCAAGGAACATAGACCTGAAGTGTGCCCGGGTCACGTGGTCATTATGCCTAAAAGGGGGCATACCCAAGTATGAAATATAATGAATGAAATTAAAAAAAGGGAATGGGTGGGTGTGACACGAGAGCCGGCATCCACGAGAGGAGGAGGCAGAGGAGGGTAGGCTTTATGATGCCTGACTCCTCCTACAAACACAGGCTGACCAGTGGTCAGCCTTACATTTGTACTCGGAGTCAATCTGTGGATAGTATGGCAAGGAACAAAGAGCAACAAAGAACATAGACCTGAAGTGTGCCGGGGTCACGTGGTCAATATGCCTAAAAGGGGGCAAAAAATACAGTAGGATGAAAGCTTTAACAACCAGATTACACTGTGAATTGACATCTAACCTGGGGTGGCGGCAATGAAAGTATGACTTTAACTGCAGAAAGGGGGAGCACTAGGAAAGGCAGCAGAGGACCATCCTAGGGTTTGGCAAATGTAACACAACAAGCTGGTATAACCCAACCCGAGCACCACACCTTACTAGGCTAGAACCTGATAACAGAGCCGCCCCTGAAAGCTGAAACTCACGAACATACAGATGTAACAGAAAGCCGGGGTGCAAATCAGTTGATTGGCTAAAGTAAGCAAGACCCTGGGCCAGAAGCACCACTCCCCCTGGCCCTAGGAACCGCAAAACAGCTATAGCCCTGCCTTGAGCACCAGGCCGGTAACCAACGCACAAGGAGACCTGAGAGTATGACAGATATGTCACGAAAATAAGACTCACAATGGGAAGTCGGCTGAGCACCATAGGGGGACAACTCTGCTGGATCCCCTGAGAAAGGCTTCAATCGGAAGTGCCGAAAATAAAACAACCTGAAGGGTTAACCAACCTGAAATGGTGAGACTCAACTCGATCTGACCTGAAAGTGCTGTGGGCTGATACGAGCTGGAAGAGGCCAAAAAAAAGAAACAGAAAAGAAAATAGGAACTGGATGTCAACCATCAAGACTTGAAACCTAGACCGGAAAACCTGGAAAACATGCCAAGCAGTGACATGAGACAAACCTAACCTGTGACAAAAATGTAACCTGCGTGAAGGAAGCATGACTGAACAGGAAACATGAGTAGCGTGAGCTGAAACAAACGAGAGCAGCAAAAGAACTGAGGCTGCAAGAAAAAAACATCTGCATAAGAAACGCAGTTTGCATGAGAACGTGAATTGATGAAACAACAAGAAAAAACCTATGGACACTGGGGACACGAGAGGGAACCCGAGAACACGAGAGGGAACCTGGGGACACGAGAGGGAACCTGGGGACACGAGAGGGAATCTGGGGACACGAGGAAAAACCTGGAAGACGAGAGAAACGTAACCTAGCATGAGAAACGTAACATTGCATGAGAAGTGTAAAAAAGCATGAGAAACGTAACATAGCATGAGGACATGCATTAGAAACCGTAACATTGCTTTGGAACCGAAATATTCCATGAGAAACATAATTTGCCTGCATTAGAACAAACCGCATAAGAAATGTGAGTTAAAATGAAATGTGAGTGGTGAAAGAACAGATGAGGAGGCTTGCCACCGAACAAGCCAAATAAAAACGATCACCTGAATCTGTTAACCCATAAGCGTGATGACCTACTCATGACATAACCATCCACCTGGTATCAGCTAAATATAAGGATGTGGGTGTCGAAAAGACAGGACCAATAGCGCATGAATGTGAACCTAATGACAACACCAACCTAGTGAATGCAGAAGTGAGCCCAAGCAAACTGCAGCGCTAAAGGGAGAAAATTAAAAGGAACATTCAGGGCTAAGGTACCCACAGACCGTGGTGGGTAGTAGTAGAGGTGTAAAGGTGAATGTAACGTATGACGCATGGACTACAGGCGAGAAGATTGTGGGACGACAATCAATTAATAACGAAACCTCAGCCCGTAAGGACCTGATAACGTGACAGATCCTGGATGTAAGCACCAGCTAACAGAAAAGCAGCGAAACAAGGGCAGTGACAAGAAAAGCACAAGAAATTAAACGTGCAGCACATGAGAATACGTAAGAAAACACGAGAAAAGGCAAGAAAACACGAGAAAAGGCAAGAAAACACAAGAAACGTCAAAACGCAAGAAACATGGGGAAACGTCCGAAACATGGGAAACAAAATAAACATTGCAAACGTGAGAAGATACATGAGACACGTAAATAGCATCAGACACGTACATACATCCGACACGTAAATTGCATGAGGAACGTAAAATACCTGAGAACCATAAAATTACACAAGGGCAATGACATGAAAGGCATAAGACATGAAATGTGCGGCACATGGGAATACGTAAGGAAACACGGGAATACGTCAGAAACACGGGAATACGTCAGAAATACGGGAATACGTACACGAGAAAACATGGGAATGCGTAAGAAAACGCTAGAAAAACATGGGGAAATGTCAGAAACATGGGAAACGCAAGAAGTTGCATGAGACACGTAAATTGCAACAGACACGTACATTGCACCTGATACGTAAATTGCAAGAGAAGCGTAAAATGCCTGAGAAACATAAATTCATGAGAACCATAATTGCGTAAGAACTGTAAATAGTTTAAAAACGTCAACTGCCTGCGAAACGCAAAACGCACGAGAAACGCAATCTGTATGAGAAACCGTAGAAATTGCATGGAAAACCGTCAATTGCATGAGAAACGCCAACTTCATGAGAAAAGTAAATCACATGAGAGACCCAATTCGCATACAAAACAAAATTGCGTAAGAACCGTAAATTTCATGAAACGTCAACTGCATGAAAACCGTGAATTGCATAACCTGTGTATTGCATGAGAGACGGCAATTGCATGTGAAACTGTAAAAACTGCGTAAGAAACGTGCGTGAAAACATAATGCATGAGAACGTCAAATCGAATGAGAACATAATTGCATGAGAACGTAAACCGAACGAGAACATAACTGCATGAGAACATAACTGCATGAGAACAGAACTGCATGAGAACGCAACTGCACTAGAACGCAACTGCACGAGAACGCAAATGCACGAGAACGTAAATGCATGAGAATGTAAAATCGAATGAGAACATAATTGCATGAGAATGTAAATCGCATGAGAACGTAAAATAGAATGAGAACATAATTGCATGAGAATGTAAATTGCATGAAAACGTAAATCGAATGAGGACGAAAATCGAATGAGCACATAAATGCGTGAGAACATAATTGCGTGAGAACGTGAATCGCACGAGACATGCAGGCTAACGTGCTCCCCCTGCCCCCGGAAGAACACCGGGAGAAGGAGGTGGGCGGGAGAAGCGGCTCCCCCGCAGCCACCTGGTGGAATAACCCCCTCCTCCTGAGGCAGGCTAACGTGTCCTCCCCCTCCCCCCGGCGGAACACCGGGAGAAGGAGGCGGGCGGGAGAAAAGGCTCCCCCGCAGTCACCCATGCCAGGAGAGGGAGAAAAAAGCAGATGTCCTCTCGTGGAGCCGGATGAGCCGACACGAGAGCTGGCGTCCACGAGAGGAGGAGGCAGAGGAGGGCAGGCTTTATGCAGCCTGACTCCTCCTACAAACACAGGCTGACCTGCGGTCAGCCTCACATCAATTACCATAAATAAGCACCAACATACCAACTTACACATGGTGTAGCAGCTTAACCATAAGCCAGACAACAATAAAACCTTCCTTGTTTGTGGAACCCTAGTGACCCAAGACCAAGCAACAGAATCACAAAGGACTGAGAAGATACTCAGGCTTTGTCTATAAAAATATGCAATCACTAAATTTTTTATTAATCTCTTTTAATAGTAGTGGGGGCCCTATACTGACCCAGATCTATCGTGGACCATCACAACCAGTTCCATCCACCTGAGAGATCATGCAGTTATATATTGTTACTACTGACTGTCCATTTCTGGTGCCTGGATGGATAAGTAAAAAAAAAAAACACATCTTATTTATTCCATAGTTAGTACCCAATAGGACTCCTTCTAAGACACTATACATAAGCATAGGCACATACAGGCAGGTTTACAGGGAGAGGCCAGACACATTTTAATCAAGGGAGAATACCTGGAATATATTAATTCACAGGAAAAAAAATAATGTATAGACTCCATGCGCACTAAATAGTGTCAGTAGGCTGCAATTTCATAGGAAGAAACCAAATAGGTTTTAATCAAAAGTTTTTTTATTTTTTTCACAGAAAAAAAAGCCAGTAATATTTATAGAATCCATTCACACTATGTAAGCACTTTTACTAATTCACAATGTTACAGGGAAAATCCAGACAGATCAAGAGATAAAAATTAAAGATTACTATTTCACTCAAAAAAGAAAGAAATAGTGTGCAGTCACAATGCACAATATGTAAAAACTTTTACTAGGCCACAGTTTCACAGGAGGAGACTTGATATGTTTAAATCAAGCATTTACCATTGGAGTATAATTTTTCACAGAAAAAGCCTTGTAAAGACTCAGTGTATACTATGTAAGCACTTTTATTCGGTTGCAGTTTCAAAGAGAGAGACCGGTACATTTTAATCAGGAAATCACAATTAGAGTGCATTATTTCAATAAAAAAGGGCAAAAATATTATACAGAATCCATGCAAACTATATAAGCACTTTTACTAGGCAGCAGTTTCAGAGGGAGAGACCAGGCAAGTTTTTATCAAGAAATAAAAATTGGAGCTATTTTTCACAGAAAAAAAGGGAGAAATATTGCTACAACTCCATGAACAATGTGTAAATACATACTTTTACTAGCCCACATTACACAGTGAGAGACCAGACAGGCTGTCCAACTGACTTCATCTCTGCCTTCGTCTTGGTCACATCACAAGAAACCATCTCCTGCGGTTCCGTTTAAAGACTGGTTTGCTGACATCCCTTCTGGCTCCTTACCCTGCTTGCTGTTGCTCCACTTGGATCCCTGACTTCTGGCCTGGCTGATTATCTGATCTGGTTATTGAACTCTGGACTGGCTGACTGTTCGAACTGGTTACTGGACTCTGGCTATGCTTTGACTACTCTTAGCCCTTGTACACACGGTTGGAGAATCCGTCGGAATGTGTCCTATCGGACCGTGTTGTCGGAAAATCCGACTGTGTGTGGTATGCATCGGACTGATTCCATCGGAATATCCGTCGGACCCAATTTTCCAACATGTTGGAAATATTTCCTGACCAACTGGGCCGATCGGACATACTCCGATCATGTGTAGAGAATTTTGATCGGACCAAGTGCCACGCATGCTCAGATCAAATTACTACATCAAAGCTATTGGCTACTAGACTGAATATAGTCCCATCGTAACGAAATTACGTCATCACGTTCTGACAGATCGGATTTTTCGCCAACTTTGTCCGACCGTGTGTATGCAACAGTTTCGGACAAGATCCGACGGACAAAATCCGACGGGCAAAATCCGACAGATTTGGTTGTGGAAATCTCCGACCGTGTGTACAAGTGTGATTTAATTGTATTTCTGTCTCAGTCTGGTTCATGGTTTCTGACAAGGTATTACTTTACATTTACACTATGTAATCACTTTTACTAGTCCACCGTTTTACAGGGAGAGTTTACACATGGAGACTATGGAGAAATACAAAATTGGAGTTACAATTTCATGGAAAAAAAATCAAGAAATATTGTGCTGTCACCATACATTGCACATAAGCAGTGGTTTCATATGGAGAGACCAGGCGGGTTTTAAAGAGTAATTCCACTTTTGCTGAAAAAAAAAAACACATTTCTCACTGGGTGATCTATGTACATTGCAAGGATTTAGCCAGACTATGTTACAGATTTCTACCTTCTGTTATTCCGAAAAATGGGATGTATGGGATTGAATTTATAATTATCATCTAGTTGCTGCACCTGCAGGGCTCAAATGAGGAAGTGACAAGGTCTGCATACTTTTATATGTGATTTCCCTTTGGGAGTTTCTCACAAAAATGACAATGGATGCTCAAAATATGACTTGTATCTTAGTGCAGACATCTGGGAAAATCAGTAAGCCAATCACACAAGCAGGAAATTACATTTCTGGGGGGCGTTCTGTACACCATCCAGATACCACTTCCAGGTAGCTATATTGCACTGCATTTTACAGAAAATTACAGTGCCGCAGATTGAAAAAAAAAATATTTATTCATTCAAAACTTTTTTTTATTCAGGTCATGTCAAATAACATTTTTGTTATTCATACATTGTCAAGAGCAACACATGTAAAGAAAGATAATTTTCAATAAGATTCAATTACAATATGACTTGTGTAGCAATTGTATACACTATATATTATTCTTTTTTGCTATTTTTTTCTCCAACAAAAGTGGAGTTACTCTTTAAAGTGGTTCTAAAGCCTAAATATTTCATATCTTAATGCATTTCTTGCCCCTTCTAAGCCACCTGACCATTGTCTGTTCAAAGGCCAAGAAGGCCAAGAAGTGTATTATTTATAATTAGTTGCTATAGCAGAGAAAGTCTGCATTCATTTACCATTTTCTCAAATTGCGAATGACTAACATTCAGGTCAAGTTCATGTTAAAATGACACCAAAAGCTCATCCTTAGTGATAATCTCTATAGCTGCATTGGAGTATTTGTGAATGAGCAGGGAACCAATCATTTACCACATAAAATATATATCTTTTGTACATTGTACTATATAAATATGAGTTTAAGTTTATCATCCTTGTTATAGTGCAACAGTCTTGGATCCAAAAAACTGATAATGCTATGCCTGACTAAGCCCAGAAAAGGTGTTAGATTAAACAGTGCATCTGCAAAACCTAAAACTGTAGCTTTTGGTGGCCTTGGCATTTAACAAAGCTTATATGTTACTCTCAGGGACATGCTGGCCATAGCACAGCTTAAGTTCTAGGGAAAAGTCGAATACACTTGTGCAGATGCGTTCCTACAGGTACCCATCTTGCCGGGCATAGGAGAATGCATTTGCGCATGTGTGAAAACATTGTCATGCATAGGTGGACATATATGTGCATGCGCGTGCATATTAGCCATTGATGCTGGTGCCAAATAGTCCTCTATAAGGGCACCAGCTGCACTAGTGCTTTTCTGTCTGATCTGCAGCTTTATTTGTATACCTGTTCCTGTGAGCTCTGCTTGACTCCTGTGTTTGACCCGGCTTATCCTGACCACGCTTGCTCTCCACCTATCCCAACCTCAGCTTGCCTTTAAGTCTTTGTTATATCTTCATCTGACTGATATACTTGCCAACCTCTGGCTGCACATTGACCATTCTCTGTCTGCTGTTTATGCTTGTCTCTGATCATCCGCTGCTTCAGCCATCCAACCCAGCTCTGGTGACACACCTGCCACACACCTCTGTGACCAACGGAAGATCTTGCAGGTACTCTTACCTCACAGTACTCTCAGGGCCACTGTCGCAACTCCAGTGGCCCTTAAGCTGGGGCTGGAAGAAAGGTCTCCCTCAACACGTCAGCCTCTGCCACAAGGTACGTGATGGTTACATATTTAACAAACTGTTTTCTTTTCCTTTAAGGAAATAAAATTAAAATGGTGACAATAATGAAGAGCAGAGCCTAGGTCCAATGAGGATCTTACTAGAACACTGTACTGATTTATTAAAGGAACTAAAAATCTTTATGCAATAAATTATAAATAAATATTCCATTTAATTATCCAATCATGTCCAAGTGAAATAAGCAAACAGTCATTTGCTTTTTACATGATTGTATAATTGAAGTGAATATTCACATAAATTATTATAAGAACATTTTCACCTCCTTTTAGTAAATCAGACTTCATATGTCAGTTAGTGTAGCCTGAACTAAAAATAATAAAGTATTCTGCGTACATCTTAGGGGTTACTTTCTATTTAATTAATGACTGAGTTGTCCACCTGTTTGGATATTACAGCACGAAATAATCATTTATCTCAGCTCAGCGGGAAGGATGATTACTTTATGCATCTCCTATACTTAGACAATCTATCACACTCTCTCATGGGATTTCCACATGCAGCCATAGACACTCAGAACAAACTATCATTCTATCTGTAGCTTAAAGAGGAACAGCAGTCTTCTTATATAATTTGTAATAAAAACATGTTGGCCATTCTGAAGCCTTCCTCCAACCAATTTGCATATTATTTTATATATATTGCGATTCTGTACTTGCCAAATATGTTGCAGAAATCTCCCTCCACTGAGCCTGGCTGCAACCATTTTAACTGTGGGCAGCTGAAGCTGTTGCTTGTTCACTTCCTGGATTTACACAGACACACACCTCCAGCTCTGCAGCTCCCATTGGCCCTCTTATGTCTCACGCCCCATCCCTTCCAGGAAAACTCTCACAAGAGTGAGAGAGAGCTGTGCATGATGTCATAAGCCTAGGCTTTTTACCAGACAAGAAACAGGGGCTGTATAAGGTATTCACTGGCAGAAAAAAAATAGTTTTACTATCCAAAGTTAAAACAAGATGGGCAGAAGATTTAATAGATGGAAAAAATTACTGAAAGTCTGCTTTAGGTTCATAAAATATGCACTGAAAATTAGTTTTATGATGGGCCATCAGCAGGAATACCTACATAAAAGTAAATAAACTAAACAATTCCGGCAATTTATTACTTATTACTGTAATTTAATATGTTACTTCAAATGTAATTCTATATTAAGTAATGTTTTCTTTTAAGTACAAGCTTTTACTCTCATTTTGATGTTAATAGCATGTCATCCCTATCTTAAGACTCTACATTTTCTATATACTGACTCCATTTATCCCCTCCCCTACATACACACACACACACTATACCAGTGCACCACTGCCTTCCTTCAAGAAGCTTGATTTTAGAGCTAAAAAGTCTGAATTTTAATCAGGCCTCAAGCCTTCCTTAAAGGAAAAGAGCAGGAAAAAGGAGGGGGAATGGGTATGCATTTACTCCATTAACTTTATGAGACAAATAAAGGTTTTTTTGTCCTGCTGGGCAATCACTAGGATGCCTGGGGTACAGCTGCACTGCTGTTGTGTTAGTTTATTTGGTAAAAGGGATAAAGAAAATTTTAAGAGAACATGTATCTTTCTTTGTGTCTGCTTGTAATTAATGCTGTGAATATGTCTCTTAACAAGCAATGATTTTAAAGTCAAATTTGAATAAAGTTTGATCGGCACTGCTGGAAACATATAATCATATTGTCATCTGTTAAATGTTTAAAGACCTTTAAAAACTAAGTTGATGTCTACACCACCAGTGTGATTTTTTCACAAAATAAAAACCAGGTTAAAGCTGAAGGCATGAGTAACTATAGATCACTTAGTAATATAAATATTATATTAACTTGGATCAATAGTGTACTTGGTTAAAATGTATTTGTTTTTATCTTAAACTGTATACATTCTGGAGTCTAATTATAAAAAAAATGTATAGCTATTTGTCCAGCAAAACTGCATTTACTATATATTCATTTTAAATGAATAAACCAGCTACCAGTTTTTTTTTTTTTCACACAATGTATAAAACTGTGGCTGTTGGGAAAATGTGGTACTATTTTGTCTTCATCTCTGTTACATAAATTCAACTGTTGTTTTAGTGTAAACATTGGCTCATCCATAAATGGAAAACAAATGTTGTTAGGTAAAATCTCTTTGACATTTAGCACTACATCAAATGCTGATTAAACCACTCCGTGGAATGTTTGGTTGTCGATTGTTCTTTTTTGACCAGGTTTGCATGACAAATCTTATGATCATTCATCTGTTGGGTGTTGAATGTTAAATTTTCTTTGTGAAAGACAATTGAAATTTCATAAATAATATTTAGCACATATCAAAATCATTTGTAAGGGTATTATTTATAACTTTTTTGCAGATACCAGCACATTTGTACAGTTTTTTTTTTTAAATAGATAGACCTCTAAATGTATGTTTTTAAATAGGTAAGATTATAAATTATAGTTCAGCAAAAGTCCATTTTGTTTTATGCTATATATGTAATTAAGATGGTTGTTTAGGGTCAGTGGCTTACTGCCTAATGAAACTTGGATGAAGATAACAGCCCCACAGCTTCCCCCTTCAAAAATGAATTAACAATGTTAGCTTTTTTTCTGACTGATTTACTTTAAAAAAAAAAAAATTGTTTGCAAGTACTTAGCTTCCTGGTGCAAGGCTATTGTTTATGTGTGTTGGGTTTAATATATGTTCCTATGAAAGCTAAGCTTTGCAGCTGTCTAATGAAAGGTTGTAATGTCCAATTAGGATTGAACAAACACCCCACCTCACCAGTATATTTTCTAAGGGCTCTTGGTGTTCAGTAATGACCCAGAGAGTCATTATAATATAGTAGCATTAAAAAAAGCCCAGTTGTAACTAAACCTGAGTAAAAGTTCATATATTTTAAGGTAACACATCAAAACAGTCCTTTTAAATATTATTTGCTACTAGTTTGTAACTTTTTGCTTATAGTGTCTTTCTTAGGATATTAACTGCACCCAATAGCAAATGGCCTTCATTTGTTGGCAGGTGAGAAATGTCAACACATGGGAAATTATGCACATGCATATGCAGAAAGCAGTAGAGAGCTGCCACTGGGCAAAAATATTTAATTGTTAATTGATGTTTTGAAAACCTGTAGGAGCATAACAGAATATGATAAATTGTTATCAATAAATTGAGAATTCCAAGTAAGTGTGATATCGTTTTACATGTATTTTCATTTTGACTTGGGATATCTATGCTGTAGTTTTGGAGGATTTATTTTCCAGAAAATGTTGGGCCTGTAGCAGGGAATGACTACATTTCCTGCCTTTTTTACTCCATTCGAAATTGCATAGAAGTATTTTATAACCAGAATTTCAGGTACTGCTGTAGTGGTGAATCAATTATCAGCATCAAGTGCACCTTACTTTACTTCTTATATTATGCCAGCGGTTTTGCTTTATAGATCAGACTTCTCAATTAGGAACATTATACCACCAAAAGAAAGCTCTATTTGTGGCAAGAAAATTATTGCAATTGTCCTTCAATGTGTGATAGGCTGAAGGCTGAAAATTGTCCTGGGTAGAAAGGGGGAAGTGCCCTGTATTAAAGTGGTTAAACAACATGCCTTGAACGATATCAGGTCAGTGACGTCACAAGGATCATAATAATGTCACTGACCAAATATGACCAAATATGATAATGTTCATATTTGGTCAATGACATTACCTTTTCTTACTTCTAGTGGCAGGGTCCCAAGATGTGTCATGTGGCACACTAGACGTGTACAGAACAAAAAAAATTTTTTGTTTTGTTTCTTTATGTTTCCGTTGATTCATAAAGATTTGTAATTTTGTAAGACGCGAGTTTTATTTTCCTTGATACGAAATGATTCGTAATTCCGTTTCCTTGATCTGCAATTCGTAATTTTGTTAGATAATAATTTTCATTTATTCGGTACACTACTCGTAATTTAGTAATTGTTACTTTTGTGAGATTTCCTTTTTCGTTGATTCGTACTTTCGTATGAAATAAAGAATAATAATGCTATACTTGTTTTTCTAATAAGTCCTGCACTTACTCCAGTCGACTCCCCCAGTCACGAGACCTCCTCAACTGAATCTAAAAAGATTCATGAATGCAGTGTGACTCAGAAACTAAAGGGATAAGCTGATTGGCTGAAGATATTAAGTAAGACACATCACTCACTAATACACTGCCCATTCGAAAGAATGTTTTGAGAACACGAAATTATGAACATATGAAATTACGAACATACATATTAAGATACATTTACACTGTCCATTCAAAAGAACAATTTGAGAACACGAACAAATGAATTTACGAACAGGCAAAAAAACTAAATTATGAACACATGAATGAAAATACCAACATATGATATAAACAAAGAATTGAAAATAGGAAATGTAAATCATTCGTTATAGATGTAATTTTAGTTCTTTTACTTTTTCGGAGTTTACTATTTTCGTAAGTTTGTCCGTTCATAAGCTCGTATTTTCGTGTGTTTGTTACTTTGCTTATTTATAATTTCGGAGTTTTCGTATTTTGTTTCTTTCTGCTATTCGGATGTTCGAATTGATCCAAATGTACGAATACTAAGCACTTGTACACATGGTCAGAGAATCCGATGGAATGTGTCCTATCGGACTGTTTTGTCGGATATTCCGACTGTGTGTGGTCTGCATCGGACTGTTTCCATTGGAATATCCGACGGACCAACTTTTCCAACTTGCTGGTAAAATTTTCCGACAAAATGCTCCGATCGAACATACTCCGATCATGTGTACCCTACTCCGATGGACAAAGTGCCACGCATGCTCAGATCAAATTCCTAGACCAAAGCTATTGGCTACTAGCCTGAACGTAGTCCCATCCTAACGAAATAACGTCATCACGTTATGTACAATCGGATTTTCCGACAACTTAGTCCGACCGTGTGTATGCAACATCACTTCCGGACCTCTTCCGGAATTAATCCGTCGGAATTACTCCGACGGATTTGGTTGTCGGAATCTCCGACCGTGTGTACAAGGGCTAACACAATCATATGAAAATCCATTGGTACATGTCTAGGGCACACATAAGTAATGGGACCAGAACTTGTCTGTGGTCCTCTGGGTTTTTTGGGGTGAGTGTTGGGCATTGTTTATTGTGATCAACATGGATGTACATCATTGGATATAATTGTGGATGGATTTACATCGTCTGACTTTTTTTTTATTAAATGATTTGTAACAGAAAGTGACAGTGTTTAATTACTACAAAAATTGTAGGTGCATAAAATCTGTTAATCGTAATTTCCAAATAAATAGTACCTCGTAGCGCTAGTGCTGTGTGAAAAATGAATTCACTCTATCTATCTATCACAAAAATTGTTTACAGATATCCACTCCTCACAGTGAACATACAGATTTTTTTATGCATGAAATATTGTGAACAAAAATATAGTCCGTCACCCAGAGGTGATTGCAAATCTTCCAGCAATAATCCCTCTATCCATGTAAAAAACTATTCAGTGTCCAAAACGATTTCTTACATCCTTCACCACACCATCAGTGATTGTGACCCCCCTCGTAGGAGCACTCACCAGCTGCTGAGCCTTGCACTCTCATGCTAGGCTAATAAAACATTAGATCTCTCATGATCTATGTTCACTGTGAGGAGTGGATATCTGTAAAAAAAAATTGTGTGTTTTGATTTATGCAACTAGCACAAAGTAAGACTTATTAGATAGATTGAGTGAACTCATTTTTCACACAGCACTAGAGCTACGAGGTACTATTTATTTGGAAATTACGATTAACAGATTTTATGCACCTACAATTTTTGTATGATTATATATTTAAGTAGCAGCTAAAGGTTTAGGGTGTTTAATGTTAGCGCAGTGATGATACACTAAGTAGGCGGATTGAACTGTGTGTATCCATTTAAAATATATAGTGTTTAATTACTGTTTAACTTTTTTGTGACTGAGTAGGGGTACTCTTTCACTTGTGAGGGGCAGCATTAGGGGCCCCTTATTATTAAGGGGGGCTTCTGGATTACAATAGTCCCCCAGATTCCCAAAGACCAGGATTGTGGGGAAGAGGACCTTGTCCTCATCAACATGGGAACAAGATGCTTTTCCAGGGAGGTCCTCCCTGGCAAGATACCCCCATGTTGAGTGCATGAGGCCTATCATGGTTCAGGAAGGGAAGCGCATGCTCCCCCTCCCTCCTTTATAACTTGCCACTCTGCATTCTAAGATCAGGCCCTGGTGCGGAGACAGACAGATTTACCTGCAGTACACCAGTTGTCAATCACTAGACTTTTATAACAGTAATATTATAATCTTTATATGTGATTTTATGATACACTTTAAAATAAATAACCAAGGTTGATAAGAAAGTATTAATCCATATACAAATCTATAGATATGCTAAAATATATTATAACATTTTGAAGCTCAGAAACAGCCTGTGTTCATTTCAACTGCAAATGCCAGGACATATAAATATTTTATTTCATCTTTGATTGCCTGAAAACTGTGTGTGACTGACAATGTTATGTACTCATGTTTTGTCCTTATTTCTCTCCTTTGTGGGGAAAGTGCTAGTGACATTTCATTTTTTTTTATGTTATCTTATCACCTAAGCCATTTGTGTCTCAAAAAATCATCTTGTGTTCCTTTTTTACAGAAAAAATATTATGTGATTACACAGATTGTCATCTAACATTCATCAGTTTAGTTTCCATTTTCACATTAAAATATATTAAAGATATGACATGGTACTCCAAGTCTTCCAAAAGTGACAGGAAGCTTTTCTTATAACCAAACCAAAATGAAATCTTGGTTATTTGTAGCAACCAATCAGATGGTGATTTTCATTTTGTATCCTGCCCTGGAATCTGATTAGGTGACATGGGCAATAAATCCAAGGACACCAGACTTAGTCATTTTATGCTAGTACAGCCTGTGTGTATATATATATATATATATATATATATATATATATATACATATATATATATATACACACACACATACACAGTATCTCACTAAAGTGAGTACACACCTCACATTTTTGTAAATATTTTTTCACGTGACAACACTAGAAAAATTACACTTTGTTACAATGCAAAGTGGTGAGTGTACAGCTTATATAACAGTGTAAATTTGCTGTCCCCTCAAAATAACTCAACACACAGCCATTAATGTCTAAACCGCTGGCAACAAAAGTGAGTACACCCCTCAGTGAAAATATCCAAATTGGGCCCAATTAGCCATTTTCCCTCCCCACTGTCATGTGACTCATTAGTGTTACAAGGTCTCAGGTGTGAACGGCGAGTAGATGTTTTAAATTTGGTGTTATCGCTCTCATTCTCTCATACTGGTCACTGGAAGTTCAACATGAAGGTGCTCTACATAAAGATGGCCTAGGCTATAAGAAGATTGCCAAGACCCTGAAACTGAGCTGCAGAATGGCCAAGACCATACAGCAGTTTAACAGGACAGGTTCCACTCAGAACAGGCCTCGCCATGGTCAACCAAAGAAGTTGAGTGCACGTGTTCAGCTTCATATCCAGAGGTTGTCTTTGGGAAATAGACGTATGAGTGCTGCCAGTATTTCTACAGAGGTTGAAGGGGTGGGGGGGTTAGCTTGTCAGTGCTCAGACCATACACTGCACACTGCATCAAATTGGTCTGTATGGCTGTCGTCCCAGATGGAAGCCTCTTCTAAAAATTATGTACAAGAAAGCCAGCAAACAGTTTGCTGAAGACAAGCAAACTAAGGACATGGATTACTGGAACCATGTCCTGTAGTCTGATGAGACCAAGATAAACGTATTTGGTTCAGATTGTGTCAAGCGCGTGTGGCGGCAACCAGGTGAGGAGTACAAAGACAAATGTGTCTTTCCTACTGTCAAGTATGGTGAGGGCAGTGTCATGGTCTGGGGCTGCATAATTGCTGCCAGCGCCGGGGAGCTACAGTTCATTGAGGGAACCGTGAATGCCAGCATGTACTGTGACATACAAAAGCAGAGCATGATCTCCTCCCTTCGGAGACTGGGCCTCAGGGCAGTATTCCAACATGATAACAACCCCAAACACACCTCCAAGACGACCAGTGCCTTGCTAAAGAAGCTGAGGGTAAAGGTGATGGACTGGCCAAGCATGTCTCCAGACCAAAACCCTATTGAGCATCTGTGGGGTATTCTCAAATGGAAGGTGGCAGAGCGCAAGGTCTCTTACATCCACTATCTCCATGATGTCGTCATGGAGGAGTGAAAGAGGACTACAGTGGCAACCTGGGAAGCTCTGATGAACTCCATATCCAAGAGGGTTAAGGCAGTGCTGTAAAATAATGATGGCCACACAAAATATTACACCTCAGGCCCAATTTGGACATTTTCACTTAGGGATGTACTGACTTTTGTTGTCAGCAGTTTAGACATTAATGGCTGTGTGTTATTTTGAGGGGACAGCAAATTTACACTGTTGTACAAGCTATACACTCACTACTTTACATTGTAGATATAATAAAATATTTACAAACATTTGAGGGGTATACTCACTTTTGTGAGATGCTGTATATATATGAAGTGCTAAAAAGGTGCTCAGATTTTTGCTCCCAAAAGGAATCACCACAAGAGATTAAATTAGCTCCATACCAGCTTCCCTAATCACACAAGGAGATCATTAGACACATTGCTGCATAGCAGCCATATACATCACGATCTTGCATGCAAAGGTTCCACGATATTCTAAGCCAAGATAGAGTTCATGGAGGAAGTTAAAGTACAGAGGAACATCCACATAGTGTAGTATTTCACCAAGATTTTAATTACATAGCAGTTACAAACAACCAGCAGGTCCAAGCGTTCAGGCTGACTTGCGGAATAGCATCATGTGTGAGGCCTCAATGCGTTTCCCTGTAACAAGCGTCCTCTGTAGCCATTACCTCATATCCCCAGACAATGTTGGTTATAGAGAAGGGACCCCACAAATGACATTATTCCACAAGTCACCCAGACGCCTTGAATCCTCCATCAGTTACTGTGCCTCGGACCATCCGGTTCTGAAACTCGGGAATAGACGGATCCCTACCCCAGACCAGGCGAGTCTATTGGGGTTAGTCAACCGAAGCATGTTGTGGAGCGACGAACGCTCCCGTGACTGTGACCCCTCGCAGGGCTACCCCGGTCCAGAATCAGGAACATACCTCTAAGGCCTCACAAATGAACCTGGAACAGGTGACTTCAACTTCTTAAGTACCCTTCCCCAGACTCCTCAGTGGGGCCCGGCGCGCCCATTGATTGGCTTTGGGGAAACTGATATCCAAAACGTCCAACCAGGCCTGGTTCTGAGCCTGTCATGTGCCCTTAACTGTCAGAACTCTAACACAGCCCAGCCAAACTGATGTCAAAGTTAAACCTACACAATTAACCCTCAGAACCCCTTTACTGTTCTGAGGCAAAAAACTAAATTTGTACATGACAGACACTTTGTCCAAAGTGTCATCGCTACATCAATATGGACCAAAATCTCTGAGGAATGTTTCCAACACCTTCTTGAATCTATGCCATGAAGAATTAAGGCAGTTCTGAAGGCAAAGGGGGGGGGGGTCTAGACCTTTACTAGCAAGGTGTACCTAACAAAGTGGCCTGTGAGTGTATACACTGTATATATATATATATATATATATATATATATATATATATATATATATATATATACACACACACACATATACAGTGAATACACTTGTAATGCCATTCCTAAAGCAATTATGTTGCGAAAATAATGAATGTGGCCCTTGTAAAGTACGATGAATATTACGGTTATTTACTATGGGTTTAGCACCAACAGATTACACAGTACTTTTGTACATTCTCATAAGTCCTTGCCCCCAAGGAGTTTACATTTTAAAGTCCCTATCTCACATGCATTAATACACATACTAGGGCCAATTAACCCACACATGTAGAGGAAAAACATGAAACAAAAGACAGGTAGCATGCTGGCTGGGATTTGAATCAAGGACCTTAGTGCTAACCACTAAGCCACTGTACTGTCTTGTTACAAAGAATTTGGACTCTGAATACTCCTCCAAAACTAACTTTAACTGGAGTGCTAAACCCCTGGCTCCCCCCACTGATTCCCATGTCTGAGGGCATAGAAAAGAGGGGAAGGAAGTAAGCTGTAAGCAAATTTGCCAGCACAGCTAAAACACTCCATGGTTACCTTCCAAGAAAAGAACCTGCCCAGCCCCTTTAACTGCTTGAATAGCTAAAGGGATGCCAGGGAAGCAAAATCTCTTAGATTTTTGCCTATAGCCCAAACCCAGCCCAGCCCCTTTCTGTGCTGAAAATTAAGTTTGTAAGCCCTAGCAAAGTTGCCTGCGTTCCTCAGGCTCTCCAAGCGTAGGGATGCTGTGCTATACTGTGCAGTGTATCTGGCAAACTAAGTAAGCACTTATGCATGCTGTGTGCATAAATATGTGCTTCAGAGACTGAAAATGAGCCGAGAAGAGTGTTTCTTGGCATTGTATGTTGTAAACAGCAGAAAGTACAGGAGCTGCCCTGTGTGATGAATTATTAATAACTATGTTGCAGCTTTACACTCCTAAGTTGCTGTACAGCACATACTGCTGTTAATTGTATTTTGAGGCATGTGATAGCTGAGCTAATATCTGTGCATTGGTTATAAAGACAATATTGGCATCAAATATCCTATAAAAGATTCAAAAAGACTGGAGGATTGGTAACTGTTCTTGCTGCCCATGGCAACCATTTCGATTACAGTTTTCATTTTATACATTTCACATATTTACAGTATATGACACGGACATTTTACAAACTGTACATTCACATTAGTGTCTGTCTGCCCTCAAGGACCTAACAAACCAAGGTCTCTATGTAACATGCATACATATGAGGGCAATCTTTGGGCAGAGGAGTGTGGGAGAAAACCAACACAAGCACATCAAATCCCATGCAAGTAGTGTCTTGGTTGGGATTCAAACCATGAAGTCTGCTGCTACAAGACAGGAACATGGATGCTGACCACCAAGTCATTGTGCTACCTGAATTTTTATTTTCAATATGTTTATTGTGCAATCTCATAGTTACAAACATTGTCATGGTAGGATAATGCACATTACAAGACGTAGAGTAGTATATGAAAAACTTTTTAGTTTACATTAATCAGATAAATGTAGATGACAAAGCTTATAGGCTAAAAAATAGTGTCATGCAGTATCTGAAAAGTGCTATCTGCATTTTTCAAGAAGGCCCTGCAGGCACAATAGATGTAGATCTGACTGGTTTCACTGGGCAGCAAAAACAGTTTTTCTTCCTCCGGTTTTTGTGAATTTGGCCCAATATTTTTTAATTTAAAAAGCTTTTTATCTGGCACCTACTGCATATTTGGGGTGTTTTCAGCCCTATAGTTAAGAAATGTACATGGCTTCAAGTAAATGTGTAGTTCAGGAAGGATATAGCTGGTAAAATTTTGTCAAACCTTGGGATGTTGACTAGATAAACTATCCTATAATTTGAGAGAGCTAAATCCTACCCCCCTGAAAAATAAATATCTACACCCCTGCTCATAGTTTGTGATCTGGGGGCTGAAACTCAAGTTGTCCCTTTTTTTACCCTAATATGTATCTTTTTTGTGTAAACTTGGAACAAAAAAACATAAAATTATTTTTTAAATGCATTTTTCTTACCCATAAATGCCAAGATACCAAATTTTTTTCATGAAAGTTGTTGTTAATTACATAGGTACTTTCTTTGTTTATCTACAGTGCCTTGCGAAAGTATTCAGCCCCCTTGAACTTTTCAACCTTTTGCCACATTTCAGGCTTCAAACATAAAGATATAAAATTTTAATTTTTTGTGAAGAATCACCAACAAGTGGGACCCAATTGTGAAGTGGAATGAAATCTATTGGATATTTTAAACTTTTTTAGCAAATAAAAAACTGAAAAGTGGTGCATGCAAAATTATTCGGCCCCTTTACTTTCAGTGCAGCAAACTCACTCCAGAAGTTCAGCGAGGATCTATGAATGATCCAATGTTGTCCTAAATGACTGATGGTGATAAATAGAATCCACCTGTGTGTAATCAAGTCTCTGTATAAATGCACCTGCTCTGTGATAGTCTCAGGGTTCTGTTGAAAGCACAGAGAGCCTCATGAAGACCAAGGAACACACCAGGCAGGTCCGTAATACTGTCGTGGAGAAGTTTAAAGCCGGATTTGGATACAAAAAGATTTCCCAAGCTTTAAACATCCCAAGGAGCACTGTGCAAGTGATCATTTTGAAATGGAAGGAGTATCAGACCACTGCAAATCTACCAAGACCTGGCCGTCCCTCTAAACTTTCAGCTCAGACAAGGAGAAGACTGATCAGAGATGCAGCCAAGAGGCCTATGATCACTCTGGATGAACTGCAGAGAACTACAGCTGAGGTGGGAGAGTCTGTCCATAGGACAACAATCAGTCGTACACTGCACAAATCTGGCCTTTATGGAAGAGTGGCAAGAAGAAAGTAATTTCTCAAAGATATCCATAAAAAGTCTTGTCTAAAGTTTGCCACAAGCCACCTGGGAGGCACACCAAACATGTGGAAGAAGGTGCTCTGGTCAGATGAAACCAAAATCAAACTTTTTGCCCACAATGCAAAACAATATGTTTGGCGTAAAAGCAACACAGCTCATCATCCTCAACACACCATCCCCACTGTCAAACATGGTGGTGGCAGCATCATGGCATCCTGCTTTTCTTCAGCAGGGACAGGGAAGATGGTTAAAATGTAGGGGAAGATGGATGCAGCCAAATACAGGACCATTCTGGATGAAAACCTGTTGGAGTCTGCAAAAGACCTGAAACTGGGACGGAGATTTATCTTCCAACAAGACAATGATCCCAAACATACAGCAAAATCTACAAAGGAATGGTTCACAAATAAACGTATCTAGGTGTTAGAATGGCCAATTCAAAGTCCAGACCTGAATCCAATCGAGAATCTGTGGAAAGAGCTGAAAACTGCTGTTCACAAACGCTCTCCATCCAACCTCACTGAGCTCAAGCTGTTTTGCAAGGAAGAATGGGCAAGAATTTCAGTCTCTCGATGTGCAAAACTGATAGAGACATATCCCAAGCGACTTGCAGCTGTAATCGCAGCAAAAGGTGGCTCTACAAAGTATTAACGCAAGACCGAATAATTTTGCACGCCCCACTTTTCATTTTTTTATTAGTTAAAAAAGTTTCAAAAATCCAATAGATTTCGTTCCACTTCACAATTGTGTCCCACTTGTTGGTGATTCTTCACAAAAAATAAAAATTTTATATCTTTATGTTTGAAGCCTGAAATGTGGCAAAAGGTTGAAAAGTTCAAGGGGGCCGAATACTTTCGCAAGGCACTGTATGAGCTACATTGAACTGCACATCCACCAAAAGCAGTACAGTAAAAGCCACACATGTGGCATAATATTCTTAGGTAATAATGCTCTTCAGATAATAAAACTATATTTCTGTACTGTATATATTCCCAGTACTGTATATCATGGCTTCATAACTGTGTTCACTAATTTACTGCAGTGCACATTTCCACAACACTCTTGAGGGTTTAAAACACATAAGTTAGGACATACTTGCTTAGTTAAAATGCAATTATTTACCTTGTGTTAATGGAAAATACATTTAATTATTTACAGTATGTTTATTGGATATACAAATTTAGCCGTTTAATAGAGCACTGCTTTGGTGAGAGTGACATCTATTAAAATAAAATTAATGTCCTTATTTGCATAATAATCATGCAAGCTCAATCAAATATAATCCGTAATGAAAAATATTATCACTTGGCATAAGTTGGCAAAATATCTTATACTGAGAAATCATAATTACAAATGGTTTAATCTTAGAGTAGTTGTGTTTGTTCTCAAAACTTTTCCAAATCTCATATTCATTTATAATAGCCAAATAATTATTGGAATATTATGGAGAAATGTTTTTAGAAATGATATTGGCTGAATAATTTTGTAGAGGTCTGGGAACAAATAAGAAGTGGTAAGAGGGAATAGACTCAAATCTAGGACTAGGATAAGAGTCCTTGTTTAAAAAAAAATAAAGTTGTTCTTAGCTGAGTCCAATGAAATGTGAAAATTACATTACAAAGATCCTTATACTTGTGTAAAGCTTTGTGAGTTGAACCTTATGTTTTTCATAACTTTATTTTATAACTTTAAGTTTATTGAAATGCTGGATAATGCACAAAAATAAAAGTCTTGTTTATCAAGCAAAAACAAGGACGGTATTTCCAGTTAGATTCTTACAATCTACTTTCCAACTTGAAAATGGACAGAACAGGCTGTTCTTATTTCAGACATACTGCATAAAACATAAAGATTGGTCACTAGAATTGGGCAAACAGTTCAAGCTGAGCGTCCAAAACATTGCTTGTTCGGCCAAAACATTGCCTGTTCGGCGAACACCCGAACTTGCAGGGTTCTCAGTGGAATGTTTGCCGTTGAGCGCCCCACAATGCACTGTGTGTTGCATAGTGCATTCTAAGCCCTGATTGGGCAAAGCTTTGACCAATCAGAGCACAGTGAATAGCTGGTTGTTAAGGAGTGGGCCAGGAAGCCAGCTGCTGTGTCCTTAACAATTGATGAGTCATCAGCTGTCAAGAAGCTTACCCACTGACAGCTGAATGAAAAAAGCCATTGCTGGTAATGGTAAAAAGGTGAAGAAAATGGCGTAGGGGTCCCCCCAATCCATACCAGGCCCTCATCCAAGTATGCAGCCTGGCAGGACAAGAAAGAGGGGGGTGAGTGAGTAGCTTCCCCTCCTGAACTATACCAGGCCACATGCCCTCAACATGGGGAGGTGCTTTGGGGCAGGGGGGCTCTGCCTCCCCCATGTCATGGTTATGCAGTGATCTTCCTGTGTTTGCTTACCTCCCCTCATGTCTTCAGACTAAGAGGCCAGCCACGTCCATCTGGTGGTTTTTATAACCTCTCCTCTAAGCATGGCTCCACCCCAGGCCCTATCAGGGAGCCCTATATTAACCTGTGCACTGCAAGCCATTAGTGCTGATCAAACATTGTGTATTCCTTTGTGTGTTTAGCTTCCTGTTACCTGCCGTGTGCTCTTCTACTGGTTTCCGTTACCGACTTTGGCGTGTCTTTGACTATCCCTGTTTGCCTGTGATCCTGACCTTTTGGCGTGCCCCCGACTATTCATGTCTGCTTGTGGCCCCGACCTTGGCTTTGTCCCTCACCATCCCTATCCTCCTGTTGCCTACTGTGGGTGTGAGCTGGGGAACCCTGGGGGTCGCGACCTGGAGCCAGTTGCAGCCAAGTCCATCCTCACCTCTCGAGGCTCTGGTGAACACCTGCTGGCTCTTAGACTCCGCGCCCCAGGGAATCCTACGCTCTAACCCCGGTGGGACCTGTCTCCCGTCCGCAGCAGTCAGCTGTAGGGTCCACAACCTTGCGGTGCACTCCTGATTCCTACGGTGTGCATCTGTCACCTCGCCTCAAGGTGACCTGACAGTTTGATCAGCCATGGACCCGGCTGACGTGCCGCTTCCTGCAGATGATCCATTGCAGAGCTTAGTTCGGCGACTTGAAACCCAAGAATCACATCAACCCAGGTGATGCGATTCCTTCAGGATTTGGCATCCCGTTTTGAACAGGTTCAGGCCTCATTAGGACCCCCAGTTCAACAACCGCAACCGCTATCAGTCGCAGCCACACATTCATTACTACTACCAGCTCCGGTCCGTTTCTCTGGGGACTCCAAGGCTTGCAGGGGGTTCCTTAGCCAGTGCACTATTCATTTTGAACTTCAGCCCCAAAACTTCCTGTCCGATCGGGCAAAAGTCGCATATATCATATCCCTCCTGTCCGGCGAGGCGTTAGCTTGGGCCGTCCCTCTGTGGGAACTGAATGATCCAGTGGTTTCTAGCCTGTCTGATTTCTTGAAACTTTTTCTGAATATCTTCGAGGAACCAGGTCGTGTCTCCTCAGCGGCTAGTGCTCTTTTGCGTCTCCGTCAAGAGTCCGCTTCTGTGGGACAGTATGCTCTTCAGTTCCGTATGCTCACAGCTGAATTGAGCTGGAATAATGAGGCCCTAATTGCAACCTTTTTACATGGCCTCTCTGATAGAGTGAAGGATGAATTAGCAGGAAGATCCCTTCCTGCTGATCTGGACAGTGTTATCACCTTGTGTAACCAGATCGATATTCGCTTTCAGGAGAGGGCCCTGGAAAAAAGACGCCAGCACTCCCCGTTCTTTAGGCAGCCTGAGTCCCCAGTCCCTTCTCTGCGATCCGAGGAACACCCCCTGCCTACTGAGGAACCTATGCAGTTGGGCTGGACTAAATTATCTCCCGAAGAACGTGCTAGGCGCAGAACTCTGGGCCTATGCCTCTATTGTGGGGCCAAAGGTAATTTCCGTGACACTTGTTCTCTTCATCCGGAAAAACGCTCAGAGCTAATACATCTGGAAGGTGGAGCATTAGACCCTGAAATATCACTTTCACCTTCTCGTCTTCTCCTTTCTGTGTTGCTTCATGTCGGTGCTTCCTCTAGTTCGGTCTCAGCACATCTGGATTCCGGAGCCGCTGCCAATTTCATGGATTGGGAAACTGCATCCTCCATGAGACTTACCCTTTTGCCCCTTACAACACCATTGGTGGTCTTGGCGATTGATGGCACTGTTCTCCCAGGGGGTCCTATCCGCTTTCAGACTCTTCCTGTTAAGATGTCAGTAGGGACACTCCATCAGGAGTGGATATCCTTCCTTGTCTTACCTAAGGCTTCATCTCCTATCATATTAGGTCTTCCTTGGTTACGGCTCCATTCTCCGCACGTTGACTGGTCTGCTGGACAGATCCTGGCTTGGGGTTCCTCCTGTTCCTCTTCCTGCCTACTCAAGGGTACCCCAAAGGAGAGACTTCCTGTTACTACCATCCCAGTATCTTCTGCTCTTCCTACTGTATATAGCGATTTCTGGGATGCATCCTGCAATAGTCAGACTGTTGCACTTTCTAGGTCATGTGGTACTCTGGATGAGGGGCCCACCTATGAACCTGAATCGATCATTCACTCCAGTTTGCATAACCATTTACCTTTGCCTGTCCCTAATTTCCCTTGGACGCACAGCCAGACTAACTTGTCTGCAAGTTCCACAGTTGCTATGCCCTGTGATGCGATTGAGATGGTCGCTACACCTGACAATACTATTCAGTCGACCTCTGCACCAGTTATGCCAGTCCAGCCCATACCCAATGAGCTTCCTACTTCTTGTTCAGCACCTTCGGTGACCTGGCCTCACCCTGCTGCTACTATGTCCGTTCAAACCCGTTTAAGAGGCTCAATCCATCCTTTGGATAGAATACCTCATTCGGCCAGGAGGGGTTTTCAATCTTTTTCTCAGGGTTCTCTGCATTCTGTTTGTGTTGCAGCTACCCAGCATGACTCTTATGACATGTCACTTTCTAACCAACCTGACCTCAGGGATCCACTGACCTCTGCCCAGTCTGGTGGTCCTGTTATGGATGCCCAGCTCATCTTTAAGGGTGTGGGGGTCCCTGCTCAGACTCCAGATCTTCTCATGCCCTTACCCATTCCTAAAAAAAGAGGTTTGTCAAGTTTTGGATTCCCGACTCCGTAAAGGCATTCTACAGTACCTCGTACTTTGGAAAGGGTTGGGTCCTGAGGAGAGGTCTTGGATCACTGCATCTGAGGTCTTTACTCCCTGTCTGTTAAGGAGGTTCCATCTGGAGTTTCCCTTTAAGCCTGGACCCAGGCGGGGGAAGCCTCGTAAGAGGGAGGATACTGTCATGGTTATGCAGTGATCTTCCTGTGTTTGCTTACCTCCCCTCATGTCTTCACACTAAGAGGCCAGCCACTTCCACCTGGTGGTTTTTATAACCTCTCCTCTAAGCATGGCTCCACCCCAGGTCCTATCAGGGAGCCCTATATTAACCTGTGCACTGCAGGCCATCAGTGCTTATCAACCATTGTGTATTCCTGTGTATGAGTGTTTAGCTTCCTGTTACCTGCCGTGTGCTCTTCTACTGGTTTCCGTTACCGACTTTGGCGTGTCTTTGACTATCCCTGTTTGCCTGTGATCCTGACCTTTTGGCGTGTCCCAAACTATTCTTGTCTGCTTGTGGCCCACGACCTTGGCTTTGTCCTTCACCATCCCTATCCTCCTGTTGCCTACTGTGGGTGTGAGCTGGGGGACCCTGGGGGTTGCGACCTGGAGCCAGTTGCAGCCAAGTCCATCCTCACCACTCGAGGCTCTGGTGAATACCTGCTGGCTCTTAGACTCCGCGCCCCAGGGAATCCTACACTCTAACCCCGATGGGACCTGTCTCCCGTCCGCAGCAGTCAGCCGTAGGGTCCACAACCTTGCGGTGCACTCCTGATTCCTACGGTGTGCATCTGTCACCTCGCCTCAAGGTGACCTGACACCCCAAAGCACATTCTCCCCATATTGATGGGGACAAGGGCTCCTTTCCAGCAACCCTGAGTGGAGGTTGTGGGGGTCTGCGGGCAGGGGGCTTAACTGAATCTGGAAGATCCCTTTAAAAGTGGAGTGTTTAAGAGGCTGTGAAACAACAACAGCTTAGAGAGAGCCTTCAAGGCCCAGCGGCTGATGTAATCCACAACCTGAGGATGGGCAAGAGGACTTGTTGCCATGATCTACATCGATACCTTGTGTGCTGTTTTTCGGAAGAGTTGAAACTACTGTTGATTTGATGTATAAATTCAACCACACTTACCAGCAGAGGGGGGGAGAGTCTGTCCAAGTAAATCTTCAGAGTAGACCAAAAGCTACATAAAATTATCCTCAAGAAGGGCCTTGATCCTAAAGATGTTGACCAGGCCTGCCTGGACCGGGTTCTGCATGGGGCCCGGCTCAGTCATCCTATTGTGTTGAAATTATTGCTGAAAAGAACTCAAGTGCTGCCCACCTAACCTGAGCTGATAAGGGAGGTTTGAGAAGAAGAGGTTTTGTTGGAAGAGAAAAGTCAATGATCAAGAGACTTGAATTCTGCTACTGGGAACAAAGAGAAAGTGGTGGCCCGTGCCGTCCATGCAGAAATGTAATTCTCTCCCCGATATCCATAAACCAGTCGCAGAACTTGGGATGCTCTGGTGCGAGTGATGGAGACCCAAGAGAATGTTCAGGAGTAAGGGACTCGTGCAAGTGAACAAAAACTGTACCCAGAGATAGAAAAGAGATGTTATGGATGCAGAGAGATCAGACACTTCTGATTAAATTGCCCAAAATAAATCAATGCACACCTTGCTAAACAAGCAGTTAAACCAAATCCACTGACTCCAAAGAGGCCAGTTAGGGCACAAACCATAGAGTCGCCCGTGGGAAACCTACCCAAGAACTTAGTGGGGCCTTTCCCCATAGTATCAGTACAGGTATAGGGCATCTATATACAATCACTGCTGGATACTGGAGCCCAAGTGACACTTCTATATCGAGACTTTTACCACAAGTACTTGAAACATAGGAAAGGTATGTTCCTTATGATGGTTACATACCCATCAAAATAACCTTTGAATCTGCTCTAGCAGGAAGACCAGAAACCTTTGACACATTGGCTGACGTATGCCCCTGACCGCCCGGAACTGGCCAAAATTCCTTACTGATAGGCACTAACACCAACTTGGTGAAACGGCTACTCACTCCCGTGACCTTAGAGGGTACTCCTTTTTGGAAAATTCATCCTCAGTTGAGACAAGCATTCCAGAATTCCAGGGGGTGTTGCAAGAAAAGAAGGCAGATTGTGGTGACTGGACACACAAGAGAGAGTGCTGTAACCTGTAGAAAGGACCTATCTTAAAGCTACAGTCAAGTTGTCTTGGCACCAGCCGAGTCTGTACGTGGTGGTGGATGCTGATCCCATAGAAGAAGAGGTTGGTATAGAACTAGTTCCAGAGATTGTACCCACTCGGACCTTGCTAAGAAGTGGAGGGTAAGTTCCTGTCAGTGTGCGGAATGTCATTAGCCATCCGATCAACCTAAAGCCACGAATAATGATCTGGAAAGTGACTGTTGCCACCCCAGTAGCAAGGAATGAGGTAGCCCAGAAAGGAGATGGAGAGAGCACCACTGTCCACTGCCCAAGTCTTCCCCCTGCTTGGGAAGAAAGAATTAAAGCTCAGATAGCTCAATGGGAAGAAATATTCTCTGAAAATGACTTTGATGTGGGTTGTGCTAGGAGTGCTCAACATCGAATCCGACTGACAGAAGATAAGCCATTTCAAGAGAGGGCAAGGTGAGTCCCCCTGTGCAATTTGGAGGATGTTCGAAAGCAAATAGCTGAACTAAAGATGTCAGGGGTCATTATGGAGTCCAGAAGCCCTTATGCTTCTCCAATTGTGGTAGTAGGGAAGAAGAACTGGTCCCTCCGGGTGTGTATTGATTATCGAACTGTTAATAGAAGGACTATGCCAGATCAATACACGACTCCTCGCATAGAAGAAGCCTTACAATGCTTATCAGAAGCCGAATGGTTCAGTGTGTTGGATCTAAAGATTAGTGGATACTACCAGATTCCTATGCACCCAGAAGACCAAGAGAAGACAGCTTTTATTAGCCTACTGTTTTTTTTTTAGTTTGATCGAATGCCACAGGGATTAACCGGAGGCCCCTGACACTTTTCAGTGACTGATGGAGAACACGGTGGGTGATATGAACTTGGTAGAATTATTAGTTTACCTAGATGACATCATCGTGTTTGGCTGAACATTGGAAGAGTATGAGGTCCGATTGGAAAAAGTTTTCCAGCTACTACATGATGAGGGGATGAAGCTGTCGTTAGAAAAGTGCCAGTTCTACCAGACTTCAGTCACATACCTAGGACACGTGGTATCTGCAAAAGGGGATATCCACCAACCCCTAAAAGCTGGAGGTGGTCACTTCTTGGCCTTGTCCAATTACTGTCACCGAATTGAGGTCGTTCTGGGTTTCTGCTCCTACTATAGATGATTTGTGAAGAAATTCTCACAGATTGTTTGGCCATTGAATGAGATGTTACAGAAGCAAACAGAAGGGGAACAGCAGAAAACCCAGAAAGCCAGAGAGCCAGGAAGCCTCGGGAATCTATCCATGAGCAATGGACATTGAAGTGGGATAGGTCCTTTGAGCAGTTGAAGGAGAGCCTGGTTGAAGCACCGGTGCTGGCCTACGCTGATCCCGCGAAGCCATACGAATCACATGTGGATACCATTAGAGATGGTATTGTGGGAGTGTTGTACCAGGAGTCAGAGGGGACACTTCATCCAGTGGCCTATATGAGTCGCAGCCTCACCCCCACTGAGAAGAACTATCCTGTACACAAGTTGGAGTTCTTGGCTTTAAAGTGGGCGGTAGTGGATAAATTATGGGACTATCTGTACGGAGCCAATTTTGTGGTGAAGACTGATAACAACCCCCTGACTTATTTGCTATCCACTGCCAAACTGGACACCACTGGATATCGGTGGTTAGCTGCTCTGTTCGGGTTCCAATTCAGTTTGAAATATCAAACAGGAGTGGAAAATAAAGACACTGGCACTCTTTCCAGAAATCCTCACTTCACCCAGAATGTTCAGAAGAGTTGGGACCATTTGCCTCTCAAAGGAGTACAGGCTGTGTGTCAGGGAGTGGAATGTAAACACTGGGGAGCCATAGGGGATGAAGCAGCAGGAGACGCCCCTGTGGGAGTACCAAAGCACTACTGAAATCTGACCCAAGTATGCAGTCAAGAACTGCCTCAATTGACTAAGGAAGACATGAGAAGGGATCAGCGGGAAGATCCACTAGGGAATCTAATAAGGAAGTCGCTGTCAACGAAAGACCCTCAAATGTTGATGAATAGTTCCATTGAGGGAGCCAAGGTGATTCAGAGACAATGGGAACGAATGAAGCTGGAAGAGGGGATCATATATCGAAGAGGTCCCTCTGAAGGGGAGAAGGTGTGAGCCAGCTCGTTTTACTGTGCTAACCGCTCTCCATGATGATCATGGTCACTTGGGCCCAGATAGACCTTTAAATTAGTCAGGGATCGATTTTAATGGCTGTCCATAAGAACGGAGGTGGAAAGATACAGTCGCTCTTGCGTTAGGTGTATACAGTGAAAGACTCTACCGGGTGGGGCAGCCTCAATTGGCCATCTACAAAGTCAAGGGCCAATGGAGTTGGAACGGATAGTCAGCCAAGCCAGGAGTCAGGGATCAATGTAGTGGAACAGCAAGCAGGATCTGGAGCCAGAAGGGATGTCAGCAAAGCAAGTCTTTAAACGAGAATGCAAGAGAATGTATCTGTGATGTTGACAAAGATCCTCTGGACTGGACAGCTTAAGTAGGCAGGACTGATGAGTAGGAAATCATCAACAGTAGAGTAACTGTGGAGAGGTAGGAGCTGGCAATTAGCCCGACAGCTGAGTGGCCAGCTCTGAGAAGGAAGGGCTGAGCCCAGAGTCCACCCAGATGTGTTAAATAAATATTTGCTTTTCTAACACTGAACCGCCTCTCCGCCAATCAGGAAGCGCGGGTCTAATACCCATCACCTGATTGGCTGAAGACACATGCATCCCTATTGGATGCCTAGCAGAATGGAAGAAGAGAGAAGAGGGAAGCATGGAGGACACCAGAGCCATCCGTCATCCGCTGCCTGACCCTCACCACGATAGGGTAAGTGCCAGCAGGTGGGCGAGGGTCAAAGTAGCTGCATTTGATGGGCACAAATGACTGCATGTGATGGAGCACAAGTGGCTGCATTTGATGGGGTACAAGTAGCTGCATTTGATGGGGCACAAGTGGCTGCATATGATGGGCACAAGTGGCTGCATTTGATGGAGCCCAAGTGGCTGCATATGAGGGGGCACAAGTGGCTGCATATGATGGGGCACACATGGTTGCATTTAATGGTGCACAAGTGGCTGCACATGATGGGCACAAGCGGCTGCACATGATGGGCACAAGTGGCTGCATTTGATGGGGCACAGTGGCTGCATTTGATGAGCACAGTGGCTGCATTTGATGAGCACAGTAGGTGTATTTGATGGGCACAGTGGCTGCATTTGATGGAACAGTGGCTGCATTTGATGGGCAAAGTGGCTGGATTTGATGGGCAAAGTGAGTCTGCAATTGATGGGGTTTTTTTCAGTATATTTCAGTTTGTTTGCGCCCTCCTAAAAAAAGTTTGGAAATGGCTGCATTTGATGGTGCAAAAGTGGCTGCACATGATGGGCACAAGTGGCTGCATATGATGGGCACAAGTAGCTGCATATGATGGGCACAAGTGGCTGCATTTGATGGGCACAATGGCCACAATTGATGGCACAATGGCTGCATTTGATGGGCACAGTGGCTGCATTTGATGGGACACAGTGGCTGCATTTGATGGGCACAGTGGTTGCATTTGATGGGGCACAGTGGTTGCATTTGATGGGGCACAGTGGCTGCATTTTGATGGCACAGTGGCTGCATTTCATGGGCACAATGGCTGCAATTGATGGTGTAGTGGCTGCATTTGATGGGCACAGTGGCTACATTTGATGGGCACAGTGAGGCTGCAATTGATGGGGGTTTATTCAGTATTTCACTGCTCAGTACCATACTGACACAACCAGATACCTGAAGGTGTTCCAGTAAAAAAAAAAATCACAGAATATAAGTTGGAAACAATCCATGTGTTGCAAAAATTGTGCATCAATATGCATAAATTACGCACATTATGATGCACACCATGCATTGACATGTGTTTTATTGCATTTTCATTGATTTCAATGGAAAATGCATCATGTTAAAGGTGTGAATCCAGACTCACTCTGCCTAGTTATATGATAATCACACACACAGCGTAGTATTTTAGGCCCTGTTCACACTGTTCTGCACATTGTTGTGAATCTGAATGGCGCCTTAACGCACGTTCTCAGCACACCTCAACTAACGTGCATTGCCACATTTAGTGCAATAGGTAGCCTATTGTTGCTCTAATGCAACATGCAGCATAACGCAACATAATTTAACACAGTGCAACAATGTAAATGTGGCCTAAGAGAACCACTTCCATTACGATTTCCAAATTGGAAACTTTTATCCCCTTCCTGCCCAGGCCAATTTTAATCTTTGAGTGCTGTCACACTTTGAATGTGAATTTTGCAGTCATGCAACACTGACCCCTATTCGAAGTTTTTAGCCTTTTTTTCACACAAATAGAGCTTTATTTTGGTAATATTTAATCCCCACTGTTTTATTTTTAATTTTTTTTGCAAAACAAAACAGACTAGAAAATAACACAAATGTTGACAAAAAACTTGTTTTTGTTTGTTTCTGTTCTAAAATTTTGTAAATAAAGAATCTTTCTTCATAAATTTAGACCAAAATGTATACTGCTCTATTTCTTTGGTGAAAATAACCCAAATTAGTGTATATTATTTAGTCTGTAGGAAAGTTATAGAGTCCACAAACTATGGTATATATATCTGAAAATTGATTAATCCTGATGTTCTTGAGGCAGAAAAATTACAGTAGAAATACCCCCTAAATGACACCTTTTTGGAAAGTAGGCAGTCTTAAGCCGCGTACACACGGGCGTACTGTCTGTCCAACTTAGTCCGTCGAAACACATTTCAGCGGACAGTCCGCTCGTGTGTGGGCTTCAGCGGACTTTTTCAGCGTGCAGTCTGGCGGACTAAGTATTTCGGAATTTCCGTAATATTGTCCGTCCAACTTTGGTTTCAGCGGACAGTCCGCTCGTGAGTAGGCTAGTTCGATGGACTAAGTATGGCGCATGCTCAGAAAGGATTTACACGGCGAAAGGTTGCATTGCTGTGTATTGGACGTCCTATTTCTAGTCCCGTCTTACGCGCTGTACACGTCATCGCGCAAGCTTTCGACGGACTGTTTGTTCATCGTGTGTGGTCAAGTCCGTTCATTCGAAAGTAGGACGGACTGTCCGTCGGATTGTCTGACGGACTAAGTTGGCCATACAGTCCGCCCGTGTGTACGCGGCTTAAGGTATTTAGAAGGAGGAATGGTGAGTTTTTGTATGTCGTAATTTTTTTGTCACAATTTTGCAGAAAACCGGAAAAAAAAAGATTTTTAAAAAATGTTTACATACTGTCACCAGTGCAGTACAGTGTCATCATATAACTGGTGGTGATCAGGGACACTGACTGGTGACAGTATGTAAAAGAAAAACAATTTTTAATAATGTTGTTTGAATTTACATTTTTAATCATTTAATCATTTTTCTTTTTTATTACTTTTTTTTTCTTTTTACATACAGGGACCAGAGCAATACAGTGTTACCATAACACTGTGCTACTCTGGGGAGGTGATCAGAATTTTTTTTTTACACACTATGGTTGCTTATAACTGTGAATTTTACAGTTATAAGCAACCATTTTTTTCTGAATGAAAACTACTCATTCATTGTGATTAGCTGTGATTGGCCATAGGCCACAGTTCTCACATGGTACAGATGATACAGATGAACTGTGATTGGCCCTGTCTGTACAATGTGATGACTGTGACCAATCACAAAACTCATCAAAATAATACATAATGACAGGCATGAATCAAAGTCTCTCATTGTGTACAACTGTCATGTGATCTGCTGTGATTGGCCACAGTGGTCTCATGGTACCGGCAGCGGGCCAATACAGTGATCTATCATCGGCCGTGTCTGGTGGACATGGCGGGTGACAGATTGCGCCGGAGTGCAACCCGTGGTGATCATGTGATGTCCTCCCAGAGCAACAGTGCTCCCGCTGAACCGTCATTTTACAATATGATAAGTGGGAAAGTGTGAAACTTTTCCCTCAAGGCCTTCTCTCACAGTTACACACATATGCATACATACACACATACACTTACATACATATACATACTCACATACACCCACCTACATAAACACATGCACTCAAATACACTCATATACAGTGACATACATAAACACATTTACATACTCACACACAGAGTAACTTATAACCATGTTTAAAGCTGCCCTCCTCATGTGTGCAAAGAAAGCTGGGTCTGTCTGGAAGGCAAAAGCAACATGTTGGCAGCTCCAGCACTGCATAAGAAGTGGGAGTCTATTACTACAGGGCCCACTAGAGGATCCTCTAGCCCTCTGACAGACCAGACCGAGCCTGCCCAGAAGCACTGGGTAAGTTGCACCAACCTTTGACAGCGAAGTGATAGAGAGGTAATTATGAGTAATGAGTAATTATGATGAGTAATGAGTAATTATGTATGTGTGTGTGTGTGTGTGGGGGGGGGGGGGGGGTCTTTAGACACAGCCACTTTGTGTGTGTCTTTAACTATAGATATTTGTCTTTTCATTTTCTTTTGGTAGAAAGGATTACAGAATATCCCTTAATCTTGGCTTTAAAGACCATCACCATCCATTTAGCTAAGATACAACACACCAACATTAATATTCTAGCTCAGTTTCCAAGGACTTTCTGATTAAAAGCTGTTTATTTAAATCTTACAAAATATCTAAGGTTCACAGGTACAAGACATTTACAAGACCAAGAATTTTCCCTAGCAAGCTTAATCATCACAACTGCTGACTTATCATTTTAAACTGCAGCTCTTTCGCATCAAAAATAAGATCAGGCAGTCAGATAAGCACTAGAGTAATTACCAGTACATACACCAAATGGATATAAATAGTGAAAAACATATGCCCAACACTGAAATAAATCATGAGAAAATAGAGTTGTTAACACTTTGGCCTTTCACAGAATTGGATAGAGCATTTTGTTTTCACAAGCTCTATGCTGGTATTTCTTCGGTGTTCACTGCCACAGGTAAAAATTGTATATTACCAGCTGTGAAGAAGACTTGATGTGTCTGCCAAATTTTGCCTTCTATAATTTCCTCCAGCACTGTTCTTTATATATCGGTTGGTTATTACTTTTTCAAGATCTGTCAAGTGGGCTTTTAAAGAGCTCTTAAGAAACCCCTAACAGATGTACAGCAATAAACGAGTAAAACTGTCAAAATTATTGGCATCCAATTAACTCATCTGTGGCCAAACAGGGAAATTTTAAGATTCTGTAGTTTATAGGGCTTTATAAAAAAAGAAAACAAAAAAGAAAAGAAAATTACAGGACGAAAAAGTTGGAAGTAACATTTTTAAATGAAGATTTCAAGATATTCAACTCAATTAGTCAGTTAATTAAAGGAAAACTTTGCTTTTGTTAAAATTATTTTATATATATAATTTAAACAAAAGCCATTGTGTAATTAAAAAGCACACTTTGTGGTTGATTTGTTAAAAATGGAGAGTGCGTGATCTGGTGCAGCTGTGCATAGAAACCAATCAGATTTCAGTTTTTTTTTTTGTTTTTTGCTTTGATACATAGTTCCTTTTTTGCATCTGAAGCTGCTAATTTGTTGATAGTTGTTCTGGTCTGACAATCCCCATTGATTCCCTATCAGCCCATGAGTGTTGTAAACAAATCTTTAAAACTCTGGTTATTGGTATTATGGGGTTATTCCTATCTCTTTGTCTTTCCCACCAGACCATATCGCTGAAACATATTTTCCCTTTCTTTGGTGTGCACCCTAGCAGGTCCTATCGGACTTCCCAGGGGGTATGACATATCATTAGACATGTACATTCGTTTTCATCCGAATGCATTTTCGTCCGAATTTTGGGTATTTTCATTATCGTTTTAACAAATGATAACGAATATGCAGAATTGGAAAAAGGAAAGATCCGACATAAACAAATTCTTTATTTTCATTTTCATTGTGACAACAGTTTGATATAGATAGGATATGCAACATGACGCTGACAATAGCAATCTGTGTCCATCAAACCTGTGGTCGAATGTGCCCAACCTTCGACATAGAGAGAAAAGTTTCGACATTATAGAGACAATTGCAGAAAAGGTCGAATGTGCCTAACCTACAGTAACTCTATTCATCCAAGATTATTTGACATAGAGAGGAAAGATTCGACATGAAGATTCAATGCGCAGTCACTGCGAGTGGATATTTATGGCCAAATGCTCCACCAATAGGCTATAGAAGAATTCTAATGTTGTTTGACTGATTAATAAATATAATTATTACTAGTGTCATACAACATTAGAATTCTACTATAGCTTGTAGGCGGAACATTCGACTGAAAATATACGATTGCAGTGTCGTACAGTTTAGCTGCTCCGTCGAATCTTCCGCCTACAAGCTATTCCATTGAATCTTCTTAGAACATTCGCCAGACACCATAAGCCTTCAATGACAGACTCGACCTTAATTATTATTAAACCTTAATTATTTCGGATTTTCAGATGAATGCATTTTTTAACAAAAGAAAATAAATAAAAACGAATTTCGGGAGTAACTAAATACATTTATTTTTCGTACGAAAACGAAATTCCGAAGCAAAATATTTCAGTGTGCACATGTCTACATATCATTGTACTATTCTTTGCTTCCCTGGCTACAGGATGGATATCACTGACTGTCTTTTACCTTTTTTAGCTGATGTATAAAAGTTCCATTTGCTGACAACATGTGAGTGCTATCTATTTTCCAAGCAAAAGGAATGATATTTATAACATGATACAATTTGGTGCTTACAATTATTTTGCTTCATATGTAGAAGTGGTCTGTTCTAGTAATGTACACACCCCTGAAGAAAGAATGAACTGAAATCGTTGGGTGTTTTACGCTCATGCTGTGACATGATGTTTTCATTGTGGTATTTTTGGAATATCTAGAATTATATAAATTTGTATGATTTGCACTTGTTGGCATGTTGGCATTACTTTGCACCAGCCACAATCTGTTTTTAATCATTTTTGTCAATAAAAATTTATACTTGAGATTTTTTAAATATTCTCTGGTTAAACTATATTTTTCCACGCAGGCCCCCAAAGTCCCACTTATCTGCTTCTCTTGTTCCAATCTTAATTGAACAAGGTGAAATTAGAAGCTGATTGGCTACCATACACAGTTGCACCCGCTTTTGCACTCCAGTTTTAGTAAATCAACTCTATTGCATACTTTGAGAAGTACTGCGTGAAGCAGCTCATTCAAAATTAATGAGCTGTAACAAATCTCAAAGCACAAAACGTAAAATTATCGTATCCAATTCGTACCTTAAATTTTCCTTTCCTGGTGCCAATCCATGGCAGCATACATGTGGTAGTAACTCCACCTACTTCCACCCAAAGGACCAGTTCAAAGCTAGAAAGAGTTCATGTCAACACACTAGCCTATTCTCTGTACATCACTAGCATCAAACTGGGCGGGTTTAGTATGCTGCTATGGATTGGCACCAGGAAAGGAAATGATGGTAAGTTTTTGATATTATTTTCCATTTCCTGGCACCAATATGGCAGCATACGTGTGGTAGATTTATAACTAGCTATCAGGGTGCAAATCCTATCTAAGAAAGTGAATAAGCTACTGATTTCCCACCAAAGACAGATGTAGTGAGGACTACTGAGCCCATCATGTTGGTTGGCACTTCTACATAAGGAGCCAACAATATTCAGATGCTGCTGATCAAACGTGCCGCAATTACTTCCCATGGCTTCAACCCAGAAATATAGTGGGCACTTTAGAATTAACTTTTTTTAAATGCAAGGCAGTTGTGCGCTGGAGCCTTCTATCATTGTTAGTTTCTAAGGAACTAGGTATAGCTGTTATGGCTAGCTAAACAAGTGTTTTAAGTGTGATATAGTGTGATGATACAGCAAAGCTATCAACTGCTGGCAGCTCAAAGAGCCTGCCCAAGGGATCTTATACTAGAAGCTGGCTTCAGATTAGACCAAATGTCCACCTGGTAGAAAAACAATTGAGCGCCATCTGTGATATCCTCCCCATCTGCTCCAACATCCAAATCTGCAGGACAAAGACCCAGAGTGCACACTCCAAAAGTCTGCCTTAAAAACCAGGAAACTAGCGCAGACAATAAAAAAAGCACTAAAGACATGACCCAACAACTCCTGTTGCAAGTGCACCAATATGGCTACAATCATCTTAAGCACCCAATAGAATGCAGATGTCTAGGCAGTAGCCCTGCCGATCTGAGAAGCAGTTGTCCACAGGCAAAAGCTCACAGGGCACTTAGATTTAGTAGAGTGCATCCTGTCAACAATGAATGTAACCTGAACCTTAGACCATGAGGTCAGATCATGATCTGCTGAATCAACTTGAAATAATAGAGCTAGAAATCAGATCATCAGTGCAGGATCCATCTTCAAAAATAAGAGTAAAGTAAAGCCTGAGAGATAGACTCTCTATCCCGACCACACCCAAGAGACGGAAACTTACTTTGGATGAACTTGTGGCAAACCAAAGAACTGGGTAATCATGTTCTGTTTGGGGAGATAGAAACTACCCCCAAGGAAGATGGAGAACTTATGTAGCACTAACCCCCGAAGGAGCTGCTTGTTTGATTGGGCTTACCGTTACCTTCTTCTCCTCAATTTGTGTCTAGGGGTTTCCCGTGGTAGATTACCCAGTAACTTTAGAGAATGATGATAGATCTGCATAAAGGGTTAGGAAGGAAGTTCAGGTACTCTTAGGCCGCGTACACACGGGCGGACTGTTCGCCCAACTAGGTTCGTCAAACAGTTTGACAAACAGTCCGTTCAAAATTAGCATGAACGGACTTGACCACACACGACGAACGAACAGTCCGCTGAAAACTTGCGCGATGACGTGAACGGCACGTACGACGGGACGAGAAATTCGGCGTCCGATACACTGCAATGCAACCTTCGCCGTGTAAATTCTTTCTGAGCATGCGCGAGACTTAGTTTGCCGAACAAGCCTGCACACGAGCGGACTGTCCGCTCAAACCAAGTTTCAGCGGACAGTCTTACGGAAATTCCGAAAAACTTTGTTCGTCAGACTGTCCGCTGAAACTGTCCGCTGAAGCCCACACACGAGCGGACTGTCCGCTGAAACACTGTTCAGCGGACAAAGTTGGACGAACAGTCCGCCCGTGTGTACGCGGCCTTAGTGTCAAAGTCAATAATGAAGGACTTTCTTACGTTGACTAAATCCAGAGAATAGCCATTTACAACTGGATGTTCGCTCAAGTTGGATAGTCCCTCTCTCACAAGGCCTAGCAGCCAACAAGGTGCTTAACTCAGGAACAAGCCTCTGCCACAGACGTTGTTGTAGAACATACAGAAATAAGTCTCTGCCACAGACGTTGTTGTAGAACATACAGGAAACTAAAACTTGTGGAACACTCGTGTGATACCTGCATCTTTCAGCCAGCTTGGCGATACCCATGAGACTGGATTCACTTAGGTACTTCAGCCCCACCAGGCTCTTGCTAAGAAGCCAACCCGTACATGGCCTTCTTCTGAAAAGTCCTCCCCTGGATAGCTATGAAGTAACTGGGCCTCTGAGACAGCACCGGACCACCTCAGAATCCTTCTTTCGTTTCCTTGCCTCGGGCTAGCCAGCCCCGAGACAATAAGTAGGGTGGATCCGCACCCCAGGCCATAGCCTTCCTGGGGGCTGGTTAGGAGGACCATGGAGTCAGAACATAATTCTGGACCGGAACCCCGAACCACGTGACATCCGCATCTTAACCACTTGCCGACCAGCGCACGACGATGTACGTCGACAGAATGGCACGGGCAGGCAAATGGGCGTACATGTACGTCCCTTTAAATTTGCCGCCCTTGCCATCGGGAGCGTGCCGCCGGCGGCGCGCTCCCGCGCTGGTCGGGACCCCCGTGAGTCCGGTCGCGGGACCCGCGGACTCGATCGCCGCGGGCATCCCCGCGATCGTCTCACGGAGCGGCCGAATGGAGAAGTGCCGTTGTAAACAACATTTCTCCATTCTGCCTAGCAACTAGTGACGCTGATCTCTGCTCCATGTGATTGGAGCAGAGATCAGTGTTCACTAAATGAAAGCCCAACCCCCCCACAGTTAGTAACACACCCCTAGGAACACTTAACCCCTACACTGCCACCCACTGGTTAACCCCTTCACTGCCAGTGTCATTTACACAGGAATCACTGCATTTATATAGCAGTGATTACTGTATAAATGACAATGGTCCCAAAAATGTGTCAAAAATGTCTGATGGGTCCCCCACAATGTCGCAGTCACAATAAAAATCACTGATCACTGCCATTACTAGTAAAAAAAAAAAAAAAAAATTATTAATAAAAATGCTATAAAACTATCCCTATTTTGTAAACGCTATAACTTTTGCGCAAACCAATCAATAATCGCTTATTGCGATTTTTATTACCAAAAATATGTAGAAGAATACGCATCGGCCTAAACTGAGGGAAAAATATGTTTTTTTATATATTTTTGGGGGATATTTATTATAACAAAAAGTAAAAAATAATGTGTTTTTTTCAAAATTGTCGCTCTATTTTTGTTTATAGCGCAAAAAATAAAAACCGCAGGGGTGATCAAATACCACCAAAAGACAGCTCTATTTGTGGGAAAAAAAGGACGTCAATTTTGTTTGGGAGCCATGTCGCATGACCGCGCAATTGTCAGTTAAAGCGACGCAGTGCCGAATCGCAAAAAGTGGTCTGGTCTTTGACCAGCAAATTGGTCCGGTCTGAAAGTGGTTAAGTACCCTCTCCCAGAAAGCACAGCAAGAGTGACACTCCCACTGGCCAGGCTCCGAGAGAGAGTAACCTTAAAGCACCCAACCAGACTGTAGTTCCATGCCTGCCAGAAGAGACAGTGCCCCTTGTGGCCAGGTTGAACATCCTATAGTCTAGTCAGACTGATGCTGAGGTCCAAATTTAGAACAATTGTACCCAAACCAAACTGCAGTTCAGGTGTAACCTTAACTTTTAAAAAAAACACAGTGCATGCTCTTCAGGAGCCGGCGCTACACTTAATTCCAACAACCTTGTCTTATACAAAACCTGTGAAGGGTTCCATGCGAGAAAAGACCACCAGTCCAAACATTTACCTCACCCCATCTAAAGGCTACGAGTGAACTACTTCAGATCCAACAAAGTAACATGGGAAGCTAATGCCTACCAAAGCCCAGCTGCAGGAAAGGACTTGTTCAATGAAGAAACTCCTGGTGAGAAAGTGCAGAGGCTTTCATCAAGATAAGCATACATCACAAGTAAAGCTATAGCCTCTGCTATGGAAAGCTCTACCAATCAACATCCGCCTGGAAGAAAATCACCTGGCTTTTAGGAAAAAACTCAAGACCTTCCTCTTTTAGCAGATGATCAAAGCTCGCCACAGCGCCTAGAGGCGATTCAGTTCGCATTGCGCGCTATATAAGTATTTCATTCATTCATTCATGTAACAAGAAGTAGACCTATCAGCTTAGCATCAAGGGATTCCTTTACTCCACATTGCCCTGTCTCTCAGAACTTGAGCTTCAATCATCAAGCTCTCAAAGGCAGCTTAAAGCTGGCCGGCAAAAAACATCCTTGGGAACAGAGGACCCTGATGCCGTAGATCCTTCAATACAACTGCCTGGTGGTTCTTTAGTTTAGTGCATCACATCTGCCTGGGTAAGCTTGGAATAATAGGGAACACTGGAATGCCTTCCATCCTGAACATGCAAGATAACAAAAGAAGGAATATGTCAGGAAGTACTGATCCCATGAGCGTCCACTGCATCTGCTAAATGACCACTGTGCCTGAGATAAAAATGCCTAGCTTTTAGTTTGACCTCAGGACCAGGTAGTCAACCTCTAACTGCAACACACTTCCAGGAATAGCTCCAGGGGTAGGAATCACTGCCATAGGTTTAGACGCTGATGCTGATGCAGTCTGCTTGCCACTCTATGCAGTATATCTGGAATGCTCATGCCTGACAAGGTTAAAACCTGACATGTTGTCAAGGATACCAATCTATATTTTTGCTACAGCTAAATTCAGGATCCACCTGACAATTTATGTATGCTGCCTCTCTGGCATTATCTGCTTGAATCCAGATTGTATAACCTTCCACTAAGGTGGTATAATACTATAGGGACAATCAAGCTGCCCAGAACTTCTGGATGTTACTTTATGAAATGAGACCCTAAAGACAACCAAATTCCTTGTAATCAAAAGTGTCCAGGTCTCCTCCCCAGACCAACCAACTAGTATCTGCTGTGGGGATTTCTTAAATAACAAGAAGGAAGGGAGAACTCCCCCGCTCCAGAGCTGCACCCTGTGCCTCAGCAATCAGCAATCACCTGTCCAAAACTGAATCAACCTTTCCTCTGAAGAATAAGTTAAAAGTTAAAACTAGGCCAAAGCAATTTGTCTCAGATGAGGCTACCCCTTGTTCTAGGACTTTCATACAAAAGTGGAAACCCAGATAGCTTCAGGTCTGGAGAGCTTGAATCTGAGACAAGAATGTGTAAATATATCAATGAGGAAAGGCACTCTGTCCTGAGCTGTGTGTGGGACGATTCAGATTTTCCTAAGGTAAGTCAGTTTCATGGACAATCTCTGAAGGTTCTGGACCCATCCAAATTACTGAAATATCTAGAGGATCATGTCAGGTTGGTCAATTGAGTCCATGCCTTTTGTTCCCTCACCATGAGGTCATATAAAGATCCCACCATGAGAATGTTTCAGGAAAACAACAAGGCTAGTACTGGGTCCAGCCACATAGTACTGAGGTGATGATGGGAGGACGAGGGGCAGGGCCCCAGATTGATAGTGCAGGGACCCTGTAGCGAGCCACAGAATTTGTTGGAGATGGGAACATCAGTTATCTTTGATGCACACAAAAGCCAGAAAGTCTCCCAGGTGAAGAGAGGCATTGCAAATTGTGTATATTTTTATGAAAACCTTTCATTTGAAAAAATCTCCTTAAAGCTTCAAGCAGAATGGGTAATAACCACCCTGCACTTTGGAAAGAAGAACTGTTTTGCCACCAGAACTGGGGCAAAACACCTTGCCCCAGAGGATATGTGGAGGCAATTACAGGTATTCAACATTAGCAAAATGTCTGATGCTGCTGTCCTGGGCTGTCTCGAATAGACACTGACCCCAGAAAGCCATGCAGGCTACTTGCGTAGACTGAGGAAATGATGTAGCAAGTTTATTACCTTGAACCCTCTGGCCTCTCTGGTTCTTCTCCACTCATGGTAAACGTATCTGCCTTAAAGGTAAAATGGCCTAGCAGGGGTAAATCTTCAGGTTGCCAGCTTCTTTCTACCCTTCCTAGCCAGCAAAAACTGGCTTACTCCCTGCAGTGGGAGGCTCTATGCAGTTGGCAGGAATAGTATTATAATGTAGCTTGAGTTATTTGCATTATCTTGGCTATGGTAACTTCAACCAGGGCTCACAGCAATCCTTTGCATCTATGATTAGTGGCCTTATATCTACCCCTTTAAGGCAGTCTTAACACACTCTTTATCTTGTAAAGGCACCTTCACCCAGGACTCACAGCAATTTCCTGCGGCTATGAATAGTAGCTTCTGTCTATGTCATTCTATGAATTAAGATTACAAACCTTCTGTGTGCAGCAGTCCCCCTCACCTAAGCACCCTCTCAATCCAGTGATGCTGCATGGGACTCTCACTCTTCAGATGAGGCAGGGTCAAGCCGCAATCCGGTGTCTGAATGGACAAGCTGCTTGCTGTGGGGCACCGGGCAGGAGGGAGGGGCCAGTAGAGCCAGCAAGGGATCCAAGAGGAGGATCTGGGCTGCTCTATGCAAAACTACTGCGCAGAGCAGAAAAGTATAACATGTTTGTTATCTTTAATCAAAAAAAGCAAAGACTTTAATATCACCTTAAGGCATCTTCACACAGGATTCACGGCAATTCTTTGTGGCTAGGAATAGTGGGAAGGGGAGCTCCTGTCTACACCTTTTACGGCAGTCTTGATACATTCTCCATCTTTTAAAGGCAGCTTCACCCAGGGTTCCCATCAGTTCTTTACAACTAAGCATATTGGGGAAAAAAGGCAGTCCTAAAAACTCTCTAAGGCAGTCCTAAAAAAAAAAAATAACAGCATATTACCTGCAAAAAGATGTGCATTTATTTTTATATATTTTAAAGGTGAACTTATCCTTTAGGCCAGGGGACTGTTTTAACAATGTACAAGGTGATAAATGGGTGAATATTTTGCAAATATCACATTGAATCTACATTGATAGATAGGATGAATAGTATAGTAAATCACTATTTCCCCATTGAAAAAAATATGTGGGAGAATCTTGTTTGGTGAAATTTTCACAAGGGTGAATTTTGTTTAAAGCAGTTTCGACAGGCGAATGTAGGATGAAATGGGTTTGAAAAAATACCATGATAGATCAAGTAATGTGAAAAATTGAATCTTTGCCAAGAATTTTGTGAACCTCTGTTGAAAACAAAAATAAATACAATCATTGGAATAATATCTCATCCATAATATCTGATGTTTTGAAAATGTGCATGTAACTGGTAGATCATGGTAGATAGCAGCACCATAATGGAAGGGCAGGAATCACAGTGCAAATTCTGATACCTATTGGACATTACAACTGGTTAGAAAGAAAGAAAAAAATTAAAAGAGGCCATGGAATCCATGAAATATACATTTAATCACTCTTACTTAAACACATTTAGAAAACTCATTCCCTTGAATCCAATTTGTTTTGCACAGAAGCACACAATGTTGTGTGATGTACCTCTGCATGCACTTTTATAGAGCAGCTCGTTAATATTCAGTTCTTGATTATATTAATCAATCAATTAATCAAAGATGCCAAAATGCAAAAACATTTTGGTTGATTAGCTTGGTAAATTCAACCAAGCTGACCAACCATTAAGCAGCATATGATATAATTTCCTATGCAAACAAAAGTCTGTCGGATTGAATCCTAATGAGCTGGACCTTATCCAGCACTGTTAAGAAACAGATTAGAGTATGACCCCCATTGCTATAAGTAAAAGGTTTTGGATCCCTCTCTTCCTGTTTGCGTTAGGTCAGTATACATGGCTGTTTCTCTGCACTTTTGTTGCAGGTATTTTTGATCTGTTTGTTGGAGATCTACTGAAATTATAATGCTGATTATTCATTATACACGTATATTTAATTTACAACCAGTTTGATCATTCTCACTGGCATGAGTTTCTAAGTAAACAAATGATGGATATGTTAAGATTGTATATTTGTCATTTTATGTTGTAACATATAATTTGAATTATTTTTATCAGTGATTGTCTTAAAGTGTATGTAAACACTAACAAGATACTCTCCATTTTGGCATGCAAATATACTATTGAAAATATTTTGTTATATCTGTTTAATGTACCTGTTGGTCCTGCCAAAAATACAATTTTCTCCTAAATTCCTGTGCACCATGGACTACAAAACACCTCCCTCCTTGTTAGGGGGTGAGGAGGAGGTGTTCTGTATTCTAAATCAGTGGAGAGGAGCATAGGGTGATAGCTGTGCTCCTACATTGATACAGTACAGTGAGTGAGTGTTGTCCCTCTAAAGCAGGAACTGGCAGGATCAATAGATGAAATAAATAAATAAATAAATGCAGACAGCTTATTCATTTAAGTACTAGTAAGCTGCAATATAATTATTGCTTTTGGGTATATATAAACTTTAAAGTGTATATAAGCAAGCATAGTATGTAAAATAAATCCTGATCAACTATGGTACTGTTACTATGGTAACACTCTATTGCTCTGATCACAGTATGTAAAAAAAAAAAAAAAGAAAAAAAAGAAAAAAAAAACAAGTAAAATTAAGAAGTATTTAAAAACATTGAAAAATATACTTATATATACTTAAAAACAAATAGTGATGGACGAACTTCCGACGGGACATTTTCGCGAATGCGGACCGCGAACGCGGCCGATAGTTCGCGAACCGTAACGTTCGCGGCGGGCCCCATTGACTTCAATGGGAGACGAACTTTGCAAACCTACAGGTCAAATTTGCAGCCACAAAATAATTACTAGCTGTGCACACATAGTCCCACCACATGGCCAATGACATAATACATGTATGAGGTGAATCTGGGATCGACAACTACAAGCATTCTTTTTTTATATGTGAAATTGTTGTGACAATTCAGGACTGTGGAGCGCATGAAGGCAATGGAGGAGAGGGAAGGTCAGGGTAGGCAAAGAAGAGGGTGCAGGAGATGATCACCAGCAGCGTGACATACAGCAATGACACCTGCACCGTGATAGAGTGATCTGACACCAGCACCGTGATAGAGTGATCTGACACCAGCACTGTGATAGAGAGCACTGACATCAGCAGTGTGACATAAAGCACCCACACCAGCACCGTGATATACAGCACTGACATCAGCAGCGTGACATACAGCAATGACACCTGCACCGTGATAGAGTGATCTGACACCAGCACCGTGATAGAGAGCACTGACATCAGCAGCGTGACATAAAGCACTCACACCAGCACCGTGATATACAGCACTGACATCAGCAGCGTGACATACAGCAATGACACCTGCACCGTGATAGACTGATCTGACACCAGCACCGTGATAGAGAGCACTGACATCAGCAGTGTGACATAAAGCACTCACACCAGCACCGTGATATACAGCACTGACACCAGCACCGTGATATACAGCACTGACACCAGCACCGTGATATGCAGCACTGACACCAGCACCGTGATATACAGCACTGACATCAGCAGCGTGACATACAGCAATGACACCTGCACCGCGATAGAGTGACCTGACACCAGCACCGTGATAGAGAGCACTGACATCAGCAGCGTGACATAAAGCACTGACACCAGCACCGTGATATACAACACTGACACCAGCACTGTTATATACAGCACTGACACCTGCACCGTAAGCAGCCGCAGGAGGAAGTCAGCATAGCACAGGGATGGTGGGAGCCCCTCATAATATGCACAGCAGAGGTGCAGCCCCAGGAGGAAGTCAGCACAGCAAAGGGATGGTGGGAGCCCCTCATAATAAGCAGCCCCAGGAGGATGTCAGCATAGCACAGGGATGGTGGGAGCCCCTCATAATAAGCAGCCCCAGGAGGAAGTCAGCACAGCACAGGGATGGTGGGAGCCTCTCATAATGAGCATAGCAAAGGGATGGTGGGAGCCCCTCATAATATGCACAGCAGAGGTACAGCCCCAGGAGGAAGTCAGCACAGCACAGGGATGGTGGGAGCCCCTCATAATGAGCATAGCACAGGGATGGTGGGAGCCCCTCATAATATGCACAGCAGAGGTACAGCACCAGGAGGAAGTCACCACAGCACAGGGATGGTGGGAGCCCCTCATAATAAGCAGCCCCAGTAGAAATATGACACCGCTCAACCTCTTCAAACAGGAGGGTACGGGCATATAGTACGGTGTGCTTTTTTTGGACAAGGAAGTGAGCCAAATGAAGAAAGAAGGTCTGTGTGCTCAATTAAAAAAATCGTTTCTAGACATATACATGGTCTACTGGTCACATGTGTTGAATTCCTCCAAGATCCATGCCTCATTCATTTTTAGAAATGTGAGGTAGTTAACACTGTCGTGAGCTAGGCGAGTACGCTTATCGGTCACGATCCCCCCTGCTGCGCTGAACGTCCTTTCGGACAGGACACTGGACGAGGGGCAAGCCAACAGTTCGATTGCAAATTGGGAAAGCTCTGGTCCAGGGGTTCATCACTCCTCAGAGCGTCCACAACGGCCGTTAACCCGATGTAGTCGGACACCTGACGGTGTAGGCGTTCCCTGATGCTGGATCCGGATGACACCTGTCAATGGGTCGGCTGAAAGGATGACCTCATATCCGAAGTCACCAACACATCTTCAAACCGGCCTCTTCTTGCAGGCACTGTTGGATTGGTACCCGCAACTCCTTCTCTGGGAGTGGGAATTGCTCCTCTGCCAGGGCACGCAAAAGCAGAATGCAGCATTTCTCGAAGCAAGGCCTGGAAGTGCTGCATTCTGACAGCCCTCTGTGACGGTGGTAACATTTCTGCCATTTTGTGTGTGTACCGGGGGTCTAAGTACGTTGCAGCCCAGTACTGGTCCTTGACCCTTATGCTTTTTATACGGGGGTCCCTATTAAAACACTGGAGCATGAAGGCCTCCATTTGCACTAAACTGGAAGCGGTGTGGTGGCATGGCTCCTGCTCATCATCCAGGATAATGTCGTCCTCTTCATTCTCCTCTCCCCATCCACGCACAACAACAGGGATCCCAGAAAGGTTTAAAGCATGCTCTTCTTGCTCCTCCTCATCCGCCCCGGCACCATCCTCCTCTGACTCCTCTTCAGACTCCTGTTGTTCACTTTTCTCAGATAGAATAGCCCCCCACCTGGGAATTCATCCAGCATTGCGACTTCCTCATCTTCCCGCTCCTGCTCCTCCACAGCTTGATCAATGACACAACGCAATGCATGCTCCATAAAGAAGGCATAAGGTACCATGTCACTGATGGCACCATGGCTGCGACTGACCAGTTTGGTGATCTCCTCAAATGGCCGCAGAAGTCTGCATGTGTCGCGCATGAGCAGCCACTGGCACGGTGAAAAAAAAAACAGCTCCCCAGAACCTGTTCTGCCGCAGAGTTCATACAGGTAGACGTTAACTGCACGTTTCTGCTGGAGCAGCCTATCAAGCATATAGAAGGTTGAGTTCCATCGCGTCGGGCAATCGCAAATAAGACGTCTGACCGGCAGATTGTGTCGCCGCTGAATGTCAGCAAGGCGAGCCATGGCCGTGTAAGATCTTCTGAAATGGGCCGAGATTTTCCTTGCCTGCCACAAGATGTCCTGGACCCCAGGGTATTTGACAACTAATCGCTGCACAACCAAGTTTAAGACGTGTGCCATGCATGACACGTGCGCCATTTTGCCCTGTTTCAATGCGCTAAGCAGATTGGCACCGTTGTCACACACCACTTTACCAACTGTCAAATTGAACGGTGTTAGCCCCTGATCTGCCTGTGAACGCAAAGCTGAAAGGAGTGCTGGGCCAGTGTGGCTCTTGGCTTCCAGGCACAACAGACGCAGCACGGCATGGCAACGTTTCACCTGGCATGTCGAATAGGTTCTGGGGAGCTTGGGCGGCGCAGCGGAAGAGACGCTAGCAGCGGAAAAGGAGGAGTCAGCCGAGGAGAAGAATGGAGTAGGAGGAGGAGGAGAAGAAGAGCCAGGCCTGCATGCAATCCGTGGCGGTAAAACCAAATCTACATGGGTGCCACGGGTTACATGCTTGACGGCCGTCAGAAGGTTCACCCAGTGGGCAGTAAAAGTGATATACCTTCCCTGCCCGTGTTTGCTAGACCACGTGTCTGTGGTCAGATATATCTTGGCACCGACACTGTGTGCCAGAGATACATTCACTTGCCGCTAAACATGGCCATATAGCTCTGGGATGCCCTTCTGTGAGAAATACTTCCTTCCTGGGACCTTCCATTGTGGTGTTCCAATGCCCACAAATTTTCGAAAGGCCTCCGAGTCCACCAGTTTATATGGCAGTAGTTGGCGGGCTATCAGTTCTGACAAGCCAGCCGTCAACCGCTGGGCAAGAGGGTTATACGGCGTCATCATTTTTTTACGCTCGAACATTAGGCCCACGGAAGCCTGCCTTTTTGCAGAAAAACGTGAGCTTGGCGTGATGGAAGGTGGAGTGGAGGACAATTGTGAGGAGAGAGGAGAAGGAGAAGTAGAAGACGAGGCTGGACGGTGAGAGCCTGGAGTGTGGCTTTGTGTGTTCCGTTGCTCCCACTGGGCTCGGTGATGGCTGCTCATGTGCCTTCTTAAGGCGGTCGACCCTAGGTGAGTGTTGGGCTTACCGCGACTAATGCGTTGACTGCAAAGATTGCAGATGGCAACGCTATTGTCAGCAGCGGACACGTTAAAAAAAGCCCACACTGCGGAGCCATGTGCCGGCATCCTGGGAGCGCCAGATGTGACCGTACATGGTCGATGACTCACTCCTGATACATTAGCAGTCTGCTTTGTCCCTCCTGTGCAATGTAAGTTATTCCTGCTTCTTCTCCCTATCTGCTGGTCCATATCTCCCTTTGAACTCCCCTCCTCTTCCTCTCTTGTGGGCACCCACGTGACATCACTAGACACGTCATCATCGACGTCACCTTCCCCACCACTATAAGTAATGATCTCGGAGGAGGCAGCAACACCGGGGACCAACCTCCTCCTTGGGCTGATCTGGGTACTGTCGTCACACTGCTGAGTGGCGGTTGTCACTACCTCCTCTTCCTGATCCAATACCAAGAGTGGCTGCGCATCAGAAATGTCTTGATATGGATCGGAAAATAATTCCTGTGACTCAAGCGGAAGGGATGTGGTGGTGGTGGTGGTGGTGGTGTTGTTGGTGGTAGTGTCTTTGGGGATGCACATAGCAGAGAGTGAAGAGGAGGGTGCAGAAGAGTGAGGCTGAGTGAGCAACTCAACCAAGTCTGGTGCGTCCTTTAAAGTAATTGAACGCACCTTCTGCCACTTCCCACTTTGGCTCAAGCCTGTTGCTCCTGCCCTACCCCTACCACCCCTGCGGAAGGGCCTGCCTCTTCCTCTGCCTGCCGTTTTTTAAATGACCCTGTGACAAAACTCTCAGTCCCTATACTGATAAAGGACTGCTGCAGTATAGGGCAGCAGTCAGCCGTAGTGCACCTCAACCCTATATATTGTGGACCTATACCAGTCCTTAAGGAATAGCAGACTGTACCTCACTCAACCCTATGTACTGTAGTACCCTATACCTTACCAGTCCTTATAAGGACCTTTGTGGAACAAGTAGGTTGTGAATGATTAGCAGACTGTACATCAGTCCCTATACTGATAAAGGACTGCTGCAGCAGAAGGGCAAGCAGTCAGCAGTAGTGCACCGTAAACCCTATATATTGTGGACCTATACCAGTCCTTAAGGAATAGCAGACTGTACCTCACTCAACCCTATGTACTGTAGTACCCTATACCTTACCAGTCCTTATAAGGACCTTTGTGGAACTAGTAGGTTGTGAATGATTAGCAGACTGTACCTCAGTCCCTATACTGATAAAGGACTGCTGCAGCAGAAGGGCAGCAGTCAGCAGTAGTGCACCTCAACCCTATAGATTGTGGACCTATACCAGTCCTTAAGGAATAGCAGACTGTACCTCACTGAACCATATGTACTGTAGTACCCTATACCTTACCAGTCCTTATAAGGACCTTTGTGGAACTAGTAGGTTGTGAATGATTAGCAGACTGTACCTCAGTCCCTATACTGATGAAGGACTGCTGCAGCAGAAGGGCAGCAGTCAGCAGTAGTGCACCTCAACCCTATATATTGTGGATCTATACCAGTCCTTAAGGAATAGCAGACTGTACCTCACTCAACCCTATGTACTGTAGTACCCTATACCTTACCAGTCCTTATAAGGACCTTTGTGGAACAAGTATGTTGTGAATGATTAGCAGACTGTACCTCAGTCCCTATACTGATAAAGGACTGCTGCAGTATAGGGCAGAAGTCAGCAGTAGTGCACCTCAACCCTATATATTGTGGACCTATACCAGTCCTTAAGGAATAGCAGACTGTACCTCACTCAACCCTATGTACTGTAGTACCCTATACCTTACCAGTCCTTATAAGGACCTTTGTGGAACTAGTAGGTTGTGAATGATTAGCAGACTGTACTTCAGTCCCTATACTGATAAAGGACTGCTGCAGCAGAAGGGCAGCAGTCAGCAGTAGTGCACCTCAACCCTATATATTGTGGACCTATACCAGTCCTTAAGGAATAGCAGACTGTACCTCACTCAACCCTATGTACTGTAGTACCCTATACCTTACCAGTCCTTATAAGGACCTTTGTGGAACAAGTAGGTTGTGAATGATTAGCAGACTGTACCTCAGTCCCTATACTGATAAAGGACTGCTGCAGCAGAAGGGCAGCAGTCAGCAGTAGTGCACATCAACCCTATATATTGTGGACCTATACCAGTCCTTAAGGAATAGCAGACTGTACCTCACTCAACCCTATGTACTGTAGTACCCTATACCTTACCAGTCCTTATAAGGACCTTTGTGGAACAAGTAGGTTGTGAATGATTAGCAGACTGTACCTCAGTCCCTATACTGATAAAGGACTGCTGCAGCAGAAGGGCAGCTGTCAGCAGTAGTGCACCGCAACCCTATATATTGTGGACCTATACCAGTCCTTAAGGAATAGCAGACTGTACCTCACTCAACCCTATGTACTGTAGTACCCTATACCTTACCAGTCCTTATAAGGACCTTTGTGGAACTAGTAGGTTGTGAATGATTAGCAGACTGTACCTCAGTCCCTATACGGATAAAGGACTGCTGCCGTAGAAGGGCAGCAGTCAGTAGTAGTGCACCTCAACCCTATATATTGTGGACCTATACCAGTCCTTAAGGAATAGCAGACTGTACCTCACTCAACCCTATGTACTGTAGTACCCTATACCTTACCAGTCCTTATAAGGACCTTTGTGGAACTAGTAGGTTGTGAATGATTAGCAGACTGTACCTCAGTCCCTATACTGATAAAGGACTGCTGCAGCAGAAGGGCAGCAGTCAGCAGTAGTGCACCTCAACCCTATATATTGTGGACCTATACCAGTCCTTAAGGAATAGCAGACTGTACCTCACTCAACCCTATGTACTGTAGTACCCTATACCTTACCAGTCCTTATAAGGACCTTTGTGGAACAAGTAGGTTGTGAATGATTAGCAGACTGTACCTCAGTCCCTATACTGATAAAGGACTGCTGCAGCAGAAGGGCAGCAGTCAGCAGTAGTGCACATCAACCCTATATATTGTGGACCTATACCAGTCCTTAAGGAATAGCAGACTGTACCTCACTCAACCCTATGTACTGTAGTACCCTATACCTTACCAGTCCTTATAAGGACCTTTGTGGAACAAGTAGGTTGTGAATGATTAGCAGACTGTACCTCAGTCCCTATACTGATAAAGGACTGCTGCAGCAGAAGGGCAGCTGTCAGCAGTAGTGCACCGCAACCCTATATATTGTGGACCTATACCAGTCCTTAAGGAATAGCAGACTGTACCTCACTCAACCCTATGTACTGTAGTACCCTATACCTTACCAGTCCTTATAAGGACCTTTGTGGAACTAGTAGGTTTTGAATGATTAGCAGACTGTACCTCAGTCCCTATACGGATAAAGGACTGCTGCAGTAGAAGGGCAGCAGTCAGCAGTAGTGCACCTCAACCCTATATATTGTGGACCTATACCAGTCCTTAAGGAATAGCAGACTGTACCTCACTCAACCCTATGTACTGTAGTACCCTATACCTTACCAGTCCTTATAAGGACCTTTGTGGAACTAGTAGGTTGTGAATGATTAGCAGACTGTACCTCAGTCCCTATACTGATAAAGGACTGCTGCAGCAGAAGGGCAGCAGTCAGCAGTAGTGCACCTCAACCCTATATATTGTGGATCTATACCAGTCCTTAAGGAATAGCAGACTGTACCTCACTCAACCCTATGTACTGTAGTACCCTATACCTTACCAGTCCTTATAAGGACCTTTGTGGAACTAGTAGGTTGTGAATGATTAGCAGACTGTACCTCAGTCCCTATACTGATAAAGGACTGCTGCAGCAGAAGGGCAGCAGTCAGCAGTAGTGCACCTCAACCCTATATATTGTGGACCTATACCAGTCCTTAAGGAATAGCAGACTGTACCTCACTCAACCCTATGTACTGTAGTACCCTATACTTTACCAGTCCTTATAAGGACCTTTGTGGAACTAGTAGGTTGTGAATGATTAGCAGACTGTACCTCAGTCCCTATACTGATGAAGGACTGCTGCAGCAGAAGGGCAGCAGTCAGCAGTAGTGCACCTCAACCCTATATATTGTGGATCTATACCAGTCCTTAAGGAATAGCAGACTGTACCTCACTCAACCCTATGTACTGTAGTACCCTATACCTTACCAGTCCTTATAAGGACCTTTGTGGAACAAGTATGTTGTGAATGATTAGCAGACTGTACCTCAGTCCCTATACTGATAAAGGACTGCTGCAGCAGAAGGGCAGCTGTCAGCAGTAGTGCACCTCAACCCTATATATTGTGGACCTATACCAGTCCTTAAGGAATAGCAGACTGTACCTCACTCAACCCTATGTACTGTAGTACCCTATACCTTACCAGTCCTTATAAGGACCTTTGTGGAACTAGTAGGTTGTGAATGATTAGCAGACTGTACCTCAGTCCCTATACTGATAAAGGACTGCTGCAGTATAGGGCAGAAGTCAGCAGTAGTGCACCTCAACCCTATATATTGTGGCCCTATAACAGTCCTTAAGGAATAGCAGACTGTACCTCACTCAACCCTATGTACTGTAGTACCCTATACCTTACCAGTCCTTATAAGGACCTTTGTGGAACAAGTAGGTTGTGAATGATTAGCAGACTGTACTTCAGTCCCTATACTGATAAAGGACTGCTGCAGCAGAAGGGCAGCAGTCAGCAGTAGTGCACCTCAACCCTATATATTGTGGACCTATACCAGTCCTTAAGGAATAGCAGACTGTACCTCACTCAACCCTATGTACTGTAGTACCCTATACCTTACCAGTCCTTATAAGGACCTTTGTGGAACAAGTAGGTTGTGAATGATTAGCAGACTGTACCTCAGTCCCTATACTGATAAAGGACTGCTGCAGCAGAAGGGCAGCAGTCAGCAGTAGTGCACCTCAACCCTATATATTGTGGACCTATACCAGTCCTTAAGGAATAGCAGACTGTACCTCACTCAACCCTATGTACTGTAGTACCCTATACCTTACCAGTCCTTATAAGGACCTTTGTGGAACAAGTAGGTTGTGAATGATTAGCAGACTGTACCTCAGTCCCTATACTGATAAAGGACTGCTGCAGCAGAAGGGCAGCTGTCAGCAGTAGTGCACCGCAACCCTATATATTGTGGACCTATACCAGTCCTTAAGGAATAGCAGACTGTACCTCACTCAACCCTATGTACTGTAGTACCCTATACCTTACCAGTCCTTATAAGGACCTTTGTGGAACTAGTAGGTTGTGAATGATTAGCAGACTGTACCTCAGTCCCTATACGGATAAAGGACTGCTGCCGTAGAAGGGCAGCAGTCAGTAGTAGTGCACCTCAACCCTATATATTGTGGACCTATACCAGTCCTTAAGGAATAGAAGACTGTACCTCACTCAACCCTATGTACTGTAGTACCCTATACCTTACCAGTCCTTATAAGGACCTTTGTGGAACTAGTAGGTTGTGAATGATTAGCAGACTGTACCTCAGTCCCTATACTGATAAAGGACTGCTGCAGCAGAAGGGCAGCAGTCAGCAGTAGTGCACCTCAACCCTATATATTGTGGATCTATACCAGTCCTTAAGGAATAGCAGACTGTACCTCACTCAACCCTATGTACTGTAGTACCCTATACCTTACCAGTCCTTATAAGGACCTTTGTGGAACAAGTAGGTTGTGAATGATTAGCAGACTGTACCTCAGTCCCTATACTGATAAAGGACTGCTGCAGCAGAAGGGCAGCTGTCAGCAGTAGTGCACCTCAACCCTATATATTGTGGACCTATACCAGTCCTTAAGGAATAGCAGACTGTACCTCACTCAACCCTATGTACTGTAGTACCCTATACCTTACCAGTCCTTATAAGGACCTTTGTGGAACTAGTAGGTTGTAAATGATTAGCAGACTGTACCTCAGTCCCTATACTGATAAAGGACTGCTGCAGCAGAAGGGCAGCAGTCAGCAGTAGTGCACCGCAACCCTATATATTGTGGACCTATACCAGTCCTTAAGGAATAGCAGACTGTACCTCACTCAACCCTATGTACTGAAGTACCCTATACCTTACCAGTCCTTATAAGGACCTTTGTGGAACTAGTAGGTTGTGAATGATTAGCAGACTGTACCTCAGTCCCTATACTGATAAAGGACTGCTGCAGCAGAAGGGCAGCAGTCAGCAGTAGTGCACCTCAACCCTATATATTGTGGACCTATACCAGTCCTTAAGGAATAGCAGACTGTACCTCACTCAACCCTATGTACTGTAGTACCCTATACCTTACCAGTCCTTATAAGGACCTTTGTGGAACAAGTAGGTTGTGAATGATTAGCAGACTGTACCTCAGTCCCTATACTGATAAAGGACTGCTGCAGCAGAAGGGCAGCTGTCAGCAGTAGTGCACCTCAACCCTATATATTGTGGACCTATACCAGTCCTTAAGGAATAGCAGACTGTACCTCACTCAACCCTATGTACTGTAGTACCCTATACCTTACCAGTCCTTATAAGGACCTTTGTGGAACTAGTAGGTTGTGAATGATTAGCAGACTGTACCTCAGTCCCTATACTGATAAAGGACTGCTGCAGTATAGGGCAGCAGTCAGCAGTAGTGCACCTCAACCCTATATATTGTCGGACCTATACCAGTCCTTAATGAATAGCAGACTGTACCTCACTCAACCATATGTACTGTAGTACCCTATACCTTACCAGTCCTTATAAGGACCTTTGTGGAACAAGTAGGTTGTGAATGATTAGCAGACTGTACCTCTGTCCCTATACTGATAAAGGACTACTGCAGCAGAAGGGCAGCAGTCAAGTATAATATTCTTTCTATATTTGGAAGAAAGAATATTATACGTGTACAAGCCTATTACCATACCAGTCCTGAAAAGAACCTTTGTGGACCTAATAGTAACAGCTACTGATTAAACTGACTGTCCCTCACTGCCTCACACACAGCTTCCTGCCTGTCCCTATTTAAACTGACAAAACACAGGCTGCTGGAACAATAACTCGAATAGCACTTTTGTGGACCTAATAGTAACAGCTAATGATTAAACTGACTGTCCCTGCAGCACACAGCATCCTGTCCCTCTCTCTACACTGACAAAAGACAGGCTGCTGCAACAATCAGTAGCACAGCATTGCCTCAAACCTATATCCTGAACTACACCTAACACCTATACCAGTCCTGAAAAGAACTTTTGTGGACCAAATAGCTAGCGATTTTGGTCACTGCAGTCTCTCCTTGCTCCACACAGCAACCTCTCCCTATAGTGACAGAAGAAAGAATGTAAAATGGCCACCGGATCGGGTCTATTTATAAGTTAGGGGGAATGTCCAAGTGTCCATGTGCTGTAATGTCTCAATTGGCTGTCCTGTACCCCATGATGGATGTGTCATCATAGGTCAAAGTTCTTTTACACAGTAAATATGGAAGTCCGCCAGGCGAACGGCGGCAATAGTCCGCCGATTGGGCGGACGGCGAACAGCCGAAATTCGCCATGAAACGACAGCCAGGCGAACCGTTCGGCCATCCCTACTTACAAATTACATACTGTCACCAGTCAGTGTCTCTAGTCACTGCCACACCAGTTATATAATGATGCTCTACTCCACTGGCGACAGTAGAAAAAAAGTGAAAAAAACTATTTTGTTTCTTCATTTTCCAAAAAATTGTGACAAAACGTACAACTTCAAAAAATGCACTATGCTTCTTACTAAATACCTTGGGCAGTCTACTTTCAAAAGGTCATTTGGGGGGTATTTGTACTGTCCTGGCATTTTCGGGCCTCAAGAAATGAGATAAGCCGTCAGTACATCAGGGTTGATCGATTTTCAGATATACAGTATATACCATAGTTTTTGGACTCTATAACTTTCCTACAGACTAAATAATATATGCTGATTTGGGTTATTTTCACCAAACAAATGTAGCAGAATTCAATTTGGCCTCAATTTATATCAGAAACAAAGAAAATTTTGTTTTTTTTCAAACTTTTTGGCAACAAAAAAAACCCAGTGGTGATTAAATACCACCATAAGAAAGCTCTATTTGTGTGACAAAATAAAATAAATTTCATATGGGTACGGTGTTTCATGACCGGACATTTGTCATTCCAATTGCAACCTGGAAGGGGGTAAAAGTGCCCGCATTGAAGTGGTTTGGTTCTTATGGCCAACTATCCTTTTTTACTTGTACATTTATATGCACTGGTTTTTCATAAAGTGTCTTTTTTTCATAGAAAATAAGTATTCTTTGTCTTCTTTGTCACTAACAGTTTTAAATATGGATTCTCTGACAGTCAGTTCAGTTCAGGTTTGGTGACTACATTGCAGTAAACTAATGTAAATGCCTGGATTTTCGATATTGAACTTTTTTTCCACTTTACAAACATAACCAGAGGCATGTACCATGAGCAGATGTGTTGTGGAAATCCCCACTGTGAAAGTATAGAGCTTGAAAGTTTGTTGCAATTCAGGTGCAACTCCATTTTTTTCTAAATGGCAAATGAAAATCATAGTAATGGGTTGCATACTGTTACATTAACATCTTTTGGGAACATAAACTTGTCAAATGAAGTTACATAGATCCCTAATATGAGGAATTAAAGTATGGTATATGAAAATCATAACAATGATCTCTCTTATTTGCTACCTTTTGGTCTGTCAAATATATCAATGAAAGTTTTATCTGCTTTGGTAAGTGCAAAAATATATTTGCTGAACATGTCATAAATGTTGAGCTGCCATATGTCCTGTGCACACTTCTTGAGTTTATGCAAGGAGTCAAATTAGCCCTCCCACGTTTTATCTCACACTATGGAATAATAGTGTGTCAGTAGAAAGGAGGAGAGTGGGGGGCATTGTGTCTCTTAGCAAAAAACACCTGGGCAGGGCTGACACCACACAGTCAACAAAAATGTTGTGTGTTGTCAGCCTACAACAGCCCACCTGTGCATTTCTGACAAGACAGTATTTTTCTGTACTTAAAGGGTCTTTAACCTGTTGTTGCCCAGATAACGCATATGTGCATTAGCAAAGAAGGTGGGCTTTAACGCCCACATGTTGCACATATGCATGCATGGGTGGCAGAGGTTTCTCTGATGAAAGTGCACTCACTGCTGCTTCCAGCATGGTGAACAAATTGTCGAGGACAGTTCTCGGTCTCTAGTAATGAGCAGATGGGACCAGCTCCCATTCAGGTGTCTAGTGTGATAGTCAATCTAAGTCAGTCACATGATCGGGCAGACCTTCTTGCCCCCCCAGGCATAATAGCCCAGTTAAAGGGGATATAAGGGCTGGGCTACTTTTTTATTTTGGCATGACACACACTTTAACCTGCTTAGCGGTATTCCCAAGTGTGGCTTGGGGTGAATTTTCAGTACCAAAAACAGTAACCCTAAGACACACTTGGGATCGCATGGCAGGATCCAGGCAAAGTTACTTACCTTGTCCCCAGGATCCTGCGATGTCTCCCGCTGTGTATGAGCCATGTCTCCACTTAATTCATCACAATACCGAGCTCTGTTCCCTGCGGGCATTGTGACGCACGGTGACGGAGCACGGCGCCAAATTCAAAAAGTGAAAAACACACAATACATACAGTACACTGTAATTTTACAGGTTACATAACTGTATCAAATTATTTCCCATCCCTTTTGTCCCTAGTGGTTTGTCCAGTGCCCTGCATGTAGTTTTATATTATTTTATTATTAAATACTGTTCTTTCTGCCTGGAAACTGGAGATTGTTCATAGCAACCAAAATCCATCATCAAAAACTGAAAGTAACGACAGCGACAATTCTGCAACTGAATACATTTCAGTGTTTTTGATTTATTACATTATTGAATAATTTTTATTATAGTATTATTTGTTATAATTATTTATAGTTATTTATTATATTATAATTTATGATTTTATGTTTCAAACTTTATCATACCCAGGATGTCTACTAGACTCTTGTTTGGACAGATTTAAGTGTGTTGTTCCTAAGAATTACAGGTCTACAATATAAAACGCCAAATGTCCATGCAAAACATACCATTTTGAGTATCAAAAATCTGACATAATCATACCACCAGGGAGGTTAACATGTTTTGTAAGAGCTCTTGGATAGGTAAATAATGAAACATTTAAATCTACCATAAGATGGGATTCAAAGGGTTTCTGGGCAGATACAGCACTGGGCTGTATTTACCATAAGGTAACCTTGAGCCATTATCAAGGACGTTTGCCTGTCCTCTTCTGGATGATCATTAGTAAAAGTTAGTACACTGCTGAGAGAAGTCATAGAACAAAGCTATTTATGTTAGTTCTCGCTAGCTATCTCGTATCTTTTGTGACTGTTTGTTTGAGGGCAGTCAGTACTTACATCTTAGAGGATATATACTGTGCAATGTGTGCTGACCTTACCTTCTTTGCAGCTGCCTCTAAGGAAAATATCCCTTTGCACTATACAATTTATCTTTACTATTCATAAACGTGTTGCTTACCTAATCTTAAATAATTTGGTGTATAATAACACAGTATGAGCAGGCTTACAGTGACATGGTTACTGAACTGTAGCTCAGCACAGTGGCAAACATTACATACCGGTTAGAATATAATGATATTTCTAAACACTTCCTGTTGATGTATCTATGCCTGCTGAGTCAATTATGGATCTGACCACTAAACACTACTGCTCTCCTGATAAATGTTCAGTGAAAATACAGAGAAAATAGCTAACCCAAATTTTCAGCCAAAGTATAATTTTTTGATTATTTGACAATGTATCTTTATAGAGAAATGTCTCAAACTGTCCTAGACCAAAGAGATTTAGAACATATGGCATTAGGTGTCTGTCATGGTATTATATGTACAGTAATAGTATAAACATACACATTCTTTGCAGCTGAAGGCTTTATAAATACAAGACAATGTACTGTCTTTGGAAGTCATGTGCCAGGAGAGAAAAATACTTTTCTCTATAGGTATTTTAAAGAAGAGAATGACGTAACAGGAATAGGAGGAATAGAATGTGCTGTAGTTGAATTTATTTCAAACCTGTCATATAACTTTGCTAACTATGTATAAACAATAAAGTTACTTCTAACCGAAGAGATTATTGGCCTTACGTGTGTGCCTACTATTGTTTACCTTAATCCAAATTAGATGATATTTAAGCACTTTGTGCCCACACTATAGCCAAAAGACGGCTACAGTGCGTTGCCTAATTGCTGGGAGGGCATCCCTGGATGTCTTCCTGTTTACTTGTTCCCTGTGCACCGCTGCGGGTGCACATCGGGGAAAATCTGTGTTGGCCGTGTGCCTTGGACACAGCCAATCACAGATCATGCTAAATGGCCAATCACAGTAGCCATTTAGCACTCGATTGGCATGTCCAATGAGAGATGATCTCAAGTGTAAACATATGAGATCATCTCTCATTTCCGGCTCTCCCTCCTCACACAGAGACCACATGTGAGGAGGGAGAGCTTCTGTGCTGTAGACTGTGAGTGCCAACAGTAAAAAAAACTGTAAATACAGAGCCCACGGTGCCTATCAGTGCTATCTGTCAGTGCCATTTGTCAGTGCCATTTGTCAGTGCCATCTGTAATCAGTGCCACCTGTCATCAGTGCCACCTGTCAGTGTCCCATGCCATCTGTTATCAGTGTCACGTGTCATCATTGCCACGTATCAGTGCCATATATCATCAGTGCCACATCAGTGTCATGTGTCATCAGTGCCACGTATCAGTGCCATCTGTCATCAGTGTCACATGTCATCAGCACCACGTATCAGTGCCATCTCTCATCAGTGCCACATCAGTGTCACGTGTCATCGGTGTCACGTGTAATCAGAGCCATCAGTCATCAGTGTCACGTAATCAGTGCCATTTGTCATCAGTATCACATGTCATCGGTGCCTTTTGTCATCAGTGCCATAAGTGCCCACCAACAATGTCTAGAAGATTATTTTCAGCAATATTCTTGCGGCCAACTAAAGCAACGGGGAGCTCTCTCTGCTTCAGATTACTCCTCAAATTCAGATTCTGAGTCTGATGTTGACTACGAGCCTGTCCAAAGCAGTGGAACACTGACAGCCTCAGAGGAGGATGATAGTCCGCCCGCCAGAAGAAGGCGTTCTGGCGAGGAGGCAATGCCATCCACCAGCACCGCAGTGCCATCCACCAGCACCGTAATACCTCGGCAAGAAAGGCCACATACCAGTAGGGTGTCACCTCAGTCCCAAAGGGTTAGTACCCATGCCAGCCTTCCCTATTCCTTTCAGAACCCCTTGTGGCTTCCTTCTAATTCTGGAGAAGCTAACATTCCCCCTTTCACTGCCCAGCCAGGAGTCCACGTGGACACAGAAAATTATTCCCCGATAGATTTTTTCCATTTAATTTTTACTGAGGACATATTAGCATCAATTGTGGCCCAGTGCAACCTGTATGGACAACAATTAATAGCAAGTAACCCAACGTCCTATTATGCATGTCTCTAAGAGTGGAGACTCCTAACAGTGGAGGAGTTCACACATTCTGTATGGGACTAACCCCAAAAAATAAATTACATTCATATTGGTCAACCCACCCCATCCAACACATGCCCATATTTTCCTCAGTAATGCCCAGAACCAGATATCTCATGATTATGAGATTCCTACACTATACCTTGCCACAAGACGAACATACCAGTGGTATGAAAAAGTATAAATGTATTTGTTTAATTTGACCATATACAACAGCTTTATTATCTATTGAAACTCCACTGAAAGCCCCCAAACCCTTCCTTGGCTACCAGGGGGAAATCACCAAAGCCCTTATATTTACCGAATGGCCCACCAAAAAACATTTGATCCAATGCGATTAGCAGACTCTCCGAACGCCACTTTCTTGATAAAATCCTTCCCAGACCAACAGACCAAAAACGTCAGAAAAAATGCCCGTTGTGCACTAGAGAATGAGTTAGAAGAGACATCACTTATTATTGTCCCCAATGTCCTTCCCAACCAGGCCTCTGTATAGTTGACTGTTTCCACCGTTACCATACTTCACTAAATTATTAGTGAAGTATGGTAAACATAACCCTCACTTCCTGCCATTTACCTTCACGCCCCTTATGCCTCTGCTTGCACTGTAACTGACCCTGGCTTGTTATTCGAACACGCTTCTGCCTACCGATTCTGTACATAGCTCTGCCTGATCTGGAACTGATCCTGGCTTGCTATTCAACCACGCTTCTGCCTAACATTTCTGTACATACCTCTGCCTGATCTGGAACTGATCCTGGACTGTTTGACTTTTTGCCTGCCTCTTGGACTGATCTTGTACCCTGCCACTGGACTAGTGGGATTCATAACACAGGGGTCTCACATATGTGAGGGGCTCCAGAAATTGTTTTTCTGGATGAAGAAAACATTTTTTTTTTGTTTTCACATTCCTAGATTAGGGCCTGGAGACTCGGAGGCGTCATTTGGGTGGGAGAAGCCTTTACCCCTCTCCCCATTCTGTTCTGAACAAGGCCCTACTTCTGCCTATAGGACCTATGACATCATTGCTCTGTCTTTCGCATGAACTGACCACCCCACATGGACCATGTTTCTGCCTACTACCAGGGTCAATATTTTGGCACTGCTGACAATCTCTGCCTACACTAACCCTGGACTGTATATGAACAGTATCCCTGCCCAGGTAATTATTTGTTTACCCTTTGCTCAGCAGAATGCATTTTGGAATCTAATTCTTGGTATGTGCATCCCTAGAACACCTGATTCTTGCATGTTGGGCCTCTGCATGTAGCCAGGCTATGTAAAAATCTCACACATGTGGTATTGCCATACTCAGGAGGAGTAGCAGAATGTATTTTGGGGTGTAATTTTTGCTATGTACATGCTATGTGTTGGAAATATTTTATAAATTGACAACTTTGTGTAAAAAAAATGTTTATTAATTTTTTTTCCCACAATTTCCAAAAACCTCTGGAAAACAATGAATCGTTCAAAAGACTCATTATGCCTCATAGATTATACGTTGGGGTGTTAGTTTTCCAAAATGGGGTCATTTTGTGGGCGTTTCCATTGTCCTGGTGCTCCAGGGCCTTCAAAAGTGTAATAGGTAGTCAACAAGTCAGATGTGTCATTTATGCTCCTAGAACACCTCATGGTGCTCCCTGCATGTTGGGCCTCTCTATGTGAAAAAGCCCCACACATGTGGTATTGCCATACTTAAGGGGAGTAGCAGAATGTATTTTGGGGCATCATTTGTGGTATGCACATGCCATGTGAGAGAAATAACCTATTACAAAGACACTTTTGTGGAAAAAAATCTTAATTTTGCAAAGAATTGTGGAAAAAATTACATCAAAAACCTCACCATGCATCTTACTAAATACCTTGGAATGTCTACTTTCAAAAAAGGAGTAATTTGGGGGATATTTGTACTTTTCTGGCTTGTTCAGGTCACAAGAACTGAGATAGGTCACCAGTACATCCGCTGCGATCATTTTTTTATGATTTTCCCCACAGCTTGAAGACGCTCTAACTTTCACACAGACCAAATAATATCCACTAATTTGGGTTATGTTTACCAAAGATATGTAGCAGTATAAATTATGGCCAACATTTATGAAGAGAAATTAACAATTTGCAAATTTTAAAAATTTATCACAGAAAAAAAGAACATTGTGTTGTTTTTTTCCAAAATGTTCGGTCTTTTTTTATTTATAGCGCAAAACTTAAAAAAACTCAGGAGATGATCAAATACCACCAAAAGAAAGCTCTATTTGTATGAAAAAAAGGACAAAAAAATTATTGTGGTACAGTAATACATGCCTGAGTAATTGTCATTCAAAGTGTGAGACCACTGAAAGCTGAAAATTGTTCTGGGCAGGAGGGGGGGGGGGGGGGGGGGTTTAGGTGCCCAGTAGGCAAGTGGTTAAAGTGGACCTGAACCTAAAAGCGTGCAGATCTGCTATGTTATAGGAAACATCTAGAAAGGCCAATATTGTGCGTACAATCTAGTACCCTGAAAAATGTGCCCTTTGTCTGTAATTCTTTCTTAAAAATAGCCATACACTTCCTGATATGTGAGGTGCCTCAGCACTCCTGCAGTGTGAGATCTACGGCACTGCTGTCTCTGATGCCGCGTACACACGATCTGACTTTTTGACAGCAAAGGTCCGACGGAACGAGTCTGTCGGACAGTTCAATCTTGTGTGGGCTCCATCGGACCTTTGCTTGCCAAAAATCCGGTGGACTTTAGAAATAGAACATGTTTTAAATTTTTCCACCGGAACTCCGCCGGACCGAGAAATCCATTCGTATGTATGCTAGTCTAACGGACAAAAAACGATGCTAGGGCTGCTATTGGCTACTGGCTATAAACTTCCTTATTCTAGTCCAGTTGTACGTCATCATGTTCGAATCCGTCGGACTTTGGTGTGATTGTGTGTGGCCAAGTCCGTTCATTCGGAAAGTCCGTCGGAACTCCGCCGAAACTCCGTCAGAAAGACCACCGGACCTAGTCCCTCGAAAAGTCCGGTCGTGTGTACGCGGCATAACTGCTAGTCTGAGGAGATCAGGAATATGATTTAGGGGTGTCACTACTGTACTTATTTCTGAAGGCTCTGACTTGAAAAAGAAAAGCCCTACCTCCAAGATGGTCATCTCCATAAAGAGACATAGTGCAGAACAAGGCAGGATATATCAGGGATAGAGAAAGGGTTAGTTGCAGGAAGGCCACAGAATGTACTGCTGACTATTCCTTTGCCTTTTGTCTGCATTTTGCGCACAGCATCCAGAGTTAAATTCCTCTTAACAAGTGAAGTTCTATGCGAGAGAACTAAGAAACACCTTAATACTTGCATCGCTGCCTTTATTATTTTTATTATTATTATTTTATTACGTATTACTTGCTTATTCGTTTGCGATCTGTTCATTTATTTGCAGAAGAGACAGAATTAAGGGCAAACCCTAAAAAAAAAACAACATATTTGCTTATTGTTATGTAGCTTATTACTAACACTCCAATGACATGCTCTCTTTTTCAAAACCAAATGTGCTACTAAGGAATCCAGTTGCAATTTTTTTTTTTTTACTTTTTCGAATTTTTTTGTCACCATTATGGCTTGTGGAAGACACTACTACCCTAGCAAAAGTGTCAGTGTCCGAATGTCCATCACAATATTGCAGTCCCGCTATAAGTTGCTGATCACCGCCATTACTAGTATAAAAAATAAAAATAAAAAATCCATAACTAAATACCATAGTGTATAGATGCTATATCGTTCACATAAGCATATTGGGATTTTTTTTGTTTTACCAAAAACATGTAGAAGAATACACATTGGCCTAAATTTATGAAGACATTTGATTTAAAAAAAAATTTATTGGATATGTTTTATGGCAGAAAGTAAAATATATATATATATATATATTTTTTTTTAATTGACGTTCTTTATTTGTTGATAGCACACAAAAAAAATGCAGTAGTGATCAAATATCACCATAAGAAAGCTTTATTTGTGAGGAAAAAAATTACATAAATTTTATTTAGGTAAAGTGACGCATAACCGCGCAGTTGTCCAGTTAATGTAATGCAGTTTCATGTCACAAAAAATGGCCTGGTTATGAATGGGGGGTAAACCTTCCAGAGGTCAAGTGGTAATGAATTTATATCAGAAACTCTTGAAATGTGAAAAATGTAATGGATTTCTTTTTGAAAATATTTGAAAATTCTTACATTGTTCTATTATTTGATCACACATAGCTTGACAACTTTAGTATAAATTGGATTATTGAGAAATTTCTTTGCCGTTACTACATACATTTATATGATCAGGAAAGTTTTAAAGCTATCTCAAATTAGACTGGCCATAGACATTAGAGGCATTTGAGAAATCCAGGCATACCCCAAACAGGCATGCTCTGAATGCCAGAGCCTGTATGCTTATATCAAAGTAAGTAGAAAGAGAAATGCTGCCAAACAATACTTGTATTTGCTCATCTTGTGGAAATTAATAACAATCAAATGAAAATTTTCAACAGACTATTGTTGTTCCCCTAATATTGTTCAGGGGGGGTTGTCCTGCGGAATCTGAAGGTCTCCACAGACATAAAGATCTTCAGTGATGATGACAACCCTTGTTTGTGGGTATTTATAGTTAAACTATAGGTATATATAGGCAACTACAGCCCCCTCTATTGAAGTAGTCCAAAAAAGACCAAAATAGTAATGTGATCAGATTATTTTTTAATATTAAACAAATAGAATACGCCATAAAGATCTGACCATAAATTGCCCTTTATATTTTAAATAATTTTAATAAAGATATTTAGTATAATTTAAATTACAAACCAGAAAAAAAATACCTTGATTATTGGAGAAAGAAAGACATGTTAATTTATCTAAATCTTACTAACCCAAATTGAATGAATCGGTTAATGTCTATAATCTTTCAGCAGTACATGGCTGTATTATTCTAGTGATGGCTGTTAAAAGCAATGCTGCTCTAAGGGAAAATCAGCCTCTAGGCTAGATATCCAAAGACCTGAAAATAATTTCTTGATACTTATGTTAATTTAAGACTTTTATTAAAGCAGATGCAATTTGTTTTTTATATTCCCTGTTATACATTTAAAACAATGCTTGTGAATTTATATTTAAAAAAATATATTATATAAAAGCTGTCACTTTCATTATGAAAATGTACATAGGGGAGTGTGTGTGTGTGTGTGTGTGTGTGTGTGTGTACATGTACAGTATATGTACATGTTTTATTTATAGCTTACATGTGAGTAATGTAAGCAAAAACTGGTTTATAGCATTTCAAAATAAAAATTACAAGTTTCAATAAATATTTAAAAAATGAAACATATAAACCCGCTATTCATTTCTTAAAGATGGGCCAGGTTAGTACAAAATCAAATTTAATATTGTTTTTTAATTATTATTATTATTATTTTTATGAGGAAAATAAAAATGCTTTAGCTTTGGAGATTTGTCATGGTGTTGCTGCATGATGAATGCCTTGTACCAAGACTGCAGTCATGTCTTCACTAAATGGCTATGTTTCCCAGGTAATAACTAATGTCTTTTTGTTCACAGCTACAGCAGAAAAGGGAGATAAACAAGACAGGGCCTTATATTATTATAGTGCAAATATAAGTCCCCTTTAACTATACCAATAATTTTAAACCCTCCCTTAGGGAGAGAAAGACAGATCAAAGAAGCTGTGAAAAGCTTTGAGGATGCTAGCCTATAATATTGCTGTCCTATACTTTAAGAAACATCAAATGCATGAATCCAGGGGACAGCAAGACCAATGGAAATAACCATATTGCAAATGCATATAAATTGAATGTTCTCTGTGCTTATGCCCAAAAAAAAAACATGCAATGGGGGAAGATAATATAATATTTAAAAAGCAAATGTCAACATTTATTAGAGAGACAGAGCATGAATTAGATAGCGATCGATAGAGAGACAAATACATAGATAGATCAATAGATAAATAGATCAATAGATAGATAATTTAGTAAATATAAAATTCTCTAAATAATACTAACATATAGAAATAAAAAGACGGACACAAAAGATACAAAAACAGATTTAACATTTTCTTTTGTAACTGTGTCACTGGAATAATGCTGTTTATAACCACATTTAGCAGCTGCAAAAATGAGCTGATAATCCCTTTGCTCCTAACCAGGACATTAAAAAAGGGAAAATAGAATGAATGATTTAGTGTTTGGTGGTAAGATTAAAACATTGTCAAGAGCCATCAAATAAATGACCCTTACAATATTCTAGACAAAATTACTTAATTTGTGTTAGCAAGTAGTTGCTTATTTAGTTGTCAGCAGATGTCAGCAGATGTAACTTTTGTATAAAGGGTCATTTTATATGCAGAATCACAATACCCTTGATACAATGAATGCTGATGCCATTGTTGATTTAGCATCATCTACCATGTTTACATCATTTTCAATTCCTTAAGACTATTAGGGCTAATAATGTATTTTGTTGCATTTCAGTTCTTTTATGCATAACATTTTTTTTTCAGAAAACATCACACCTATTAATAAGCAAAGTGAAAAATGTAGCTTTATACATTAGTCCTAAAACTCTCACAGGAGCAGCTAAAATGTTGAAAGTTTACCTTTTTTAAAATTTAGCTTTCATTGTGAAAATCTGAAATTTGTCAAATATAAATATTAGTGAAACTCTTAAACTAATACCATAGCCATGTTTGTGCTCATCTGGTGAATATTAATCTGAGCTTAAATTATTATGATTTAGTTACTTTGTGTGTTTTGTATTTTTGAAACTACCATGATGTGGCATTAGGCATTTTTTATTTTAAGAAATGCATTACATGATAATCTTCTTTAGTTGCAGAGATTATTTCTTTTGTGTTCTGGAACAAACAGCAGGAGCTCTGAAATTGCTCCCTGTAACAATATTCAGTTTGTCATAGAGAAAACACAACTAGTTACTTTATGGTTGTTTTTTTAATTAAGTTGAAAGTTTTCCTTAAATAATATATGGATGAGGTGCATTAGGAAAACTTACATATTTATTAATACTGGAGAAACTGTTAGCAATGTTGTGGTTGATAATTCTAAGCAACAATTTAGAGTGTGTGCATCCATTTTGAATACTGCGGACATAAAAAGTAACCACAATGTACCCTTTCTCTAAAACAGCACATCCATGCTTTCTATTTGACTTATTTTTATTTAAATATATTTATGATAAAATAATCATCTAAGAAGATCTCCATAAAATATTGCAAATAAAATATATTTAACAGTCATGTCTTAGGTAAATGTATTCGTTTGCTTTAGTGTGTTTTGCCACTTTTTCCAAAATGTCTGTGGAAGGCACAGTTTAAATATTTACTAGCTTGGAGTAAATAATCATCATGTTTGTTTAATTTTTTTTTCTATGATCATTCAGCTCCTACTGCTCATGAGAATTGAACTGTGCTGGAGACAAGAGGTGATGGGGAGCTAACCAATAAAAAATCAATCTATGTTGGCTTCTTTGAACTTTGAAAAAAGAGGTCGCCAATTAACATGGGATGTCAAAATCGCCTGAATTTGATTTAGGAAAACTGGGCTTATAAAAAGTAAAAAAAAATAAAAAAAATAAAACTATAAGAATTCAGCAATAGGTAGTCCTGTTACAATTCAATGATCAGGCTGGGTTTTAAAGTAAAATAGCAAATGATTGTCAAATAAATATGCAAATATGAAACTATATGCATATTTATCCTTGTTCACATTTTTGAAATATTATTTAAAATTATAAAAGTGTAATATAATCAACAGTAACATGTATTATTATTTTTTGTTTGGGATTGTTTTTATTTCCCAATATAACAATATATAGTGTGTATAAATATAATTAATTCCGTCAGACAGTATTTATCACATTTTACATCCTTCACATTTATGAATCTTGCAGATTATTGCTTATGGTTAATAAAATGTCATTTTTGAATGAAAGGATAAACATGCTTTTAGATGTGAGGGGTTTCCTACAACCTTGTTACTTGAATCAACTGAAAGGAATTGGTTATGGATACAGCTACCCCCTATGAGCCATTACTAGGCAGGGATGATAGCTACAGGAAGAGATGGTAATACATGTCTGAATGCGGGGCTTACCCAATACCAGGTAATTTAAAGGCCTTGCCTGTGACTCTGTTTTGGAAAGAATCAGACAGACAAAGGTTTTTACAGTCATAACCTTGATTCAGTTTCTCTTAGTTAGTCAAGTAATAAATAAATGAATAAATTAAGAAAAAAAAATCTCCTTCTGCCTTTTGAATTTGAATAATTGGGGAATAATGGGGAAATTTACTAAAACTTGTGCACACAGATACTGGTGCAGCTGTGCATAGTAACCAATCAGCTTCTAACTTTAGCTTGTTCAATTAAGCTTTGACAATAAAACCTGAAGGCCGATTCTGTATGTACCAGTTTTAGTAAATCTCCCCAGTGTGATCCTAAACCCCCCCCCCCCCCCCCCCCACAAATACAACTCAGCCGCTAGGCTTAAAAAGAAACTAAAAAACTGAACACTATTAATTATTATTACGCCTTGGTCAAGGTGGCCTGTTCATCTCAGTATTATGTAGACTAATTACACACTGAGGGGTTGATTTACTAAAACTGTAGAGTGAAAAATATGGTGCAGTTCTGCAAAGAAACCAATCAGCTTCCAGGTTGTTTTTGTCAAAGCTTAATTGAATAAGCTGAAGTTAGAAGCTGATTGGTTACCATGTACAGCTGCACCAGATTTTGCACTCCCCAGTTTTAGTAGATCAACCCCTAAATAACTAAAATACATTATCATTAAATATAAATACTAAGGTGTTTTATTTTGTATAATATGAAGTGCACTATAAAAAAAAACATAGTCGAAGCTATCCTGTGGGAAAGGCATATTTTGACAATATCATGTAATCAGTAGTAATTTGTGCATACTAAGGCTACTTTCACACTGAAAGCACCCGGCGTTAGAGGTAAAGAGCTGCTAGTTTTAGCGGCGCTTTACCGTCATTTTAGCGGCACTTTTTGGCCACTAGCGGGGCGCTTTTAATCCCTGCTAGCAGCCAAAGAAAGGGTTAAAAGTACCCGTGTAGCGGCACTGCCGAATCTCTTTGCAGGCGCTTTGGCAGCGCTACTCGTTTATTTCAATGGGCAGGGAATTTTGGGAGTGGTGTACACACCACTCCCAAACTGTCCCAAAGATGCTGCTTGCAGGGCTTTTTAGAACGTCCAGCAACGCACCTCTCCAATGTGAAAAGTCACATTGAAATGAGGCGGTTTTCAGGTGTTAGAGGCTATTTCAATCAGTAAAACGCTTGAAAACTGCCTCAGTGTGAAAGTAGCCTAAGATGACCCCATGATCCCTTATCAGACACATATGCTTTATGCTGCTTCTTGGACTAACTCTGATCAGCTGACATGATTAGCAGAGGTCTGACCATTACTGTCTCATTTGTTTATAATCAGCTGGCTTTAGAGACTGTAAATTGCATGGGTTCCTTATTAACCTCCATAACAGTATTCCCGAGTGTGGATTGGGGTGAATTTTCAGTACCAAAAGCGGTAACCTTGAGCCACACTCAGGATCGCATTGCAGGATCCAGACAAAGTTACTTACCTTGTTCCCTGGATCCTGTGATGTCTCCCCGCTATGTGAGCGAGCCGTGTCTTTGCTCTGCTCGATTCATCACAATGCCGGGCTCCTTTCCCCCGCGAGCGTTGCGATGACTACAATTTTTTTTGCAAGCTGTGTCTCCGCTCGATTCAACACAGTGCTGGGCTCCGTTCCCTGCGAGTGTTGATGACAAAAAGTTAAAAACACACAACACATGCAATACACTGTAATCTTACAGATTACATAACTATATCAAATTATTTCACATCCCTTTTGTCCCTAGTGGTTTGTGCCCTGTATGCAGTTTTTATTATAAATACTGTTCTTTCTGCCTGTAACCTGTAAATTGTCCATAGCAAGCAAAAAGTGTCCCTTTACATCAAAAGCGGTTTTAGGCCAGCTAGAAAACAGCAATGATAAATTAGAATCACTTGCAGAATTGAGCGATAGTGATTCGTGGGGAAATCCATCATCAAACACTGAAAGTAATGACAGCGACAATTCTGCAATTAAGCAAATTTCAGTGTTTTTGATTTGATTGCATTATTGAATAATTTTTATTATTGTTATATTATTATTTGTTATAATTATTTATAGTTAATTTTATTATAATTTATGATTTTGTGTTTCAAACTTTATCATATCCAGGATGTTTACTAGACTCTTGTTTGGACAGATTTAAGTGTGTTATTCCTAAGAATTACAGGACTACAATATAAAACGGCAAATTTCCATGCAAAACTTTGTACCACTTTGAGCATCAAAAATCTGACATAATCATACCACCAGGGAGGGTAAAGGATGGTTTGGTCAGCCTGTAATAGTAACATGTATATATTTGCAAAGTATGAATTTTTCAGCACTAGATCAACACATTCAAGCTAACAGCCATATACTTTGCAAAAAGTGTCAGAAACAGTATATCTCAGGCCAAAATCATCTTAAAGGTAATGTGATTAAGGTATTTGCCTGGGATATCTATATCTTTGCAGCTGAACTTGACTTGACAGTGTTGGATCTAATGTACTTGAAAAGTTCTGATGAGTGTGAAATAAAAAAAAAGACCAACTAAGATAATTAAAAACTGTCATTATTAGCTGAGCCCTATTATTATAGTAGCTACCATGAAGAGCTACCTTGACCATTTAAAACAAAGTGACAGAATCTATGTAAAACCCCCTCCCCTCCACCATCACTTGAAAATCTCCTCTCCAGCGCTTCCTTGACACATTTTCATCTGTGATCGCCACTGAAAAATATCCAATGCTTTTAAAGCAGAACATCACCCAAAAGGGGAAACTCCACTTTAAATCCATAAAACAATAATAAGGCTGGCGCTAGTGGAATGAGGCACAGGTTTCCCTGACATTGATGTATGGTGCCCTGTGGGAGACCAAAAAGCAGCTGTGTGTTATATCTGTACCAGGAGTGGTGCAGGAATAGCCAATAACAACACTCAGAAAAACAGCCACAACTGGAAACGCTTAACCACTTGAAAACAATCTCTGGTGATGCTAATGTGGTAAAAAATATTAGTTTGGCTGTTTTAGTCAGATGACTTGAAGAAGAGCCACACCCGAAACACGTTGTCACGGCGATATCCACCACCTACTCCTCTCCTTGGATGTGCTTCATCCATATTCTTTTGTACCCACGTAGTGGTTCTCCCAACTGCTGATCTGCTCCTCTACTTCCCACGGCTGCCCCACTGTCCACCACCAGTGCTTTTGCCCAATGGTCTGCTCTATCTACCTGGCTCTGCATTCATCCTCTCTCCCTTCACAGTGTTGTTTTGCTCATGAGGAGTCCAGTCCACAATCGCAGCACCGCTTCACACAGTTGGTTTACATCTTACTGCTTGCTATGGTACTGCAACAGTAGTTTCCATGTTGGTCAAGCATTCCATCCATGTTAGGAGAATTATACTTGTTGGTTTTTACCTTTCCACATCATTGTTTTAATAAACTTACTAGTGTTTTTTTTACCAGATTGACATCATCAAAGATTATTTTCAAGCTACTAAGCGATCAATTGCTTTCCATCTATAGGAGTTTACATTCAGCGCATTCAGCACATTCAGTGTTGTTATCTACTTTAAATCCTCCTCCCCTCTTCTACCACATTTGGCATTTCATTTTTTGGGGGGGAAGCGGATACCTAGTTTTGACACGTACCTGCTCCTACTTCCCACCCCTCTCTTTCCCCGCAGCATTCATGCAACATATCACAGGTCCCAGAAGGCTGCAAGACCATTCACAAAATGCAGTGCAGCTTACACATGTGCAGTAGGAAGCAAGCTGTGAAGCCACAAGCTGCCACAGCCAGCTTCCTACTCCATGCCGGCAACGGGGACTTGAAGACTAGTGAAGAACTAGCCTGGGTTTTTTTTTTAGAGTGAAGAAACAATTTAAGTGCAAAACAATGTTGGGGCCTAGTAACCAATCACTAGGCTCAAGCATTGTCACATGATGGAGGGGTTCATGTAAATCCAGTGCAAAATCTAGTGCAGCTGACTGCAACTTCAAGTTTGTGCAATTAAGCTTTGACCTGGAAGCTGATTGCTTTCTGTTCAGAGCTGCACCAGGTTTTTCACTCTCAATTTTTATTAAATCAACCCCACTGCACCCCACTGTGCTTTGAATAGGCAAAGTGACAGTGGCTGTTTAAGAATTTTTTTAACATAATTTTATATAATTTAACATTTTATATACATCCTCTTCTGTATTTATATATATATATATATATATATATATATATATATATATATATATATATATATATATATATATATATATATATATCCTGAAACAAGGTTTATAAAACAGCAAAATGCAATGTTAGGATTATTTACAACAAGCTAATCTTTTTTAGGCTCATGATACGCATAACAAGATACACATCATACACATTACTATCTGGCCATACAATTTGTGTATAGTCAATCTACTAAAACCATTTAATATAAGGCCCTACCAAAACTATCCAATCGATTTATATACAATCATGCAGGCCTTTGCACTACATAATTCTCAGTAGATCTAGAGATTGCACAATCAAATTTTAACTTCTGTGGTGAACTTAAAAAGTACAGTATATCTTAGCAAACATTAAAAAAAAGTATATATTTATTTTTTAGACAAAGGGATTTATTGCAAATGCATCTATTTAAGGAAGTTGAAGAGGGAAATATTCATTGCTGTGTCTCATAGATGTGGCTCAGCTTTCTTCTTCATCCTTTCTCCATCACAGCTGCTGCCTGAGGCACAGCTTTATGGGTTCACTGACATATGCATGCTTAGGTATATATTTCCTTTCATTTATCAGTAATAACCTATGGTATGCTTTGAGATGTTTAGAATGTGTCCTTGAAGTAGAAAAAAATGCAGTATTAAGGGTTTGAAACTTATTGACATGTCATATCCAAATAAAATTAATGCAAAGCAAACATAACTTTAAAGCACTGAGACCTTAGAGTTTGCGCACATCTTCCTATTGCATCTGTTCTAAACAGTAACTTGAAGTAATGAATTAAATCAGTGAACATCCAACGATATTCCAGAAAAGTCAGATAGGCTACTCATTTTTAAGGCAGTTGAGTGTCACAAGATTTTCAAATGTATTTTGGGCAGGACTACAGCTACCAACTCCTTCTTCTGCATTCTGAAAGGCAGCAAGCTGTCTTCAACGGGGTTGGTTTACCAAAGTCAAATAGACTGTTCACTTCACAAGGGAAGCCGTATTTTGCACAGGAATTTCCCCAAAACTCAGTGAATGAGGGGAATCTGGGCTGACTGACATCATGCAATCATTTGCACACCAAAATGCTTTATTTTTTCCTTGCTCTGGTGAAGATTCCCTTGTAAAGTGTAACTTTCTATCTGCCTTTAGTAAATCAACCCCCAATGAAATATCTTCAGGTGTCTCTTTTGTGCTGTGTGACTTTTCCCAGAACACATACCACTTTATATTACATTGTAATTTCTTCTCTTCTACTTCTTTTCATTTTTTCATCATATCTACCATCTTTGTTACAGTCACTTGAATATGAAATTATGACTATGATTTACCTTGTAGATGATAATGACTGGCTCCTCCTGAAGAAAGAGTCTATGCGAAACTTGTCGAGGACTGCTGCCAAGACATATCATATCCAATACCCATGTCAATATTGGGGTTCACCAATATCTTCTTTGCAAACTTCAAGTATTGTACACGGCTGAAACTATTGACTGTATACAAAATCTATTTGTGAATATGTTTTTCACTTTATTGTTTTTAATTATACTCTTCTATGAATAAATTTTACTTTAACTATATCCTTGCAGTACCTAGAGAGTCCCAACTCCCCCATTTTGCTAAGGGTACATCTGGGGTAGCCCCGGCTCCTTTCCACCCCTAATGAATAGCATTGAGAAGGCCTTTACTGAAAATGTACAAGATTGGAAACGTGTGTCCATCATAATATAAGCAATGAGGAGATGTAAGGCCATGAATGTGATACCTTGTGTCCAATGTAAAATACTACAGTTTTGAGTAAGGCAGATTAGATATGCCTAACCAATTATACAGACGAAAGATGTACTGGGAAGGTAACATATCAAGAGGTCAAAGATCAAAATGGTGAGTATTTATTATACATAGATCCTTTAGAAAGATTGTATGTACAGGCATACCCCATTTTTAAGTACACAATGGGGTTTATTTACTAAAGCTGGAAAGTGCAAAATCAGGCTCACTTCTGCATAGAAACCAATCAGCTTCCAGGTTTTATTACCAAAGCTTAATTTAAGTTAGAAGCTGATTGGTTTCATTGCAGAAGTGAGACGATTTTGCACTTTCCAGCTTTAGTAAATAAACCCCATTGTGTACTTAAAAGTGGGGTATGCCTGTACACTTTCTTCAATAAAAGCAATATATAAAAAAAATATTCATATTTGCATTATTTCCTTTACAGCTCAGTCATTTTCATTCTAAGTAACAATAACAAGTCAATCAAGATAACTGCATAAATAACAGACAATATAATGGACTTCACATATAATAGCAATAAAAACATTTGGCATAGTTTTGTCATATTTGAAGAGACCAATCATTCTTATAACCTACGATGAAAGGAAAGGGTAACAGAGAATAATGAGGGCTTATTTAAAAAAGCAGTGAATGTGACATTCACCAAATATTCACTGCAGGTTAATCAAACACTGTAATTTAAAACACATGAACCAGGAAAATACACCTGCAGCGAATGTTTGATGAATGGCACATTCACTGCTTTATAAATATACCCTTAAGTTCCTACTACAATTTAATTAAACTGAACAGAGCTCTTTTCTAACATTTGGGGGCCTATAAAACACAATGTACTATGCACAGTACAATGTACTATGGCAATTAGGCCAGTCATGACAACCAATAATACCAAGATCCTGCCTTCCTTTTACTCTTCGCGTTCATGTTGAATTTAAAAAAAAATCAGCTTACTCTATCAATTTGATATTCCAAATGTTGAATTTATCACTATGATAGCTTTAGGCGATTAATAAAGAAAAACGTCATATTAAAATTAATTCAGCAAGTTTAGAAAGTTAACTTTTATAAATAAATGTCAAATCTTTAATTTAGGAAAAAAATATGCTAACAATATTAAAGTGTAAGCATTCTCTGACGCCTACAAACTCACAAAGTATATTTGTTTCTTGTATGCTTCTACCTATATAATATTGCATTTTTCTTGTTCAAAAAGTTTATTGAAAAAATAAAAAAAAAACAACAAGAAGCATAACATACAGTATACAGGGGTAGACCATTATGGTAGCGTAAGTATAAATCAGGTACAGAAATGGTCACTAGCCGAACATTGTATATTTGCTAATATGCCACAAAGTAAAATTCTAGAACATGATTGTGGTTTGTCCACATATTTGATGGATGGTCATCTAGATTTACTATATTGCATTTTTCATACTGTACAAATCATTTAAAAATACGGATTTAGACATGGCTATGGGAGGTAATAATGTCTTCAGATCTCAGCAAATCTTTAAACATATGCTCTACCCTTAAGTGCTGGAGAAAGCCATTAGAGCATTACAAGGCATTGCAGATTAATTTGTTACTGAGCATGCAGGCACAAGCAGAGTTAAAAATACTGCATCGAGACATACACATTTTTATTTATTTAAGATAGAAAGTACTATTAAGAATAAAATATAATGCACTGTATACAGTATTGCTCAACTAAAAACCAAATGCTCTGAAATCTACTGTAAACTGCATTATGGCACTTCAAATGGCCCCTTTCTGTCATCTGCTGTAACCATCACGTTAATATTTCTGCTGCAGTCAGATGAACTGTCAGAGAGCTATTACAGATGGGTGAGTGGAATTCTGATACAACATGGAATTGCTCACTATACAGTATCAGTATTCCTACCGTAACCTTGTATGTTGATGAAAAATGTCCAGCATTTGTGCTGTAGCTGAATTAAACATTTAAAGGATTATGTACCCATCATGAAAAATCCTTTCCTATCACATTGATAACATGCCTGCTTGCTGGTTTAATGAAGAGTGTCATGTACAGTTTAGTTATTTACTGTATATAATAGTAAAATATAGTGTAAGCATTTAATTGCTATTTGGAAGAAAATTGCATTAATTATACTTTACCGATATTATTCAAAACAAATTAACAAACATATATAATTTAAAAACCATCTACATATTTTAAATATATCTGAATTAATATATATAAATTGAAGCAGTAGGCTGACGTGCATGTACAGGGGAATAAAAAAATTAAAAAATTTTATTCACACAATTATTCATTTTAAATTGCATGTTTGATGTATCATTTAGACTAACATTTCTTACAGAAGAAGGTGAAAAAGTAAAAAGTATACTTTTTCACACAATTTAGATCTAATGCATTTGATGGGCAGGGTGAAACCAAAATGCAATTTTGTATTTACCGTCTTATCCCACCTATATATTCGAATTTTACTGTAAAAAAAAACAAAAAATAAATCAACTGACATTATTGCTTATAGGTTTGGGGAAGGGGGAATTAAGGAAGGCAAGTCCTAACATCCCAAATTTCACAAACTGTTTTGTTTCCCTGATTTCTCCATAAATCCGGCAAAGTGATTTATTTCTACATATCTGCTAAAGTGGACAAATCAAGGTGACAATCCATGGTTAGTGCTGTCGGGCCCTTTGTCTTGCTGCAGCAGTGTCACAGTACAATAGAAGCTAAGAAGAATACATGACCATCCAGCTGTCTTACTGTCACAGCAGAGTCCCATCACCGCAGTAGATGAGCTTATATTTGTATATATTCTGTTTAATAAAATCTACAGACAACTTGGCTACATTTATAAAAAAAAACATAACATTCTAGCCCATACTATATTTCTATGTTGTAACTTAACTACGCTATTTCTAATTTCTAATATGAAACACTAAAATGCACATTCATTTATTTTGTTTGCCATGAGATATTAATTCAAAATAAATTTTAATGCAACCAACACACGAGAATGCTATAATATAAATTTCTGCAGTTCCACTGTTGTCTATAAATTATATAAAATATAAAACAAATAAAAAATGATCAACATTTCTCCACTACAATCCTATAGTTATAGACATCATTTAACAATCTTATACAAAGATATGCTCTTTGCCCGATAACAAATTCTTGAAGAAATCCACCATTTTGTTTATTGCTGATGCAGCTACACACAAAATGGAGGTGTAATATTGCCCTGCAGCCTGCAGTGTCATCTAAAGCCTATAGATAAACAGTGACAGTCCATTAAAAAGGGGAATATATCTCAAATCGAGGCATTATAGGTCTGACATGTTAAAGAAACTACTTTTGAATACCTCAGGAAGCCATACCATTGTTTACAGGTTTCTGGCTGAATTATTTTTTACATCCGTGTGCCCTAAATGTTAGAGCTACGCTATTACTATATATAGACCTTGCTGCATTACTTGAAGGGAGCCTGGGAACCCTGTGTACACCGTGCTCAGATGATTTACCATCTTCTGCAATAGCACACAAGGTATCCTAGCCAGGCATTTGCTCTTACATATAAGGCAGCTTGCAAACACCAGAACATTTGTCATCTGTTAAGTGTGGTTTAGGACTTCTGAGTGAAAAACATGCATCTTTTTTTCCCCTCCTTGCTGTCGTGTCTGCACGTTTTTTTCTGCTGCATATTTATCAGGTAATGAATTATTTATGAACGTGGGCATGAGGGCAAAAAACATATGCTTGCTAAATGGAATACATCATATATGTTCATGTTCATCTCAGGCATTTAAGACTGAATGCAATGTTCAATATACCTATTACTCTGTTTTAGTTATGTCCATATTTGTTTTGATATATACAGCATATTCCAGGTACATACATGAATGGTTTCATGGAAATTACAAGATATAGAAAGGACTGTTTTTCTTTCAGTATTTAGCTGCAGGGTATGACAGCCTTCTCCTGGAATACAGAGAGAACTGGAATTCTGGGAAAATTTACATGGAATGTTCAGAATACAAAGATGACTATTTCTTGGCTTCATTCAGCCTGTAAAGGAGGGATGTGCATTTGTGGTTTAACATTTTAAAGTAGAAAGCCTCAACTAAGGGGTTATTTCTTACTGCTTACTTTTTATCTAGTAAGGCTCTGTTTGTTCTTGTTCTCTTAAAAAATACATGCAAGTTTAATATTCATTTTTAATATCTGTTGTACTGCATTTCAATGCGCTGTGCATTACGTTTGCATGCTAGTTCCAGCTTCTTCTTTGGAGCTATGTGTTTTAAAATGCTTGTATAATGGACATATTGTGCATCTTTCAGGTAGTATTCCTCTATGGAGGGTAAATTAAAGGAGACTGCAGCTAAACTACATTTGTATGCAGTCAGGCAGGCCCTTGCACTACATGGTTTTGGTAAATCTGAAGACAAAAATCAGCAGAAAATCTGATAGTGTGTATGGGGCTTAACACATCTCAATGTTTTCTGTGCTTGGATATGTGATATGATGTCACATAACTAAGCAGAGTGGACAAAAAGGCTGTAGCCTCTTTCACACGGGCATTGAGTCACAGTTTTAACTCCCTGTGACCACCCACCTAAGGCCTACCATACAGCCAGAGGGGGTTGTTTACATTTTGAGGCCAAATTTAAAATGGCATGTCTAATCAATGGGGCCACACCACAGCCGCACGTCAAGCTTTTGGCTCATGGATGTGACACATTAGTCCCATAGAAAATTGCTGTTGGCAATAAAAAAGAGAAAAAAATGCCTCCTGAACACCTGAGAGTAGCTGCTTAAGCTGGGTATACACTTTCTGAAAATTAGCTGGTTCAGGAGGAAACTGTCAATTTGCAGTCAGTGTGTACAGCAGTCTGTCCAATAGAAGCTGGTCTAACAACTGCCTTTTGTCGAAGGGACATGCTAGAGGAGAACCAGTATCTGCAGCCAGCAATGGCCTCAAGCAGCAATCAGGGAGTTCTGGCGGGGAGGGGGGGGGGAGTCCCTCTGTCAAAATACAATAGGGCAGCTATTGTATTGCGGGTGAGATTGCATAAGCAACATCGCTTGTGATGGTATGGCAATCTGTCGACCTACAGGGTTGACCAAAAAAAAGCTTGCAGTGTGTGCCATGCTTTAACTAGTTGGCCTCATTGCAGGGCAATTAAGTGGGGGCAGTATAACAATGAAAAAAAGAATATAACATTAATATCACTGGCAGTAAAGAGGTGAAGTGCCCAGAGAGAAAGAGTTGAACAAAGGTGGGCCTACTAACAAGTGAAGCTCATTTAATCGATTACTGGGGCATTTATGAAAATAACTATGCTATTAGCTGCAAGAAAGGTTTTAAAAATGTACTACAGAAAAATATCTTTGTGAGAACTGCAGCACAGTCTCACCACGTTGTTTAATTCATTCATTCATTCATTTAAGCACTGAAGTGTGAATTGGCTCTGAAGAAGACAACCAAAGTTCTATTGACTCCATGTAACAGAATTCTGCTGTAAAATGCCAGAGCAGCAGTTTCCTCAGTCAAGGTAAGTATTTTGTGCTCTGCTGCCCTGTATATATAAAGTGTTATTGTACAGGACAGCAGGGGATCTTCTTTTGACAGCAGGGCTTCTTAAAGTGCATACACCTATACCTTCTTAGAAATAAAAGAATGGGCAGTGCAGTGGTTAGCACTTCGGCCTTGCCACAGTAGGATCCTTGGTTTGATAACCAACCAGGACACTACCTGCATGATGTTTGCTGTCCCAGGCAGCCAAAAGCATATTCCTCTGACAGGATGCTGCACATTCCTCCTTTGGGCAGTTGTTTTCCTAAAGGAAGCAGGGTCCATTAGAGATATACCAAGTAAGTTTTATGACTAATTGGATACTGGTGAAAATGTTGTGTATGATGACATCAATGTATAATCACCAGGCACTGTCCCAAGTAGCGAATCAATTAGTAGCCTCTTTTTACAAGCTATTTTTATTTGCACCTAATCATTATGTAACTGCATGATTTGAGACCATAAAAACACCAAGTTCTAGAACATCAAGAATGCGAATATGCCAAAGCACACAAGACTAAAAAAGACACAATCGTCCTGCATTAATGTATTAGCTCATCAAATCATACAAACAATTTATAGCAGCCTAATCATATTGATTCATCTTCAAAAGAGCATTATTTCCACAGGAATAGGTATGTTTTATCATAGCAACAAACATCTATTGTGTTTGCCTGAGCCATCTGTCTAACCATATGTAATAAATTAACAAGCTGCACAGAATTTTACTATGACTTTGGTAGCAGTAGTGTTGATTTACTAAAGGAGTTAAGCACATTCACTATGCAAAATATATTTTCACTTTGCAATGACATTTTGCCTTAGCTTAGTAAATGTGGTGAGATTTCACTTTGCAAAGAGTGTAAATCACATACAAGGAAAAACAATACAGGATCTTTACTTTCACATGGGTTTAGATTGGATGATTAAAGTCAACACGGCTTCACCCCAATCACTAAGCTAAGTGAAATTCACTTGCAAAGTGAAAATTGACTTGACTAAATAAGCAACCTAAAAGTCTTTACTAAATCAATGCCAATGTTAAATCAACTGCATACAGTGTACAAAAGTACAGTATGAGGACATAGAAGATTGTTGCTTCTACAGATCTGCTGCTACAAGTCTCCCTTGTTTGATTTCATTGTCTACTATTGTCACGCTTCGTACACAAGGCTTTTTTCAGAAACACTTGAGACCTTAGGCCAAGTGCAGTCTTTGTCTATAGCAGCTGTCTTTTCCTTAGGGCTGAATACAACCACCAGAACACAGATGCCTGCAGTTTGTGTATATGTAGTCCCCTAGCAGGCTGGAAAATGCTATTGTAAAACTGGGGTGCAACAGAACATAGTGCAAAATAAAACCAGATGCAAATTAAAAAAATGTGATAATCAAGTGTCATTGAGATACCAATTTTGAAGAAAAATAGGACCAGAAAATGACAGGGCAATGATATCAGCAAACAGGCCTAATGCATAAAAATGGGAATATAGCCAGCTAAATGGTGGGAAGTTTAGGTGATCTACTAAATCACATATAGACCCTACATGCAGATAAGTATTAACCAGAATAAAATGCAGACATAGTGACACAAGTATTTATTTTTTAACATAAATAGACTTAAAGCAGATTTACCTATTTATTTTCCACTTACTAAGTTTGCAGTGGGAGTATTGACCCATAACCAGACTACCAAGACCATCCTTTCAATAGTGTGGGAGCTCTTCTTCCTTATTCCTTATTGCTGTCTGTGGAATACTGTATTCATTCAGACCAGGGACCCTATTTCAAAAGCCAGTTCTTCCAAGAATGGTGCCATACAGCAATTAGAAGTCAAACACTACCCTTTACAACCGACAAGGCAACGGGACATATCCCACCCTGATACAACTGCTGGGAGATTTAGCTTATGATAAAGTAAGGTAATGAACCCAATACTTATCGAAAGTGGTCAGGAAATACAACCACAAACAACATTCTCTGACAGGCTACTCACCCTACCATGTTATGTTTGGCTTTGTTTTTGGGGGCCCACAAACCTATAGGCACAGGGTCCACAGACCTTTGATCATAGACCTCACAGAAAAACTTGAATATGCTCTGACTTCCTGGATTCATATAGTAAGTGGAAATGAAGCCTGTCTGAAGCCCAACAGTTTAGTAAAAAAAAAAAATCATGGGTAAAATATGAAGAGTTATGTCCTGTACACACGGTTGCTCTTTCCGACGGAAAATGTGCGATCTGATCGCGTGTGGCCTCCATCTGATTTTTTCAGTTAGAATTTCTGACACACAAAGTTTGAGAGCTGGAGCTCAAATTTTCTGACAACAAAATCCGATTTAAATCAAATCCGTTTAAACTCCGATCGTGTGTAGACAATTCTGATGGACAAAGTGTCACGCATGCTCAGAATAAATTACGAGACAAAATCAATTGGCTACTGGCCCGTTGATAGTCCCGTCTTGCATGTTCTACGTCACCATGTTCATAACGATCAGATTTTTTACGAAAACGTTGCGTGACTGTGTGTATGCTAGACAAGTTTAGGCCAAAATCCATCGGAAAAAAATCAGACGGATTTTGACGTCGGAAAGTCCAGCCGTGTGTACAAGGCATTAGAGAAAGCGTAATATTTTGTCCTTTAACTTAGAGATTGAGTACTAACATAAAGGCATTCTGTACATCACCAAGGAAAATTGCAAGCACCATTGAAAGACGTCCCTAGATATGTCCTACAACAGCCCATTCCAGCCATGCCAGTCTGACATCTAGAGAGAAATAGACCAGGAAAAATTTCTAAAACCCACAGAGATCCACAGAGAGGACCATAAAGGGTTTTTTGAGCAATATGTCAAGGTTGTGAGCCACAAACATCTCTGACATAGCTATAAAAAAAAAGTGCATCTCCTTTCCCCTAGAAGATGAAACTGAGGCTCAACCCCTAAGGCACTCCTAGAGAACCAACTTAGGGAGATGCTTGTACATTTTAAGCAGTATAAATTTAAATGATCAGGGCAGCAAATTCAAGTGGAGGGGAGTGTAGCAAATTTGCCTATTTACTCAGATGCAGATGTAAGCACCATTAATTTATTTTCCTACCATCCCCTGGGTTCCTAGACATGCCAAGGAAGTATAGATTCCTCAGTTCCTGTTTTTCAGCAGCTCAGAAAGGACACACTTTATGAAAAAGGGTAACTGTGCAAGTGATCTACATCCAGGTAAGAGGCCCCTAACTCTCAGGATCAGCATGTGGGCAGCTGGGGCAAAACCTAATAGCAAAAAAAACTCTCCAAAAGACCTAGGTACTGCAGGAAGCCCCTCCCTGATTGCTACCAGAGTACTGTACTTCCAGTGAGGTAGATCTTTGCCTTTGGGCCTTGTATCTTTCCAGATATTTACTTGTGTTACCAGAGATATCCTGGACTTCACTGTGAGGGATACTGTTTACAAAGATAATCACAAGTAGCTGAAAACTGTGCTATTTTAATAAAGTAAAGATTATTAGCTTCACTTTGCTGTCATATAGTCTATGAGAGACTGTTATGCAGCCACATTTTACCCTGGTTGAGTCACAGAGACATTGCTGTAAAGTGTCCATGTTTGTGCAGCTTTTATTTGTGTGCAACTTTCATCATCCTGCAGTGCATACATGTTTTCTTGCCATCTTGAATCTATTTTGCATGATTGATTCTAACTTTGTGCCTGTCTAGTAAACTGCCACTTAGATATTCCCTGTTTGGTCATTCAGCTGATTACCTATTCTGTTATGGATGATGGAGTCTATTTGTCAATGTTTTCACCCAACATTCACAAAATTTTCACCCTCAAGATTCATAATTTTTTCAAAAGTTGAAACTTACATGAAACTGTGTGAATCATGAGTGAAAACACTAATAAATAGATTCCTATAAGTTTAAAGACATAAACACAGGTCTCTCCTCAATAAGATTCTGCCATCTGGTGCATAAGATACACTTACCATAGGAGTCAGTAAAACCAAATGACTTGACTATCACTGCAGTACTGACATCACAGAAAAATAATTTTATGATATAAGAAACATTCTGGTAGCTCCAAATTAGGATTTTACTTCCCATTTGCTACCTCTTATAATTTCCAATGCAAGCACCCCTGCCTCTTTCATAACATGAGTTCTAATGAATAAGAAGTGAAGACAGGAAAGTAATAATTATTTTCTATCGAATAACGCTACAGTAAAAAAAAAAAGTGTTGCTTTGGCCACTCTGTTGATATGGACTATCGTACATACAAGCATTTAGGGAGCATTTAAGCAATAGCATATCCTGTCTTTTATTAGTTACCATCATAAGGGCTACATTCAATCCCCCTACGTATTTCATTTAGTTTTGCCCAACAAGCATCATGGTGGCCATTAGGGATGAGCCGAACACCCCCCGGTTCGGTTCGCACCAGAACTTGCGAACAGCCCCCACGTTCGTTACGAACGTTAGAACCCCATTGAAGTCTATGGGACTCGAACGTTCGAAATGGAAAGTGCTAATTTTAACGGCTAATATGCAAGATACTGTCCTAAAAAGGGTTTGGGGACCTGCCTCCTGCCTCAGGGGACATGGGTCAATGCAAAAAAAAGTTTTAAAAATGGCCGTTTTGGCGGGAGCACTGATTTTAATGACGATTAAAGTGAAAAAAAAAAAGTGAAATATTCCTTTAAATATGGTGCCTGGGGGGTGTCTGTAGTATGCCTGTGAAGTGCCACGTGTTTCCCGTGTTTAGAACAGTCCCTGCACCAAATGACATTAAACGGAAATAACACCATTTAAAACTGCTTGCGGTTTTAATGTTATATCTGGTTCCTGCAATATGGTTGAAAATCATTGAGAAAAATGCCATGGGTAGCCCTCCCTGCCCATTACCAGCCTATTTGGGTCTTGTACGCATATTAAGGGGAACCCTGTACCCATATTAAAAAAAGGAAATGCGTGTGGCCCCCAGGCCCTATATACTCAGAACAGCAGTATACAGGCGGTGCAAACAAGACAGGGACTATGTAGGTTTGTTGTGTTAAGTTGAATCTGTTTGTAATTTTCAACTGGCACATTTTTAAAGTGTAGCTCCAGTCAAAAAAACTATTTTTAAGCTTTTTGTAAAACATGGGAATGGCTATCACCCCTGTATAATTTGTTTTGTCGTCCGTCTTTTTTCATCTCACTTGCTGCTGTCTCCTTGCGTTTGCAAGTAGGAGATGTTTGTAAGTTGGATGTTTGAAAGTAGGGGCCTGCCCTATATTATAGCGGTATGTACTGGGTACAGAGCACGCAGACAGCACGCACTATCTCCTAACACTACTGACTGCAAGCTCTATTATTAACCACTTGACCACTGGGCACTTAAACACCCTTAATAACCAGACCAATTTTCAGCTTTTGGTGCTCTCACATTTTGAATGACAATTACTCAGTCATGCAACACTGGACCTATATGAAATGTTTGTCCTTTTTTTCACACAAATAGAGCTTTCTTTTGGTGGTATTTAATCACCTCTCAGTTTTTTATTTTTTGTGCTATAAAAGAAAAAAGACCGGAAATTCTGTGAAAAAATGAATTTTTCGTTGTTTCTGTTATAAAATTTAGCAGATTAGTAATTTTTTCTTCATAATTTTTTTTTTTACTGGTTACATGTTTTGAGTTGCAGAGGAGGTCTAGGACTAGAATTATTGCTCTCGCTCTAACGTTCTCGGCGATACCTCACATGTGTGGTTTGAACACCGTTTTCATATGTGGGCGGGGCTTACGCATGCGTTCGCTTCTGCATGCGAGCACATGGGGACATGGGCGCTTTAATTTTTTTTTTTTTTATTGTTCATTTTACTTTATTTATTTTAGTTTGACATTTTTTTCCCCAAAAATATATTTTTGATCACTTTTATTCCTATTACAAGGAATGTAAACATCCCTTGTAATAGGAATATGGGGTGACAGGTCCTCTTTACAGTGAAATCTGGGGGTCAATATGACCCCACATCTCACCTCTAGGCTGGGAAGCCTGAAATAAAAAATAAAAAAAAGATTCTGGCTTTGATCGTACTGGCGAGTTGGTAGAAGCACCGGAGGGCGGTGAGGGGTGGGGGGCGTCTATGGCTGGGTATTTCAGGGTATCACCGAGTATGGCTGGGTATCTCCGAGTATGGCTGGGTATGGCAATTTATGGCAGGGTATTGCAGAGTATTGGCGGGGTATTGGCGGGGTACTACAGAGTAATAGCAGGGTACTGCAGAGTATTGGGGAGTACTACAGAGTAATGGCAGGGTACTGCAGAGTAATGGGGGTTACTGCAGAGTAATGGGGGGTACTGCAGAGTAATGGCAGGGTACTGCAGAGTAATGGCAGGGTACTGCTCTGCAGAGTAATGGCGGGGTACTGCAGAGTAATGGCAGGGTACTGCAGAGTAATGGCAGGGTACTGCAGAGTAATGGCGGGTACTGCAGAGTATTGGGGGGTACTGCAGAGTAATGGCAGGGTACTGCAGAGTAATGGGGGTTACTGCAGAGTAATGGCAGGGTACTGCAGAGTAATGGCAGGGTACTGCACTGCAGAGTAATGGCGGGGTACTGCAGAGTAATGGCAGGGTACTGCAGAGTAATGGCAGGGTACTGCAGAGTAATGGCGGGTACTGCAGAGTATTGGGGGGTACTGCAGAGTAATGGCAGGGTACTGCAGAGTAATGGGGGTTACTGCAGAGTAATGGGGGGTAATGCAGAGTAATGGCAGGGTACTGCAGAGTAATGGGGGTTACTGCAGAGTAATGGGGGGTACTGCAGAGTAATGGCAGGGTACTGCAGAGTAATGGCAGGTCACTGCAGAGTAATGGGGGGTACTGCAGAGTAATGGCAGGGTACTGCAGAGTATGCACTGGTATTGCAGAGTATTGGCAGGGAATTGAGGGGTTAAATTCGGTGAGCAGCGATGTGGGCACTGCAGATGCAGCCCACATCGCTGCTGACACCGATCTCTTTCCCCTCCGCTGTACCGATCGGTACAGAGAGGGGAGGGAGGAACCGGCGTCATAACATGACGCCGGTTTGTTTACAAGTGATCACTCCGTCATTTGACGGAGCGATCACATGGTAAACGGCCGCGACGAGCAGCCGTTTACCGTGATCTGTGATGCGCCGGGTCCTGTGGACCCGGCGGTCACGGATGCTCTCGAGTGCGCGCCCCAGGGGGCGCGCGAGAGCAGAATTCTGGGAGGCCGTTAATTAACGGCCTCTCAGAGTTAAACAACCGCCCTGAAGCCGTTAATCGGCAATGGGCGGTTGTTAAGTGGTTAAAGATAGATCACTAGCTAGCTATATAGGTGAGGTGAATATAGTGTAGTGGTGTATACTGCGGTCAGGGCACAGACAATAACCACTACACAACAGCAAGATAGGAAATCAGCCAAAAACGATTGGTGTGTACTGTGTTGAAGGTACACAGAACACCAACAGAAGAAAAACAGCGCCAATCTAAGTGCAGTATTTTTAGATCACAGACATTTAATTTGTAAAGTAGTACACTCACTCTCTACCAGAAAGTTTCAGGCACATCATGTTTTTAAAAAAGGTCTCTGGGGGACATCGCAGGGCTCCCGAGGAGAAGCGGTTTCTCATTCGGCTGTGTCTCTCGTCCGGTGGCGCCGGTGGTTCCCAGCGTCGCACGGCCCGGTGTAGCAGCGTCAGGGAGGTCCGTTCGTTTGTACGTTGGGGGCGCACTGCGATGACGTTCGTTTACGTAACGAACGTCATCGCAGTGCGCCCCCAACGTACCAACGAACGGACCTCCCTGACGCTGCTACACCGGGCCGTGCGACGCTGGGAACCACCGGCGCCACCGGACGAGAGACACAGCCGAATGAGAAACCGCTTCTCCTCGGGAGCCCTGCGATGTCCCCCAGAGACCTTTTTTAAAAACATGATGTGCCTGAAACTTTCTGGTAGAGAGTGAGTGTATTACTTTACAAATTAAATGTCTGTGATCTAAAAATACTGCACTTAGATTGGCGCTGTTTTTCTTCTGTTTGTATATCTTCCACAAGGTACCTTCTACCCTTGAACATGCTGCCTACCTGCTTGTGCTAAAGAAATCCTCCCTTTTCTATGGCTATTGTCACAACTATTAACTATGGACTATAACCAATGATCCTGTTAGCTACCTATTACTTTTGCTACATTTACTGCCATATTCAGCAAGGACTGCAAAACTCTGTGGAAAAGCAGACTTGAAAACCCTAAATCTGCTATACACATTAACTATAGCAGATACCCCCCCTTTCCCCCCCCCTCCTCTTCTTTCCTTCCTCACTCCCCCCATCCAGGACATATATAATCCAGCAGCGCAACGCACAAAAAAACATTTTTGATTCACACAGAACACCCACTGCTTCAGATGCCAACACACTACACGAGGCCGCCTCAAAGGCGGCCTTATATAGTGTGGGGCGTGCACTACACAGCCTGAGCTATGATTGGCCACAGGCAGGATGCCTGTGGCCAATCATGGCTCTCCTCGCTGCTGCCGCTGCGATTGGCCAAGCATGCGGGGTCACAGTGCATGCTTGGCCAATCATGAGCCAGCAATGCACTGCGCCACCGCAGTGCATTGTGGTCCGCGCGCGCCACACGAATTTTGATGCGAACGGACCAAGAGTTCGGATTTCGTCGAACGGACGAACAGCCAATGTTCGAGTCGAACACGAAGCTCATCCCTAGTGGCCATACACATGGGTGCTAAGCTTTACAGTCTAATTCAGTGAATATAGAAGGTACCTGATTATAATCTATAAGATAATTTTGATGTACTTGGCATTGCATGAAACAAAACTTATTTTTAGGCTGGGAGCTTAGGCATTTCAGTGGTCACTGCAAACAATGTTTTGTATACCATGCCTGAAGAAGACTTCAAGATAGAAAGGTAACCCCTGGAATCAAAAAAGGCATAAAGCAGTTTTCAAAGGATAAATAATTACATTGAATACAAACTGCTGTATAATCCAGTGTTTGTATGATTTTATTTAAATTATTTCTTATTTTTATTTGAAATCAATAAGCACCAGATATTTTTTTTTTTCAAACGAGTACAAAACCATGTATGGCTCAACATGAAGGTTGGAGACCCAAGAGTATAAAAATGTTTAGCTTAATCACTCCCTAATGACAACTACTCATGTCCTCAGTGCAGACGATTTGTTTCTTGGTTTTAAAAAGTAGATTATTTCCGTGGTGCAGGCTTAGTGTAAGCCGTTGAGAAACCACAAGCACTGCATTTCAGCCTCTATTTGGGACGTTAGCCAAAGCTAATCTGATTAAGAGGGCATTTTTTACAATATGGTGGTGCTTTGAAAGTTCTGTGCAACCAGATATAGTAGAGCCAAAACTAGGGGAGGCAAGAAGATTGCTGTTTTTCAAAGCAGTCCGGTTTTCCATGAAGAATTAAAACCTCTAAGATATGTCTCACTGGCATAGCATTTATGGCAGTATGTAGCAGAATAAAGCTTTGTTTGGTGCATCTATTAAAGCTTTAACAAGTAGAATCTGTTACAGTCAAGCTTTCTTCTTCACTATTTTAATATAAATGACTCCCATACACAGATAGTTTTGCACAGCTGCTGTTTTGGATCAGACAGGCTGTAAGGTTAAAATTATAATGCTTCAAACACAGTTAAAGAGAATCTTGTAGTCTTTTATAGAAGTAGTTATGCATGAGATCCATTTAAACTGAATAACCTCATCCAAATATATTATTACTTTCAAAAACCCTTTTTATACACACATGCTAAAAATAGGATTTTTATATACAGCTTACCTGTAAAATCCTTTTCCTGAGAAGTACATCACGGGACACAGGAGCTTCATTACATAGTGGGTTATATAGGCACCTCTGGTGATTGGACACTGGTTAACCCAAAAATTAAGGAGAATTCCTCCCCTATATAACCCCTCCCATATGGGAGGCACCTCAGTTTTGTAGCAAAGCAATAGGAAACCACGTAAAACCCAAGAGGGGCGGGAGCCCTGTGTCCCATGATGTACTTCCCAAGAAAAGGATTTTACAGGTAAGCTGTATATAAAAATCCTATTTTCTTGATCATACATCACGGGACACAGGAGCTTCATTACATAGTGGGATGTCCCAAAGCAATGCTCAGATTGAGGGGAGGGAGACACAGATCATAATTATAGACCGCCATGGACCGGAGGATCTAAACTGCAGCCTGCAGTACACTGCGCCCAAAGGCAATATCCTCTTGCCCTCTGACATCCACCTGATAGAATGTGGTGAATGTGTGGACTGATGACCAAGTTGCAGCCTTACAGATTTGAGCCAGGGAGGCCTGGTGATGCACTGCCCAAGAAGCACTTATAGCCATCGTTGAGTGCGCTTTCACTTGAAAAGGAGGGATTTTCCCTTTAACACTATAGGCCTGAGAAATAGTCTGTCTAATCCACCTTGAGAGAGTGGATTTTGATGCTGCCTGGCCCTTCCTAGGGCCTTCCGGCAAAATAAATAAGCAATCAGTTTTCCTTATCTGAGCAGTTGCCTGAAGATAGATACTGATTGCCCTTACCACATCCAAAGTGTGCAAAGATTCTTCTTCTGCAGACTGTGGGTCCGGAAAAAAGGATGGTAGCATTACATCTTGATTCAAATGGAATCCTGAAACCACCTTAGGCAGAAAGGACCTGTTGGGACGCATTACCACCCGGTCCTTATGAATAATTAGATAAGGTTCCTTGCTGGAGAGAGCTGCTAGTTCTGACACTCTTCTAGCCGTGGATATGGCTACCAAGAAAACCAATTTTTTAGTCAAAAGAACTAACGAAGTCTAATGCAAAGAGAGAACCAAATTCTGATCCTATGGGCATACCGGAGGTTTGACTAGCGGCCTTAACCGCATAGCCCCCTGGATGAAAGCCCGCACCAGGGAATGTGATGCAAGTGGCTTCTGAAAAAACACAGACAAGGCCGAAATCTGCACCTTGATAGTGCTTACGTCCAAATTCATTTCTAGGCCTGACTGGAGGAAGGCCAAGATCCTGCTAATGATGTACTTTCTAGGATGCCATTCCCTGAGTTCACACCAGGAAACATATGCCCTCCAGATTTTGTAGTAAATAAGCCTGGAGGCCGGCTTTCTGTCATTGACCAGAGTAGAAAGGACTGGCCCCAAAAGCCCCCGGTCTCTCAGAATGTGGGTCTCAGCAGTCAAACCATCAAATTCAGACTGTGTAAAGCAGGATGGTAAATTGGACCCTGTGAGAGCAGATCTGGCCATCGAGGGAGGATCCACGGCCTGCCTACTGCCAACTTCATGATCTCTGCGTACCACGGTCGCCTGGGCCAAGCCGGGGCTACCAAAAGAACCAACTTTGTCTCCCTCTTGACTCTTCCCAGGAACCGCGACAGAAGTGGGTACGGTGGGGAGGCATAAATCAGATTGTACTGATCCCAGGGAACTGTCAGAGCATCCGACCCCTGAGCGAGTGTATCTCTTGTCCTTGACACGAATTTGTCCAGTCTTCTGTTGAACCTGGATGCAAACAGATCTACGTCTGGAGTACCCCACCTGCGACATATGTTCCAAAACACGTCGGGGTGCAGAGCCCATTCTCCTGGGCACAACTGCTGGCGGCTCAGAAAATCCGCCTGCCAATTTTCCACTCCTGGAATGAAGACTGCAAAAAGGCATGGAACATTCCTTTCTGCCCAGACAAGTATGCGATTCACCTCTTTTTGCGCAACCAGACTCCTGGTACCGCCCTGGTGATTGATATAGGCCACTGCTGTGGCATTGTCGGACTGAACCCGAACAGGGAGACCCCGTAGTCTGAAAGACCAGTTTATGAGAGCCATATAAACTGCCCGGATCTCCAAGACATTTATGGGCAATAGCTTCTCGATCACAGAACATTTCCCCTGCAAGCACGTCTCCTCCAACACTGCTCCCCAGCCTGTTAGGCTGGCATCTGTCGTAATAATCTTCCATGGAAGAGGAAGAAAAGTTTTGCCTTTCAGCAAATTCTCAGTTTGTAACCACCAGACGAGACTCTTGCGTGTCCCTGGGGATAGACACATTGGAAGATCCAAGGACTGGGGCTTCCTGTTCCAAGCCGCAAGGATGCATCTTTGCAGAGGCCTTGAGTGGAACTGGGCGAATGGAACGGCCTCGAAGGAGGTGACCATTTTCCCTAACAGTCTCATGCACAACCGAATGGGGGAAGATCTTCTTCCCAGAATTAGGCGCACCAGATCCCCAGTGGCCTAATTCTGGGCAATTCAAGGCTTTTGGCCTTGGAAGAAACACCTTGCCCTGAGCGGTGTCGATAAGCATACCCAGGTATTCCAACCTGGTAGCAGGCTGTAGGGACAACTTTTCTAGGTTTATAATCCAACCTAGGCGTTCCAGGTGTTCTAGCGTTTTGGTAACACTGTGGTTCAGGAGCGCTACTGTTTTCTCTGTGAGAAGCAAATCGTCTAGATAAGCCATGATGGCTATACCCTGAGCTCTTAGGTTTGCCAAGAGAGGGTCCAGAATCTTTGTGAAGACTCGAGGGGCCGTAGTGAGCCTGAACGGCAAGGCCACAAATTGAAAATGGCGCCGCTCCACCGCGAACCTTAGATACTTTTGGTGTGCGGGAAAAATTGCCACATGGAGATATGCATCCTTGATGTCTATTGATGCCATAAACTCTCCCCCTTGCAGGGAGGAGACCACAGTGCGAATTGACTGCATTCGGAAGGACCGGATGTGTAAAAACCGGTTCAGATCCTTCAGATCCAGGATAGGTCTGACACTTCCATTTGGCTTTGGAACGGTGAAGAGATTCGAGTAAAACCCTGAACCCTGTTCTTTTGGGTCCACTTCTACTATCACCCCCTGGGATAGTAAGTGATCTAAGGCCAGAAATAGCGGTCTTTGCTTTACTGGGTCCCTGGGAATCCTTGACCATAGAAAGCGAGAAGGTGGAATCTCCTGAAACTCTAGCTTGTAGCCCAGAGATACCGAAGAGACCACCCACTTGTCCTGGATCTCTTCCCGCCAGGCTTCCGCAAACTGCAGGAGCCTTCCCCCCACTCAGCCGAGCGGGGGCGCCCCTTCACAAGGAAGCTTTCGGGCTCTGCTTGGCAGGCTTTTGCCCCCAGGATTTCTTCTGCTCCTGGGCCCGGCCTTGAGCCTTTCCTGTAATGGAGGGTTGAGAAGGCCGTCGCCACTGCTTAGAGCTTGATGCTCCGGGAGAGAGAGAACGCCTAAATGATGGACGTTTGCACCTTTTGACTGGAAGGAGAGTAGATTTACCCCCTGAAATTTTTTGGACGAATTTGTCTAATTCTTCTCCAAACAAACGTTCCCCTTTATACGGGAACCCAATCAAATGCTTCTTGCATGATAGCTCAGCTGCCCAATTCTTTAGCCATAGGGCCCTTCGCATGTGTACCAACAGGAGAGACTAACGAGATGCTTGTTGGACAGAATCCAAAATCGCATCAATCATGAAACACAGAATTTGAGGTATTTCTGCGTAATTCTCCACTTCCTCACTGGGAAGGAGGCCAAGCATCTGCTTAACCTGTTCCTTGAGGAACTGACACAACCCCACAGCTGCGACTGTAGGTTGCACTACAGCGCCAGTCATGGAAAAGGAGGCTTTCAATAAGGTTTCCAGCTTCTTATCAGTTGGATCCTTAAATACCTGAGCATTTTCCAAAGGACGGGTCAGGTTTCTATTCACGCAAGAAACAGCCGCATCGACAGATGGGACCCCCCATTTCTTGGTGAAACTTTCCTCCAGAGGATAAAGCATAGAAAACCTTTTAGGAGGAGCAAACAGTTTATCGGGATGTCCCCAATCCTCATACAACAAAACAATTTATCCCTTAAGGGATGAATTGGAAAGGAAAAGGCAGTCTGTGGGATTTTTCTGACCCCCAGGGAAGAAACAGAGGATGTGGTGACCTCAGCAGCGGGCATTCTGAATGTGGTACGCACCAATTCAGTATAATATTGAACCTGTTTTCTGAGCGCCTGGGAGGAGGGGACTCTCTCCTCTTCCTCTGATTCATCCGACTGCTCAAGATCCCTGTCCCAAGATAGGGATCTCTCCTCATTGTCAGAGGTGTCATCTGAAAGAGAAATCTCAGCAGAGGGAGGGGATCTGCCCCTTTTTCTGCTATCTTTTAGGGAAGCTGAAAAGGGAGTCCTCAGTGACATATACCGGGGCTGAATTATTAGGAGAGGCTGCAAAACCTTACAGGGGCACTGACTCATCCTGTGAGGCTGGCTACAGTCTTGCAGGGGGGGATGGTAACCTACAGGCATTTTTAGAACCCCTAGAACTAGGCGGTGACTTACCAGTGCCCTTGTTACCTCCCCCTGAGACCCTCTTACGAGGAGACATAGTCCTAAGCTACAAAGCAGAGGTACTATACAAAGTGCAATCACTGTTGTGCTTAAAGTCTCACAATAAATATATATGCTTAAACTGCACAACCTGATGCTTAGTAGGTGTCTTAGGTTTGCCTGGATCCAATCCCTTGGGATGCTTACTGCCCACAGTTCCTGTGTCTCCACTTACAGCCCCCTGATGCTCTGGGCTTTTTAAAACTGCTGCCTGGCGCCTGCGCAGTACAGCGCTGTGCACACCGACGTGCACGGCTCGCAACCACACGCCCCCCTCCTCCATTAGCATGTGCACGAGGACCGCCGGTATCCAGAGGGAAAGGGAATCGCCATCGGAGCTGCATGGGACCCCCAGACTACGTGGGACCCCTGTATTACCTTTATTGTGGAAGAGATTGCAGTGGAGACGTGAGTCATCTGGGAGAACCAGGCTTCACTGAGCGTGTGTATCTGAAAGGCATGTAAGTATGCATCAAGCTGCTCTTACTCCCTCTAGTGGTGGAAACCAGGTAAGACATACAACTACTCAATGAAGAAATCCATAATAAAATTTATATAGGATTAACTTCCCTTACCTGTCCTCGCCGCAGGAATTGCTGAAAACAGACAGATTCCAGCCTTCACCCATCACGGCGGGCAGAGTTGTGCCAACCTTCAGGTTTTTTTTGGGGTTCCTTCTCAGAAGAACCTCCTACCTGGACTTTGTAAAAGACTCTGCCAGAAACTTTCGGGCCACTATGTAAATAGTACACCAAGTCTGGTTTTCCCAGAGCCCAGTCTTCCAATAGGAGAGGACTTACAGGCAAAACCTTGTTTCTTCGGATGACGAGGCCCGGGTACCATATCATCTTGGGAGTCAAAATATCGGCACGAGATATGGATCCGGTTTGTTGTAGCCCTTAGGCCCCCGCAGGGACCTGCACAGAGCTTTCTTCATAGCACATGTTTTACGTGACCAACCACGATAGACACTGGCGAAAAAACTGAGGTGCCTCCCATATGGGAGGGGTTATATAGGGGAGGAATTCTCCTTAATTGGGGGTTAACCAGTGTCCAATCACCAGAGGTGCCTATATAACCCACTATGTAATGAAGCTCCTGTGTCCCGTGATGTATGATCAAGAAAAGGGCTTTTCAGGCAGGAAAAGAAGCTAGGATAGTCTACAACCAATCATAAATAATCCTATAACTGATCTTACTTCAGGCTACTTTGCACACCATTACCTCTTTTTGTATACTGCTGAATAAACCAGATGGTTTTAATATATACTGTATATATATATATATATATATATATATATATATATATATATATATATATATATATATATATATATATATATATATATATATATACATATATATTGGCAAGCTGTATTGCTAATTCACAGCAAGTGAGGTATATCTCAACTAGGGATGAACCAAACTGCTTTGGGTTTGGTTTAAGTAGGGTTTGGCAAACTTCAAAGAAATCAATGGGAGCCAAATTTGCCAATTCAAAAATGTCAATTTCCTGGGCTAATAGGCAGAGGGCTGTCTGGGCTAATAGGCTGAGAGCAGTGATTTTTTTAAAAGCACTGACATTTTCAAAGGAAAAATGGTTCTAAATTATTTCGAATTTCCAGCAAATGAAGCTGTCCTTCTGGCTACTATTTATTTTTAAATGTTATGGGGGTCTGTGTTTTTTTTGTTTTTTTTAATGAGCTAGCAATGAAATGCCATTTGCTAGCAATTTAAACTATATAATTTTCTTCTTTGTAAATGTCACTTTTGCTGTAGCACATCTTACAGAAAAAATGAGAAAGAAAAAGCATAGTACCCCCCCCCCCCCCCCCCCCCGCCAAATGCATACCAGAACCTTGCAGTCTGGTTTGGATTTTAAATAAGGAGTTCCTCACAAAAAAATTTAGTGGTCTCCTAAACATTCCTGGTAGACCCTTATCTAAGCATGCAGCCTGGCTAGCCAAGATAGAAGAAGCACAAGCATGCACCCCACCTTCTGCACCATACCAGGCCACATGTCCTCAAAAGTCCTACTAAATGGGTGGAGAGGGTGGCTGATGTCATTGTCCAAATTTGGCCAAATTTGGTTCTTAGTACCATTATGTCCCACTATGAAAGTTTACTTATATCAATCATGTCTTCTATCATTGCAGATCCTTATCAATCAAGATGAACAAAGCTGACTTCCAGGTTCCCACGTTGTATGTAGCAGATTAGGGAATCAGTGTCTTCACTCCATCCTGGTATATTAGCCTGCTTATAAACTCCCAGGGCAGCTTTTTTTGCTGGATTACATCTTCACCAGTTTTGCACCATGTCGAATGGCACAGTTTCTCTCTCAGCTCTGCTCCTGGTCCCAATCTTTCTCCCAGCACTCGTCTTCACAGGCAGACTCGGATCCAAAGATGGCCACCACAGCTGATGATACAGAGTCAAAAGTTAGCATGGAGCCATGTGAGGTGGTGTCTCTGGATCAGAAAGATTCACACGGGCAGATCACTCAGCTTGTAGCAACTCTATTATCCCCCACTATCACAGCTGCTGTTGATGGAGCTGTGGCGGCAGGTATTATTCAGCTCAGGAAGGAACAGGGAGAACAGACTCAAAGACTGTGAGACGCTGAGCAAACTAAATCCCTGCTAGAAGAGGAGTTGTACTAGTCTAACGCAGCTATGAAACAATACACTCAGACACAACTTCTACAAGAAAAACTAGATTTAGAGAACTGGTCTAGATAAAAATTAAGAATAATCGGTAGACATGTGCAGAGTGAAATATTTTGTTTCGGAATTTCATTTTCATCCAAAAAATAAATTGATTTAGTTACTCCCGAAATTCGTTTTTATTTATTTAGTTTTTCGTTCAAAAATTGCATTCGTCTGAAAATCCACATGAATTACGGTCGAATCTGTCTTTGAAGGCTTATGGTGTCTGTCGAATGTATAAAGAAGATTAGACGGAGCTGCTAAACTCTATATAGCCTATAGGCGGAGCATTTGACTACGGAAATGTACGATTGCAGCGTCGTACAGTTTCGATGCTCTGTCGAATATTATTATAAACGTGTATGTTTTTCGTTGCTTTGTCGAATCTCCATCGTTCATGTTGAATGAATGGTCTAAGACTCACAGTGTCAGGTGTCAGATAGTGAGTGACTGATAATAACGAATATGGCAGCAACCCATTGTGAGAGCAACATGGAGGCATTGGAGGACATTCCTGGGCCATCTACAAGTGTTTCTGTATATATATTATATACTCGTTCAAACAGAAACTGGTGGACTGGTGATAGCGATCACTGATCAGACAGGTAACAAGATTCTATAATAGTAAATCCCCCCACAACACAGGCATCCTCTGAGGCTATCACAACAACACTAGCAGCAACACTAGTATCTCTATAAGGTTCTCACACTAACACAATAGCAACAGATTATTAGGAAAAAGCTGAGTTGAACTGTAGCTTGCTTCGCTATTGTTCTGCTGCTGTGCTTATGCTTAATAATAATTCGGGTTCTCTGACAAGTGACAATTAAAATGGACCAGCTAAGATTGACTGTCTTCCCGAAATGATTCAGTGTGTGTGTCTCTCTCTGCTAGCAATCTTAAGTGAAAGTAAGGTGGCTGTACGGGTGTACTTAGTTCTAGCTATTTTCCTGCTCCTCCTCCTTGGTTACAATCAGCCAATAACATTTATCATCATCTATATTTTTATTTTACGTCCCCCACCCAATTCCAGAATCTTTTCTCTCTGTCGAATCTTTTCTCTCTATGTCGAACATTTTCTCTCTGTCGAATCTTTTCTCTACACATTCGACCACAGGTTCAATAGACACAGATTGTTATTGTCAGAGTCCCGTTGAATCTCCTATTCTATATCGAACTGTTGTAACAAAGAAAACGAAAATAAAGCATTTATTTATGTCGGAGCTTTCATTTTTCGGATTCTGTGCTTTCGTTATCATTTGTCAAAATGAAAACAAAAATACCTGAAATTCGGATGAAAATGCATTTGGACGAAAACGAATGCACATGTCTAATAATCTGTCTCTTAAAATACTTCAAGGCTGGATCTCTCCTGGATATCTGTGTCAACCTCCTCCCAGGGGCTCTGGGTTTACCTGCCAAATGTGTGTCAGAAAGAGAACACCGCCTTGTCGCTCCTTTAAACAACTGTAATTCTCCTAGACCTGTAATTGTAAAGTATCTTAAAGGGATTGTAAAGTAAAATTTTTTATTTTTTTAAAATAACAAACATGCTATACTTACCTCCACTGTGCAGCTCGTTTTGCACAGAGTGGCCCCTAACCTGCTCTTCTGGGGTCCCTCGGCGGCTGTCTCGGCTTCCTCCCGCAGGTAATTCTCACGTTCATGCAAGCTCCCTCGCATGGTGAGAAGCATCTGCGGGCGCACTCCCGTGATACAGCCGGCAGCTATAGCCACTCGCTGTATAACACGGCCCCGCCCCCCGGCGCTCCGCATCAGTGGATGTGATTGACAGCAGCGTGAGCCAATGGCTGCGCTGCTTTCCATCCATCTACTCCAGCCAATCAGCGGCCAGGCTGAATGGTGAAGAGAACGGCGGGGGCGAGCGTGGGATTTTCGAGGGGTGAAGTAAGTAAAACGGGGGGCTGGAGGGGCTGGGGGCACCAGCACTGTGAGATGTTTTTTTCACCTTAATGCATAGAATGCATTAAGGTGAAAAAACATTTACCTTTACAACCCCTTTAACTATGCTAATCGACTGGCTATCCTGCAAAGTTTCAGGAAGGCACGCTCTGCTCAAATTGAAGGTCACAAGCTCCTGATTTTTGCTGATTATTCATCAGAGCTGTCTCGAAAACGGAGAACAACCTACATACTAAACTCCAGCAGAGGCAGAATCCTTTCTTCAATCACTATCACCTCAATCAGCAGGAGCCAACACCACTCAGGATAAGACCATATCTGGGCCTAGGGAGCAATGAAGCCTAAAAAAAGACCCCCCCGAAGTAGTCAAGATATGTTAATCCCACCACTGGGCAATCCCATCATTGTTAACACTGCCTTTACTTTAGTAATACCATACAGGGTGTGTATAATACTCAGGTGAGTATTGAGTAGCAGTCCAGTGTGGGTGCCAACCCCAGCTGGCCACCACAGTAATACCTCCAACAAGCTTTTATTCCAGGGGACTCATGTTTTCAGTATGCTGTTATCTTAAGTAAGTGGGAATATATTCATGTTTGCTATGGTGTAAAGCTGGTTCTTAATAACCCCACCATTAGCTTGTCTCATTTTGGGGAGTTACTCCACCTGGATTGAGAACCTCCCATTTCCAACTGCTTGTTCTCTGAGAGAAGCTGCAGCCCTGCTCTTCTCTCCGTACATGTCAACAGGCTGGTTTTGCTGGATAATAAAGGGCAAATGCAAAAAAAGTGAAGTCATCAATATACACTTTTTACAATTTTTGTTGTGTTATGCTATCCCTTTCAATAGCTTTTTCCTTTCTTGCCGTTCTAGGAACACCTTGTGTCAATTTGTGCAGATATTAATTTCATATTCTATGGGTAGAAGTGCTGGACTTACCCTCAATTATTGAGGGCGACTGTTCCAGGGCCATATTACTATATACTGTTTCACAAATGGTATGTGTGTAGTCTTATGAGACATTAAGGGTTTATGATCCCCCGACCAAAAGGATAAAAATACTAAGACACTTGAAACACTTTAAAGTGGTTGTAAACCTCATTCATTAAATTTGACCTAAGCACATATATCTGTACAGTTTACTTATCTCTCTCCAAAGCTCTAGGTGCCGTTTTTCTCTGGTGCTCTGTTCTTCTGTTATCAGCATGAGTCACTTCTGACAAGCCCTCCAACACATGAAATAACATCAGCTGAAAATTTGTGTTGGGAGGGAGCTTAGAGGCAGATTAGCAGGGAGTTTGTCTATTCAGACTACAGCTCTGCATGTTCCTTCATTCCTCTGCCTATGTGGAGGGGGGTGTGTCCCTTTCCTGCAATCAGTTCTCACACAGTGTAAGCCCACTCACTGCTAAAAGAGAAAGAAAGATTTCTGACATTATCTGCATTTTCCAAAGTGTGTAGAAAGGGGAAGACAGCAGATATACAAGTAAAACTTATCTAGATAGATTTGTTTCATCTCTGTATATCAGCTGAGGCTATTCACTTCACCCGGTATATGTGAGGGTTTACAACCACTTTAAAACCAATATTGCTCTGCAGAAACTGTGAATGGGTCGAGTTCTAGGTTCAGCGGTCAAGGGACGGAAGGCTGGAGTGCCAATCCTGTTCAACAAAAACTTGTCCCATGATCTAGATTCTGTGGGCAAGGATGACACAGGATGAATAATTACAACTTGCCTTAAATTCCCTACTAAAGATCTGTGGATTACCAATGTATATGCCCAAAATTACCTCTATAAATCATACTTCTACACACATCAGAATGACTCTTAGGTACACCTTGGATTCCACACTTAGTAGGGGGAGACTTCAACATAAATATGTGTAAAAACAAAGATAGATCTACGAGTTAGGCAAGGGTTTCACGCGCTGCCGCAGGCCATTCTACCTCTTTTTATCAGATGTCCCCTGCCCTCCAATTTACTGACCCTTGATGGTTATCACACCCAACTGATAGAGAGTACGCTTTCTACTCACACTCCTGTAATTCTTTTGCCAGATTGGACTATATTCTTTGCACCACCTCCCCGCTGCCTAACATTTGAGATTCCACTACACATGACTTTATCATATCAGACCACAGCCCAATCTCTGTGGTTCTAGACAACTTTATACCACAGGATACTGTCAGGCAATGGTGATTTCAATCTTAACTGGAACAAAATTAACCTTTTAAATGCATGCTTAGTGACGCTTGGTCAGAATATGCGACTGACAATGCCTTTCACAGGAAAAACGAACCTCTTTTGGGAAGCTGGTAAAGCTTTCCTACAAGGCAAAGTGATTTCTACATGTCTTCCTATAAGTAAAACACCCTTAAACAATAACAGGTGGCTAGTGAAAGACTTCATACAGCCCAAACTTTTAAACCAACAGAATATCCCAGACCATAGAAAACTTTGGCACAAGACCAAGCAATTGACTTGTGGAAGGGCAACCAAGAACACAATAAACTTTCTCACACAGACCTTCAGCTTTATAAAGCGGGTAAATTATTAGCAAGGTTACATAAGGGACCTTATCACCTGACTAATATTGGTGCATTGAAGGGTGCTCGAGGCATTCTTTCCTCTTCCCCCAAAGTTATTAACTAAATCTTAAAAACATACTACTCTGCTCTGTATGCAGTTGAACCTATTGACCTAGACAAAGCTTCTTCATTTTTAGATTCCATTCATCTTCCAAAGATAGATTCAGAGCATTTTTAAATACTAAATATCCCAATAACTCAGAAGGACGCTATAAAAAAGCTAGTGAATGGCAAGGCTCCAGGCCCAGAGGCTACACACCAGAATTGTATAAATTGACTGCAGACCAAATTTCTACTACCCATTTAGAGGTTTAAAGTGGAATTCGGGAAAGCGCCCTTATCCATCCTCGGGACATCAGGCATATATTAAACTGACTCCGAAGAAATAAAAGTCCCTTTAAAACCTGGATCAAGTGCATGCTTTGGCCAATAATCAGACATCAATGCATCGTGATCTCGCAGCATTACTGGGACCAACCAAAGAGGAAAGTTTTTACATTTAGCAGCTGTAATTGTACCGCTGCAAAATGCATTGCAGCTAGAGGTTTGGCTCAGTGGGTAGGTGACTGCCCCATTTAATATGTCTGTTCATCAGACAATTTTTAACATATTCTACTTGTTATTGGAATCCGAAGCTCATCCCTGCTGGTGACTAGTGCATTGCCCTCTGCCTGCCTTTTTTGGGCACAGCTTCCAGAGTTCAGTTCTTCTCTAATGCAGGAAGTGAAAATTGCTAAATTTGGGGGGCGTGGTTTGCGCGCAATCCGGATGGACGCTTGCACTTGAGGCTCCCGCTAGCCGACCGGACATCCACAGCATAACGGGCAAGATTTCATCCGCCGAACCGATCACCAACCACCGGGAGATCCGCACGTCCCTCAGGCATGTCCTCCCGCAAGCGGAAAGACGAACGAAACGTCCAAAAGCTGACAGCCCTCTCCTTTCAGCGTGGAGGGCCCAGGCAAGATGGCGCCGCCGGAGCAGCAACGCGGAGCTCGACGGCCTATACAGACCTACCTGACGGAGACCCGGGAGAAATAACGAGTGATCATCCATCCTCACCCCGGGCGGACTCACCTCCGCTTACACCGAACTCCCAGAGCCCAGCCAAGGCGCGGATGCGCCTGGATACAGCTTACCAGGCCGGAGCCACAGTGAGTACAAATCTCCACAATACCAATGCAATAGCATCACTTCAGTCCTCCATAGCGGCATTTCCCACATCGGGCCAGCCAGTATTGGATTCGACCATGAAAGACATGCTATTATCCCTCCAGTCATCCCTTATGTCTAACTTGTCATCACTGATTCACAATTTTTCAGCAGAAATGAGACACATGGGTGACAGGGTGCAGTACATGGAGGACAAAATGGAGGAATGTACAGAGACTGTAAATGATTTAGTGGACTCGTGCATGGCACAAAAGGAGGACACAGAATGGATCAAACATAAATTAGCGGACCTCGAGGACCGCTCTCGCCGCAATAATGTGAAAATTTGCGGTATACCGGAAACGGTGCCCCCCACGGACCTTCACAAGTTTGCTAGCACCATGTTTGCTGTCATGCTACCTGAAATCTCCCCCATAGAGCTGACAATAGACCGCATCCACAGAATCCCCAAGCCAAAGCACCTAGCGGAATCAGTACCGCGCGATGTCCTTCTGAGAATCCACTTCTTTCAGGCGAAAGAACAGATACTATCCAAGGCCAGGGCTCTGGTCACTTTCCCTGCACCCTATGCAGACATCCAGTTGTTTGCCGACCTATCACAATATACACTTCAGTTGCGGAGGCAACTGAAACCAATTACAAAAGCCCTCACTAACCACAAAGTGCTGTACAAATGGCGCCACCCGGGTACCATTCTGGTAACTTACAACGGCATCCCTCACACGATATCTACCCTGGAAGGAGGACTGAAACTGCTCAACTCCTGGGGTATCCACCAGGAATTACCTCAGAATAACCAGCCAGGCCCTAACAAACAGGCCTCCCCTCCCCATGGCCGTCAGAGGGAACGTCTTCCACTCAAACCAAAGTGAGCTCTCTTGCCCGTTTCAGTATGAGCTACAATGTTTAATCTGGGCCGGCCCCAGGCTCGCTTCTACTTGAACCTTGACTCTACCCCCCAGTTAGTCAGCTCCCGTTCGAGGCGGGTGTTAGCTGATCTGTTGTGCAAAACCGCCCAGCCACTGTTAGCTGCATCTCGACAAGCTGAATTTTTGCTGTTCTGTTTCTTTTTTTTCTTTTCTTTTTTGTGTGTTTTTGTTTTCAGCTCACGTTAGTATTCCTGAATATCCGGTATACCAACTCTTGAAGAAACGTGATTGACCGAGACCGCTCCACACCTCAATTATCGCTTACCCGATTACTACTACTCCCACCGTGATCCTCGCAATGGATTAACCACCACAACCTCCTGTGCGATTAAGGTACAATAATAATCAGCGGTCGTTGGACTAGACATCTCCAAACTGTAAGTGCAACTACTTTTCACTCACGATCACTTACCACCATGTCGTTCACCATCCTATCCCTGAATGCTAAGGGTTTAAATCATCCGGCTAAACGGGCATCCTTATGCAAAACGGCCATGTCACTCAAGAGTGATGTGCTCTGTGTTCAAGAAACACATTTCACCAAAGATTCTCCACCTACTTGCCGACATTGTTGTTTCCTCATGTCTTCAAATCTTCCTTCACGAAAAAGCAAAGAGGTGTTCTTATTGCTGTAAGGGACACTGTTGACTTTCATCTCCAACAATGCATCATGGACGATGAGGGCCGATACATTATCCTGATATGTAAGATCAACAACACGAAATATACTCTAGTGTCCCTATATGCCCCCAACCTTCGCCAAATGCAATTTATTAAATCCCTATGGAAGAAAGTCCAATCTCTCCAACAGGGGCACGTCCTCTGGTGTGGAGACTTTAATCTCGTCCCTAATTACCTCATGGACTCTACAGCAGGTTGTAAGAGACTTACCTTGCCACTAGAGGGCTTTCTTCAAGCTAATGATTTGTTTGACGTGTGGAGGTGTTGTCATGCGACTGAACGTGACTATATGTTTCTTTCACTGCGTCATAACACCTACTCGCGTATAGATTTATTTCTATCAGATAAATTTCTGCTTTCAAAAGTATCAGCCTCGGTGATTCACACTACCACCTGGTCGGATCACGCTCCTATTAGTATTACCATCAACTCGAAAATGCGCCAATCTCACCCCACATTGTGGAGGTTAAACAGCTATCTCCTTAATGATCCGACAGTAGCCTCGCATGTTCAGCAACAAATAGAGGAGTTCTTTTCTATTAATTCCCATTCTGTATCCAATCCGGAGGTAGTGTGGAACGCCCACAAGGCGGTTATTAGAGGTGTGCTTAATCAGGCAGGAGCCAGAGCGAAGAAAAAAAGATCTCAACTTTTGGACAAACTGACGGCTGATATAGTGGCTGCTGAATCTCTTAACAAACACAACCCCTCCTCTGCTACCCAATCACAGATATTTAAACTACGTCATGAGCTACGGTCATTGTTACTAGAGTCATTTGAAAAATCATACACCAAACTAAAAGCCTCTAACTACTCCACGGGCAATAAAGCGGGTAAACTAATGGCCCTGAGAATAAAAGGCCACAGGATTAAATCCAAGATAACACATCTATACCATCCTCACACTAAAGCTAAAATTCTTAAACCCACTGAAATAGCAGACGCATTTAGCTCGTATTATAGCGATCTATATAATCTTAAAACGGACGACGGTACCATACAACCCACTCAAGATGACATTCTGAGCTTCCTATCTAAAATTGATCTCCCCGCATTATCACCCACCCAACTAAATAGCCTTAACGAGCCCTACACGGTCCCTGAAATAGAATACACGATCAAAAAACTCCCGAGTGCTAAAGCCCCTGGTCCCGATGGGTTCAACGGGGAATACTACAAACGTTTCCATAAACTACTAGCCCCTGTACTTTGCGAGGTTTACAACTCGGCAGCTCAATCTTCCTCATTCTCCAAAGACATGCTGAGTGCAATCGTAATAACCCTACCAAAACCAGGCAAGGAACCTAATACGCCCCAAAATTTCCGTCCCATCTCCTTACTCAACGTCGATATAAAAATTTACGCAAAAATGATCGCCAACAGATTATTGGACATTATCCCAGCCCTTGTACATCTCGATCAATCTGGCTTCACAAAGGGATGCCAAGCCTCTGACGCCACAAGGCGTATGGTGGACATCATCCACCAGGTGCCGCTCACGGGTGCCCCCTCTGTACTCCTGTCCCTAGACGCTGAAAAAGCGTTTGACAGAGTACATTGGGGGTACCTGTCAGCGGTACTGGGAAAATTTGGGTTTACCGGAACCATTTACAGTGCCATAATGGCCCTATACTCCTCTCCCTCTGCCCGAGTGTACACGGCGGATACGCTCTCATCCCCGTTTGGCATCTCCAATGGCACCAGACAGGGTTGCCCCCTGTCCCCCCTAATCTTCAATCTAGTGATAGAACCCCTTGCACAATCTATCCGAGCGAACGATCAAATACAAGGTATAACCATAGGCAAGTACATTCATAAGATTAGCCTATTCACGGACGACGTGATCCTTATGCTTTCTAACCCCACCGCCTCCCTCCCGGCAGTCCAAAGGACCCTTGCGCAATTCAGCAGAGTATCGTTTTACAAAGTCAATGAGACTAAATCTCAAATCTTGAACCTAAACCTAGACGTCTCTACCAGATCTAAACTTCAACACCAGCTTCCATACTCATGGGCTGATAAGAGCATTACTTACTTAGGGGTTCAATTAACTAAGAACTCGACAGATCTATTCTGCCACAACTTCATCCCCTTTCGCACTCAGTTACAGACTGACCTCCGCAAACTGGCGTCCTTTGAACTGTCGTGAATGGGCCGCCTTGCAGCCTTTAAAATGCTCCATCTACCCCAAATACTGTACCTATTTAGGACTTTACCGATCACCATCCCCCTCTCCTACCTTAGATCATTACAAACCATTCTATCCGCTTTCATATGGCAAGGTAAAAAAGCTAGAAGCGCTCATAAACACCTTATCAAACTCCGTCCAGCGGGGGGGGCGGGTTACGTTGACTTCCATGACTACTATATGGCAGCCATACTGACGCAACTGCGAGAATGGATCACTCCTAATCAAAGCACTCTTTGGGGACAGTTAGAAGCATCACTTACCCCGGGCCAACATCTCCTTGCCTGGCTACTATCCTCCACATATCCTATTCCTAAGAACTCGCGCTTCCCCCCTACGATGCTAGCCACTCTCAGGAACTGGAAAAGATTCCTACATCTAACCACCAACTACACCAACAGAGCCACCCTTAAAACTCCTCTACTAGTTCTCCAACAGAAAATTGACCTGGTGTCCTTTACATCCTGGCAGACTAAGGGTATAATACATATTGACGACCTCTTCACAAAGGGGCTAGTTAAACCCTTCCCCGCCCTACAACGTGAATACAGCCTACCAGACACGGATCTCTACTTATACCTAAGGACCAAACATTACCTCCATGCTTCCCCTAACTGGACCTGTAAAATTCCCCATCCTGCGTGGACTTTTCTTACAATCCCGACTTGTAAACACAAGGGCATCTCACTCTTCTATAACCTACTCCAACAAAAACACATACTGGATAAATCTACTCCTATGCTCAAATGGGAGAAAGATCTCAACAACACGTACACTACTGAACAATGGTCCACAGCTATCAAAGCCACCTACCGTTACACTAAATGCACCACCCTGTGGGAACTGACTATCAAATTATCGCAACGATGGTACCTAACTCCAGATAGGGTATCTAAATTTTCAGATCAGCACTCCGCGACTTGTTGGAGGCAATGTGGGAATAAGGGGGATATGCTTCACATTTTCTGGAGCTGCCCCGTACTGACTTCCTTTTGGACATCAATCTTCCAATTAATATCCGATGTATCCCAAGTCACAATCTCCCCTCGTCCTGATCTAGCTCTACTATCCCTGAATCTAGATCAATATCCAATGAAGGTGAGACACTCTATCGCACACATCCTGTTGGCTGCGAGATTGGAAATCACCAGACGGTGGAGGAATCCCACTCCACCGACCCTCTCAGATGTGATCAGCACCACGCATATACATCACGTATATGAACTATTAATAGCTCGTAGCAGTACCTATAAAAACCAGGCTATCCAAAATTGGAGCCCCTGGTCTACATGGATTGCACTTACTAATATTCTTCCATTGGGAAAATGACCCTCTTTACCCTGATATATTTAGGCACTATTTTGACAATGTTTCGACAGGTTTTGTCCACTCCGCTACTAGAGAGTTGAACTGTTAGATTGTTGTTATTAAGTAACTACCGTATTATGGTCTTCTTAACATACTGTTTCTCAAACGGTTGGGTTCTCCAGCCAAACCTTGGGGGGGCCTGCTCTCCCCCCGGACACAGAATAGATCCCGTAAGGGGTGTCTGGGGAGAGAGGGGAGCCCCGCCGGGGCTAAGAGGTGATCTCCAGCTTTACTCTTTTAAGGAAACTATATAAGGAGGTTTCTTACGGTTGCCTCCACAGTTTTATCTATACTGTTCATTTAACTACTAATCCAAGATGTTACCGTGTATCTTACGATTGTTGTAAAATGTATTGATATGTACACCATGCGATTTTGTTATCTGTGAAAATCGAATAAAAATTTATCTTTTAAAAAAAAAAAAAATTGCTAAATTTGACTTAGTGTCCGCCTCCTGCAATCCCCTTCATGGCAGAGCTAGGATATAGAGAAAGAGAAGCACCACAAATAGTCAACCAGTTGGGCTTCAAGACAAATATTGTCTCTTTACTATTTAATTTGTGTTTATCTGCTTACTTGGAGTTTATCTTTTAGGAAGCAATGAAATATGCACCTTTTTGTTAAAAATAAAGAATTTACACATATCTAGCAAAATTATCTTTATGTTCATGGTGTTTAAAATGTAGGCCTTGACTTGTACCATTTATGTAATGAACTATTTAAGCAGTACATCCATTCACTTAAACAGAATACAGATGAATATCACTGAAATAAGATAGCTTGAACTCAACGTGTTATTGTAACTGAAAAGTGTGAGGGGGCAGAAATGACCAAGAAATATTACCTTTAAATTAGCTGTTATCATTAACACTGTTATTTCAGTAGGTGGGGCCTAACAGTAAAAATAATAACACACATTTTAGCAAAACATTCAAAATATTTATTTTTTATTGGCTGATTATTCATAGAAAGCTTTATTCATGGTTCTGTAAAAAATGGTATGGATGCTATAATTCCATAACATACTTCTTTAAAAAATGTATATAGCAAATAAAATGATCACACTACTGATTTAGTAATTTGATGTTATTAAAAATTAATCATCCTTTTCCATTTCCAGCCATCCATTATTAACTGCCAGAGTCAAATTCTAATTTTCCTTCATTGTACACTTTACGATAGTCATGCATTGTAAGAAATGGCAACGCTGGCAGGTCTATATATGTATTATTATACCATTATATTACTAATTATGTGGATTTAGGTGTCAATTAGAATCAATTGAATACAATCCTTTAATTTTAATATTTTTAAGCTATGGTCATGGATCTATTCAACATCCTTTAGGAGGTAGGAAGGAATTTCAATCTTAATTAAATAATTAATAAACATTGGGACTTTTCAGGTGCTACCTCAAAAAGATTTCCACACATATACTGTCATTTGATAAAAAAAAGTAAACTCTTTTTTATTTAATGTACAATTATTCATAAACACATGTTATACAGCATTGTATTCTCTTATTTCAGTTTAGTAAATCCTAAAAAAAAGCTTCCTCCACAAATATAAATGCCATATTGTACCTTATAGGCCTCCAATTTCATATTACCATTATAAAGATGTAATTTATTCTATCTCAGACATCTGGGACATTTAGACTTTTCACAGTACGTACTACACAAACTGCTTCTTCAGGAAATGTGTACTCATCTGGTAAAGGGGGTGTAAAGGAGAGTAAGCAAGTTTCCCCCATAAGAATGGTGGAGGAGTATCTGACTTCTCCTCATGGCTGTTTGTGTGTACCAGTTTTAATATCTGAGCTCTAATAATGCAATAATGTAATTCTTACATATATATGGGCATATTGTGTTATTTGTTAAAGGAACTTCAAAGTCCCATCCGAAAACAGAGATTAATTGCCCAAGGAATATTACAATGTATTTGGTTATTAATGACAGGTATGACCAGAACTGTGTGGACAGCAACAGAGGAACAAAACATGAAAGCATGCAAGGTGAAAATATTATGATTAATTTAAGATAAGTGAAAATATATAAATGCAACCACCTCCAATATCACACAGTGCACAACAACCAATACCAAACAAAGAGCCACAAAAAATAACAGTCAGACAAGTATACACAACACTCAAAAATGGAGCCCAAGACAGTCAACAATGGTGAACCGCAGTAAGGCCCTAGCAGCGCTTTATTGTTTTAAAAATGTAAACATCCAACTATAAGTTTAAATTTAAAATGTGATACAGAATATCAAACTGCAGCCAGTAAGAAACCTTATAATACATATAATCAATTTCAAACTGAAAACGTAAATGATATCACATATGCCAGAAACAAAAAAAGTCCATTAGTGTTTCAATAGTAGTTCATATTCAGCACAAATCCTGCCAGTGTACTGTAAGTGCTGTAAGTCAAAAAGTGGCAAATGTTGGGGGGCGTGGCTACCGCGCGCTGGTGGATGGCAGCATAGGAGAGAAGCTCCGCTCCAGCGACGGGATTTGATCCTCAATACGGACTCCCTGGGCCGGCGAATACACCTTACCTCGCTCCGGAAAGCCTCCTCATCCTCCGGAGATGCCGACGAAGCGGAGAGGGTCCGGGCAGCCCAAGAAATTGCCGGATTTCTTTCCGCCCGCGGCCCGCGATCCTGGCCAAGATGGCGCCGGCGGCAGCACGCGCTCCTCCCCGGGTCGCTCGTCGGCCTCCTCGGGCAGTCCGACGCATGTAGCTGCTCAGAGAAGGGGATCGCCAGGGACGTCCACACCGATTAGCAGCAGCCCAGCAAAGTCCAGGCCAAGGCTCTCAGAAGAGGCACTGCAGGTGAGCGCTGAACAAAACTCCTCTGCTGATACCAGAGAACTGCATGGATATATAGCTGAGTTCCCTGCTACTAATCAGCCTGTCTCTGAGTCCACCCTGAAGGACATGTTAGTCTCTCTGCGTGCATCACTTCATAAAGACTTCATGCAATGTGTCAGTAACTTTAAAGCTGAAGTAGGTGTACTGGGTGGCAGACTAGATCATGTGGAACAAAAAATGGGGGACTTTGCGATTGCCCATAACACTCTGGTTGACGCGCACAACGACCAATCTGAAGACATCGCTTGGCTTAAATCCAAGATGGCGGACCTGGAGGACAGGTCCAGGCGCAATAACGTAAAAATCAGAGGGGTCCCTGAAACTGTTCTCCCTGCCCAGCTGGCCCCATACGTCCAGGACCTCATGAGAACTCTGCTTCCTGATTTATCGGATCAGGATGTGACTATTGATCGTATCCATAGGTTGCCTAAGCCGTCCCACTTGCCTGACAACATTCCGCGGGATGTTCTCCTGCGGATTCATTTTTTCCAAGCCAAGGAACAACTGCTCTCGGCGTTTAGGAAGGAGACCCAGCTCCCAGAGAGATTCTCCCACCTGCAACTGTTCGCTGATCTCTCCCAGTTCACCCTTCAGAGACGCAAAGCTCTCCTTCCTGTCACTAAAGCACTGCGGAATCACGGAATCCCTTACCGATGGGGTTACCCTCTGAAACTTCTTATCACTCACGAAGGTAAATCCTCGGTGGTTTCGACACTGCAAGAAGGGCTGGATCTCCTGCGCTCCCTTGACATCATCCCTGAGGAGCCGGTGGGGCCGTCGGCATCGTCTCCTCCCAGCCGGCTGGAGAATCAGGGAGACTGGCAGGTGGTTCAGAGAAGACGCCGGAAGAAATCCAAAGCCAGAACCCCCTGAGAACTTTGCTGAAACCTGTTATTTGTTTTTGATCTCCCGACCGCTGGAGGTCGTCCAGTGCTCTTTTTCTTCTTTACCCCCCAAGTAAATGGGCATTTATAGTGCCTTCGGATCTCACCAGAGATTCCCTTTTTTACTTACCTCTGTTCTGTTTTTTTGGTTCTTGTTTTATTGTTCCTATTTGCTGCACCATTGCAGCCTTGACTCGGTCTGTCATTGCTCATGTGTTTTTGCATCGCCTAGCCCTGATACATGTTTGCCTTACTCAGCCCACCCTTGGAAGCCTGTCCTGTTGGAAACCCAGAGGTCCCATTGTGCCTCTGGCCACTTCCCTTTTCATTTGCATCTAAATCCCACCTTCAATGCCACTTAACCTCGTCTCCTTTAATGTTCACGGCCTCAACCATCCAGTCAAGCGGAACTCTCTGTGGAAGGAGGCTCAGAGGTTGGATGCGGACGTTCTTTGTGTTCAGGAGACCCACTTTCTTGACAAAGCCAATCCATACTTCCAGCACAGGAACTATCCGCACATTTTCCTGGCTTCTGCCTCTGAGAAGAAAAGAGGGGTGGCTATTGCTATCAGAGACTCAGTAACCTTCTCACTCACTGATGCTATTATGGACCCTGATGGGAGGTATTTAATCTTATTAGCTGTACTGAACAATAGGCCCTATACTATAGTTAATTTGTATGCCCCCAATGTACACCAGCTAAGGTTCTTGAACAGATTGTTTCGTAAGATTAACAAATGTCGTAAGGGGTCTCTAGTGGTTTGTGGAGACTTCAATGTAACGGTCGACTCCGCCCTGGACACCACGTCCAGGGCGAGTCGGCCTTTGCCGAGGCTTCAGCCTCTACTTGCTGCTGAAGATGTCTTTGATGCATGGAGGTGCCAACATGCGAGTGAACGAGACTTCACATTTCACTCTGCGAGACACAACACTTACTCTAGGATAGATTTGATCCTGGTGGACAGGTTGCTGTTGCAGGCGGTGTCTTCCTCCACCATCCACGATATTTCTTGGTCAGACCATGCTCCTGTTTCTGTCGAGGTGGTGGAGGAACACACCCCGCGCTCCGCTTATGTCTGGAGGGCGAACTCTCAACTCTTTCACAATCCCTCGCATGTTGCTGCTATTTCCAAAAATCTGACGGAATTCTTTAAACTAAATGCTCACTCTGTGCAGAGTCCCACTACCCTCTGGTGTGCCCACAAGGCCTTTATGCGGGGCATAATGCTCCAAATCTCATCTAGGGATAAAAAAGCTAAAACCCAAAAACTGAATGACGTTCTGGCGGACATTCGGTCTTTGGAATCCTCCAACAAGTTGGCGCCGGATTCCAACACGGCTCACAGACTGACCCAGCTCCGTGTTGAACTTCGCCGCCTATTACTGGCTAGGTATGATAAATATGTACATGCATTGAAGCTGTCACACTACTCCTCCAGTAACCGGGCAGGCAAATATCTCGCCAATAGAGTGAGGGCTGCTAGAATTAAGGCCAAGATTCCCTATGTGTACCACCCTTTGGATAAACAGAAAAGGATTAACCCGCAAGAGATTGCGGATGCCTTCGCTGCTTATTATTCCTCTCTGTACAATTTGAAGCTAGATCCCGAGACGCCCCAGCCCACGACAGAAAGTATACGATCCTTTCTTTCCTCTATCAATCTACCCTCCCTTACGGAGGAACAATTGGCATCCCTAAACCTTCCTATTTCACCTAAGGAAATTATAAAGTGTATCCAATCCCTTCCTCTGGGTAAATCTCCGGGACCGGATGGCCTGACTAATGACTACTTCCGTTCATTTGCAGACCTTCTTTCCCCGGTGCTTTCAGAAACTTATGCGGAAGCGTTTTCATCTGCCTCCTTCCCACCGGAGATGCTTAGGGCCTATGTGGTTACAATTCCCAAGCCTGATAAAGAACCTGACACCCCCTCCAACTTCAGGCCCATATCCCTTCTTAATACCGACGTCAAGATATACGCTAAAATTCTTGCCCAAAGACTCCTCCCCTTGATCCCCCGGTTGATTCACCCAGATCAATCGGGATTTACTCCCGGCAGGCAAACCTCAGACGCCACTAGACGCGTCTTGGGGGTTCTTCAGCTTGCAGAAGCCCGTCGAACGCCTTCTCTGCTCCTCTCTTTGGACGCGGAGAAGGCGTTCGACCGGATCCATTGGGGATACATGGAGGAGGTCCTTCGGAAGTTTGGCTTCGGTGGACCGTTTCTATCAGCTATCCTCGCCCTTTATTCGGCCCCTTCTGCCCAGGTCTTCACCTCCAATATGTTATCATTGCCCTTTGCCATTTCCAATGGCACTAGGCAAGGATGCCCATTGTCTCCTACAATTTTTAATCTGCTTATTGAACCGCTTGCGGAAAAAATTCGATCCCAACCCTTAATTACAGGCATATCTACGCAAGAGAGCCCCCACAAAATTAACCTTTTCGCTGATGATATCATCCTTTTTTTGACCTCCCCATCCTCCTCCCTACCACAGGCTCATCAGATACTCCACGAATTTAGCCTAATCTCCTACTACAAGGTGAATTTCTCTAAGTCAGTAATATTAGAGACGGGCCTTAGTCCCTCCCTCAGAGCAAGATTGATGGCCATGTTCCCATACAAATGGAGTGACTCCACCATCCCGTACTTGGGCATAAATCTAAGCAAATCCGCGAGCCGATTAGCGGGGGATAACTTTCCTCCTCTTATTGATAAACTCACGAAGGAGGCCAACAGACTAGCTAAGTATGAACTTTCTTGGTCAGGACGACTGGCCTCCTTCAAGATGTTATTACTCCCGCAAATTTTGTACATATTTAGAGCATTGCCCGTTCCCCCTTCTAGGAAACACCTCCATGATCTCACTCTCTTGATGAATAGATTCATCTGGAGCTCTAAAAAACCTAGATGTTCTAGATCACTCTTATTGAAGCACCGGTTGGCTGGGGGTATGGGACTGGTGGATCTCAAGGACTATTACCTAGCATCCAGGCTGGCACAGCTCTCTCATTGGTTCAACTCGACCAGCGAGCCGAAATGGTGCTGCCTTGAACGAGCTCTTACCCCCACTCAAGACCTAAAGCTTCTTCTTCTCACTGATTCGATTAAACCCTGGCCCTTACAGTCCCTCCCTCTCACAGTTTGCGCTTCTCTGCAAGCCTGGCGAGATCTTCTTAAATCCACACCCTCGACCTACAAATCGGTATCTCTACCTATCCCTCTAATATCCTTAGAATTCCTAATTCCCAATTTCTCCATCAGAGACTGGGTCCGGAAGGGGTTGCTATCATTGCAAGATCTTTTCCAGGGCCCTTCCATGGTTTCATACCAATCCTTGAGGACTCAATTCCATCTAAAACCTATTGACATATATAAATATTACCAAATAGCCCACTTGTTTCGGGGTGGTGGAGTCACCAATGTTCCAGTAGCCGAATCTCTCTGGCACTTTCTTGCTGCTGATCCCCCCTTATCTAAAGGTATATCCCTATTCTACAACTTTCTACAGCAGAAATGTGTTTTTAACAAATCTCGTCCCTTTTTGCGCTGGGAGGAGGACTTGGGCCGCGCCTTCTCTGAGGCACAATGGTGTCAGGCACTCAAGGCTAATTATAAGGCCTCTCGGTGTGTTGGACACTGGGAACTTGCCCAGAAAATTGCCCTACGGTGGTACCTCACTCCCTTTCGGATCTCGAAATTTGGCCTGGCGGAGTCCTCCCCCTTGTGCTGGAGGAACTGCGGGGAGGTGGGTAACTTACTGCATATTTTTTGGTCTTGTAAGCATCTCCGAAGCTTTTGGAACGCTATTTTCCGAGCTATCTCCGAGATTACAGGTTTCTTATCTACCCCCGAACCAGGCTTGGCAATTCTTAACTTAGGTATTGATAGATATCCACCTGACTTCAGAATTGTTGTTTCCCACATCCTCCTGGTGGCTAGGTCTCTGATAGCTAGATTCTGGAAAAATGACCAGGCCCCCAGTGTCTCTGAGGTTTGGTCGACTACATCCCTACATTACTCCTATGAGCTAGTCCTGGCCCTCAGGATGGGGAAAAAAATTCAGTTTGATAACAATTGGAAAATTTGGAATACATGGTATAAGAGCTCCCACCTGTCATGAACCCTTACCCTGGTGTTCAGCTCTCTTGTTATAAGGTACTAATTTTTCTGTGACTTACATTACTAATTTTATGCACATAAGCTTCCTCTTTTGGGCATATGACAGACCAACTGTTTTCGAGTTTTTTCTTTATGTTGTTTGTTACTGTTTTGTTTTCTTTGTCCTACAGTATACCCACCAGATTGCCTTTTCTCTTTTCTCCCCTACCACATGCTTGTACTATGCTATGTAATATTGTGACGTCATGGGAGAATTATTTGTGACTTTTCCCTCATTGTACTGTAAAATTTTGTGAAAAACTTTCAATAAAAACCATTTACAAAAAAAAAAAAAAAAAAAAAAGTGGCAAATGTTGCTAGCAGATCGTTCAGATTCACAGTAGTCCACCACCACACCTCCTGTGCAAATCCCTATAGGTTATGCACTTACCAGAAAACCCTGGTTTAAAAGTACATCTCATATCACTGGAAGACCGATCATATCATTAGCTCTCACGCATAACAAGGCATCGGATATATCTCATCGGATGTATAATAGTCACTTTCCCAGAAGGTGTTTTGCACATATAAAGGAATGGAGAAACTACATAGCCCCTAAGGGCGTAGTCACGCAGCTTAACTGATTGAATGATCGTTGTACAGTCTACTCTTCCTGGGAACACCGCAGACAGCGGTGTAAGGTTAGACCATACCGATCGGATTTTGAGTTTGAATTTTATGCACTATTCAAGATGTTGACTTTATGAGTGTGTAATTTTACGAGTGTTTTTAATATAAATAAATATTTTGATACCAACGGAATTACGCTATGTAGTTTCTCCATTCCTTTATATGTGCAAAACATCTTCTGGGAAAGTGACTATTATACAGCCGATAAGATGCATCAAATGCCTTGTTATGCGTGAGAGCTAATGATACGATCGGTCTTACGGTGATATGAGATGTGCTTTTAAACCAGGGTTTTCTGGTAAGTGCATAACCTATAGGGATTTGCACAGGAGGTGTGGTGGTAGACTACTGTGAATCTGAACGATCTGCTAGCAAATTTTGCCACTTTTTGACTTACAGCACTTTACACTGGCAGGATTTGTGCTGAATATGAACTACTATTGAAACACTAATGGACTTTTTTTGTTTCTGGCATATGTGATATCATTTATGTTTGAAATTGATTATATATATTATAAGGTTTCTTACTGGGTGCAGTTTGATATTCTGTATCACATTTTAAATTTAAACTTATAGTTGGATGTTTAAGTTTTTAAAACAATAAAGCGCTGCTAGGGCCTTAGTGCGGTTCACCATTGGTGACTGTCTTGGGCTCCATTTTTGAGTTTTTCTGATTAATATAGCAGCAGCTACAATTTATGTTTTACCGTGAGCGCTGAGGGAGTAGGATTTTTAGTTTTCTAATATCTTGCTCTTATTTCTTTAAGTATACACAACAATAGAGGAATGCCAGAATCATAAACGTAGCCAGGCCAACGGGAGGTCAGCAGATGGGGACAGGGAATAAATAGGACAAGGAGAGGATGGATGGATAAGGCTGAAAGGCAAAGGTAAGTGAAACAGGAGGGACGGCTACAGGTAGAAGGCTCAGGGTTCAGGTACAGGGATCGGGTTCAAAAACAGGATCAGGTTCAGGTTTCAGGATCAGGTTCAGAGCTTACAGAGTCAGGGCACAAGGAACATACCAAGGCAAAGTGTGTGTGTGTGTGCTTTACCAGGTATTTATACACATCTCTTGCAATCAGGCTCAGGTGATGCCTGATGCAGGAAATTATGTTGGCTCCACACTGCCAGGAAACACCCGCTGGTGAGTGCCAGTACTGCGGCCCAAAGATAAAATAATATCACCAGCCGGAGAGACCTCCCCTGACAGTTCCAGACTGTCAGAAGACACCCGCTGGTGGACATCATCAGTACTGCATATCTAATGTCTGACAATGCTTCCAGCCGGAGGAACCATTCCTGACCTTGCCCCCCCTTAGAGGTGCGGCCTCCAGACACTCCAACTAGCCGCTGCTGGGAAAAGTTCAAGGCATGGACAGAGACATAATTACACTGGGCAAGAGAAAAGTCCAAGTCATCAAGCCAGGCAACTGGCAGAGTCACACCAGGCTGGGCATATGGAAGGTCCATGACTTTAAACCGGGCAACGGGCAAAGGCACCCCAGGCTGAGCAGCAGGACATCAGGCTGGGCAGCGAGCAGTGGTACATTGAGCCGGGCAATGGGCACCTCAAGCTGGGCAGCAGGCATGGACATAACAAGCTCGGCAGTGGGCACAGGCACATCAAGCTTGGCAGCAGGCACGGGCATGGGCACATCAAGCTGGGCAGCAGGCACATCGTACTGCGTAGAAGGCACAGGCACATTAAGCTGGGCAACAGGCACATCGAGCTGGACAACAGACATGGGTACATCAGGCTGGGCAGCAGGCACGGGAACATCAGGCTGGGCAGCAGACACAGGCACATCCGGCTGGGCAGCAGGCATGGGCACATCAGGTTCAGCAGCAGGCACAGACACATCAAGCTGGGCAACAGGCACATCAAGCTGAGCAACAGGCATGGGCACATCAGGCTGGGCAGCAGACACGGGTACATCAGGCTGAGCAGCAGGCATGGGCACATCAGGCTGGGCAGCAGACACAGGCACATCAGGCTGAGCAGCAGGCATGGGCACATCATGCTGGGCAGCAGGTATGGGCACATCAGGCTGGATAGCAGGCTCCGGGTTGTCTGCCAGGGCAGCAGGCTTCGGGTCATCTGGCAGGGCAGCAGGCTCCAGGTCATCTGGTAGGGCAGCAGGCTCCACAGGCCGGGAAACGGGCACCGGAAACCTCAGACCAGGAAATGGGCACCGGAACCTCAGACCGAGAAGCAGGCACCCAAAACCTCAGGCTGGAAAACTGGCACCAGAAACCTCAGGCTAGAAAACTTGCACTGGGACTTCAGGCTGGAACACTGGCACGGGACTTCAGGCTGGAACACTGGCACCGGGACTTCAGGCTGGGATACTGGCCCTGGGACTTCAGGCTGGAACACTGGCACCAGGACTTCAGGTTGGAACACTGGCACCGGGACTTCAGGCTGGGATACTAGCACTGGAACATTAGGCAGGACAGCAGGCAGAAGGTTGTCAGGGTTAGGTTCAGTATCATTGGAGGTAGACTGGAGCAAATTGGTTGGTGAGGAGGCAGGTTAGGTTACTGGCAGGATCGTGTGAGTTGGAAAGAACTTTTGTTTCTTTTTTGGCTTGGCTACTGAAGTTTTACAACTGTGGAGTTGTTGTAGGCAGCAGAGAAGAGGCAGATGGATTAAAGGCAGGATAGGTGCAGGGAGTAGAAACATGGAATTGGTATTTGGTGGGAAGCAAAGTGTACTGGGCTGAAACTGAGGTTGCTATGGGTTATGGGGTAGAAAACATTTGAGCAGGCAGGTGTCTGGTAGCAGAATAGGTTTGTTGTGGGCTTGCTGAGGCGGATTGTAATATATTAGACCATGCTTGCAGCACTGGTTGGACAAAGAACAGTTCACAAGCTGCCTGTCTAATAAGGGTGTACTGAGTTAATACACTCTATGAGCACTTGTTAAGGACAAGCTGAATAGTGCTCAAAAAAATCAGCAGAATCATCCTCTAACAACCACACCAAAGATTCCACCTGACCAACACTGAAAGGGGGAGGAAAATCATCACGGCCCTTTGGAACACAGGACAGGACTAGCTCAGCACACATTTGGATTAAAGGATGCATATCCCCAAACAACATACAGTCCTGATCAACCAAGGAGTGAGGCAAACAGATGATCTCTAGCAGCTGGTCACTAGTCCACTCTTTCAGTGTCTGGTGGAGATATTCGCCACTCTCTGACGCCAGCAGAGCATAATAAGAAATTACATTAGGATTCATCTCAGCAAAACCAACAGAACCGAGATGGTTCCTCTGTGCAGCCACTTCTGGTCAGGGATAGCCTTGGTATACTGTCACGTATCAGGTGTGACTAGAACTGTGTGGACAGCAACAGAGGAACAAAATGCATGTAAGGTGAAAATATTCAGATTTATTTAAGATAAGTGAAAATATATAAATACAAGCACCTCCAATGTCACACAGTGCACAGCAACCAATATCAAACGAAGACCCACAAATAATTACAGTCAGACAAGTATATACAATAATAGGGGAATGCCAGAATCATAAACATAGCCAGGCCAGGGTCATCAATAGGAGGTCAGCAGATGGGGACAGGGAACAAACAGGACAAAGAGAGGATGGATGGATAAGGCTGAAAGGGAAAAAGGATCACAGGAGGGACGGGTGCAGGTACAAGGCTCAGAGTTCAGGTACAGAGATCAGGTTCAGGTTTCAGGATCAGGTTCAGGTTCAGAGCTCGCAGAGCCAGGTCGCAAGGTAGATACCAAGGAAAAGTGTGTGTGTGCTTTGCCGAGTATTTACACACATCTCCTGCAATCAGGCTCAGGTGATGCCTGATCATAGGAGATGATGTCGGCTCCACACTGCCAGGAACCACCCGCTGGTGGGTGCCAGTACTGTGGCCCAAAGATCAAATAATATCACCAGCCGGAAAGAGCTCCCCTGACAGTTCCAGACTGTCAGGAGACACCCGCTGGTGGACATCGGAACTGCACGCCCAATGTCTGACAATGCTACCAGCAGGAGGAACTATTCCTGACACAGTGCTGTGCATAAATCAGTATACCCCGCTGCAATACTGGCTCAGTAGCAACTCCCGCTGATTTGCTATGGACAACGGCACTTGGCTTAGACAACGCAGTCACTGTTAGGCAGGACACGTAACTCAGTTTCCCTGTCTTACCCCCTCAGTGGTCCTGGTAGCAAAGCACGGTCCTCTGGATCTATACATTCCGATTGCTAGGAGCAATGGCTGTACATGTTACCGTGGGCAATATCCCAAATGAGCCCCCAAATATAGCGCACACCCCTTAGGGAGCCACAGATTAACTGGATCCCCCATTCTTGCACAGCCAGGCACCATTAGTTTTATTAGGGCGTTTTAACTTGGATAGGGATGGGAGGCTATGGGATGCCCACTTGTCTTCAGCAACAAAACGTTGTCATCAACTTCAGGGGCATCTTCCTATATACAGTCTACATAAGTCTCCTTGACACTCCTCCTGCACTTCACTTGCTTGCAGACTCCAGCTAAATCACTGTTAGTAAAACTGACAAACTTTCAGTCAGATTTTAGCAATGGCCCTTTTCCATGCAGGAACTTGAAGCCCCTTGATGTGTGGCAGAATACAGTGATAAGCTTGTACTTCTCCTGTGGCTACTGGTCCCAGCACCACCTTTTCAGGCACTGTCAAGCCACCTGGCTGCAGCTGCCACCTTCACTAGCCCTCCAGGCTAACTTTCTTCTGCCGTTCCCTAGATTGACTCTTTACGAGCCCACCCAGCTGACTCTGCAGGAGATCTCCCAGAGAAGGATGAAAATGTAAGTAATCCCAGTAGTGCTGATCTACTTACACTGTCCTCTCTCTTGCTCCCATGCCTCCAGGAAGGGGTTCCTCTGTGTGTTGTGGCAGGATCCTTCCAGCACCAGAGCCCCGGCCCAAGGCAAGGCACCCCCCAGACTAGGGAGTATCGCTGAGGGCCACCGACAGCTTCCTAAGCACTATATCTCCATCTTCCATTTGACTGCGCTTGCTGGCATAGCTCATGCCTATTTATGAGATAAGCTCAGCACCCGGCCTCTTAAATATTCCAGGCAGCTCCTAACCTCCTGCCCACTAGCTCTAGAACATTCCCCAATGTCCCAGAAACAGGGGGAGGCACCAGGAGAGCTGCCAGGATGAGTCATTAGTCATGAGTCATTAGACCCTGACTCACTGGACCCTGACCCAGATTCAACAGTTTAGGCTTAGCCCTGAGCTAACTAAATTTGCCTACACTAACAAAACCCATTCTACTTCTAGCACACACTAGAGGGTGCTACACTATTATACACTAAAAGAAGCACCTTTACTTTTACAAAAACCACACTGCACCATGCCCCAGTGATGTGAATAGGCACCATAGAGAATACTGGGATTTCCATTGTCTAGTATTGCAGCATCCAGAAGCAGAAGATGCTGCCTCAGCACACCTGCACAGGAAAGAGTCAATTTTTGGCAGCATCCATGGATGGTATCTTCAAGGAGGACTGCAAGTCCAACAATCTCCCTTAATAGTGGGAACTCTGAACTCTGAACTCAGCATGGCACTGGCAATCCAGACTTCGGCAATGGCAAATAACAATTCCCACACATTTCTCTCTCTGCGTGAGTGTCTCTTGGGTCTGGGCCCTAACCCTTTTTTATAGCACACAGGACTGGGGGGTTGGACCCAAGAAAACCCATGAAGAAAAACTCAGGAACGTAATTAACACTAACTTTTCCGACTGGGGTAGTGTTAAACTCTACTGTACCTGCCGACAAACAGGCCAGTCCAATTACTGGCATACATGACTAATGTTTTACTCCTATGTATTCAGTAAACCCCAACAATTGGTAGAATGTTGTGTTGGAAAGGGAGAGGAACAGATTTCCATCTACTGTGTAGGAGTAAAGATGTGCCATTGCAGATTCCAAGCTATAATTAGAGTACCTGGAGGATTGCTGGTTCTGAGCAGGCAAGCCAAATTATACAGACGAATTTTCGGAAGACTAATACCCCCGTTGACCCTGGGAAGGTGCAATTTCTTAAAAGCAATGCGAGGTCGTTTGCCATGCCATAAAAACTTAGAAATAGATGACTTTAAGGAAGGTATATCTTTGTGTTTTAGTAGTAGCGGTAGAATTTGCATAGGATAGAGTAGTCTGGCAAAGCTTACCATTTTGATAAGGTGGCACCTTCCCAGGAGCGAGGGGGGGATCCATCCAGTTTGTCAGCTCCTGTGTTATTTTTGTCAAGAGGGGAGGGTAATTCAGATGGCACAGAGAGGATGGTAATTTTCCAATTTTAATTCCCAAATAAGTGATATGAGAGGGGGCTACTGCAAATATGGATTGGCTAATCCAAGAAGGGGTGGTATGGGTGCCAATGGGTAGCGTTTCACTTTTGGAATAGTTTATTCGAAGCCCAGAGCAGAGCTTAAATTAATCGGATGTATGTTTAATGGTGTGTATATCTGCAGAAGGGTTGGAGGTGAAAATAAGAACATCATCAGCAAAGAGGGATGTGCGGAGTTCCCTGTCACCTATCTTAATACCATGTAGAGGGGCTATGTGGGATAGGAACCTAGAGAGGGGTTCCAGAGTGATATTGAACAAAAGGGGCGATAGTGGTCAGCCCTGTCTGGTACCCTTGTGGAGACAGAAATCCTGTGAGAGAAGTCCCGCTGCAACTAATTTGGCTGTGGGGGATGTGTACATTGAGTTGATGAGATGCCAGAAAGGGCCTGAGAAGTCAATTTTGGAGAGGGACACTCGAAGCTGACATTATCGAAAGCTTTTTCAGCGTCTAAACTGATAATGGCATAATCACCTTTGGGGTCTTTTTTGGCTTTCTCAAGGGCTGATAAAACTTTTCAGATGTTCAACATGGCTGTGCGGCCCATCACAAAGCCATATTGAGCTGGGTGGATGAGGTGTGGGAGAATGGCAGCAAGTCTTGATGCCACTATCTTAGACAAGATTTTCACGTCTAGATTAAGCAGGGAAATGGGCCTATAAGACCCCGGCTGCAATGGATCCTTGCCCTTTTTGGAGAGAAGTTTAATAACTGCCTGGTTACCGGACGGAAGGTAGGGGCCCCCCTGACCAAATGCCTGAGTGGAGTGTGGGGGCTGTGATGTGCATAAGAGTCTTGTAAAACTCGCTAGTAAGACCATCGGGGCCAGGGGCCTTAGATGGATGTAGGTTGCGGATGGTGTCTTCTATTTCAGTAAGGGTAACGGTGGTGTTGAGGATCTCTGAGTGTGAGGCTATGGGGAGGAGGTCGTCGGAGCCGAAGAAGTATTCCAGTCTAGTCAGGGATTTATGGGGGTTTGAATAGAAAGTGAAGTCCCTGTCCACAGGATGGGACAGACGCCATAGGTCTGTAAAGTGAAGGGAGTCCATGGTGGAGGCAAACAGAGTGGGGGTGGATGGAGCTGGTCCCGTTGTGGGATGCTTAGGGGAGGACCTGTCCTCTGAAGGATGCATGGCATCATTGAAGTCCCCCCCGACTAGGTGGGGTAAATGAGTATATTTGAGCAGCCAGGACGAAAGTTCGCTGTAGAATTGTTTAGTGGGGTTGTTGGGGGCATAGATGTTAGTGAGCAATATTTCCTTAGAACCTATCTTAACCCTCGCCGTGATAAAATGCCCGTTGTCATCTGTATGTGTGGAGAGGATTGTGCAGGGGAGATTCATGTGAATCAGGAGGAGGACACCAGCTTTTTGTCCTGCTGATTCAGCTCCGAGGACCGTTCCCACCCACATCTTTTGCATACGGTGGAAGTCAGGAGCTTGGAGATGGGATTCCTGTAACAGGGCTACATCTGTTTTGAGTCTTTTGAGGTGTCGGAGGACCTTCATTCTCTTATGAGGAGAACGAAGACCCTTGATGTTCCAGGAAATTACCCTAAGATTTTGGGGAAAGGCGGATGTGTATAGCGAGAGAAGAGAGCATTATGGGCTTAATATAGGCTGCATAAGTATAGCTCAGCAGTGGTTCGGTGTAGGTACCCTTCTGGAGACCCTTGTCACCTGACCCCTCCCCCCTGACACAAGGGGAAACCCGGGGTTCTCTGTGACGTATGGGTGACCCCGCCCTCTGATGTAACGGAAACCTGCCTGTGTTACATCAGAGGGGTGCGGGGTCACCCATACGTCACAGGGAACCCCGGGTTTCCCCTTGCGTCAGAGGGGGGCGGGGTCAGGTGACGGATGGCCCCGCCCTCCGCATATAACAAACGTCAGGCCGCCAGAATCCCCGCAGTGTCTCCTCTGTGGAGACAGAAGATGGATGGATTCGCTGCGCTGATTCAGATGAGCCATCGCTGGACCCCGGAGAGATGATCGTCCGTCGTTGGATAGCAAGAGTGTATTACCACCGCTGGAATCTTTTTATTATTTTTTTTATTTTTAATAAAGGAATTTTTCAAAAGTGTGTTTGTCTTATTTTTTACACTTTCTTTGTGAAATGGTAGGGGCACTTTTGTACCCTCTTACCATTTCAAACAGGGGGGGGGGGCAGGATCTGGGGGTCCCCTTGTTAAAGGAGGCTTCCAGATTCTGATAAGCCCCCCGCCCACAGACCCCCACAACCACCGGCCAGGGTTGTGGGGATGAGGCCCTTCTCCGCATCAACATGGGGACAAGGTGCTTTGAGGGGTCACAGATCCCCAAAGCATCCTCCCAATGTTGAGGGCATGTGGCCTGGTACGGTTCAGGAGGGAGGGGGGCCGCTCTCTCGTCCCCCCTCTTTTCCTGCGGCCTGCCAGGTCGCGTGCTCGAATAAAGGGTCTGGTATGGATATTTAGGTGGAACCCCACGTAAAAAAAAAAATTTTATTTGACGCAGGGCTCCCCTTAATATCCATACCAGACCTGAAGGGCCTGGTAATTGAATTTGGGGGACCCCCACGCTTTTTTTTTTTTTTATCAATGACTTTCAATGAGTGTTCTCTGTATTACGGAGCCGACAATTGATAATAGCTGCGAGTGATTTTAAAGGACTTTTTTTCCTGCATAAATTACACTTTGTGCAGGGACAGTTCTGAGCACCAGAAACATGCGCCCCTTCACAGGCATACTATAGACACCCCCCCCCCCCCTACGAAATTTAAAGGAATATTACACTTTTATTGTTTCACTTTAATCATTATTAAAATCACTGCTCCCGAAAAAATGGCTGTTTTTAAAACTTTTTTTTGCATTGATACATGTCCCCTAGGGCAGGACCCAGGTCCCAAACACTTTTTGACAGTAACTTGCAAATTAGCCTTTAAAATTAGCACTTTTCGATTTTGAACATTGGAGTCCCATAGACTATAATAGGGTTCTAAAGTTCACACGAAGTATGCTATATACTAGCTCCGTCGAATCTTCTTTATACATTCGACAGACACCATAAGCCTTCAAAGACAGATTCGACCGTAATTCATGTGGATTTTCAGACTAATGCAGTTTTTGAACGAAAAACGAAATAAATAAAAACGAATTTCGGGAGTAACTAAATAAATTAATTTTTCGGATGAAAACGAAATTCCGAAACGAAATATTTTACTCTGCACATGTCTAATGATCACATGTCAAGTGCACCCAGCAGAGTGCAGCTCCTATTTCTAAAAGGGTCGAAGCTGAAAGGAAAAGAAAAAAGGCTGGGTTAAGCAGCAACACAGAGCCTGTCATACGACCTGAAATAGCTTGGTAGTCAAATCAAGGTGGTAGGAGGGTCTTCAGAGATGCGGTTGTGGTGATCAGGTACCGAGGCTCGGAAGCGTTTGGGAGAGTCCTTTCTAGGGCTCCTCTGCTGCGGGGACCGGATGCTGGAGGTGGATTTGGATGGCGTGGCGTGGCGTGGCGGGGTTCGTGTCCGTCCGTAGAGACCGTAGAAATGTTTCTGCTTCCGTGTGATCCTGGAAGGTGAGTTACTCCCCTTTTGGGGATTTGAGGTGAAGTATAGCAGGGAATGCCAAAGAGAACTTAATTTGTAGCTTGAAAAGTTCTGAGCAGATTGGTTGAAAAGCCTTTAATTTTTTGGATACCTCAATGGAGTAGTCAGTTAAAATCAATATTTTAACGCCATCAATTTGTAGAGATGGAGATTTCCGGAATCTTTGAAGAATGAGAGCTTTGTCAGCATAGTTGAGATATTTGATAATAACGGGATGGGGAGATTTACGGTCTGCATTGTAGGATCCCATACTAGACTTGTGCACAACGGAAAATTTTGTTTAGTTTCGGTTCGTTGTCATTCGAAAAATACATCATTTCGTTCTGTTATATTCGTTATGTTACGTTAATACGTTTTCGGATAATTCGTTATTATTCGTAGAGTGTCAAATTCATTCGTTCGTATTCGTTGAAATTCGCTATTTATGTATGTATAGACATTCGTGATAATGATTCGTAGTGTAATATCTCTTCTCCTCTGCTCAAATACAATACAACACCCTTCTAACTCAGTTCTCAGGAATGCACTTTACCAGTAATCCAACCTCCGACACAAAATTAATTAGCTGATTGGACTATAAGATTTACTTTACTTTACTTTGAGTTGACCCTTTGTTTCATTAGACCTTTAAGGAATTACTGAATTCATTCGAATTCATTCGTTATATTTCTTTCGTATTCGTTGTTATTCGTTACGAAATGAATTCCACAAGCCTATCCCATACGGTGGGCCTGCTCGACCGTGAAGGGGCCTGTGAGGCCTATGGCCTCTGGGATTCGTTTAGCGCAGAAATCGGTAAGGTTCACAGATGGTAGCGATTCAGGAACGCCCACAAACTGCAGATTGGAGCGTCTAGATCTTTTCTCCAAATCATCCAATTTCTGGATAATCTACTGGTTTGTTTTGTCCTGTGATTGCTCTGCAGCTTGGGATTGATATAATTCGTCTTCCACCTCAGAGACGCAGTGTTCTAATTCGTTAAGTCTGGTGGTGTTCTAATTCATTAAGTCTGGTGGTGTGAGTTGCGCCTTGATTTGTTTCACCCCAGCATGAATAGCTTTTTCCACAGAAGCTGCTATCATGGGGGACAGAAGGGCTGTGACCGCATGGGTGATGAGGCTGGTGTGTCTGTCGTCCCCTGGGGGGTGACAGATTGTCCCCTGTCAGTGTTAGAGGGGAGGGTGTGGACGTAGGCCCAGTGAGTGGGGATGGAGCTGTTGAGGCTTGGGGCATGGAAGAGGGGACCTCGCTCACCTCCATTTCTGTGGGCTGTGTCTCCGCCGGGGAGGCCTGGGAGGTCGGAGCCGAGCAGGCCAAAGCCGGGGGCTCAATTTGCGGCCGGTCTGGAGGTGCCGCCTCGGCCACGTACGAACTGACTCCCGTTTTCTCAACGAATCGTCCATGCCTGCATGGGGACTGTCGGGAAGCACCCAGGGATGGTTTGAGGTGTGGGGGCCACTGTGGCCGAATTTATATGCCGGTTTTGGTCGCTGCTGCGGGAGCTAGTAGAAGGTGCTGCTAGCTCATACGGCGCCAGAACCGGAAGTTTTTTTCTTATGTTATTTGCGGATTTTGACGATACCATACCTTGATTGCTCTGTTTGTGGTATGTCATGCTGTTAAGGACACACAGGGCAGCCATCAGAAATTTTGGGGCCCCTTACACAGCTTTAGGTCTGGGCCCCCCAGGCCTGACCACAAACATTCCTCAAGGCCCACCCACTGGCTATCCCACTGAATCCACCCACCGGCCATCCCACCAAGTTCTTCAGTGCACCCACATTTATTTTAATACAGTGTTCTTACAACCCAAAGAATCCTCCATCCCATGTCCTTTTCCTCCTTCACTCCCATATCCTTCATCCCATGTCCTCCTCCATCCCATGTGCTCCTCTTCCAGTCCCATCTCCTCCATCCCATGTCCTCTTCTTTCTCCAGTCCCATTTCCTCCATCCCCTGTCCTCTTCCTCCTCCTGTCCCAACCCCTCCATCCCACATCATCCTCCTTTTGCAGTCCCATCTTCACCATCCCTTCTGTGCCGTCAGTCCAGCCCAGATCCAGTCCAGTGTAATCCCTCCAGTAAGTAGAGGAGAGGACTGTGGAGGGTATGACAGTTGCAGAATGGGGAAGGATTTAATTTAATGGCAGTCTATGGGGTGACGAGGGAGTGATATTGGGCAGATAAGGGTCCAAGTGATGTCCACCAGCTGGATATATGAAGTGGTCTGGGGGGGAGATGCAAGGTGGGGGAAGTAGGGGGCTGAGATGTAGTCAGATAGTCATGTTTTTAATTAAAAAAAAAACTATTGTGCTCATCTACTAATATACTATATACAACAATACATAATACAAAATTAGTACTCAAAGAAAACATCATATGTAAACATATATATCTATATAATCCAACCCCTAGCACTCTATGTATGTCCAGATAATGTGAAATTAATTCATGACAATTCATTTAACCCTATGTTACCCAAGCTCAATCAGACAATCAGAGGTGTAAACTTACCACATAAACACAAGGTTACATGAATGGTCATAAATTACATTCACATTATCTGGACAGAGTGGTTGGAGATGTTTATACAGATACCTCTGTGTGCTAGCTTGGGAGATATTTGTGACACTGGCTCTTCATTTCACGTGTCTTCCTTTCACTGCATAACCTACAAAACAAACCCTACAGAAAGTTTGGCAGCTTTTCTTCCAAGGAGACTTTACAGAAAAACAAAAACAAACCTCACCTCCTCCGTGTAGTGTGAGCAGACATCCCAGCTCTGTCCCCCTCAGCACACCACACTGGTGATTGGAGGAAAGGGGGGGGGGGTTGAGTCAGAGATCTCTCACAGTTCAGGAGAAATGGGGGGACAGAAAGGAGATTTGGAGATTCTAAATACATTCACCGCCGGCACAGTGTATGTATTTAGAAGCAATGGCATTGCTGCTGTTGGTGTCCACATAGTGGCAAGTGTACCCCCCCCCTCCTTTTACTTACCCTGGGCCCTCAGTCCATCCCTGGTCAGAATGGAGGAGGAGCCTGTGCTGTTGTGATAAGCAAGCAGCCGTTTCCTCTCACAGAGAGCTTCATTGCGATGCCTCAGAGAATATGCAGGGAAAGTGCACAAAGAAGCAGTCACCGCTCGGGCCCCTAGGGACGCTGGGTCCCCTTACAGGTGTATGGGCTGTAACCCCCTGATGGCGGCCCTGAGGACACATGTTCCTTCCTTAAAACTTCAATAAAAATGTATTGAAATGAAATAGAATTATTAGTAATGGTAAAATCTGTGAACTTTATTTAACAGTGCGGTTCCTTTATTTTTTATTTTTACACCATCAGTTTATCAACTCAAATAACTATAGCTATAATTAGCACAAAGGTTTACCAGCATTTTCCATTCTGCTTTTAAAAACATGACATCACCAAACCTTTAACACACAGCTATTTGACCTTATATTGCTGATTCCATATGCAAACAGATAATTATGCAAATATCAGAGGGAAAAACACAGCAGAAAACCTGACTGCTAAAAGAATTCTGCATGACTGAGAACAACTTTACTTATCTTAATTGAGATGCAGGGATCTGGATCAATAAAACAAAAGTAAAAGCTCTTGTAAGTGGCAGACCAAATTAGAAGTACCATGTATATGTCCAGCAATAAATTACATAAACAGTAACAGTCTCATTCATTTTTATAATTTTGTATGTATTTATTTACAGTCTTTTTTAATATATTGTTTGCAGCTATAAATGAAACCTGTTTTTTTTTCTAATGTTTTAAATGAACGTAAAGAGTATCGTTTTTATTTCTGTGTACCCAATGGGTATATTCGCCACCTGTACAAAGGTCACCAGGACAGAAGATAATGTGAAATTCAATTTTTTTTATTTGGTATGAAAGTAGGAGGTGGGGGGAAATCTTCAAATAGGGACATCTGTTCAGGTGACACCTGTCTACGACATAAATTCTCCTCCTTATGGAGGAGATGTAATTTCCTGTTACATGTCTAGCACAGGTCAAAGACAGGGGGAAAAAAAAAGAAGAAATTAGTTTTAACCCCTTCTAAAACCTCATACACAAATCTGATTTTTTGCAGACAAAGCCTCGGACTTTTGTACAAAGGGCGTTGGCCAAAAAACTTGTCTTGTATACAAACGGCAAGCAATTGTCGGCCAACAAACACAAATGTAGTGATGTACTAGATGTACTACGAGACAATAAAGAAGAAGTTCAATTGTCATGCGCCACCCTTTGAGCTCCTTCTGCTAATTTTGTGTTAGTAGAAGTTTGGTGAGTGTGGATTCACGCTTTTCATTTTGAGCTTTTCAGTTTGTTTTTGAATGGTCATTCGTCAACCAGACATGTTGTGGAATTGGAGGAGATAACGTGTTATTTATTATTGGCCTTGGAGTTATTGCTTTGACCCAAGTCCAGTCCAGGAACAGGAGGAGGAGAATTTCTTGGACCAAAAATTGGTTGCTATTAATCGTGACCAATTATGTCTTATGCCTTTGCTGCGGGAGCTCCAGGAGAATGATTCAGATGATTTTTGGAATTATCTCTGGATGACGGACCCCTGCTTTCACCAACTCTTTACGTTGTTGACCCCCTATATTAAAAAGCAGGACACATGCATGAGGCTTTTATTTTATTTTTTGGTTGAATAAGGATTTGATTTGGTATATTTTCTAAATTTTTGGATGCATAGAATGCACTTTTTGGTTAAGTTATATTGGCAGATGGCATGTCTAATTTTATTTGTTTTCTTTTTTTAATGCACAATAAAATAAAATTGTGGAGAATAATACTTGGCTATATGTTTTACTTCAAATGACAGTTTGGGAGTAGGCAGTAACAAAAAAATACAATGGAAAATTAACAAGGTACACCAACATAGTTGTATCTTTGATATTAAAAGCCATGGGATAATGGTGTTGTGGTAACTTACCAAAAAAAAAAAAAAAAGCATGCTAATTATATAATTCGGCCACAGCGGCCCCCGCACCTCAAACCGTCCCTGGGTGCTTCCCGACAGTCCCCATGCAGGCATGGACCGATTCGTTGAGAAATCCTGCTTTAAACTTCTCCACAACATTATCCCTGACCTGTCTGGTGTGTTCCTTGGCTTTCATGATGTTGTTTGTTTACTATGGTTCTCGAACAAACCTCTGAGGGCTTCACGGAACACCTGTATTTATCCTGAAATAAAATTAAACACAGGTGGACCCTATTTACAAATTTGGTGACTTCTGAAGGCAATGGGTTGCACTAGGTCTTTGTTAGGGGTATCAGAGTAAAGGTGACTGAACAAAAATGCACACCACACTTTTTCACATATTTATATGTAAAAAAAAAATTAAAAACCATTTATCATTTTCCTTCCACTTCACAATTATATGCCACTTTGTGTTGGTCTATCACATAAAATCTCAATAAAATATTTAACTTTTTGGTTGTATAAATAATAAAACAAATAATAGTACACTAAATCTCAAAACTGAATAATAAACTCCAATGAGTTTCACTGAGAAATGGTGATCATATAGGATTTGCAAAAAAAGTCCACATGCACAAAATATATAAAAACTCCTAAATGTTGACGAAAAACATGAATAAAATCACTCCATGCTCCGTGACAGTCTTTTCAGGAAATAAGTGCTGATAGATAGTCACCACCACCTCAGTGTACAATGCATACTCACATCAAAGAAAGACCCCCTTGGGTCTATTGGCACTTTCAATATTAATCCAAAGAAAAGATCAGCCAGCTAATGGCTCCAAGACTACCAGGACTTCTCCGCATATAGTTTGATTTGTCCAGGTTCAATTTCTCAAAGTAAATAAAATATCATCGTGCAAGATTGATTAAATTACTTGCTTTTAAATAATAAAAATCATATACACATTTTTTACATAGTAGTAAACATGCTTCAAAACAATTCGTTTGCAATGGGACAACTCTCCTTCTTATTACACATCCAGGATTACGAGACACACATGTTCATTTCCCTTGAGAAAGTCACGTGACTGGTGACGCTACTCGTTGGGAAGAGCCAGTGATGACACATACAGATTGCTGCTTGCCTAACTTGGACACACAGGTCGGTTCAGATGGGAACTACTTATCCCTCCTCACAATCTTTAAGGTTTACTTGCAGTTGGAGGGGGGGGTAAATACACACTACTGAGCCATGTTTTCACTGCCCCAAACAACTCCCCCTTAACCTCCTGCCACCCACATAACAGATATGTGTGGTGATAAAGAGGGTGGGCTTTACCAATCCCATTCCACACATATCTTTGCTAAGAGTAGACTCACTGCTTGCCCTAGCACAATAACCAAGTTGTCAAAGGCAGTTCTCTGCCTCTAGTAATGATACCGCAAATCACAGTGGTCACAGGATCGCCCAGTCCTTTCCCCCTCCCAGGATTAAAGATTAAATGGGACGCCATGGCTGGGTTGGGAAGGGGTTATGCTGCAAAGGCAGAGGATGGAGGTGTACACATGCCAGGGCCCTATGCATCATGGTGCTGCAAAAAAATGATCACCTGTTGAGTTTGATAGGCAGTAGCACCAAACAAAACCTAGTTAACTGAATGGAGCAGTGCTATAACTGCATGCCGTGCACACAGATGTGGCATGGTGGTACATTCTGATACTTCTTTAGAGACCTTCTGCATACTAAACCAAGCTCTACTGATTTTATTACAGTTAGACCATTCACCGGTCACATGCCCATAACTAAATACTGTAAGAAATAAATGTGTCTATCAATACACTTTTACTTGTATATGATTGGATTTGTCTTAGGTTTTTGGCCAGAAAACTATTAACCACGGTTGTAAAATACATATTAAAATGAGAAGATTTTCCTTACTTGTGAAGACATGAAAAACACCCCTATACATTTACTGCTACTAGTGAAGAACAAAGTGGCTCTGTGAATGTTTTCTGATGTGCCAAGCTAAGCTGCACTAAAAGTGAACATATAAATTGCACCTTTTGACCCTTACCAATTCACCCCTGTGCTCGTTTATACTTTTGTTACTACTTCCATATTAGTTTAGTTACAGTGTGTGAGAATTATATTTAAAAAGACATGTTAAACATGACGTGGTCACAGCCAAATGAAAACGAGAAAGTGTAGGTTTAAAATACCTTGAAAATGCTGTATTCTGTGAAAGCTCAGTTTCCAATCAGCCTGCATAAATGGGACCCGCATCCAGTCCTCTTTAAGCAAGAAACAATAAAAATAAAAAAAAAACACTCACTAACCATAACAGTAGAAATTCTGCATATTTTAAATATGCTTTCTTTTTTGTACCTGATTTTCTTTTAAAGGTCCCTCTGTCACATAAGCACACAGCTTTCAGCTTCAGTAGATCAGTGGGCGGTTGGGAGTGTCCTCCCGCTCCCTAGAATTGTCACTACCAGAAATGCCATACCTAGCTGATGGTGCCGATGGCCAGGTGGAGATGGGGCTTGGCATGACAAAGGCAAGACTGATGGAGACGAAGGTGGGCAGGGTGGAGCTAAAGACGTGGGCTATGTGGGGGCATGGCCAGGTGGGAAGGGGTGGAGCTACTCAGATATCTGCTGATTTTTTTTTTTAATGGATCCGACAATGGTTTACGAAAATGCCTGTGAGCCGCCACATTCAGCTCAACAGACAGACCATTGTCAGTACAGAACAGGAGATTGCTGATTGTCTAGCTTTGACTAATGTTTCTAATCTAGACAATGAGCAATTCAGAAAATGCCTATTATAAGAGTTAGAGGTATTTGATAAACTAATCATTGGCAAATTTCGTTTTTTTGGGTGGAATTCCACTTTAAAGCCTAATTGCAGCCAATTGTTTTACTTTTTAGCTTTGGATAGAACAGGGAAGCATTACATTATGTTTCCCAGGTTGTTATTTCTGTCTTTGTTGCCATTTGGGGGAATTTTTCCCTTACTTTGTCTCTTAGACACCTTTAAGAAATGGAGCATGGGGCTGTCAATGGGACAGGAAGGCACGGACAGCAATAAAAACATAGGCAAAAGTTCTAACCCTCTCCCAGTCCATTAAAATGTTTTTTTTTTTTTTTATCTGCATCCCAAATAAAATAATTTTCTATCAATTCCTATCTTACCAGGAAGTGAAGCAACATATTTCCAGTAAGGACATAGGCTGGGACTTTTTTTTTTTTTTTTTGTTTCACAAAGTTTTATTGGGTGAAAAAGAGAACATAATACACCTTAAAGTAGAAATACATAAAAGCGCATATTGTATATGTATTGAAAGCAGAGTACAATTACATAGGAAAATAGGAACATTATTCATGTAGGTAGTACATTATATAAGTGATCAAATAAACATATTATTACATCGTATTGATGGAGGTCAGCTGTTTGTTAAATTGAATATATATAAAGAGGGAGGGGAAGGGGTGGGGGAGGGGGGGAGGAGGAGAAGAAAGAAAAAAAAAAAAAAACTTAGATTTACAGATTCTATTTCAGTTATATATGAGTTATCCTCCTAATTCTGTGTTTCGTTACTGAGTAATAATTGATTTATATTCTTGAGAGTTCTTATATTCTATCCATTCATGCCATGTTGCATAGAATCTTGTGATTTTTTCCTGAGAAATACTGATAAGCTCTTCAATTTGCTCTATATTATTTATTCTCCAAAACCATTCCTTTTTCGTTGGAATGGATTCGGAGCGCCAGTGGAAGGGGATACAGTGACGTGCAGCGTTAACCATAAACATTGGCAGTGATTTCAGATATTTTTTCCTAGGGATATCGTTTATATGAATGAGGTATTGTGCGGCATTAAAGCTCAGGTGTTCTGAGGATATCTTGTTGTTCCCAAAAGGTCTGGATTAAGGGGCAGGACCACCATATGTGGATCATCGAGTCCTCCTCTCGGTTGCATCTCCAGCATTTTTCTGAGATTGTGGGAGAAAATTTGTGTAAAATAGAGGGGGTCCTATACCATCTGGATAAGATCTTATAGCTACATTCCTGAGTGGCTACATTTAGAGACCCTTTGTGTGCGTAAATATGTATTTTCTCCCACTGTTCTTCGGAAATTGAGATGTCAAGGTCTCTTTCCCAGTTTTTACATGTTTTATTGGATAAGTCTGGTGCCCCTTCAAATAGTGAGTTATATATGATTGAAATGATGTATCTGTGTGGTGTTTTTTTCGTACAGAGGTCTTCGACTGTCGTTAGGGGTTTCGTCCAATGATGTGTTGTCTGTTTGTTGGTTAGGAAGTGTCTAATTTGAATATAAGTCCAATGGGGTATTCGGAAGGGTGCTATAGTGTCATGGAGGTCTTCTCTAGAGAGTATTTTCCCATATTTAAAGAAATGTTTGGTGAGAATTTCCTTATATGGCCAGTTATGTTTAAGAAAGTTTCTTTCTAATCCTGGTGGGAAGTCAGGGTTGTTTTCCAGAGGGGTGAGGGGACCATACCAGGGAGTAGAGTTCTTGGATTTGAATGTGTTGTTAAAGATTTCTAATGTGGGTCCAACTAGGGGGTGAGTCTTGATATAATTAGAGTGAAATTTAGGGTTAATCCATGGGAGTGATTTGATTGATGGGAGAAACTGAGATTGCTCTAACGTCACCCAATCCTTTACAGATTGATGGATGTTCCAATCAACTATACGCGTTAAGAGTGTTGCTTGGTAGTATTTCCTAAGATCCGGGAGAGCTATACCACCCCTGTGTTTAGGGAGGTTTAATCTGGCAAACTTTATTCTGGGGATTTTGCCTCTCCATATAAACAGGGAGCACGCCTTACGGAAGGCTGTAAAAAAGGAAGTTGGCACTCTGATGGGGACAGTTTCCATAACGTAAAGATATCTAGGTAGGATTGTCATTTTTATCAGCGAAGCTCTGCCGAACCACGAGATGTTTAGGGCATTCCATCTTCTCAAGTCTTCTCGAGTTTCTTTTAAAATGGGTAAAAAATTTAGTTGGTATAATTTTTCTAAATCCGAGGGGATTTCAATGCCCAAATAAGTGATGCTTTTTTCCGCCCAGGTAAATGGGTGATTTTTCTTGCATAGTTCTACTGAACTCAACTGTAGTGTAATGTTAAGTGCGTTTGACTTGGAATGGTTTATTTTAAGATTGGAGAGAAGATGGAAATGTTCCAGGTCTATGAGTAGATTAGGTAAGGACATGTGTGGTTCTGATAAGAAAAGGAGCATATCGTCAGCAAATGCTGCAACTTTATAGGTGTTGTTCTGAATCTCTATTCCTTTGATATCATTATTAGCTCTGATCCTATTTAGCAGCGGTTCTAGAGTGAGAACAAATAGGAGTGGGGAAAGCGGGCATCCTTGACGGGTGCTGTTTCGTAAATTGAAGGCGTTCGATAGGTGGTTATTTACGCGGACTCGAGCAGTAGGATTGGAATATAGTGCCTTGACGTAAGATCTCATTTGGGGTAAGATTCCTATATGAATTAATACTGCGTCTATGAAATCCCATGCCACCCTATCGAATGCCTTCTCTGCATCGAGGGAGAGAAAGAATCCTTGTTTTTGTTTTGAGGTTAACCAATGAATAATGTTTAGCGCTTTGGTCGTATTATCTCTACCCTCTCTGCCAGGTATGAAGCCCACTTGATCTAGTGTTATTAGGGATGTTAGTAAAGGTAAGATTCTGTTTGCTAAGATTTTTGCGTATAACTTTACATCTACATTAATTAAGGAAATTGGCCTATAATTTGTGACTTGGGTTATGTCCTTACCTTCTTTGGGTATTACAGTTATATGCGCTTCTAATAATTGTTTAGGGGGATGTTTTTCCGTATGTAAAGATTGGAAAGATTTCAGAAAACGTGGTTTTAATATTTCAATGAAAGTCTTGTAGTATTGTAGGGGTAATCCATCAGGGCCTGGGGCTTTTCCTATTTTCATCTCTTTTATAGCTTTGTCTAATTCTGTGCCAGAAATCGGTTCTTCGAGTTTTTGGGCTGTTTCATCTGAGATTTGGGGTGGACTATATTTACCTAAAAAGTCTTGAATAAGGTTAGCTCTTAGGTCCGAGTTTTGTGGACTTTTGGGATTGGAAGGGATATTGTAAAGAGATTGATAGTAGAGTTCAAATTGTTTTGCAATCTCCTCATTTGAGGATCGTAATTTACCTTGTTTATCCATTATCTGATGGATCGTTGCTGAGGTTTTTTTGTTTTGTACTGCTTTAGCGAGCAGTCTCCCACTCTTGTTACCTTGTTCGTAGTATATCTTGTGTCTCAAGATATATTGCCTTTTGGTTTTAACATTTAATTCATCTGCGAGCAGTTTTCACGCGCTTGTAAGCTCCTCAAATGTTGAGATTGCAATAGTTTTTTTATGCGTTTTTTCTAGATTGTTTATGTGGGTTATCAATGAGTTTATTTTGGCTTGTTTTTCCCTCTTTATTTTGGCTAGTCTTTTTATAAATTCTCCTCTAATAACACATTTGTGTGCCTCCCACTGTGTGATTGATGAGGTTTCCCCATTATCATTTCTTGCAAAGTAATCTTTTAATATTTCATTGAACTCGGAAATATCTTTGGGGTCTTTCAGTATGGATGTGTTCAGCTGGTATTTTTCTCTGGGAAGGTCATTGTCATGGTGATTGGATGATGGTCTGATATCGTCATTGGTTCAATGGTGCTGTTGCTCAGAAGGGGTATGTCTGGTTGTGTTATAAAAAAGTAATCAATTCTTGAGTATTTTTGGTGAACATTGGAAAAGAATGTAAAGTCCTTGGATAGGGGGTTGAGGGTTCTCCAGGAGTCATGTAACATAAGGTTTTGTAACTGAATTTTAATTTGTTTTAATGCTCTATATGGGAGGCTCGATGTTCCATTTGAAGTGTCTATTGCGGGGTTAAGTGGGATGTTGAAGTCTCCCCCTAGTATGATAATTCCTGACGTGAAGGTTGTTAAAAGGTCTTTGATTCTACGAAAGAAGGCTACCTGTTTAGAATTTGGGGCATATATATTAGCAATAGTTATGGGATGGTGTCCTAGTTTACCTTTCAGAAAAATAAATCTATCTCCAGGATCTGTCATAGCGTCTTGGAGTTGGAATGGTGTCTGTTTGGAAATCAGAATCGAGACCCCTTTTGTTTTACCTTCTGGATTTGTGGCATGGTAAGCAAATGGGAATCTTTTGTCTTGTAGTTTTGGGGCTTTTTCAGATTTGAAATGTGTTTCTTGGATACAAATGATATTTGCTCTGTGTTTGTGAAGCTCATTAAGAAGTCTGGTCCTTTTTTCAGGTATGTTAAGACCTTTGGCATTAATTGAGAGAAGTTTAATCGTTAGTGGAGTGGATGTTTGTTTATAGTCAGTCATCTTAGAATTTAGATGTTCAGTTCTAGATAGGTAAGTACTTTAAAAAAAAAAAAGGGGGGGAGGGTGGAAGGGGGTGGGAGGGGATAGGGGTAAGTGATTGGGGTTGGACCGGGGGTAGATATAGACCTGCTAGTCTACCTTACTAAGAATCTGGTGTGTTCAAAGAGCAATGGTGGTTGCCCTTTGTGTGAGATCGGGGTCTACTCAGGATTCAATGGATGCTTGAGGTTGCTTGTTAATTAGTGGAATACTAACCATTAAGAAGCGTTTTCTTTTATCTCTTTTTTTTTTTTTTCTTTCTTTCTTCTTTAGAAATACTCTTCCTACTATTAAATATCTTCCTGCACTCGGGAGAAGTCAGTAAGCAAATAATTGGATAGTTTAGGGCGTTTTATCAATAGAATGGGCCAGGGAAAGGGTTGGTATTTAACCTAGTATCAATTGGATAGCTTTAGGAATGAGACGTTGTGGTTCAACCTCATGTGTACAAATGGGGAAACATGTTAGGAAGGTTGTTGTTTAGGTGCACCAAGACATATAACTTTATTGAGACAATCGTGTACTTCTAGTGCCGAAAGAGGTTAATAAAACGATTGACTAGTCGTTAGCGTAGGCCTTCAGGTCTGACCTAAGAGATGGTTACGTCAGGTGTATAATGTACTAAAAACAGTAAGCCAACATTAAGTCACTCCAATAACCCAGATTTGTATTTTACCTTACATCATTAGAATCAAGTGTTGATCATTCCATTGTGTCTATTTTTAACCTTTGGAGGTAATATATGTTGTGTAGTCGCATAACTTTGCTGTATGTTAGTAATAGCAGGCAAAATTAAGATATTGAATGTGTTGTCTTCGCTCTGAAATTAGTGTCTCTCCTAGTGAAATACAGGAGGGGAAAAAATTGGGTTGCTTTTTAACGTCTAGTTGAAACTCCTCCAAACTTCCGAGGGGGAGGATCTATCCCTCGGGCTTACCACTATTAATAACAACTCTATTAGAATTTCGAACTTCAAACATGTTTAACCCGTGTCAACATTGCATGTGTCTTAATCAACTTATACCCAGTTATCTTATCAAGATAATCTTATCTTTGATATTAAGAACATGTAAGAAAAAACATTCTATAATATGTAGATACCTATCTAGCAGGTTGCAAACTGAGCAATACGTTTGTTAACTTTAGGATGCATGGAACTGCATACTTTGTTTTTTTAACCCTTAAATGAGGTCACTGTAAGTGCAGTAACTAGATTTGCTAATAAAGCATTAAAGTTACTTAATCAACTTAGAAACCTAAGATTTCCCTCCTTACCCTATTCTCCTTGTCCCCAACACCTCCTTTTGGTAATATAGCATAACATTAAGCGATGATTATCTACTCTGTGGCTCGGTTGGTCTGAGTTGTTTAGAGAATTTGTCTCAGCAAAAGGGGTGTTCATTACTATGATGGATCAAAAGGTCTGCTCCAGGGGGGGGAGGGGATGTTACTAATCTAAATTAGTGGGGTGATCTAAACCCATAGTAGATCCGTAGGGAGCATAATAGGTAAGTATAGAAGATATGTACTCTCCTTTCACCTCCGCCCCCTCTCATTCTCCTTTGTTCCCCTCTCAGGATTTCTTACCGGGTCTTGCTTACGGCGTCCTTCTTAGTGAGAAGGAGAAAAGTGAGAGACAGAAGACAACGGGGAACAGAGTGAGAAGAGATAAAATAGAGATAAAGCAATCAGAGAGAATAGAGAGGGGTATTGGTAGCGTGGAGTAAACAAAGTCACAATTTTTGAGGGTTTCTAGGAGAATGACTTATCCTGAAAGGTAAGAGTTCAGGTGTCCATTTGCTCTCGGTGATCCATGCGATCCCTGCGTCTGGGTGGGGAGATTCCGGGGCTTCTTTGGTGAGCGTTTCTTCTGCTGAAATGCGGAGACGGTGATCTGCAGCGACGGTCTCTATTCCTCTGGGTTCTTGGAGTGAGGTTGTTAGAGATTGCAATCCAAGATTCGTTCGGTGTAAAGGAGCTATACCAGTCCGGTACTTCAATTCTAGGAAGATCTAGAGTTTCAGAAAATGTCTGGAGGTCTTCTGGCGTGCGTAATAGCGCTTTGTGGCCTCTCCACGTGGCTGAAAGGCAGAAAGGGAATTTCCATCTGTATGGAATGCCTCTGGTGCGTAGTTGCTCTGTGATCGGGCGTAAAGCTTTGCGCTGCTGTAGCGTGATATTTGATAGGTCTTGGTACAGTTTGATTTCATTTCCATTAAAGATGATTCTGCCTTTTTCTCTTGCTTTCTTAAGGATTGCTTCCTTCAGGGGGAAATTAACAAGGCAACATATTATGTCTCTAGGGGGATCATCATCTCTACCCCTGGGTCTGAGAGCTCTGTGAATCCTCTCGAATTCAATAGGGGAATCAGGGGGTCTGTCCAGAATGTCATTGAATAAAGCAGCTGCAGTTTGTTCAACTGGGTTTTGTCCAGTCATTTCAGGGACCCCTCTGATTCTAATGTTGTGTCTCCTCCCCCTATTGTCTAAATCTTCTATGCGGCGGTGCATATCTATGATGTGATTGAGGTGAATATCTGCGTTTTTTTGTACCTGTTTTATTGCTTCTGCCTGGTGTGCTGATGCTTGCTCTATTGCTCCTGTCCTTGCTGCAATGCTCTGTATGTCTGTTCTGATCTCATTGATGGCAGCGGAAAAGGAGGCTTTTATGTCCATAGACATAGCCTGCAGATTGGTCTGGAGGTCTGCTAGGCTAAACGGATGATGCTGATGTGTCCCTTGATTTTGTGCGCCGTTCGCGTTATTAGCGGTGTCCGCGGCGGACGTGGAGCCGCCGGGCGGCATGGGCGTCTTAGGCGAGGCCGCGGCTTTGGGGCCTTCTCCGTGTAATGTCCGGAACATCACCGGAATGCTTACCGGCGGCTGCTGTTGATGCTCCATCTGAGCCTGGGGTGCTGGGGGACTCAGATCTAGTGTTCCCTGGTGTGGATGCCTTAAAAATTGCCCTGATTGCGGTGGATTGCTCTCCCGAGCGCCGGAGCTAAGGGATTAGGCATCCATCTTCATCCGGAGTTAGGCCACGCCCCCCAGGCTGGGTCTTTAACCCTTCCAGACACTTTTCAAAACAGTAAAAGTAAAGTCTTCCTTTACTCTTAATTCCCTCTATTGTGGCTACTGTTGTAGTTATGAAATTGTCCCCTTTGTTCTTCACAAGCTATACATTTAGGACAATCTCTCTTCAGGTGAACTTGTCATCAAAATGCTAATTTACAATGCCTTGCAAAAGATCCCCCCCCCCCCTGGCTTTTTACCTATTTTATTACATTACAGCCTTTAATTCAATGTTTTTTTTTTTTATGATTTTTATATGATGAATCAGAACACAATAGTCTAAGTTGGTGAAGTAAAATTAGAAAAATATATACTTAAAACTATTTTTCAGAAATTAAAATCTGATAATTGGCACGTGTGTGCACATTCACCCCTTTCTTATGAAGCCCATAAAAAGTTCTGGTGCAACCAATTACCTTCAGAAGTCACATAATTAGTGAAATGATGCCCATCTGTGTGAAATCTAAAGCCGCGTACACACAGGCGGACTGTCTGGCCAACTTAGTCCGTCAGACAATCCGACGGACAGTCCGTCATACTTTCGAATGAACGGACTTGACCACACACACCACTTTTTGAGCGGACTAATACGGCGTACTAAGTCCGCCATACTATCCGCCCTACTTTTGAAATGAACGGACTCGCCCACACACGCGGAGGAAAGTCCACTCATTTCGAGCGCGTCTCCAGGTAGGCGGGGCCCGCGAAGGAGACGTCGCTGACCCCGCCACCTGGTATGGACTTAAAGGGGAACCCCAACGCCGAAAAAAATCGGCGTGGGGGTTCCCCCCAAGTCCACAACAGACCCTTGTCCGAGCACGCTACCCGGCCGGCCAGGAAAGGGGGGCGAGCGAGCGCCCCCCCTCCTAAACCGTACCAGGCCGCGTGCCCTCAACATGGGGGGGTGCCTTGGGGAAGGGGGGGCCGCGCGGCCCCCCCACCCCAAAGCACCTTGTCCCCATGTTGATGAGGACAAGGGCCTCTTCCTGACAACCCTGGCCGTTGGTTGTCGGGGTCTGCAGGCGGGGGGCTTTAATAAGGGGGCCCCCGGATACCGGCCCCCCACCCTATGTGAATGAGTATGGGGTACAATGTACCCCTACCCATTCACCTGTAAAATAAAAGTACCAAAAAAAAACACAACACACGAGATAAAATACTTTATTGCACAGCTCCGGGGGTCTTCCGTCTTCGGGGGTCTTCTCGCCGGACTCCTCCGCTATCTTCTTGTAGCTCTTTTGCTAGCGGAGGAGTCCGGCTTTCTTCCTCGCCGCCGGCCTCTTCTCCCGACTTCGGGGGTCTTGTCCCCCTCTTCGGTTCTTCTGCTGCGCCACCGCGCCTTCTTATAGCTCTTTTACAGGCGGTGGCCCGGTCTTCTGTCGCCGCCGCCGCCGCCGCCTTCTGTTCTTCTTCTTCTTCTTCTTCTTCTTCTTCTCCAGGAGATGTTGCCTCGACGATCTCTCCGGCCGGAATGCCAGGGACGCACTGCGCGGCAACTTATATAGGGACAAGGGGCGGTGTCACATGGCTTTATGTCACATGGGTTGGTGTCACATGGTGACCCCGCCCCCTTACGATGTCATGGTCCCCATGTGACATCAACCCATGTGACCAACCCATGTGACATAAAGCCATGTGACACCGCCCCTTGTCCCTATATAAGTGGCCGCGCAGTGCGTCCCTGGCATTCCGGCCGGAGAGATCGTCAAGGCAACATCTCCTGGAGAAGAAGAAGAAGAAGAAGAAGAAGAAGAAGAAGAAGAAGAAGAAGAACGGGCGGCGACAGAAGACCAGGCCACCGCCTGTAAAAGAGCTATAAGAAGGCGCGATGGCCCAGCAGAAGAACCGAAGAGGGGGACAAGACCCCCGAAGTCGGGAGAAGAGGCCGGCGGCGAGGAAGAAAGCCGGACTCCTCAACTAGCAAAAGAGCTACAAGAAGATAGCGGAGGAGTCCGGCGAGAAGACCCCCAAAGACGGAAGACCCCCGGAGCTGTGCAATAAAGTATTTTATCTCGTGTGTTGTGTTTTTTTTGGTACTTTTATTTTACAGGTGAATGGGTAGGGGTACATTGTACCCCATACTCATTCACATAGGGTGGGGGGCCGGTATCCGGGGGCCCCCTTATTAAAGGGGGCTCCCGGATTCCGATAAGCCCCCCGCCCGCAGCCCCCGACAACCAACGGCCAGGGTTGTCGGGAAGAGGCCCTTGTCCTCATCAACATGGGGACAAGGTGCTTTGGGGTGGGGGGGCCGCGCGGCCCCCCCTTCCCCAAGGCACCCCCCCATGTTGAGGACATGCGGCCTGGTACGGTTTAGGAGGGGGGGCGCTCGCTCGCCCCCCTTTCCTGGCCGGCCGGGTAGTGTGCTCGGACAAGGGTCTGTTGTGGACTTGGGGGGGACCCCCACGCCGATTTTTTTCAGCGTTGGGGTTCCCCTTTAAGTCCATACCAGGCGGCGGGGCCAGCGACGTCTCCTTCGCGGGCCCCGCCTACCTGGAGACGCGCTCGAAATGAGCGGACTTTTCTCCGGGCGGGAAAAGTCCGCTCATTTCAAAAGTACGGCAGACTGGCATACACACGGGCGGATTGTCCGCCGAAATGCGAGTCCGACGGACAGTATTACGGAAATTCCGAAATACTTAGTCCGCCAGACTGCACGCTGAAAAAGTCCGCTGAAGCCCACACACGAGCGGACTGTCCAATGAAATGTGTTTCGGCGGACTAAGTTGGCCAGACAGTCCGCCTGTGTGTACGCGGCTTAAGAGTCACATGATCTGTCATTATATATACACACCTTTTTGAAAGGCCCCAGAGGCTGCAACACCTAAGCAAGAGGCACCACTAACCAAAGACTGAGATGAAGACCAATGAACTCTCCAAACAAGTAAGGGACAATGTTGTTGAGAAGTACGAGAGTCAGAGTTAGGTTATAAAAAAATTCAAATCTTTTTGATGATCCCTAGGAGCACCATCAAATCTATCATAACCAAATGGAAAGAACATAGCACAAAAGCAAACCTACCAAGAGACGGCTGCACACTCATGGACCGGGCAAGGAGGACATTAATCAGAGAGGTAGCACAGAGACTTAAGAGCTGCAGAGTTCCACAGCAGAGACTGGAGTATCTGTACATAGGATGACAATAAACCGTATACTCCATAGAATTGGCTTTATGGCAGAGAGGTCAGAAGAAAGCCATTACTTTCAGCAAAATAACAAAATGGCAGGTTTTGAATTTGTGAAAAGGCATGTGAGAGACTCCCTAAATGTATGGAGGAAGTTGTTCTGGTCTGATGAGACTAAAATTTAAATTTTTGGCCATCAAAGAAAACACTATGTCTGGCGCAAACCCAACACATCCCATCACCCAAAGAGCACCGTCCCCACAGTGAAACATGATGGTGGCAGCATCATGCTGTGGGGATGTTTTTCAGCAGTTGGGATGGGAAAACTGGTCAGAGTTGAGCAAAAGATGGATGGTGCTAAATACAGGGATATTCTTTAGCAAAACCTGTACCACTCTGTTTGTGATTTGAAGCTAGAACGGAGGTCCACATTCCAGCAGGACAATGACCCCAAACACACTGCTAAAGCAACACTTGAGTGGTTTAAGGGAAAACATTTAAATTTGTTGGAATGGCCTAATCAAAGCCCAGACCTCAATCCAATAGAAAATCTGTGATCATACTTAAAGATTGCTGTTCACAAGCGCAAACCATCAAACTTGAAGGAGCTGGAGCAGTTTTGCAAGAAGAAATAGGCAAAAATCCCAGTGGTAAGATGTGGCAAGCTCATAGAGACTTATCCAAAGTGACTTGGAGCTGTGATAGCCGCAAAAGGTGGCTCTACAAAGTATTGACTTTAGGGGGTTGAATAGTTATGCACATTGACCTTTTCTGTTATTTTATCCTATTTGTTGTTAGCTTTACAATAATAAAAAAAAATACATCTTCCAAGTTGTGGGCATGTTCTGTAAATGAACTGATGCAAATCCTCAAACAATCCCTATTAATTCCAGGTTGTGAGGCAAGAAAACACAAAAAATGCCAAGGGGGCTAAATACATTTGCAAGGCACTGTAGATGATGAAAGCTACAGATAATGCTGATACAAAATCCTAAGATGTCCAAGGCTCAATAGATAAAGAACGAATTGTAATTTTATCTAGAATATGTACTAAACTTTTTCCCTTTTTCCAAAGGTGAGCTTGCAGAATGTCTGCATTGTGGTTTCTGACAAGTGTGCAATACTGTTTACTAAAAGGCTTATAACTGTAAGTATCAATTTGTGAGATTGGGACCACTTTGTACCTTATTTTGTTGGTTGTATTTTATAAAGGTGATATTTCATAAAAATAGAAAATGTCTGGTTCTCTTATTTGTTCTCCATTCCTCCTGTTAAGCACTCAAAATGAAATTATTTTACCGTGTCTCTTGAAAGTCCACCCTGATCATACCATCTTGTTCGGCAAGGCCACTAATAAAACACAAGTGTTCTTTTGTCAGGCCACAAGTGATTGTTTGGGTGAGTGGCGGCCAGGAAAACAAGTATCACAGACAAAGTGTTACGCTTAAGACCCTCAAGACAAAGGACCGATTGACTTACCCAATTCATTTTTGTGCCAAACATGTAAACACATCTTTTTTCTATCTTTATAGCTTGAAGAGTGCCAGCTTGTTAACATACTGGGTGTAACTGTGGAGTTAACAAGCCTATAAAGGCCATTATGTAGATTTCTTGTCCTGGCAGGAAAGATCAGATGTTCCTGAATAAGCAATTTGGATCTTTGCACTATTTTTGCTGAAGAACAACAATAAATAGGTCCAAGAGTGACACTTTTACTACAGTATATACGGCTTAGAAATAGCCAAATGGTATAAAACCCCATATAAAAAAATACATGCAATGTAATAGATTTTATCCATGTAATGGTTAGTAAAGTCTCTTCATTAAAGTAATAAAAAATTTATTTAGTATTTAGCCAGTTAAAATAGCAGCAAATGAGAAAAGAAACAGTACATATGATAAAATATTATGTAACTTTACTGTAGATGTTTCTCTTGATTGGAGATTCTCTTTAAAGAAGAAGTATAGCCAAACTTCATTTGGCTGTACTTCTCCTGTGAATCACAGGAGTGCAGTTCATTCTGCAGTCTTGTGACCCATTTTTAGCAGACAGCCAGCTGAAGCCCTCTGTTGGCTGACATCAAAGAGCCAGTCTAGGCTCCGGAAAGATCGTGACCATATGGCCGGGATCTGCCCATATGCCTGGACCGGCACTCAACCTAGCCTATTAGCGAGCCACTGAGAGCTTGAGCTGGCTGCTCCCGCCCCCTCCACAGCCTAGCACTCCAGTGAGCGAGGGGTGGGAGGAGCAGAGAGCGGTGACTGATAATCACCCACTCTCTGCTCAGGGAGCCCTGAGAACTGAGCAATCAGCAGTGTTCTCAGCCTAGAGCCAGCAGGGGTGAGATGCTGCATCCACCTAGCTTAGTATGATAAAAAAAAACATTCCCATACAGTGCATCTCTTCAACAGATGTGAGCAGGTTGCCCTTCTGGAAGCTCGCATTAGAGATCTAAAGGAGCAAATTGCAACACTGGGCAGAACTGACAACCCTGAAATGTGTCCTCTCACTGGGCAGCTAGTGGGGTTAATAATGAGAATGGAGGAGTAAGTCAGCATTATCAGGTAGGAAGATGGGTTAATACAGTTAGAGGGAATGTTAGGGGCTCACAGAAAAGGAAGGCCAGCCCTGTGTTTGAGCAGATTCACCAAGTTGGGTGAAGATGTGGGCGTATCAAGCTCCGATATGGCATCCCTAGAGGTCACTGCTCCCCCTAACAGCTGGGAGAGCAGCCAATATAGTGGGGTGGTGAGGGGAGTGCAGGTAGGCCTAGACAGTTGGTGGTAATAGGGGATTCTATAATCAGAAGAACTAATAGAATAATGTGTCGCCAGGATCACCTCAACTGAATGGTTTTCTGTCTCCCTGGTGCCAGGGTTTAGCATGTGGTGGACCGGGTTGATAAATTACTGGAAGGGGCTGGGCATGACCCAGCTGTCTTGGTCCACGTTGGATCCAATGACAGAATATATGGAAGGTGGAGGCTGCTTAAGAACTAATTTAAAGAACTAGGCTGCAAGTTGAAGGGAAGGATCTCCAAGGGGATATTCTCTGAAATATTATAGCAAAACAAAGAAGGGGACAGACAAGGCTGTAAGGTAACCAGCCTTAGGGACTTTTAACGGTATCTAATTAAACAAGTCTACCACATTTCATAATGGAAAAATATATAAATTAATTTTTATAGTTAAAAAGCAAATAGATAAATTTTGGTGCATTTTGAAAGAGATACAAAATAGTGGAAATAAATGACAAAATAACAGAGTTACGTCAATATACAGGACATAGGACCATATGAACCAGGATATCTATGAGAATATTCTCACCCATCTATTAGCTGTCCAATGATTATAAGCAATAGGATCTCCAAAATATAAAAAAAAAGAAAAAAGAAAAATGAAAAAATAAGAAAGGGAGAGGTGCAGTTCCCAGCCAAGGTTTGACCTTTTTCACCTTGGGTTGTCTCTGTATTCTCTGAAATATTGTCTGTGCCATGCCCAACACAAGAAAGGCAGGGGTGGATTAGAGAGCTGAATGCATGGCTAAAGATCTGGTGTAAGAAGGAGGGATTTGGGTTTTTAGAGCACTGGGCTCTTTTCATTGGGGTGCAACCTATATGCTAAAGATGGTTTTAACCTAAATGGAAGGGGGTCTACTGTTCTGAGGGAAAGGTTTATGGGAAGGCTGGAGGAGTATTTAAACTAGGATTGTGGGGGAAGGGTGAATTAGATTATAATGGGCAAGACAGGTCAGGCAGGGGTTAGCCCCTACTGGTGGGTGGAATAGGGAAAAATGGGGGAGGGCTATGGCAGATTATATGAAGGTTCATATGTTACAAACCACAACTGAAAATGGTACTATTTGCACTAAAATAAAAAATATGCAACATGCATTTGCAAAATGTGACAATGAATCAAAGTGTTTTTTCACCAATGCCAGAAGTCTGCCAATCAAAATAGGTGACTTGGAAGCTCTGGTGCATGAGGAGAACTATGATCTAATTGGTATTGCTGAATCTTGGCTTCATTCTTCTCATGACTGGGCTATTAATATTCCTGGCTATGCTCTTTTTTGAATAGACAGGGTAAAACGGAGGGGTGGTGGTGTCTGTCCTGTCTCTATGTGAGAAGTGATCTCAAAGTAAAGTGTGAAAGAGGACCTAGTCGATGGAGAGTGCTATGAGTCTGAAGCATTATGGGTGAAACTGTAAATGGGTGTGCATACTACAATGGTTATCATAGGAGTTTATTATAGACCTCCCAGTGTTCATGAGGAGGTGGAGACTCAGCTCCTTGCACAGATGGAAAGGGCTGCAAGGGCTGAGACAGTGATAATAATGGGGGATTTTAACTACCCAGATATTGACTGGAGTAATGGCACTGCTGGGACAGTTAAAGGGCAAAAATGTATAAACCTATTACAAGACAATTTTATGGTCCAGTTTATTGAGGCTCTGACTAGTGTACAGGGCAGCTGGAATGTGCCCTGGATGGCAGGTACATTCCCCCAATATTTGAGTTGTGGTCCCTTTAAAGGGGACAGTTGCAGGGCTCTGTGGTATTAAGGGGTTCTCACCCATACAGGGTGAGGTGTCCCAGGTTAAGTTTGGCTGGAGAGGACTGACTTGTAGGATTGTCTGGATTGCTACATTTAAATTAGGAACCCGGGATTTTAAATTAGGAACCTGGCCCAAGACAGCAGATGAACTAGTGGAAATGGTGGAGAGTGACTGTGATGGAGGATCTACTGGGACCTGTCAAATCTCAAGAATCCTTGCCAGTGAGGACAGCCAAGCCACCCATAAACCAGGGAGATAGCATTCAGAAGATTCAAGGAGCACCCAACTCAGTGCCCTCTTTCCTTCTGTTCTGGCACAAAGGAATGAGGGCATGCTGTGCTGGCAGTGTCACTCCTGGGGCCATATCCAGGCCCATTGTCTCCTGAAGGTGGAATCTGTGGAGCGTGGTGCTCTATGGATGAAGTCCTTTTATTGTCCTTTTATTCCCAGAATGTCTGTGCTGCCCACCTGGACCTGACTAAGGAGCGGTTTGAATGTGACCTTTGGGAGAACCAGCTTCACGCCTGAGAGCCGCTGTACTCCAGGAAGTATGATAACACTTGTGGGTACCAGAGTAGCTGGGGAGGTGGGTCCAGTAGCAAGAACCCTGAGGGTGGTGTGCATACATGGGGACTCACCACGGCCTGTGGCACAATTGTCCTGGAGGTTGGGGTGGTACTTGACCTCATCCATAATGCTATTATATGAATTATATCTATTATATATATATATATATATATATATATATATATATATATATATATATATATAATATTTGGTGTTGCGCTCCAGAATCAAATAAATATAAGGTGCTAAGTTACAGTAATTAAAGTATATAAGGAATCAGGGCACTTAAAAGTGATCAGTCCAATATGGTAAATATGGTAAATAAAATAAATTGCCATCAGATGTATAAATAAATGAATTCAGGTCATAAAAGTCCATATGGTAAATAAAGTGCAAATAGTGCCAACAATGGAGCAATAAACAAATTATAAAGTGCAAGTATAGTGAAAAAGTGCTAAATAGCCTTAAAAAGAGTGATAATGGTGACTTTGGTAGAGTTTTGAAATCTTCAGTGACTTCAGTGAGTGTAAAAACAATGTAAAAACACCCACAGGTGTACTGCCTTCTCACCTCACTGATGTAAGTTAATCAGCATATCAGAGTGTCAAAACTGGTTGATCGCTCAAAGAGTGGAAGCTTTCTCCATATTCCTTTCCAAACAGGGTTCCTAGTGTATTTGTAGCCTGGTGTCTGCTTCCTCTACCATCCCAACTCCTGGGGCTAAGTAAGTATGGATCCACTCAAGGGAATAGACCAGGTATGTGTAAACAAAATTCAGAAAGGAGGGAACCTCTAGTGTAGTAGATTTGGACTTCATTTATTTTAATTGTAGCGGATGACATTCGGGATCAAATGTCACACGCCTGTAAATTTAGTTTTTAGCCTCAGGACAGTAAAGGTTCTGAGGGTTAATTGTGTAGGTAGGCCTTAACACCAGTCTGGCCAGGCTGTGTTTGGAAGTTCTGCCTGGTCATGTGGACGGTCAGGTGCACGTGACAGGCTAGAACCAAGTCTGGTTGGATGTTTAGGTATCGGCCTTCTTGGAGCCAATCAGTGGGAGTGCCGGGGCCCGCTGAGGAGTCTGGGAAGGGGTACTTAAAGGGGTGTGGGTCGGGGGGCGTGACCGGAAGTCGACGGGAGCGGACGGGCTGTGCCAGAGCTCCGACACAGCCGCCACTTCATCCGCCACCATCAGGACGATCCGAGCGGGGGGTGAGCCTTGGACTCCCCCCGCTAGTTGCCGGAGCCCTCCCGCGCCATCCCGGGAGGTTTTTGTGAGGCTTCTCGGCCGATCGAGCTCCATCCAGGCTCGCGGCCTACTTTCGCCCGCCGGACCGCCGCCGACATCTTGGGGCCTACCCTATCCCCAGTCCTCCGTGCCATCCCGAGTGCCCTGCAACGCAGCTGACATCCCTCTGCGGCCATCGGTGATAGCGACGACCAGCGGGGGTGACCTGGACCGCTTCCGAAAGCCCCGGCCGCGCTGAGGCCTACGGCGGCGCCTCTTCCACACGAGGCCGGCCGCCATCTTTAGGCCTCGGGCCTACTCGACTCACTAGCCCAGCGGAGGTGCTGGTGACTGCTGTGGAAGGGGGCTGCATTTACCCTCGCCCCCCATCTGTGGTGCAACCTGCCGAGGGCCCTGGAGGAATCCGAGCTGCTCTCCCCCACTGTGACTGCCTCCACCTGGACTCCACGATCTACAAAGCAGTGCTCTGCCATCTCATCAGGTACTTTTCTGCTGCCACCCCCCCCCCATCATCCCCCCCTGTGCCCCTGCTTCCCCCACGTCCACCTGGGCTGATTGTTTTGCCCCCACCCCCCCGAATCTCCCTGCATTAACCCTCCCCCCCTTCCGCTCCTGGGCCTACTTGCCCAAGCCTATTGACTGACAGAACATGTGAGCACCCCTTTACTATGGCAACCATGTGATTTTGGGGCCATGCCCCCTCCCCCGCCTTCCTGAGGCTCCTTCTCAGCAATTTTCAGCTTTACTACCCCCGGGAGTCGCATCCTCACCCACTCAGCCCGGCCGTGCACCCCATGGGGAAGATAGGAGACCAAAGAAAGTCCTACGCTTCTGTGCTTCTCCCCCAAACTTCTTCCACCATGGACCGTTATCTACACAAGTCCATCCCCTCCTCCCAACTGGAGGGAGACCCTACATTGGATCCTTCAACTCGCCATGAACCAGATTTGAACTGCCCGGACGCTCCCTCACCCACCCTAGACCAGGGGTCCCCCACTTTGCTGAAGGCAGATGTCCTAGACGCTAAGCTCCAATCCCTGCTCAAAGCTATCACTCACTCCATAACTCAGGAAATTGGGAAGCTGGCCAAGGAGCTGAGGGGTGAGATTGACCAATTGGGCGGCCGCACGGACACCCTAGAGACTAAGTTTGATGAACTGGTCCAATATGTTCAAGTGTTAGAGGAAGATAACGCCACTGTTAAACACTCTGTTTCTCAACTCCAAACGCAGCAAGAAGACCTCGAGAATCGTGAACGCCGGCAGAACCTGTGGATTAGAGGCATTCCTGAAGCGGTGGAGGACAGGGATCTCCACTCCTACCTTCTCAGCCTGTTTAACGTGGTGGCCCCCCAAGTTCCAGATATTGATTGGCGATTAGACAGGGCCCATAGATCACTGGCGCCTAAGCCCCCTGCAGGTGCAAACCCGAGGGACGTGGTGGTTCGATTCCACTACTTTGCAAGTAAGGAAGCACTTACACTCGCCACTCGTAACCAATCCAAGCTGGACTTTAAAGGTGCCAAAATTCAAATCTTCAATGATCTTTCGCCCATCACCTTGGCAAGGCGAAGAAACCTGCGTCCCTTGACGCTTCATCTCCAAACCCACAAGGTTCCATACAGATGGGGTTTTCCCTTCCGCCTCTAGGTGACCCGAGAAGGCACTCAGTTCTCTCTTCGTGATCTACATGAAAGCGACGCCTTCCTGCGTAGTCTTGGGCTCCCCCCTCTTCCAGACGAAGAACCTACTCCACTTCCCTCTACACCTCGGCTGTCCGCACTTCCTGCCCGAATATGAACCCCAGTTCGACCGAAGCCTTCTAGATCCAATCTCACCCCTCAACGGAGACCTTCCTTTAGACCCCCGACCTGAGGGACACTGCATCGGAACACGACTGGGCTTATCTACCCCCCTAGATGGGGCCTTGTTGGATTTTCCATGGTGCAGTTTTATGTTATTATGCCATGGCAGATCCCTCACACTTATTCCCCGACACCCATGGGGTGCACTGTTTGTTGTTTAATGCTCTTTTTTCCACTGTTTGCAACTTCAGTATATTGCCTTTTGCCTGTTATATTATTACTCATCCTGTTACTACGTTTGCTTTTTGAAAGTTGGCTGAATTCGTTTTTCCAGCTATGGAAGGCGAGGGGTGGCCTACGGGCTCCTCCCCCCCCACACTAGGTGGTCCTCGCGACCCCTATTTTGGTCCCGGGCTCGGACCTGGGCTTCCTGGAGGTTGTTTTCCTCCGGGTTTCTCTTCGGATGTCATTTTTATTTTTGGTTTTTCCTTTTTTTTGTAGTTCTTTTTCGTGGCTGCTGCCCATGCAGTCTTCCCATAGGCTGCTTCTTTTTGTTTTTTCTCTCAATGTTTTTTTTCTTCACGTTTTTGGTTTTTGTCTACGGCCTTTTTCCGGTGATTCACATATTCTTGTGACACCGCTCACCTTTACACGAGTTTCTTTTGGGAAGTTCTTTTTAGTCGGGCCTCGGTCTCCTTTGGTTTCCTTGGTGACTGACTACCACAATTTTCTAGATGTATGTCATTGTCGATAATATTGTCATACCACTATTTACCAAAATGTCAGGCTCTCTCTTTTTCTCTCCTCTAGTTTCTTTTTCTCCTCTTGCCTCTTCCTCCCTACTGCTTGGGACTCTCCTTCCACTGACTGTTTTATGCTTCTTTCTATGCTCTTTCACCAATATCCTTTGATATGTCGTTGAAGTTTTTTACCTGTAATGTGAAAGGTTTAAACTCTGTTCGGAAGAGGTGGTTGGCTCTGAAAGAGTTTAAAGCTTCTAAGGCGGACGTGATACTGATCCAGGAGACTCACTTCCGTCCTGGGGGTTCCCTCAAATTTGCCAGCAAATCATTTCCGACCTCCTTTTTGGCTTCGTATCCGTCTGGCAAGGCAGGCGTGGCAATTCTGATTGGCCGCTCCTGCCCGCTCCGAATCCAATCTACTTACCTGGACCCCCAGGGCAGATTTATTATTCTGGATTGCATGTTTCAGTCTCAACCTGTCACGATCCTAAATGTATATGCTCCTAATTCTGGTCAAGTTCGCTTTCTCAGTGCTGTTTTTGACATGTTAGATAAATATGCACACCCTTTCACAGTGATTGGTGGAGATTTTAATATGGTCATGTCCCCTGGTAAAGACAAACATGTTTTGTTCCCCCCTAAGACCCCCTCCAATGCAGACTCCCTCTCCAAATCATTCCGCAGACTTATCGGGGCCCGTCGTTTATTAGACATATGGCGAATTAAGCATCCTACTCAGAAACACTATACTTTCTACTCCCACCCTCACAAACTCTTCTCTAGATTAGACCATTTTTTCATCTCCACGCCCCTCTTGACGGCTGCGGTATCCTCGGAAATTAATCCTGTCCCATGGTCAGATCATTCCTCTGTCCATTTAGAACTCTCCCTATCCTCAACCTTCCCCCGCTCCTGTCACTGGCGGCTCAATGAGACTCTTCTACGTAACCCTGAGACTAAAGCTCAACTGACCACATGCCTTGCTGAGTATTTTGAGCTTAACGTTGGCTCCGTCTCTGGTCTGTCAGCCTCCTCTCCTGGTCTGTAAGATCTTGCAGGGACTTTCAGCGAGGTAAAAAGGAAGGAAACTACAGGCATGAACCACCTGCTATCCACTACCGCACACCACTCTCAGACTAGCACGGACCAGCCGGCTATGTATGATGTCACCCGCGGCCAGGGGAGGGAATACACTGTGATCGCGCTAACCGACCAGGTATGTTGATAACCATTACTAGGACATACCTTTCACATACATGTCTGCCACCCAGTGGACTTAAAGGGGAGAGCTGCAACACCCAGAGCAGAATGAATAAATAGGTATCTAGACTGTTTTGTGTTTAAATGGAAAAGTGGGGACAGCGCTAATCTTGGTTTAGTTTGTATATTTAAGCATATAAGCATATAAGCATACTAGATATTTCTAAAACTGAGTAAAAGTCAGCAGACCAAAACAAATGCTCAGACGGGCATCAAAAAAGCCAAAATTATAAATCTAAGCCGTTGCTGATTGCAATTATATATTGGATAGAGAATGAACATGTTTAAAATGGGCTATATGAAATCGGGCAATACAACTCAAATAATATATATTGGTTAGCATTTAAAAAGAAAGTGTTAAAAAAATTATATAAAACATGTATGGCAAAGGACGAAGTTAACTATGCCTAAATATTAAAATAGCATGACATATGGTTCCGGAAATGATGTCAGGCATCAAGAAAGTATCTGGACAATGAAATTGATTATTTGTTGAAAGGTATAGAGCGAGAGAGAGCGCACGCCAGCCAGATTACTGATGTGTAAACAGCATAAATCATTCCATGTCAGCCTCCTCTCCTGGTCTGTAAGATCTTGCAGGGACTTGCAGCGAGGTAAAAAGGAAGGAAACTACAGGCATGAACCACCTGCTATCCACTACCGCACACCACTCTCAGACTAGCACGGACCAGCCGGCTATGTATGATGTCACCCGTGGCCAGGGGAGGAAATACACTGTGATCGCGCTAACCACCCAGGCATGTTGATAACCATTACTAGGACATACCTTTCACATACATGTCTGCCACCCAGTGGACTTAAAGGGGAGAGCTGCAACACCCAGAGCAGAATGAATAAATAGGTATCTAGACTGTTTTGTGTTTAAATGGAAAAGTGGGGACAGCGCTAATCTTGGTTTAGTTTGTATATTTTGATTTTACCTTTATTTGTTGAACTTTGGAACTATGTGAGCCATGAACTATCAGGACGGCTGAACTGCTCTGTTCCCTCTGAGGGGCTGGATGCCAACGTTCTAAAGAGCACTGATAGTTGCATCTGGGGCAGATTGTCCACCAGCTAAGGGGATCCCTGAAGGGGGGGTACTAACTCTTGTGCAGGTCATGGGTGGGGAGAACATAGAGGAAGCCTTCCCTCTGCAGGTTATGACTGAGGAGAATGAGGGAGAAAGCTCCTCTCATCTTGGCCACCCTGATCTCGAGGTGTCACGGGGTGCATTCTCTTCTGCCCAAAAGAGGGATCCTGCACTGAAAAATGTCTGGCAACAGATTATCGTAAATTAATGGATTTTCACAAGTGCCTGAGGTTGAAAAAGGGTTTCCCCGATTTGTGGTCATTAGCAAGCTGCTATATTGGGTTACCAAGGTTAGGGGAGAAATGGTAGACCAGTTACTGGTTCTCCAGCCCTTCAGACACATGGTGCTCAACCTAGCCCACAATGATGCATTGGGGGGTTACCTGGGGGCTGACAAGACCAAGGGACAAATAATGGACCAACTCTACTGGCTGGGAGTGACTGCAGAGGTGAGACTTTTTTGAAGTTCATGTCCCACCTGCCAGCTGACAGCACCAATGCCTCACTTGAGGAACCAGTTGATGCCGTGGCACATTATCGAGGTACCATTTGAACGCATTGCGATGGATTTGGTGGGCCCTTTGGTGAAATCAGCTCTGGGCCACCAATACATCCTTGTGGTTACTCGATATTTCCACCCAGTATCCAGAGACAGTTCCCCTAAGACAGACTACGTCAAAAGCAATTGGCAGGGAATTGTTTAATATATTCTCTAGGACAGGTTTCCCAAAGGAGATCTTGACAGACAAGGTCACCCCATTCTTGTTTCAGGTGATGGCAAATCTGTGCAAGTTGTTCCAAATAAAACAGCTGTGCACATCTGTCTATCATCCACAGACAGATGGACCGGTAGAGCGATTCAATAAAACTCTCAATTCAAACCTTAAAAGGGTTGTGCAACAAGATGGTAATGATTGGGACTGTCTACTCCCAGCACTAATGTTTGCTATTAGGGAAGTGCCTTAGGTGTCCACAGATTTTTCACTGTTCGAATTGGTGTACAGGTGAAGACCACGGGGACTACTTGATTTAGTGAAGGAAACGTGGGAAAGTGAGGCCTCTCCCCATAAGATGGCTGTAGAACATATAACTCAGAGGAGAGAGAGGATTGCTAAGGTAATGCCTCTGGTAAAGTAGCACATGCAAAAAGCGCAGGAGGCACAAAGAAGGGTGTACAATCAGTCTGCCAAACGTAGACAGTTCCAGGTTGGGTTTGGGTGTCTGTGCTTATACCTACAATAGAAAGTAAGTTCCTGGTCAGGTGGCAGGGGCCATTTGTGGTGGCAGAAAAGGTTATGGAGGTCAATTATAAGACACACGAACCTGGGAAAAGGAAGCCCTATCAGATATACCATGTAAAGCCTTCGAAGGTTCGTGAGCAGGAAGTTGCCCTGGCTGAGGTTAATTCTAAGCCCCGGAAGGGGAGAACTCGGTCCCAGTTTCCACCTCCCTATCAAAAGCTGTAAACACAGTAGGTAAAGGAATTCTTATGCCGCGTACACATGACTGGACTTTTTGACAGCAAAGGTCCGATGGAACGAATTCATCAGACAATTCGATCGTGTGTGGGCTCCATCGGACCTTTGCTTGCCAAAAATCCAACGCACTTTAGAAATAGAACATGTTCTAAATTTTCCCGCCAGAACTCTGCTGGCCCCAGTTGGTGACAGGAAACCCGTTTGTCTGTATGCTGGTCCGACGGACCAAATACGACATGCGGGCAGCTACAGCCCCTTTCCGCGAAAATGTTTCCAGCGCAATCCTATCATGCTGGTTCTCACCGACAGGGTACTGTACATCACGTGCTCGCTGCAATAGGAAAAACACATTTTCCTATGGCAGCGACCACAAGGGGGAATGCCCCTCCAGGGGAATACCAGGCCCTTAGGTCTGGTATGGATTTGAAGGTGAACCCCCTATGCCGAAAAAATGGCGTAGGGATCCCCTTAAAAATCCATACCAGATCCTTATCCGAGCATGCAGCCCGGCCGGTCAGGAAAGGGAGTGGGGACGTGCGAGCACCCCCCTGAGCCGTACCAGGCAGCATGCCCTCAACATGGGGGGTGGGTGCTCATGCGGGCCCCCCACCTCAACGCACCTTGTCCCCATGTTGATGAGGACATGGGCCTCTTCCCGAAAACCCTGACTGTTGGTTGTCGGGGTCTGTGGGCGGGGGCTTACTGGAATCCGTGAGCCCCCTTTAATAAGGGGCTCCCCAGATCCCGGCCCCCCACCCTCTGTGAGTAAGTATGGGGTACATCGTACCCCTACCCATTCACCTGGGGGGAAAAAATATCAATAAAAAAGCACACTACACAGGTTTTTAAAGTAGTTTATTAGGCAGCTCTGGGGGTCTTCTTCTGACTTCTCTGCGCTTTCCGATTCTTCTCCCGATCTCTGACCTCTTCCCCCGCTCTCCGGTTCTTCTGCTGGGCTCCTCTGATATATTCTGCTCTTTTGCGGCTCTTTTGCTAGCGGTGACCCAGCTTTCTCCTTCATCGTCGTTGCCGTCACTTTCTTCGTCTTCTCTTCTTCTTCTTCCTTCTTCTATTCTTCCAATGTTGACACAACGCTCTCTCCCGCTGTAATGCAGTGGACACGGCGCACACCGACTTATATAGGCATAAGGGGCGGGGTTACCGAGTGATGTAACCCAGTGACCCCATCCCTTATGATGTCACAGTCCCAGCATGCCCCGGGACTGTGACGTCATAAAGAGTGGGGTCACCAGGTGACATCACTTAGTGACCCCAACCCTTATGCCTATATAAGTGGTTGCGCACTGTGTTCACGGCATTACAGCGGGAGAGAGCGCAGTGTCAACACTTTGGTCCTGAAGGGGTTAAGTCCCATGTGAGGAAGGCTTGAAAGGCAGCAGTGGGAAATCAGCACCTGTGTCAAGTTAGTGAGTGGAAGAGAGAGAGTCTCACAAGCTGTGCAGCAAGTGTGAGCCAAGTGGAGACACAGGCTGCTAACCCCTCTGTGTGGCCTGCCTTGCACCCCTACTTGGAAGAGCGTAGCCCCTGCATGGGGCCAAAGACTAGTGGTGAGCCTGCTGTTTAATTACCACTATCAGGAATTGGACTGTTTATTTACTTTGGCTGAAGTAAGCTGTCATTTTCTTTAGCCATGATTAAAATAAAAGAACTGTTTGCTTTCATCAAACTGGCTGGCAGTAATTACAGAGATACCCCCAGGTTACACTAGGAATGATGCTCTGCTGGACCTGGCAATTTCAAACCATGCAGAGATATTCATATAAAAGAACATCTGGGTTGCTCTCCAAGACTTAGACTGTGAGGGAATATTGACACCAATGGACACAGAAAATAAAGGATTCTAGTTTTTGTGGCGCTGCTCTATTAACCCTTTCACTGCCAGTTCTGAAGTGCCGCAGGGGGCTAGGTCAGTACAGCGTACGAACATCATTTCTCCCTCTCCTATAAACTTATGGTCACTTTAATAACCATAAGCTTATATCAGAATTGTTCAGCAGAGCAGTGCGGGTGGGGGTGAATTTGGGGCTTGGAGGGCTTTAGTAAACATGTGTTTACTAAGCTCCCCCTGTAGAAGAGAGGGCACATACAGTGATCACTACTGATCACTGCTATGTGCCCACTGACAGCTGATATATTGTAACCATGTGTGTTACAATGTATCAGACTGTCATCTTCTGAATGAATCGAATCTCTATACAAATTCTCATTCATTCAAGTAAAGTTTTATTCAAGTGCTGAAGAGAAAAGGGACTGTCTTCAGTCCCTTTCTCTGTCTCAAAAAAAACATATGGGGGTCTGTTTAGACCTCTGATATCTCACCAAAGACCCCCCCCAAAAAAATAAAAATGAAATGAACCACTTATGGACCGCCTGCCACCGTTTCACGGCGCGGCTGTTTGAAGGAGGCTATTGTTATGGCAGCAGCTAGCTCCGCCGCTTACCGGAGCCATCGGCAGTGGCGGAGGCAATCGCGTTCTGTCTCCTGTCAGGTATGGAGACGAGTGAGGGGAAGATGGCCCCATCCGTCTCCATACAATTGCTGGGTAGAAGCGACGTCAAAATGTCACTTCTGCCCACAGCTCTTAAAGGGCCATTTTATTAAAAAAAAAAAAATTTAAATTACAATTTTTTTATTTTTTTATTGCATTTTAGTTTAAATATGAGATCTGAGGACTTTTTGATCCCAGATCTCATATTTAACCACTTGCTTACTGGGCACTTAAACCCCCCTCAGTCCCAGACCAATTTTCAGCTTTCAGCGCTGATGCACTTTGAATGACAATTGCGCGGGCATACAACACTGTACCCAAATGAAATTTTTATCATTTTTTTCCCACAAATAGAGCTTTCTTTTGGTGGTATTTAGTTACAGCTCGGAGTTTTATTTTTTGCTAAACAAACAAAAAAAGATGCAAAAAAAAAAAAAAAAAAATCATGTTTTAATAGTTTGTTATAAAATTTTGCAAACGGGTCATTTTTCTCCTTCATTGAAGTGCGCTGATTAGACGGCACTGATGGGCTGCATTGGTGGGCACTGATGGGCTGCATTGGTGGGCACTGATGGGCTGCATTGGTGGGCACTGATGGGCTGCATTGGTGGGCACTGATGGGCTGCATTGGTGGGCACTGATAGGCTGCACTGGTGGGCACTGATAGGCATAGTTAAGGCGGCACTAATAGGCACAGATAAGGCGGCACCGATGGGCACAGATAAGGCGGCACTGATGGGCAAAGATGGGCACAGATAAGATGGCATGGATGGGTGGCACGGATAAGTGGCACGGATGGGTGGCACGGATGGGCACTGATAGGTACCACTGATAGATGGGACTGATGGGCACTGATAGGTGGCACTGATAGGTGGCTCTGATAGGTGGCACTGCTGGGCACTGATGGGCGGCACTGCTGGGCACTGATGGGCGGCACTGCTGGGCACTGATGGGCGGCACTGGGGTGCAGCACCTTTGAGGCACATTGTGGGCACTGTGGGTGGCACTGTTGGTGGCACTGCTGGATGGCACTGTGGGTGGCACTGTGGGTGGCACTGTGGGTGGCACTGTGGGCACTATGGGCACTGTGGGTGGCACTGATGGGGGCACTTACTTTTATTCAGGATGGCACTGCGGTGGGCAGGTGGGCACTGGCAGGGGGCAGGTGGTCAGCTGTATTGCTGGCCGTGATCGGGACTGATGTCCCGATCACGGCCGCCGGTGATCGGCTTTTTTTTTCTCTCCTCGCGCTGTCAGCGCGAGGAGGAATAATAGCCGATTACCGGCTCCATTCTATCACATGATCAGCTGTCATTGGCTGACAGCTGATCACATGATAAGGGGTCGGGATCGACCCCTTGCACGGATCGGTGATCAGGCGAGTCTCATGGACTCGCCGATCACAGAGCGCGCCGCGCGCGCCCCTCAGGGCGCGCGCAGGCCGCTCGTACCCGGGACGACGTCAATAGACGTAGTCCCGGAAAAGTAGATCCGCGCTAATGCCGTCATTTGGCAATAGCGCGGATCCCAAGTGGTTAAGAGGTCCTGTCATGCTTTTCTCTATTACAAGGGATGTTTACATTCCTTGTAATAGGAATAAAAGTGACTTTTTTTTTACAACAGTGTAAAAATAAAAAATAAAAGGTAAAATAAATAATAATAAACATTTTTTTTTTTTAAACACGCCCTGTCCCAACGAACTTGCGCGCAGAAGTGAACGCATACGTGACTAGCGCCCGCATATGAAAATGGTGTTCAAACCACACATGTGAGGTATCATCGTGATCGGTAGAGCGACAGCAAAAATTTTAGCCATAGAATTCCTCTGTAACTTAAAAGATGCAACCTGTAGAATTTTTTAAACGTTGCCTATGGAGATTTTTAAGGGTAAAAGTTTGTTGCCATTCCACGAGCGTGACATGTTAGGTATCAATTTACTCAGCGTAACATTATTTTTCACAATATAAAAAAATTGGGCTAATTTTACTGTTGTCTTATTTTATAATTAAAAAAAGTGATTTTTTTTCAAAAAAAGTGCGCTTGTAAGACCGCTGCACAAATACGGTGTGAAAAATTGTATTGCAATAACCGCCATTTTATTCTCTAGGGTGTTAGAAAAAAATAATATATAATGTTTGGGGGTTCTAAGTAATTTTTCTAGAAAAAAAACAGTTTTAAACATGTAAGCACCAAAATCTCAAAACAAGGTTGGTCCTTAAGTGGTTAAATGACTGTGAAAAAATAATTGTAAAAAGTAAAATTTAAAAAAAAACACAAGCATAGTAAGACCCCCTCAGGTCTGCCTGCACTCACTCCTCCACCGTGACAGCCCCCCCCCCCCCCAAAAAAAAATTTAATGACAAAAAAAAGTTCTGCTGATACCCACTGAGCAGGCAGATAACAGGTCCGTTTTCTCTCCGCTGATGCAGAGTGGATACAGACACAGCCTGCTATTCTCTATTTCCATCGCATGCCATCCGATCCAATCTGCTAGATGGATAGGGAGTGGAATCCCCATCCATCTGTTTTTAGCAGACTGGATCACATGCAGGCAGGTGTAAACAGACACATGTCCATTTATATCAGTCTCTCCATAGAGAATAATGGGTGGTCCGTTTGGGACCGCCTGAAAAATGGACAGGCAAACTCGATCATTGTACTTGTGTCAAAGGGGCCTAATACCTTGTTCAAACAGTGCATCCACAGTGCACATTTACAGGGATGCACAGGTGTTTTCCGTGCATCTTTGTGCAGACAGTCCCATTGATGTCATTTGGGAAGTAGCACCTGCACGAACAGAGCCGTTGCTCCCAATTTTATATCCATGTAGGTCCGCGTGCATGCCCCTGAGCTCACACTGTCTGCATTCAAGGTCATGTACCCACACCCACATGGATGTCAGATTGGGAACAGCAGCTATGCCTGTGTAGCTGTTGCATCCCAATTGACATAAATGTGACTGCTTGTACAGCAATGAACGGAACACCTATGCATCCCTGTTCGTGTAAACATGGCCCCCTATGGGTGTATATTTTAGTAGGCCACATGTGAGGCTTTAGTATTAATTTATCAGGAATTTTGTAAGTTATGTTGTGTTGATGTGGATTATTATTGATTTTAGTCTATTTTTAGTGAAAATAGCGATATGATGAACATTTGTGCAATTACTTCGGAGCTCAAAAAATCTGTAGCATTTTTTTGTTATTCTACTGGCCATGTGCTTTTAGAAAATGTCTAGTTTAATGGGTCTTTTCAAATTCTGAAAGCTGTAAGTGAAAAATGTAAACCTCCAGATTTATTGAGAAATTTTTGGGTAGTTTGATTTTCACAATTTTGCATAAAGGTTCAATTTAAAATGTACAAATATTTGTTATTTATTATTATTATTATTTAACTTCATACAGGTTAATCTTTTATATTTAGTAGGGATTTAACAGGAATTTTGTAAAATTAGCTGTGTTTTTATCTGCTAATAGTGGTTTTAGTGTATTTTTTGCCAATATGTTGGATTGATAAACATTTGCGTAAATACCACGGGGTCTAAAAAATCAGTAGCACCTTCTTTTTATTATAGAGGTCATATTCTTTCAGAAAATATATAGTTTTGGGAGTCTTCCACAAATTCTGAAAGCTGTAAGGGAAAAATGAAAACCTTCAGATTTTTAGAGAAAGTTTGATATTTACATTTTTGCGTATGTTCGATTTTCACCATTTCGCAAAAAGGTGCAATGTAAAAATGAAAACTTTTTGTTATTTATTAACTCCATACAGGTTAAGCTTTTATTTTTTAGTAGGAATTTAGCAAGAATTTTGTAGAATTAGGTGTGTTTTAATCTGATAATAATGGTTTTAGTGTATTTTTTGTGAATAGATTGGTTCGAGAAACATGTGTGCAAATACCACAGGGTCTAAAAAATCAGTAGCACCTTTTTTTTATTTTACTTATCACGTGCTTTCAGAAAATATATGGTTTGGGGGGTCTTTCACAAATTCTGAAAGCTATAAGTGAAAAATATAAAAAAAAGGAAAAATTGCAAAAATGATCTGGCCACCTGAGTGTACAAAATGGAGCACAGGGCCTGGTAACAAAAGTGTTAAAGTGCTATTGCTTACAGTATATTCACTTTATATGCAATGAAAAGGGCTGCTCTCCAAGACTTAGCCTGGGAGGAAATATTGGCATCAATGGACACGGAACAGAAATGTGAATTCTTCAAAAACACTGTATACAAACTCACTGCAAAGCATATTCTCATGGGTAATAAGTTTAACCACTTCAATAAAGGGCATTTATACACCCTTCATTCCCAGATCAATTTTTAGCTTTCAGTGCTCTCACACTTTGAATGCCGATTACTCAGTCATGCAACACTGTACTCAAACTAAATTTGTATCATTTTTTTTTCATACAAATAGAGCTTTCTTTTGGTGGTATTTAATCACCACTGAGTTTTTTTATTTTTTGTGGCATAAGTGAAAAAAGAGCAAAAAGTTTGAAAAAAACACTTTTTTTAGTTTTTATGATAAAATTTTGCAAATCAGTCATTTTTGTTCATAAATTCAGGCCACAATTTATACTGCTACATCTCTTTGGTAAAAATAACCCAAATTAGTGGATATTAGTCCAAGGTATTTTGAAGATGTAATTTTTTCCCACAATTCTTGGGAAAATTAAGAATTTTTTGTCCCACAAAATTGTCATAATAACAAGTTATTTCTCACACACAGCATATGCATACTTCCAATTACACCCCAAAATACATTCTGCTACTCCTTCCGAGTTTGGCAATACCACATGTGTGGGACATTTACACAGCCTGGCCACACAGAGGTCCAACATGCAGGGAGCACCGTCAGGGGTTCTAGGAACATAGAATTACACCTTTCATTTCCTAGCCACCTATTACATTTGTGAAGGCCCTGGAGCCCCAGGACAGTGGAATTACCCACAAAATGACCCCATTTTGGAAAGCAAACATCCCAACGTCTATTCTCTGAGGCATAATGAGTCTTTTGAACAGTTCATTTTTTTTCCACAAGTCTTCGGAAAACGTGGAAAGAAAATTAAAATCTTTTTTTTTTTAAACAAAGTTGTTAATTTATAAGATATTTTGAACACATAGCATGTATATAGAAAAAATTACACCCCAAAACACATTCTGATGCTCATCCTGAGAATAACGATACCACATATCTGGGACTTTTATACAGCCTGGCCACATACAGAGGCCCAACATTGAAGTACAGGCATACCCCACTTTTAAGTATACAATGGGGTTTATTTACTAAAGCTGGAATGTGCAAAATCAGGCTCACTTCTGCGTAGAAACCAATGAGCTTCCAGGTTTTATTACCAAAGCTTAATTGAACAAGCTGAAGTTAGAAGCTCATTGGTATCTATGCAGAAGTGAGCCTGATTTTGCCCTTTCCAGCTTTAGTAAATAAATCCTATTGTGTACTTAAAAGTGGGGTATGCCTGTAGTACCTTCAGGCATGTTATGAGCATAAATTACACATCTCATTTCATTCCTACCTATCATACTTTTGAAGGTTCTTGAGCACCAGGACAGTGGAATTACCCACAAAATTACCCCATTTTGGAAAGAAAACACCCCAACGTATATTCTACAGATATGTACCTGGATACCCTGATGGGCTGGAGACAGGTACTCGACTACTCTGATGGGCTGGTGACAGGTACTTGGTTACTCTGATGAGCTGGTGACAGCTATTTGGGTACTCTGATGGGCTGGAGATAGGTACTCGGGTACTCTGGTGGCCTGGTGACAGGTACTCTGTTGGCCTGGTGACAGGTACTCAGGTACTCCGATGGCCTGGTGACAGGTACTCAGGTACTCTGATGGGCTGGTGACTGGTACTCAGGTACTCTGATGGGTGGTGACAGGTACTCAGATGGGGAGTGACAGGAACTCAGATGGGCTGTGACAGGTACTCAGGTACTCAGATGGGCTGTGACAGGTATTTGTGTACTCAGATGAACTGTGACAGATACTCAGATGGGCTGTGACAGGTGCTCAGGTACTCGTGTAGTCAGCTGAACTGTGACAAGTACTCAGGTACTTGGGTACTCAAACGAACCGTGACAGGTACTCAGGTACTCATATAGACTGTGAAAGGTACTTAGATACTCAGATGAACTGTGACAGGTACTCGGGTACTCAAATAGACTGTGACTGGTACTCAGGTACTCAAATGGACTGTGACAGGTACTCGGGTACTCAGATGAACTGTGACAGGTATTCAGGTACTCAGATGGACTGTGACAGGTACTCGGGTACTCAGATGGGCTGTGACAGGTACTCGGATACTTGGGTACTCAGATGGGCTGTGACAGGTACTCAGGTACTCGGGTACTCAGATGAACTGTGACAGGTGCTCGAGTACTCAGATGGGCTGTGACAGGTACTCGGGTACTCAGATGGACTGTGACAGGTATTCAGGTACTCAGATGGACTGTGACAGGTACTCGGGTACTCAGATGGGCTGTGACAGGTACTCAGGTACTCGGGTTCTCAAATGAACTGTGACAGGTGCTCGGGTACTCAGATGGGCTGTGACAGGTACTCGGGTACTCAGATGGACTGTGACAGGTACTCAGGTACTCGGGTACTCAGATGAACTGTGACAGGTGCTCGGGTACTCAGATGGGCTGTGACAGGTACTCGGGTACTCAGATGGACTGTGACAGGTACTCGGGTACTCGGATACTCAGATGAACTGTGACAGGTACTCAGGTACTCAGATGGGCTGTGACAGGTACTCGGGTACTCAAATGGACTGTGACAGGTACTCGAGTACTCAGATGGGCTGTAACAGGTACTTGGGTACTTGGTTACTCAGATGGTCTGTGACAGGTACTCAGGTACTTATATGGACTGTGACAGGTACTCAGGTGAACTGTGACAGGTACTCAGATGGGCTGCGATAGGTACTCAGGTACTCAGATGGACTGTGACGGGTACTCAGGCACTTGGGTATTCAGATGGGCTGCGATAGGTACTCAGGTACTCAGATGGGCTGTGACAGGTACTCAGGTATTCAGATGGGCTGTGACATGTACTCAGGTGCGTGGGTACTCAGATGGATTGTGACAGGTACTCAGGTACTCGGGTATTCGGATGGGCTGTGACAGGTACTTGGGTACTAAGATGGGCTGTGACAGGTACTTTGATGGCTGGTGATAGGTCCTCTTTATTGGGGGGCAATCAGTGTGGTTGGTGTACACTGTATCTGGGTACTCAGATGAACTGTGACAGGTACTCAGATACTCATATAGACTGTGAAAGGTACTCAGGTACTCAGATGAACTGTGACAGGTACTCGGGCACTCTAATAGACTGTGACAGGTACTCGGGTACTCAGATGAGATGTGACAGGTACTTGGATACTCAGATGGACTGTGACAGGTACTCAGGTACTCGGATGAACTGTGACAGGTACTCAGGTACTCGGATACTCAGATGAACTGTGACAGGTATTCAGGTACTCATATAGACTGTGAAAGGTACTCAGGTGAACTGTGACAGGTACTCGGGTACTCAAATAGACTGTGACAGGTACTCGGGTACTCAGATGGGCTGTGACGGGTACTCAGGTACTCGGATACTTAGATGAACTGTGACAGCTATTCAGGTACTCAGATGGGCTTTGACAGGTACTCAGGTACACAGGTGGACTGTGACAGGTACTCGGGTACTCAGATGAGCTGTGACAGGTACTCGGGTACTTGGGTACTCAGATGGGCTGTGACAGGTACTCAGGTACTTATATGGACTGTAAGAGCTACTCAGGTGAACTGTGACAGGTACTCAGGTACTCAGATGGGCTGCGATAGGTACTCAGGTACTCAGATGGACTGTGACAGGTACTCGGGTACTTGGGTATTCAGATGGGCTGCAATTGGCACTCAGGTACTCAGATGGGCTGTGACAGGTACTCAGGTATTCAGATGGGCTGTGACATGTACTCAGGTACGCGGGTACTCAGATGGATTGTGACAGGTACTCAGGTACTCGGGTATTTGGTTGAGCTGTGACAGGTACTCGGGTACTAAGATGGGGTGTGACAGGTACTTTGATGGCTGGTGATAGGTTCTCTTTATTAAAGGGGGCAATCAGTGTGGTTGGTGTACACTGTAAGCGGTAGCAAGATGTTACTGCAAACTCCTTCTCACACACGATCAGTGTGTGAGGAGGAGAACCCGGTAACGCGGTTTGTTGACATTCTGTGGCCGGCTGTGATTGGACACAGCCGGTCACGTGGTAAAGAGCCAATTTTGGGCAAGATCCATCCCCAATCACTGCTCTGCAGCCACCATAGGGGCGTGCACAAGCGCCGTGCACATGGGCAGTACATGTGGCCAGCTATGATTGGACACAGCCGGTCATGTGGTAAAGAGTCTTTTTTTATTGGCACTTTACATGGATCTGGGGTGGGCTGTGTCTGAGGGACATGCCTCATCCCTGATCGCCACGCTCCTTCATTCCCTTGATGTTGCCCATCCTATCAACCCCATCACTCCTTCAACAAAAGATCCCATTTAAAGCATACACAGGCTTTTTAATGATCTTACATTTTATGTGTGGGTCATAAACATAAGGTGAGATCACAAATAGTGTCGGTTTTTCAAAAGGGGAAGAGAAGTAGAGTGGATGAGAGTGTTGAAGCACAATTAAAAGGTACTGAAGAAACACATGGAGACTTTGGTGTATTTGGACATTTTTTCTTTGTGTAAAGTGGTTTATAATGGGTTTTGTTATAATGCTTTGGGATCACTCAAAGTAGAGGTGAAAGCATATCCCTGTGTCCCAGAGTATGGAGTGTAGGCTTTTGCTAAAACCAATCCAAAGGGCTAATAAATGTAAAAAGGAAAGGATCACCCATACTCCTGACCAGCCCAGGTGAAAAAACAATACAGAGTGGCCTCAGATTACACATCTTGACGAAAACACACACCCTGGTGCATTTCACCACACCAACAGGGGCTTAGTCATAGGGACTAAGATCTGATGGGTGGGTCGATATGCATCAGGGTGTGCGGGTTGGTGGGGATATGTAGTCTGAGGACGCTCCTTATGGTTTATTATGGGTGTTAGGAAATATTAACGCCACACTATTTTTGATTTTAAGCTTCCATCAGATTTGTTACCACCCCCATAGCCTACCAGACACTCATCAGAAGCAAAACATGTTGCGTTATCTATTGCTACTTGTCCAGTGAAGAAGAGAGATAACTTGTGATGTCTGCCAACTGTAACTGAAAAAAGTGAGAAAGAAAACCAGCCACCAAAGTCGGACAGCTGTTTAGTGTTAAAAATGGGATTTTTATATACAGCTTACCTGTAAAATCCTTTTCTTGAGAGTACATCACGGGACACAGGAGCTTCGTTACATAGTGGGTTATATAGGCACCTCTGGTGATTGGACACTGGTTAACCCCAATCAAGGAGAATTCCTCCCCTATATAACCCCTCCCATATGTGAGGCACCTCAGTTTTGTAGCAAAGCAATAAGAAACCACGTAAAACCCAAGAGGGGCGGGAGCCCTGTGTCCCGTGATGTACTTTCAAGAAAAGGATTTTACAGGTTAGCTGTATATAAAAATCCAATTTTCTTGATCATACATCACGGGACACAGGAGCTTCATTACATAGTGGGATGTCCCAAAGCAATGCCCAGATTGAGGGGAGAGAGACACAGATCATAATTATAGACCGCCAGGGACCTGAGGACCTAAACTGCAGCCTGCAGTACACTGCACCCGAAGGCGATATCCTCTTGTCCTCTGACATCCACCTGATAGAATCTGGTGAATGTGTGGACTGATGACCAAGTTGCAGCCTTACAGATCTGAGCCAGGGAGGCCTGGTTCACTGCCCAAGAAGCACTTACAGCCCTAGTAGAGTGCACTTTCACTTGAAAAGGAGGAATCTTCCCCTTTACACTATAGGCCTGAGAAATAACCTATCTAATCCACCTTGAGAGAGTGGATTTTGACGCCGCCTGGCCCTTCCTAGGGCCTTCCGGCAAAATAAACAAGCAATCAGTTTTCCTTATCAGAGCAGTTGCCCGAAGATATATACTGATTGCTCTAACCACATCCAAAGTGTGCAAAGATTCTTCTTCTGCGGACTGTGGGTCCGGAAAAAAGGATGGTAGGATTACGTCTTGAGTCAAATGGAATCCCGAAACCACCTTAGGTAGAAAGGACCTGTTGGGACGCATGACCACCGGTCCTTATGAATAATTAGATACGGCTTTTTGCTGGAAAGAACTGCTAGTTCTGATACTCTTCTAGCCGTAGATATGGCTACCAAGAAGACCAATTTTTTAGTCAGGAGAACTAATGAAGCCAGATACAAAGGTTCAAATGGTTGCCCCTGCAAAGCCGAGAGAACCAAATTCAGAACCCATGGGCATACCGGAGGTTTGACTGGCGGTCTTATCTGCATGGCCCCCTGGATGAAAGCCCACACCAGGGAATGCGATGCAAGTGGCTTCTGAAAAAATACTGACAGGGCCGAAATCTGCACCTTGATAGTGCTAATGGCCAAATTCATTTTTAGGCCTGACTGGAGAAAGGCCAAGATCCTGCTAATGACATACTTTCTAGGATGCCATTTCCTGAGTTCACACCAGGAAACATATGCCCTCCAGATTTTGTAATAAATAAGCCTGGAGGCCGGCTTTCTGGCATTGACCAGAGTAGAAAGGACTGGCCCCGAAAGGCCACGGTCTCTCAGAATGTGGGTCTCAGCAGCCAAACCGTCAAATTCAGACTGCGTAAAGCAGGATGGTAAATTGGACCCTGTGAGAGCAGATCTGGCCGGAGAGGGAGGATCCATGGCCTGCCTACTGCCAACTTCATGATCTCTGCATACCACGGTTGCCTGCGCCAAGCCGGGGCCACCAAAAGGGCCAATTTTGTCTCCCTCTTGACTCTTCCCAGGAACCGCGACAGAAACGGGCTCGGGGGGAAGGCATAGATCAGATTGTACTGATCCCAGGGAACTGTCAGAGCATCTGACCCCTGAGCAAGTGTATCTCTTGTCCTTGTGCAGATTTTGTAATAAATAAGCCTGGAGGCCGGCTTTCTGGCATTGACCAGAGTAGAAAGGACTGGCCCCGAAAGGCCACGGTCTCTCAGAATGTGGGTCTCAGCAGCCAAACCGTCAAATTCAGACTGCGTAAAGCAGGATGGTAAATTGGACCCTGTGAGAGCAGATCTGGCCGGAGAGGGAGGATCCATGGCCTGCCTACTGCCAACTTCATGATCTCTGCATACCACGGTTGCCTGTGCCAAGCCGGGGCCACCAAAAGGGCCAATTTTGTCTCCCTCTTGACTCCTCCCAGGAACCGCGACAGAAGCGGGCTCGGGGGGAAGGCATAGATCAGATTGTACTGATCCCAGGGAACTGTCAGAGCATCTGACCCCTGAGCAAGTGTATCTCTTGTCCTTGACACAAAATTGTCCAGTTTCCTGTTGAACCTGGATGCAAACAGATCTACGTCTGGAGTACCCCACCTGTGACATATGTTCCGAAACACGTCGGGGTGCAGAGCCCATTCTTCTGGGCACAACTGCTGGCGGCTCAGAAAATCCGCCTGCCAATTTTCCACTCCTGGAATGAAGACTGCAGAAAGACATGGAACATGCTTTTCTGCCCAGACAAGTATGCGATTGACCTCTTTTTGGGCCACCAGACTCCTGGTAACGCCCTGGTGATTGATATAGGCCACTGCTGTGGCATTGCCCGAACAGGGACACCTCGTAGTCTGTAAGACCACTTTATGAGAGCCATATAAATTGCCCGGATCTCCAGGACATTTATGGGCAATAGCTTCTCGATCGTAGACCATTTCCCCTGCGAGCACGTCTCCTCCAACACTGCTCCCCAGCCTGTCAGTATCATAGAAATGTACTCACCAAGGCCAAGATGCCGAGAGCGGTCGCTATTGCGACTCGGCGCAGACCACCCCTGAAGGTGGCACAGAGGGTGGTTGCACCAAGAGGCACAAGCTACCAGTAGGACAGTCACTTGCTAGTAGATCAGCAGGTAGCTTGAGCAGAGCTGAAAGGTGATGTCCCGTGGGAAGGTCCAGAAGCAAAGGTAGCAAGTACGTAAGGCAAAGGCAGAATCCAGGAGACAGGCCAGGGGTCAAACACAGTCCAGATCAGAAGACAACAAGTACAAGGAACGCTGAGACAGAAGGATAATCCAAGACAAGCTGGGGTCGAACACAGGAGATAGCATGTATGTCCAGATGCAGGCTGAGGGTCAAACACGTTTAGAAAGTGGGAGTCCAAGGTCAAGCCAGAGGTCGGGTCAGGAGAAGATCAGCGAGGTCGATGAGGCAATCCGGGTCACAATGGGTAATGCAGATCACAGGAACAGACGTGGGAATCACAGGAAGCTGAAGACAAACCAGCAGTGTGTTTGGATGACCTCACTTCCTTTATAGGTCAGCGAGGGGTCACACCCTGTGTGTGTGTGCTTGTGTGCTTTAGTTTATTCCTATTGCACACAGCTGTGCGCCAGAGCGCTTTACCCGTGCGCATCCTATGACAGTCAGGCTGGCATCTGTCGTGACAATCTTCCATGGAAGAGGAAGGAAAGTTTTGCCCTTCAGCAAATTCTTGGTTTGTAACCACCAGATGAGACTCCTGCGTGTCCCTGGGGATAGACACATAGGAAGATCCAAGGATTGGGGCTTCCTGTTCCAAGCCGCAAGGATGCATCTTTGCAGAGGCCTTGAGTGGAACTGGGCGAATGGGACGGCCTCAAAGGAGGCGACCATTTTCCCTAACAGTCTCATGCACAAACGAATGGGGGAAGATCTCCTGCCCAGAATTAGGCGCACCAGATCCCCAATGGCCAAGGCCTTTGGCCTTGGAAGAAACACCTTGCCTTGAGCAGTGTCAATGATCATACCCAGGTATTCCAACCTGGTGGCAGGCTGTAGGGACGACTTTTCTAGGTTTATGATCCAGCCTAGGCGTTCCAGGTGTTCTAGCGTTCTGGTGACGCTGTGGTTCAGGAACGCTGCTGTTTTCTCCATGAGAAGCAAATCGCCTAGATAAGCCATGACGGCTATACTCTGAGCTCTTAGGTTTGCCAAGAGAGGGTCCAGAATCTTTGTGAAGACTCAAGGGGCCGTAGCAAGCCCGAACAGCAAGGCCACAAATTGAAAATGGCGCCGCTCTACCGCGAACCTTAGAAATTTTTGGTGTGTGGGAAAAATTGGCACATGGAGATATGCATCTTTGATATCTATTGATGCCATAAACTCTCCCCCTTGCAGGGAGGAGACCACAGTGCGGATTGACTGCATTCGGAAAGGACAGGATGCGTAAAAACCGGTTCAGATCCTTCAGATCTAGGATAGGTCTGACACTTCCATTTGGCTTCGGAACGGTGAAGAGATTTGAGTAAAACCCTGAACCCTGTTCTTTTGGGTCCACTTCTACTATCACCCCCTGGGATAGTAAGTGATCTAAGGCCAGAAATAGCGGTTTTTGCTTTACTGGATCCCTGGGGATCCTTGACCTTAGAAAGCGAGAAGGTGGAATCTCCTGAAACTCTAGCCTGTAGCCCAGAGATACAGAAGAGATCACCCACTTGTCCCGGATCTCTTCCCGCCAGGCTCCTGCAAACTGCTGGAGCCTTCCCCCCACTCGGCCGAGCAGGGGTGCCCCTTCACAAGGAAGCTTTTGGGCTCTGCTTGGCAGGATTTTGCCCCCAAGTCTTTTTCTGCCCCTGGGCCCGGCCCTGAGCCTTTCCTGTAGAGGAGGGTTGAGAAGGCCGTCGCCACTGCTTAGAGCTTGATGCTCCGGGAGAGAGAGCATGCCTGAATGAAGGACACTTGCTCCTTTTGACTGGAAGGAGAGTAGATTTACCCCCTGAAATTTTTTGGACGAATTTGTCTAATTCTTCTTCAAACAAACGTTCCCCTTTAAACGGGAACCCAATCAAATGCTTCTTGCATGACAGCTCAGCTGCCCAATTCTTTAGCCATAGGGCCCTTCGCATGTGTACCAACATGAGGGACAAACGTGATGCTTGTTGGACAGAATCCAAAATCGCATCAATTATGAAACACAGAATATGAGGCATTTCTGCATACTTCTCTAATGCCTCGCTGGGAAGGAGCCCAAGCATCTGCTTAACCTGTTCCCTGAGGAACTGGCACAACCCCACGGCTGCGACTGTAGGTTGCACTACAGCGCTAGCCATGGAAAAGGAGGCTTTTAATAAGGTTTCCAGCTTCTTATCAGTTGGATCTTTAAATACCTGCGCATTATCCAAGGGACACGTCAGGTTTTTATTCACGCAAGAAACAGCCGCATCAACAGATGGGACCCCCCAATTCTTGGTGAAACTTTCCTCCAGAGGATAATGCATAGAAAACCTTTTAGGAGGAGCAAACAGTTTATCGGGATGTCCCCAATCCTCATACAACAATTCATCCATTAAAGGATGAATTGGAAAGGAACTGGCAGTCTGTGGGGCTTTCCTGACTCCCAGGGAAGAAACAGAGGGTGTAGCGACTTCAGCAGCAGGCATTCTGAATGTGGTACGCACCAATTCAGTATAATACTGCACCTGTTTTCTGAGCGCCTGGGAGGAGGGGACTCTCTCCTCTTCCTCTGAATTATCCGACTGCTCCTGATCCCTGTCCCAAGACAGGGATCTCTCTTCATTTTCAGAAGAATCATCTGAGAGAGGAATTTCAGCAGAGGGAGGGGATCTACCCCTTTTCCTGCTATCTTTCAGGGAAGCAGAAATAAAATTCATTATTCTCCCTTCAAAATCCTCCAATGTAGCCCTAAGGGAGTCCTCAGTGACATAAACCGGGGCTGGGACATTAGGAGAGGCTGCAAAACCTGACAGGGGCACTGACTCGTCTTGAGAGGCTGGCTCCAGTCTTGCAGGGGGGATGGTAACTTACAGGCACCTTTAGAACCCCTGGACCTAGGCAGTGATTTACCAGTGCCTTTGCTACCTCCCCCTGAGACCCTCTTACGAGGAGACATAGTCCTAAGCTACAAAGCAGAGGTACTAGTACAAGTGCAATCACTGTTGTGCTTAAAGTCTCACAATAAATATATATGCTTAAACTGCACAACCTGATGCTGAGTAGGTGTCTAAGGTTTACCTGGATCCAATCCCCTCGGATGCTTACTGCCCACAGCTCCTGTGTCTCACACTTACAGCCCTCTGACGCTCTGGGCTTTTTAAATCTGCCGCCTGGCGCCTGCACAGTACAGTGCCGTGCACACTGACGTGCACGGCTCACAACCACACTCCCCCTCCTCCATTAGACCAGGAACGCGCCCGGAGCGCATGCACGAGGACCACGGGATCCAGGGGGGGAAGGAGAACTCCACCGGAGCTGCGTGGGACCCCCAGACTACGTGGGACCCCTGTGTTACCTTGTTGTGGCAGGGCCTGCAGTGGAGACGGGAGACAGCTGGAGAACCAGGCTTCACTAAGCGTGTGTACTGAAAGGCATGTAAGTATGCATCAGGCTGCTCTTACTCCCTCTAGTGGTGGAAACCAGGTAAGACATACAACTACTCAAAATGAAGAAATCCATCATATAATTACATATATAGGATTAACTTCCCTTACCTGTCCTCGCTGCAGGAATTGCTGAAACAGACAAATTCCAGCCTTCACCCATCACGGCGGGCAGTGTTAGCCAACCTTCAGGTTTATCTGGGGCTCTTTCTCGGAAGAGCCTCCTACCTGGACCATGTAAAAGACTCTGCCTGAAACTTTCGTGCGCTCTGTATAAACAGTGCACCAAGTCTGGTTTTCCCAGAGCCCAGTCTTCCAATAGGAGAGGACTTACAGGCGAAACCTTGCTTCTTCGGCTGATGAGGCCCGGGTACCATACCATCTTGGGAGTCAAATATTGGCCCGAGGTATGGATCCGGTTTGTTGTAGCCCTTAGGCCCCCGCAGGGACCTGCACAGAGCTAAAGTTTTACGTGACCAACCACCATAGACACTGGCGAAAAAACTGAGGTGCCTCCCATATGGGAGGGGTTATATAGGGGAGGAATTCTCCTTAATTGGGGTTAACCAGTGTCCAGTCACCAGAGGTGCCTATATAACCCACTATGTAATGAAGCTCCTGTGTCCCGTGATGTATGATCAAGAAAGACCTGTTAGTAGTTTAGAGTGAAATAAAGAGGACTGAGTTATGCAGTAAAGAGTTTGACAGGACAGAAATAGGACTCCTTGTGTTTGTGTTGCTGCTACAACCCCTACTGACACTTACTAGCTGGATTTTTGTCATTCTGGTTGTTGGACATGTCCTTAAAATACACACCTATATTTTAAAGCCAAAACTAAAGACACATGGGTTGAATCAATAAAGGCGACTAGACTATTCACTTTGCAAGGAAACTTGCCCAAGAGCTGAGTAAATGTGGTAAAACTTTACTTTGCAAAGAATATCCAATCACGTGCAAAGATGAAAAAAAAAATGTTGATTGCAGTTTCACCTAATTCACTAAGCTCTGGGGCAAATTCCCTTGCAAAGTACAAATTCTCTTGCAACGTTAACAGCCAATCGGCATTCAGTAAATCAGCACTGTAGTCCAGATTCTCCAACATTAAAGAAACTAAATGAATACGAAACGTAAATTTAACTAACCAAAACAGCTATGTTTTTATGCATAGTATCAAATAAAAAAAAGAAGCTTCTTCCTTATTTTGCCAAGAAAATAATAAATAAACTACACAGGGGTTGGGCCATTTTAGAAAAAAATTGTTAGAAAAAATGATGTTAGGGTTATGCTAAGCATGCCATTGTAATGTCTTGAAATACAATGTATAACACAACAAATTCCTTTTTTACACAGTATTTTTTCCTCAATAAATTGTGTAAAACTATACTAGTCATAAAAAACTTGTTGCTATTTTTTGAGACTGAGGACTGGAGAAAAAAACATCTGTAGGTATAATATACCAGGATGGGAATATAGTTTTTTTTTTTTTTAAACTCTATTTCTTTCACACAGGAGCTTAGTGGTTGGCGGCTGTGAACAGTACAAGTGTAAGTTAAGTGTTTGACACACAAATTTTGGAATAGGTGCTTGTGGCATGAACAAGCAATTTCGATCAGCACAATTCAAGTAAAATACAAGCAAATTAAATATTTAGGTCAAAAACAGATATTATCCACAATTTAGGAAAACTGTAGGGATGCTAGTCAGCAATGAGGCTCTCAGACACAATTACAGTTTTCTGCCAGATTAAGAATTGTGTCATGTTTGCTGTCAAGTGACAAAAAAGGTCAGCCGTGTGAGTTATAGACACTATCAGATTGCAATTTGCAAAACAATATCAGCTTTGCTGCCAAATAACAAAAATTCAACCAAAGCCTATCAGCTTATATCAGCAATGTTGTAAATGCACAGCTTTGTCTAGCTGTAGTCTAAAGCATGAGTCTGAGTCTCACACTTTATTGCAGTTATTTTTCTCATTGCCAATTTTAAAAGAATGTCAGCTTTGCGCTAAATAAAACAAAACAAGACATTTCCGGCCTATTCTGGTGCTCGGGCACTGAAAAGATGCCACAAAATGTTTACAGCTGGACCTCAACTGTCAGATTTTTGAACATTTGCTGCAAGGTGAATCCTGCATTTTTTCATGATGTTTATGGTCCATTCTGGTGCTCTGACAAAATTGTGTCATGTTTGTTGTCAAGTGAAAAAAATGAGCCAAAGTCTGTTAGCTTTCTTTGAAAGAAAAGTAAAGTACACTGACCAGTAGTGTGAGTTATAGACACTAACCAAGTTTTTTTTTTTTTTCAGATTGAAATATATAAAATGCTGTCAGCTTCAGTGATAAGTAATAAAAATGCAACCACAGTGTGTAATCTGTGGAGAATATAATGTTAGTGAGGATTACTCATTATCCATTAAGTAAATGTTACATCCCTATGACGAAACACGTCAAGCTGATACTCTCAAATGTCATTTCTGGCCAGGAAAGTGGAAAGCCGCATGTACACCATGTATCCATCCTAGTAGCACCAATGATTTCAGTGACACTGGTTTTGTCTAAAATACATTTTTACTATATTAATTGTAAGCTGATTTATTTTTTTATAATAAACCCAAGGATAATACTCTATGAGAAGCTTTCTTTCTTATTCATCATATACTGCACATCACTCACCCTGGGAACTCTGGAGCCATAATGGAAGGAATCCATCACAGAGGAGTCAGTGGATGACACGAGAGAACATTGCATTGGGTTTGGTCCCCAGTAAATGACTTAAAAGCACAGAAGACTTCTCTTGCTATAGGGCAAAGGAGTCCAACACATCTGGTGAGTTTGGAATTTTACACCACTCTAGTTGGTGGAAGTATTGACATTGATGGACACACGGAGCAGTGCAGCACTTTTTTTGAACTTATAAGGACTTTATTGCACTTATAAGAGTTTATGTACTTTAACATTGTTACCGTATATACTCGAGTATAGGCCGACCCGAATATAAGCCGAGGCCCCCAATTTACCCCCAAAAAAACTGGCAAACTTATTGACTCGTGTATAAGCCGAGGGTGAGACATGCCTGTCCATCCCTGTGTGTGTGTCCGTCCATCCCTGTGTGTCCGTCCATCCCTGTGTGTCCGTCCATCCCTGTGTGTCCGTCCATCCATCCCTGTGTGTGTGTGTGTCCATCCATCCATCCATCCCTGTGTGTGTGTGTGTCTCCATCCATCCATCCATCCATCCCTGTGTGTGTGTGTCTCCATCCATCCATCCCTGTGTGTGTGTGTCTCCATCCATCCATCCATCCCTGTGTGTGTGTGTATCCATCCATCCGTGTGTGTGTGTATCCATCCGTGTGTGTGTGTATCCATCCGTGTGTGTGTGTGTGTGTGTGTGTGTGTGTGTGTGTGTGTGTGTGTGTGTGTGTCCAGCCTACCTGTGTCCCGAGCCTTTGTCCCGAGCCTCCGTCCCGTGCCTTGCCTCCGTCCCGTGCCGTGCCTTGCCGCCGTGCCTTGCCTCCGTCCCGTCCCGTCCCGTGCCGTGCCTTGCCTTGCCTCCGTCCCGTGCCCTCTTCGTCGGCGCCTCGGCGGCCATTGTAAAATTCAAAAGCTGCGCCGCCGCCTTCGCCTGTGATAGGCGGAACACTGAATTTCCCAGCAGCCTGTGTTCCGCCTATCACGGACATCGTATCATCCTCGTCCGTAGTACGAGGATGATACGATGTCCGTGATAGGCGGAACACAGGCTGCTGGGAAATTCAGTGTTCCGCCTATCACAGGCGAAGGCGGAGCCGGAGGCGCGGCTTTTGAATTATAGAATGGCCGCTGTCTGTCTGCTCGACACGCTGATCGAGCGGGCAGACAGCGATGACTCGAGTATAAGCCGAGGGGGGCACTTTCAGCCTCAAAAAAGAGGCTGAAAATCTCGGCTTATACTCGAGTATATACGGTACTTTATTTAGGAATGCACTTTATTAATGTCACTTTAAATCATATGATATAAATATATATTGGTACATTTAAGTATGAATGTAAGAAAGCAATGCATAATCACTGTGTTATATATTCACTCAAGGTTATAAATGTAAACGTTTAACAAAATTACAATCACTACATAGGAGGAGCAGGCGCAGTTCATTTGCCATTTACTTTTAAACAAAGAAGCCACCAGCAATTTTGTATGTAAGAGAAAATAAATATTTCTAAGAACCTCCCTTGGCTGTGATAGGTCCTCTCTATGGACCCCCGATTACTCCTCTAGCCTCAAAAGCATCTTATAAAGACAAAATCATTTGATCAGATGCATTACAAGCCATACACAACTTGTAAGCATCAAACTGAAATCAAAAGTGACAAAATCCTCATTACTTTATGTTTTTTTACATCACAAAGGGGAGGCGGATGTAGGTGTACCTCTCTCCCCTATCTTCTCCTCAGCACACTGAGCGGTGGCAGTACTGGGCTCCCTGATTGCTCAGCAGAGCCTGGTTAAAGCAGCAGTGGTTATGGGGAGGGGTACCCCCTTCTGGCACCTGCGTAAATGATTAAGCGGCTGTATAGACACTCGGATCACATTTACTTTGTTTGAAATCACGGATTTAAAAAAAATTATATCTCGATCATTGCTGCAGCCACATCGATGACCGAGATATCACCCTTCTTGTCCAAAAATGTATATATACTTACATTGAATGGGAAATGGTTAGCACAAGCCACCCATGACCCCTCTAGCTGCATGCAGTTTGAAGTGAAAGTGGAAGTAAAGTCCAGTTTTTAACTTATACCTACTGGTAAATCTATAATAAAGATTACCTGTAGGTACAGTGAATATCTCCTAAACTTGCACTGTTTAGGAGATATTCACACGGAATGCGGCCGGTGACATCACCAGCACTTGCACTCTATAAGGCCTGTATACCCATGACTTACCTACAGAGCTCCTGGCCGGGGCCCCGACCATTTATACAGCTGGAGGCTGTGAACCTGGAAGGAAGACTGAGTGAAGATGGAAGCACCGGGGAGCCGTGACAGCACTGCACTTGTGGGCTCTATGTGCAGGTAAGTCTGTCATAATGTGCTAGTATTCGAAGCATACTTATCCCAACAGGGGACCTGATTGTTTTTTTTTTTTTTGTGGTGGTTTACTGCTGCTTTAATCATAAAAATTACAACAAATACTCTAGAGCAGGGATATGCAATTAGCGGACCTCCAGCTGTTGCAAAACTACAAATCCCATCATGCATCTGCCTCTGGGTGTCATGCTTGAGGCTGTCAGAGTCTTGCTATGCCGCATGGAACTTGTAGTTCTGCAACAGCTGGAGGTCTGCTAATTGCATATCCCTGCTCTAGAGTCTGGTTGTAGTAGGTCTCTTACATCTTAGAAACATTTGCAGCATGTTTGTATATTAGAGGGCTGGCAGCACGCTTCTGTTTCCATAGAAAGTGAATAGGAAAACAAAGCCTCTGCATTGAACATTCATTTCTCAACAAGCTACAGAGGTGAATGTGACTTGTTTTAAAGTGCCTTTTCAGCTTGTTCAGACTGTGCTTATACTTTACTATGCATGGTCTGGGCACAGGTTCATTTTAAAATAAAATAAAATTGTGTGTGTGTGTGTGTGTGTGTGTGTGTGTGTGTGTGTGTGTGTGTGTGTGTGTGTGTGTGTGTGTGTGTGTGTGTTTGTTAGGTTTTAAAGCCTGACTCCAGAATTGCCTTTTGCAGACTCAGTAGCCGCTTTACTCTCTGAGGTTCCCTCATCTGAGGGTCCCTCAACCTTTTCTTTGATTCACTTTAAAATAAAATAAATTTGTGTGTGTGTGTGTGTGTGTGTGTTTGTTAGGTTTTAAAGCCTGACTCCAGAATTACCTTTTGCTTGATTCACTTTAAAATAGACTGATAGAAGTGAACAATTTGTGACAGTTATATTTGAAAAATGTTAATTTTTTTGCAGAAACATTTTTAATTGATGAGCTGTTTAGGAACTATCAAAACATTTTTAATTATTAGACTTTTTCTAACTGTTTGGCATTAGAGTGTACTATGTTTTCTCCTGCCCTAAGTGCTTACAGGATTGCAGCAACACTACATTCACTTTTTTTTTTTTATCAAAGACAAGACTTCAAATGAAGCAAAAGAGGATTGGGCTGCTTAGAAGAAATCCTGGCCTGTATGAAAGGCAGGAATGGAGAAGAGCACAACAATACATCAAAGTTTGTGTTTCTCTAGATTTCTACCATTCTCGGCTTGTGAACCACTTACGAATTTGGAATGCAAAACAATATTTTCTTTAAAGTGTCAATTGTATGCAACAAATCCTGTTGAAAAGTTTATTTAATATAATACCTAAGTATTAATCTATAAATTGATTCATATTCATCTATAAAAAACTAAAGCAAAAGGGAAAAGCTGAAACAAAAAATACTAAAGCGCAAATATGGAATCTCCGTGGAGTAATCTAAATGAAAACAGCTGCAACACTTAAAACGTGGTCAGTAACCAAGGGAAAATATATAAGATAAGTAGTAGTGATGCGCTATAATTAATCATCCACCCTATAATAAAGTGCAATGTGCAACGAGTGCAAAAAAAAATTAAATAAAGTGCAACAAAAATTACCGCCGAGAGGGAAGAATCACTAAACCAATTCAACTCGGCACTGCCAAAACCACACAATTGTACAAATCAATGTGCCTCTACCTCTAATTGCAACACCACCGTTAATAAATATAGATGCCTAGTGGTTGCTGGATGGGGCGAATGATTGATTATAGTGCATTACTACTACTTATCTTAAAAAAGGGAAAAGCTGTTGCTGATAGCAAATAGTCGGATTCCAGCTATCACTTTTCCAAATGATTTGAAAAATAGCAAAAACATGTCTTACCGTCTTTTAATAATGACAAAAGAGTTCTCCTTTTCAACAATTTGCACTTTAAAAGAAAAATACATATATTTTATAATTCCTTAAATTTTTATGAGCAGGATTAATGTAGTGATGAGGACATCGTAACCACATAGCACCTGGTGAAGGAACCACAACATAGAACAGGTGACTCCACCCAACACAGAAGCTTTGGTTAGCAGTAGTGTTCTTAGCTCTACAAGAGGCCAAAGAATTTAGTCTCCACCTACTGAACAGGTAAGTATTACCCCTTTTCCTTTATAGGTTTTTTTTTTCCATAAAGATTTTATTATATTTTAAAAAAACATATAACAATTATCGTTGTTGAACAAAAGAAGCAGGTCAATAAGCAAGGTATACAGGCAAATAATACACAGGATACATCTTATGTACAACACATTGAATGCACGAAACCGGCACCACATTCATAAGAGCATAGAACATAGCGCGTGGAGGGAGGATTCTCACTCCATATCCCCCCCCCCCCTCCCCAGGCAGCAATACCCAGCCCACGAGAGGAGGGATTCAAACAGGTGGTCTTGGTTCCAATAATTTGCAAAGAGTATCCTCCAGATTAAATGGGTAGAGCCCAAAAGAGGCCTACTACCTGTGGGTGAATGTCGGGTATGCCGACAGGGCAGGAAGGGAAGAGGGTTAGAACAGACATGGGAGAGAAAACAAAGAAGGAAACAGAAAGAGCAAGGAAAAGGGGTCTGGGAATGCTGCGCGTCGGTCAGCCCCGGCGGGACCCACCCCCCCGAGCCACCCCACCCCCAAGACCCCCAAGCAGGGCACCGTCTTACCCCATCAGCCATCGGCATTGTCCAGTGGTCGTAAAATGAACCCAACATGCCCAGGTGAATGAAAATTTGTGCATCCTGTCTTGTGAAGTGTGTATTAGTTCTTCCATTTCTCTAATAGTGGAGACCTTCCTAAGCCATTCACCAATTGTGGGTGTGCGAGCCGAGCGCCAATGGATTGGGATACAGAGTTTAGCCGCGTTTACCATATGCATAGCCAGTGATTTGTAATATGCCTTTTTTGTCAGAGAAGAGTGGTGTAGGAGGAACTGTTCTAGCGTATAATCCAAAGTATTTGTTGTAACTTGTGTGATGATCTCACTGACCCCCTTCCAGAAGGGTTGTAACCTCTCACAGGACCACCAGATGTGTAGCATAGTGCCTCCACTCTCGCCACATCTCCAACAGGTGTCGGGGATGGAGGGAGAGAATTTATGGAGATGCGCCGGTGTTCGGTACCATCTAGTGGCAATCTTGTAGGCATTCTCCTGGACAGCTACGTTTAGGGAGCATCTGTGAGTGTAATCATAGATCGCTTCCCATTGATCCGCCGAAAGGGGAGAGCCCAGGTCTCTATTCCAGGCTATTTGCGCGGAGGTCGGGGGCGAGGGCAGGTTCGATGAGAGGAGCACGTATATATTAGAAATTAGGTGTCTCTGCGTCGTTTTCTGGTGGCATAGGGACTCGAACTGTGTGAGCTGTCTGGACCAGCAGGACTGGTCGGTTTGGGTTGTTAGAAAGTGGCGAATTTTTCGAAAGGACCAGAAAGGGAACGAGGTTGTTTTAGAAATAGCTACCAGAGCATCAAAAGAGAGGGGGGCTCCCGAGAGTAAAAATGGAGAGCCAAAACATCTTCATGGGGCCATTCTCGGAGTAAAAAGGAACGTACCTCGCCCGGGGGAAAGGCCGGGTTACCCCTTAAGGGAGTCAGCGGCCCCGGCTCCGAGGCAGCCAAGCCAGACTTTAACGCCTGTCTAAAGGCAGAGAGGGAGGGATAGATGAAAGGGTGCAAGCGGAGTTCTTGTGGCCAATGCTTGTGGGAAAGCCAGGGGAGTTGGTGCAGAGGGCTCGCTGAAGCCGAAGTCTCCAAGGCGATCCAGGTTTTCCCGGAAGCGTGGATGCTCCAATCTACCAGTCTTGTTAGGTGACTAGCTAGATAGTATTTTTGGAGATCTGGGAGGCCAATACCCCCAAGTCTTTTCCGCCGTGTGAGCGTAGAATATTTTATGCGAGTGGCTGAGTCCCTCCGTATAAACACAGAGCAAGCCTTGCGGTAGGTGTAAAAGAAGACGGGGGAAGGTGAATTGGGATGGTTTGCATTAAATAGAAAAGCCTTGGCAGGACGATCATCTTGATTAGTGCGGAGCGACCAAACCAAGAAACATTCAGTCCCATCCATTCCTTGAAGTGGGACTGAATCCTTGCAATAGCCACCTGGAAATTGGCTGCGTACAAGTCCGTTAGTTTGGAGGTAAAATTAATCCCCAAGTATGTAATAGCTTCCTCCTCCCATCTAAAGGGGAAGACTTCCCGGCAGTGGGCCACCTCTGAGGCAGGGAGGGTAACGTTCAGGGCTTGGGATTTAGTGTAATTAATCTTTAGATTAGAAAGGGTATGGAAGTGTTCCAGCTCTTTCAGTAGGTTGGGCAAGGTAGTACGAGGCGAGCGTAGAGATAGCAACACGTCATCTGCAAACGCAGCGACTTTGAACTCCCTACCACTCACTGTGATGCCCTCGATATCAGGGTTGGTCCTAATGCTATTAAGTAGGGGCTCTAGGGTCATGATGTAGATTAAGGGGGACAGGGGGCATCCCTGGCGCGTACCATTGCTGATAGAGAAGGCACTCGACAGGTGGCCGTTAACCCTCACCCGTGCCGAAGGGTTGGAATATAGGGACATCACAAAGGCAAGCATACGGGGAGCTAGACCAACAGCCACGAGCTTCTCCTGCATGTAGTCCCAGGCCACTCTGTCGAATGCCTTCTCAGCATCCAGCGATAGAAGGAAACCCTTTGAGGAGGAGGATGTGAGCCAGTGGTGTATATTTAGGGTACGTATCGTGTTGTCCCTCGCCTCCCTTCCCGGGACAAATCCTACCTGGTCAGGGGAAATAATCTCAGGGATCAAAGGGAGCAGTCTGTTCGGCAGCATTTTTGCAAATATTTTTATGTCTACATTCAGGAGTGATATGGGCCGGTAATTAGAGACTTGGGACGGGTCCTTCCCATCTTTTGGGATAACGGCTATATGCGCCATGAGCATGTCTTGGGGCAGCGTCTGGGGGTCTGAAAGGGTATTAAGGGTCGCAAGAAATTTGGGGGCCAGCGCGTCTAGGAACAGTTTGTAATATTGGAGCGTGAATCCGTCCGGGCCTGGGCTCTTGCCGGGTTTCATTTGTTTAATTACCAGATCCAGCTCGTCCCTGGTGAGCGGAGCTTCCATGGCTTGAGCTTGTTGGGGGGATATTGGTGTCGGGGAATTGCGTGAGAGGAAGTGCCTGATGAGTTCTAGCCGGGTGTTAGACGAGGGTGAGCCAGAGTGGTTCCTGGATAAATTATATAGATTGGAGTAAAAGGTCTCAAACTCCTTAGCCATGTCTTCATTTTTGTTCAAGAGTGATCCACGAGCATTCCTCAAGTGGTGTATAGTGGACGAGGCTTTAGAAGCTTGGACTGTGCGGGCCAAAAGGCGGCCACTCTTATTTCCATGCTCGTAAAACACTCTTTGACCCATTACATAGCGGCGCCTAGTTCGTTTGTTCAGTTCCTCTAGAAGGAGCGAGCGTGTATGTATGTAGCCCCCTTTAAAGTGGACTGGGTGTCACGTACCTGGTATGAGAGCCCAGAATGCAGGGAGCGGCTCCTCGTAAGCCTCCGGCTCGAGAACCCCTGGAGGTGGAAACAGGAATTCAAGAGTTCGGAGGGCACAAGTGCCAAGCTGGAGTAAGGTAGGTTCGGACCCGCAGCAGCAAGAGATCCACAGAGGCACTGGATGGTGGACACCCGGTAGGCAGATAGAGATGTGGTCAAACAGTAGGCACAGGTGGATGACTGGAACAGCTGGTGGCAGTCCGTGGGTAACAGCAGGCACTGACGGTCAGGCTGGAACAGTAGGTGGCAGTCAGCGGGTATCAGCAGGCACTAGCAATCAGGCTGGAACAACAGGCGGCAGACAGCAGAGTCGGAAACAAGCCGGGTCGGTAGCAGGCGGGCAGCAGTGGTACACGGGAAGAGACGGAGACGTAGTCAGACAAGCAGGAGGTCGGAGGCAGGCAGCAAACAAACGAAGTCAGGGACAGGCCGGGTCACAGGAATCAGGAACAACAGAAAGCAGATAGCAGAATCACCGGACACGCTGTAGACTGGACAGCAAGGAGGAACAGAGGCAGATTCCTTAAGTAGCCCTTTGGGCGCCAAGAATGGTCGTACGGCGAGTCTGCGTGCCCCCGCGGGTAACCGTGTGCCCGTTCGTGACCCCGCGCACCCGCGTGCGCCCGTTCGTGCCGTCGCGCACCCGCGTGCGCCCGTTCGTATCTACGTGCACCCGCGTGCGTCCGTTCGCGCTAACGCGCCCAAGGATACCGACAAGTTCTCAGCAAAGGAATCCTGCGGGCAGGTCTCCTATGTGCGATTGGATCACCAGGTCGACCATGACATTGCCCCCCTCCAAGGGGCAGCCTCCGGATGCCCAACTGTGCCATCTTATCCGGGTGAGATCTTTTAAAGGCAAGGATTAATCTTTTTGTATGGATGTTGGGTTCCGGTTCCCAGGAATTTTCCTCAGGGCCATACCCCTTCCATTTAACCAGAAATTGAGTCTGATTCCGTCTCTTCCTGCAGTCTAAAATGGATTCGACCTCGTATTCGATTTCTCCGTCGATTACCACAGGTTCCGGAGGGCTGGCGTTTCGATTGCCAAAAGAATCCAGGACTGCAGGCTTGAGTAGAGATACATGAAAGACCGGATGGATCCGAAATGACTCTGGAAGCTTCAATTCAAAAGCCACATCATTCAACTTCCTCACGATTGGAAAAGGACCCACAAACTTTGGACCCAGCTTCTTAGACGGGCAGGCCAGCTTTAGGTTTAAGGTGGACAGCCAAACCTGATCCCCGACCTTGAGATCAAGTTCCCCCCTTCTCTTCTTATCAAAGACCTCCTTGTTGTATTTCTGTGTTTTGGTCAAAGTCTCTTGTAGAAGTTTATTGTTGGTTTTGAAGAAATTGAGGTCTTCCTGTACAGCAGGTAATGAACATTCGGGTAGATTATTAGATAAGAAAAGCGGGTGAAAACCAAAATTTGCAAAGAACGGAGATTGCTTGGTGGCGGAATGAGTAGAGTTGTTGTATGCAAACTCAGCTAATGGTAGAAGCGATGCCCAGTCATCTTGGGAAAATGAAGAAAAGCAACGCAGATATTGCTCCAGCGTTTGATTTGTTCTCTCAGTCTGGCCATTGGTCTGGGGATGGTAGGCCGAGGAGAGACAGAGTTCAATTTTCAGGGCCCCGCAGAGCGCTCTCCAGAACCTAGACGTGGACTGCACCCCCCTATCTGATGTGATATTAGCGGGGATGCCGTGGAGCCTCACAATCTCCCTAATGAAAGTCTTGGCCGTCTCTGCGGCCGAAGGAGTGCCCTTCATAGGCAAGAAGTGAGCCATTTTGGAGAGCCTATCCACCACCACGAACATTGTGGAATAATCCTCAGAAGGTGGTAACTCAACGATAAAGTCCATGGAGATTATCCTCCATGGCCTATCCGGGACGGGTAGCGGTTTCAGCAGACCCCAAGCTCTCGATTTACTGCCTTTGTTCCGAATACACGTGGTACATGCCTCCACATATTCCCTGCAATCTTTCTTCATCTGTGGCCACCAGAATGTACGTTGAAGCAACTCCATGGTTTTAAGTACCCCAAAATGGCCGGCCATTAAATGGTCGTGACAGGAGCTGAGAGCCGAGACTCGCACTTCCTGAGGAATATAGATCCTGTCCTTGTGCCAAAGGAGACCATCTCTGGATGATAGTGGAGTGTCAGGTGGGAGGACCGTACCGATGGAGGCCTGCTTAATTTGAGACAGTAAGTCTCCCTGGAGCAAAAGGAAGTTCCCTGAGGAGAGGATGGTATCTGGAGATGAGGGACCCTCCGGTTCACTGTACATGCGGGACAGGGCGTCGGGTTTGACGTTCTTAGATCCTGGACGGTAGGTGATGTGGAATGAAAACCTAGAGAAGAAGAGTGCCCACCTGGCCTGTCTTGGTTTCAGCCTCTTAGCAGTCTTAAGATATTCTAGATTTTATGGTCAGTATAGACCAGGATCGGGTGGGTGGCGCCCTCGAGAAGGTAGCGCCATTCCTCGAGTGCCGCCTTAATTGCCAGTAGTTCACGGTCTCCAACATCGTAGTTTCTTTCTGCCTCAGATAATTTGCGGGAGAAGAAGGCGACCGGATGCAGAAGAGACCTAAGCCCCTGTCTCTGGGAAAGCACCGCCCCGACCGCTATTTCTGAGGCATCCACTTCTAGGATATATGGCAGAGTTGAGTCGGGTGCTTTAGGATTGAGGCTGATACAAACAAGTCTTTCAGGGTTTTGAAAGCCTCCTGCGCCTTGGAAGTCCATTGGAACTTCTGACCCTGTTTGGTCAGTTCGGTGATGGGGGAAATGATGGAGGAGAACCCCTTAATGAATTTTCTATAGAAATTGGCAAACCCTACGAATTGTTGGACCCCCTTCTTATCAGAAGGGGCGGGCCAATCCAGGATAGCTGAAATTTTCTGAGGATCCATCTCAATCCCCTTCACTGCGATGATCAGACCGAGGAATTGGATGCTTCGTTGCTCGAAAACGCACTTTTCGGGCTTGGCATACAGACCATGGAGACGGAGTCGAGCTAAGACATTCTTCACATGTTCCCGGTGTTCAGCTAAAGAGGAGGAAAAAATCAGGATATCATCTAGATAGATTATTACAAACAAATCAAGGTAGTCTCTAAAGATGTCGTTTACAAAGTGTTTGAATGTGGCAGGGGCGTTGCACAAACCAAAAGGCATAACTAAATATTCAAAGTGCCCGAAACGAGTACGGAACGCAGTCTTCCATTCGTCACCCCTCCGAATGCGGACAAGGTTGTAGGCACCCCGAAGATCCAGCTTGGAAAATATTTCGGCTGATCCCAGTCTCTGGAATAGTTCGGGTACTAATGGTAGGGGGTAACGGTTCTTTATAGTGACCTTGTTAAGTGCCCGATAGTCCACACATGGGCGTAGGGAATGGTCCTTTCTTTCAACGAAGAAGATCCCCGTGCCCGCCGGGGAGGTGGAAGGTCGGATGAATCCCATCTCCAGGTTGTCGTCCAAATAGGTTCTCAGGGTCCCCAATTCTGTTTCAGATAAAGGGAAGATTCTTCCGAAAGGGATCTCTGTCCCAGGAAGCAATTCTATAGGGCAGTCATATGGCCTATGTGGGGGTAAGGTTTCAGCGCCCTTCTTGCTAAATACATCCAAAAAAGTTATGATAGTCCTTGGGTACAGCTTGTCGGACCTCAGCGTCCGTTTCTAAACAGAGTAGGGAAGAAGAGTCCTTGTTGTCAACCGGGAAACAGTGCTGAAGACAGTAGGCTGAAGGGAACTCAATCCTTCCTGTGGACCAATCGATGTGTGGGTTGTGAGCCTTCAACCAAGGCATGCCTAGTATAACAGGGAATAAAGGAGACTTAATGACATCCAGGCACAAAAGTTCTTGGTGAGTCCCAGCAATGATGGCAGACAGTGGAGAAGTCTCCTGAGTCACTGGTCCTGACTTAAGGGTAGAACCATCGGCCAGATATATTGAAAGTCCTTTCACCCTAGGCCGAAGAGGGATGTTATTACTTAAGGCGAAGGACAAATCCACAAAGCCACTGCAAGCCCCAGAATCAATAATTGCGCTGGTTTTGATAGTCCTTCCTGGGAGCTGCAAAAGAAGAGGTACAGCCAAATGAGAGGTGTTATTTAACAAGACGGGAGTGGAAACAGGAGGGATGAGAAGGCACTTACGCATTTTGGCAGGGCAGGTGCGAACGAAATGTCCCGGTTCTCCGCAGTAGAGACAAAGGTTGCCGGTCCGGCGGCGTTGGCGTTCCTCAGGCGTCAAAGATGGTCGGAGTAACCCCAGCTGCATGGGTTCTGAAGAATCCGGAGTGGGCATAGCAGGAGCAGGAGGGACCGAATGGGTGGAACTTGGGACGCGTAGCATCATCCAGACAGGGCGAGAAGTTGTAGAAGAACGCTCCAGGCGACGTTCTCTTAGGCGTCTGTCTATTTGAACAGAGAGGTCAATGAGTGCTTCTAGGGTCTCAGGGATACCCACTCGAGCCAGTTCATCTTTCAACGATTCTGAAAGGCCCATACGAAACTGGTATCGTAAAGCTGAGTCATTCCAGTCCGTGTCGGAGCTCCAGCGTCTGAACTCAGACACATAATCCTCCACGGGCCTACGACCTTGTTGGAGCGCATGCAGAGCTGCCTCTGCGGTGGCGGCAAGCTGAGGGTCCTCATACAACCGGGACATTGCTAGGAAAAAGGCATTCAGGGTATCCTTTCGTTCCAGGAGACGGTGGGCCCAGGCCTGGGGTTCGTCTGTCAGTAGTGAAATGACAAACCCCACTTTGGTTGCCTCGAGAGAGAAAGTCCTAGGTTGTAAAGCAAAAAAGAGTTTGCAGGAATTACGAAAGGCTCTGAATTTATTCCAGTTGCCAGAGAATCGTTCCGGAGTAGGGACCCTAGGTTCGGGCGGCATCATCACCACCGCAGGTGGAGCAGAGGATCCGGAGACGGCTGGTGTAGAAGCAGATAGGGCCTGGACCTGTTCCTCCAGTCGGCCGTAACCTTCCTGCAGGTTCTTCACCGCCTGGGTAAGACCAGCTAAGTGGCGGCAGAGCTCGTCCATAGGGGAGGCTCCCTGCGTGGGCTCGGACATGGCTGTCCAGTACTGTCACGTACCTGGTATGAGAGCCCAGAATGCAGGGAGCGGCTCCTCGTAAGCCTCCGGCTCGAGAACCCCTGGAGGTGGAAACAGGAATTCAAGAGTTCGGAGGGCACAAGTGCCAAGCTGGAGTAAGGTAGGTACGGACCCGCAGCAGCAAGAGATCCACAGAGGCACTGGATGGTGGACACCCGGTAGGCAGATAGGGATGTGGTCAAACAGTAGGCACAGGTGGATGACTGGAACAGCTGGTGGCAGTCCGTGGGTAACAGCAGGCACTGACGGTCAGGCTGGAACAGTAGGTGGCAGTCAGCGGGTATCAGCAGGCACTAGCAATCAGGCTGGAACAACAGGCGGCAGACAGCAGAGTCGGGAACAAGCCGGGTCAGTAGCAGGCGGGCAGCAGCGGTACACGGGAAGAGACGGAGACGTAGTCAGACAGGCAGGAGGTCGGAGGCAGGCAGCAAACAAACGAAGTCAGGGACAGGTCGGGTCACAGGAATCGGGAACAACAGAAAGCAGATAGCAGAATCACCGGACACGCTGTAGACTGGACAGCAAGGAGGAACAGAGGCAGATTCCTTAAGTAGCCCTTTGGGCGCCAAGAACGGTCGTACGGCGAGTCTGCGTGCCCCCGCGGGTAACCGTGCGCCCGTTCGTGACCCCGCGCACCCGCGTGCGCCCGTTCGTACCGTCGCGCACCCGCGTGCGCCCGTTCGTATCTACGTGCACCCGCGTGCGTCCGTTCGCGCTAACGCGCGCCCAAGGATACCGACAAGTTCTCAGCAAAGGAATCCTGCGGGCAGGTCTCTTATGTGCGATTGGATCACCAGGTCGACCATGACACTGGGCTTGTGATTGTTTGTGTATTATTTCTAGGGTTGCAATCTTTTTGGTCAGGTCGGAGATCGACGTTTGGTGCAGTTTCTTGGCCTTTCCGGCTAGCGCAATAAGTTCCCCACGAATAACGCATTTGTGCGCTCCCCACATGGATACTGCCGATACGTCCGGGGAGGCATTCTCATTGAAGTAGAGGGTGATATGGCTCTTCAAGTAATCTAGCGTCATTGGGTCGGAGAGAACAGAAGGGTTCAATCTCCACGTTTTAGACCTGGTGGTCCTGTCAGGGACCGTGAGTGTGATCGTTATAGGGTGGTGGTCAGACAAAAACATTGGTTCAATGGTCGTTCGGTGCAGTAAGGGCAGGTCTGTTTGGGAGATAAAAAAATAATCTATTCTCGAATATTTATTGTGGGGGGCCGAGTAGAAGGTATAGTCCTTCCCGGAGGGGATTAAGGTGTGCCAGGCATCGTGCAGGGTCAAATTTTGAAGTTGCAATTTAATTTGCCTGAGAGCCCTGTACGGTAAAGCCGAGGCTCCCGATGAGGAATGTAGAACAGGGTTCAAAGGCACGTTAAAATCCCCTCCCAGGAGTACCAGGCCAGTCTGAAAGGAAGAGAGGAGGTCGCCTATTTTCCTAAAAAAGGAGACTTGGTGTTCGTTAGGACAATATATGTTCGCGAGAGTTATAGGTTTGGAAGCGTATGTGCCCTTAAGGAAAATGAATCTACCCTCTGGGTCGATAAGGGAGTCGGTCTGATGGAAGTTGGCGTGTCTGGAAATTAATATGGAGGTACCTTTCATTTTTGCTACTGGGTTCGTAGCGTGAACCGCCGTGTGATAGATATGATTAGACAACTTGGGCATCGCATCCGAGTGAAAGTGTGTCTCCTGGAGGAAAATGAAGTGCGCTTTATGTTTGGACAGGGAAGTTAGAATTTGCCATCTCTTTTCAGGAACGTTAAGGCCCTTTACATTCAGAGAGACAAACTTCAGCCCGATAGGCGTAATAAAGTCGGCTTTTTGCGGGAAGACAGCGGCTATACGGCTGTGGACTGAGAAACCCCCGACTGCGGGAAAGCGGCGAGGAAGCTCAGGGACTCGGGGGGGGTGGACCAGGAGCAGGGAGCGGGCCCCACCCAGGCGACCAGTAGAAGGGGAGACGAGCAGAACAAACCCCAGAAGAAGAAAGGAAAGCAGGAGTAAAGAGAAAAGAATAAGTAGTTGGAAGTAGGGGGACAGAAGAAGGCAGGGGAGACAAGGACTGGGGAAATTACCAGAGGTGGGAATAGAGACACTATACCACCTAGACAAAAATAGACTGGGGTGTCAGCAGGGATCCAGTAGGGACCCGCTGTGTGGGAACGAGAGAAAGGACGGGAGGACCACAGGTGGCTCTGCAGTCCAGGGACCGCAGGGGTAAAACCCAGCTAAACGTAAGTGTGTATGACATTAGGGAGCCAGTATACAAAATTAGTGCAACAAAACATAAAGAACACAGCGAATAAAACAAAACCTGAGTGTAAACAAGCAATCAGATGTAAACTTATATAACAGTCAGAGAGGCAAGGAGGAACATCCTAGTTTGCAAGTCTCCTCCTGTCCCCTCCATACAAGCCATGGACCTCCATGTCTGCCATATCTAGCCAATCAAACCTGTGATGCAGGCTAATATAGGAGTAGGTATCCTGCCCACCATCTCCACTTCAAGGGGGGATGAGGGCAAAGGGGTAGAAGAAAGAGGGATAGGGGGGAAGGGAAGACAAGGGGGAAGGAGGGGCCAGGGGAGGATGGGAGCGGGGGAAGGAAGAGGATGGGGGAAAGGGAGAAGGGGGAAGGGGGGAAAGGGAGAAGAGGAAAATGGGGGGGAGGGAGAAAAGGGAGGGGAAAGGGGAGAAGGAACCACCCCAAAGTGGGGAGAGGAGGAGACCCCTAGGAGAAGAACCTGAATCTGAGAACCTCCCCCACCCGGGCAATTCAGCGAAACAAAAAACATTGAGGTAATCCCACCCCCACCCCACGCCCCCCCAGACAAGTCAGCCCCCCACAAAGGGAAACCTGAGTTATGTGGATTGAGGGCACCCCGCACACATCCCCCGGAGGCACGAGCATCCAAAAAGCCAGGTCTCCTGCCAAGGAGGACGCGCGCAGAGCCCCCCAGGGTAGTATCAAACAGACAGCCGAAAAAGATAAAAAATAAAAGGACAGGAACAAGCTTAGAAGCTGAAGTACGTTAAGTAAAAAAAATAAAAAATAAAAAAAAGAGAACCAAAAACATAGACGGGTCAGAGGGGGATAGTCAAAGTGTATCAAAGACCGGGCAAGTCATAGCATAACCCCGGATCTGAGGGTCAGGGCGCAGTCGAGGCTTCAAAGGCTTAGTGTGGGTCCCTGCTGCAAGGGCCAGAGGACGGTCGCTCCCAGTTCCAGTGAGGCATAAGGGCAATCCCCCACGCCAATTTTGAAGGTAAGGCAACATGTCCCTCAGCAAGGTGGTACCTTCGGAGTATCCGGAGCATGGAGGGGGAGAGGGTGGAGGCCATTCTCTGGGGAAACAGAAAGCAAGATGACCCCTGACCGGGGAGCAGTAAAGCTTACCTGCCCTCAGTACCGTTCTTATGCAGAGAGTCCTGTCCAGGTAGCATGAAGAGTTTGCGGCACCACCAAGTATGCCCAAGTCAAGATAGGAGTCATCAGGTGCTGTAGATGCAAGAGTTCTTTCATCCCATGGCAGGATCTGGCAAGAAAAAGGGAGAAAAAAAGAAAAAGAGAAAAAAAAAAGAAAAAAAAAGGGGGGGGAAGCGGGGAGCGGGAGAAGCATGGGGGGGGTGGGAGGAGGGGGGAGAAAGGGGGCAGTCAGCCAGAAAGAGGCCCCGGAAAATGGGCCGTGTGAGGGCGAGGGAGTAAAGGAGCATGTGTCAAATGGTTAGAGCATAGCAGCATGGAGTGAGAGTAAAGCGAGGGCTTCAGGCATCCAAGCGATCCCTCCTGACCGATGGTGATGATGGAGAACCGGGGTTCTGCTGGTACAGGTCCCAGCGTGAGGAGCGGTTACCCGGGGAGAGAGGACCATCCCAGTGTCTTCTTGATCTCTGTCGTTGAGTCTTCGGCGAGAGGTTAACAGACACCGGCAACCAGGGTTTAGCCGGATAGTAGAACGAGTACCAGTCCGGAAGCTCTACGCGAGGAAGGTCAAGTTGGTCACAAAAAGCTTGTAGGTCTTCCGGCGTTCGGAGCAAGGCCATGCGTCCCCTCGCAGACGCAGACAGACCAAATGGGAACCTCCACCTATACTGTATGTTGCGCGCCCGTAGGGCCTCCAGCAGGGGGCGCACCGCTCTCCTGTTTTGCAAGGTTATCTAAGTCTTGAAACAGATTAATTTCTGCGCCATCATGAACAATGCTACCCCTCTCCCGTGCCTTTTTAAGAATTTACTCTTTCAGGGGGAAGTTTACGATGCAGCAGACTACATCCCTGGGCGGTTCATTCTCCCTGGGTTGGGGGCGCAATGCCCGGTGTATCCTCTCCATTTCAATTGGGGAGTTAGCTGGGCGATCAATTAAAGAGTTCAAGATGTTACTCACGGTTTGCTGGAGGAGCCCCGGGTCAGTGTGTTCAGGCACGCCGCGGACCCTGATATTGTGTCTGAGGCCACGGTTATCTAGGTCCTCGACGTGCCTGTGAAGCTCCAGGAGGTGGGTTAGCTGGGTATCGTATGTCCCTTGAACTTGGCGGATAGCAGCAGCATGGGCCTTCGAGGCCTCCTCCACCTCACTGATGCGGTGAGCCCCGGCCTGTATATCCGAGCGGAGATCAGCCACAGCCGCCATCACAGTAGATTTAATGTCAGTGGCAAACTTCTCTAAGTCGAGCAGGCTCGGCAGCGGAGAGGGATGTGGAGTAAGTACGCCTGCGGTGTTCATTGGCGCGGCCGGAGACGACTCAGGCGAGTCCGGTGCTTGGGCCTGCGCTGCCGCGTGGGAGGCCACCAACGCGGCCTGTGATAGTTGGCGCTGCGTCCGGAACCGCTCCGGAATGTTTCGGTGTGGCTGTATCCACGGATGCTTGAGAGACAGAGGAGCTTCTGGTGGATCTACTCATGTCAGATCGTGCGTCGGGCTCCCTAAATTATGCTTTGCAGTCCCCAGCTAGCAGGAGCTCCGGTCTCAAGCAGCCATCTAGGTCTCCGTCCAGGCCACGCCCCCCTTTATAGGTTAACCTCCTGGACCTTTTAATAAAAAAGAAAAGAGAAAATTGTCCCAAAGTCAATACATTTCACTTTAGGGTTGGTTCACAATGAAGTCGCACGAACGCATGCCACATAAACATGTGATTTTTGTGTGTTCCTATGCATGCACTGCTTTTGAAAATGTGCCACATAAAATTGCATGGTACTGTCGTATCATGCGATTTGGTTCCTGCAACTGCATTGTATTTGCAATCTGCATATGAGGTGCTTACATTGACACCCACAGCAGATCACAAGGGTGGTGCATTCAAGCACGCTACAGGAAATGCACACAGATTACACCTTTCCATCACCACATTCTGGTGTGTACTGTCCCTTAATCATAGCATCCTTTGTGGAATAACAATACATATTTAACAGCAATTGTAAAACTATATACTATAACTATAACTTGTAAAAAAATAAAATGATCTTAAACTGTTATAGTTTTTCTTTAAGCATAAAAACTCCTTTTAGAATAAGAACATGCACTGGTTTTCACTACAAACGTTTATTATGTGTATTAAAAACGTTATATTATGATTACCTAGTAGATTTTAGCACAATATATAGCATGGTATATCAGCTTTAAGTTGAACCTGTATTTGTCCCACACTGACCAAAGTAGCAAGTTTTCTTCACTGGATGAACCCTATCATTCACTGCCCCATTCCTCTGCAAGAACCCAGAGAAATACACATGGCCAATGTGCGATTTTACTAAATTAGAATCTACAAGTAATTTGAATACTTGTTGGCAACAGATTGGGGTGGCAGGAGAGCAAGCAAAAGGTAATTCCTCCTAATGAAACCCATGATAAATATCACCATTGTGCAGTTTGTATGAATAGTATCTAACAATTTTGATGGACACATGGACACATGTTGCATACCTATTTACACAGACACATACTGTATGTATATAAAGAGATTCTAAACAATAGGTACATATATATAGGTGTAAAAAATGGTTTTCCTTTACATTTTATAGATGCACTGATTCACAACCTGAGGATGTTATTTATCCATACAGCTTGAAAAGGCAATTGGATGAGTATTAAATCTGTAATATCAAAATCATTTGGCTTTTGTGTTAGATGAAAGGATTTGATTATAATATAATGACCTCCCTACTATCAGCTTATCCCCTTCCACAAATGTATAAGATTGCACTGTCAATGGCTTACCAGGAAAGAGCATGTTATTTAGACACATGTTCAGGTATACAGCTATAGGGTGTCTCCAGGAAAATAAGAAGCAAATTGAATATGGTTGACTCAGACAATTGTAAGAATTTCAGATCTGAAAGGGAAAAAAAAAACAAGAAAAGCATGTATTATAATTGTTGAGAAAATTACCATCACCTTTTTCTCCTGATAGAAGAAAATATAGATATTTCAAACTGAGTGAAAAATAAAAGGATGAAGGGGGATTTGGCATCATAAATCTTACAATCAAATAAACATTACAAGTGCAAGTTGCTTCATAGTAAAAGGAACATTTTAGTTGTGCATTTATTATGTGCCCAGGGCAGAAAGTAATTTCAGAAAAAGACATGAGTACAAACAATAAGCAGTTGATTGGAACAAAGCAACATAAATACTAAATCAGTATTAATAGGTTTTATGTGTTTGTTGTATTTGTGCTATCATATTAAGCTGAGACTGTAAGACCCAATATGACATAACAAATGAACTCCAGGTAGATATACTTTAAAAACACCATTTAAAGTGGCTGTAAAGGCACAAGGTTTTTTATCTTCATGCATTCTATGCATGAAGGTAAAAAAACTTTCTGTATGCAGCACCCCCCCCCCCCCCAGGCCCCCCAATACCTATCTGAGCCCCATCCCAATCCTCCCCAGGCCCCCCTAATACCTATCTGAGCCCCATCCCAGTGATGTCCACAAGAGCCTTGCCTCTCTGTAGGCTCACACTCCTGATTGGCTTTTGGCAGCAGTGGGAGCCATTGACTCCCACTGCTGTCAATCAATCGGGAGATGGAGGAGGCAGGGCCGAGCCACGGCTCTGTGTGTGAATGGACACACAGAGCCGTGGGTGGGGAACGCACCAGCTTGCATGGGGGCACCCAGCGGGGGAGGGGGGGCAGGAGCACCAGCGAGGGACCTGAGAAAAGGAGGATCTGGGCTGCTCTGTGCAGAACTATTGCATAGAGCAGGCAAGTATACCATGTTTGTTATAAAAGAAACCCCCAAGGCTTTAATATCACTGTAATACTGTATTAATTAATACATATATCCAACATGAGTATTTACATCTGTCTTTGTCTTGGCCAGCCCTTCTCTGCATTTTTACTCTAGAGGAACACTATAAATATTTTGGGGTTTTTGGGGGAACCCCTGTTTAAAACAATGTATGAAACATCAGTGGAAAAAATGCCCCTTATGATGGTGGCAAGCAGAAAAATTGCTGCCCTTATACTAATGGCCAATATGCCACAACTTTAGACAGCTAAAAAAGATCATTGGTGTCAGGAAGCTGGCTCTGATAAGCCGTGTTGTCCCTGAAACTATGGAGACACCATTACATTTGAGGGCAGTCAGAAATTCCTCAAGAAACCCCTAGCATCCTCTGGATTAAGCCCTAAAGTATCACAGAACCCTGGTTGAGAATGACTGGTCTTGACCTTAGCAGTGTTCTTTTCTTGTACACCAATATTCAGTCTGTGAGAGGGAAGGTCAGTCCTTGGAGCCAGTCAGGGTCTTCGGCATACACAAGTGCAGATACTGAACATGCTAACAGATGGGAGAGAAAAGTGAGTTGAATCAATCAATTATTAGTGTGTTGCTGCTACACTGTCCAATCAGCAGGCTGCAAACAATTATGTGACACCATTTTTCCATAAAGAGAATCTGCATCCAAAAACAAATATATAATATATTGCAGCTTACCAGTCCTTAGATGTGGCTGCTGCATTTGTTTTCTTTTTTTTTCAGGATTTTTTCCTTTCACCTGGTAATCCAGCAAATAACATGTTTGATTTCCCTCAGTGGCTACGCTCACTCCTCAAGGCTGGACTTCCTCCTCTGTTTATCTGCATTACATGTGGGATGGAAGGTATCTAGTGTGGAGAATTAAGAGTATTTTCTGTCTATGCCAAAAATGTTATTAGCCTAAAAGAAGAAAACAAGCGCAGCCACCACAACTAAAGGCTAGGCTCGGATCTTTCCGTGGTGGGAATGTGCACAAAATCACATGCCTTCCCGACATACAGAAAAAAGCCCTTAAGTTTAGTAGACACATGTAAAGGGCAGTCCACTGAAATGAGCGACAGGCAGGAACATTCAAAAAACACGTGGAAAGGCATCTGCACTCAGTTGCACCTGTAGGTTTGAACCAAGCATAAGGACTGAACTGTAATATATTACATTTTTCTTTTTGGGTTTTAGATAACTTTTACCCCGATGGAGAAAACGATGTTTCCCTCCTTATTGTGCTGTCTGGAAAAGCTGCATGAATCGTAGAAGTGGCTGTACAAAAATACAAATCTTTTGACAGGGACACGTGTATTTTAAGTGTATGTATGTCACGACCGTCCTGGCATTCCGATCGCTCATGGGAGATCTGCCCGCAGAGGCCCGTTGTTGAGAACCCATCGTTTCCCTTTAGCACGTGTTAACGCGAACGGACGCACGCGGGTGCGCGCTGGCACGATCGGGCGCACGCGGGTGCGCGATGTGGCGAATGAGCGCACGCGGGTGTGCGGGGTCACGAACGGGCGCACGGCCACCCGCGGGGGCAGGCAGACTCGTCGTGCGACCACTTTGGCGCCCTAAAGGTTTTTTAAGGACTCTGTCTCCGTTTCCCTCTTGCTGTCCAGTCTACAGCATGTTCGGAGATTCTGTTACCAGTTACCTGTTGCCTTGATTCCTGTGACCCGGCTTGTTCTTGACCACGTTTGTTTGCTGCCTGCCACCGACTACCTGCCTGTCTGACCACGTCTCTGCCTCTACCCTTGTACTGTTGTTGCCCGCCTGCTGCCGACCCTGCCTGTACCCGACTCTGCTGTTACCCACCGATCCGTCCGGATCTGCCTGTGCCTGCTGCCTCCGCTGTCGGCCTCCTGCTGTTCCTGCCTTGATCTGCCAGTGCCTGCTGTCTCCGCTGACGACCGTCTGCCTTGCCAGTCCACCTGCCTGTGCCTGCTGTCTCCTGCCGACTGCTGTCTGTGTTGCTGTTGGTTATCCGGACCTGCCTTCACTTGCCAGGCACTTGTGCCCCCTGAACTTTTGAATCTCTGTTACCACCTCCAGGGGTTCTCGAGCCAGGGGCTACGAGAGGCCGCTCCCTGCATTCCGGGCTCGCCTACCAGGTACTTGACAATGTAGTTGTTAGAATCGAGTTAATAGAGTTCAGCCTTAGAGGGTCTGTGTGCCCAAAACTGACATTTTTGTTTTGGGTAAAATGTACTTTTATCACCAATTTACTTTTTTTTTTAACCTCTTGGTGCTTACGAGCTCTTTGCTTGAACCCTAAATCCCATATCCTGTTGCAACTATAATGAGTCAGCCTCATTCTCTCTCTTGTTTCTGTGGTGAATGCAATGGCCAATGAGCTGTAATTACATGTTTTAGATTTACAGAATATATTATCAGCAGGATTGTGTACTATACTTGATTGTTTGCTTCTTGAACTTATGAGTTGGTGGTGAGACTGCTGCCAGGAGAAAGAAATAAGGAGCATGCTGTAAAGACTCAATAATACTTTGTTTTCTGGCCTTCCCATTAAACACTCCTGATTACTGCAGCCTGTATACATAGCTGCATGTTTCATACTCCTGATCTCTGCACTTTGCATGATGGGCTGTGCATTACATACTCCTGATCCTTGCACTCTGTACACTTGGTTCTACATTATATACTCCTGAGCCATGTTTCCTGTATGCCAGGATGTATGTTACATAATCCTGAGCCATGCATCCTTTATGATGATCTATATGTCAAATTCTCTGGAGCTCTGCACTCTGTAAGCTAAGCTGCATGCTACATACTTCTTTACAAGCGCCCTATGCTAAGCTGTAGGTTACATACTCTCGATCACTGTACTCTAATGCCGCGTACACATGATTGGAATATGCAGCGGACTTAGTCCAGCAGACAATCAAACGGACTTTGCAACTGAGGTCTGCCGGACTTTCAAGCGAATGGACTTGGCCCCACACGATCAATCCAAAAGTCCGGCAGATTGGAAAGTGATGACGTAGAATAAGGAAGTTCATAGCCGGTAGCCAATAGCTGCCCTAGCATCGGTTTTAGTTTGCCGGACTAGCACACAGACGAACGGATTGTCTGCTGAAGCAAGTCTTATTTCTAAGTCCGCCAGACTTTTGGGAAGAAAAAGTCCGCTGGAGCCCACACACGATCGAATTGTCCGGCGGACTCTGGTCCACCAGATAGTCCGATCGTGTGTAGGTGGCATAAGGGGTTGATTTACTAAAGGCAAATCCACTCTGCACTACAAGTGCACTTGGAAGTGCAGTTGCTGTAGATCTGAGGTAAAGATTTGAAATGAGGAGAAGCTCTGCTGATTTTATCATCCAATCATATGCAAGCAAAAATTCTGTTTTTTATTTTCTTTACATGTTCCCCTCAGATCTACAGCAACTGCACTTCCAATTGCACTTCCAATTGCACTTGTAGTGCAAAGTGGATTTGCTTTTAGTAAATAAACCCCAGTGTGTTACTATCTCCTGGCATATACACTCTGTATATTATAAACTCTGGACCTTACACTATGTTGTACATTACATGCTCCTGACCCCTGCAATATATAGACCATGTTTTGCATCATATACTTTTGATTGCTACACACATAACAAATGTCTTATCCCTGCCCTTTGTGCATTACATTTCCCTAAACTCTGCATTCTACATACTACAGTGTACACTACATACTCCTTACCAAAGTGTTAATTTTTTCAACAGTTGTTGGTCGCTAAGCAGTCCCTGATTATTTTCATATGTAATGTAAGATTTTCATTCTTTATAAATAGTTTATGCGTGTCTGTGAAACTCTTGCTTGTGGCACAGCAATTCAAGTATATTTTGTGGGTATATGGAATGTGGCATATAGTATGCTTTCAATGTATACATAGAGTCTAAGGTTCTATTTATCCATTGTCTTTAAGCACCTCCCACTTGTCATCCAATGTGGGCACTGTTACCATATGACCTGGCACAATACGCATACCACATAAATGTTCTCCTTAGAGTGCCCCGTGATTCTCTAAGGCCGCGTACACACGCGGGGACTGTTTGCTGAAACTGTCCGCTGAAACCAAGTTTCAGCGGACAGTCCGCTCGTGTGTGGGCTTTCAGCGGACAGTTTCAGCGAACAGTCCGCTGAACAAGGTTTTTCGGAAATTCCGAAAAACTGTCCGCTGAAACCTTGTTTCAGCGGACAGTCCCCGCGTGTGTAGGCTTGTTCGTCAAACAAAGTTGCGCGCATGCTCAGAAAGGATTTTCACGCCGAAAGTTATAATGCAGTGTATAGGACGTCGTATTTTTCGTCCCGTCGTACGTGCCGTTCAAGTCATCGCGCACGGTTTCAGCAAACTGTTCGTCCGTCGTGTGTGGCCATGTCCGTCCATGCTGTTTGCCGAAACTGTTTGACGGACAAAGTTGGGCGAACAGTCCCCGCGTGTGTACGCGGCCTCAGTCTTTAAAAATCATATCCACTTCCCTGCTAATGGCTGTTTTTATGTTCAGCTCCATTCACATAACACCAGTTAAAGAGAAGTTTCTAAATACAAAATTGTATTGAGAATTTAAAAATAAACCGATATAGTGCATAACGATGTAAATATAACAATGTAGCACAAAGAAAAATGAATGTTTTTTTTGTTTTGTTTTTTTAGCTGTAAAGAAGGTGTTTCTCTTTAGTGGAGTATGGATAGATGGATATAATTATTATTATTATTATTATTATTATTATTATTATTATTGTTACAGCTGGTGCTTACCGATATTAAACTTGATATACATGTTTTCAACCTAACTAACTATATTACTGTAGTTATTATTATTATTATTATCAATGCTACTGTATATATAATGCTTCCCCTTTTCTGAAGAATAAATGCTAACCACAGAGTCCAAAGCATTGCCAGAGTAGTAAAATGATGTACAGCTGAATGCAAAGAAGATGTTTCTATTCACATTTTTTATCTGTGGTATAATATCCATTGCAAGCTGTAAAAATGCAGATCCCTAAACTGTGGCATTTTTAATACATCATGATAATGAGCAGCTATCAGGTAGTAAAAATCCCAGCTGAAAACAATAGAGTCTGCACTCAGCTCCCACACCAATAATTACATGTCAATATGTCTGATGCACAAGCAAAATGATGAATTAGTCTAAAAACCATTAGGACTGCTGTTCTTAAAAAATAAATTTCACCTTATATTACATGCAGTTTGGTATGGTACTCAGACCATTCTATAACGAGGAACACAGCATGTTTTTATGACAGTTTGTGCCTAGGCTGGATTAGAATCTACCAGCTATAATTGACTGTCAGCTCCTAAAACATGGGATAGCTCAGGAGATGTCCATTCTCTAGATTACCTTATATTTAATTATATATCGAGCTGAAATGTGCATTTGGGGGTATTGCAGTTATTTGACAAAAAATTCTTGCAGTCCTGTAAAAAGACTTGCAGTTAATTCCTTGCTTGCACAGCAAATAAAGGAATAGAAATGGTCACATTAGTGACTGAGTTTTCCTTGAATGATTTACTAAAATCTTACAGTACAAGCTGACTTTCATTGAAATAGATTTCAAATGAAAGTAATAGATTTTTTTTTTAGGTTTATTTGGAAAAAAAAGTCATTGTTTATCACATAGAATTTTCTAAATGTCCACTCTAGTACACTCAGTGTTAGCCTTCATTTCCCTGCCTTCTTAGGCCGCGTACACACGCGCGGACTGTTTGCCCAACCTTGTTCGTCAAACAGTTTCGGCAAACAGTCCGCTCAAAATTTGCATGAGCGGACTTGCCCACACACGAGCGGACTGTTTGACGAACAAGGTTGGGCAAACAGTTCGCTCAACTTTTGAAATGAACGGACTCGCCCACGTAAGGAGGAGGCAAATCCGCCCATTTCGAGCGCGTGTACAGGTAGGCGGGGCCCGCGAAGGAGACGTCGCGGGCTCCGCCGCCTGGAATGGGCTTAAAGGGGAACCCCAACGCCGAAAAAAATCGGCGTGGGGGTTCCCCCAAAGTCCACACCAGACCCTTGTCCGAGCACGCTACCCGGCCGGCCAGGAAAGGGGGGCGAGCGAGCGCGCCCCCCCTCCTGAGCCGTACCAGGCCGCGTGCCCTCAACATGGGGGGGTGCCTTGGGGAAGGGGGGGCCGCGCGGCCCCCCCACCCCAAAGCACCTTGTCCCCATGTTGATGAGGACAAGGGCCTCTTCCCGACAACCCTGGCCGTTGGTTGTCGGGGTCTGCGGGCGGGGGGCTTATCGGAATCCGGGAGCCCCCTTTAAGAAGGGGGCCCCCGGATACCGGCCCCCCACCCTATGTGAATGAGTATGGGGTACAATGTACCCCTACCCATTCACCTGTGAAATAAAGTACAAAAAAAAACACAACACAGGGAAAAAATATTTTATTGCACAGCTCCGGGGGTCTTCCGTCTTCGGGGGTCTTCTCGCCGGACTCCTCCGCTATCTGTGTGTAGCTCTTTTACTAGCGGAGGAGTCCAGCTTTCTTCCTCCCCGCCGCCGGCCTCTTCTCCCGACTTCGGGGGTCTTGTCCCCCTCTTCGGTTCTTCTGCCGGGCCACCGCGCCTTCTTGTAGCTCTTTTACAGGCGGTGGCCCGGTCTTCTGTCGCCGCTGTCGTCGCCGCCGCCGCCGCCGCCGCCTTCCGTTCTTGTTCTTCTTCTTGTTCTTCTTCTTCTTCTCCTGGAGATGTTGACTCGACGATCTCTCCGGCCGGAATGCCAGAGCCGCGCTGTGCGGTCACTTATATAGTGACAATGGGGCGGTGTCACATGGTATATGTCACATGGGTTGGTCACATGGTGACCCCGCCCCCTTACGATGTCATAGTCCCCATGTGACATCAACCCATGTGACCAACCCATGTGACATATACCATGTGACACCGCCCCATTGTCACTATATAAGTGACCGCACAGCGCGGCTCTGGCATTCCGGCCGGAGAGATCGTCGAGTCAACATCTCCAGGAGAAGAAGAAGAAGAACAAGAAGAAGAACAAGAACGGAAGGCGGCGGCGGCGGCGGCGACGACAGCGGCGACAGAAGACCGGGCCACCGCCTGTAAAAGAGCTACAAGAAGGCGCGGTGGCCCGGCAGAAGAACCGAAGAGGGGGACAAGACCCCCGAAGTCGGGAGAAGAGGCCGGCGGCGGGGAGGAAGAAAGCCGGACTCCTCCGCTAGTAAAAGAGCTACACACAGATAGCGGAGGAGTCCGGCGAGAAGACCCCCGAAGACGGAAGACCCCCGGAGCTGTGCAATAAAATATTTTTTCCCTGTGTTGTGTTTTTTTTTGTACTTTATTTCACAGGTGAATGGGTAGGGGTACATTGTACCCCATACTCATTCACATAGGGTGGGGGGCCGGTATCCGGGGGCCCCCTTCTTAAAGGGGGCTCCCGGATTCCGATAAGCCCCCCGCCCGCAGACCCCGACAACCAACGGCCAGGGTTGTCGGGAAGAGGCCCTTGTCCTCATCAACATGGGGACAAGGTGCTTTGGGGTGGGGGGGCCGCGCGGCCCCCCCTTCCCCAAGGCACCCCCCCATGTTGAGGGCACGCGGCCTGGTACGGCTCAGGAGGGGGGGGCGCGCTCGCTCGCCCCCCTTTCCTGGCCGGCCGGGTAGCGTGCTCGGACAAGGGTCTGGTGTGGACTTTGGGGGAACCCCCACGCCGATTTTTTTCGGCGTTGGGGTTCCCCTTTAAGCCCATTCCAGGCGGCGGAGCCCGCGACGTCTCCTTCGCGGGCCCCGCCTACCTGTACACGCGCTCGAAATGGGCGGACTTTCCGAGCGGGAACAGTCCGCTCATTTCGAAAGTACAGCGGACAAGCCCACACACGGGCGGACTGTTCGCTCAAACACAGTTTCAGCGGACAGTTTTTCGGAATTTCCGAAAGACTTTGTCCGTCCAACTGTCCGCTGAAACTGTCCGCTGAAAGCCCACACACGAGCGGACTGTCCGCCCAAACACTGTTCAGCGGACAAGGTTGGGCGAACAGTCCGCCCGTGTGTACGCGGCCTTATGTCTTTAATAGGGAAGACTCACCATTAGAAATGAATACCCGTTAATGCCTTTTTTCCTTGCTTCTTTTCCACTGCTGATGTTCTACAATTCAAACAGAGAAATAAGACAAAAATTTTCAGAAGCTCCACGATAACTGGTTCATTTCAGTAAGGCGGCTTCAGGAAATGTACTGTAGGCGGAAAAAAGAAAGACAGATTCCTGCCACCCAGGAATTTTTGAATTCTTCCAATTCTTCAAATTCTTCTTCTCCCAAAGTGCCCCTGCCCATTGAAATTAACCGATTTGAAATCGCAGCAAAATTAGTCTTCTTTCCTTTGTTTCGTTGATTCGTGACCTTAAAAAAATGCCCCACTAGTGCCCAAAAAAACCCACAAAAGATCTGCTAAAATGCCACTAAAGCACTGCAAAACAACCTACACTTTAGCGCTGTTTTAGCGGCGCTTCAGTGTAAAAGGGTTCTTAGTGGTGCTTGACTATGACCTCAAAATCAGCTTAAAAAAATGAAAGGACCTGAGTTATTTTTTATCACACATTTAAATGGAAATGATTATCCAGGTTTTTTTTAGGAGTAATAAATTATTAATGGGGGCCTACATCTCCATATATTAACCACTTAAGGACCGTCTCACGCCGATTTACGTCAGCAAAATGGGTCAGGAGCATGCCGCCGGCGGTCCTGTGCTCTGTGACCATGGCCGCGGGACCAGCGGACCCGGTCGCCGCTGGTGTCCCGCGATCGAGTCGCAGAGCTGAAGAACGAGGAGAGGTCTGTGTAAACAAACCTCTCCCCGTGCTTCCCTGTGTGGTTGTCACCAATCGTCTCTTCCCTTTTATAGATCTTCTTCAAAAATATGTAGAAGAATACATACCGGCCTAAACTGAGGAAAAAAAATGTTTTTTTTATATTTTTTTGGGAGATATTTATTATAACAAAAAATAAAAAATATTGAATTTTTTTCAAAATTGTCGCTCTATTTTTGTTTATAGAGCAAAAACCACAGAGGTGATCAAATACCACCAAAAGAAAGCTCTATTTGTGGGAAAAAAAGAACGCCAACTTTGTTTGGGAGCCACGTCGCATGACCGCACAATTGTCAGTTAAAACGACGCAGTGCCGAATCGCAAAAAGGGGCTTGGTCCTTTGGCTTGATTGGTTAAGCACTACAGCCTAAAAATAATTTAAAAAGTATAATGTATATAGGGCCTTTAATAGAAAAGGTGGGATTGGCGGTGGGACATAATGTTTTCAAACTTTGGCTTGCCATTGGAGCCCAAGCTGGGGGGAAATAAAAGGGTCCATGAGGTGGAGGGGTGATATATGAAACTGCATTGTTGATCCAAGAAGATATATTGGGGGTTATTTACTAAAGGCAAATCCACTTTGCACTACAAGTGCAGAGTGCACTTGAAATTGCACTGAAAGTGCACTTAGAAGTGCAGTCTCTGTAGATCCGAGGGGACATGCAAGGAAAATTAAAAAAAAACAGCATTTTAGCTTGCACATGATTCCCCTCATTTCAGATCTACCCCTAAGAATTTGAGCAACTGCACTTCCAAGTGCACTTTCAGGGCAATTTCAAGTGCACTTTGCACTTGTAGTGCAAAGTGGCTTTTCCTTTCGTAAATAACCCCCATTGTGTAGTTAGGAGTTAGGCGTATCATCTGTCTGGTTTTGAAAATAAATTCTCCCTTCACCATCTGAATGCTCCCTCTGATCAAAATATTTGTGGCAACCTCAGCCTGGATCCCTACCAAGCCATGCCCCCAACGTGTCCTGCTCTGCCCCTCACAGCCTAGTCATGGTCAAAACCTACTGTCTGGTCTGCTTACAGATGCACGCAGGGTCTAGTTCTGCAGGTATACAGCATAATTACAATAAATTGGGCTATTCAGAAAGGAATTGAGAAGTAACAGTGGTTAATATTGAAGTCTTGCAGTGCTGGGATCCTGGGTGCAAATTACAGGACACTATTTGAATTCAGCATGTGTATTCATATATACTCCAAGATATTGCTAATTGCTGTTACTGGGAATGGGGATAACAGCTCTGGATATCACTGAAGGCATATTTGTGTTAAGCACTCCTAACCGTTTATGACTTGATGCTCCTCAGTATCGGGTAAGAGGCCTTTAGGCTTTATTACATCTGAGTGGAGGTGCTGGAGAACACATTAGGAGACATTTGTGGTTTGCACATGAAGCTAGCATGTTCATAATACACCTAAGAGTAATAACACTTAATACTGGACTACATTTTGCATGTAGCATTTTTTTTTATACAAACTTTTTGTATATGGATTGATTTATATATGGACTTTCACAAGGACTTTCTTTAAGTTTAACATTAATTTTATTATTATTAATTCAAACTTGCACTTTACGTATCTTCGCATACTCCATTGGCCCCGGTGTTCTGTAATTCAGAATTCCCCCCTGGCCTGACTCCACAGGCATTTCAATGGTGGCTCAATAAAGGCCTCCTACGGATAGGTGACTATCTAGGAGGGAACCGACCTCACTCATTACAGTACTTTATAGAGACAATGCAGATGCCCTCTAGTGAACTGTTTCGGTATAATCAAATTATCTCCTTTATACGTTCTAAACTCGGTTTGCTGGATAGACCGTTTACACTTACGAATTTTGAGTTATCTTGCCAATCAAAGGACCTATTACGGGGACGTATATCTACTATTTATGCCGCTATTACGGATCCAATTACTAAACTCCCCTATATGACCCATTGGGAACGGGACTTGAATATTACTTTTGACCTGTCCGACTGGCAAGACATAGCTTATGCTTTATCTAAAGTATCTATTAATACAACACTGATTGAGGCAAATTATAAAACCCTACTGCGATGGTATTTAGTACCAACCAGGATAGCTAAGATGCATCCATCTGCATCCCACATGTGCTTTAGACGATGTGGTCAGGTGGGTATGATGTACCACATTTGGTGGCAATGCCCAACAATAACTAGATTTTGGATTCATATATTTAACCTCATATACACGGTTACTGGGGTCAATATTCGTAGAGCCCCGGAAGTTGCGCTTTTTCAAAAACTCCCTGATGGGGTTCCCAAGAAATCCTCAAAACTGATAATATATATAATTTTGGCTGCTAGGATAACTATAGCTAGATATTGGAAGCAGTCGATGGTTCCTCTTGACTCTGTGAAACTTAAGCTTAACTGGATCATGGTTAATGATAGACTCACCTGGACCCTCCGTAATAATTCCAAGAAATTTGATATGATATGGGATCCGTGGATCACATATGTCTCCCTCTTGTGATCTGCCGCTGGTTGACCCTCCCTTTCCCTTTTCCCTCTTTTTTTTTTTTTTTTTTTCTCTCTTTCTCTTTTTCTTTCTCCTCTTTTCTTTCCTTTCTGTCTTTTCTTTTTCTTCTCTATATTTACTGTCTAACAAAACATTTTTTATAATTTGGAAAAGGTCAGGCGTAACTTCATGAGGTCGATACACGCGGCAGGGAGGCGTAGGGGAATTCCCCCCTCCCCGCTTTTTTCTTTTTTTTCTCCTCCCCCTTCACCCTGCTCTGTTTTCTGCACTGTTATTACCCCTGACAATGTGGACATAAATAGCTCCCTGGGTGAGGTGTAAATGGGCCTAGCAGAGTGTGGGGTATACTTTCAAATCTGATTGACGAAGCACCATACTCTTCTAGGTTGCTCAGTAATGTGCAGTCCATCAATATTTTGGTTACGTACAGTTTATATTTAACTTATGGCTTTGAGAGGCTGCACTCCCAATCTTACTGTCGGAGGACCTGGCTGATGCTTAGGTTGGTAGTCACATTCTCTAGAATTTTGTTGTTCACTGACTGTACTTTTTGCGATATTATCTTGTTGTCTTACCTTGCATTATAAATAAAAACATATTGAAAGTGCAAACTTGCACTTTACTGTTATATGTATATACAGCACAATCCTAAAAAAATAGCACTCTACTTTTTGTATTTTATTTTGATATCATTTTTGGTATCACAAATCAAAGTGACTGTAAATGATCACCTTGTAAAGCAACCCATTCAGTTAAAAAAAAAAAAAAAGAAATGAAAGGCAAACTATTTGTATATACACATAAAAAACATAATAAATACCCTTTTCCCCTTTTTTAGAAGTGATCACATTCCCTCTGTTCTCAGCTGTATACGAGCTGGGGGAGCAGGAGCAGCAGCACACCGATCTTTCCAGTGAGAGACTGTGTGTGTGTTTGGGGGGAGGGGGGGTGTAAGGACAAGTCTGATCATTGGAGGAGAGCACGCTGAGTTCTCAGCACAGCTAGAGAACTGACTGTGTGTTTTCCTGTTTAGTGTGGTCAGTTTTTAATAGGAAAGGAGAGGGACTGGATAGATAGATAGATAGATAGATAGATAGATAGATAGATAGATAGATAGATAGATAGATAGATAGATAGATAGATAGATAGATAGATAGATAGATAGATAGATAGATAGATAGATAGATAGATAGATAGATAGATAGATAGATAGATAGATAGATAGATAGATAGATAGATAGATAGATAGATAGATAGATAGATAGATAGATAGATAGATAGATAGATAGATAGATAGATAGATAGATAGATAGATAGATAGATAGCAAAAATAGCACTCTACTTTTTATATTTTATTTTGATATAATTTTTGGTATCACAAATTAAAGTGATTGTAAATGATCACCTTGTAAAGCAACCTATTCAGTTAAAAATAAAAATAAATGAAAGGCAAACTATTTGTGCATGCATATAAAAAACATAATAAATACCTTTTTCCCCTTTTTTATAAGTGATCACATTCCCTCTGTTCTCAGCTGTATACGAGCTGGGGGAGCAGGAGCAGCAGCACACTGGTCTTTCCAGTCAGAGGCTGTGTGTGTGTGTGTGTGTGTGTGTGTGTGTGTGTGTGTGGTGGGGGGGGGAGGGGGGGCGTGTAAGGACAAGTCTGATCACTGGAGGAGAGCACACTGAGTTCCCAGCACAGCTAGAGAACTGACTGTGTGTTTTCCTGTTTAGTGTGGTCAGTTTTTAATAGGAAAGGAGAGGGGCTGGATAGTTAGATATATATAGATAGATAGATAGATAGATAGATAGATAGATAGATAGATAGATAGATAGATAGATAACACGGGTACATAAAAATATTTTTTGCAGAATGATACCATCTTTCCATGTTTCCATGTGCATTTCAGGTGCTGTTTGTGAATTTTGAATTTTATTCATTTTGATCCATTCTGAAGATAGCGTAATTTAAGCGATCACATACAACCCCACAGTCCAGTGCTGCCAGGCAGCACTAAATATACTTGACCTTACTAGAGCACAAATCTTTGCTTAGCGCTAAAGGGAAAATAGAAGCTTGTAACATGCATACCGTTGAATGGTTGGAACACTGTAATTGCATTGCCTAGGCCTACAAGACACCACATAATTATATTTATACTTCACATGTTGAGAAATAAAACCAGGTGTTACATTTCTCTGCTCTGTGCTAAGTAAAGGAACAGCAGGGGAAATGCATAGATTCTCTAAATATACTCAACACTGGGCAAGGAAGAAAGAAGGAAAATATAAGGCTGCTCTAACCAGCCAATTCTTTAGCTCAGCAGTCGAATCTTAGGTTGGGAGGTTATTGACGTATTCTGCTCAGAGAAACAGAAGCGGCAGTGCTGTTGAGTGCTCAGCTTGCATGAACTCGTTATAACATTATTAGGTTTGGTGTGCAATAGAAAATTAATTGCCTGTCCATGTATTGTAATATATCATTTTCTTTGAAGAGAGATATAACAAAATATCCTTCACAAAGATAAGATTATCTTAATATAAGTTATTGAAATAATGCCTACGTTGCTGTAAAAGCATGACCTGAAGTGTAAATATAGAAAAATATAGCATGTAGGTACATATACATACACATATACCATGGGTTATTTTAGTTTTCATTTAGTGTTCATGTGTGTGTGTATGTGTGTGTGTGTGAACACACACACTCAATTTTATTTTAATTAATGATTTAATCGGAATTGTATAGGGTCATTAATTTCTGCATTTTACACATGAGCAATTGCATTAGTCTTTTCCACTGCAATGGGAAGTGAGCAGCCTGATTCCTGCAGTCTTAATTACTTACTGTGGGTGCACACCCTCCCTTTTATTCCAAGTACACTGAAAATGGGTCAAAAGCATTATTAGAAACAAGACGAGAAGAGAAATCTACACACAAGAATTACAGAACAGAAGGTCTAGAAAGACAAAGAAAATTGGTGCAAGTTTTACTTAACCACTAAACAGTTATAGGTGTGGATTTATTTAATAATATACTACAAACTGCAACATTTTGCATTATTGCAAAGTAAGCACACCAATATCAATTTTCACCATTGTAAGCTGATTGGTTGCTGTGGGTTATTATATGTCAGTACTCTTTCCATCATATTGTTATGTAGTTAAAAAAAACTAAATTAATTGTGTATCATTAATTGTGTATTAATTGTGTGACTCATGTATGTGCATACGGAACAAGTTTTTTGGAATAAAAGGGATGATAGAGATGATAGAGTAAATTGGTACAAGAACCTAAATGTCTGTTGGAGTAAACTTATTACCCTAAGGGCTCGGTTATAGCACATAGGCATTATTGTCAATCACTGCCTTTTTCATTCACACAAAGCATTTCTCAAAAGCATGCAGTAACAATCAAAACACAGCAAAAGGCTGCATTTGAATTCCTTTAACTGCAATGAAAATGCAATTATAGCTGCTATGTCAAAAGAAATGTGTGGCAAAGCAGGTCAAATGTAGCTTCAGAACTGTTATCCGCACTACAAGATTGAATTAAATGGGAATGTGCTGACCTGCCATCCAGGTTGATTGCAGGAAATGCTTTTCTACACAAACCAAAAGAGTGCTGAACAGGCACAGTACTGCAACATTTAGATGTTCTCTTCTGTAGCCTGGGAGTTCCAAATCCCACGATGCTGTAAACTACAAGGTGTAACTCTTCCTATGAGTGTTGATCAATGAGTTTACCTCCTCCCTCTTTCCACATGTACCTAGTGGGCTATCACTACGAAGAGTGACCTTACAAACCAATAGGGTTATGCAGGAGATGACATTATCACTACTAGGGATGGGTGAACGGTTCGGCCCAAGCATAAGTTCGGGCCGAACTTTGGTTGTTCGGATGCTCTGTAAACAATGAACATTATGCAGAGTTCGCAGCAAATTTGAAAGCCGCGGAACCCCGTTAAAGTCTATGGGACACTAACATGAAAAACCAAAAGTGCTAATTTTAACCACTTTCAGACCGGACCATTTTGCTGGCTTAAGACCAGACTTTTTGCGATTCGGCACTGCGTCGATTTAAGTGACAATTGCGCGGTCGTGCGACGTGGCTCCCAAACAAAATTGACGTCCTTTTTTTCCCACAAATAGAGCTTTCTTTTGGTGGTATTTGATCACCCTTGCGGATTTTATTTTTTGCGCTATAAACAAAAATAGAGCGACAATTTTGAAAAAAACGCATTATTTTTTACTTTTTGTTATAATAAATATCCCCCAAAAATATATAAAAAAAACGTTTTTTTCCCTCAGTTTAGGCTGATGCGTATTCTTCTACATATTTTTGGTAAAAAAAATTGCAATAAGGGTTTATTGATTGGTTTGTGCAAAAGTTATAGCGTTTACAAAATAGGGGATAGTTTTATGGCATTTTTATTAATATTTTTTTTTACTAGTAATGGCGGCGATCAGCGATTTTTATTGTGACTTCGACGTTATGGCGGACACATCGGACATTTTTGACACATTTTTGGGACCATTGTCATTTATACAGCAATCAGTGCTATACAAATGCACTGATTCCTGTGTTAATGACACTGGCAGTGAAGGGGTTAACCAGGGGGTGGCAGAGTAGGGGTTAAGTGTTCCTAGGGGCGTGTTACTAACTGTGGGGGGCTGGGCTTTTTGTTAGTGAACACTGATCTCTGCTCCAATCACATGGACTAGAGATCAGTGTCACTTGTTGCTAGGCAGAACGGGGAGATGCTGTTTACAACGGCATCTCCCCATTCAGCCTCCCCGTGAGATGATCGTGGGTATCCCCACAGTGATCGAGTCCGCAGGACCCGCGACCGGACTCACGGGGGTCCTGACCGGCATGCGGGCGTGCCGCCGCCGGCGCGTACGCGATGGCAGGGTGGCATATAGAAATGGACGTACCTGTACGCCAATATGCCTGTCGTGCCATTCTGCCTACGTACATCGTTGTGCGCCAGTCGGGAACTGGTTAAAGGCTTATATGCAAGTTATTGTCATAAAAAGTATTTGGGGACCTGGGTCCTGCCCCAGGGGACATGTATCAATGCAAAACAAGTTTTAAAAACGGCCGTTTTTTCAGGAGCAGTGATTTTAATAATGCATAAAGTGAAACAATAAAAATGAAATATTCCTTTAAATATCGTGCCTGGGGGGTGCCTATAGTATGCCTGTAAAGTATCACAGTTTTACCCGTGTTTAGAACATTACCACAGCAAAATGAAATTTCTAAAGGAAAAAAAAGTAATTTAAAGTATTTTAAAAAGGTTGTAATGAATTGTGGGTCTCTGCAATATAGATAAAACTCATTGAAAAAAAGATTGTGGGTTCCCCCCAGTCCATTACCAGGCCTTTTGGGTCTGGTATGAATATTAAGGGGAACTCCAAACCAAAAATTTAAAAAAGAATAAATAAGCATAGGGGTTCCCAAAATCCACACCAGACCCTGCCAGGCCACAGAAAAAGTTGGGGGAGACAAGAGAACGTCTTCCCCTCCTGAACCATACCAGGCCACATACCCTCAACATGAGGAAGGGGACAAGGGGCTCATCCCCACAACCTCTGGCCCGGTGGTGTTGGGGGTCTGCGGGTGGGGGGCGTATTGGAATCTGGAAGCCCCCTTTAACAAGGGGACCCCCAGATCCCCGCCTCCCCCCTATATGAATTGGTAAAGGGTACATTGTACCTCTACCATTTTACAAAAAAAGTGTCAAAAATAGTAAAAAAGACACTTTGGGAAAAGTCCTTTATTAAAAAAAAAAGTCCCGCCTAGACCTGAAGGGCCTGGTATAGATTTTGGAGGGACCCCCACGCAATTTTTTTTTTTTAATTTTTGGTTCGGTTTGGTTTTTTAATATTCATACCAGACCCAAAGGGCCTGGTAACAGACTGGGGGCGGGAACCCATGCCATTTTTTTTATAAATTTTATCTATATTGCCGAGACCCGACAATTAATTACAGCCGCTATCAGTTTTAGATGACTTTTTTCCTTTAGAAATGTAATTTTGCTGTTGTACTGTTCTAAACACGGGAAAACTGCAACACTTTACAGGCATACTATAGACCAGTGATGGCGAACCTTGGCACCCCAGATGTTTTGGCACTACATTTCCCATGATGCTCTGGCACTCTGCAGTGTAGTGGAGCATCATGGGAAATGTAGTTCCAAAACATCTGGGGTGCCAAGGTTCGCCATCACTGCTATAGACACTCCCCAGGCACGATATTTAAAGGAAAATTAAATTTTTATTGTTTCACTTTAAGCATTATTAAAATCACTTCTCCCGAAAAAAACATCTGTTTTTAAAACTAAATGTTGCATTGATACATGTCCCCTGGGGCAGGACCTGGGTCCCCAAACACTTTTTATTACAATAATTGGCATATAAGCCTTTAAAATGAGCATTTTTGATTTTTCATGTTTGTGTCCCATAGACAACGGTGTTTGTGTGTTTGTCCAAATTGTTTGCATGTTCGCAAGTTCTGGTACGAACTGAACTGGGGGGTGTTCCGCTCATCCTTAATCACTACCACAAAGTATATAGTCTTGAAGATTAAAGTAACCTGGACTCATGGGATGAATGACACCTAGATGACACAAGTACTAAGGCAAGGTAGCAGTCCTAAAATATTTGTGCAGATCCAATAGTCTGATGCAAGCTGATCATGTGGAATATAAAGATGTATATAAATGTGATGTTCGAATGATCTGTACTCTAAGTTCCTTTAAATCCCATGCTGTATGCAAGAGTGCCCATCCATATTCTAGCCAGAGAAATATGGAAGTACAAGGTAGTTTAAAAAGATCAAGAATTTATGAATTATCTGGGGAAAACATTACAACACAGAAATCAGCAGCACACATAACTGTTATTATTAATTCATGTCTCCTAACAGAACACATATCCTTCTTGAAAGGTCAATTACCTATATTTCCTGGTGTTTATGCAGGAGTAAGCATACACTATATTAACATTTAATGTGGATTGTTCCTTATACATAGGGCTAAACATTTGTTTGTGTAATAGTGTTGTTCGTATTTGTTATAGTAAACATAAAAAATGTGCAAGATAAATTTACTAAAAAGGAGTATTATGTTTACAATCATGATTGCTGTCATCTGTGAATTAACTAAATGGTATTTACTAACAATTCAACTGCTTTGGGTTAAAGGGCTATTGTCAGGTTGGTATTTTTGTCTGATGGGCTATTGTTTCATATCAGGAGATCAGAGTGGTGGTGTATTTGCCACCACTCCTTCTAGTAATAATTTACACTCATTGTTAATGCGTATATCCAATTATGTCAATTATTATGTCAATAAGTAGACAATTTGACTGTTGAAGATTTCCTTATTAACTTTTTTTTTTAAACAATCTGTTGCTGACATGTTGCCCACAGTTCTGTCTGTTTTGTCAATACCTCACAAGTTCTGGCTTGTGTCTAATGTACTGCTAATGCATGAACTGATTGTGCAGGTGTCTGTTGTGTGTTGCAGAACTGGGCCTTTCCTGTTCTGTATTAACGTTGCAGGGCTTGGTCTGCTGTGTATTAATCCTTGCGTGCCTTTGCCTATTGTAGGTTAACCTGCCAGTGCCAATTGTCTGCTGTTCTATTAACCCTTCAGTGCTTTACCTGTGGTACGTTAACTCTTCAGTGCTATTGACTGCATGTTAATGACTGCAGTTCTTTAATATGTCAGTTCGAATGTCGAATGCTTAATGGGATGAAATTCAGTGCTGCTGCTTAGCTAAGCTGACTGCTTAGCTAACATTACCTTCTGTACTTGACTGCCAAGCATCAACCTGTAATTGCTTCTGTCTGATGTGTCTTGGTCGTCACTCACACTTGTAGGAGGGTTTGTTTGCTACTGTTGCAGGGGGACACCATGGGTCTCTGCAGCTGTTTGCAGACAGCCCTTTTCACACTTCTGAATGGGGCTTTAATTCTTTGCTGCTCTACATTAATTTTTCACAGACAAATGTGTGGATTGACACTTGTACTGTATTACTACTTATAGCCTAGCCAGTACTGACAGGTATTTATAATGCCTACAGTCCTTCAACTCATCTGTGAGCCAGTAACTACAAGATTACCTAGAGACCAGCCATGTTCATTGAGGTCAGGGTCAGGTAGGTACATACTAACCTAAAAAAGAGTGCACATCATGGGCATAATGGATTGTACATGTCTTCAGCCCTAAAGACCAGTGCCACTCCTCAAGAGGAAGAGTTGCAACTCATTCCCTCCATAATGATAAGTCCTCTTTAGCCCTGAAGAAACTGCTATGCATTTAAGGCACCGCCACAAGAGGTGGGCTAAAAGAAACCTCACACTACAACGATCATCCAACTTTTAGATGGTGCAGGTCTTGCGGTTAGCTGGCTTTCCTGACAATATTCTGTGCCAAGTTTGCATGTTTGAGGTAGTAGTGGATGAAGAGGCAAAGATGGCAGATGCTTTGACTCTGGTCAAACTGACTGAGAAGATCTTTAGTTAACAATGGTCAGATGCTAAGCCTAATCAAACAGCGACATCAGTTCAAAGGCTACCTCTGCCTTGCAAGCAGTAGGCCAAGGGGTCTTCATCAGACTGGCCAGTTTTGTCATCCTGGGCTTATGGTAGCTAGCTTTCCTGGCAAGATGCTCTGCCAATCTGAATGGCAGATGCAGTAATTATCAGGTACTAAGCCTAAGCTAACAACTACATTTGCTTAAAGTCCACCTTTGTCTCAGGAGCTGTTGGCCAAGGAGATTTTTAGGCTAGTCAGATGTGTCATCCTGACAAAGGTTGATGCAATATCCTTGCAGATGCCTTGAAACAGCAGAATGGGAATGAAAACAAAGGTCTATACTAGGGAGTGTTTTTGTGGCCTGTGTTGGAGCTCACCTCAGTAGCTGCCAAGGCTATAGATATGCTATAGATATCTTTGAATAAAGGTGGAAGCAGAACTTTGCGATCTTCAGTCCCTGGGTGGAGTCATTGCTATCTAAAGAGGGATTAATCCATTATTTTACTCACCGTTGCCTACCAGGCAGGTAAAAGGTGAAAAATGAAATATTTGGAGACATTATAGACCTAGAAGGGCTATAAATAAGACAAGAGGAATCCATAATAATCTTTTCTTCATTTTGCCTAAATCTATATCTGCACCTAAATTTGCCCAGAGGGTGTTTTGCAAATTTTGGAAGAGCATTTTCAGGATCCATGGGTCCTGTTATAGTGCAATAAGGAAAATTGTTAGGATTTTTCATCCCCCCTCCAATCCACTTTTTTTCCTACCAAGAGTCTTTGGGGCAATCAAAGCTCTAGGCTCTAAGCACATGTTACCAAATGTTGTTACAACAGAGAGCCATATGTCCAGTTCTTGTCCAGACAGATTTCAAGGTTTCTATTCTCAATTGTTTTTAGTCAAGAGAAAGAAACAAACTTGGGTCCCAGACTGGATCTAAAGGCATGAAGCAGATGAAAGAATTAAGATCCAAACATTGTATATGGAGTCACTGCAGTCAATCGCTCAATATGTCAAATCGGGCAGCTAAATGTTGTCTCTAGATCTGATAGATATATAAGCTTATCCATTTCCATACATCCACGCTTCTGCAAATACCTTCTCTAGGCCAGTTGAGAGGTTCATTTTCAATTCATTTGCCAATTTTTGATGTTTACATATACTCAGGACACTTTAGAACATAACTTCCAGTAGTTGCCATCTTGCATGAATAAGGGTTACATGTTATTCATTATTTTAACAACATCTTGCTGGTGGCATTCCAATTCTGACTGGATTTGGATAGATCATCAGCTGGGAAAGGTCAACCAATCTCATTACAGTAATAATATTCATGGAAGCAGTCCTGGACACTCAGGAGAATACTGCATCGTTTCCCTCAGAGAAGGCGACAGTATTAGTATCTCACTTGGGACAGGTTATAGCTCTATTCCATCTGTTTGCATCCCATGTTCTCAAAGTGGTAGAAAAGTTGTCTGCTGCAGTCCATGCAGTCTGAAGGGATCACTGGAGACTGTGAAATTTATAAACAGTATCTCTAGGTAGCCTAGTTATGCTGTGAATAGATAATAATTGTAATATCCTATCTTCACTGTCAGGAAGGAAACAAGGTTGTTTACATATATTGGTGGTATATCCCATTCAGTTTTGACAACAGTAGAACCTGTCTCATCTCATCACTCTTTGCATTCTGGCTTCTCGGAACTTCCTGTCAGTCACTGTAAGATGCAAAGCCTTGGGCATCAAGGGAAAGTCTCTGAACCAACAAGCAATTCAGTGAATCTGCAACAAACAATGTTATCAGGATCTCAACCTGACAGTAACGCCTATGAATGCCTATGAATGCCTATGAATGTCCATCTAGTGGATGTCTGCATCTTAGCCTATATACAGTGTATACAGCAGTCCCAGTAATCTTCAGGCTCCTCAGCAGGGTCCACAGTCATGCAGGTATGATAAGGGCAATCATTTCCACGTGGCCTTGCAGGCTTTGGAATCCTTAAGGGCAGTCTGGTCCTGGAACCTCCTATTCTCCTTCTTGAGATTCCAGATCTTGAAAAGTAGGGCGAAATACTTCATCTAAATCCAGACAATTACATCTAGTTGCTGGGAGACCAAGAGGAGAAGACTCATCTGGGGTTCTCACCTTCAGTGCCTGAAACCCTGTTAAAGTCAGGGCACCTACTATAAAGTTCATGTTTACTAAAGCATGGAGAAATCTGCTGAATTTAAAAAGATTCAATACTCTGTTCCCTGCTGTAAAGATTATGAATTTTCTGCAAGTAGGCCTTAAAATGGCATTAAGTGTTAGTTGAGTCTTAGGCATGTCCTCACTCTATGGGATCCAGTGGTCATTGCATATCCTGACAAACCAATTCCCAAAGGTCTCTGCAATAATCCACCTTACAGGAAAATAGTTGATTCCTCTTGAGATCTACAAATAGTATTGGACATGGTGTCTCATCATCCATTTCTTCTAAATTTGATTTCCTCTATATGGCCAGTAACATTAAAAGTAGTATTTCTTATGGCAATCTTGTCAGGGAGAAGGATCTCAGATATTAAAGCATCAGGTTGTAAACTACCTTATTGCTACTATTTTCCAAACAGGGTAGCTCTAAAATATTTTCTTCTGCACCATCCAAAGGTCTGCAAATCTTTCCATCTGAGTCAGGACATCGTTCTTCCAGCATGTCCAAACTGAAATGTCTGAGTCACCACAAGCATTGGATGTGGGGAGATAATAAATAAATACATGGAGGGGGCCCTTCTTTCAGAAGGTTAGACAATGGGTTCTTAAGCCTGGTCAGTGGCAGTGTGTCCATAAGGGCGCACGGGCACCACCCCCTCTCTCCAGCCACCCCCTCTATCATCAATAGATAGATTCATGCATTGCATGGGCACAGTGGCTGTGTTTGATTGACACAGTGGCAACATTTGATGGGCACAGCGGTGGCATTTGATGGCACAGTGGCTGCGTTTGATTGGCACAGTGGCTGCGTTTGATGGCCACAGTGGCTGCGTTTGATGGGCACAGGGGCAGCAATTGACAGGCACAGTGGTTGCATTGTGGTTGCATTTGATGGTACAGTGGCTGTGTTTGATGACCCAATGGCTGCGTTTGATGATACAGTAGCTGCGTTTCATGGGCACAATGAGGCTGCAATTGATGGGGTTTTTTTCAGAATTTTTCAGTTTGTTTGCGCCCCCCCCCCCCCAAATATTTTGAGCACCAGCCGCCACTTAGCTGTGTCAAAAGAGGACTTTCAGGCTGCGTTCACATTATTGAGATTTGGATGAGGGTTCCCCCACTTCCAATTAGCATAACAGGAGATTGGTCCACACATCTCCGGAGCAGCTCCGATGCGAATTGCACAGGAGTCCTGTGCATCTTTTGGTCCATTTCAGGTCCAAATTCAGCCAAAAATTGGACCTGAACCGGTAAATGGAGAAGCACCGGACCCCTGTTGTGAGCAGCTTCTTACTCTAGTGTGAACCCAGCCTCACTGTCCACTAGGAAAATTGCATTGTCGCTGGTCAAGGTAGTCTGATATGGTGATTAATCCATCAATTGATCGCAGAGCCCACACTATCAGACAAATTGGGCAAAATTCTGAGGTCCAGAATTATTCTGCAGGACAGTAACTAGGTCCATGTATGGTTCATTTATTTCCTGTTACAAACCTTTTTTAGCCTATTATGAAGTTGATCAAGCAACACTGACAACAAGGGAGTTTTGCTTCAGTTCTAAACTAATCTAAAGCCGCGTACACACGGGCGGACTGTATGGCCTACTTAGTCTGTCATACAATCCGACGGACAGTCCGTCATACTTTCGAATGAACGGACTTGACCACACACGGATGAACAAACAGTCCGTCGAAAGCTTGCGCGATGACGAATACAGCACGTACGACGGGACTAGAAATAGGAAGTCCAATACACAGCAATGCAACCTTCCGCCGTGTAAATCCTTTCTGAGCATGCGCCATTCTTAGTCCGTCGAACTAGCCTACTGACGAGCGGATTGTCCGCTGAAACCAAAGTATGACGGACAGAATTTCGAAAATTCGGAAATACTTAGTACGCCAGACTGCACGCTGAAAAAGTCCGCTGAAGCCCACACATGAGCGGACTGTCCGCTGAAATGTGTTTCGACGGACTAAGTAGGCCATACAGTCCGCCCGTGTGTACGCGGCATAATCTTGAAGTTTTTGTTATACTGACTTTTGTGTCTGCAATCTCACTTTTATATTTTAATTTACATGCCACAGCACAAATAATACCATTTGCACTATTATTCTAATATTATGTTGATTAAAATACTTCATTACCCTCCCCTATTTATTTTTTGCTCGCTGCATCCCATGTGCGTATGCTGTCATGCTTGTGTCAGGATAACTAAAAATTGTGCATACAATACTTCTTTGATGGTAACTTTCCTTTCCTATCACATAAGCACGAGATCTTGCAAATTCCTCCCAGGGCTTTGCATTATCTATAGTTACGAGAATGTCGCCTTGTGGGGATGCCTCACTTAGACCCCTTTCACACCAGGGCGTTTTGCAGGCGCTATAGCGTTAGAAATAGCGCCTGCAATCCGCCCTAAAGAAGCTGCACCATTGTGTGCAGTGTGAAAGCCCTGAGGGCTTTCACACTACAGCGGTGCGCTGGCAGGACGTCAGAAAAAGTCCTGCCAGCAGCTTCTCTGGAGCGGTGCGATAGCGATAGCGGGGCGCTTTTATCCCCCGCTAGCGGCTGAGAAAGGGTTAAAACCGCCAGTAATATGCCGCAATAGCGGCATTTTGCCAGCGGTATTACAGTGCTGCCCCATTGATTTCAATGGGGAGCAGCGGTGGAGGAACAGTAAACACACTGTTCCTTCACCGCTCCAAAGAAGCTGCTGGCAGGACTTTTCCCTGATGTCCTGCCAGCGCACTGCTGTAGTGTGAAAGCCACACTACAGACAATGGTCCAGCTTTTTAGGGTGGATTGCAGGCGCTATTTCTAAAGCTATAGCGCCTGCAAAACGCCCTGGTGTGAAAGGGGTCTTACTGTAAGGTAAGTATACACTTTTCTTTTTTATAAGGGTTAGTTTACACTAGCATTGATCAAAAAGAAGATTGCTCTACAGAGAGCATTTGACAGGCAGTAAGGAGGCACTATATCGCCTCCTTACCACCTGTTTTAACCTCTTAAACCTTTCACTAGAGTTCCGCAGCTGCATGCATTGGTTGAGGAGCGGTTGCAGGACTCTTCCATTCTGTTGAATGGGTCATGTTCAGCAGGTGGTACTGCCCACGGAACACAAAAGCAGGGATAACCTTTGTCTCACCACAATGCAAAGAATCATGACAGCAACATATGTATCCCCCCCCCCCCCCTCTGCTGTCTTTACAGCATAAGGAGGAGTGGTTGGGGGGTGCTAAAAACATGGCTCGGCCATGAATTTTTACCATCCCCCAACACAATTATGAATGAGCCCCAAGGGTGTTCTATTTAAGTATTAAAGTTACATTGCAGTAGAGTTGGCCAGTCCTGGATCCTTATCTTCAAGATTCACCATTTGATGGAGACACTCATGTAAGCCACAGAATGTTATTTCACCTATTCAAAAAAGACATTCCAGTCCAACAGTGTACTGCGTTATAGTGAATAGATACCCTCATCTCTAATCTTAAGTATACTTTCTCAGCCTGCACAGAAAGGATAGACAATTCATTTTATATATCATTGTTACAACTTTCCTGCTCCATCAAATTTTTCACAAAGCTAAATCTAAATGACAATATAGACTGAGGGAATTAAGAAAATGAAGGAAAAACACATCTATCAGCGTTGTTTTTCATGAGCAGATTTTTAGTCCCCACTCTGTGGTCTTAGTTTTTATCCTTTTAGATGATGTATTTCAGCAGTACATTTAATTACTTTGTGTTTGCCTTTATGTAACACAATAAACTAATTCATTCCATGTTAGTGGATTTAGCTCTTTAGACCTCAAGCTAAAATCTCCTAAAAAGACAAAAAAAACTCCTGATAATCGCAGATGCCTGGAAGTATGTCAGACTCAGTGGCTTTGTATGAGGTTATGTAAGCATTCATGCTCGTGCAGTTAATGGAAGTTATACCTCAAGAAAAATAAGGGGTTTTACTTTCTTAATTGAGAATGAACACAAAAGCTACAGTCAGTATATTGATGGTGTGTGCATGCGTGTGTACATTGAGTATGTTATTATTGTAGATATTTCAGAATTAATTTGGTATATATATTTTCATTGCTAACTACTGTAGGCTGTCTGCTCTGGGTAAAATGTGAACCAGGGCAGTACTAATCTTAGTTATTATTAGTTATATCCAGTAGCACAGCGTTACCAATTTGTATGGATAAAAGCCTCTATTAGTTACAACGTTCTGTATTCTGGATAAAGGAGGGACACACACTTAGACCTCAGGTTAGATTGTTATTGCTACAGTATGCTCTTACTGGATGAATTCATTCCTTTTTTTTTTATTCTAGTAACCATTGTCAAAGTCAAACCTACCCCAACTGTCACAGAGAGGATTTTGGGGAGACTTACTTTTACATCCTTTTGTGCCTCTGGAACAGGTTGAAAAAAGTAAATTCCCCTATTGGATACAGAAAGCAAAAAAATAAAAAAGACTTAGCCCTTGTACACGCGGTCAAACATTCCGACAACCAAATCCGTCGGATTTTGTCCGAAACTAGTATTGCATACACACGGTCGGACAAAGTTGTCGGAAATTCTGATCGTTCAGAATGTGTTAACTTTATTTTATTACAACGGGACTACGTTCAGGCTAGTAGCCAATAGCTTTGGTCTAGGAATTTGATATGAGCATGCGTGGCACTTTGATCGGAATTCTCTACAAGCGATCGGACAAAGTCCGATTGGATCATGTTGTCGGAAAATTTTATAGCCCAGCTCTAAAACGTTGTCGGTCGGATATTCAGATGGAAACAGTCCGATGGAGCCCACACACGGACGGATTATCTGACAACACAGTCCAATTGGACATTTTCCGCTGGAATGTCCGACCGTGTGTACAAGGGCTAAGAGATTAAACCATTGGCATAATTAAATTTCTGCTCCACTGTCCACTTGTCAAAGTTTTCTTGCGCTGGCCTCACTATGATGGGCTGCCTCACTGGCCAATAGAATTGTGGGGGAGGCAGTAGAAGGTAGAAAAGCTTGAAGACTACCAAAAAGTGCCAAGGCTTTGTCCCATTCAGAACAGCCTGACCATCACAATGATAGGAGGCCTTTCTGGCCAAAAGGAATCAGACAAGCTTTGACACTGGAATTTGGGCAGGGACAATAAGGGTTACTGTGAGTAGATGCACACATCACACATCATACCTGTGAGCAACTTGTTTATTAACATTTCTATAAGAGAAAAATAGCCATGCCTAGATTAATTATAAGAAGCTAGTCCCAGTTTTTCAATAGGGTCTTCAAAAACAGCTCCTGCACCTTGAAGAGACCCTGCCATGAAAACGAAAAGAAAGAGAAACTGCTGCAGTCCTTCCTATTAACCCATCACTATAATGATGTTAAGTGTTGAGTTACAATCTGTCACTTACCTGCCTACCAGAATCAAATTACCCTCTCCATACAACACTTAAAATAACAGCTTGGGTTCTAATATGAGAGGTGCGCCAATGTTGATAATTATGGAACCTTAGGCCGCGTACACACGGGCGGACTGTTCACTCAACTTTGTCCGCTGAACAGTGTTTCAGCGGACAGTCCGCTCGTGTGTGGGGCTTCAGCGGACAGTTTCAGCGGACAGTTTGACGAACAAAGTTTTTCGGAAATTCCGAAAAACTGTCCGCTGAAACTTGGTTTGAGCGGACAGTCCGCCCGTGTGTAGGCCACTTTCGAAATGAGCAAACTGTTCCCGCTCGGAGGAAAGTCTGCTCATTTTGAGCGCGTCTCCAGGTAGGCGGGGCCCGCGAAGGAGACGTCGCGGGCCCCGCCGCCTGGTATGGACTTAAAGGGGAACCCCAACGCCGAAAAAAATCGGCGTGGGGGTCCCCCCAAGGTCCACAACAGACCCTTGTCCGAGCACGCTACCCGGCCGGCCAGGAAAGGGGGGCGAGCGAGCGCGCCCCCCCTCCCGAGCCGTACCAGGCCGCGTGCCCTCAACATGGGGGGTGCCTTGGGGAAGGGGGGGCCGCGCGGCCCCCCCACCCCAAAGCACCTTGTCCCCATGTTGATGAGGACAAGGGCCTCTTCCCGACAACCCTGGTCGTTGGTTGTCGGGGTCTGCGGGCGGGGGGTTTATCGGAATCCGGGAGCCCCCTTTAATAAGGGGCTCCCGGATACCGGCCCCCCACCCTATGTGAATGAGTATGGGGTACAATGTACCCCTACCCATTCACCTGTAAAATAAAAGTACCCAAAAAAAAACACAACACACGAGATAAAATATTTTATTGCACAGCTCCGGGGGTCTTCCGTCTTCGGGGGTCTTCTCGCCGGACTCCTCCGCTATCTTCTTGAAGCTCTTTTGCTAGCGGAGGAGTCCGGCTTTCTTCCTCCCCGCCGCCGGCCTCTTCTCCCGACTTCGGGGGTCTTGTCCCCCTCTTCGGTTCTTCTGCCGGGCCACCGCGCCTTCTTATAGCTCTTTTAGAGGCGGTGGCCCGGTCTTCTGTCGCCGCTGTCGCCTTCCGGTCGCCTTCCGTTCTTCTTCTTGTTCTTCTTCTTCTTCTTCTCCAGGAGATGTTGACACGTCGCTCTCTCCGGCCGGAATGCCAGAGCCGCGCTGTGCGGCCACTTATATAGTGACAATGGGGCGGTGTCACATGGTATATGTCACATGGGTTGGTCACATGGTGACCCCGCCCCCTTACGATGTCATAGTCCCCATGTGACATCAACCCATGTGACCAACCCATGTGACATATACCATGTGACACCGCCCCATTGTCACTATATAAGTGGCCGCGCAGCGCGGCTCTGGCATTCCGGCCGGAGAGAGCGACGTGTCAACATCTCCTGGAGAAGAAGAAGAAGAAGAACAAGAAGAAGAATGGAAGGCGACCGGAAGGCGACAGCGGCGACAGAAGACCGGGCCACCGCCTCTAAAAGAGCTATAAGAAGGCGCGGTGGCCCGGCAGAAGAACGGAAGGCGGCGGCGACAGAAGACCGGGCCACCGCCTGCAAAAGAGCTATAAGAAGGCGCGGTGGCCCGGCAGAAGAACCAAAGAGGGGGACAAGACCCCCGAAGTCGGGAGAAGAGGCCGGCGGCGGGGAGGAAGAAAGCCGGACTCCTCCGCTAGCAAAAGAGCTACAAGAAGATAGCGGAGGAGTCCGGCGAGAAGACCCCCGAAGACGGAAGACCCCCGGACCCCCAAGGCACCCCCCATGTTGAGGGCACGCGGCCTGGTACGGCTCGGGAGGGGGGGCGCGCTCGCTCGCCCCCCTTTCCTGGCCGGCCGGGTAGCGTGCTCGGACAAGGGTCTGTTGTGGACTTTGGGGGGACCCCCACGCCGATTTTTTTCGGCGTTGGGGTTCTCCTTTAAGTACATTCCAGGCGGCGGAGCCCGCGACGTCTCCGTCGCGGGCCCCGCCTACCTACACACGCGCTCAAAATGAGCAGACTGTTGCCTCGTGTGTGGGCGAGTCCGTTCATTTCAAACGTTGCGCGGACTTAGTACGACGAACAAAGTTTGCCGTATTTGTCCGCTCAAAAAGTGCCTTGTGTGGGCGTGTTCGTTCATTCAAAAGTTTGAGCGGACTGTTTGACGAACTTAGTTTCGGCAGACAGTCCCCGCGTGTGTACGCGGCCTTAGTCAGCACATGTTTCACCTCTCTAAACTTTACTTTATCTTCTAGAGGAACATCTTGTTGGTATACAATTTTATATCAATAGTTGCTGTTTTCCATTACTAACATTAGAAAAAACTTTAATGCCAACCTTACAGAGAAAACATATCGACTTTCATTTTGCTGCCTGCCTACTCCGCTAAATGTAAATTCGGACTTACAGTTGCTGCTATCCTATAGTGAATTAATATCTGACATGTTAGAACCTAAGCTTAAGAGTGTATCTGATAAGCAATAAAAAAGCGGTGACTACATAGAACTTACAGGTCTATTATGTCCATTTAAATTGAAAAGAAAATCCATTAGACTTGTTCAATTATAGGAACAATGAATCTTTTTAGAAATTAATATATATTCTTGTTGCATATTCCTCTTACATTGGTTCATTTGCATTTTCTTCTATACATCTCCAATTACTTAACATTTTTTCGGTTATAATGGTAATGAAAGAGAAAACATTCATACCATGATTACAACTACTATAGAATTTTGCAATTAACAAGTGTCCTGTAATTGTTGTGTGTTATCATTTAATTTTCTACTTATTTCTATTTCATGTCACCAATGTCATCTAAATGATTTCAAGGACTACTTGAAACAAACAATAGAAATTGAAGATGTGTTGTTAATTTTTTTGTTCTCTACTGATAATCATGAAGCAAAGAGAAAGATCACCAAGCTTGGTGATGCCTGGCAAGCCTTCTGTTTATTTCTTTGTTTTTGTCTTTATCTTACATCATAACTATGCTATCTATCCTTTGGGATTTTAACTTCATTTGGTTTGACTTTTTCAATTTATTTGTATTATGAATCTCTGCCAATGTGGATCTGACTTTTAATAATGAAAGCAGTTATGGGGAGACAATCCTATCCCATTGACAATTAGAATAGTATAAAATAGGGAAATATACTTTCCTTTTAGGCAAATTGTATTAGTGGGTTGGAGTTTCTTGTCCTATAAGGCTTAGCTGCCCCAAAAAGCCTGGTCATTTGTATTTGGCCAAGTGACCAGAGATCACCCAGATGGTACAGAGCCAACTCTACTTTGGAGCCCAGGGTTCTTTTTTGGAAAGCAACTGTGCTCTCTGCGTTCCGTAGTAATCAGGAAAATGATCCCTTGAACTACAGTGCTTTGAAAAAGTATTCATACCCCTTAACATTTTCCACATTTTGTCATGTTACAATCAAGAAAGTAAATGTATTTTATTGGGATTTTATGTGATAGACCAACACAAAATGGCACATAATTGTGAAGTGGAAAGAAAATTATAAATGTTTTTCAAAATGTTTTACAAATAAATATGTGAAAAGTTTGACATGCATTTGTTTTCAGCCCCCCAAGTCAGTACTTTGTAGAACCACCTTTTGCTGCAATTACAGCTGCAAGTCTTCTTGGATATATCTCTACCAGCTTTGCACATCTAGAGAGCGACATTTTTGCCCATTTTTTTGCAAAATAGCTCAAGCTCTGTCAGATTGGATCAACAGCGTCTGTGAACAGCAATTTTCAAGTCTTGCCACAGATTTTCAATTGGGCTTAGGTCTGGACTTTGACTAGGCCATTTTAACACTTGAACGTGCTTTGATCTAAAAGATTCCATTATAGCTCTAGCTGTAAGTTTAGGGTAGTTGTCCTGCTGGAAGGTGAACCTCTGCTCCAGTCTCAAGTCTTTTGCAGACTCTAATGCCGCATACACACAATCAGATTTTCCGACAGGGAATGTTCGATGTGAGCTTGTTGTCGGAAAGTCTGACCGTGTGTATGCTCCATCGAACATTTGCTGTCGAAATTTCTGCCCACAAATGTTTGAGAGCAGGTTCTCAAATTTTCCACCAACAAAACTTTGTTGTCAGAAAGTCTGATTGTGTGTACACAAGTTCTCGCACCAAAGTCCATGCATCCTCTGAATCAAGTACAAGCCAGAAGCGCTTTGTCTTGTAAAACTAGTGTTCGTAATGGAGATAGCATTCGTCATGCTGCAAATTTTTAAATGTTTCAATGCAGCACATTCTCTTCTTCTTTAGAATGCTAGAATAATGAAGTTGCTTTGCTGCTGATATTCACACAGAGTTCTGACAAACTGTTTTTTTATTATTTCTCGTGATCTGCTGAATAATCTTTGTTTTTGTTGTTTTTTTTCTCAAGATCTCCAGAATATAATTTTATTTTTATTTTTATTTGTTCTAGTGATCTCCTTTTTTTCTCAAGATCTCCAGAATATATTTTTTTTTTCTCTAGATTTCCAGAATAATCTTTTTTTTTTTAATATATAGTGATCTCCCTAATATTTTTTGTGGTTGTGTGTCAAGTTACCACAACACCATTATTATCTTGTATTTTTTAACCTCAAAGAGATACAACTATGTTGGTGACCCTTGTTAATTTGACATTGTATTTTTGAAATGTACCTGCCTACTCATAAAAAAATGTCCTTTTTGAAGTAAAACAATAGCCAAGTATTTGTCAAAAAAAAATTGAAATTTAATAGGGGTCTTAACAAAAATAAAGAGTAAGGCAACACTGGAGAAATAGTTGAGATTAATTAAGCCTTTGTACCCCAGGGCAGACATCAATTATTTGACAGGCAAAATTGTTAACCTGAAGAGTCCATTTAATAGGGAGCACAATCCGGTCCAGGACTCTGAGAGATTGGGAGCAGCAGCAGATGACATATATGTCCCGAGGCTGTGGTGTCGCCAGACCACACCAAACCCAGGCCATCACACTCAACACTTCATTCCACGCTTCCTTCCAGGCTGCTGTGGTGGGTTGGGTGGCTGTGGTGGTGGTATTGCTAGAGGGGGTGGAGGAGTATAGTCCAACTCACACACAAGGCTTTAATTGTGAGTTTTCCCTCATCCCCTTGTTTAGGGCCTGTAGCATTATCTCCTCACAGATGAGACCGTGGCCCTCCTCCATTCTTTTCAGTTTACTGGCTGTCAGACAGCCATATGACTTGGGGCCACCAGGGGTTGTTGTTAGTACCGCAGTAGCCTGGTGAATTAAAGTAGTCGCTGGCTCCTCCCGGTTCCTCGCCTTCCTGGTCCTTTTGTTGGAAGGTGGAGGGGAGGAACCTGGGATTCAGTCAGGCTGCTTTCCATGGCCTCCTTCTGGCTGAGACGTTCCTGTGTATGAAAATGGTACATAGTTTTAGGTTTTTGGTCATCAATCACACACAATTTTGAGCTCATGACTGTTGCAAATTGAATGTTAACAAATAGAAAAGACTATCATTCTGACCCCAGCATTTTTAAATCTTGTCCCAATCATTTTTGGCTACTATTGTCTATTGATATGTAAACCACTTTGTTAAATCAGAAATTAGTGATCAAGAATAGCATCTAGTTAACATCATTCAATTTTTGTCCAAAAATATGTTGAACAATGCTATAACTGGCTCAAGCTGGGCTCCTCCACATCTTCCTGGGTGGAGGGCCCAGGTTAGACATCAAGCCTCATCTGATGTTGAAGGAAGTGTGGAAGGAATTGTGGAAGAAAGGGTTGAGAGCGATGGCCTGGGTTCACTCTGGTCTGACAAAAAACGCAGTCTGTCATAGTACCACAGCCTGGGGACATAAACATAATCTGCTGCTGCTCCTGATCTCATGGAATCCTGGACCTTTTTTGGGCTCCCTATTATATGTACTCCTCAGGTCACCAATTTTGGCTTTCAAATAGATGATGTCTGCCGCGGGAGTCACCGGCTTCACCAATTCCAACACTTTCTCCGGTGCTGCCTTCCTCTTTAGCTTGTTGGAGTAGTCACTGTTTTTGACTTTCCAGAGACATGGCAGCTACCTGTACCTGTCTATGAAATTTGTCAGGAAGCCTGGGGCTGTAAATGTATCCATTTTCTTTGCAAGACACAAGACAAACCCTAATGTCAGGCTAAACTCTCCTAATCTTGTCCCAATATAGGCCTCAATCTATAAGCAGTATAGACCACTAACCACTGATGCCCCAAGTTAAAATTGTACCTTTGTTTGCATGAACGGCGCTTACTCTACTCCATCCTCCGTTCACAGATCGTATGTATGACACACGCATGTTATGCTTTAGATACACTGTGCATGCGTGAAACTCCGCCCATAAACTTCTTTCTAGTGTATTAAGTAATAGACCAATTTTTCCTCTTGTGGGACTTTTAAAAGGCAGTAGTCTCCAAACTTATATCAAAATGTGAATTTTTATTACACAGTAAGAACAAATAGATGCACAATTGCTAATGAATGATGTACAAAGAACTACAGTAATGTATACAGACACAATAGGGAACATAACACCACACTTATAGATCCTAAATGAATATTAGGACCAAAAAGGCCCAACGCGGTTGAAGGTTATTAAAAGATAAAACCTCTTCTTCAGGGACTGATGGTGTAGTATATCCTCATCTGTGAACATTATAAAAAAACAAAAAACAATAAGCAAACAATAATAATATTTAAAAACTGTGGTTCAAAAAGTACTACAACAGCACATAACCATCAAATAGATTATATAATTTCTAGTGTATTCGCCGCCTCTTCTCTTTTGGCGCAGTGGGAGAGCACATAGCTGAGACAGAGCAGATGCATGCAGAGAGCAGCAACAAGGAGGAAAGCCCAGAGCAAGGCAGTTCCCAATCCAGGAGGAGATATAAGGCCTCAAATACGTCCTTTGAAGAAATGGTAGAGATGGTGGACATCTTGAAGAGGGCAGACTATGATGGGAAGTATGGAACTTACCCAAACCCAAATGTGAGAAAGGCCAAGATCATGACTAAAGTTGTGAGAAGTTTGCACAGGAGTTTCCCAGATCCCAAAAAGCAAAGAGCAATTGAGGATGCGCTGGTCAGACCTGAAATTGAGGGAGCAAGATCAGTACAGAAGGATCAGGAAACAGCTTCTAAAAAGTAAATATTTGTTGTGTATTCCTATTATTATTACTTTCGTGATTACGCTGGTCAGACCTGAAATTGAAGGAGCACGATCTGTACAGAAGGATCAGGAAACTGCTTCTAAAAAGTAAATATTTGTTGTGTGTTCCTATTATTATTATTATTACTTTTGTGCTGCTCCATGTGCATTTCTTTACTGTTGTACAGTTTAAAATGGCAAGTTTGAGGTCTGTGGGCACAGTAATCGTTCATATTAAACATAATACGTTTGACCACTAAAATAAAGTTTATGGCAGATGCAGGTTATTTGTTCATGCCTATTTGTGTGAAAAGAAGTTTACAGTAGTACATTGGTGTCTAGATGTGTTTGTAACTATATGAAATGCAAACTTGATTCAGTGTAAGGAGAGGACACTCAGCAGCTGTTTACACATCTGGATGCAGGAGCACTAGTGTGGGACACCAGAACACCCTTTTTATGGTGTCTCACGCAGGTGCTCCAGTGGACACTAGGGGTCTCTCCACGTGTGAAACTTTAACAAAACAGGTACGTATTTCAGCTTTAGAAAGGGAAAAAATCATGTCTTTAGCTTGGAACTCGCCCAAAACAGACAATTGGATGACACTTCCAAACAATAGTCCATATTATTATTTCTTGCCTCAAATATCTGTGTGCTAAGTATACCTTTTTTGTTTTCACATAGGGGAGAAAAGAATCAGAACATCTGAGGACACCACAATCCTCACACCTCCTGAAGAAGGGGAGCTCCCCACACACCATGAAGATGTGCATTTCGAGGTTCAGGAAGTGGGCGAAATGGTGACCACAACAGGTCAGTGTCTGAGAACACATCTTCAGGTAATAGATGTATGCCTGCATATTTATAATACATGGTGTGGTTTTTTTTTTTTGGTGATGTGGATGTTGTGGAAGAAGAAACTTACTTCATCAGTGCAAGTGCACAAATCTTGATCAGCGAAATAATGGTGTGCAATCGTGATTTTGAGAAGATCAAGGAAAACATCAATGATGTTGAAAAAAGACTCACCAACATCATTTATGTTTTAGCCAAAATCTAACAAAAAAAATCTCAATGTTGTTGTTATTTTTTTAAGTTTCTATATAAATTTTAAAGTAATTTTAAAGCCAGATTTTGAAGAAGCACACGGTGTGTCAACATGTGCTATCAGCCATCATGGGATATCAATGTACGTGTTTTTTGGGTGCAAGCCCTTTCTCACAACTAAGGTAGATGAGAGGAAGGGGTTGCACCCCCGAAACACTGTGTGTTTTGTAGCTTTAGAAAAATAGATGTAGGGAAAAAACACACATTTTTGAGTCCCAATTTGTGTGCATATTCAAAATTTGGCTTTTAAAGGGGTGACATCACCTCATCTGATGAAGGCAAAATCAACACAGTTTTGACATACTAATGTCTCAAATTACCTTCATTTTATCAAAGTTGAATTTTGTAAGTTCCTGAGTTGTGGATGTGTATGTTATGGTTTTAAACATGCCTGTTTAAACAGAAGCAGGCTATATACTGTCACACATACATGTTATACACCAAAGATGTTGGTTTGTTAAAAAAAACTTTTATAATACACATGTGAATGTGCTTGGAGTAAAATGTTTTATACTCAGCAATGTGTGGCTTCTTCTCTCAATGCTCAATACCAGTTTTTGGAGTAAGGCCGCGTACACACGCGGGGACTGTTCGCTCAACTTTGTTCGTCAAACAGTTTCAGCGGACAGTCCGCTCAAAATTAGCATGGACGGACTTGGCCACACACGACAAACGAACAGTCCGCTGAAAGCGTGCGCGATGACGTACGTCACGTACGACGGGACTAGAAATAGGAAGTCCAAGACACAGCAAAGCACCCTTTGAGCTCCTTCTGCTGACTTTGCGTTAGTAGAAGTTTGGTTAGAGACGATTCGCGTTTTTCAGACTTCAGCTTAATTTGTCCGTTCACTACAGCGCAGTCTACCTGTGAGGTTTATATCTGTCTTTCGGTACGCGTGGATCAGTTGTACCTGTTATTAGGCGCTTCTGGTCCGCTCGTTTCTGGTTTTCAGGTCGTTCTTCATAGGTCTGGCTGTTCTTCAGTGCGTTCAGTTGAGCTTGTCTGTCCATCCGACCGTTTGAAAGCCATGGAGAGTGGACGTACTCGAGAACGAGTTCGTGCTATATTGGGGCTTGGTGTTTTAGTTGTTATGAATTGTTTTTATTTAATGACTATTTTTTTTTCCCTGTGTTTGACTCCCCAGTGTCCTTCCACACCACAGGAATGGGAGACTGTGGCTTCCCAATTCGCTGCCCGTTGGGACTTTCCCAACTGCAGAGGGGCGATCGAAGGGAATCATGTGAGGATTGTGCCCCCACCCCATTCGGGGTCCTACTATTGGAATTATAAGGGGTTCCATAGTGTGGTGCTAATGGCGGTGGTGTCGGCACAATGTGACTTTCTTTATGTGGATGTGGGGAAGAACGGCCGGATGTCTGACGGAGGAGTCTTTAGGCAGACCGAGTTCTGCCACCGTCTTATCACTGGTGGCCTGGACTTGCCACCAGATGCCGAGAATGTGGAGGGTCTACCGTTTGTGTTTCTGGCTGATGAAGCGTTCGGTCTGAGTGAACATCTTATGAAACCCTTCCCCCAAAGGACCCTCACCCCGTAGAGGAGGGTTTTTAATTACCGGCTGGCCAGAGCAAGAAGGGTTGTGGAGAGTGCCTTTGACATTATGGCCAGCCGGTTCCGTCTGTTACTGACAGCCATCAACCTTGCAGAATATAAACTGAACTATGTGATTCTGTGCTGCTGCATTCTGCACAATTTTCTAAGGAAATTTTCAGGTAAGCAGTACCTGCAGCCTATTGGGCCTGAGGCCGGACTCAGGCTTCCAGAACTGACAGGGCTGGATCATGCCCTTCCTGGCTTAGCCCCCCAAACAGCACGTGAGGTGTGTGACCGCTATGTCAGCTATTTTAATGGTAGGGGGGCTATTCCAATGCCAGCTGACCAATAAAAATGTATTTTTTCTGGAAATATGTCTTGTCTGTTCAAATTTTGAAGTTTGGTTCTTGTTTGCTTTTCACGTTGCTTGTATCCTACATTCTCCTAATTCAGGGATATGCAATTGGCCAACCTCCGGCTGGTGCAAAACTACAAGTCAATCATGCCTCTGGGTCTCATGCTTGTGGCTGTCAGTCTTGCTATGCTTCATGGGACTTGTAGTTCTGCAACAGCTGGATTTCCACTAATTGCATATTCCTGTCCTAGTGCATTTGTATAGCAAAGTGGTTTTTGACAATAGGAAATAAGGCCCTTTGTGACAGAAAACACAAAATGACTTCGAGTATTGAAAGAAGTAGACACACACACACCTTTTTTTTTTTTGATTTTTTAATAGTGCACATTCCAACCAGTGCCTCTTATTTAGATCTTTTTTTGTGTCTTTTTTTTTTTTTAATAAATTATTATTTTTTTTTATTTTTTTTGGTAAACATAGAAATATATAGATATAGCAAAAATGCAATTATCACAAAAATAAAAAAAATAAAATCAGATTTTTAACTATGTACATAAAACAAGGGGTAAAGCCAAATTTTGAAGATGCACACCAAAAATTGGTAATGTCAACATGTGCTATGTACCATCATGAGTGATCAATGGATGTGTTTGGTGCGTGCAATCCCTTCCTCTCACATACTAGAATGAGGAAGGGTTTGCAAACACCAAATGCGTCCATTGCGATCCTCTGATGGCACATAGCACATGTTGACACACCGTGTGCATCTTCAAAATTTGGCCTCTAAAAATCAAGTAAAAACCTTAAAAACTTTTTGGCAAGGAAATGAAGAACATGATCGATTGTGTTTTAGGGAAAAGGGGCTTAGATTCTCCCTAAAACATCGATCATGTCCTTCATTTCCTGCCTCATAGGGACCAGCTGTTGTTGTATAGGCTGGATTTGGTGTAGCATGGCCTGGATGTTGCTCTCCATCAAATCCATTCTTGCATTCCAGGCCATGACCTGCCCAATCAGCCTGTGGGCACTGTCCGAGGTAAATGGCTCGGCTTGTCCTTCCACAACCAGATCATCACCTAATAACATGTGTAGATAAAAAATTGGTTAACATATACAGCCATTAATTGTTTACCTTAAGCTGGGTTGTCAGACACTCACTTTGTGGGGTGCGGATCTCCACCACCTCTTCCTCCTCCACATCTAGCCCTGGGCTTGTCTGCTCCAGCTGGGACACGGGGCTGGGAAGCTCCATCACTGACACGGGGCTGGATGGCTCCATCACCGACACGGGGCTGGGGCTGGGGCTGGGGCTAATTGCCCAATCAGGCTGGCGAGGTCGGGGGGTCCTGGGCTGCTCCGCCTCTTGTCTGAGTCGTTGTTCCCCTATGAGAATGAAAAAAAAAAAAAAAACTTTTAAGCATAGTGATATTTGAGTTCAGAAATTTGAATATGAAACATTGGTTTGAAGTGGTGTACAATTATTAGCTGGTTATTACAATATCCTAGTTTAATGCATCCTTAAAATGACTTTTTTTTAGTTAGGCTGTGTTCAGACTGCTGCGCGAACGCTGCAAATCTACTGTGGTTTCACGCATCGCATGCGCAGTTCGCACTGCCCTATGTGACCTGCTGGGAGTATCAGTGTAAAGTTTTATTGACACCTCCAAATTAGTTCTCATTTCACAGCGCAATCTTTAAACCCGAACAGGAATTGGACCACATGGTGTGAACACCCATGTGATCCGATTCGGCTGTGGACTAAAAAAAGGGCCATGTACAAGTTTGGTCCGGATGCGATGCAAATTCAGCCATACTATATACATGGCTAAAATCGCATCACACAGAGATCACATGTGATTTGCACTGCAGTGCGGTGCAAATCACATTTGATCTCGTACATTGCAGCAATGTGAACCTAGCCTTTAACCAAACTGTGATACTGTATATCTTTTGTCCAAGTTTCACAGACGGACACACTCGAATCATCGCCTGGAGTACCTGTGTGTGATTATGTCAAAAATTTTCTATGATGGCCCAAACTACACTTATAAAAGTTTCCTAGTCCAGATGTTGAACCAGCATTTTATCTATCTATCTCATTTTTTAAATTGAGTCTACATTGCACTGAATAAATTTATGAAACTTTAATAAAAATTTATATCCTATAAACTGAGCATGACTATTCAGTTTATCATGAACAATACAAATAAAAAAAAATTACTAATTAAAATCTAATCCAACACCAGATAAATTTACACCATACACAAATTCATGCTATTTACGCCCACATATACGAACAACCATATGCGCTCATTACACGAACTATTAACTACACGAACGATCAAATCCGCCAGATTTACATAAACTACCTACTCGAACGATTAAGATCAAATCCGCCAGTTTCATACACTACCTACACGAACGATTACGATAACATCCGCCAGATTTACATACACTATCTACACGAACGATTACGATCAAATCGCAGAGTTTACTCACTTTTTTTCAGGACCTTTTTGATGCGGTAATATTGGTCCGGCTCCCTGGACTTGATGTCGGACCATCGTTTCCGGAGCTGGTCCTTGCCTCTTCGTACCCCAAATTTGGTCTCCAAGGTTGTGACTACCTCATCCAAGATGGCGCTTTTCCGGACATTAGGTTTGGGGTACGGGCCATGTTCCCCATCATAATCCTCCCTTTTTAAGATAGCCACCATCTCCACCATCTCTTCAAAGGCCATATTGGTGGCCTTATATCTCCTCCTTCCTCCGGAAGCATGGGGCCCATGGCTTTCCTCCGCGCTGCTCACGCTGCTCATAGAATTTGCGTCCGCCATTTTCTCCTCTCATTCACCCACAGCGGAACGAGGGTAAAAGGGGCGGGGAAACACAGACGCAAGGAACGTCAGGGGCGGGCGACGCAGGCGGAGCCTGAGCGCATCATGCGCTGTATATAAAGCGTTGCCACTAGGCCGTACGCTTGTCCGAACGGAAGCAGCGAGTGCTACAGTTGACGGTAAGATAGTTCTCGTTTTATTTTCGTTTAATTTAAAGCCTGCGTTAGGGATGTGCATATTGAATTTTATTCTTATTGATGTTTAATTGATTTTTATGTGGGTTGGTGGTTGAGTGGGGTTGGTGTTTTGTGTGGTAGTGTGGGGGTGGAGGTGGGTGTATAGGGGGGGGGGTGGGGGTAGTGTGTGTGTATGTGTGTGTGTATGTGTATGGGGCAGTAGTGTGTGTGTGTGTGTGTGTGTGTGTGTGTGGGGGGGGGGGGGGGGGGGGTAGTGTGTGTGTGTGGGGGGTAGCATGTGTAGTAGTGTGTGTCTCGCCTACATTACATTGTCACAATATAGTGTGCATTTGGTCTGACTTTATTTTTTTTTTATTTTTATTTTTTTTGTTTTTTGTTTTTTTTTGTTTTTGTTTTTTTCAGAAAATGCAAAGGTATACTGCAGACCCCTTTAAGGAGGAGGCCTTCCTCTCAACATTTCTCGATTTAGTGGAGTCGCACAGCAATCTTTGGGATACAAAACACCCCCAATATTCAAGCCGTGCTGCCCGGAAGAAGACACTGGAGACAGTTTTGGCGTTTGTGAAAACCCGAGTCCCCCAGGCAGACACTGACTTTGTGAACGCCAAAATTAAGAACCTGCGTAGCGTGTATAGGCGGGAGCAAAGAAAGATCCTAGTGTCCCAAACATCAGGATCAGCAGCAGGTCAGGTCTATGTACCTAAGCTGTGGTATTATGACAGGCTGCGTTTTCTGGATGACACGTCAGAAGCCAGGCCGTCACTTTCGACTCTTCCGTCTACCCGTCCCTCCACCCTTCCCTCCGCCTCAGGTGAGCCATCCCTGGAAGATCCAGACCCTTCCTTGCTGGACGAAGTTGATGCGCCCAGCTGGAGCCAGGTATATTTTAGTTTCTAAAGTTTGGATTGCTCAAATATTAATGATGTCAAGTTCAATGTTTGAATTGCTTCCAAATCTAGGATTTCATCACAAATTAAATTAGATAGAAGGATACAGTAGTTTACACAAATGTGGCTCAAATCTTGGTGAACTGATGGAAAAATGATGGTGTCAAAATGATAGCCTTTTGTATTTCAAGACAAATGTATTTGCAAGTGAGAGCTGTAAAATTGTTAGTGATTGATGATTTCAAAATATAGACATATTTTATTTATTGATTTCTTTGTTTTTTTACACAGGATGAGCTCACCCAGGAGGAGGCCGGGACCAGTGGTATGGAGGAGGAGGCCGGGACCAGCCACACACAAGAGCTAGCTGGGCCCAGCAGGAGTCGGACTGAAAGCCAGGTCCCTCCCCTCCGCCTAGCCAGCAAAAGGCCCAGGAGGATGACCCGTACAGAGGAGGAGTCCTTGGTGCTTATACGCCAAGCCACACAAATTTTGTCAAAACCCCCCAATCCGGAGGAGGCCTATGCCACTTATCTGGCTAGTAAGCTACAAGAAATGGACAAACCACAGCGAAACTTGTGTGAAGCAATCTTTTTGGATGCCATCCAACAGGGTCTGAAGGGTGAGCTCACACCCACCACTAACCTTTACAACACAGACCCTACTCCTCCTCCTCCTCCTCCTCCTCCTACCACAACTCCACCACCAGAGGCACAGCCTCCAGCGACGCGTGGAGGGAAGGCTAGACGGAAGAGTCACAAGTGACTGCCTGGCTTCAGTCTGCTCTGAAAGAAGACGCAGACTGTTGTAGTACCACAGTCTGGGGACATAGATCTCATCTGCTGCTGTTCCTGGTCTTTGGGATTCTAGGACCTGGTTGTGCTCCCTATGTACATGCTACGCAGGTTCGGAATTTTGGTGTCCACTCACTTGATGTGTGCCTGGGGGACAAAAGGCTTCACAAACGTCAAAATTGTCTCCAGTGTTGCCTCCCTCTTGATTTATTTTTGTTCTGAGGAAAAATAAAAATGTATTATTTCCAAAAAATCTTGTATGTTTTTTTTATTTTTTTATTTTTTAAATATTTTTGTATAATTTGGGCTTAAAAAACAAAGTTTATTTGTGAGTAGGCAGATACATGTCAAAAGACTCTGGGGGTTATTTACAAAACACACGTTCATGTAAATATGCTAACTTCAAGTGCAATTTTTAAAGCACTGCAAGTGCACTTGGAAGTGCAGTCGCTGTAAATTTGAGGCTTAACATTTGAAATGAGGGGAAGCTCTGCTGATTTTGAACATGCAATCATGTGTAAGCTAAAATGCTGGTTTGGGTATCTATCTATCTATCTATCTATCTATCTATCTATCTATCTATCTATCTATCTATCTATCTATCTATCTCTACTTGCATAGTCCTGCTTGGCCAAAAAAAATGCAAGTCCATCTTGTTTCAAACCCCCCACAAAAAAAAAAAAAAATATGACAATAGTAGTTCCAAAAATATATAGTAATAGATAAATTCTATATTTTTTTTTTTCAGAAATAAAAATATATATATAAATTTTTTTTTTTTTTTAGTTTATATATATATTTTTTAATATAGACACATATATATATATATCAAATTTTTTTTAATCTTTTTTTTTTTAGAGGGTTTTTTTTGTTTTGTTTTTTAATTTGGAATATATTTTTTCTATAATTGGAAGATTAATCATAGGATGAGGATGAATAAAAACATGTAGTATAACTCTGTGTGAATATAAGCAGCAAAGCTACTTCACTTTTCTTGCATTACGAAGAAGAAAAGAACGGGCTATATTAAAAAAACACAAAATTAGCAGCATGACGAATATACTAGCTTCAATACGAACACTAGTTTTACAAGACCGAGCGCTTCCGCCCTGTAAATTCATTCTGAGTATGCGCGGAACTTAGTTTGACGAACAAGCCTACACACGAGCGGACTGTCCGCTCAAACAAAGTTTCAGCGGACAGTTTTTCGGAAATTCCGAAAAATTTTGTTCAGCAGACTGTTCGCTGAATCTGTCCGCTAAAAGCCCACACACGAGCGGACTGTCCGCCGAAACACTGTTCAGCGGACAAAGTTGAGCGAACAGTCCCCGCGTGTGTACGCGGCCTAAGTTGGTGTAGTTACATTGACAATGGGGGTTATTTACTAAAGGCAAATCCACTGAAACTGCACTTGTAGTGCAAAGTGACTTTTCCTTTAGTAAATAACCCCCACAGTGCTCTAAAATTTGCCTCAATAAGGCCATTTTAGGGACTCCAAGCAATTAATTCATGGAGTTGAAAAGGATGATTATTTTTATCATTAATGCATTACATACATTAACAACAAAAACATTGTGTGCGTGTAGCAGACCCATAGCACAACATAATAGTTAGCTGAAGAAAAGATTGTCACCTCATGTATCAAACAAGTTACGTTTGCACTATTGAAGATAATGACCAAAAAAAGGGCATTGGAAGACATAGGAGACAGATAAAAGAAACACAAGCGGTAAATCATATGAAATATGAGTTCAGTTTTTAACAACAAATTTATTTTCCATAGTTTTTAAACAGTATCTGGCATATCAATTGCCCCCCTACCCGCAAAGTACTCCAGATAGCTTTTCCGTACTTCATGAGCGCTTTGGGGGGGGAGGGGCAAGCCAGGATGGCCAGCTTCCAGTTTGTTTCCAGTCGCAACTGAGGCCAGATAGTTGGCTGCATTTTTTCTTAAACAATTGTGCAAAATGCAGCAGGAAAGAATAATGTGGTTTAGTTTATATTCCGCCATATTGGTTGCAGTAAGAAATAGGTGGAACTGGGGGCGTGGCCGGTATGATGGTGTGTGTGTGTGAGTGAGAGTGAGATGAAGACGCCTGAGCTCTCTCCCCGTCCAGCCCTCCATCTCCCCTGACCAAGCAATGGACATTGATTGAGGATCTTGCCGTTTGCGGCTGACGTTGTCGCTTCGACCCCTCGCTTCGTGGACTTTGGGGAGGTTGCGGCGTGCACAGGCTGCGCCTCCGAAACTAGCCGAGGATACCCGAACGAGTTCCCGTCGGGGGCTCGGATTATCGCGAGATCTCGTTCGCGGCTCCGAAGGCAGCTTGAGGACGGACCGGAGGGAGACAGGACGCCAGTACGAAGTCCATTTACTGAGTGAGGCTGCTGATTCAGAGCGAGAGGGGAACCCGACCCAAATTCCTGACAGCCTCGGAGGAGATTAGCGAAATGCCGGCTTAACAAGTGCAACCTGTGGCATCAGCCCAGGTGTATGGTAACCCGGGGGAGGAGGTGGAGGGGGAGACTAAGCTAACATTGCTAAACGTTTAAAGTTGGAACAATGACTTGTATCTCTTGACCTGGTGAATATCCTCCCTTCTATTACCCCCCCCCCCCCCCAAGGGGCTGATTTACAGTTGTTTCCAGCTAAAGCCATTTGGCTGTATTACCTGGGCTGCTGCTGCTTTGAATATACTCTGAATACTCTGATGAGATTATTATTGCCGCATGATCAGGTTTTTTTGCTGAACATTATATACCATAAGCCTTTTTGAACCAACGACCTCATTGTTATTACTCTGGTATTACCATGCTTAGTAAAAGAGCTACAGAAGATGTACCACATGGGGAGGGGAACCATAAGACTAGGGCAGCAAAGGAAAAATTAAATCAAGCTTCTGCGGCGGCAAAACTTGAGCGATTTGCCCATGCAACATCCCCGGGCAGGAAAGGCCATCAGCAATTAGCAGGGCAAACAAAATCGCAGGGATCGTCCTGCGATAGGAGAAGTACTGGCCACTTGGTGTCAAATTCCGCTACTCTATCCTCAGGAAGCAACATGCATAATTTACCCCCTGCTGAGATCAAGGTCCCCCATAGCGAGGTGGACCCCCCGATATTTTCGGCAAGGGGGTCCGGTGAGCCCACGCTACGTGAGATATTGCAGGCAGTTAAAGAATGCAAGAACTTCATCTTAGGCCTTGATGACCAACTCAGTAATATCAAAAATGAATTGCACTCTATGAGTCAATTATTGAGCAACACTGTTTGTAGAACGGCTGCCCTTGAAGGAAGACTAAGTACAGTGGAGGACGAGCTCTCTCCTTTACAACAAAAAATAATAGGACTTGAGAAACAATTCACCATACAGGCATCGAAACTAGACGATATGGACAATAATAATCGCAGGAATAATGTGCGTTTAATTGGTCTGCCAGAGGGTAGTGAGGGCCCCAACCCTATCATCTTTTTGGAAAGTTGGTTCAAGGAGCTATTGGGGGATACCCCTTTCTCCCCCCTTTTTTCTATTGAAAGGGCCCACAGAGTTCCCTCTAGATCCCGGCTAGCAGAGGATCGTTGCAGACCATTAATATTGAAATTTGTTAACTACAACGATCGAATGATTTTGATGCGAAGAGCTCGTGAACTAGGGGATATTTTCTACAAAGGGACTAGAGTATCGTTCTACCCAGATTTCTCCTTGAATCTGCAGAAACAGAGAGATTAGTTTATTCCTATTAAACGTTCTTTGCAAAAATATAAGTTAACCTATGCTCTGCTGTATCCTGCTCGACTCCGAGTGTCTGCCCAGGGCTCAACCTTGTTTTTCAACTCCCCAACAGAGGCCGCAAATTGGCTAGAAGAGCAGAAAGGGTCTTTGCCAAGCTAATTGACAGTGTTTCCTCACTAGGGGTGGTGCGGGGGGGGGGGGGGGATTTGGGTTTTTTTTTTCTTTTGTTTTTTTTTTTGGTAAATTTGAATTTGAATCCACAAATATTATTAATCTGATTGATAATTCACGTGACGTTATATATAATGTACTTTTCACGAGATAGGGAGGGGGGGGCGGTGTTGAGTATAGGGTGCCATAGCGATGACTTATATGCTCCTTTTTTGAAATTTATAATTAGTCACAAACTAATGGATAGTGTTTTCTATGATTAGTCACGTGCACTTACCATGGGATAGGAGAGATGGGGATTATGGTTGGACATAAATAATGGTATATAATAATTGCATATATGCCCCTTTTTTTTTTTTTTTTTTTTCTTTTTCTCTTTTTCCTCCCTCTCTTCTTTCTCCCCCCTCCTTATAAATAAGGGGGAGATTAACTGATACCATAGTAAAGTATGACACCAAGACATGGTTATTAGATCTGGGGGGGCGGGGTAAATGGGGGGGTGGGGATAGAGGGAGCTTGGGCATCTTTTGGATGAGATTTGGAGTATGTGGGCCACAATAGAGACCCCTAGGGGTTGCTCAAACGGGCAGGGGTGGGTGGGAGGGCAGGAGGGATGGGGGGAACTTCGAGCGCACACTGTGGGTATGGGGGGGTGGGGGCTGCGGGGGAATATGGGGGGTGGGGGGGCCCGTCGAGGGAGGGCGGGCCTCCCTCTCCCCCCTCCCCCTGTCCCCGGCTAGTTTAGCAATCACCAGTGATCATGAGTAGAGTAAGTATTATTTCATGGAACGTGAGGGGGCTGGGAGATTTAAAGAAGAGAGCAGCGGTCATGTTGGAAACAGAGAGGGCAGGTCCGGGCTTACTCTTTTTGCAAGAGACGCACCTAACCCCCAGTACAGCTCCACAGTTAAATAATCGGAAATTTCAGGCATATTACCATTCTTTCCATACCTCATATTCAAGAGGAGTGAGTGTCTTAGTTAGGAGGGGCACGGATTTCCTATGTAAGGAGTCCTCTATTGATGAGGTGGGGAGATTCGTCTTTTTATATGGTTCGATGAGAGGGCAATATTATATTTTAGCCAACATTTACATACCCCCTCCCTTTAAGTTGGAGGTTATTTATAAACTGCTGGCGTTTTGCCTGGATAAGCCGGGAGTTCCGTGGATAGTACTGGGTGACTTCAATGAAACACTAGAAGGGAGCCTGGACAGATTTCCTAAACCTGATGGGGTTAGAGCAGGGCGACTGCAAGGATTTTTATCCGAAACAGGATTGAGTGATCTATGGCGAATGCGTCATCCTCAGGAGAGACAGTATTCTTGTTTTTCTGGGACCTATTATACGTTATCAAGAATTGATATGGTCCTTGGTAATAAAGAGGCAGCAGAAGTGGTGCAGGAAATAGAATACGGGGCAAGGGGGATTTCAGATCATTCCCCCCTGTCCATTATTGTGGCCCTGGGAGCTAGAACAGGCTTAAGGGAGTGGAGGATAAATCCCAGCTGGTTGGAGTTAATGGATAGATCTAGCCCCTCTCTGGACAAGATAAAGGAATTTCTCCAAATAAATAAGGGCACAGCTCCACCCGGAATAGTCTGGGACTCCCTAAAAGCCTATATTAGAGGCATATTAAGCCAACAAATCGCAATAATTAAAAGGAAAGCCCGAGAACAGGAGTCAGCCATAAGAAATATGGTTACTCTGGCAGAGAGCGCATATATAGAAGCTCCATCACCTGAAAACCAGAAGATATGGCTGGATAGCCAACAAGTTTATAAAATGGCTCTTTTAAATAGGCAGAGAACAGGCGAATATTTCAACGTCAGCATTATTTTGGTGAAGGGGAGAGGGTGGGTCGAGCCCTCTCCCTTTTGGTCCAAACTAATAGCTCCCCGACAACAGTTCAGGTGATTAAGTCGCCAAATGGCGATCTTGTTTCTAGCCCCCCTGCGATCATGAGAGTACTCTATGATTACTATAACAATCTATATAGATCGGTCCTGCGGGGCCAGGGTAGCCTTGTTACTGACTTCCTACTTCAAGCAGCAATTCCAACACTATCAGACCAGGACAAATTGAGTCTCGATTCACCACTTACGTTGGAGGAGCTAAAAAATGCAGTAGCTGCAATGCCTAATTATAAATCCCCAGGCCCAGACGGGTTGCCAGCAGAAATATACAAGCGTTATGGCGAAGCGTTACTGCCGGAACTCTTGGAGACACTGAACCATGCCTTTGAGGTGGGTGAATTGCCCGCCTCGATGCTGGAAGCCAATATAACTTTAATACTCAAGGAGGGGAAGGATCAACAGGAAGTCTCATCATATCGGCCAATATCCCTGCTGTGCTCGGATATCAAAATTCTAGCTAAGGCCCTGGCAACCCGCTTAAATAAATTTATACATAAACTAATACATCCAGACCAGTCGGGTTTTATCCCGGGTAGGACAACCAGCACTAATATCAGAAGAGTTTTTCTTAATGTCCAAATACCCAGGGATAATGATGGGCCGGGAGCTATTCTGGCCTTGGACGCGACTAAGGCTTTTGATAGCCTGGAATGGGGCTACTTGTGGGGAGTGATGGAGAGGTTTGGCTTTGGCCCTCACTTCATCCAGTGGATAAAATTACTTTATAATGGGCCCAGGGCCAAAATCAAGATGGGAACTGAATTTTCTGAGGTTTTTCAGCTAGAGAGAGGAACAAGACAGGGGTGCCCACTGTCTCCCCTCTTGTTTGTATTGGCCATGGAACCCCTGGCTGTCCTGGCAAGGTCATGCCCGGACATAAAGGGATTCCGGCGTGGAGCAGTGGAAGATAAAATCGCCCTGTTCGCGGATGATGTCCTGTTCTTTATTGGAGATATGGACTCAACCCTGAACAGGGTAGTGCAGATGATGGGGGAGTTTGGTCAACAATCTGGCCTTGTAATTAACTGGAGCAAATCAGCTCTCCTGCCACTGACTAGACCTGGGGATCAATGGGTGTTGCCGGCGATTACAGGCCTAGAGATAGTGCCCAGACTGAAGTATCTGGGCATCTGGATCACTGGGGAAGTGAATCAGTATATCAATGAGAATTTAGCACCACTATTAACGAGATTGAAGCAGAAACTTGATAGGTGGTGCGGCCTTCCTCTCTCTGTAGCGGGACGATGCAATCTAATAAAAATGATTTGGCAACCACAAATACTATATATTCTACACAATTCCCCAATCTGGATTAACCAGAAATGGTTCCAAAGAATGAACTCTCTCATTCGAGATTTAATCTGGAAAAAGGGACATGCCCGGATTGGGCTGCAGACGATGCAACTTCCCGTAGAGGAGGGAGGATTGGCCATACCCCATTTGAGAGCATATTTTTTAGCTGCCCAACTTCAGCATTTAGAGGGGGCAGGGCTCCAAGAGGGAGGGTCCCCGAACCATAAATTGATGATGGTCGGGGTACCCCATAAGCTATTGGCGGAAGCCTTGGAGGCTAACTCATTTGTCCATAGATGCCCTACTAATGCATTAATGAGGAAGGTATGGCATAATGTAAAGCAAAGCATGGGATATGTGGGAGTAACTAGCTACACGCCCCTATGGCATAACCGACACTTAAGCGAACTAAACAATATAGATAGATCTTTAGAATGGGACAGGCAGGGAATTAATAGGTTGGTGCAGCTATACGAAGGGAACGTAATGAAATCTTTTGAGGCCCTTAGACAGGAATTTGATGTCTCTAATAAGACGTTTTTTAAATATCTACAGCTGAGACATGGTATTCAAGCTCAATACGGGTCACTTGAGATTGAACGGACCGAAGCTCCCCTGCTCCAGAGCCGCATGGATTGTAGGCAAGCAAAAGGTCAGATTTCCAGATTATATACAAAGATTAGGGGAAGGATCCTGAAGGGAGAGGGCCCGTATAAGAGCAGGAGGGGGTGGATAGGAGATGTGGGCCCGATAACTCAGGAACAATGGGTTAAGACTCTTGAGCAGGGGAGATTGGTCTCCATATCTCCATCGCAGCGAGTGTCGCACTTATTCCTTATATATAGGGTATATTATACCCCCTATAAGCTATGGAAAATGGGCAGGAAATCCAGCGACAGCTGTCCCAGATGTGGGGCATCGGGGGACCTCTTCCATATGGTATGGAAATGCCCAAAATTGTATGGGTATTGGCTGGAAATAGTACTCAGAATAAACAGGATCTTTAAGATTACCCTGAAATCAGAAGCTAGGACGTGTTTATTGGGGATTTTTGAGGAGGATAGAATCCCTCCCCTAATCAAGCTGCCTGTCCTGAGATGTTTGTACCAGGCCAGACGGCTGATAGCTATAAATTGGCAAGCCAAAAATCCCCCAGCAATCGAACAATGGGTTAATGCAATCAACGCTATTATTTGGTGTGAGAGAGCAATGTTTATAAAACAAAACAACTTAAAAAAATTTAGGGCAATATGGAACCCGTGGTTGATTGGTACGGGTTACCCCCTAGGGGAGTTTACCGAGGGGGCGGCCTAGCATTTGCTTGCTTGATGAGCGGCATTGGACTTTCTTCTCTGACTTCCCTCCTCCTCTCTTTTTCATATTAATTGGTGTTCATTCCCCTCCAACCAGCCGACCATTATCGGTCGGGTGGGTACCAGCAGTGTGTGCTCGAAGCGGGGGTGGGCGGTGGGGTGGAAGAGACGGAGGGCGAGCCCGCCGCGATGTGCGGGTCGGGAGCGTCCTCGTTATTGCACTATTTATGTATGAAATGAAGATGTTTTGTGAATTGTGGAAATCATTCTTATTGTTGTATTGGGAAAATTTTTTCTAATAAAGATGAAATAGTTAAAAAAAGAAATAGGTGGAACTGGATGGCCATTATGCCAAAGGCATTTTCAACCCCTCTTCTGGCTCTGGCCAGCAGGTAATTAAAAAACCCCTGGTCCATGGTGAGGGTCTTCATAGGGAATGGGCACATAAGATGGTCCCCCAGTGCAAAGGCTTAATTTACCCACTGCTGGGTAAATTGGGAGGCCACAGTCTGCCATTCCTGTGGGTTGGAAGAAGTCAAACAAGAAAAAAAATAGTACTTTTGCACATAACATTGCAAGCAGATTAGACACAAACATTCTTGGTCAACATAAGTAGAACATTTATTGAAATTAGTATTTTTAGACAAAAGTATAAGGGCCACTTATCAGATTCCTCACCCCCTCTGATGGCCTATTCTAAAAATGTTATGGTGGGGGGAGATGTTTTGGACAAGTAAACCCTCTACACTTCATTGAGAGCTGAATTCATAAATAATGTGTGTTACTTTGGCCATCCACTCTTTACTTATACCATTGGCAGCCCACTGGACAGGTAAGAAGTTTCATAATACAAAAATATGAATACACACTGTACAGATTAAAGCACATTTTTTTACATTCTGCAATTACCTATCAAGATAATAGGAGAACAAAACTTTTAACAGTACCATTTGAAAGTATTCAGGCAGGCCCTTGCATTACATTCTTTTGTTAATTCATCCATAAATATGACAACAAAAGAGGTAGGCATAGTGTGTATGGGTTTGGAAAAGTCAGAAGATAGAGTATTGGTATCGGTTGACTTAGCGGTTGAGGGGGAAGGAGGGTTCCAAATGAGTTTTGGCCCCCAAAAAGGGCCTCTTGCACTCTGCCTGAATTTAAGGACAAAAATAACATTTGGATACATTTTAGGGGGTGTTTAGGGTAAGCACTACAATGGAGCTGACAAAATACATTAAGTGACTAGGCTAGGTGTGTATGGGCCCAGGATAGCATGCTGGGGGGGTTAGTGAAGGCAGATATGCATGAAGGACATAAAAGAAGCATTAAAAGCTTATTGCATGCATGAAGACAAAGAGGACATTCACAGCATATTACAATCATGGTAATTATGGAATGATGAAATAAATACAATACATTAGCAAACATTAAATACATAGAATGTGATGTTAAAGGATAAAACTTACCTTAACTACTTAAGCCCCGGACCATTTTGCAGCTAAAGGACCAGGCCCCTTTTTGCGATTCGGCACTGCGCTGCTTTAACTGACAATTGGGACACTAACATGAAAAATCAAAAGTGCTCATTTTAACCACTTTCAGACCGGACCATTTTGCTGGCTTAAGACCAGACCACTTTTTGCGATTCGGCACTGCGTCGATTTAAGTGACAATTGCGCGGTCGTGCAACGTAGCTCCCAAACAAAATTGGTGTCCTTTTTTCCCACAAATAGAGCTTTCTTTTGGTGATATTTGATCACCTTGCGGTTTTTATTTTTTCTGCTATAAACAAAAATAAAGCGACAATTTAAAAAAAAATCAATATTTTTAACTTTTTGCTATAATAAATATCCCCAAAAAATATATAAAAAAACATTTTTGTCCTCAGTTCAGGCCGATACATATTCTTCTACATATTTTTGGTAAAAAAAATTGCAATATTGATTGGTTTGCGCAAAAGTTATAGTGTCTACAAAATAGGGGATAGTTTTATGGCATTTGTATTAATAATTTTTTTTACTAGTAATGGCGGTGATCAGCAATTTTTATTGTTTCTGCGACATTATGGCAGACACGTCGGACAATTTTGACACATTTTTGGCACCACTGCCATTAATACAGCAATCAGTGCGATGAAAAATGCATTGATTACTTTTTGACGACAATGTAGGCCTTGTCTCTGACCCTGCAATGTTATGGTGTGCCCATAAGGCATTTATTAGAGGTATAATTTTACAGGTATGTGCGAGGGAAAAGAGGCAGAGAAACTAGAGAAGCTCCTTACCAGTATTAAATCGCTAGAGACCCAGAACAAGGCCATCCCATCCGGAATCACCTACCAAAAGCTTTCCCAACTGTGTTCTGACCTTAGGCTCTTCCTTTTGGAACAATATGACAAGCATGTCCAATCTTTAAAGTTAACCTATTATTCCTCTGGAAATAGGGCAGGTAAATTCCTGGCTCAGAGGCATTAAATCTGCCAGAGTCAAATCCCGAATCCCATTTTTGTTCCACCAGACCAGTAAGCACAAAATAATTAATCCCAAGGAAATAGCCAACTCCGCCTTATATAACTTAAAAGAAGATCCTAACACCCTCCCAACCAACTGAAGACTATATCCAGTCCTTCCTGGCGAAAATTACACTCCCCTCTCTCTCACAGTCACATCTTCTTTCTCTAAATTCCCCCATTACTGAGCTAGAGATCACAAGAGCTATTAATTCGCTCCCCTCAGGTAAATCACCCTGCCCCGATGACCTACCCAACAGCTACTACAAATTTTTCCAAAACAATTTGATACCATCCCTTCAAGAAGTGTTCAATGCTGCAATGTCCTCTGCCTCTTTTCCAGCCAAGATGCTCACGGCGTATATTGTCACAATACCTAAACCAGGCAAAGAACCTAATAACCCTGCGAACTTCAGACCGATCTCTTTACTTAACTCTGATGTTAAGCTATATGCAAAAATTTTGGCACATAGGCTGTTGCCTATTCTACCTCTGTTAATTGGCCCTGACCAATCTGGCTTCACCCAGGGAAGGCAGGCATCGGATGCTACGAGACGCGTGCTTGGGATAATACAATGCGCTAGATCCTGTAGGATGCCTTCTCTGCTCCTATCTTTGGACGCGGAGAAGGTGTTCGACCAGATACACTGGGGCTATATGGAGCATGTTTTGCAGAGGTTCAGTTTCTCGGTTCCCATCCTCTCGGCCATACTCCCCTTATATTCCTCCCCCTGTGCCCAGGTCTACACTTCTAACATGCTCTCTACCACCTTCTCAATTTCCAACGGCACCAGGCAAGGATGCCCTCTTTCCCCCTCCATTTTTAATCTCCTTATTGAGCCATTGGCCGAGAGGATCAGATCCCATCCAGACCTCCAAGGCTTTCCCACTCAGAACTGTTTGCATGATATAAATCTATTTGCGGATGATATAATCCTGTTCATAACCTCCCCTTCCACTTCCCTACAGCATACTCACAACACTCTCACCAAATTTTGTGATATTTCCTACTACAAAATTAACTTCACAAAATCAATTACCCTGGACCTAGGTATTCCCCCCCTCTAAAACGTCACCTCCAAAATACCTTTCCATACTCCTGGAGTAAACAGCAGCAGTGCCTGTGCCCATCACAATCCTGTCTCAGATAATCCCTGATCTTTCTACCCAAAGTTGGTTGGCAAAGGGAATCAAGCTGATAGATGATTTATTTCAAGATGATACCCTTCTTTCATTTTCCTCCCTACGAAATAAATTCTCTTTGGCATCCACAGAACAGTACAGGTATATCCAAATATCCCACTTCCTCAAATCACTAGGTTCACACAAGATTTACCTCCCTACAGAAATCTGGCATTTCTACAACACTAATCCAACCCCCCCCCCCCCCCCCGAAGGGCATCTCTCTTTTCTACAACCTTTTCTAACACAAACTGACATTCACTAAGTCTCAACCCTATAGGAAATGGGAAACAGACCTGGAAACAGTTATCTCGCTTTCACAGTGGCAACACTCATTTCGTTCGATCTACAAGGCCTCCAGATGTGTCAACCATTGGGAGCTGTCTCAGAAGATAGCTCTCAGGTGGTATCTCACCCCATATAGAATTTCCAAGTTCGGGTCCCACAGCTCTCCACTATGCTGGCGGAATTGTGGAATGATAGGCAACTTAATTAATGTCCTGCAGACACTTAACCAGCTTCTGGAACTCTGTCTTCCGCCACATCTCAGGTTTAACTGGTATTCTGACCCGTCCTAATCCCTCCCTAGCTATATTGAATGTTGGCATTGACAATTTTCCCCCTGATTTTAGAACGGTAATAACGCATCTCCTGTTAGCTGCAAGGACATTAATCACAAGGAACTGGAAAACTGATAAATCACCTAATGTTTCAGAAGTACTATATGCTACCCAATCACACTATGTCTATGAATCTTTGTTGGCTATTAAGAATGGTAATAAACAAAAATTTGACAAACAATGGGTAATTTGGTCATCTTGGTATAAAAACAACACATGATGTATCTATACATGGTACCACTGGCTACTCCCTCTAACTGAACTCTCATTCCCCATATGTGCCTCATTCTCTCCACTCTCCAGATCCTCCTCTTTCGGCTCACAGACCGACCCCCCTCCCTCTTATTCCTACTCCCCCTTCTCTCCCTTCTACCCTTCTTTACTCTCATTTCTTCTTTCTCTCTTAAGTTAACCTAGCAGGTAAAGCTACCACGCTCTGCTAGATTTTGGCTAGAGATTTAGCTTGACGTCCCTTGGGACTACTTTGATGTAGAAATAATGGTGTGTGCATTTTCTGATTTATGTAACCAACGCTGTGTTTACCTGCTTGTTACTGCTATGTTTTGTATTGTCTTCCTTGAAAATCTTTCAATAAAAAGCATTTGAAAAAAAAAAAATGCATGGATTACTGTAAAAATGTCACTGGCAGTGAAGGGGTTAACACTGGGGGCAGTGTAGGGGTTAAGTGTGACCTAATGTGTGTTTCTTACTGTAGGGGGGCGTGGCTTGGCATGTGACATCACTGATCGTCGTTCCCTATGACGGGGAACAGTAGATCAGTGACAAGCTAACTAGGAAGCACGGGGAAAGGTTTGTTTACACTTACCTCTGCCCGTTCTTCAGCTCTGTGACCCAATCGCAGGACACCGGCGGCGATCGGGTCCGCGGGTCCTGCGGCCACAGTCAAAAAGCTCAGGACCAGGTCGCGAGTGCGCCACCGGGCTCTTAAAGGGCAACGTATCTGTATGTGCTTGTGTCCAGCCGTGCCATTCTGCCGACGTATATCGTCGCGAGGCGGTCCTTAAGTGGTTAATATAGTCCTTCTGCAGGACCTGAATGATGGCAGAACAGGTCTCTGGAATGGGGCAGCCTGGGGAAGATCCCAGTCTTGAACTTATTATCCCAGAGACATCTCCCTGTCGCCAAGTACCGCAAGGAGGTGACAAGCCTCTGCTTGGGAGTGATGGCTTGCCACATGCAGGTGTCCTTCTTCATAATATAAGAGGACAGCAAAGCCAACAGACAGTGAAAAACAGGGTCCGTCGAGACAATTCCTGAAATCATCAGGATTATTCTCCTGGATCTCCCACAGCAAAGGCAAATGGGAGAATTGGTCCCGCTGAAGCAACCAATTCTTGGTCCATGAAATCCTCTTCGCCCTGTTCATGGACTGGACTTGGGTCAAAGCAAGAACTCCAACACCAAGCCCAACAACGGCATGAGCTCTCCAATGAGAAAATGGTCAGCTGGTCATAATGAACTAACTGATTGCACTGAAAATCAGAAAGGACCTGAGAAGAATGAGCTGAAATTCAGAAACGAGTGGACAAGAACACACTGAAAAACAGAAGCGAACTATAAATAGAATGCACTGAAAGACAGGAATGAACTGACAAACCGCACTGAAGAACATATACTAACCCACAAGCACAAACTGAAAAGCAGAAACGAACTGAAAAGCACAAGGCTGAAAAGCCCAAATCGTCTCACGCCAAACTGCTACTAACACGAGATAAACACGAGATTAGCAGAAGGAGCCCAAAGGGTGGCGCACTGGCTATTGAACTTCCTTTTTATAGTCCCGTCGTACGTGTTGTACGTCACTGCGTTGTCGCGTTTGGAATTTTGGGCCAACATTTGTGTGACCGTGTGTATGCAAGATGAGCCAACATCCTTCGGCAAAAAATCCATGGTTTTGTTGTCAGAAAATCGGATCGTGTGTATGTGGCATAACAGTTTTTCTTCTAAGATTGCCCTGTGCAAGTACCATGTGACATAAGTGTCAGAATAGGCTTGGGAAACAAGTGCTTAATAGGGTACCACATGCAAAAAAACTAAAATAATATAACAGTTCCTAGGGACATGGTAAGTGCAACCAGTGAACCAGTGACAGTAAACTATAGTGCTTGGCTCCCACTGAAAAGGGAGTCGAATTGGTAAAAGCTTTGGCATTCATCGGAATGCCTGAACAGCCAATTTTTACATCTGAACCTAACATGTCAAGAAAATAATTAAAATATTGCTTTTTTCAGAAAAAAAATTTGAAACTTTATTTCCAGATTTTTGTTTTTAATCATAAACATGTACGTGTTCGCCTTCCAGCGGGTGGGGGGTCCGATCGGACCCCCTCCCGCTGGATGCGGCGGTCCGTTTCGCTGCAGGAGTGATCCGGGATGAGGGGATGGCCATTGGTCTCTGGCCATCCCCTCTCGATCGCTCCTGGCGAATGAGAAGCTTCCCCCGCTGTGTATAGTAAACACAGGCAGAGAGGTAGTGATGTAATTCTCCTCGGGGCGGTCTTTTTGACCGGACTGCGAGGAGAACAGAGAAAGTAAGTGTGCACCAACACTACACTGACATGTAGGTACACATAGGCACACAAATCCCCCCTTTTTATAGCATCAGGGCACCCACCATTTATTACCCAATAAAGGTTTAACCCCCTGATCACCCGGCGGGTGATATCAATTAGGTTTTAGAGTCAGGGTCTGCGTCACCCCAGGCAGTGCTAGGTTATCGCCAGTACCGCTAACACCCACGCGCAAAGTATAAACCTCCCGTAGTGGTATAGAATCTGAACAGATCAATATCTGATCTGATCAGATCTATACTAGCATCCCCAGCAGTTTAGGGTTGTTAGCGGGATCAGCCCAGATACCTGCTGGCACCTGCGTTTTGCCCCTCTGCCCAGACCACCCAAGTGCAGTATCGATCGATCACTATCACTTACAAAACACTAAACACATAACTGCAGCGTTCGCAGAGTCAGGCCTGATCCCTGTGATCGCTAACAATTTTTTTGGTAGCGTTTTATATTTAAATCTGGAAGGCAGTACTTGGTTTTCGGGGTCCCGTACGTGGCTAGGCTCCCAAAAAGTCCCCCACATGTGGTATCCCCGTACTCGAGAGAAGCAGCAGAATTTATTTTGGGGTGTATTTTCACTTATGCCCATAGCATGTGTGAGAAATATATCATTTAGTGACAACTTTGTGCAAAAAAAAGAAATTGTAATATTCCTGTAACTTGTGGCAAAATATAAAAATATTTCATGGACTCAACATGCCTCTCAGTAAATAGCTTGGGGTGTCTACTTTCCAAAATGGGGTCATTGGGGGGGGGGGGTTGTGCTATTTTGGCATTTTATGGCCTTCGAAACTGTGGTAGGTAGTAAGGAGTGAAATCAAAAATTTGCACCCTTAGAAATCCTGAAGGCAGTGATTGGATTTTGGGGTGCCGTACGCGGCTAGACTCCCAAAACGTCCCACATATGTGGTATCCCCGTACTCAGGAGAAGCAGCAGAATATATTTTGGGGTGCAATTCCACATATAACTATGACATGTGTGAGCAATATATCATTTAGTTACAACTTTTTGTAAACTTTTTTTTTTTTGTGTCATTATTCAATCACTTGGGGCAAAAAAAAAATATCCAATGGGCTTCACATGCCTCTCAGCAATTTCCTTGGGGTGTCTACTTTCCAAAATGGGGTCATTTGGGGGGGGGTTTGTACTGCCCTGCCATTGTAGCACCTCAAGAAATGAGATAGGCAGTCATAAATTAAAAGCTGTGTAAATTCCAGAAAATGTACTCTAGTTTGTAGACGCTATAACTTTTGCGCAAACCAATAAATATATGCTTATTGACATTTTTTTTTACTAAAGACATGTGGCTGAATAAATTTTGCCCTAAATGTATGACTAAAATTTATCTTATTCGATTTTTCTTATAACAAAAATTAGAAAATATATTTTTTTCTCGAAATTTTCGGTCTTTTTCCATTCATATCGCAAAAAATAAAAATCGCAGAGGCAATCAAATACCATCAAAAGAAATCTCTATTTGTGGGAAGAAAAGGACACAAATTTCGTTTGGGTACAATATTGCATGACCGCGCAATTACTAGTTAAAGCAGTGCAGTGCGAAATTGTAAAAAGACCTCTGGTCCTTAGGCTGACAATTGGTCCGGGGCTGAAGTGGTTAAAGAACAACATTAACTACCTTAATCGTGTTAAACTATATGAATAAAATCTGACCATTGAAAGCACACCTGTCAACATTAAATTGTTTGTCACATCTCACTAAATGCCACTTTTGTTTAAGGTGCTTGGCCTGTTAAAGAATGTTGGAAAATAGCATATCTACTGGCAGGATCGATAGGCTGTGTTAATTCTAGTGACAGCTTGCATTATACTGTATATGCCATGTTTTACATTGCCTTTAGTTCCAAAACAGCATGACTGTCTTCATCCCTTAATAATCTTGAAGCATGACCAATACAAAAGTAATCCGTCAATTTTGGCAAAATATTGCTTATTGAGAAAAACAATCATTCTTGACCTCCCAAGGCAATCATCTTTACTCTGTAGTTCAAAATATAACCAGACTATCTTTAGTAATTAGAGTATAAACAGCAATTGTTGTCAGACAATTATTCAAATTCATATAAGATTAAGTACTAAAGTAAGTTAACTATATAAGAACTTTATGCCAGTTGGTTTTCTTTGATTTTTCATATATAGAATATGCAGCAGCCTATTCAACGTATCATAACTAATACCCTGATCACAAAACAGTATATAAATAAATGTGGTCAAATATATGGACAGAGACCAGCATCAAAATCTACAAGAAGTATGGCATCAACGTTCCTTTAGAAATAGAAACACAATTTAAGAGATATGAGACTTTATGGGTGCATTACACTGCAGAAATCACTCGAGAGTGTATGTAAAAATATATACAAATGTTTTATTAAATGAGCAATATCACAAAATTGATGCATACAATACAGTCATAGCCATAGGTATGCGCAAACATCCTATTATTTACTATGATTTACTGTAATCACATTCGTATTTTCATCACGTTCATATTTTCTACATGTTTCGCCATATGGCTTCCTCATGAAAGAACGTGAAGATTTCTTTATTAAATATGCAGACCTATAATCAATCAACTCTAAATGTGCACAAAAAAACAAAAATCAAAAAATTTATGAATCATATATTATTATACACAAATGGCTGCAGTTGTACACCTCATTGACTGAATATGGGAACCTGGATGAAATTTAAAATATGAATAGGGAATGGGATCCCATAATGCAGTGCATCCGCGCAGCCAAAACCGCCCCGAGAGATTTCCAGGAGGGAGGAGTGTAAAGCGTTATGGTAAAGAGCAATTCCAAAGATGCCCTGCCGATATAAACATACAATAATCACATCAAATTAAACAGGATAGGAGTGAGATACGAGAATTTATGGCAGACTTAAAAATATATGTTCAACTCAACTAAACCCGACTTCTCTTCAAAAGTGATATTATACAGGAAACCTTAAAGGGGTTGTAAAGGTAAATGTTTTTTCACCTTAATGCATTCTATGCATTAAGGTGAAAAAACATCTGACAGTGCCTGCGCCCCCAGCCCCCCCGTTTTACTTACCTCACCCCTCGAAAGTCCCGCGCTCGTCCCCCAACGTCCTTTCCACCGTTCAGCCTGGCCGCTGATTGGCTGGAGTGGATGGATGGAAAGCAGCGCAGCCATTGGCTCGCGCTGCTGTCAATCACATCCACTGACGCGGAGCGCCGGGGGACGGGGCCATGTGATACAGCGAGCGGCTATAGCCGCCGGCTGTATCACGGGAGCGCTCCCGCAGATGCTTCTCACCATGCGAGGGAGCTCGCATGAACGTGAGAAGCACCTGCGGAAGGAAGCAGAGACAGCCGCCGAGGGACCCCAGAAAAGCAGGTTCGGGCCACTCTGTGCAAAACGAGCTGCACAGTGGAGGTAAGTATAACATGTTTGTTGTTTTAAAAAAAATCACTTTACAATCCCTTTAAATGCTGATAGGTGACACCAAATGCCTAGTAGTTTGGATGATATTACATGAATCTATGGATACATAAAAGTATAAGGAGGGACCCTTGCCATACAACAGTCACAGTGTAATAAATCCTGTTAAGGTGCTTGATTTAAATCTCAAATAAACTTGCCTCGATTTTAGGTCAATGAAGCCCACCCATGGGTCAATCTGTACTCCAACCAGCAAAGAAAGAGAGACAAAATAAAAGAAAAGTCCCTCACTGCAGACAATGTCTACACCTATTAGAGATAAACAAAGTGAGGGTATTAGACTGCTATTGCTTGCTATATCAAATAAAGGGATCTCCTCAAACACTTGTCTAGGCCAAAAAATACCTGTTATCCTGTCACAATCAGCACAAGGATCCCAGGGATCCCAACAAAAACAAATATTGATGCCCTATATAACTCCATTCCACAACACAAGGGATTCAATTTGTACAGGAATTTCTTGATGAACGAGATCTGGATTTATGGAAATATAACGAATTTATTGCACAAATGTTGCGTTTTATCCTCACACACAATATTTTTGTCTTCAAAGGTTCTCATTACCTCCAGGTGCAGGGGGTTGCTATGGGGGCGAAATGTGCTCCCTCATATGCCAACCTGTACCTGGGGGGATGGGAATGAGACTTGTTTGCAGACTAATCTAAAGTAGCGAAAATTAGCCAAATTTTATCTTATCTTGGCACCGCTATATCGATGACATCTTCATGGTATGGGCAGGATCAAAGGACGATCTGATTAAATTTTTCAATAGTTTACAGCAAAACTTATATAATCTTAAATTCACATATACTTTTAATCAGAAAAGGATTACATTTTTAGAGGTGGACATTTTCACTAATGAGATGGGAGCCCCGTGTTCCACACTATATAGCAAACCTTCAGCTGGAAACAGCTTGCTACATGCAAGTAGCTCGCATCCAGAATGATTACTTAAGAGCATTCCATACAGTCAATTCCTTAAAATAAAACGTAACTGTACCCAGCATGAGGACTTCCAGAAGGAGGCAGATCTCCTGCGAGAACGCCCCCTGGCTAGGGGCTACAGCAAGATATGCCTTAGAAAGGCCTTTAACTGGGTTAAAATTCAGGATAGACACTCACTTATTTACAAACCTAGAAGAAATATACAAACAACATCCACACGAATCATTACCAAGTACAATCAACAGCATGGTAAAGTATGTAGTATATATAAAGAAATTAGTATATTTTTACTGCGGACCAGAATATTTTGAAATTTATTAAACCTTACCCCAAAATCACTTATAAAATATCAAGATCCCTGCGAGATACACTAGTGACCAGCCACCACAAAACCAGTGATATAAGTAAGACCATGACACCGGGTACATATCCATGTGGAAAATGCAACTTTCGTCCCTTTATTTTGAAAGGGAATAGTGTCACCCTTCACAATAACACAATTTGGCCCCTGAGATACAGAACCACTTGCCAATCAATTGGAGCTGTATACATAGGAAAGGCGAAGGGTCTCCTCTTTTCCAGGATTAGGGACCATGTTTCCCTAATTTCTGAATGTAAAATGGAAACGCCCATTAGCAGGCATGTAGGATTACATTATAACTTTGATCTCAACTCTATTGCCTCCTTTAGTCCTGAATAGGGATGAGCCGAACACCCCCCGGTTCGGTTCGCACCGGAACTTTCGAACGGACCCCACGTTCGTTACGAACGTTAGAACCCCATTGAAGTCTATGGGACTCGAACGTTCGAAATGGAAAGTGCTAATTTTAACGGCTAATATGCAAGATACTGTCCTAAAAAGGGTTTGGGGACCTGACTCCTGCCTCAGGGGACATGGGTCAATGCAAAAAAAAGTTTTAAAAACGGCCGTTTTGGCGGGAGCACTGATTTTAATGACGATTAAAGTGAAAAAAAAGGTGAAATATTCCTTTAAATATGGTGCCTGGGGGGTGTCTGTAGTATGCCTGTGAAGTGCCACGTGTTTCCCGTGTTTAGAACAGTCCCTGCACAAAATGACATTAAACGGAAATAACACCATTTAAAACTGCTTGCGGTTTTAATGTTATATCTGGTTCCTGCAATATGGTTGAAAATCATTGAGAAAAATGCCATGGGTAGCCCTCCCTGCCCATTACCAGCCTATTTGGGTCTTGTACGCATATTAAGGGGAACCCTGTACCCATATTAAAAAAAGGAAATGCGTGTGGCCCCCAGGCCCTATATACTCAGAACAGCAGTATACAGGCGGTGCAAACAAGACAGGGACTGTGTAGGTTTGTTGTGTTAAGTTGAATCTGTTTGTAATTTTCAACTGGTACATTTTTAAAGTGTAGCTCCAGTCAAAAAAACTATTTTTAAGCTTTTTGGAAAACATAGGGAAGGGTTATCACCCCTGTATAATTTGTTTTGTCGTCCATCTTTTTTCATCTCACTTGCTGCTGTCTGATGTTTGTAAGTTGGATGTTTGAAAGTAGGGGCCTGCCCTATATGCTCTGCAGAAATGGCGGAACAAGGTGTTGGTTTTGCCACAACATTGTAAGCCCTCAAAGTGACTCTTGGTGGGCGCTGGAGCGCCCTGCTGTGAACGATTATATCAAGAATTGTAATTACATGCCATTGTTGAACAGTGGTAGAAAAATTGACCTTTGGTGGTTGTGGTGCTGGTGCCACAACACTATAAGTCCTCACCGTTACTCTGGGTGGGAACAGGAAGGGGCCCTCCTGTGAAATATTATATCAAGAATTGTAATTACATGTCCCTGTTAAACAGGGGCAGAAAAATTTGGCCTTAGGCACTGCTGCTGGTGCCACCACACTGCAACCTCTTCCATATACTCTAGTTTTTTTGCTGGAATTAGCCCTGCTGCAAAGCATTGCATCAAAAATTGTACTTAAACGCCCCTGTTAAACAGGGGCAGAAAAATTGGGCCTTAGGCTGAGGTGAATATTGCGGTGTATACTATCTCCTAACACTACTGACTGCAAGCTCTATTATTAAAGATGGACCACTAGCTATATAGGTGAGGTGAATATCACGGTGTATACTGCGGTCAGGGCACGCAGACAATAACCAGAAAACAGCAGAGATAAAGGGGTATATACAGATGTATACTGTGCTGTGCTGGAGGCACACACAACTTCCAATAACTCCTGCAGATGGCAATTGGGCTCAAATAGAGAACAGCTATGTAGGTGGATTATAGCGGTATGTACTGGGTACAGAGCACGCAGACAGCACGCACTATCTCCTAACACTACTGACTGCAAGCTCTATTATTAACCACTTCCCACCCGGCCAATGCATATATACGGCGGGGTGGGAGCCGTCTACTCCTGATAGGACGTTCAGGAACGTCCTTCAGGAGTAGCGGGATCGCGCACGCGTGCGCCCGCGCAGCGGCGCGATCCCGATGTGCTCGTGTCACCCGAACACGGCACATCTCAGATCGGCAGGAGGGCTCTGTGATTGGCCCTCCTGATCACATGACGGCCGTGTCCAATCACGGCCGTCATGTGATGTAAACAAACAGCCGGTTGCTAGGCAATCGGCTCTCCTCTCCTCACACGGAAGTCACCGCTGAGGAGAGGAGAGCAGAACGCTGCAGCTGGCTGATGATCAGTGAGTATGGGCTGCTTTTTACTCACTGATCATCAGTGTAGTGTAAACACACAACACACCACACAGTACAAACACAGTCCCCACATATGTCCCCAAAACACACATGTCCCCAAAACATACATGTCCCCAAATAATAAAAACACATGTCCCTAATAATAAAAACATGTCCCCCACATATGTCCCACTAAAATCACATGTCCCAATGATTATCTGCACACATATGTACGTGATCACCTGCACACATATGTACATGATCATTTGCGTACATATGTCCGTGATCACACAAACCAATTATTATACACTTAACGGAATTTTTTTTACCAAAAACATGTAGCAGAATACATTTTGGCTTAAATTTATGACAAAATTTGATTTTATTGTATTTCTTTTCAAATAGAAAAAAGAAAATATTGTTTTTTTTCCAAATTTCCGCTATTTTTGCGCTTATATCGCAAAAAAAAAAAAATGGAGTCGTGAATAAATAACACCAAAATAAAGCTCTATTTGTGTGAACAAAATGATAACAATTTCATTTGGGTACAGTGTAGCATGACCGCGCAATTGTCACTGAAAGCGCTAGAGCGCTGAAAGCTGAAAATTGGGCTGGGAAGGAAGGGGGTGAAAGTGCCCTGTATTGTAGTGGTTAAAGATAGATCACTAGCTATATAGGTGAGGTGAATATAGTGGTGTATACTGCGGTCAGGGCACAGACAATAACCACTACACAAGAGCAAGATAGGAAATCAGCCAAAAACGATCGGTGTGTAACTGTGTTGAAGGTACACAGAACACCCACTGCTTCAGATGCCAACACACTACACGAGGCCGCCTCAAAGGCGGCCTTATATAGTGTGGGGCGTGCACTACACAGCCTGAGCTATGATTGGCCACAGGCATCCTGCCTGTGGCCAATCATGGCTCTCCTCGCTGCTGGCGCTGCGATTGGCCAAGCATGCGGGGTCACAGTGCATGCTTGGCCAATCATGAGCCAGCAATGCACTGCGCCATCGCAGTGCATTGTGGGCCGTGCGCGCCACACGAATTTTGACGCGAACAGACCAAGAGTTCGGATTTCGCCGAACGGACGAACAGCCAATGTTCGAGTGGAACGTACGTTCGACTCGAACACGAAGCTCATCCCTAGTCCTGAACATATCCCCCATCATGAACATGGGGGTGACATTGATAGGAAACTTTTACAATTAGAAACCAGGTGGATTTATTTGTTACAAGCGACCCGATACCGTGGTGTGAATGAGGGAATTTGTTACAAACCATTCCTGTAAAGGCTTTTGGTAATTTGTGGTTTTCCATTCTATTGGACTCTGATGCTTGGTGCGACTCTTTGTCCGTGTGCCTTGTTGTCCCTCCTTAGATTTGGCAATATCCTGGGATGTGTTTGCTGGTATCCGGTCCATATAGCTGCTACCATGTTTACTATCATTTCTGTTTATTGTGTGCAGAAATAAATACAATATATTGCTTTTACTGTATATTTTATATATTCGTTGTTATGGGTCCTTATACCCTTGTAAATTGAATGTGTTTATTTTTTATTTGAACTTATGTAATTGTGCATGGCTACACTTGTCCATTTGGCGAGACTGTTTTTATTCTTTAAACAATTTTTAAATGTATTTATTTTTCTTCAGTAGGGGGCGCTACCCATTTCTGCTCTAATTTGGCACCACCCTTTGCCCTTTTGCTTTGTATTCCCATATGGATGCATGAGGGTGCGCATGGGATCGACCCCCAATCATCATTGAAGTTCTCCTGTGCACGCCCGCTCTGAGGTGCCCCTGTGGCATGGGCTTCCAGTTCTGTGCTGTGCGGTATGCGATGGTGGCTTCCCACTTACACGTAGAGGGATTAGTCTCTGGTCTTTGCTTTATGGGTGTGTACACCTTGACTCCCTCTGTGTGTGGTGGGCATGTCCGGAGCGCATGGTCATTAGCCATTTTGTTGTGATCCCTGTGAGCCTTGCGCTGATTATGACAGGATAACAGATACTCTGGCCTAGACAAGTGTTTGAAGAGATCCTTTTATTTGAAATAGCAAGCAATAGCAGTGTAATACCCTCACTTTGTTTATCTCTAATAAGTGTAGACATTGTCTGTGGTGAGGGGATTTTCTTTTCTTTTGTCTCTCTTTCATTGCCAGTTGGAGTATAGATTAACCCATGGGTGGACTATATTGACTTAAAATTGAGGCAAGTTTATTTGAGATTTAAATCAAGCACCTTAACAGGATTTATTACACTGTGAATTTAATACGAAATACTCAAGCGCTGATACAGAAAAAATTCATATGACCCAAAAACCAAATGTACTGAAAAAAGCTGCACCAAAAAGTAATGATCCCTCACTTCAGCAATATAAACTATTAAAATATCAGTGCGCTAAAATCAAAAATATGTGGTCAAAAAATCTAACATAATAGCTCTATATCTATACTTTACATTCACAATGGTCCAATATACCGTGATATCCATATAAAGTGCTCTTGTGCATACATGTGTGCAAAACAAACTCATCAATAAAGTGCTTAATGTGCATAAAAAGTGCAATCCACGTCAAAACTTCAAAATAAAGTGCTCTGAATGGAATGAATGACTATCCCAAAACTTCATACAAAGTGCTATAAGTGCTACAAGGATGGTAAATTAATACCCCAAAAACCTAATCCTTCTAATTGTTAGCAAGATACTAATTAATTAATAAAGGGCTTGTGTGCATGGGTATGTGTAATCCACATTAATCCTTGTGCTAAATTTATATAGACTTCACACAGAAATCAAATGCTCTAAACAATGTAAAATACTATCCCAAAATCTTTTTATTGAAAAAAACACAGGTGAATGATCCGAGACACCCCTTAGTCCATATTTTACCTCCTCCATCATATTTAAAGCTTCTTCATTGCGCAAAACAAGATCTATTCTAGACAAAGTAACGTATGTCTAAGCCCTTGTACACACGGTCGGAGATTCAGATCGGACCGTTTTGTCGGATATTCCGACTGTGTGTGGTCTCCATCGGACTGTTTCCGTCGGAGTATCCGACGGACCAAGTTTTCCAACTTGTTGGTAAAATTTTCCGACAAAATGTTCAGATCGGACATACTCCGATCATGTGTAGAGAATTCCGATCGGACAAAGTGCCACGCATGCTCAGATCAAATTCCTACACCAAAGCTATTGGCTACTAGCCTGAACGTAGTCCCTTCATAACGAAATAACGTCATCATGTTATGAACGATCAGACCATGTGTATGCAACAGTTTTGGACAAAATCTGTCGGACAAAATCCGACGGATTTGGTTGTCGGAATGTCTGACCGTGTGTACAAGGGCTTAGAGTGGCAGGAGTACTGCCTTACCTCTGGATACCACCTCCTCCAAACATCCACCAGCCCTGTCTCCTCACTACATTGGCTGCTGGATTTACCACCAGGTGGGGCTCCAGGTGGAAGCCTGTACAGATTTTTATCCATAGTCATGTTAACGTTTCCTGCCACTATAACAGTCATTCCTGGCTTGTCTATAATAAACTTCAATAGATCATACAAAATTTCCAGGCCCAATGAGAGAGGAATATAGACATTGGCCAACACACACTCCCTATCTTCTATTAAGCAAAAAAGAAAAATGTATCGTCCATTCTTTTCAATTTTTCTCCACAGGGATGCAGTGCCCACAGAAGCACGGGTTACCTGGTAGTAGCAGCTGGTGTCAGGAACTGAGAAGAGCAAGTCTCTGGAGGCAACCGTGCTTAGGATGTCCAAGGGAAGGACAAAATTGAAGTCCAGTAGCAGAGTCAAGGCCAGGTCAGGGGTCAAAAAACGGTAAATCAGTCCAACGATCAGAGCCACAAGTCCAGAACAGGAGACCAGAGTTTTCAGAGTCTGTAAGCCAAGCCGAGATTAGATGCAGGAAGCAGTCAAGGAGAAGTTGGGTGCAAGCCGGTAGTAAGAGCCAGGAGATCAACACAAGCGGGTCAAACAAGCCGGGTCCGTACACAGGAGATTAGATAACAGGAATCACGGACACAGGTATACAGGAGAAGCTGGCGATAATCCCGCAATGCAGCACTGTCAGAGGAGTGTTTAAATAGGCAAGGTGCCTGTGTTATGTTGCACGTGCGGCGTTGCGCATGTGCGTTCGTACGACCGCGACGTAGTTACGCACATGCGTTCATACAAACAGTATTATTGCACGCGCGCATTCGTTTGATCGCAACACCAGGCATTCGTTTTATAAAGCACATTGTGCCTCCGTGTGCGCTGATGTGCGTTAACACAACCATACCTTGCGAATTGCGCATAGGGATGCACCTATTTCCCTGAGACCAAGTAAGGGTAGTAATCCAAATGAAATACCTAGGCATTAACATAACAAGAGACTCAAGACAATATATAGGTGGAAATAGTCCCACGTATGACAAAATTAAAACAGAAATGCCGGGTATGGAGCCAGCTCCCTCTCTCGGAAGCTGGATAGTGCAATTTAATTAAAATGGTCTGGATGCCACAAATTTAATACGTGTTGAACAATTCCCCAGTGCGGGTGCCAAAACATTGGTTTAAAAAACTGGACAGTGTGTTCAGAGTTAATCTGGAAAAATGGAGTAGTGAAAATCTATTTGCGAATGCTGCAGCTGCCGAGAGTGGAGGGAGGACTAGCATTATCAAAAATCCGAGATGCTATTTTTTGTTGGCACAAATGCAGCATATGAGAGGAGGTAATTTTTCCGGGAGAGAGGGAGGTAGGAAGGGGCCTGGTGTTGAACGATACTAGCCATGATACAGTAGTGGAGGCAGTTGAGGCGGATTCTTTTAGCTCTAGATGCCGCACAGCCCAACTGATGGTAAAAAGCTGGGAAACTGTCAAGGCTATGTTGGTTCTATGGCAGATTTTCAGAATTTTCCCCCTTATGGGACAATAAAAGAGGTAAAATGAGAAATTTCTTTTTTTGTATTGTTGTACAAAATGGAAAATAATTGTGTTTTTTTTCAATAAAAAGTTGATTGATTATAGGTCTTCATATTTAATAAACAAATCTTCACGTTCTTTGCTGAGGAAGCCATATGACAAAACATGTAGAAAACATGAATGTGATTACAGTAAATCATTGTCAGTAATAGGATGTTTGCGCACACCTATGGCTATGACTGTATTGTATGCATCTGTTTTATAATATTGCTTATTTAATACAATTTTTGTATATATTTTTACATACACTCTCAAGTGATTTCTGCTTTGTAATGCACCTATAAAGTCCCATATCTCTTAAATTTTCTTTCTAATATATATATATATATATATATATATATATATATATATATATATATATATATAAAGTTTTAGGAGTAGTATGATGTATATCAAATAATATGCCCATTTAAGCAAGCAGAATGTAGAAACAATCTGTCATTTCTGAAAGCAAAAGGCAGTGTTAGATTGTTTGACAGGTAGCAAAATCAAAGAATAATAAAACAGGCTTGAAAAACACTCCAGAGGGATGGAGCAAAGAGATTCACATTACAAAAAAAAAAAAGAAAGAAAGAAATTAGGTAACCTTAAATTCAAAATGTAAAAGCAGAAAAAATCAGCACAGTACAACCCCTTTACAGAAAACTGCTGAACACCAAGGGTCAATCACCAAATCCCAAAATACAATATATCATGCAGCTTTCTAACTAAAATAATTTCTAACGTATTAAAATTAATATAATTAAAAGTCCAAAATAGCTTATATATCTAAAAATCCATGTAAGAAATCGTCAGTGGTATATAGTCAGATCATGCATAAAGTGACTTAGTGCCAGGGGGGACCTCCACCATTGATAGAATTGGCTGCTCACCTCATCGTGTGGATCCTTTAAATTACAGAGGGTCACATGCACTTAGTATCAGCGAATGCTTATCAGCTCGTCCAATTGCTGTATTCCTCCTCACAGATAATATCCTACCGGTTCGCAATCGAAGATACAGCTTTCTCCCACTCCGAGTCAAATCAACTGACAAATTCATGGAGTACCCACATTGGATAGTTGTATGGCAGTAGTCACATTTCCTCAAACGGCGGCCGGGCAGAGGAAGCAGACAAGTTGATACATGATCTGACTGTTTACCACTGAAGATTTCTCACGTGGATTTTTAGATATATAAGCTATTTTGGACTTTTAATTATATTAATTTTAATACGTTAGAAATTATTTTAGTTAGAGCGCTGCACTATCTGTTTGATATAATCTTAAATTCAAAAATAAGTCTAAATTTTAGAAGTACAAGCACGTACCTTCTGCAGCAGCTCTCATTGTCTCCACTTTGCCAGATTGCCAGGTAGTTCTAAACAGGCAAAGAATCTGCACTCTCTGGTAAATTCAGAGTTTGCCCACCCCTTTCTGCCTTCATACATTTCTATTCACCCTTCACTATTATAGGTTGCCTCACTAGACAGCAGGAATGTGTAGGAGAGAGGAAAGGATGGGCAAGCTGTGGCACTACCAAGAGGTTCTGAAGCATTGCCAAATCAAAATGGCCTTACCATTTAGGCAGAGCAGCCTTTAGGTGTCTAAGCGCTTATGTTTTTTTTTGTTAAAATGTCAGAGTCACTTTAAACTTTAAACTAGTGCATTCTGAAGTCATAAAAGGATGGTTGTAGTTATTAAAAAACTGGTCATGTTCAGGGTAGATCTCTCATCAGGACTAATGGTTGGTGAAAAATTGTCTTTACTTGTTCATTTTATACACTGCTATGATTGCAGTAAACCACACATGACTATAGAGGATATTTTAGATACATCAAGGCTGTACAACATCTCAGGTGGCCAATTAGATTTGCAGTAGGACTATACTTGATCATTTCTAGAAAGGGAACATATGCCTTCCTGTTTCCTCCTGTTTATGGTCAATCCAGCTGCTCTGTCTAAAGTTCAATCAGACTAACTGAGCCTCAGAGCAGACAGCATTTTCTGTAATATCTTCTTTGCTGACCATAGTTCTCTAGGAATCCTTTGTCGTGTATTTAATGTAAAAACTTGTATAAAACAATAGTTTAGACATTAAAACTGCATTGGCCCCAATTTCCCTTGGCCAGTTTGGTCCGTTTGAAATCAGCTTGTATTTAGATTTTATTCTTCTATACAAGTCAACGTAAATGCATAGCAAACACATCTTAAAATCACTGTAAATACATTCCAAACATGCAGCAAGTGCACAACCTGGCCCTAAATAATGACAAATGTTAAGAAACAGGTGAAGTGAAGACAAAGACCAGCAGATAAAATACACTAGACATACCCAACAGGTTGTTAGATATCTGAAACCATTCGATTAGCAGGTCAGATTGGACAACAGAGCTGACTTTACAAAACAAATTATATAATTCTCTTACTGAGGAAATTTACAAAACTTGTTTAATTAACTGGGCCTATGTACATGAAATGTCAGAAAAGGAAAGTCTCTATCTTGCCAATGACAACCACATTAGATTCAAGTTGTCTTAAAATGTAAAAATGAAAGATGCGGTGGTAGCACAGGAAATTTCCTCACAAATACTTTTTATAATTAAGGCCCGATATTTGCATTCTTTAAAAAAGTACCACTCTGGTATCCATAGAAACTGCAACTTGCTAAAATAAACAGCTTACATAAGGGAAAAATATTACTCTCTGGACAAAATAATTGAACTTAGCTTGCAATTGAAAGTGGACTTAATGTTTCCAATTACATGGCAGTTTATGTGTTTATTTATTCACATTATTCACAAATCATTGAACTGTCAATATAGTCAGGAAAATTTTGCTGGGAACATTTAATCATTTATGTTCACTCAGACCCTGAAAAAACCTAGAGTCCAATGTCTCTACCATTATATTATAGGCAAACACTAAAGCCACTTTGGGTAGAAGTTAACCAGCCTTCAATATTTTTTCAGATTGTAAAGATATCCACACAAATTCTATGCAAATATAGTCTGTGTGACAAATTTACTGAAGAACCGGGTGCAGTAATGTCAAAGCACTAGACCTACAGTATTTCTTATTGTTATGGACTATTTTAACACCCTGACATTTTTTTTAGCATACATAGCCTAATCTAGGTATCATTTAGCCAGTCATGTAAGGAGTGGCAGTCCTTCCTCTTCCTCCCCAGTGTCAGTGGTGGGTGGTCCTTAATGCTGTGAATGGTGCTCACATAGTGACAATTGGGGGTAGTTCAATACAGCATTCTCCTGTGAGTCTGGACTGTGTAATGACTCCCTCCCTGGAGGTATGTCCATGATGTCCTAGGCTCCCAAATATGGGTTGAATGATGCTGGGCTTCATTCTACCCACAAAAGAACTGGTGCCTAGCAGTGGAGGAAGACAAGGAGAGTAGTACTGGAGAGTGGATATGGTGAGTACTGATATTTTACACTTCTTTTTATATACAGAAGAGGGGAGACAATTGATGCAAAGGATTGGGGGGGGGGGGGGGGCTTAAGTCCCTAGTGTGCTCTATTGTCATGTTACTTGTAAGTATAAACAACCACTTTTTGTTAATTACCTGTTTTGCAGTGCATTGCTTTAAATCTGTTCCAGCTTAGGGAAATGTCCAAAGAGGTAAGATTGTACAGTAGGATGAGATAAAATTCACCAGGATGTTTTATCTTATAGTTGTCCTGAGGTAAAGAGGATGTAAACCCTGATGGGTTTTATTTCCTCTTTTTTCTCCTGCAAAGTAAAAGCCTAATGAGCTAGTATGCATTGTCATTGTAATAGGTTTTTTTTCTCACATGGCATGTGTATACCACAAATGACACCTCCAAAAAAATTCTGCTACTCCTCCTGAGTATTATAATACCACATGTGTGGGACTTTTTCACAGCCTGGCCACATAGAGAGACCCAACATGCAGGGAGCGCCATCAGGTGTTCTAGGAGCATAAATTACACATCTAACTTGTTGACTACCTATTACACTTTTGAAGGCCCTGGAGCACCAGGACAATGACACGTGGCACTGATGACAGATGGCACTGATACATGGCAATGATGACACTTATACGTGGCACTGATGACACGTGGCACTGGTGACAGATGGCACTAATATGTGGCACTGATGACAGATTGCACTTATACGTGGCACTGATGACACGTGGCACTTATACGTGGCACTGATGACACGTGGCACTGATGACAGATGGCACTAATACGTGGCACTGATGACAGATGGCACTAATACGTGGCACTAATACGTGCCACCGATGACAGATGGCACTAATACGTGACACCGATGACGCATGACACTGATGACAGATGGCACTGATAAGTGGCATTGATGACACGTGACACTGACAACAGATGGCGCGTAACACTGACAGGTGGCACTGATGACAAATGGCACTGATACGTGGCACTGATGACAGATGGCACTAATATGTGGCACTGATGACAGATGGCACTATGTGGCACTGATGACACGTGGCACTGATGACAGATGGCACTTATACGTGGCACTGATGACAGATGGCACTGGGGACAAATGGCACTGACAACAGGTGGCACTGGGGACAGATAGCACTAACAGGTGGCACTGGGGACAGATAGCACTAACAGGTGGCACTGGGGACAGAAAGCACTGGGGTGGATGGCACTGGGGCGGATGGCACTGGGGCAGATGGCACTGGGGGAGGATGGCACTGGGGCGGATGGCACTTTTTTTTTTTTTTTTTACACTCACGGCCGCTGCAGCCATTTATCTCTCCCCTCTCACACGCTGTCTGTGTGAGGAGGGAGAGCGTTTACATATGAGATCATCTCACATTGGACACACCGATCGCGCTGTAAACGGCCGCTGTGATTGGCCGTTTACAGCGATCTGTGTTTGCCTGTCTCCAGGAGACACGGCAAACACAGAACTTCCCCGAAGCGCGCCCGCGGCGGCGCGCATTGCGGAAGTAAACAACAGGACGTCCATGGACTGCCTCCCGGACAAAAGCATCCGCTCTGCGGCCGTCATTCGGCTATAGGGCGGGCGGGAAGAGGTTAATAAACGTTGAGCCCATACTATAGCGATATTTGTTCTAAATGGTTTCATGTTTACCTGAGCTGACAGTGCAAACAATTGAAATGTTATTTACTGTAGTTTGAAGGCAATTACACATTTCCCTATGTATTCCTGGATAAAAAATTTTTACTCATTATAATTGTTTTCTGCAACAGGCCATCAAATGGATTCTTGTATTAGTGTAAGCTTACAGTTTCATAGCCGAAGATTTTCAACCAAATATAGCAAGCAAGCCTAAAAATCATCAGTCAGTGCCAGCTGTCTTGTGCAGCTCAAGGCAATCAAGTAACAAGCACCTCAGGAACATTTAAACAGAGACCTGTGAAGTGACTTGGGAAACATAATTATACCGCAAACATTCACATTCCCACTTTTCTACATATCTGCTGTATATCACTCATAGTTGCATAAGGTAAACCATATTTTACAGAGATATTTAGTATTATAAACATATTAAAACTTGATTCAAAGTGTTTATTTTCTCCTAATGTATGACATGATTCAAAACCTCTAAATGTTTTATTATGATAGTTACAGAAACGTGCCATAACAGTAGTAATATTATTTATGGTACCTCCATCCCGACAGTATATGCAAATTGGAAGGGGGGGGGGGGGCTATAATGGACTTTGATGGTACTGTATATAAACTGACAATAGACAGTCACAAATAAAATATTAGAAAAAGTTTATTACAAGAATATATATATATAGCATTAGACCATTACATGTTAAAACTCATTTTGATAATCAAAACAGAACATTAAATTCAATAGGTGCACCACATTGGAAAAACAACTGGAAAATGAATACCATCTGTATATTGGTTGTTCTACATGTTTTGGGGATTTACATTAGCCGCTTCTTCAGGAGTTTTATTATACAGATAGATGGTGATTAAAAGATGATTATCACATAACTATAAAAGAAAGAAAATGTATATTAATCACATGATACAGTAAACAAACATGAGTTCTTTATATACATATAGCAGCATATTATACTGATGTAAATAAAGCATCTGCTGTGAGTAACCCCTCATTTTGAAGTAATTTTAAAATGAAAATTCTCACATTTTTTAATTGCATGTAAAGGCAAAGCTTTTTTCACTTTGAATAGAGTGTTGAGGGGTTAGACCCACTGTTGGGTTTTTACAGCTGTATGTGTTCATGGGACAGCAGGCCGGAATTTTTTTTCCATAACTTTTGAAATAAGACAAGAAGACAAGTGTTTGGATAATAATGGCCGCGGTTGTTTATTATTGGTTTCAAAATGTTGTACATAACTCATCAAAACTCATCCAATAAACTTAAAGCTAGCCCAGTCACTACGGCTCAGGCAGCAACACAAAATCCCCAAAAGGGGCATGTAGTACATATCTCAACCAAACTCATCCAATAAACTTAAAGCTAACCTAGTCACTACGGCTCAGGTAGCACATATTTGAACACTATAATTAAAAGTCTTAATAACTTGTCCCCCTTTGCTGTTATAATTCAGTATTATTATTATTAAATATTTTTTATTTTATTATTATTATTTTTATTTTATTTTTTATTGTATTTTTGCAAAGGTGACTTACCACATAACAACAACCGCGACAGAATAAATTAACATAACCATACAGAATTAAAATACAATTAAATACAAATTTATTTTATAGGGAGGGAGGGAGGGGAGAGAACACCACAGCTTTTCTTCTGAGGCGAATGAGCCCCCTCAGCGGAACCCCCTTTTTATAACCCCAAGAAAACTGGTTTAAACCATTTCTTCCCAGGCTTTTCACATGTCATGAAGAGAGGTCACCTGTACCCCTTCTCAAAACATGTGACTAACAGCTGTTTCCCCGCTGGCCACAGGCTCTGCGGGGGAACTTGAAACTGCTGATCCAGCCGCTCTCCCATGAGGAAAAGGGGGGGCAAGAAACTGCCCTCTCCCTTTTCCTGTCATGGGACAGCAGGCCGGAATTTTTTTTCCATAACTTTTGAAATAAGACAAGAAGACAAGTGTTTGGATAATAATGGCCGCGGTTGTTTATTATTGGTTTCAAAATGTTGTACATAACTCATCAAAACTCATCCAATAAACTTAAAGCTAGCCCAGTCACTACGGCTCAGGCAGCAACACAAAATCCCCAAAAGGGCAGGAGGACCTAAGGCCAACTGCCCACAGAACCCCAACCCGCGGCCATCTCAACACAGTAACTTAAATTTACATTGAAAATATCCAAGCCAATATCAGACAGATGGATGCCATCCTGCCTGAAAAGGCCAGGGATACCCCCTTCCAGCTCAGTGTGCCTAAAGGATAGCATTCCCAATCTTGATAGCAACTTGGATACTGCCCTATTCACTCTCTTCCTGATTTTTTCAAAAGGACGTACAGAAGGATGAGAAAGCCAACTTATCCTCTGCACAATTTCTGAAAAAAAAAAAACACTACTGAATTGGGAAATGACAACTGTATCCTAAATGATAACTGTATCTTCTGTAGATCATCCCTAATCCGAAAATTAAGGTCCAAAGTTTTATGGTAACCAATATCATTACCACTTATATGAATAATTAAGATATCCAGAGAGGGAAAATGAAGAAGAAGCTGTGAAATAAAAGAAATTAGGTCTGACCATAACATTCCCCTCTTTCCACACCAAAAAATCTTAAATTTAGAAGCATCCAATCCTAACCAAAAAATCTTCAATTTAGAAGCATCCAATCCTAAATTGCTAGTATAAACTCGTTGCTGAGCTCTCAAATTCGCCCAATAGATGAAGGAGTGTCCAATCATCCATACAATGCGAGTGTTACCTGAAATAAATCATAGTATTGCGTTAGGATGAATATAAAGCAAATACCTATCCGACTTCCATCTATCAAACTGTTTAATAGATCTAACATCAAAACCCAATCTAGTGGCCTCTGTTGCTGCTCCAATCCGAAAAGAATGCATCGATAAATGTTCCTGATCTAAATTTAAGGCCTTCAAACATCTCCTGAAAACACTTAAGAACTGGTATTTAGTAAGGGGTAACCCTGATTCATGAATGAAAAACTTAGAAACCCCCCAAAGGCCTAATTGATGAATATTGACTTATTAGAGCCACCGGGCAAATGCTAGTACTCATACACATATCTAATGTTAACCAATTACCTTTACCTACCTGATCCGTTTTGGATCTGCTAATTAAATTTTTTTTATGAACTTTCAAAAATAACAACTTCAGACATGTGTATTTGAACCAGCTCAGATACCCTAAGCACCGCAAAAAACATAACTGAAAAAAACGTCCAAAAAAGAACCGATTCAAAATGAGAATTTTTTTTTTTTTTTTTTTTTTTTTATCCATCACGGAGCAAAGCTCACCCAGTACTAGAGGAGTGATGGGCTTCCTTGAATCAGGCCTAAAATTAATCCTTTTGTAAACTTTTAAAGCTTGTTTTATAGAAAAATACTGCATGCAAGATGGCATGTTATTTAATTTCAAGAAAAAATAAATTCCCGACAGGGTTTTATGTATGTACGACCAAGAAATAATTCTGCTCAAACAAAGAACCAACAAACTTCAATAACAGCAATTCAGACATGGAACCCAACGGTTCACCTAATATGTTTAAAAATTCTTGATACATAAACCAAGCAGATTGATAACCTGCCCAAGTAGAAGGTGCCAAAGAATTGATCATTTTCAAAATAAGGTAAATAAAAATAAAAATTGTAGCAGTCGTGAAGCAAAGTAGAACCAAGAAACTTTAATAAACAGTAACAAACTTAAAGCTAGCCCAGCCACCACGGCTCAGGCAGCAACAACAAATAAACTTAAAGCTAGCCCAGCCACCACGGCTCAGGCAGCAACAACAAATAAACTTAAAGCTAGCCCAGCCACCACGGCTCAGGCAGCAACAACAAATAAACTTAAAGCTAGCCCAGCCACCACGGCTCAGGCAGCAACAACAAATAAACTTAAAGCTAGCCCAGCCACCATGGCTCAGGCAGCAACAACAAATAAACTTAAAGCTAGCCCAACCACCACAGTTCAGGCAGCAACAACAACTCAGACAAGGAACCCAACGGTTCACCTATCATATTCAAAATTATTATTATTATTATTTTTTATATACAAAAACCAGGCAGAATTGATAATATAAATAGAAATAGGCCTTAAACCAGGTCCCATAAATTGATTGGACAGGAGTGTCCCACACGATCCGCCTCCAGAAGTAGCTTGAAAAAAAAAAAAAAAAAAAAACGCTCCACCTGTGAACGAGACAACTCATCTGCCAAATCATTGTCCTTACCTGGTACATGTAAAGCCTTTAACCAATATGTTCAAACGTAAGCATTTAAAAAAAAGGTATCTTATAAGGACAATGACTGGCGGAGACTTGGATGTTAGACAATTAATAGCGTACATTACTCCTTTATTATCTGTACGTATCAAAATTATTATTTTTTTTTTTTTTGTTTTCAAAAAGGATTTTATTAAAGACATTAACAGAAATACAGAGTCAGCAAAATGAATCAAATTTCAACATTAGCAAAAGTAGTTGGATGATAAGGTTACAGACAGGTGATAAACAAATAGCAGAACACTGCAGGACAAACCACCAATTACAGATAAACAGTATGGGTCTCACATCCAACCACAGGTTAGAGAAGGAAAGGAGACTAACACGTTCAATGAGCTGACCATCATAGCCAAAATACAAAAGAAGGAACATGAAAGAGAAAGAGGGGAAAAAGAACAGAAAGAAACAAAGGGAGAAGAGGAAAAGATGCAAATAGAGAGCAAAAAAATAAAAAAAGCTGCATGAAAAAAACCGAAGGTGCGATCACTTCAATAAGCGAAATAGGAACCATGGGTTCCATTTAAGGTCATAAATTCGTTCCGTATCATGTAAAGTGTGAAAGATCTTTTCAGACAACATCACCTGATCAATACGTGAGAGAACCTGTGCTAATGGTATCGACTGGGATTTCCAGTGAAGTGCAATAGTCCATAGTACAGCGACGCACATAGAGTGCACCAACCGCACAAAGTGTTTAGGAGTGTCCGGCGGGGTTTGGAAGAGAAGACAGTGGTGATAAGAGAGGGACAGTGCTCGGCCAGCGAACCCATCCATCAGTCTCAGGACCTCCTGCCAGACAGGACGAATTAAGTCACAGTCCCCAAAAATGTGAATAAAAGTGCCGGGGTGATTACACCCTCTAAAACAGTTGGGGGATGTAAGGGGATAAATCTGGCGCAATCGTACCGGGGTGTAGTACCACCTGGTGAGAACTTTGATGGCCGTCTCCCTAACAGTTAGGGATCTGGTGCATTTGCGCATATTGTTCCAACCTTCCTCCCAATCCACCACTCCTGCCTCCAGCGCCAATTCCTCCTCCCAGCGCGTTCTATAACGCAGAGACTGACCATCCGAATGTCCCTCCAGGGCCTTATATATCAGAGAGATCAATCCTCTTTGACGTGGGAAATTAAAGCATACGTCTTCAAAGATAGTGAGCTGTGCCTGGGGACGCAGTCCATAACGGGAGAGAAAGAAGTGGCGGATCTGCAGGTATCTAAAACGTTCAGAATCCGGGAGTTGGTGTTGGGCCTGCAGTGTCGAAAAAGGAACAAAGCCAGAGCCCGACACAAAGTCCTTCAGCTGGGTAAGCCCACAATGGACCCACATACCAAAAGATTCAGGATGGAGGTAAGCCAGGGGGAACCTAGGGTCACCTAGGAAGGAGGCGCCCATAGAGCCACCCAGGACAAGGTCGTATTTCTGCTTAAAGCGGTGCCACAGTAAGAGGCAATCCGCCACTATAGTATTACGGGTGTTTAGCGTCGAGTGAGGACGATTAGTTGACCACATAAGTCCAGGGAGGAAGAATGGAGCGATCGAGTCACTCTCAAACTTCACCCAGGGGACTCTAGAATTAGGGATCGACCACTGTGCTTGTTGAGTAAATCTGCAGGAAAGGTAGTACAACCAAATCTGGGGTACCCCCAAACCCCCATTTTTCATAGATCTGTAAAGTACCCCCCTGGCAAACCTGGGAGCTTTATTGTTCCAGATAAATCTGTTGAAATGAGACTGAAGGTCAAGGAGAAAACATTTGGAGAGCTTAACCGGTAGAGAGCGAAATAGATACAGCAACCTAGGTAGGATAACCATTTTGAGGGCCGTGATTCGTCCTATAAAGGGGATACGTAATGAGAGCCAGCTTTTAAGGGTGTTTTTAAGTTTGCTAATCAGTGGGGGATAATTGACCCTAAAGAGGTCCTCGAAATTCCCGGGCAGTCCCACACCTAAGTAGGGAATATGGGAGGAAGCCCAAGTAAAGGAGTAGTTTTGTTTAATAAGGGCCAATTCATTTGGGGTAAAGCCTATGGGGAGGGCTACAGATTTGGAAATATTAATGGAAAGGCCAGAGACTTTCGCAAAGTGAGACAGTGTCATGAAAAGATTGGGGAGAGAGACATGAGGGTTAGTAATAAACATCAAAACATCATCAGCATACATGCAAAATTTGTACATTTCGTTTCCCTTAGTGTAACCAGTAATATCAGGATGTCTTAGGAGGGCAATAGCCAGGGGTTCTAGGGCTAAAGCAAAAATTAAGGGGGAAAGGGGGCACCCCTGTCTAGTGCCCTTACCTATGGGGAAGAAATCTGAGCTACAGCCAGGTAACTTAATGCGAGTCCTAGGATTGTTGTAAAGGGCTTGGAAACCCGTCAGAAAGCTGCCCCGAAAGCCCATGAGTGGCAAAAGTGTGTCTAAATAGTTCCATGTAACACTATCGAACGCCTTTTGTATGTCTAAACTCAGCAGGAGGAGCCTACGGGAGAACAGGTTGGCATCTTGAATAACGTTGGTGGCTAGGCGGATATTATCTGTGATAAAGCGATGTGGGATGAAACCAGATTGAAAGGGGGAAATAAGGGTAGGGATAAATTTTGCCAGTCTGTCGGCTAAGATTCTACTAAATATTTTAATATCGTTGTTTATAACCGAGATTGGCCGAAAATTTTGAGGTAAATTGTGATTTTTATTGGGTTTAGGGATCAGTGACATGTTAGCTAACAGCATTTCCTCCGGGAAGCTATCGCCTAACAAAATGGAGTTGAAGAGCTGCATCATTCTAGGGGCTAAAATCATGGAAAATTTCTTGTAATAGAGAGCTGAAAAGCCGTCCGGACCAGGGGCAGAACCCAATTTTAGTGACTTGAGAACCCCTAAGATCTCAGGAACCGTGATGGGGGCATTCAGTGCCTCCATTTGTGAGGGGGAGAGTGTCGGAAGCGGGATGTCATGTAACCAGGACAGGTCAACGGGGGAAGGAAAAGTGTGGGGGGATTCAAGGAGTTTCGAATAGAATTGCTCAAAGATCCTGAGGACCTCCCTAGGATGTGACGATACAAAACCCTCACTATTAGACAGCCTGTAGACATGAGGCGGGCGAAGTGTGTTAGACAACTTCCCAGCAAAGGAGGTCGATGCAGAGTTGTTGAATAACAAACTGCGGGCCTTGGCCCAGCGAAGCGTCTTCTCAACCTTAGATGACAACAAGGAGTCAAGTTCCAGGCGCTTCTGGTTCAAAATTATTTTATTTTGGAAGAAAGAACAAAGCTCAAATGCAACAATGACAGGAAATAATTCCAATAAGACTATGTTTTTAATGTAACACTTTACTAATCAAAAAACATGCCAACGTTCAGCGCACCAATGCTTCTGCCAAATTGCGGCAAAAAGCCATGTGACCCTGCTTCATCAGTGAAGAGAAGGAAATCCGAATCTAGAATGAAATCCCCCTGCCATAAGGCCCTACCATTGTTAAATGTGAAAGAGAAATTGCAACCAAACCAGCAAATACTCCTTCACATCACTGTTTTTTTTTTTTTTTTTTTTTTTTTTATTATTAACTTGAACAATAAAGAAGCTATTTTCTCAATTTTTTCTTCCGATAACCTAAACTCCATTAACCAGTATGAATAATGATATCTAGAAATTCCAGACAAGTTGAAGGCCAAATAGTCCTCTACTGAGCCAATGGGATACCAAAATGGTCGCAAACCTCAAAAATTTTCTGTAATAAATTAATACAAAGGAAAGAATCGGGAGGGCCTAAAAACAAAATCATCTAGATAATGAATTAAAAATTGTGAACCGGAAATGGCAAAAACTACCCACTCTAAAATGAAGAGAAAGACTCAAAATAAAAGCAAGACAAGGAACAACCCATAGGTAAACATTTATCAAAATAAAAATCATCAGTAAAGAAAAAAACCCAAGGGAATTAAAAGATAAAGGATTAATGGGAAGTAAGCTAAAAGCTGACTTGACATCCGCCTTTGCTAAAATAGCTCCCTTCCCCAACATTCTTTACTTTACTAGAACACCTCCAAAAGAAGCATATGAAACGGATGACATACTCTCATCAATTTGGTCATTAAGGGAATTGCCTTTGGGAAAGATAAGTGATGAATTAATCTAAAATAATTATTTTCCTTTTTTTTTTTTTTTTTTGGAACTACACCTAAAGTAGAAATCCTGAAATTTGAAAACTGAGGGAAAGAAAAGGGGAATTTGAAAATGGAGGGAAAGAAAAGTTGCCACCCTTCCTTCTGAAATTTCAAAATTAACCTCATCTAAAACTACTTGAAGAAATTCAGATACTGATTTGAATTATTAACTATGGTACAACCCTGACCTTGAAATATAGGCAATAAAAAACCATCCCTAAAACCTACAATGAGAAGATGGGCCTTCAACTTGTCTGGAAACACCTGAAGCCATGGGAGCATGTTTGCTAATATCACTGGTGTGTGTGCTGTTTGAAAATCTCCAGATTACAAATTTGTTGCTGTTTTTTTTTTTTTTTTTTACTTCAGACGAAATGCCTCATCAAAATTAAACCATGCCACTTAATGTCTAAGTGTTGAAATAAACCCGTACTTTTTTAGGTGATATTTCACATAAAACACCCCCAAAAATACAAAAACGCCTGTAACCAGTTATTAAAAAAAAAAAAAAAAAAAAAATTTTTGATACAGGTCTACGTCTGTCGTCATCCTCTTATTTATTTATTTATTTATTTATTTATTTTTTTTAATAATAAAATCTTTAGCGGAAGGAAAAATGAAAGAATATCTAAAAAAAAATTCCCCCCGCCAAATTTTTCCTTAACAACCTGACACAAATGAAATCCCAACGGAAAAATATCACAGGGCATGGACTCCTTTAAACAAATTTCCAGCAAGTTTTGTGATTTAGCATTACTATAATACACATTGATATTCTGTTCTAAATGAATTGGCAAAGCTGGAGTGCCATTAGCAGAGACGCTACTAGGTGGCGACCAAAGTTCCATAGCTGAAACGTCAGAGGCTAAGACATTACTTATAGCTGGCTGACAAAACGATTTCTGAATAGCTAATTCTTTAGACACTTTAGATAATAGTACCATTTAATAATTCATTAACAGAAGGTTCATACATACCTGCACTCCCTTGATGTAAAGCAGGCCCACTATCAAGCCCTGCTTCAGTGAAAGGCAGCATGGTCGGTTGCCTAGGTGATACCTGACGCTGTGGAGGGGGAGCCCACTCTCTCAGAGAGGTTGCTCCGCCTTCCGTACCACTTCTGGCCCCAACCACCGCTTCAGAAGTGGATGCTCTTCCGCTCAGCTGGCCGCTCTGCCTGCCCGCTCCAAGCCTTCCCCCGCCCACCTGCCCTCTGGTACGGTCCTGAGAAGGACCAGCTTTTCTGAATAGCAGGGCACGGAGGGTAGGTGAATAGCTCCGGCGGGGGTTGCGCTTCTTTTTCGCCGCCCCATCCGACCGAACCAGGGGCGGCGCTTTCTTGCTGACGCGCTGGCTCCTCCTCCACATCTTCGGGATCCGCTTCTTCCTGACGCAGCGACGGCTCCCGGGCTTCCACCGCTGACCACTCTCCTCTTCTTTCCTCCGGACCAGGATGGCTGACAGGTGGTGTAGCTCCCACCGGAGCCTCTTGACACGACGGGCGGGTAGGTCTAGGCATTGGCGAATCCAGGCTTCCCTCCCCTCTCCTCTTCCTGCCTCAGAAGAGACTGTTTGTTCAGGGCAGAACCCAGAGAGAACACCACAGCTTTTCTTCTGAGGCGAATGAGCCCCCTCAGCGGAACCCCCTTTTTATAACCCCAAGAAAACTGGTTTAAACCATTTCTTCCCAGGCTTTTCACATGTCATGAAGAGAGGTCACCTGTACCCCTTCTCAAAACATGTGACTAACAGCTGTTTCCCCGCTGGCCACAGGCTCTGCGGGGGAACTTGAAACTGCTGATCCAGCCGCTCTCCCATGAGGAAAAGGGGGGGCAAGAAACTGCCCTCTCCCTTTTCCTGTCATACTAAGGTGATTTGCCAATCTATTTGTCTTTGTGACTGTTGGAAAAGTTTTAATGTTTATCATGTGACTAGTTTATCTTAAATGGAGACTGATAATTCTAAAATGGTGTTGCTTTAACTTGTTTTCTTATCTATTGTTTTAACTAAATGCCTAAGGCCCGAAAACCACAGGCTTTGCTACATAAGGGAATAAGATTGTAAGAAGCTCACTGTGAATTGGCAAATAAAGCTGTTATGCGTCAAGAGCCACCAGTGAGCTTCTAGCCAATAGGATTCTTTTTGCTGTTCTCATAAAAGAAAGTTACATCCTGTATTCTGGATGACTTATGCATTTTCACTCAGCCCGGGTTCATACCAGTGCAGTGTGAATTCCAGCTACTTTTTCTCTGTGAAGAGAAAAAGCAGCTGTTCAGCGGTGCCGCTCCGTTCTATCTGCGCATCAGCTGAGCAGGGAGAGGGGGAGAGGAGGGGGAGGTGTAGTGAGAAGAAGGAGAGATTTCTTGTTCAGAATGCAATGCATCTGCGAATCAGATGCGTTCACATAGAGGATAATGTGCTTGTAATTCGCACCGCAATGCCCAGAAAACACACACGTTTTTATGCAATGCGCAGTGCCAATTCAACGCACATATGTGAACAAGATACATTCATTTGAATGTATTTTAAAATGTCCTGTGAATTGGATGCAGTGTAAGCCACATCTAATTCGCATAGGTGTGAACGGGGGCTCAAACATGTAAGAAGCTCATCCTTTTGTGTCACACAATTTAAATAAATTGTATTCTTTTCAATACATCTGGAGTTTGACTGAACAGGAGAAGAATATTCCTAACAGTGACCATTGTCACCAGAACAAGAAAAGAGAAAAAGCTATGTGAATCAGGTGTTAAATTGCAAGGAAAATTTTGAAATGTGAAATGCTTTCTCTTGGGTGTTAGGCTGGGTTCACACTGAAGCGATGCAGGAACGCCCCGAATCCGCGGCGGGTTCCCGCATCGCATGCCTCCCACCGGCAGTTCACACTGTCCTATGCGGACTGTTGGGAGTGTCGGTGAAACCTTAATGACACCCCCAGATCAGTTCACATATCGCAGTGCGATCTGCAAACTCGGACAGGAATCAGATCGCATGGTGTGAACACCCATGCGATCCGATTCTGCTGCGGACCAAAAAAAGGGTCCTGTGCGAGTTTGTGGCGGGTGCGATGCGAATTCAGCCATACTATCTGTATGGCTGAACTCGCATCGCACAGAGATCGGATATGATTTGCACTGCAGTGTGGTGCGAATCACATCTGGTTTTCCTAGCCGCGCCAGTGTGAAACCAGCCTTATAAATATAAAAAACATTCTTTCATTGATAAATCAAACATTATTATCAGACGTGATAATCACACTTGAAGTGTCAGTAGTAGCATGTGAAGCCTAACCTAGGTGCTTACATATTGTTCAGCCACTGAACAATATTTGCTGCTTTTGTCACTCAGATAATATATTCTAAGGCCCCCATGCACACTGCATGCTTTGCCTTGGTGCATGAAGCTCTGGCGTTTAGGAATAGGTGAAGAGTACAGGCTCTGCTGTTTGCAGCCTGTAAAAATCTATGAGAGGGTGTTAGATGCTGTGGCTGGATGGAGCTGAGTAATGTACCAAGTAATCCTTATGTTTAGAGCAGTATGTGCCCAGGGACGAATGCCAAAAATGCAGACAGCTCATATTCTAGGCAATAGTCTCTGGGTACATATTGCCTAAATGTAAATACCGCTTGGTGCACAATCCAGCCCCATCCAGTTGAAGAAGCTGTTAGCTCCTTATAGACTTTTACAGGCTGTCAACAATGGTGCCTGTACCTCCCACCTGTACTTAAACGCTGGAGCCTCATGCATCAGGGCAATGCCCAGTGTGCATGGGGCCTAATTCCTATTGCAAGATAAAACCTGCCTTGTCTCTTTTTTGTGCCTTATAAAGTGCTCAGATATTGTCCTGACACTAGCCACTTCATGCCAATCCTCTACCCTTAAGGCTATATTTTGAATGTTTTGTGAATAGTTGTTGATACAGGGAAGGGAGGCAATTGGGGATTGTGGGTTTGTGGGTTTTTTTGCACTCTGTTTTGACTTTATTAAACTCTTAAGACAAAGTAGTTTTGTGGTAGGAAAAAATAAGCTCACAAACAATACTGTTACAATGTTTTGACACTGGCCAATTTTTATAAAGTTGACATCTTTAGCTTAACTTTTTTAAGAGCAAACATTCCCTGCAGCCTACACTACCTAAAAAAGCCTTTTTTTTAAGTTGACATGAATTAAATTGGGGTGCTGCCACTCCATTTAAACCAAGCTAAATGTGCAAGTTAAAAAATCAATTACACATGTGAATAATGTGAAGCCAGAATATTGCGTAGCTAACACTGTCCATGAATATTGTACAATTCTGTTGCACCACATAAAAAACATCCCCCAATCATATAAAGTCTCATTTAAAGAACCCTCTCTCCACTGTATGGTAATTTTATTTTTTTTGTTTTGTTTTGATGAAGTGGTATTAACCACTTCAGCCCCGGGAGAAATTACCCCTTCCTGACCAGAGCACCTTTGCGCAGTCGTATGGCTCCCAAACAAAATTGACGTCCTTTTTTCCCACAAATAGAGCTTTCTTTTGGTGGTATTTGATCACCTCTGTGGTTTAAATTTTTGTGCTATAAACAAAAAAGTAGCAACAATTTTGAAAAAAACGCATTATTTTTTAATTTTTGCTATAATAAATACCCCCACAAAATATATAAAAAAAAAATTTTTTCCCCCAGTTTAGGGCGATACATATTTTTGGTAAAAAAAAATCACAATAAGTGTTTATTGATTGGTTTGAGCAAAAGTTATAGCGTCTACAAAATAGGGGATAGTTTTATGGAATTTTTTTGATAATTTTTTTTACTAGTAATGATGGCGATCAGTGATTTTTATCATGACTGTGACATTATGCTGGACACATCGGACACTTTTAGCGTGATTTGGAGACCATTCACATTTAAAGTGTGATTAAAAATGCATGGATTACTGTGTAAATGTGATTGGCAGTGAAGGGGTTAACCACTAGGTGGCACTGTAGGAGTTAAGTGTGTCCTAGGGAGTGAGTCTAACTGTGGGGGAGGGGGGGGCTGTGTGTGACACTAAACTGATCACTGCTCCTGATTACAGGGAGCTGTGATCAGTGACAGTGTCATTAGGCAGAACAGGGAGATGCTTGTTTACAGGTATCCCTGCGAACATTGAGTCTGTGGGACCCACGATCACGGTCACGGTGCTCCCAGGGTGTTATATGTATTAGCAAACTTACATACATTAACAAATCGAAGACAAACTCCAGCTCACACTTTATAATCAGTTACTGGCTGAAGCACCAGGTAGAAATATAAGAAAGAAATGGTAAGCTTCAAAATAATAAATGTTTGCTTTTGAGTTTAATATTGTTTTCTATGTCCCCCATGTTAGCGACCAGTTCCCCATACCCTTTTTTGACAATAGCATGCCTATTAGCCTTGAAAATGGCCATAATTTTATATCAAGATCTGCCCTTATAGATTTTAATGGGTTTTATGTTACGTTCCGGTTTTGCAAATCTAAAACAGTATTTGCCAAACCCTCCATGAATCGAACCAGCACTTCCTCCTATCTCGCCCAGGCTAGACTGTTGTTACTTCCATCCACGCCTGTGCAGATGTGTTGAAAGGCTTTTCCTGGCCTTCTATATCTGCCAAAGACCTTTGCCAGATATAGGCATACATGGGTTTGCCCATGTGCATGCATGAAGAAGGCACAATCAAAAAGGCATAGTGCCCCTGTTTAGCCTGCCCATGCGTCAATTCTTCAGCACATGTACAGATGTGCTGCAGGGTTCTACCAGGTTCGAAAAGCCAGGCAGAGCCTTTTGGCACAACAGTAATGTGCTAGACCATCAAAGATGGTAGCGCCAGTAAGGAGGGTGAGGCCAGTAGCAGGGGGACTGAAGTTCCTCCTTAAAGTGCAAATATTCCATATTGATGAAACTCCTGTCCTAAGTGTTTTAGAAATGCCATGGCATGATGCAGACTCTAATAGTCTTGGACTTCTTGTGGCCTCCAACATTGTATGAAATTTCCAAAAATTTGGACTAATCAGCAAATATGTGAGTCTTGAAGGATTTAAATGCACCACAGCAGAGTTGTTTGTAGCCTTCACTGCATCTGAAGATACTGTTATTTGAACAAACTAGTGAAAAGGCAGGATTTGTTGTATTTAATTGAGATGTGGTGCCAGATGTTTTGCTCGCTGCCCTATCCCTTTGTTGTTATTTGAACAAAGGCCACCCTTTGTGGCAACAGGGAGGCAGGCAACTTAATTTGAAGCTGTTCAGAGTGCTAAGTTTAGCTCATCACCTCAGAGAATTATTTGGCCAAGTTCAACATAGAAGAGCCAGTCTCAAGCTCATCCCAAAAGCCCCTCATTTTCTTAAAGTAACATCAGTGCACAATAGATGGCTTTCTGATGGAGGAGGTGAGAAAACAGGAGGAGGTGCAGCAGTACATTAAGACCATCTCAGTAGCTAGGCCGGTTCAATGAACTAACTAGGAGAGCCTTTAAAAGAAAAAATTCAGCTGCCATAGCCTCTGGAAGCTGGGGGGATCTCAGGTAAGTTTTGTCATCACAGCCACTTATGATATCCCCACACCATAGAACCTGAAGCAGTGATGGGCAGAAGATTCTACTTGCTCTCTCTGTAAAGCAAATGCACCACTAAGATACATTCTAACGGGGTGTTCTGTGATCCTCACACAAGAGCATTGCGCTTGGCAGTATAACAAGGTACTCAGACAACTGGCATTTCGAAAATCGATCGAGGAGGGATATCTTCAGGATCAGAGGCCTTCCAGAATCTATTACAGATATCCCTAAGGAGGTGCAGGATCTCATCAAAAATCTCATCCCTTCTATTCCTCCTCACAAACTGGAGTTGAATCGAGCTCACAGATCTTTGGGCCCCCTCAGGAAAGATGGATCACGAGAGATATCGTAGTTAAACCCCACTTTTATGCGATCAAGCTAACAATCGCAATTGGTGTTTCAAGAGCACACAATACAGATCTATGTTGACATTTCTCCATTTACAACCTCTTCTGGTGATCCTCTCCCAAAGGGACATCAAATATTGGTGGGACTTCCCCTTTACTCTGAAGTTCTCCTTTATGGGTAAAGCCTTCTCAAGTTTCCCAGAAGGGGAAGGGTTTTACCGAATCTGAAATTCATATCTCAGGACCCAGCAATGGACATCTCAAACCTGCAATTAGGGGCTTCCAAGCATCCTACACTTATGAGCCCCATTTCCCCAATGTGGAAGTCAGCTGAGACCAAGCGAGTGAAGGACAACATACCTCCCTAATCCCTACGATGTGTTCCTTTTTTCTCCTCCAAACCCTGGTTTGGTCAGGCCTCTGTGTTGATGGCTTCTGGGCTTATTCCCCATTAGACTTGACCCTCAGGTCTTTCCTCTGGATCTCTTTATCCCCCCCCCCCCACAGACCCCCACTAACCTAATGGCACCTTACCATTTCTACTGTTTTTGTTTTTGTCTTTGATCTTAATTACCTATACCCAGGATGGTGTCCTATTGTACAAGATGCAATCCGAGTCATTCCTCTTTGAGGGAAGTGTCTTTCAGGCATACCCCATTTTTACACCAGGATATGCTGTTAAGTCAATTTTCACGGGTCTCTTCTTGTTTTATTTATCCCGAAGTTAATTAGACTGCACCCCATGTTTTTTCCTTCTGTCCCTGCAACTTCCTCATTCACCTTAACCTCTCCTTCCCTGCCACGGTCCCCTTCCCTTCCCCTCCACTCTCTCTCCCTTGATACAGTCTTTTGGCTCATTAGCCCTTTTCCTGTTGGTTATAATCTATTTATTAAATAACAATAACATATCTTTATTTTCAGTGTTAGCTGAGGCTGGAGCAGTTTTTTTGTGCCTCCATCTACCCTTCGGCTATGGTTTCCCCATGCTCGTAAGATAGGACTGTACCTCTCAATGGGCTAGGATTCCTTGCTTGTATTTGTTGAATGACTGGAGTAATCTTTACACCTCCTCTCATTTCAAGCCTTTAATAAGCTTATGTATGCTCACTTCTCTTCTTTCTCTTTTCTCTTCCTCTAACTCCTTTTCATTTCTAGCCGGCATTCAGATGTCTCCTCACCAAGACGATTTTTCGGGAACTCAGTTTGTCAATTAGCCTGATCACGGTTTTCTTTGCTTCCTTTGTGATAAGGTAAGTGACAGCAGAAGGGATAGTCACCTAGCATGTTTGTGCCATGGCCTCTGACGCAATGCTCACCCCTCCCCACCGTATAGTCACTCATAACGCACAGTGTTTAAATTCGCCTATTAAGAGACGTAAAGTTTTCAATGCCTATCAATCCCAAAAAATTGACATAGCCTTGTTGCAGGAAACCCATTTGCCAAGGCAGTATACCCCTTCTTCCTCTATGCATATTACCCCCAGTTTTTCGTAGCTAATGCTGAGTATAAGACAAGGGGAGTAGCCATTTTGTTCTCTAAGGCCGCGTACACACGGGCGGACTGTTCGCCCAACTTTGTTCGTCAAACAGTTTGACAAACAGTCCGCTCAAAATTAGCATGAGCGGACTTGACCACACACAACGAACGTACAGTCCGCTGAAAACTTGCGCGATGACGTGAACGGCACGTACGACGGGACGAGAGATTCGAAGTCCTATACACTGCAATGCAACCTTCGGCGTGTAAATCCTTTCTGAGCATGCGCGGAACTTAGTTTGACGAACAAGCCTACACATGAGCGGACTGTCCGCTCAAACCAAGTTTCAGCGGACAGTCTTACGGAAATTCCGAAAAACTTTGTTCGTCAGACCGTCCGCTGAAACTGTCCGCTGAAGCCCACACACGAGCGGACTGTCCGCTGAAACACTGTTCAGCGGACAAAGTTGGACGAACAGTCCGCCCGTGTGTACGCGGCCTTAAACTTATAAATTTGCACCACAATTGGAACACAGAGATCCGGAAAGGCAGATTCATCCTAGTAAAGGGAATACTTGACAACCACTTGTATTCTCTTGTCTCATATTATGCACCCAATAAGGGACACACATGTTTTCAGACAATGCTCTAAACTCTTGGTCCACTAGTGGAGGATACAGTGATTCTGGGAGGTGACTCCAATACAGCTTTCGATCGGGGACTGGATAAAACCAAGCCCCCGATCTTGCAACTCATTTGCCCCACTAAAGGAAGCTCCAAAATTGCCAAACTAATCTTCTAACATGACCTTGCAGATATTTGGAGAGAATTTAACCACCCTAAACGGGACTACAGGCACTTCTCTAACCCACACCAATTATACTCCAGAATAGACCATATTTTTATATCCTTGATCTATATCCCCTTAGTGCTCAAATTCTGCATTAAGGATATGGTGTTGTCCGATCACTTAATGGTTCTACTGACCCTGCGTAGAAACGCAACTAGACCAAATCTCTCCCCCTGGAAACTCAACGAGTCAATCCATAGAACTAGAAAAAGCTGTGAAGGAATACTTCCTTCTCAATGACGTGGAAGGTATCTTAGTGGAGACTCTCTGGGTAGTGCACAAAGTGACGATTCATGGAAAGTTCATCAAAATAGTGACCCAGTTAACAAGAGAAAGACTTTCAGATATAGAGAAACTAGAGAAGGAACTTGCTCGCAACATCAAAAGACCCATCAAAGGTCTCTATTGCACAACTAGATGCATCATGCATAGCCCTAAACTTAGCACTCATGGTTAAAGCTGAAAGGAGCATTAGATGGAGTGGGGCTAAATTGTATCAACAAAGGGATACCATTGGCTCCATGATAGCCTCTAAATTGTCCCTCAAAACACGCACATTCATGCTACTGAATTTTTTTTTGCAAGATGGGTTTGCCACTTTGAACCCCCTAATGCAATCCTTTCAGGCTCTCTATACAAAGTTATACAAGGCAGATGCAAAGGTTGACTTGTCCAGTATAAACTCATTTCTGGACAACCTTCCTATCCCAGCTTAAGGGAAAGACCACAAAGATAAAAATGGAAGCTCCCATCTTAGCTGAGGAAGTTCTTGACGTTATCAAATATCTGAAAGGGAGCTCTGCCCCAGGCCTGGATTGCTTTTCCACCCCATGTTATTAAACATTTGCAGATACTCTGGCCCCACTCTTAGCCAGGTTCTTTAACTCTAAAAGAAAGGGAGATCTGCTGGATAGTCAGCTTAGCTCAGTGTTCATCTCTGTTATTCCTAAACCAGATAAAGATACAGAGTTACTAGATAACTATAGACCCATTTCTTTGATTAATAATGATTTGAAGATCTTGACCAAATTCCTAGCGAATTGCATTGGATCCTTTATCAGTCGTTACATACACAAGGACCAGGTAGGATTTATCCCTGGAAGACAGGGCCCAGACCAAATGAGGAGAGCAATTGATTTAATATTAATTGTACAATCTGGGTGAGATGGAGGCCCTGTCCAAGAAGGAATGCTCATCTCACTTGATCTACAGAAGGCCTTCAACTTAGTCTCCTGGTGCAGTGCTGCACTTTTTGTAGTGCTGCAACGCTGGGGCTTCGGTTGGAACTTTATAGGGCACTTAGAAGCCCTGTATTCAAGCCCGGAAGCCAAGGTCAAGACTATTACTCGGAACCCATCAAAATCAAGTTTGTCCACTCTCACCCATGATATTTGCTATAGCGATGGAACAATTAACAATAGCCATTCGTGCACATCCAGATATCAAGGGTGTCCAGTGTGGTCAAACAGTTCACAAATGTGCACTATTCGCAGATGATCTATTTCTCTTTGTTACTTCTCCAATAACCTCCCTCCCCAATATTTGCAAACTCCTAGATACCTTTGCAAAGGTCGCAGGCCTACATCTCAACCTCTCTAAGTCCCAATCGTTAAATGTATTTTATTCCAGCCCTCAGTAGTAGCACAGTTGAAACATTCTTTCACGTTCGAATGGAGTGACTCAACCATCTGTTATCTAGGGATAAACCTATCCCCATAAGATCAAACAACTGCACCAGGCACCCACTACCCACCCATGTACCACAAACTGGAATCTGACTTTAAGACTTGGACGCAGTACAAATTATCTTGGATGGGTAGAATCAAATCAGCCAAGATGACTTTGCTCCCCAGACTGCTATACCTATTTAGTTCTCTGCCAGTTCCAATTAGAAGAGATCATATCAAATCATTCCAGGTGAAAATAATCAAATTTATATGGGGTAAGATGAGATAATAGGATTTTTATAACAGCTTACCTTTAAAATCATTTTCTTTTGAAGTACATCATGGGATACAGAGCCATAGTAATTATGTGGGTTATAGTTCACCTTCAAGTGCTGGACACTGGCACACCCTAAACAGGAAGTTGCCTCCCTATATAACCCCTTCCATTTCTGGGAGTATCTCAGTTTTGTAGCAAAGCAATACACGTGTATACTAAAAAGAGGGGCAGGACTTCTGTGTCCCATGATGTACTTCAAAAGAAAAGGATTTTACAGGTAAGCTGTTATAAAAATCATAATTTCTTTAATCGTACATCACGGGACACAGAGCCATAGTAATTACTATGTGGGATGTCCCAGAGCAATGCCAACTGATGGGAGGGAGACACGACCAAAGTAGGGCACCATGAGATCTGAGGATTTATACTTCTGCCTGCAGAACACTGTGCCAAAAGGCAACATCCTCCTGTCTTTTTACATCCACCAGATAGAATCTGGTAAATGTATGGATTGAAGACCAAGTTGTGGCCTTGCAGAGTTGAGCCATGGAGGCTTGGTGATGCACTGCCCACAAAGCACTAACAGCCCTAGAGGAGCGGGCTTTGATTAGAGAGGGTAGAACTACCTCTTTAAACCATAAGCTTGAATGATTACTTGTTGAATCAATTTAGAAATAGCAGATTTCGATGCTGCCTGTCCTCTTTTAGGACCTACAGGTAACATGAACAGTGGTCTTTAAGTAGACTTTGACTGCTTTCACCACATCAAGAGAATGTAGTGATTTTTCTTCCATAGAACAGGGTTCTGGTCAAATGAAGGTAGAACAATATCCTGGTTTAGATAAAAACCTGATATTACCTTCAATAAAGAGTTAGGATGAGGTCACAATACTACCTTATTCTTGTGAACGATAAAAATACAGCTCTTTATAAAAAAGAGCAGCCAATTCTGATACCCTTCTTGCAGCAGATATGGTTACCAGAAAAAATAGTTTCCTTGTAAAAAAAGGACCATGGGATATGTCGTATTGGCCTGAAAAAGGCTGCTTTGTAATGCCAACAAAACTAAGTTCAAGTTCCAAGGGTTCAGGGCTTACCTAATTGGAGATTAAGCCATGTTACCCCCTGAATAAAGTTACGAACCAAAGAATGCGAAGCAAGTGGTCATTGAAATAATACCAATAAGGCCGAGACCTGTCCTTAGAAAGCACTCAAGGCCAGCCTTATTTCTCACCCCATCTGCAGAAAGTCAAGGATTCTACCTTTGACCTATTTCCTGGGGTGCAACACCAGGAGTCATATGTTTCCCAGACTCCATGATATATAATTATGGAGGCTGGCTCCCTTGCATTAACCAGGGTAGAAACTATTGAACCTGACAGCCCACACTTCTCCAGAGCATTGGTCTCAATAGCCAGACTGTTAAATTTATCATTTGTAAAATAGAATGGAACACGGACCTTGCGAGAGAAGGTCTGGTCATGATGGTAGGGTTCATGGGCCCCCTACTGCCATCTTTACGATATCTGTATACCAAGATTCACTGGGCCCCGCTGGGGGCCACAAGAATCAATGACTTCCCTTCCTGCTTGATCCTGTGAAGAAGTCCTGGGAACAGGGAGAATAGGAGGGAATGCATAAATCGTTGAGAACCGATTCCACGGGAATAGCAAGGCATCTGTTCTGCATGCTTGCGGATCCTTTGTTCTTGACACAAAGTTGTCGTTTGTTGAACCTGGACGCAAACAGATCTATGTCTGGGATCCCCCATTTTTGACATATTGGCGGGAAGATATCGTGATGAAGGAACCATTCGCCCGGGAACAACTGCTGGTGTCTCAAGTAGTCATGCCAATTTTCTATTCCTACAATGAAGACTGCTGATAGCCAAAGTACATTGTTTCTGCTCAAGATAGGATATGATTCACCTTTCTCTGGGCCACACAACTTCTTGTGCCCCCTTGGTGATTAATATAGACCATTGCTGTGGCATTGTCGGATTGAATCCTGGCAGAACAATACCGTAAACTGAACGTTCAGACCCTCAGGACCAAGAGCCCTGCCTGAATTTCTAAAATGTTAATGGTCAAGGCCATTTCTGATTTGGTAGTAGATAGAGGGTGCTAGTGTTAAAGTGGTAATACTACCAATAGTGAATAATACAAAAAAAAAGGGCTGGCAATAAAACAATTGAAACGTATGAAATAAATCATACAATATATGATCCCAAAATGTGAAACTCTTAACAAGAACGTGCTTAAAAATACAAAAAATGTGTGTTCCAAAAATGATAGTTCACGCTAGTGCAGAGAAAGTCCCAATGATGTTAGCCACAATAGAAATATGGACACTGAAGTCTTCTGAATAAAATCTTCTATGTGGATAGAAGTTCTTTCACCATGAAGAAAAAAAAGACGTCACCCCACAGTGCTAGGTAGAGAATCTGCTTACCAGATGTACATGACTTCTTTAATTAAAAAGAAAGTCATCAAGGCTTGTACAGGATCATGCCTGTTCACAAATGCAGATAGGAAAAACAACTCCTCCCCGGATGGTTAAGCATGGGATATAGAAAGACAATAGATGCTTCCATAGCATATCACAGTTTATTAAAATTGGTATTAAAAAGAAGATAAAATGGCCAAATGGCCCCTTATATTTGTAGGTGCCCCCCGGCACCGAGGCTGCTTGCTCGTCAATAATGGTACTAAATGTATCGGCCGGGGACCACCTCCGTGGTCAGCGCGCATTCCACCAGACGATCGTGGAAGCCAGGGATGCCGGAAATGAGGCGTGAATCACATGACCAAGGTTACGCTCCGACGTACGTTTCGTATCAAACGACTTCAGGGATGCGTACCTTGGTTGCTAGGAAGCAGAACTTTATACTGATGGGGGTGGATCACTGGGCGTGCCAGTCAATGACAACTAAAAAACAATGCCCCGCCCAATTGGTCTGGCATTCTGCGTATACAATGTTTCAAGATGCAGACGCCGGCAGCACTATTAATTATTGCCTAGCATATTACATAGTAATCATAAATATTTGTGCAAGTATCCATATGATACGTTCTTAAAAGGGGGAACACCAAGATTCCATTCTAGCCTATAACAAATATAAAGCGGAACTCAAAAAATGCAGCCGCAGTGCCAGTTTACATAATTTGATAATTCCACCTATTAGCGCTCCCATCATTGCAATGGCCTGTCACATTCATTTGATAAATAAAGTATCTGGAAAAATATATAGGCGTCACAAAAAACTGTAATCATAGACCCCTAAATAAATATGCAATTAATAAATATATATACTGTTTTCTTTATTAGCTACAGTGTTGGTCTTAGTTTCAAAACAACTAACGGTAAGTGAATCAGTGGACAAAACAAGAATTCAAAATCAAATCTCTTATTATGTGTGACGCTGATCATGTGACATATGTTCTGGAGTTACCTGCAATATGTGGGTTGGACCACACGGCAGTTAAAAATCTGAATAAATGAACATCTTACCAACATTAACCACTTCAGCCCCGGACCATTTTGCTGGTCAAAGACCAGACCACTTTTTGCGATTCGGCACTGCGTCGCTTTAACTGACAATTGTGCAGTCGTGGCTCCCAAACAAAATTTGCATCCTTTTTTTCCCACAAATAGAGCTTTCTTTTGGTGGTATTTGATCACCCCTGCGGTTTTTATTTTTTGCGCTATAAACAAAAATAGAGCGACAATTTTGAAAAAAGCTCATTATTTTTCACTTTTTGTTATAATAAATATCCCCCAAAAATATATAAAAAAAAAAATTTTTCCCTCAGTTTAGGCTGATACGTATTCTTCTGCATATTTTTGGTAACAAAAATCGCAATAAGAGATTATTGATTGGTTTGCGCAAAAGTTATAGCGTTTACAAAATAGGGGATAGTTTTATGGCATTTTTATTAATAATTTTTTTTTTACTAGTAATGGCGGCGATCAGCGATTTTTATTGTGACTGCGACATTTGTGGCAGACACATCGGACATTTTTGACACATTTTTGGGACCATTGTCATTTATACAGCAATCACTGCTATATAAATGCAGTGATTCCTGTGTAAATGACACTGGTAGTGAAGGGGTTAACCAGTGGGTGGCAGTGTAGGGGTTAAGTGTTCCTAGGGGTGTGTTACTAACTGTTGGGGGCTGGCCTTTCATTTAGTGAACACTGATCTCTGCTCCAATCACATGGAGCAGAGATCAGCGTCACTAGTTGCTAGGCAGAATGGTGAGATGCTGTTTACAACGGCATCTCTCCGTTCAGCTGCCCCGTGAGACGATCGTATGCGGCGATCGAGTCCGCGGTTCCCGCAACCGGACTCACGGGGGTCCCGACCAGCGTGCGAGGGCGCCACCAGCGGCGTGCTCGCGATGGCAGGGCAGCATTAGAGATTGGACGTACCTGTACGCCAATATGGCTGCCCGTGCCATTCTGCCAACGTACATCGGGGTGCGCTGGTCGGGAACCGCTTAAAAAAGACTATCTCAACCATAGTGTCTCCAGACATTTTAAAATCTTTCACGATAGTGATCCATCTCTTCTCCCCTTTTATGGTATTGATAAAATATCGAATCACTGGAGGGACTCTCATATGAAGAGATCCATATCTCAAAATGAAACCCATTGGCTGTATAGATTACAAACTATGTAGCCTCTAGGGTTGAATATTGAATTTTTTTAACTGTTTTCTCAACAATGATTAATACATTTAGCAAACTACCCCTTTTTCTTGAACTTCCCTCCCTCTTGCCTCTTTCTCCTTCCCCTTTTGTACCCTTTTCTCTTTTAATTTTTTATATTAGAGAATGAATCTTATTATTTTGTAATAATGATTGGTCACTGTACTGTACTGTTTTGAAACGAACACCAACACTGTAGATGATAAGGAAAACAGGGTATATATTTAATTGCATATTTATTTAGGGGTCTATGATTACAGTTTTTTTGTGACACCTATATATTTTTCCAAATACTTTATTTATCAAATGAATGTGATAGGCCATTGCAATGATGGAAGTGCTAATAGGTGGAATTATCAAATTATGTAAACCGGCACTGCGTCTGCATTTTTGAGTTCCGCTTTATATTTGTTATAGGCTAGAATGGAATCTTGGCGTTCCCCCTTTTAAGAACTTATCATATGGATGACGTCTTTTTTTCTTCATGGTGAAGGAACTTCTATCCACATAGAAGATTTTATTCAGAAGACTTCAGTGTCCATATTTCTATTGTTGCTAACATCATTGGGACTTTCTCTGCATTAGCGTGAACTATCACTTTTGGAACACACGTTTTTTTGTATTTTTAAGCACATTCTTGTTCTCTAGAGTTTCACTTTTTTTTAGATCATATATTGTATGATTTATTTTGTATGTTTCAATTGTTTAATTGCTAGCACTTTTTTAGTATTATTCACTATTGCTAGTATTACCTATTTAACACTAGTGCCCTCTATCTACTATCATTTTATATTGGCCACATTGTGCAATCAGAGGAGCAGCTTAATTATTATTTGTGATTGATTAGTTTTGGAGCAGAGTTTTTTGTATACATATTCACATTTATGATCTGGGCCACTTCTCTTGGGCAGTTGTCTCTTCCAGGACTGTTCCCCAACCTAAACAAAAAAGGTTGGCATATGTTGTTACCACTTCCCAGGTAACTGAAGGAAGGATTTTCCCCTAATGCCGCGTACACACGAGCGCATTGTATGGCGTACTTAGTCCGTCATACAATCCGACGGACAATCCGGCGTACTTTCCACTGAACGGACTTGACCACACACGGATACACAAACAGTCCGTCGAAAGCTTGCGCGATGACGTGTACAGCACGTACGACGGGACTAGAAATAGGAAGTCCAAGACACAGCAAAGCACCCTTCTGCCGTGTAAATCCTTTCTGGGCATGCGCCATTCTTAGTCCGTCGAACTAGCATACTGACGACCGTATTGTCCGCTGAAACCAAAGTACGACGGACAGATTTTTGGAAAAACCGAAAATCTTAGTACTCCGGACTGCTCGCTGAAAAAGTCCGCTGAAGCCCACACACGAGCGGATTGTCCGCTGAAATGTGTTTCAACGGACTAAGTACGTCAAACAGTTCGACCGTGTGTACGCGGCATAAGATTTTTGGATATTAACCATAAACTGAGGCTCCAGCACACCCAGCCTACAGCACCTTGTATTTCCAGGTGGTATCTCATCCGAGTACTAACCAAGTCCAACCCTGCTCAGCCTCCAAGATCAGACGAAATCGGGTACTATCAGGGTGATGTGGCTGTAGGCTTTGTAGTCAGATACATTGGGAATGTAGAGCTTGAACCCTTTGTTCCAGGCCAATAGGATACTGTTTTGCAGCAGTCTCGAATGAAACTGAGCATAAGGAACGGCCTCGAATGAAGCCACCATCTTTCCCAACAACCTCAAGCAAAGTTGAATAGAAAAAGTTCATCTTGCTTTGACCACCTAAATCTGACCTTTATGGCGCTGATCTTTGCCTGGGGTAAGAATACCCTTTTCTGGGTGTACCTATGATCGGACCCAAGTATTTTAGCCTTCTTCATGGTTTTAAAGAAGATTTCTCCTAGGTTGAGTTATTCCAGGCAGTTGAATGTGGTGACCATACTTTGGTCTAAGTGGTCTATCAAGAACAGATTGACTAGGTAAACCATAATCATTATACATTGGGACCTTAATCTGGCTAGAAGAGGGGCCAGAACCTTTGTAAACACTCAAGGTGCAGTAGCTGTACCGGAAAGCAGAGCTACACACTGAAAATGAAGACTTTCCACCTTGAAAAGTAGATATTACTAGTGAGCGAGGAAATAGTCTTATGGAGGTATGCATCTTTGATGTCAATTGACACCAGAAGTTCTCCTCCTTGTAGGATGAAGATAACTGATTTTGATTGACTATGAAAAAGAGTGGTTATATTCAGGAATTGAATTTCGATTTTTGAGATTCAGAATGTCAGTTCAGATTTGGCACAGTGAAAAAAAGAGATTTGAATCAAACCCCAACCTCTGTTCTTACATGGGGACCCCCATGATCACTTTTTTCTTTTTCTCTGAAACCTTAGATTAATCTGAGAAAACGAGGAGATGGGAACTCTTAGAACTCCAGTTTGTACCCTGCCAGATCCTTGAGAACTGCAGAAGAATTCCCCCTATTCGATTGAACCTGACGGTGGAAGCTGCCATGACTGACTGGAGGCTAATGCCTCTGGCACAGGAGAAGGAGCTTTAAAATACATTTACTCCTTTTCTTAAATGGCAAAAGGGGTGCTTTCCACTAGAATTTCTTTGGATGTATTATCAAAAACATCCCCTAATAGCTGTTTCACCGCAAAAAGGAAGACTAGCCAGGAGCTTCTTACAAGGCGTTTAGCGTAGGGCGCAAGGTCTGAAGGATCGAATCTCTCATAGCATCTATTGCCAACATAAAGCTGCCTCCTGGGCCTGCTAAGCAGGATAACCTTGAACACCTGTTTAAACTGGTCTCGATGATTAAGCAGTTACTGTCAGCGCAGGCTGAGACACTCAAACTGCCAGAGAAAAAAAGTGTTTTTTTTTTCAATAGGAATTCCACCTTTTTATCTGTTGGATCCCTAAGAATTTGAGCATTGTCTCCCGGACAAATCAAACTTACTCACAGAGGATATGACAGCGTTAATTGCTGGTATACCCTACTTAGTAAATTTCCTCCACCCATAGGTGTGAAAACTTTTTAGGAGGGAAAAAAATGCTTATCTGGGTGATCCTCTCTGATACAAACAAGCTTTTCCAGCAATGAATGGACAGAAGAAATCACATCCACTGCTTGAGCAATAGTCCAGCTACTCTCACTGCTATTAATGCTCAGTAGACGTGAACAAAGAAAGAATGAAATACTCCTGCGCTTGTGAAGGTGCTACTGATATAGGGTGGTAGTACTTGTGAAAGCAGTGAATTAGCAAATGATCATGCGTGTCCCGCTGCCTGAACTGACCAGGGGTGGTCCGAAGAAAGCCAAGTTGAGGAAAAAAGAAGGGAGGCGTGTGATCCAACGCTTTGATCAAAAAATGTATGCAATTTATTCCCATAAATAGATGATAAAAAACATGTGCAAAGTATCTACGTATTCAGAAAGACAGGTATACAACATATTCACTTAAAAATGTAATAATAAACTCAGTCATGCCCATGCAAGGACAAGTGATCAAAAAAGTAGGCTAAAGCATTTTGAGGATGTCTTCTTCCTCAGAGCCTTCAATAAAAGGAAGAGAAGTCTGCACAAAATATATAGAGAGAGAGAGAGTCGACCAACATAAGAGGGGAATGGTTAGTTGGGAGATGTCACATATTACGTGGTGATTACTCCTTAGCTTTGCAGCTGTCCATATCCCTGTGCTCTAAACAGTATAGAGAGATGTAATTCATATGGTCTTTATATATATATATATATATATATATATATATATATATATATATATATATATATATATATATAAATATATACACAGAATGTTTCCATGTGTGTGAATCGGTTAAGCCTCTATCCGACTGTGTATGTATGTTTCAGCTTGCAGGCATCAGGGGGCAGATACTTCAGTGTATATTTTGCGTGCTTCTTGTCAGAAGGTTGCCTCATGCTGCCAGACAGAGTATGGCTGTTTCAGCATATGAAACATTATCAGTGTGTGGAAAATGTGGGCTTGTTTTAAAAGAGGGAGAGACAGTGGGCCATCCTTGAAATGCGTTAGCCTACTTTTTTGATCACTTGTCCTCGCATGGGCATGACTGAGTTTATTATTACGTTTTTAAGTGAATATGTTGTATACCTGTCTTTGTGAATACGTAGATACTTTGCACATGTTTTTTATTATCTTTTTATGGTAATAAATTGCATACATTTTTTGATCAAAACGTCGGATCACACGCCTCCCTTCTTTTCTCCTCAACTTTGCTATTAATGCTCAGCCTGATGCAAATAGTAAATGTATCAAATAGGAAATGCCTGTATGACCAAAACCTCTTTCATGCTCTTCTTTGCTCTTATGTCTCTCTGATAATTTTGCAGCCAGCATAAATGGAGTTTTTCTTTTTTTTTTTAAAACACACTCCCGCGTTGGAGGATACCAATGCTGTGCTAAGCCCAGCCCCCACCATTAACATTGCGCCTTCCCCTCCTTTCTTTTTCAAAAAAAGAGTTTTCCCACGCAAGCACGGCCTCCCATATGATGGGATCGTCTGAGTGAGGGAGAGATGGCATGGAGGAGATCTGGAAGCCAGTAGGGGCGGTGAAAGAAAACGGCATTGCTGATCAAGCGTTACAGGCAAAACCTTGTTTCTTCGGATACAAGGCCCAGGTACCGTTCAATTCAGCCTAAAAGACACTTTGAATGGATCCGGCTGCATAGCTAGCCCCAGCAAGGATTCCTTCAGAAGAGCTCAGCACAGCACATCTTCACTCGTGACCAACACCTTAGACACTGGCAAAAAAACTGAGATACTCCCAGTAGTGGGAGGGGTTATATAGGGAGGTAACTTCCTGTTTAGGGTGTGCCAGTGTCCAGCACCTGAAGGTGGACTATAACCCACATAGTAATTACTATGGCTCTGTGTCTCGTGATGTACGATTAAAGAAATAGATTTTATCAATGTATGGGACTCCCTAACCTCATTAGGTACTACCAAGCAAGGCTGGCTTAACTCTCCATTATGCTTCAGGGACTGTCAAATACTAGGCACCATGATTCATCTATGGTGGGAATGCCCAAAAATTAGGGGGTTTTAGAATAAAGTTTTTAATCTCATCCACAAAGTAACTGGATACTCGGTCTCACAGACCCCATCTATAGCTTTAATAAATGGCCCGAAAACATACCCAAAAACTAATATTCTTTATACTGCTAGAAGCAATGATCACTATAGATAAGGCCTGGAAACAACCCAAGGTCTCTATTCTAGCAACCAAAAGAAAGATCTCTTGGATAATGGCCCAGGATAAAATAATTGGCTCTATCCTAGACACAACCAAAAATTTTAAGCAATATGGGAACCATGGGCCCAACACGTGGGGATTTCCTTCCTGTTACCAATTCTACTTAAGCTGGGGGGGGGGGGGGGCAGATCCTGACAAGGTTTTCTATTTTCTTCTATTCTCTTTCATCTCTTTTTCTCTCTCCTTTATCTGTTTCTATCTTAATTATTATGTTTTCAAGTATTCTCAACATTGATTTAATAATTTGGAGCCTTTAACATTTAGACAAAACCAGGATCCCACTGGTTATAGGCAAGTCTAAGAATACTGTCCTTCAATTTAGATTCCTTTAGTTTATCTACAGAGGGCTTATCGCCTTGGGACCCTCCTATTATTCAGAACACCATGTATGTTCCCAAGCGAATGGTATCTGTTGCATTTCTAGATTAGGTGCATTGGTGGCTTCGCCGGTAGTCTCTTGACACAGTATGTTTCCAATGGGTGTGTTGGGGGCAACAGGTGTGCTCATCTGCTCACCTCTTCTAAGATATAGCTTTCTGGATTTAAGATGGCTCCTTCTTCATATGTATAGGACAACAACTGTTCAACAATATTATTCTCAGATATATGTGTTGCTTCCGAAATGTTATGTTAATGTCATTATACTCTTTTTTTTCTGTATTCCTTGCTTTTTTGAAAATCAATAAACATTTTAAAAGAAAAAATCAAAGAAGTAAGGTGTCTACCTGCTGACCCCCATGACATATCTACCTTCCCTTTTTCACCACACTAATCCTAACATCAAAAGTGGCAAATGACCATATGTATTGAAGCATCCAGATTGGGTGTGGAGTAGGGTGTGGAGGGAGTGAAGCGGATCTGTGAGCGGCAAAGAGGGAGATTGCCTGGTGGTTGTGGGGGTCTGCAAGCAGGGAGCTTATCAGAATTTGGAAGCCTCCTTTAAAAAGGGGACCCCCAGATCCCGGCCCCCTCATGTGAAATGGTAACGGGGTACAAATGTACCCCTACCATTTCACCAAAAAAGTGTCAAAATGTTAAAAAAAGACACAGCTTGGGGACAAGTCCTTTCCTAAAAAATAAAAATGTCCCACGATGTCCATTCATCTTCTAATATCGATCCACCGACGGACAGAAAAAAAAAAGAATCCATCACCGATCCACCTCCATGGGAGGTGTGACGCTTCATCTCCTTTGACAACTCTTATATAACTGAGGGCAGAGCCACCCTGTGATGTACCCGGGTGACCCCGCCCCCTCTAATGCCACGGGGACTTTCCCATGGCTTTCCCGTAGCTTCAGAGGGGCGGGCCATCTGGTTACGTAAACGCGCAGGGTTTCCCTTAATATTCATACCAGACCCAAAGGGCATGGTAATGGACTTGGGGGGATCCTATGCTCTTTATTTCAAAGAGTTGTATCTATATTGCTGAGGCCCAACAATTCATTATAGCCGCGATCAGTTTTAAATGACAATTTTTTCTGTGGTACTGTTATAAACATGGAGAAAATGTGCCACTTTACAGGCATACTATAAACACCCCCCAGGCATATATATTTAAAGGAATATTTAATTTTTAGTGTTTCACTTTAAGCATTAAAAAAATCACTGCTTCCGAAAAAAAGTCTGTTTTTAAAAAATATTTTTGCATTGATACATGTCCCCTGGGGCAGGACCCAGGTCCCCAAATACTTTTTATGACAATAACTTGCAAGCCTTTAAAATTAGCACTTTTGATTATTCATGTTCGTGTCCCATAGACTTTAATGGAGTTCGTGTATTCTTCCAAATTTTCGGTATGTTCTGGTGCGAACCGAACCGGGGGGTGTTCGGCACATCCCTACATATAATCAAGCAGTGGTCCGCTGATGAAGTCCCACCTATAGGGACGTAGCGGGCGGACGGAGATCACGTGATGTCACCTGCGGTCATTGTTCATTTTAACGATCATATTTTAACGATCGTATGAAGCTTCGTTATTGTAAGCGTGTTTTTTATGTATATTTATCATTAAAACGTTTTTCACTGGAGAGCACTATGGCTTGTCTTTCTATCCACATGGTCTGAGGAAATGTGAATACTGCCATATACCGATCCAGTGTGGGTACTCCACGAACGTGTCAGTTAATTTGACTCTGAATGGGAGAAAGCTGTGTTTTCGATTGTGAACCGGTCAGATATTGTCTGAGAGGAGTACAGCGATTGGACGGGTTGATAAGCATTTGTTGATATTAAGTGCATGCGACCCTCTGTCATTTAAAGGGTCCATACGATGAGGTGAGCAGCCAATTTTACCATTGGTGGTGGTCCCCCCCTTGTCACTAAGTCACTTTATGCATGATCTGACTGTATACCACTGAAGATTCCTCACGTGGATTTTTTGACACAAAAGCTATTTTGGACTTTTAATTAATTTTAATATTTTATTTTTAGTTAGAGCGCTGTACCATCTGTTTGATAAATCAAGCAGTGTAACCTTGATATTGATGTAACTTACAATGTAGAACAATATTTTTTTTATTTGTTGTATTTTCTGTAAATTAAAGGACCTTTGTAAAGTGTCAGTGTGTTTTTATATTTAACTCCATCTGTGAAAGAGTTATAAGGGTGCTTATGTGTTTGTATTACTTTATTTTGGGGGCTATTTCACAGTTCTGTTGGCTCCCTTCTTCCAAAGATGTATTCCACAATCTTTGACTTCTCCTTCACAAACCCCAACATATCTTTTGGTGGGCAGGATGTGGTGATGAGTCTCCACAACATGGTGAAAAGGGCAAACATCCCTAATGGAGTCCTGAAATGCATTTAAAATAGAAAGGACAGAAAATATGAAACAGAGAGGGAGACAACTAACAAAAGTCCTTTCTTCCATATACTATGTTAGCATTAGAGAGTTTCTCTAATGCTGTCATATGGGATACAGGCCTTACGTGTCCCCCTGACAAGATAACACCCAATGTTGACGGCAAGGGGTGTCAGCATGCTTGCTTTGCTCCATTTTCCAGACTACTCAGCCTGTATTCTTGTAAAGTTGCATAATTGGAAAAGAAGTAGTAACACAATAGATGTTTTTTTTTCCCAGCCACTTTCATCAGACTACATTGTACTGGTTTGTAACAGCATGTGCATTTCTAAGGCATTTCCAAAGCCTGTTAATGAAAGAATTTGTGTTTGAAAAATGTATACCTTCGAGTTCTATGAAAAGAGAAACTCTCTAATGCTAACATAGTATATAGAAGAAAGGACTTTTGTTAGTTGTCTCCTTCTCTGTTTCACATTTTCTGTCCCTTCTATTTTAAATGCATTTCAGGACTCCATTAGGGATATCTGCCCTAACTTTTTGTTCTGGTTTAACCAGAAAAGATGGGGCGGAAAATGTGCAACAAGGAAGACTATGAAAAAGAAACCATATAGGGGGAAATAACTCCTTATAGAACATTGGGAGCAGGATCATTCCAAGTGATGGTGGTGTTACACACCCAACTGGGACAGGGGCTTTTGTAGAGAACTCCAGGGTGGCCTTTTAAAAACCAAAAATCAAGTTGTACCTGCGCTCAACCTACCCCCTTCTATGCTTAAGGGTCCGCTGCAATCCCAATCCTAGTACCCCACCCAAAGGATCAGGGTAAGTAAATGATGTATGTATCTCTTAGGGGATTGCGCCTCCCACTCACTACTTCACCCACCCCCTTTTTACTAAATAATACCTATATTCACTAAATGATCACTGTGCCCCCATAATATCCAAAATTTATACACAAAACATTAATTTATGTTTGCAAAAATAGCGTCCTTCTTGTGCAATGGTTAATTCGACCACTCCAACCGTGCCTTCTTAATCACCATTCATCTTCTAATCAAAAGTCCACTTGTGTCAACTAAAAAAACAAACTGATCTGTGCCACCGTCACCAAGCAGAATGGCCCCTCACCAGACGTCACCAACCAGTAAGCCTTGGGTTCATTCAACGGATAACCAATCCACAGTGCACTCCTCCTGTTAGCAATTCCTCAATGTCCGTATATTCATACAAAATTCCTGACGACGCTCAAATGCTAAGCGCGTAGGAGCTGTGGGAGGCATACTATCCTTGAATACAAGCCAAGCCTGTAAATGGTGTAAATGGTCACCAATTTAGCCTGGAAACTCAGTACAGCGGACATGGAACATCAGTAAGGGGGGGCATAACAGCTGCTATTATTAAGGCCCATGGGAAAAGACAGTAAGCGAAGCTTAGTGGGTAAGTATAGGCTGCTCGACTATAGAAGGCCGCTGTTATGGATGTAGCTGGTGACACAAAATCATTACCATAGTAAAGTCAGAGCAGTCTTGCCATTACCCATAGGGAGAGTTTCATGTTGTAGAGTCAACAAGGCCTAAAGCAATTATTTGAGCAGGAGGACGTTTCGTTGAGTCCTTACGTGGGCTACGTTGATATAAAGACTGAGGAATCAAAGTTGCCCTTGGTGGAAGGTTTGGTTGTGTTTCTAGGTGGAGAGAGCATAGAAACATCTCTGCTTCCACCAGGTCGTGAAAGGTGAGCTGGTCCCCGTTAGGTGCTTTGAGATGGAGTATTACAGGGAAAGCCAAAGTGAATTTTATCTGTTGCTGATGAAGCGATGTGCTGAAAAGATTTTATTTTCTTTGCGACTTCAATAGAATAGTCGACAAAGATCTGAATTTTGATTCCACCTATTTGTAGAGATCTGGCTTGTCTGTATTTTTGCAAGATGGTTGCTTTATTTGCATAATTCAGATACTTGGCAATAATTGAAAGTTGGGAGGTGCTTTGAGAGGCGTATGCCGCCAATGCGATATTCCCGTTCAACCATTGAGAGGCCTGGCAGGCCTAGGGCTTCATGTATGCACCGGGTGGAAAATTCAGAGATAGCAGATGGTTTTATTGATTCTGGGACTCCAACGAAATGCTGCATCTCAATCTGTTTTCCAGATCTTCTAGTTTCTGGCATACATATTGGTTTGTTTTATACTGCATTTGCTCTGTTGACTGTGCCTGGTAAATGTATTCCTCTATGTTGGAGATTCTTTTCTCAGCCTCATTGAGGCTAGAAGCATGTTCCCCCAGCTCTCTTTTTTTATTATTGAAAAAAAACAACTTTATTGAAATACGTATGCATGGTACATAAATCGATACAGACCAACATGGCCAAAACAATAGTACATACATGAGCACATTGAAGTGTCTGTAAAGCATAAAGCAAAATACCCAATAGAGGTGAAGCCATCACACAGTATATATGTATATAAAAAAGGGGGAAAAAAGAGAAGGAAAAGGAGAAACAAAAAAAGGGAGGGGAAGGGGGAGATGAGGGGTGAGTATATCAATTACATGTTTCACCATCCACTAACCATCTACTCCAGACCTTTTTGTATTTAGGCGAACACCCTCTGTGCACATAGATCAGCTTCTTATATGGAAGAGTGTAATTTACCTCTTTTTTCCAGCACTAGATTGTGGGGGGCAGGGTCTGCATCCACCGTAGAGCCACCGCTTTCCTCGCCAAGAATAGGGTCTCATGCAAAAAGGTGCAAAGAGGTTTATCAGCTTCTAAGCTAGGCAGCAGACCAAGCAGGCACATTTTTGGGTCTAGGGTAGCAGGAGAGCCCATCTGATTGTGCAGGAAACATATCACTTGCATCCAGTATGCTTGGATAGTTGGGCAGGCCCATATAAGGTGGTAGAAGGAGCCCAGGGTATGACCACATTGACGGCATCCTGGATTGTACATGGGTTTGAAACGTGCTATCTTCTGGGGAGTTAGATATGTCCTGTGAATAATATACATTTGCGTGAGGCGTCTGAAAGTTTGGGGGATAAATTTTTCACGTCCTCCAAGATCTCATCCCAATCCTCATCCTCAATAAGCCCAATGTCCACCTCCCACCTGGTCTTAGCAGCATAGGCCAAGGCCGTGACACCAAGGAGACGGATGGCGGCGTATAGGGTGGAGATTAGATTAGCTGGCTCAGTACCCGTAACTGTGTCCACTACAGAGGGGACTGCCAAGGATGGGCTGGAGCCAATAAACTGGGTTTGTATAGCGTGGCGGAGTTGCAGGTATCTAAAGAGGAGACAGTTAGGGAGGGGAAAATTTGTCCTTTAGCATTTGAAATATCATATCTGTTTTTTAAGTCCCGTAGTGGTCATGACCTGGAAAATATATAAGATCCCGTGACGTATCCACCCTACAGGATCTGGAATGGACAACAGTTCAGGTAGATGCATGTTGAACCAGAGAGGTGTGTGGGAGTTGACCCGCGGGATCCCGAGTTTTTGCAGTGCCATCCTCCACACCCTCTGGTGGTGTGTCAGCATATCTGTTTTGTGGTGGGGAGAACATCCCATCAAGGGGGCCCTGAGGACTGCCTGAAGTGGGGTGTGAGCTGGGTTGTCAGGGTGCCACAGATTAGCGTCTGGTATCGTGGTAGCTCGCTTTTGTCAAAGTAATAAAAATGGGATAATTGGGAGGCAAGGTAATATTCCTAAAAGTCTGTAAGAGCATCTCCTAGCGTCACCGGGTTCTTCAGGATTTTCCAAGATAATTTATGTCTGCTGTGTCCCCATATAAAAGAGTTAAGAATAGATTCAATTGTTTTGAAAAATGTTTGTGGTATATAAAGGGGGGCATGCCACACTAGATAGGGTATCTTTGGGAGGAGTATCATTTTGACTAAATGAATGCATGCCATAACCCCCAGGGGTAGTCTGGCCCAAGTCTGTGTCTTGGTCTTGATCAGGGCATATAGGAGTTCAATGTTAAGGAGTGTGTAGTCTGCAAGTGATCTGGTTACCTGCACACCAAGGTACTTAATCAAGGAGACCCTTGGGAGGGTCAGAGGAGCGGACATAAACGAGGGGGGGGGGGGGGAATGGTCAATGGGAAGGATCTGAGATTTAGACCAGTTAATACTCAAACCCAAGTGGCTACCAAAACGTTCTATAGAGTGAAGGGCAGCATACAGAGAGGGACCCGAGTCTGCCAGGTATAGGAGTGTATCATTGGCATACATCCCGATCCTTTCTTCCAGATTACCAATCTTAAGGCCACGGATACTAGTTTCTGCCCGAATCATGATGGCCAATGGCTCCACAGCCAGTGTGTACAGCATAGGGGAAAGAGGACAGCCTTGTCGGGTCCCTCTCTCTAGGGGGAATTGGTCCGATAACCAACCATTCACAAACACCCTGTCCCTAGGGGATTGGTATAGGAGTTGAACTCAACAAATAAAATTGGGGCCAAATCCAAAGCCCGAAAGGCACTCCCACAGGTAGTTCCACTCTACAGAGTTGAAGGCTTTGGCGGCATCAAAAGCCACCATGACCCTTGAACCGACTTCATCATGGGATCCCTGAATATTCATGAATAGGCGGGCAATGTTCATCGCAGTATTTTTCCCTGGCGTAAAGCCTGTCTGATCAGAGTGGACTAGTGACAGAATAGCCTGGTTAAGGCGGGAGGCTAGAATCTTAGCTAGTATCTTAATGTCAACTTGGAGCAGGGAAATAGGTCTATACGATTCTGGGTATTTAGGGTCCTTACCAGGCTTGGGGATTACTACAATTTGGGCCTCTCTCATAGAGGGGAGTAAAATACCTGTATTGAATATGGATTTGTATAGATCATAGAGTTTAGGGATGAGGATTTCAGAGTAGGTGGCGTAAAATTCGAGTGGGAAGCCAACTAATCCTGAGGCATTGGATGGGGCCAAGCAGGCGATAGCCTTAGAAATATCTTTTATAGTAATAGAGGCTTCCAAAAGTTCAAGCTGGTCATTAGCCAGCCTGGGAAATGCAACTCCTGCTAGGTAGTCCCTGGTGTCTTGGGGAGTATGGGTGACACGGAAAGTGTAAAGTGCATGGTAGAATTTCCCAAATTCCTCCGCCACTTGTTGCGGATCAGTAATATCGTTCCCCCATGGATCCAACGACACAACCACATGAATGAATGAATGAATAATTTGTATAGCGCACAATGCGAACTGAATCGCCTCAAGGTGCTGTGAAGAGCTTTGTTGTCCAGCTTCTAGAAGAGGAACGTCTTGAGTTTTTTCCTGAAGTCCTGGTGGTTTTCTTCCAAGCGGATGTTGGTTGGTAGAGCGTTCCATAGCCGTGGTCCTTGGACAGCGAATCTCCGTTCCTCCTTTGATTTTTCCTGAGATTTGGGAACGAGGAGGAGGTTTTGGTTAGATGATCGAAGACTGCGGTTGAGAGTGTAGTGTTTTATTTTTTGCATTTGTGGGTGAGGCAGAGGGTCTTGAAAGTGATCTGATTCTTTACGGTCAGCCAGTGTAGGCTCCTCAGGGAAGGGGAGATTGATTCCCAGGGTTTTTTTCCTGTTATCAGCCTTGCCGCCGTGTTTTGGATAAGTTGTAAGAGTGAAAGTTGATATTGGGGTAATCCTATGTAAAGGTAGTTTGCGTAGTCAAGTCGTGAATTAATGACTGTTCCAACTACCACTGTCCTTCTTTGGGATGAACGGGATTAGTCTGCATAGCAGGCGGAGCAGATGGTGAGAGCCACTGACTATTTGGGCATCCATTGACATTTGCGAGTCAAAAGTGACCCGAGACTCTTGGCCTTGGTCTTTGGGGAGATGGTCTGCCCAAAAATGGTGGGTGGTGTCCAGGGGATCTTGGTTCAGGAATTATGGTTTGCGTGTAGGATGAGAAGCTCTGTTTTTGATTCGTTGAGTTTGAGGGAGTTAGTGGTCATCCAGTCTTTTTTTAAAGTGAGGCAATTTTCTAGTTGCTGATGATGGTCTTTTTGTCCAGTGATACGAAAGTAAAGTTGCGTGTCGTCAATGTATGAGTGGAAGCAGAGGTCAGATGATCTGATGATTTTGAGGAGTGGGCGGATGTATATGTTGAAGAGCACTGGCGACAAGGGCAATCCTTGAGGGACTCCACAGGAGACTGCCTTGGTTTCAGAGGTGAATTCTCCTAGTTTCACTGTCTGTGAACGATTTCCTAGGAAGGATGCAAACCATTGAAGATCTGAACCTATGACTCCTGCTACTTCTGTGAGGCGGATGAGTAGAGTATTGTGGTCCACTGTATCAAACGCTGCACTGAGGTCCAACAGTACCAGGAGGCATGATTCTCAGTCATCGGCTGTGTCGAGGGCGTTGTCCCATATCTTGAGGAGTGCTGTTTCTGTTCCATGGCCCGGACGAAAGCCTGATTGCAGCGGGTCCAGGAATTTGTGTGTATCCAGGTGGCATTGTATCTGTTGAACTACCGCTTTCTCCATGATCTTGGAGATGGTGTTGAGACTTGTTATCGGCCTGCAGTTGTTTGGGTCCTGAGAGTCGCGGTTAGGTTTCTTTAGCAGGGGTTTGACGATGCCTTGTTTGAGGGTGCCTGGAACACTCCCTTCTTTAAACGACTGATTTATGAGGTGGGTTATAGTGGGAGCCACGATGTCGGAACATTCTTTCAGGAGTTTTGTGGGGATTATGTCAATTGGTAATATACTGTCTCAAAGGTTTTTGATGATGTTTTTAGTGATGTCCGCGGTAATTGGGGTCAGAGAAAACTTTGGCGGTTGTGGGATGTTGGTGTAGATATCTTCTTTTTGCTTTTGTTGACTGAGGTTGGCTGTTTTTTTCTGATGAATTGTTTTCCTGATGGTTTTGATTTTGTTGATGACACAGGGGGATGCGCGTCCAGATGGGCCAGGTATGCAAGTAGTTTGTCCGATCGTTCTCCGGATTCAAACACCTTCTGTCTACAGAAAAAGATGCACTGCCTAGCTTTTTCAATGTACAATTGGGAGACCGGTCGCGTCTGTATCTTAAGATTATTGGCTCTGCTGGGCAAGGGGTCCCGATGGAACGCCTCCTCCAGCACCTGTAAATGTTCTGTATCCTGTTGGACAATAAGTTTTGATGACCTTTTAACTCTATTGATGCACGTGGAAAGGAGGGAGCGGGCGTGCAGTTTAAACATTTTCCCTGTTAGCTGTGAAATAGTATTGTAGTTCTGCAGGGATGTCTTCCTGATCCCGCAGAGCCATCAGCCAAAATGGGTTTAACCACCAAGATGGAGCAGGGGAGACTCTCAGGAGCTGGAGCGTGACCCAATACGGGGTGTGATCCGAAAGTATTCTCGGAGCAAAGCCCACATCTACTAGTTTGGGCATCAGGGAACTAGAAATTAAAATAAAGTCTATACGTGACATCATGTTGTGACTGGCCGAGAAGCACAAGAAGGCTTTAGTGTCTTTGGCACCAAGTATCGACAATAGCAAAATCAGTCAGCATGTGGTATAGTCTGGTGTGGGCTGGTAGGTCAGGGGGAGGGTCGGGTGCACACATTCGGTCCAGAGCAGGAGTGAGAGTCATATTAAAATCCCCCATCCACACCGCTGGTACAGAGGGATATTGTGTCATAAAGGCAAGACCCTCCCTAATTACAAGTAAATTGTACGGGGGGGACATTGCAAGCTAGTATCAGGATAGGGGATCTATTAGTGGTGGCATGTATAAACACATATTTGCCCTGCTTGTCCATAAATCAAATGGAACCCTTTTTGCAACCAGGACCGATACCCCTCTGGAATATGAGGTGTGGGTGGCATGATAGGCCTGACCTATCCAAGGCTTTTTTAAAGAGGTTTGTAAGTTGCCCGTAACATGAGTCTCAACCAGCGCGATGATGTCAGCAGGCTGAGATTTGAGGAATGTCAGGACAGTGGCATGCTTAATCTTATTGCGCAAGCCCCTAACATTCCACATCAGGAACTTCAGGGAGCTCATGGTGGATATAGGGCATGTATAATAGACCGCAGTTGGACTAGGACCAGCCAAGCAGACACGAACACATCTGTTAGCATAAAGCTCTTTAACAACCAATATCGATAGTGCATATATGACAATAACATAGTACCTTTAGCATAAACAAACATTTGTAGATATGTTGGTATAGAAAAACGAATACCCACAACATTTCCCATCCCTTCCAGTCCACTGCCTCCCCAACACGGCATGGACATAGTATCCCATAACCAGGTATCAACGGGGGACATCCAACGGATGAGGCCCATTAGAGGCAAGGGACTAAATTTCAAGGAAGCATAGATACCCAAGATGAAAAGAAAAAAAAGGGGAATAGAAAACAGTCCGGTAAATGGGGGGTGAGCAAATTCACAAAGATCCTAGGGGGCGACTTCTTCTCTGAGAAGCACATGGGGTGTAGGAGCCATAACAGTGCAGCACCATTACGGCCGTGTAGGGAGGGGTCCCGCTTGCCAGCGGAGTGATAATTAAAGTAGAACAGGAATTCTCAGCATTGTTCAGTATGCTATCCTCAGCCAGTCTCTCACAGACGTGGGGGAAACAGGGACCATGAGTCAAAGTCACCGAATGTGGCCAACATGTTGTGAGATCCATTGTGGTATGGAAAAGAATTTACCATATCTGTCTCCCCGCTCCTCTAGAAGACGTGCATATGCAATGCATTCATTAAGGGGATAAGAATTAGTCCCACCTGCCCAAAATCGAGATCGTGCAGGAATCAGCCCTGCTGCAAAGCATTGCATCAAAAATTGTAATTAAACGCCCCTGTTAAACAGGGGCAGAAAAATTGGGCCTTAGGCACTGGTGCTGGTGCCACGACACTGCAACCTCTCCCATATACTCTAGTTTTAGTGCAGGAATTAGCCCTGCTGCAAAGCATTGCATAAAAAATTGTAATTTAACGCCCCTGTTAAACAGGGGCAGAAAAATTGGGCTGATGGCATCACCCAGAACCAAAAATTTTCTTCCAACATATCAGCGGAGGAGGAAGAGGCTAGACAATCAACATAACAGGACAGTCACTCAGCATCAGCATAGGCAGTCTTGAAGGCATGTGATATTTCAAAAAAAAATTATTCGGTTACATCAGCTTCAGGTGCTTGGTAGCTGTGGGTGATCCAAGACTGATTCATCTTGATGAAGGTCAGTCGATCAACTGATTCGGTGGACAGGCGCACCCTGTGATCGGTAACAAAGCCACCAGCAGCACTGAAGGTGCGTTCCGAAAGAACGCTGGATGCAGGACAGGCCAGTAGCTCAATTGCATACTGTGCAAGCTCTGGCCAGTGATCCATCCTCAAGACCCAGTAAGCCAGAGGATTTTCAGTGGGAAAGGTGTGCAAGTCTGACCTTGCCCCTAGGTATTCCTGCACCATGTAAATCAGACGCTGGCGATGGTTGCTGGAACCGATCATACCTTGGGGCTGCGGACTAAAAAAATTGTCTGAAAGCATCGGTCAGACGGCCACCTTCTCCACGGCTCCTTCTGACCGATGCCTCAGCAACACGTTGTCCAGGACCAGGAGTTTGTAACCTCCCAGTCTCTGGGAACGCGTGGCACAGACCTTTCTGCAAGGCCTCCTGGAGATGTCTCATCCTCTGCTCCCTCTGCGACGGCAAGATAAGGTCGGCAACCTTACCCTTGTACCGTGGATCAAGGAGAGTGGCCAGCCAGTAATGGTCCCTCTCCTTGATCCGAAGAATACGAGGATCCTTCCGCAGGCTTTGCAGGATGAGGGAGGCCATGCAGCGTAGGTTAGCTGAGGCCTTCGGTCTGGAGTCCTCTGGGTCACTAAGGACAACATGATCCGCAGCTACCTCCTCCCAGCCACGTACAAGTCCACGGGTTTCTTGGGACTGTAAATCATCCCTACAAGACTGCTGCTGATGCTGAGTGCCAGCCTCTACCTCCATGCTGACACAATCATCCTCCTCATCCTCTTCCTGTGTGATGGGTGGCACAGCAGGAACACTGTCTGGATAAAGGGGGCCTTGAGAGGCAAGGAAGTCCTCCTCTTCCTGCCTCTGTTCTGCCTCAAGTGCCCTGTCCATTATTCCACGCAGCGTATGCTCCAAGAGGTGGACAAGAGGTACAGTGTCACTGATGCATGCACTGTCACTGCTCACCATCCTTGTGGCCTCCTCAAACGGTGACAGGACAGTGCATGCATCCCTGATCATGCCCCACTGGCGTGGTGAGAAAAAACCGAGCTCCCCTGACCCTGTCCTGGTGCCGTAGTCGCACAGGTACTCATTGATGGCCCTCTGCTGCGTGTGCAGCCGCTGCAGCATGGCCAACGTTGAGTTCCACCTGGTGGGCATGTCACATATAAGGCGGTTCTTGGGCAGGTTCAACTCCTTTTGGAGCTCAGCCAGCCGAGCACAGGCATTAAATGATCGGCGGAAATGCACACAGACTTTCCTGGCCTGCTTCAGGACATCCTGTAAGCCCGGGTACCTGCCCAAGAACCGCTGCACCACCAGGTTAAGGACGTGAGCTACAGGCTCACCCAGGCACATGGGTCAGTTGAAAAGGCAGCAGTTGAAGTGCTAGCAATTTAGCCAAGCTAGCATTCAACAGCTGGGCATGTGGATGGCTGGGAGTGAACTTCTTTCGCCGGTTCAGCAGCTGTGGCAGGGACATTTGCCTGCTATAATTGGACGTCGGCGTACTGCTAGCAGAGTGCCCGGAAGCACTTGGCTGTGACACACCTAATTGTACACCTTCATTCGTCTCAGAGCAGGTTTCAGAGAGGACTGAAGGTCTAGTAGGGTTGGAGATCCCAGCTGATGAGGAGCAAGGAGAGGTCCGCTTTGTTCTTTGGTGTGGGTCTTTGAGGTACGCTTGCCAACGAGCTGCATGGCAGGTCAACATATGTCTGGTCAAGCATGTGGTGCCCAAGCGGCTGATGTTTTGGCCACGCGAGATATGCTTGAGACATATGTTGCAAATATCAGCGGTGCGATCTGATGCACTCGTCTCAAAAAAGGCCCACACCAAAGAACTTTTAGAATAATGCGCAGAGGCAGCGCCCTGCACAGGCGGAGCTCTGCTGTGTGATTCAGTCGGTGTGCTGCCCCTAAGCTGGCCCCCGGAGGGCATCCTGCCTCGTTGGACATGTGCCTCCTCCTGCTCCTCCTCCTCTCTCCTGCCAGGCACCCACGTGGAGTCAGTGCCCTCATCATCCCCTCCCTCTTCATCACTGGAGAAATCCTGGCAGTATGCTGCAGCTTGTGGAACATGACTGCCAGATTGCTGTCCTTCTTGAGCATCCCCTCTCTCTGCATTCACGCTACTGCCTTCCTTTAGCTGAGTATAATCATCAGAGCCTACAAAACACTGGGCATCCTCCTGGAGCATGTACCCAACACTGTGCTCAAAGAGTTCAGGAGACTCCTCAGGAGGACGTGGTGGGTCTAGGGAAGGAGTCACTGATGATGACATTGAGAGGAGGGAAGACGATGCGTTGACAGCTGTTTTGCTAGTACCCTGAGCCTGGGTGAGAGACGATGAGGAGGATGAAGAGGGCTTGGTCATCCACTCTACCAAGTCATTGGCATGTTGCGGCTCAACATGTCCAGCTGCCGAAAAGAAGGACAAGCGTGTCCCATGGCCACGTGCTGATGACAATGCACCGCGTCCACGACCAGCACTGTTGTCTCTAGACACAGAGCCTGCTTGCCCTCTTTTATCGGCTCCTGCCTGTCTGCCTCTCCTTGCTGGCCTTCCAGACATGGTAATAGCCTGAAGGGAGTTGGGAAAACCAGCAATTGGGTAGTGTATATTGTGCTGGAGGCACACACAACTTCCACTAACTCCTGCAAATGGTAGATGGCTCAAATAGAGAAGAGCTATGTAGGTGGATATAGCAGTGTTTACTGGGTTCAGAGCACGCAGACAGCACGCACAATCTCCTACCAATGACTGCAAGCTCTATTTAAAACGAGCAAGATAGCTAGCTATATAGATGGATATAGCGGTGTATACTGGGTTCAGAGCACGCAGACAGCACGCACAATCTCCTACCACTGACTGCAAGCTCTATTTAAAACGAGCAAGATAGTTAGCTATATAGGTGGATATAGCGGTGTATACTGGGTTCAGAGCACGCAGACAGCACGCACAATCTCCTACCACTGACTGCAAGCTCTATTTAAAACGAGCAAGATAGCTAGCTATATAGATGGATATAGCGGTGTATACTGGGTTCAGAGCACGCAGACAGCACAAACAATCTCCTACCACTGACTGCAAGCTCTATTTAAAACGAGCAAGATAGTTAGCTATATAGGTGGATATAGCGGTGTATACTGGGTTCAGAGCACGCAGACAGCATGCACAATCTCCTACCACTGACTGCAAGCTCTATTTAAAACGAGCAAGATAGCTAGCTATATAGATGGATATAGCGGTGTATACTGGGTTCAGAGCATGCAGACAGCACGCACAATCTCCTACCACTGACTGCAAGCTCTATTTAAAACAAGCAAGATAGTTAGCTATATAGGTGGATATAGCGGTGTATACTGGGTTCAGAGCATGCAGACAGCACGCACAATCTCCAACCACTGACTGCAAGCTCTATTTAAAACGAGCAAGATAGCTAGCTATATAGATGGATATAGCGGTGTATACTGGGTTCAGAGCACGCAGACAGCACGCACAATCTCCTACCACTGACTGCAAGCTCTATTAAAAAAGAGAAATATAGCTAGCTATATAGGTGAATATAGCGGTGTATACTGCGGTCAGGGCACGCAGACAACAACCACTACAGAAGAGCAAGAACGGAAAATTGGCCAATAACGATCGGTGTATACTGTGTTGAAGGTACACAGAACACCCACTAACTCCTACAGACGCCAACACACTACACAAGGCCGCTGCGCTGGCGGCCTTATATAGTGTGGGGCGTGTACTACACAGCCTGAGCTATGATTGGCCACAGGCATCCTGCCTATGGCCAATCATGGCTCTCCTCGCTGCCGGCGCTGTGATTGGCCAAGCATGTGGGGTCGCAGTGTATGCTTGACCAATCATGAGCCAGCAATGCACATGCGATGGCGCAGTGCATTGTGGGCTGTGAGCGCCACGCGAATTTGGCGCGAACGGCCCATAATGTTCGGAATTCGCCGAACGGGCGAACAGCCGATGTTCGTGTCGAACGTTATGTTCGACTCGAACATGAAGCTCATCCCTACTCCCTAGGACACACTTAACCCCTTCACTGCCCCCTAGTGGTTAACTCATTTACTGCCAGTGTCATTTACACAGTAATCAATGCATTTTTATAGCATCAATCGCTGTATAAATAACAATGGTCCCAAAATAGTGTAAAAAATGTCCGATGTGTCTGCCATAATGTCGCAGTCCCGATAAAAATTGTAGATCACCGCCATTACTAATAAAAAAAATTAAAATAAAAATGTCTTAAAACTATCCCCTATATTGTAGACGCTATAAATTTTGCGCAAATCAATCAATATACACTTATTGCGATTTTTTTACCAAACATATGTAGAAGAATACATATCGCCTAAACTAACGAAAAAATAATTTTTTTGTAAATTTTTGGGGGATATTTATTATAGCAAAAATTGAAAAATATTGTTTTTTTTCAAAACTGTCACTCTTGCAAGGCTCAGGAGTAACCCAATAGAAAGCAGTTTTCTACAAGGCATTCGGCAGTGGGGAGAAGCCAGGAGCACTGGTGAGGGACCTGAGAACTGAAGGTTGAGGGACACTTTGTGCATTTCTATTGCATAGAGCAAGCTAGTATAAACCTGTTTATTTTTCTTAAAACGTTAAAAAAGAGACTTTACAACCACTTTACCCAGGTGTGGGACCCAACTTTATGATCAACTAGACTTGGCTGCTTCATGGTGCATCACCAGTGTACCGCTCGTCAACTACCAGTGTTTCCAAGTTACTGCTCACAGTGCCTACACCTTGGCACTTTTGCCTTTCCTTCACCCCTGCAGTCCCTGTCTCAACAAGGGTGCTCGAACAGGAACAGTGCAAAAGACCACCCTCATCATCTCAGGCTCTGCACACAGCTACATGACAATCCCCAAAGAGCAGGAGTCAGAATGAGAAGGTCAGAAAGGTTTTTAGACATGACATTTTGTTGTTTGTCGTTTTTTATGTTTGTCCTCTAGTGTTAGGAAGAGACAAAACAGTGTTTATAAGACAATGCCTTCTCCTAAAGCCATAACGGTGTTCAGGCCATTACAGGTCACCACTAACATTGACCATAAAAAAATGTAATCACTATTTAAATATTAAAATCAAATTTAAATTCCAGGTATTCTGACCCAATTCATGCTTGAATTGAAACTGAATTGTGCACATCTGTGAATTCAGTTATACAGCTTGTGACTATAGAGACATATGCTATCATGTATCACAAACTGAATTATAATTTTTTTCTTAAACCCCCTTGCCCAATTTGACTGCTTTCAGATTGTACCCAACTCTAGATAAAGCTAGTGGTGCAGTTATGTCTTTGGAAAATCACTTTAACAAAATGGCAGTGGTCTGGATATAAACAACGACTCCCTGTTGCATTAGTGTGAATAGATCAGGTAAAAGATGGCTTCAGCTTCTGTTTTCCACCTGTAGAGAACTTCTGAGATGCGTTTCACCCTGTACGGGGCTTAATAGTAGTGGATTTTATGATCAAGCCTCTGAAGAGGGTGAAATGCATCTGAGTAGTTGTCTACAGGTGAACAACAGGAACTGAAGCCGTTTATCCATTCTATTCCCATTTATGCAACAGGAAGTTGGTGTCTGTGTGCAGACGACTGCCATTTTGTTGAAGTCTATTGAAGCCTGAGAAGCTAATCATATGTGTCCTGAACCAGTCTATCCACATGTTGATCTGACTGATACAGGCTTGAGGGACATTTGGGTAGTACTGTTTTCATTGTTTTGGGGAATCACTGCAGCATTGAGAGCTCATTGAAGTTCTCCATTTACCAAAGCTTACACATGTGTAGGCAATATGGATGAACATGGGTAAACATAGGCAATCATGCCACTGTCTCTATTGCCGCGTACACACGGTCGAACTGTTTGACGTACTTAGTCCGTTGAAACACATTTCAGCGGACAATCCGCTCGTGTGTGGGCTTCAGCGGACTTTTTCAGCGTGCAGTCCGGAGTACTAAGAATTTCGGTTTTTCCAAAAATCTGTCCGTCGTACTTTGGTTTCAGCGGACAATACGGTCGTCAGTATGCTAGTCCGACGGACTAAGAATGGCGCATGCCCAGAAAAGATTTACAGGGCTTTGCTGTGTCTTGGACTTCCTTTTTCTAGTCCCGTCGGACGCGCTGTACGTCATCGCGCAAGCTTTCGTTGGACTGTTTGTGTATCCGTGTGTGGTCAAGTCCGTTCAGTGGAAAGTACGCTGGATTGTCCGTCGGATTGTATGACGGACTAAGTACGTCAAACAGTTCGACCGTGTGTACGCGGCATATCTCTATCAAACTCTTGCAAAGCTTGGGAAAGCCAAAGCATGCCATTCTAATGAGATATACTGTGTAGCAGCAGTTTTTCAAGTAATATCTACTTTTTTGGGGTGGAGGGGGGAAGAATAATGGTACAAAGTCCATTTGCCTGATAAAAATGGCAACCAACAATATAACAGAAACCACAGTGACATTAGTGACCAAGATGCTTGGGTCCTATGTGCAGATTTACATTTACCTCGTTTTGATAAGACCCAACATAGACAATAACAAATCTGTGAAACAAGTGGGAAGAAACATCCTGACATAGTGGGCTTGATTTATTAACAGTGTTGCCCAATAATATGCCAGCAAAAATTGTTATTTTATTTCATACACTTTGCAAAGTGAACATTCCTTCATGCTAGCAGCAGGGATGAGCTTCGTGTTCGAGTCGAACGTACGTTCGACTCGAACATTGGCTGTTCGGGCGTTCGGCGAAATCCGAACTCTTGGTCCGTTCGCGTCAAAATTCGTATGGCGCGCACGGACCACAATGCACTGCGATGGCGCAGTGCATTGCTGGCTCATGATTGGCCAAGCATGCACTGTGACCCCGCATGCTTGGCCAATCGCAGCGCCAGCAGCGAGGAGAGCCATGATTGGCCACAGGCATCCTGCCTGTGGCCAATCATAGCTCAGGCTGTGTAGTGTACGCCCCACACTATATAAGGCCGCCTTTGAGGCGGCCTCGTGTAGTGTGTTGGCATCTGAAGTAGTGGGTGTTCTGTGTACCTTCAACACAGTTACACACCAATCGTTTTTTGCTGATTTCCTATCTTGCTCTTGTGTAGTGGTTATTGTCTGTGCCCTGACCGCAGTATACACCACTATATTCACCTCACCTATATAGCTAGTGATCTATCTTTAATAATAGAGCTTGCAGTCAGTAGTGTTAGGAGATGCGTGCTGTCTGCGTGCTCTGTACCCAGTACATACCGCTATAATCCACCTACATAGCTGTTCTCTATTTGGGCCCAATTGCCATCTGCAGGAGTTATTGGAAGTTGTGTGTGCTTCCAGCACAGCACAGTATACATCTGTATATACCCCTTTAACTCTGCTGTTTTCTGGTTATTGTCTGCGTGCCCTGACCGCAGAATACACCGTGATATTCACCTCACCTATATAGCTAGTGATCTAGCTTTAATAATAGAGCTTGCAGTCAGTAGTGTCAGGAGATAGTGCGTGCTGTCTGCGTGCTCTGTACCCAGTACATACCGCTATAATCCACCTACATAGCTGTTCTCTATTTGGGCCCAATTGTCATCTGCAGGAGTTATTGGAAGTTGTGTGTGCTTCCAGCACAGCACAGTATACATCTGTATATACCCCTTTAACTCTGGTGTTTTCTGGTTATTGTCTGCGTGCCCTGACCGCAGTATACACCGTGATATTCACCTCACCTATATAGCTAGTGATCTAGCTTTAATAATAGAGCTTGCAGTCAGTAGTGTCAAGAGTTATTGAAAGTTGTGTGTGCTTCCAGCACAGCACAGTATACATCTGTATATACCCGTTTATCTCTGCTGTTCTATAAAAAAGGCATCTTCAGGAGTTAGTGGGTGTTGTGTGCCTCCAGCACAATATAAACTACCCAACTACTGTTTTACCCAACTCCCTTCAGGCCATTACCATGTCTAGAAGGCCAGCAAGGAGAGGCAGACAGGCAGGAGCCGATAAAAGAGGGCAAGCAGGCTCTGTGTCTAGAGACAACAGTGCTGGTCGTGGACGCGGTGCATTGTCATCAGCACGTGGCCATGGGACATGCTTGTCCTTCTTTTCTGCAGCTGGACATGTTGAACCGCAACATGCCAACGACTTGGTAGAGTGGATGACCAAGCCCTCTTCATCCTCCTCATCCTCTCTCACCCAGTCTCAGGGTAGTAGCAAAGCAGCTGCCAACACATCATCTTCCCTCCTCTCAATGTTATCATCAGTGACTCCTTCCCTAGACCCACCACGTCCTCCTGAGGAGTCTCCTGAACTCTTTGAGCACAGTGTTGGGTACATGCTCCAGGAGGATGCCCAGTGTTTTGTGGGCTCTGATGATGACACTCAGCTAGAGGAAGGCAGTAGTGTGAGCGCAGAGAGAGGGGATGCTCAAGAAGGACAGCAATCTGGCAGTCATGTTCCACAAGCTGCAGCATACTTCCAGGTTTGCTACAGCGATGAAGAGGGAGGGGATGATGAGGGCACTGACTCCACGTGGGTGCCTGGAAGGAGGGAGGAGGAGGAGGAGGAGGAGGAGGAGGCACATGTCCAACGAGGCAGGATGCCCTCCGGGGGCCAGCTTAGGGGCAGCACACCGACTGAATCACACCGCAGAGCTCCGCCTGCGCAGAGCGCTTCCTCTGCGCGTTATTCTAAAAGTTCTTTGGTGTGGGCCTTTTTTGAGACGAGTGCATCAGATCGCACCGCTGCTATTTGCAACATATGTCTCAAGCGTATCTCACGTGGCCAAAACATCAGCCGCTTGGGCACCACATGCTTGACCAGACATATGTTGACCTGCCATGCAGCTCGTTGGCAAGCGTACCTCAAAGACCCACACCAAAGAACAAAGCGGACCTCTCCTTGCCCCTCATCGGCTGGCATCTCCAACCCCACTAGACCTTCAGTCCTCTCTGAAACCTGCTCTGAGAGGAATGAAGGTGTAGAATTAGGTGTGTCACAGCCAAGTGCTTCCGGGAACTCTGCTAGTGGTACATCCACATCCGATTATAGCAGGCAAATGTCCCTGCCCCAGCTGCTGGACCGGCGGAAGAAGTTTACTCCCAGCCATCCACATGCCCAGCGGTTGAATGCTAGCTTGGCTAAATTGCTAGCACTTCAACTGCTGCCTTTTCACTTGGTAGACTCGGCCCCCTTCCGTGAGTTTGTACAATGTGCGGTTCCTCAGTGGCAGGTCCCCAAACGCCACTTTTTCTCACGGAAGGCGATTCCGGCTCTCTACCGGCATGTGGAAGGCAATGTCCTTGCCTCGCTGGACAGGGCGGTCAGCGGTAAGGTGCATATTACCGCTGACTCATGGTCCAGCAGGCATGGTCAGGGACATTACCTGTCTTTCACGGCCCATTGGGTCACTCTTCTGGCTGCTGGGAAGGATGCAGGACAAGGTGCAGTAGTGTTGGAGGTTGTTCCGCCACCACGCCTCCAAAATGCTACTATTGGTTGTGACACACCTCTCTCCTCCACCCCCTCCTCTTCTTCTTCCTCCATGGCCTCTTCCAGTGCTCTGTCCTCAGAACCAGCGGTGCTCCGTAGGCGTTGCAGGGGCTACGCAAGTACGCAGGCAAAACGATGCCATGCCGTGCTTGCGCTGGTTTGTTTGGGGGACAGGAGCCACACTGGGGCGGATGTTTTGTCAGCTCTGCAGGGGCAGGCCGAGAGGTGGTTGACGCCACGCCAGCTTAAGCCAGGAATGGTGGTTTGCGACAATGGCACCAACCTCCTCTCCGCCCTCCGACAGGGACAACTGACCCATGTGCCCTGTGTAGCTCACGTCCTTAACCTGGTGTTGCAGCGGTTCTTGGGCAGGTACCCCGGCTTACATGATGTCCTGAAGCAGGCCAGGAAAGTCTGTGTGCATTTCCGCCGATCATTTAATGCCTGTGCTCGGCTGGCTGAGCTCCAAAAGGAGTTGAACCTGCCCAAGAACCGCCTTATATGTGACATGCCCACCAGATGGAACTCAACATTGGCCATGCTGCAGCGGCTGCACACGCAGCAGAGGGCCATCAATGAGTACCTGTGCGACTACGGCACCAGGACAGGGTCAGGGGAGCTTGGTTTTTTCTCACCACGCCAGTGGGGCATGATCAGGGATGCATGCACTGTCCTGTCACCGTTTGAGGAGGCCACAAGGATGGTGAGCAGTGACAGTGCATGCATCAGTGACACTGTACCTCTTGTCCACCTCTTGGAGCATACGCTGCGTGGAATAATGGACAGGGCACTTGAGGCAGAACAGAGGCAGGAAGAGGAGGACTTCCTTGCCTCTCAAGGCCCCCTTTATCCAGACAGTGTTCCTGCTGTGCCACCCATCACACAGGAAGAGGGTGAGGAGGAGGAAGAGGAGGAGGAGGATGATTGTGTCAGCATGGAGGTGGAGGCTGGCACTCAGCATCAGCAGCAGCAGTCTTATAGGGATGATTTACAGTCCCAAGAAACACGTGGACTTGTACGTGGCTGGGAGGAGGTAGCTGCGGATCATGTTGTCCTTAGTGACCCAGAGGACTCCGGACCGAATGCCTCAGCTAACCTACGCTGCATGGCCTCCCTGATCCTGCAAAGCCTGCGGAAGGATCCTCGTATTCTTCGGACCAAGGAGAGGGACCATTACTGGCTGGCCACTCTCCTTGATCCACGGTACAAGGGTAAGGTTGCCGACCTTATCTTGCCATCGCAGAGGGAGCAGAGGATGAGACATCTCCGGGAGGCCTTGCAGAAAGCTCTGTGCAACGCGTTCCCAGAGACTGGGAGGTCACAAACTCCTGGTCCTGGACAACGTGTTGCTGAGGCATCAGTCAGAAGGAGCGGTGGAGAAGGTGGCCGTCTGACTGATGCTTTCAGACAATTTTTTAGTCCGCAGCCCCAAGGTATGATTGGTTCCAGCACCCATCGCCAGCGTCTAATTTACATGGTGCAGGAATACCTAGGGGCAAGGTCAGACTTGGACACCTTTCCCACCGAAAATCCTCTGGCTTACTGGGTCTTGAGGATGGATCACTGGCCAGAGCTTGCACAGTATGCAATTGAGCTACTGGCCTGTCCTGCATCCAGCGTTCTTTCGGAACGCACCTTCAGTGCTGCTGGTGGCTTTGTTACCGATCACAGGGTGCGCCTGTCCACCGAATCAGTTGATCGACTGACCTTCATCAAGATGAATCAGTCTTGGATCACCCACAGCTACCAAGCACCTGAAGCTGATGTAACCGAATAATTTTTTTTGAAATATCACATCCCTTCAAGACTGCCTATGCTGATGCTGAGTGACTGTCCTGTTATGTTGATTGTCTATCCTCTTCCTCTTCCGCTGATATGTTGGAAGAACATGTTTGGTTCTGGGTGATGCCAGCAGCCCAATTTTTCTGCCCCTGTTTAATAGGGGCGTTTAAGTACAATTTTTGATGCAATGCTTTGCAGCAGGGCTAATTCCTGCAATAAAACTAGAGTATATGGCAGAGGTTGCAGTGTGATGGCACCAGCACCAGTGCCTAAGGCCCAATTTTTCTGCCCCTGTTTAACAGGGGAGTTTAAGTACAATTTTTGATGCAATGCTTTGCAGCAGGGCTAATTCCTGCAATAAAACTAGAGTATATGGCAGAGGTTGCAGTGTGATGGCACCAGCACCAGTGCCTAAGGCCCAATTTTTCTGCCCCTGTTTAACAGGGGCGTTTAAGTACAATTTTTGATGCAATGCTTTGCAGCAGGGCTAATTCCTGCAATAAAACTAGAGTATATGGCAGAGGTTGCAGTGTGATGGCACCAGCACCAGTGCCTAAGGCCCAATTTTTCTGCCCCTGTTTAACAGGGGCGTTTAAGCACAATTTTTGATGCAATGCTTTGCAGCAGGGCTAATTCCTGCAATAAAACTAGAGTATATGGCAGAGGTTGCAGTGTGATGGCACCAGCACCAGTGCCTAAGGCCCAATTTTTCTGCCCCTGTTTAACAGGGGCGTTTAAGTACAATTTTTGATGCAATGCTTTGCAGCAGGGCTAATTCCTGCAATAAAACTAGAGTATATGGCAGAGGTTGCAGTGTGATGGCACCAGTGCCTAAGGCCCAATTTTTCTGCCCCTGTTTAACAGGGACATGTAATTACAATTCTTGATATAATATTTCACAGGAGGGCCCCTTCCTGTGCCCACCCAGAGTAACGGTGAGGACTTATAGTGTTGTGGCACCAGCACCACAACCACCAAAGGTAAATTTTTCTACCACTGTTCAACAATGGCATGTAATTACAATTCTTGATATAATCGTTCACAGCAGGGCGCTCCAGCGCCCACCAAGAGTCACTTTGAGGGCTTACAATGTTGTGGCAAAACCAACACCTTGTTCCGCCATTTCTGCAGAGCATATAGCCCCTACTTTCAAACATCCAACTTACAAACATCTCCTACTTGCAAACGCAAGGAGACAGCAGAAAGTGAGATGAAAAAAGATGGACGACAAAACAAATTATACAGGGGTGATAACCCTTCCCTATGTTTTCCAAAAAGCTTAAAAATCGTTTTTTTGACTGGAGCTACACTTTAAAAATGTACCAGTTGAAAATTACAAACAGATTCAACTTAACACAACAAACCTACACAGTCCCTGTCTTGTTTGCACCGCCTGTATACTGCTGTTCTGAGTATATAGGGCCTGGGGGCCACACGCATTTCCTTTTTTTAATATGGGTACAGGGTTCCCCTTAATATGCGTACAAGACCCAAATAGGCTGGTAATGGGCAGGGAGGGCTACCCATGCCATTTTTCTGAATGATTTTCAACCATATTGCAGGAACCAGATATAACATTAAAACCGCAAGCAGTTTTAAATGGTGTTATTTCCGTTTAATGTCATTTTGTGCAGGGACTGTTCTAAACACAGGAAACACGTGGCACTTCACAGGCATACTACAGACACCCCCCAGGCACCATATTTAAAGGAATATTTCACTTTTATTTTTTTCACTTTAATTGTCATTAAAATCAGTGCTCCCGCCAAAACGGCCGTTTTTAAAACTTTTTTTGCATTGACCCATGTCCCCTGAGGCAGGAGTCAGGTCCCCAAACCCTTTTTAGGACAATATCTTGCATATTAGCCGTTAAAATTAGCACTTTCCATTTCGAACGTTCGAGTCCCATAGACTTCAATGGGGTTCTAACGTTCGGAACGAACGCGGGGTCCGTTCGAAAGTTCTGGTGCAAACCGAACCGGGGGGTGTTCGGCTCATCCCTAGCTAGCAGTCTTTAATGCATCAAAATGGGAAAAATTCTGGCATATTATTCAATGTTTTCTGATATTTCAGTATAGAGATGGGCCGGTTTGCGCCAGAACTATCGAACATTGCAAAAGTTCGGACCCAACCTGTGAACCCTATTAAACTGTATGGGACTCAAACATGAAAAATAAAAAGTGTAAATTTTGAAGGCTTATATGCAAGTTATTGGCCATATAAAGGGCATGGGGGTTGGGTACTTCTCTGGGGGACATGTACCAATGCAAACATTTTTCTTTAAAAAGATAATTTTTAAAGGAGTAGTGATTTTAATGATGTTTAAAATGAAACAAAAAAAAAATCCAACAAATATAGTGTATGTGGGTCCCCTTGGTCTGCCTGTAAAGTGGTACATCTGTACAGTATATAGAACCTGCTGCAGCAAAACTGACATTTATAAAGAAAAAAATGACATTAAATTGCTTTTCCGTGCAAGCTTTCCTTATTTAGTAAACAACGGCTTGGGGAGTCAGTCTGTACGATAAGGCCACATTTTAGTGCACTCAAAATAAGATTAGAGATTTTTTTGGATACATTTTGGTGTCTCTTTGGCAGACTTTGGATGGAAATAGCAATGTTTTGCACTACAATGAGCAAGCCTTATGTGAAAAAGCAACATGATAGTACACTCAGGCCAAGATTAACAATGTTTTTGGCTAAAATCTGGTTCGCAGACTTTGGATAGAAGTAACAGTTACAGAAAAAATGGGCTTTGGGTATTGGTGGTGCCTTCACTCTGTAACCCTAAAGCTATACTCTTGATGAAAGCAAGAATTGTCCTTGCTCTAATAAATGTAAATGTGTTCCCCCCGGTCAAACATTGCAGAAAAATTGGTCTTTGGGTGTTGGTGGTGCCTTCCCCCCATAACCTTCTAGAGCTACTCTTGATGAAAGCAAGAATTGGCCTACCTGTAAAAAAAATGTAATTTAATGCCCCTGTCACACAGTTGTGGAAAATTTGGTTTTTGAGTGTTGGTGGTGCATTTACCCTGTAACCTTCTAGAGGTACTCTTGATGAAAGCAAGAATTGGCCTTGCTGTAAAAAATAGAAATGTGATATCCGGTCAAACAATTGCGGAAAAATTGGTCTTTGGGTGTTGGTAGTGCCTTCACCCCATAACCTTCTAGAGGTACTCTTGATGGAGGCAAGAGATGATCTTTCTGTAAAAAAATTTAATTTGATGTCCAGGTCAAACAGTTGCAGAAACGTTGGTCTTTGGGTGTTGGGGGTTGGTGCATTCACCCCATAATCTTCTAGAGGTACTCTTGATGAAAGCAAGAATTAGCATTGCTGTAAAAAATATAAATTCGACCTTGGGTGTTAATTTTGCCCATGAAATCTATACCAAAAAAATGACTTCAAGATAAAATCAACACCCACAAAGCTAGGCAGCCTAGACAGTCTTGCCGTGATTCGAGATCCCAATAAGACTTAATCAGCGACATCAGCATCAAGAGCTTGATAGCTGCCGTTAATCCAGGACTGACTGATTTTGACAAATATCAGCCTGTCAATGGAATCTGTGGACAGGTGCGCTTTTTCATCTGTCACAAAACCTCTTGTGCTCTGTTCATCTCATTTGTTAGGTGCTGTCTGTCCATTCTGCAGTTTTTAAAATATTGAGATGGAGAGCAGTAGATTTGTTTTTTTTTCTTCTAAATACATCAGAGGGTTGACTATAATTCAGCAGAGCTATCTAGTTATTTGGCTAATATCAATCTTCTGGTTATCCCAATGGAGATGGGGAAAATTAGGAATAACAACCCTAGTTTAGCTATATGAGAATGGTATACTTAAATCCTTTGAAGAACTCTGGGTGAGTTTTCTTTACAATCTAATTGGTTCTATCAATTTCTTCAACTAAGACATGCTTTACATGCCCAACTCTCCTCTGCTAGGATGTTCTTCACCCCTATCTTTATTCTTGACAAGCAGTACAACCAAGGTCAACAAAAGGACTTACCTCTACTACATATAGGGTATTGTCAGTTCTTTCCCATATGCTCTAGGGCTGGCTGGGAAAAAGATATCGGTCCTATCCCGGAGGAGGTCTGGGAGGGTATTTTGCAGTCTTCAACCCGGGTGTCTCTTTCCCCATCGCACAGACTGACACAGATTTTTATCCTTCATAGAGTCTACAGAACTCAATTTCTGCATGCAATTAGACTGAGTTCTGAGCCAGCCTGTCCTAGATGTGGCAACACCGGCACGTAAATACACCTTCGGTGGAGGTGCCCGACATGCTAAAGATACTGGGCAGAAGTGATTGGCACTTTAAACGGGCTACTGGATATTAACATTCCGATTGAACCAACATCTACGATGTACTCTGTAATATATTTTTTATTTTTTTATATACCAGAATATATACACCAAAAGGAGGGGGTGGGGGATGGGGGGGTTTTGTTGTGCTAGTGGGGCTTGTTTTTTTTTCCTTGGGTTGTATTTTGTTTAATGTGATTTTGTTTGAATAGTTTGCACTGTTTTAATGTTATTTTCTTAAAATAAAAAAGGATCTGATTTTAAAAAATAAAATAAAATACATCGGAGGATATGAGTTTTATAAGAGGGCACATTTATTAGTAAATGTTAAAAGGTATCAGAATCAAAGCAAAATTGTGGAGAAGATGAAGATTGGCAAGTATGTGGTGTGTGTGTTCCGTGTACACGATTTGAATCAAAAGCCCTCCTATAACTTACGGGTTAATTATAGAGTGAGAGCACTAATACCGCGTACACACGATCGGACTATCCAGCGGACTTAGTCCGGCGCACCAGAGTCCATCAGACAATTCGATCATGTGTGGGCACCAGCAGACTTTTTCTTCCCAAAAGTCTGGTGGACTTAGAAAGAAGACTTGACTCAAAATTGTCCGCCGGACTTGGCCTTTGAGCGGACAATCCGCTTGTCTGTATGCTGGTCCGCCGGACTTTCCAAATGAACGGACTTGCCCACACATGGACTAAAGTCCATTCATTTTGAACGTGGCTTCAGATACGACGGGACTAGAGAAGGAAGTCAATCTCGCCGCCTCCATCAGCGAGACTGACACCTTGCGAGCACCGTCGCCTGGTATGGGTTTTAAGGGTAACTCCTACGCCGAAAAACGGTGTGGCGGTCCCCCAAAGTCCATACCAGACTCTTACCCAAAAATGCAGCCCGGCCGGTCAGGAAAGGGGGTTGGGATGAGCCAGCGCCCCCCCTCCTGAACCGTACCAGGCCACATGCCCTCAACATGGGGGAGTGGGTGCTTCCTTGTCCCCATGTTGATGAGGACAAGGGCCTCTTCCCGACAACCCTGGCCATTGGTTGTCGGGGTCTGTGAGCGGGGGCTTATTGGAGTCCAGGAGCCCTTTTTAATAAGGGGGTCCCCAGATCCCAGCTCCCAACCCTACATGACTGAGTATGGGGTACATCGTACCCCTACCCATTCACCTGAGGGAAAAAGTGTCAATAAAAAACACACTACACATGTTTTTAAAGTAGTTTATTAGGCAGCTCCAGGGGTCTTCTTCTGACTTCGGGCGTCTTCTTCCGACTTCTCCGTGCATTCCGGTTCTCCTTTCTGGGCTCCTCCGCTATCTTCTGCTCTTTTGCCGCTCTTTTGATAGCGGAGGAGCCCGGCTTTCTCTTTCGTCGTCGTCCTCACCGTCGCCTTCTTTTTCTTCTTCCTTCTTCTGTTCTTCTGATGTTGACACGGCGCTCTCTCCCAATGTAATGCCGTGGACACAGTACGTGGCAACTTATATAGGCATAAGAGGTGGGGTCACCAAATGATGTCACACGCTGACCCCACCCCTTATGATGTCACAATTTCGGGGAATGGTGGGACTATGATGTCCACCGGATAGTCCAATTGTGTGTACGCAGCATAAGTGGGGTGTTTTGGATTGAGAAGAAGTCTTTTTCACTGTTTTTTGAGCACAGTATTGATTGCCTCTTTTTTTTACAAAAGAAAATGAAAGGGGATTGTGGGACTTTAAATGAGGCATGGATATGTGTTTGAAATGGTCTAGGATACCTAAAATGTTATTCATTGTCACTGTCCCTGCGGGGAAAATCTGTATACCCATAAAGAGTTGCTAATCAATCCAATAAATTAAATACAGATACAGAATAGTAGGTATATATAATGTATCCTAATATATAATACATGGGTCATGCAACAAGAAGCATAATTAATTGTAGTAATAATCATATTGACATATTTAATGTATATAATGGATAGACATAATTGGTACACGCAATCACAATTAAAAAATTGAATGGACATACAGAGCAGGTGAACATGGTTATCCTAATAAATATACCTATAAATGAATAAAAGAAATTCATGATTGTAGCAAACTTGACTTGGCATCCCTGAGTATGGACTCTACGCGTTTCATGGCGATTTCAGCCAATCATCAGGAGTGGGATGCATCAAAAATTGCTAAATAAAGAAATGAAATAAATGAGTAAATTGGTCGGTCATAGTCTCAAAGGAAAAATCATTATTTCAAAAAGAGAGCAGGAGTTGAATGTGAATGCATTACCTTTGGCCACGTTCAGATAAGTAACCCAACAGACCCAAAAAGGGAATAGGATGGTGGCACTGAATGAACCGTCTCCCCCGGGGTTGAGGCGGGGACACATCCCCTTCACCCTAAGCCATAGCTCTCCAAGGAACATGGAGGAATGGAGAAGGGGCAGTGGGAAATAGCGGCCAACGGGAGAAGCGAACAGCCACACCACAATGCCAGAGTATGAGGTATGCACATATGGGCCACAGATCAGAATCTAAAAGAGTAAACAATGAAATAAGTTAAATAAAATAAATATAGTGAAGTAGAATAAAATAAAACTAAAAATTGGATGATAAAAACTATGATGAATAATGACGTTTAAATGGGAAAAAAAATAATGTGTTAAAAAATGTGTGTGAAGTAAGGGGGGGTTGCAAAAAACAACACTGTCCACCTAGGCTTAATCACCTATCAAGAAGTGACTAGGTGATGAAAAACATATTACAAATAGGTGAGTGTATACATAATGAAATGAACTAAGTAGTAAGTGATAGAAAAAAGGGGTTGAATAGCCTATATATACACAAAGGTCTGAGTGTTATGCAAGCATGTATCTAGATTGATCCTTAAATAGGACCTCCTAATTACCTAGAGTGTAGATCAGAGCCCATAGAACCTCTCCTCCTGATGGAATGTGTGAAGTGAGCTGCTGGCCTGACCCTGCCTTTGTATCCACAGATATGGGGCGTGTCACCGCCAACGTCATGCGATTGGACAGAGTGGACACCCACCCGCGGTGCAGAGACCACAGCTGTAGTCCATCCCGTCCATATAGCCTAGCTGGATGGAAAAAGCACTGCCACACAAACCGGCATCAGCAAGATGCCGAGCATGCAGCGTGCTGGCATGACGCCGAAGCATCAAGGTCCCACTCTGCCCACATCATCTAACAAGGATGGGTGGGGGAGAGGGAGCTGGATGCCTCGCAACCCCAGGAGAGAAAGACCAAATTGACAGGACCACCCATCCGGTGGGCTGGACGAGCCAAAGGGCATGAAAAGAGAAAGCTGATTAGCTGAAATATCAGAGCATTAATGAAAAGAGACTTTAATATAATGACCCATTAACAAAAAGAAAAATATTAATGTAGATCCTAATGATGATACAAACTAGTGGGGGGAGATTCCAAAATATAAATTAACTCAGAAATCTGAAAACTGAGGGTATACAATCATTGGGATATATTGGGTTTTTGTATTTCCATAGCAGGTCACAAGGGGAACGGGTGTCTTCCACCCTGGTATATGTATAATAAAAAGCATGTGACCTGTTTGGAACCCAATGCAACATAAGCATGCCTCCATCCCTTTCTCTCCTGGGGTTGCGAGGCATCCAGCTCCCTCTCCCCTGCCCATCCCTGTTAGATGATGGGGGCAGAGTGGGACCTTGATGCTTCGGCGTCATGCCAGCACGCTGCATGCTCTGCATCTTGCTGATGCCGGTTTGTGTGGCAGTGCTTTTTCCATCTAGCTAGGCTATATGGACGTGATGGACTACAGCTGTGGTCTCTGCACCGCGGGTGGGTGTCCACTCTGTCCAATCGCATGACATTGGCGGTGACACGCCCCATATCTGTGGATACAAAGGCAGGGTCAGGCCAGCAGCTCACTTCACACATTCCATCAGGAGGAGAGGTTCTATGTGCTCTGATCTACACTCTAGGTAATTAGGAGGTCCTATTCAAGGATCAATCTAGACACATGCTTGCATAACACTCAGACCTTTGTGTATATATAGGCTATTCAACCCCTTTTTTCTATCACTTACTACTTAGTTCATTTCATTATGTATACACTCACCTATTTGTAATATGTTTTTCATCACCTAGTCACTTCTTGATAGGTGTTTAAGCCTAGGTGGACAGTGTTGTTTTTTGCAACCCCCCCTTACTTTACACACATTTTTTAACACATTATTATTTTTTTCCCATTTAAAACATCATTATTCATCATAGTTTTTATCATCCAATTTTTATTTTTATTTTATTCTACTTCACTATATTTATTTTATTTAATTTATTTCATTTATTTACTCTTTTAGATTCTGATCTGTGGCCCATATGTGCATACCTCATACTCTGGCATTGTGGTGTGGCTGTTCGCTTCTCCCGTTGGCCACTGTTTCCCACTGCCCCTTCTCCATTCCTCCATGTTCCTTGGAGAGCTATGGCTTAGGGTGAAGGGGATGTGTCCCCGCCTCAACCCCGGGGGAGACGGTTCATTCAGTGCCACCATCCTATTCCCTTTTTGGGTCTGTTGGGTTACTTATCTGAATGTGGCCAAAGGTAATGCATTCACATTCAACTCCTGCTCTCTTTTTGAAAGAAAGGATTTTTCCTTTGAGACTGTGACCGACCAATTTACTCATTTATTTCATCTCTTTATTTAGCGATTTTTGATGCATCCCACTCCTGATGATTGGCTGAAATCGCCATGAAACGCGTAGAGTCTATACTCAGGGATGGCAAGTCAAGTTTGCTACAATCATGAATTTCTTTTATTCATTTATAGTTATATTTATTAGGATAACCATGTTCACCTGCTCTGTATGTCCATTCAATTTTTTAATTGTGATTGCGTGTACCAATTATGTCTATCCATTATATACATTAAATATGTCAATATGATTATTACTACAATTAATTATGCTTCTTGTTGCATGACCCATGTATTATATATTATGATACATTATATATATACCTACTATTCTGTATCTGTATTTAATTTATTGGATTGATTAGCAACTCTTTATGGGTATACAGATTTTCCCCACAGGGACAGTGAAAATGAATAACATTTTAGGTATCCTAGACCATTTCAAACACATATCCATGCCTCATTTAAAGTCCCACAATCCCCTTTCATTTTCTTTTATCAATACAGGGATGGAGGCATGCTTATGTTGCATTGGGTTCCAAACAGGTCACGTGCTTTTTATTTTATTTTTTTTACAGTTTTGTCATGTGTATTTACCATATTGCGATGGATAGCTTTACAAGAGTGGGTTTTTCTTTACCTGAGGATATTATCATTTCTAAATTATTTTATATGTATATTATATTCCTATGTATATTATATAGGTTCATGGATTTACATGAAATTAATGGAGAGCACTAGTTTAATTTGTTGCACATGTTGTCTCACTACTACTTATTTTATGACTTTTGAAGTTTTCATGTTTACTATATTATATATGTGGGGTGAATCACATATTCTTTGCTAGCACACTCTTTAGGGCTTTATTGCTGCTCGGAAACATTTTCTTTCTGAAATTACAGTAGTCTTTAAAATTTGTTCCATTTAAATGCATACACTTTTTAACAGTTCATCTTTCATTTCGTATACAGAATATTGACATTCCACCAATTTTTCAAAAAGTCCATTGTGTTTTAAAATAAACACATATCTTCAATATAAATTACAAGCGTAAGGACAATCAATTATCTACATTACTTATTCGAACCTTCTCTTGAATTGAGTAGTCACTTGCAGAAAACCAGAAAAATGGCATGCAATTATGTTCATTCTGAAAACTTTTGTCATAAATCACTATGTTTTTGCTTTGGAAAATGTCAGCAGTGGCTGATTGCTATAAATATGTACATTGCAATAATTATGTTCAGTAAAGTATGGTTATCTTTGTAGAATTGAAAGCAAAATTATGGTAAAGATTGGCAAGTGTGTGGTGTGTGTGTTCCGTGTACACAATTTGAGCATCAAAAGACCTCCTATAACTTATACAGTAGATATCTCAGGTGAGCATTTAAGGAGAGCACTGAGTGGAGGTGTTTTGGATTGGGAAGAAGTATTTTTATATATTTTTCGAGCATAGTTTCGATTGCTTTTTTTTAAAATAATTTTTGTCACATGTGTTTACCATATTGTGGTGAATAGCTTTACAGGGGTGTTTTTTTTTTTACTCGATGACATTATAATTTGTACATTTAATATATGTTATATTCTTATGTATTATATATGAGTTCACAGATTTTCTTGAAATTCATAGAGAGCATTAGTTTAATTTGCTGCATTTGTTGGCTCACTATTGATTATTTTAGGAGCGCATTTTCTTATATACAGTACTAATTTTAGAAACTACAAGCTTCTCTATGAAAAAACAGTCTGAGGTTAATTAATAAAAAAAGAGTAGATATCGCTATCCACTATCTCTTATACTCTGCATGATTTCTGATCTCCTTACTAACTGCAGCCTGCATTTCAGCACCCATTTAATGAACACAAGTCACTGTGTAGAGCCTGTAAGTGTCCTGTTTAACGCAACAGACAAAACTTCATATTGAAGGTTGGCTACATAGCTTTTTTAGCTCTTGTTATTCCCAATAGCACTAAGCTAGCTTTATTTAGATTTTTCTTCTTTTTTTTTACTACCAGTCATAGTTTGGGACTGTTTGAGCTGGTGTTTTGTGCAGGAGTCTGCTTCCTCAAGGTACAACCACCTAATGCAGCCTGAACACAAGAGGAGTCTACACAGTTGTGGCCCTCTTGCTATGAAGATATAAACCTGTATTTGGTATGTGCTGGAACCAGTTGCAAGATATACAATTTGTATTATTCACAAAAACATTTTTTTTTTGTTAAATAACAAAGCAATTGAGTGGATTTGCACCCTGAAAACTGGACCTCAAACAACCTGACCTAGCACTGGTTGTGTAATAGGTTGCTATTAAGGGTGAACATGTAATTTATAGACAATCAATAGACAATCAACATGGTAAAAAATCTTCAGACACAGGTCTAGCATTCTGAAATTTGTCAACTCTGAAATCTAAATGTACTTGTGGGTTTTTGTAAATTCTTAAAGGGTGCTCAGATTCTTGCTTTACTTAAATAGCAAAGCACTACAACATGTATGAATGTATTAATACACTTTTTAGTTGAGCTTATAGAAATCTTTGTATGATTTACCAGAATTGGAAATATTAAATAAATATTTTATAAATATTTAATAATGTGTGGTTTGCATTGTATGCCAGAGCTGCACTGTTCTGGTGTGGTAATGGTGTATAAGCATAATAAATAATGGCAAGCTAATATATAACTGGGTATGATTATTTTGTATCTTTTACATGCAGCCAGCAGGAGGAGCTCTTTAAACTTATTTTCACATATTTACCAGGATAAGCTTAACTGCTTTGCTGGAAAAATCCAGTTGTTTGGGGTAATTAATTGCTGATGCTGAAATTTACACACACAGGTGAATGAGTCAGAACAATGGTTAATTCTGTTCACTGCCCCCTCCTCCGGCCTTTTTAGACAGATCTACACAAGCTTTTTAAGTAATGTGAGAGTAGAAAAAAACGGCTATAAAACATCACTTTAAAAACCTAAAATATAAAAAAGTATGATTATGCAAGTCATACAAGTAAAAGTTTGATTCATATTTGGAACTTTTCTGTATTAGAAATTACATATACAACATAAACTAGAGATCATCCAAGTTAACAGTAAATAAGTCCAAAGAGTATTTACCATGATAAAAAAGAATTAAAATAATACTCAATGATAAAACAGACCCCTGAATATATTTTTGTTTACCATTTTTGTAATTATGTTTTAATGCCTATATTTCATTTTGTGAAATGCAAATCAGATAACTATGATAGGCAGAAAGTTATTTCAAGCAGTGACATTCCAAAACTATTAAACAGAAAAGAACAGTTCAATTCTCTGAGAAATATGGTCATAAATCAACAACGTCATTAAATGTGCATTTTCTGTACAATGTAATTCACAAAGCTTTAGCCAGCACTTGCTTGTATTGCAATACCAATTACCACCCCAGACTCTAAAGGATCTCATAGAAATACCTATTGATCCCACATGTCCTGCAAGACACAAATCAGAGCTGACAGCACAAAAGTAATAAATGCAATGGGTAGAGGAAAAGAACATCATACACTGCACAATCTGTACATCCTCTTGTCAAGCTGGGTTATCACCTCCTTCACATCAAGTCTACTAGACACCAGCTATTCACTAACTCAAAGCCCATCTGAGGAGCAGTTGTTGCCTCTACCATTGTTAATAATATTTGATTTCATCAATTATACTCTCGACGGCACATAATTAAGAAAGTAATCTTGTCATCTTAAGCAAAGATTTTATCAACTTTTCTAATTTAATGTGAAACGGTATCATCTAATAATGTGAAAAGCTTACTAGCTATATATTCTATTCTTGAAAAAAATGATTATTAGTAAAGAAAGTAATGTTTTTTTTCTATATATTTTATGTTTCTTTTTTTTTTTTTTTTACTTTCAAAAGATTTTTATTTTATGAAAAAGGCACTTGCAAGAACATACTTATAAAAGCAAACAAACTCCAGCAGGGTAGGCCTGCTGCCAAAGTGCAAGGAAAAGTACAATAAGACAGTTGTATAAACCAGATAGTGGCAAATAAGTACAGACATCCTGCCCCGCCAAAGCGAAGGGGCCATACGATAAACCAAAGGGTAGCGCCCCGTGAGGAGCCCATCTAAAACATCTGTCTGGGGGAGCAACCAGGAGACCCCCCCCCGACACCCCTGGTAGGGAGCTTGCTGTGTCAGGATGGGGGCGTATTCTCCCGGGTCCCCCCCCCCTCCCACAAGGAGATAATACCTGATGAGCAGCCCACAGGGAGCACCTCTACAAGCAATTTGTCTATACGGTAAATCTGTCAATTATAGCACCGTTGAGATAACCACAAAAACAGGTAATCAAGAGGGACAGAAGAGAGAAGGGGGGAAGAAAAGAGAAGAACAGAGGGGTATAGGGGTAAGCTATTTCCGAAAAGGGTGGAGGGGTATGGAGTAAGAATGCCTAACACTCAGTAAGAGAGGGAGAGCTTTAAGAATTAGATCGGGACGATAGGGAAAAGCCTGGGGGCACTCCCAGCAGAAGGGATAAGTCCATGTACCGGGCCCAAGGATCCCACACCTTTCTGAATTTAGGCGTGGTATCCAACAGAATGCCTGACAGTTTTTCTTGGGACATTATCCAGGATATCTTCCTCTTCACTGCGAGGAAGGAGGGCCTGGGTTGCTTCCAAGCGGAGGCAATTGCAATTTTGGCACCTAAGAGGATAAAGTGGGTTAGTTTCTGAGTGTTTACAGGCAACAAAGGAGCAGGGGCATTGAGCAACGCAACCTCAGGAGTTCTTGGAACCCGGCAGCCTGTGACCCTGTGAATCAAGTTAAAGATTTTAGTCCAGAACGATCGAAGCCTAGGGCATTCCCACCAGATGTGGATCATGGAGCCACGAAGTTGACACCCTCTAAAGCATAGGGGGTTTGCCGTGGGATAAATTTTGGCCAGCTTGGCTGGAGTGAGATACCACCTGGTTATCAATTTGATGCTAGCTTCCATGAGTGAGATGTTTTGGATCCCACGAAAGGATCTGGCTAGGGCCAACTGCCAGGTTTCAAGACTGCCAGAGGTCTGGAGGTCAGTCTCCCATGCTGTCATGTAGGGGGATTTACCCGTTGGGGCAGTGAGAGCCGCATAGATTACTGATATACCGCCCCTCTGCTCCCCGATCCTACCACACCAGGCTTCGTATTCAGTAAAGGGGGGAGGAAGGGGCTTGTTCTTCCAAAGCGAGTGTAAGGCCACGTACACACGGGCGGATTGTCTGGCCAACTAAGTTCGTCAGACAATCCGACAGACAGTCCGTCCAACTTTCGAATGAACGGACTTGACCACACACGATGAACAGACAGTCCGCCGAAAGCTTGCGCGATGACGTGTACGGCACGTACGACGGGACTAGAAATTCGACGTCCAATACACTGCAATGCAACCTTCGGCGTGTAAATCCTTTCTGAGCATGCGCCATACTTAGTCCGTCCAACTTGCCTACACACGAGCGGACTGTCCGCTGAAACCAAGTTTGGACGGACAAAATTACGGAAATTCCGAAAGACTAAGTCCGTCAGACTGTCCGCTGAAAAAGTCAGCTGAAGCCCACACACGAGCGGATTGAACGTGTTTCAGCGGACTAAGTTGGGCAGACAATCCGCCCGTGTGTACGCGGCCTAAGAAATGAGATATTTGCTGGAAGCCTACAATAGGCAAGGGAAATTGGACCCCTTGGGGTGAAATAATGACCTATCCGGTATAGTCCCTTGTCCAGCCACCATTTGAAGGCCGCGATATTCAGGCTGGGGGGAAAATCGTGATTACGGAAGATGTGAGCAAGGGGCCGTAATGTGGAGACCAGGGAAGGCTCTCTGCGGAGACCGTCCCATAGGGCATAGGAGTGAGAGAGGGAGGGAGACATGATGGGCGGCCTGGCTTTGGGTGGGCACCACAAGAGATAGTCTAGTGTGAATGAGGGCACGGAACAGCGTTCAATGGACAACCAATCCGGTTTCTCGTATTTGGAGTAGAGCATGGAGAGTTGGGCCAGGCGGGCTGCAAGGTAATATTTGTGGAGATTAGGAAGACCTAACCCACCCCTGCGTCTGTGTAGGAAAAGCGTGTTTTGCGAGAGACGGTACCCTTTGTTACTCCATATGTATTTCAATATTTTGCTTTGCAGAGAGCAAAGATGGTCCTTCCGGACCGGTATGGGGAGGGCTCGAAAATAATACAAGATTTTGGGAAGAAGGGTAATTTTTATGGAGTTAATCCGGCCAAGCCATGATAATTCGTGTTTAGACCATGAACAGAGGTCAGCTTCTAACTGTCTGTATAGTTTTGGATAATTGTGAGCATACAACATCTCTGTCCTAGGTGTAAGGGAGATACCTAAGTATTTAATGGCAGTGTCACTCCATTGGAACGGGAAGGATTGTTTGAGTGAGTTGACTTGATGAGTGGGAAGAGATACATTAAGTGCCACAGACTTAGAGTAGTTGACTTGTAAGCCTGAGACCTTGGCAAAGTCGTCTAATACTCGGGATAAATTGGGCAAGGTGGTGAGGGGGGAGGTAAGGAATAACAATATGTCGTCTGCAAATAGTCCGCATTTGTGTGTTTGGATGCCACACTAGACACCTCTAATGTCCGTATTGTGGCGGACTGCTATTGCTAGCGTTTCAATGGCTATTGCAAATATGAGGGGTGAAAGGGGGCACCCTTGTCTGGTCCCTCTAGTAATGGGAATGGGAGTGGATAGGTATCCCTGAAGTCGAATTTGGGCCCTCGGCTGAGAGTATAAGGCCCGCAGTAAGCCAAGGAAGCGAGCCCCAAATCCCCACCTATCAAAGAGCTGGAAGATGTACTGCCAGGAGACCGAGTCAAAAGCCTTCTGGATATCTAAGGAAAGGAGAAAGCCAGATTTTTTGGGTCCCCCTTCCAAATTAGACTGCAATATGGAGATAATGTCGACCGCCCTCCGTATTTGGTCAGGTCCCTGCCTGCCAGGGATAAATCCGACTTGGTCCTTGTGGACGTAGCGTCCGATAAAGGAGGCCAGCCTATTGGCCATTACCTTCGTGAGAATTTTGAGATCATTGTTTATGGGGGATATCGGTCTGTAGTTACTGACATCCTCCAAGTTCTTATCAGGTTTGGGTATGACCGTGATGTACGCCGTATTAAGGTGGGGATCTAGGGGGCTTCCATTAGCTTTATGATTGCCGAGATTGGCAAGGTGGGGGGCAAGCGTGTTGGCAAAGGCTTTATAATAAGGGATCGAGAAACCGTCAGGGCCTGGGGCGGAGCTTTTTTTTGAGTTCCTTTATGACTCCCAAAATCTCCTCTGTCTGAATGGGGGATTCCATGAATTGTTTGTGAGCGTCCGACAAGACAGGGATGGGGAGTCCCTCCAAAAACCGTGGAAGAAGGTTTGTTTTGGGAGATGGGGGACTGCTGTAAATAGAGGTGTAAAAGTCCTGAAAGGTTAGAGGTGGGCGGGTGACCTGCACTTCGGATCAGGGGGAGGGTGCTTAGCTTGGTTCTAAGGGAGAGTCTATTAGCTAGGAGTGTGCCTATTTTGTCTGCCTGTGAATAAAATTTGTGGCCGGACCACCTAATAGATTTTTCTGCTTTCGTGGTTAGAGCGAGATTGAGTTCTAAGCGAGTCTTGTCAAGCAAGGTGGTGGGAGTTCGGAGAGGGTCCCATTTGTGAAGAGCCCTGAGTCTAGAGTATTCCTCTTCTAGCTTAAGGATAGCTGATTGCCTTTCACGTTTTATTTGAGTTCCTAGCTGAATGAGTTTTCCCCTAATAAATGCTTTGTGCGCCGCCCACAAGGTTTAGGGGGAGACATCAGGTGTTGCATTAATAGAAAAATATTCCTGTAGTGCTTTGTCAAGATCCATTATTCGTGATGGCTCAGACAGAAGAGATTCGTTTAACCTCCAATGTCTGGGATGTCTCCCACTCGAACCCCCGAGGATCGTCACAATTACCAGGGAGTGATCCGAGACCACTGTGTCAGTGATGGAGGCTTTGACAACCCGGGGCAGGAGCGAAGAGGGAACAAGGATGTGGTCAATCCTTGCATAGGATTGGTGTGGTGCTGAAAAGTGTGTATAGTCTCTCTTAGTGGGGTTTAATTCCCGCCAAGTGTCGGATAAACCATATGCGTGGAGCAATTTGGCGATCCGCAGGCTTGCCTTCGTGGGCCGGGTTAATCGGGAATGAAAAGTGGAGGATTTGTCAAGGCCTTGATCGAAGGCGACGTTAGAGTCTCCTCCGACAATAACAGTCCCTTCTAAATGAGGCGCAAGGGTGCGCAGCAGGGATTCAAAGAACTTGACTTGGCCCGTGTTCGGGGCATAGTAGGAGACCAGGGAGTATAGGTGGTCTCCCACAGTGCCCTTTAGAAGTAAAAATCTACCCCCCGGATCTGCATTTTCAAAACTTTTGTTGAATTTGCACGTTTTGGCTATCAGGATGGCCACCCCCTTGGTTTTGGATTCTGCGTTGGCTAGGTAGAACTTAGGGAAGTGGCCGTGAGGGAACTTGGGACTATACCGGACAGGAAGGTGTGTTTCCTGAAGTAGGATTATATCCAGTTTCAGGGACTTATAGTAGTCAAGAGCTTTTCTGCGTTTAATGGGGGAATTGAGGCCCTGGATATTGTGAGTGGCTATCTTGAGCCTAACATCTTGTTGATCAGTCATGGAGCAGAGGGGGAGCCCAGCATCTGAAGACGACCTCACTTACCCAGTCAGTGGCGGAGTTCCCGGCAACAGTGGTGGGATCGACGGCCTGTGATTTTCTCGTGGAATGTATTGCCGACAGGGTTAGCTCAGGCATACCTGAAAGATACGACAGTGTCAAGCAAACATTAAAAAGGAGTAGCTTACCATCTAGGGGGGAGACAGAAAGAGATAGAACAAGGAAAGAAAGTGCTCCTGGGAAAGGAAAGAGGAGATCAGGGCAGGAGAAATCCTGAGAAAGAACAATGTTAACAGCTGACCCATAGGGTCAGATGTCCCGACCCTCAGGCACCCGAGAGAGACCGAGGGAGGGGGAGTTGCGCAAGTGGTCCCTCGCAGAACTGGGGACCCCTAGTTGGGAAACATCCTGATCTGTTGATTTAACATCATACAACGATAGAAATTAAACAATAATAAAGAACTTGAGGCACGGCCAAACTTTGCGTTTAGGGGACGCGGGGGCAGGCCAGTAAAAGAGAGTCATTAACCATAAAGTGAGAATACATATCTGGGGAGGTTGCTGGAATCTGCAGCCCTCTATAGTGACCGTTTAGAGGCCCTGAGGGCCAAACTAGAGGGGGCGCAGATCATGTGAGGGGTTGTGGATAGTCCAGAAGGGGGTATGGAAGACTGCATAGCGTCCAGGGTTATTGAAAGCAAGGGGAAAAGAGGTCAGCGTAGGTTCTAGGAAGGGGGAGGGCAACAAAGGTGGAGGACCAAACTTCCAATGGTTGGGGAAAGGTCCTCTGGCCCTCTCCAGGACCTCGGACGGTCAGTCACACAATGGAGAGTAGAAGTTGAAGCCTGGATGTTATTCAGGTGGGTGCATTGTCCTTGACCTTCTTGGCTCTTCCGGAGGTCCACAGCGGGGATTGTGGGCTGTTGGGTGTGGGCCGTTTATGTGAGCCCTGTTCAGAGTTAGAAGTGTCCATGTCAGCTTCTTGAGAAATAATTTTCAACCTGGTGAGGAGCTTCTCCCCCTCGGGAATGTGGAAAAAGCGTATGTTTTCCCTTTGTCCGTGAACCGGACAGCAAATGGGAAGGCCCACTTGTATTTTATGTCTCTTTGTGTCAGTGCAAGCAAGAGGGGTTTCAGGGCTCTCCGTCTCTGTATGGTGGAGGGGGAGAGGTCCGCAAAGATCTGAACCTGGTGGCCCTGGTACGTGACGTGTTGCATGGATCTGGCTCTCTTCATTCTTCTTTCACAGAAAAATGGTGTGGCTTGGCCAGTACATCACGTGGAGTGCCGTCCTTCCTAGGGGGGCCAAGGGATCTGTGGACCCTGTCGAGTTCCAGCTTTGGAGCTGGGATGTCAGGGATTAGCTGAGTAATTAGGTCGTGAACTGCTTTGGACACATCAGTTATCGATTCTGGAAGCCCTCGGATTCTAATGTTGTATCTGCGTGACCTGTTTTCAAGGTCATCAATACGGGCCATGGCTAGGTCTAGTTGCTCCTGCACCGAATAAATGTGTCTGGAGTTTTGGATGGATCTGGCAATTGTGTCTTCCATTTTGTGTTCGATCGTTTCGATCCGGAAGCCCAGGTTAATAAAGTCAGCTTTCAATTCCCCTGTGATTTTCAGGGCAGTTTGGGAGAGTCCCCTTTCCAACAGTTCAGAGAACTTACCGAACAGGGCATCCATGTGTAAAACTGGATCTGCATGAGCAGCCTCATGTGAGGCCATGGCAGCCTGGGAGGCCCTGTGTGTCCCTGCGGGGGAATGGGAGAATTCCTGGAGGGTGCGTTCCAGCAGGGATACCGTCGAGGCCGGGGACGGCGTGGCATCCTTGGGTGGGCCCCTGTGGTTGCCAGGGGTGGCATGGAGAGGAGGAAAGTCTGTGTCTGACCTGTAATCCGCCAAGCCTGTGGATCTGTGTTCCTGGGATAGGAGCTGTGCTGCGGTGGCCATCTTGGATTTCTCCCACACATCCAGCGATGCGAACAGCGGGCCCATACTTCGTTTAGCCGGTCCCCCGGTCATTCGGTGGTGTGCCCCAACTCTCCGGGAGTCTGTCCGTGCTGCTCGGTAAGCGGAAGGGTGGCTGTGTCGTGCGGTAGGGGTCCCGTTGTTCCGCGAGGCGGCGGGGCTTTAGATGATCGCGGCCATCTTGGAAGCCTCGCGCATGCGCACTCCATCTTATGTTTCTAAAACCCCCTTATAGATGGAAAGTGAAAAAACGAATTCAGACACCAAAGTTGTAAAGTGAGCATTATGTAATGCATAAGCTGTGCAAAATGTTTTATTGATGAACCTGAAATTTCACATTTTAAAAGTAATTTATTGGTTGCTATAAGATCTTAAAATGAGCAAACTCTAAAGCATTTAAATACTTTTGTGAAGGCAATGAGAGCTGGCCAACTGAAAGAGTGTGCTGATCTTAGTGAAAATGATAAATACTGTACTGGGGTTGATTTACTAAAACTGGAGAGTGCAAAATCTAGTGCAGCTCTGCATAGAAAACCAATCAGCGTCCAGGTTTTCTTGTAAAAGCTTAGCTGAACAAGCTGAAGTTAGAAGCTGATTACACTGACAAACATTTATAAAAGGTGTTTTTCTTATGACCTCATCATAATAGCAATATGTATCGCAATTCATTTCCATGGAGGAGGCAAGAGATAATGTAAGAGGTGGAGGGGCCCTAAATCCAGATGAAAAACTCCAGATGGTCTTCCCCACAAAAAAATCTCGAAGTTCTAATCTTTGCTTCCCTCCCACTCCCCTACCCACTAATCCTTATCCTCCACCTTCATCATCCCCCATCTCCCCTAACCAGTGTTGCCAATGCCAACCCCTCCAAGTGAAATTTACTGGCAAGATGCCTAAAAATTACAAACTACACCGATTTTTTACTGGCACTTCAAAAAAGTACCTAAAATGGCTGTTTTTGGTGCTAAACTGTGCAACTTTTAATATTTAAACTATAAACATGTAGATAGTGCTATTAGCAATGTGTTTAAGTTAAACAAAAGTCAAAAACCGAATTTCTCTATTTACATAAAGGTCAAGTTAATATAACACAGCCAGCAGAGTTCCCCATTACAGTGCTAAGGGAGAACTCTGTGAACCTAGATTTAAAGGACGATGCCACAGATCGTGATCTAAGGGGGAACTCTGATGTAAAGGGGGGCTCTGCACTCCCATTTACATCAGAGTTCCCATTTTCATCAGGGTCTGCAGCATTGTCCTTTACATCAGGGTCCGCAGAGTTCTCCCTTGCACTATAAGAGGAAATCCTGCAGACTCTGATCTAAAGGGGAACTCTAATGAAAGGGGGGGCTCTGGTGACCAGAGATTACCTTCTGCAGAGTGAATACACCAAGGTGGGGGGGGGGGTTACTGATATAAGGGTTAACCTTTATTTCTGTGCCTCCTTACATTATTGTGTTCATGCCCCCTCTTACATCAGTGACCCCCTCCTCAGACTGAGCCTCCTCTCAGGTGCATAATGCAGGCTCAGTCAGGCAACTCCAGCTTGGCGGCTCTTGTTTTATCCAATAGTCTCTGCTACACAGTCCACACGCATCTAACTTCTCTCATGATCCCCAATCTGGCGGCACTCCCACTCTTAACTCCTCTCCACACTCCCCCTCAGAGACTGCAGACATGATACAGGAGATAGAGATTGCAGACATGGTACAGGAGATGGTCAGAGATTGGAGACATAATATAGGAGATGATCAGAGACTGCAGACATGGTACAGGGGAAGATGATCAGAGACTGCAGAAATGGTACAGGAGATGGTCAGAGACTGCAGACATGGTAGAGAAGATGGTCAGAGACTGCAGACATAGTAAAAGAGATGGTGATGCGGACAGGAGATAGTCATGGTCATGTGGACAGGATGCAGGACTGGATATCAGAGAGACAGCAGACTGCCGACTGCAGACAGAGATTGCATTTCATGATTTTTTACAATCTCACCACTGCCATTTTTGTCCGGAAACTGCTGCCTGAGTGCCTGTGCCTCTCTGTGGCAGCCAGTCAACTTAGTCAAGCAATGGATGGATGTTGCAGCCAGGCCAGGGCAGGGCAGGGACAGGGTCCAGTGGTGGGACTCAAAACAAGTTCCAAATAAGTTCAAAACAAGCTGGCTTGTTGTAACTATGCACGCCACTCACTAACAAGGGGGATGCAGCCAGGGCAGGGTGTGGTGCTCAGTGCTGGTCAGTGGCACTGGTCAGGGGGCCTTATGTGTTCATCCAGGGAATCCGCCTGGCCGGGTCCGCAGTGCCCTTCGCTTTCCATTTCTCGCGGTGCTGCTTGTTCCTCCGCCTCCCTCAATTGCACTGTCCATGTCCAGTTGCCCACTCTGTCTGCCCGCTTGGCGGTCTGCTCCTCCACGTCATGAGGCTTCCCCAGTCGGTCCGCTAGGCTGACAGTGGTGTTGGCGCGAAAATGCTCTTAGATCATTGGCTACGCAGCGGCGGGTGGTGGGCAGTGGTGGGCTGGCTGTCACTGGGCGGGCAGAGTCAGACTCAGTGACCTAGTCACGCTCAGAGGCTGTGCAGGAGACTCGGCGCCGAGCCGATTTCCGCCATTTTTACTAGCAGTTTTCCCTTACTATGTGCTTTCAAGGGCACCAGAAAAAATTATTTTTTTACGGGCTGCCAGTGAATATATGGGCAGTTGACAACACTGCTCCTAACTCCCTTACTGTTCTTAACCGATTGCCACCCGGCCTATGGTAAGATGGTGCCGGCAGGAACCTCTTGTCGTTCCCGGTGGACATCATATGATGCAGCGAGGCCATGCAGCCAATGACTGATCACTGTAGCGGCTGATGTCTGTACCATGTGACCACTGTAACCAATCAAAGGAGGTCCCATGACAGTTGTACGCAATAGATGGCTTCCTTTCAATCATCCATTGAATACAATTGTATTGCTAGCTGTGACAGAAAATCTTAATTTTTTTGAGCATAGGTCTACTTTGCAGTAAATGCTAATACCAGCCAGACACTTGAATTATAAACAACAGCAACTGTCATTTTATTTTGTTTGAACATTTTATCTAGAATCAGACTCCTAACACCCCACACACTAAAGAGAGACCTGGCTTGACTTCTGTTTAATAATATCTCAATCATATTCCATATTCAGAATTGCGTAGGTTATTCCCCCTAATAATTATGCATTAGTAATGCATTCACCAATTAAGAACTTCTGCTAGAAAAATAAATTGTAAGATAAGCCAACACAAGAATTATTTGCTTTCAGTGAAAGTTTTACCTACTGCATACAACTTAATAACTGCAAAGTTTTTCAAATGTTTTCAATCTCACCAAATTTGCATAAATCTTATCACATTCACATCTATATGTAAAAACTTTAGAAATTTGCAAGAATTTACAACATAACGATAAAGAGTGATAAAAAATAATAATAATACAATTACCATCATCTTTATTCTGCCATGTATGCAGAACAAGTAAACATACGCTTAGATAGAACAAAAAGTAAGCTTGATTCCACAAGGCGGAATAATTAAAAGCAACAAATTCAGAAAAATGTCATGTTTGCATATGAAATAACTGTAAGACTCTCTGTGGTGCCTTTGTCAATGCTATCACAACATACATATGATCTCTAGCTGAAAATAAAGACAATTTGTCATGATTTTTTTTTTTTGTTTCATTTATGTCACAACCATCAATATGCTGTTCTAAAATCCTCAAAAAAAAATGTTTTCATGTCAGGCAGGCTGTAATGGTCTTATTGCGTATTCATTAAACTAAACACACCCTCTGATAAAGTGTCAGGAGCAGTCAGTGCGAGAGATATTAAATTACAAATACAAATGTATCTATCCAAAACCATTATCATTGTTCTAGCCTTTACTTTTTTAATATCAGTCTAGCACAGATGTATTTTTTTTTATAAAGAGAAGCACTAGCTCTTTGCATTCTATTTCAAAATGGTTCCTTTTAACTGCCATCAACCAATCAATTTAATGTCTTTATTCTCCTTACTACCATACACTCCATGGGCTTTAAAGCTCAACCAAAATCCTGTATTTTATTATTGTTATGCAGCCATGTTGCGTAGATGTAAAGAAAATGTGTACCGTATATACTCGAGTATAGGTCGATACGAATATAAGCCGAGGCCCCTAATTTACCACAAAAAAAATGGGAAAACTTATTGACTCGTGTATAAGCCGAGGGTGAGACATGCCTGTCCATCCCTGTGTGTCCGTCCATCCCTGTGTGTCCGTCCATCCCTGTGTGTCCGTCCATCCCTGTGTGTCCGTCCTACCTGTGTCCTGTTCCTGTGTCCTGTGCCTTTGTCCTGTGCCTTTGTCCTTCTGCAGCGATCTGCATGTAAAAACATGCCAGGATCGCCGCACCTCTTCTCGTCTGTGACAGACGGCGGCCATTCCACTGTTCAAAAGCCGCGCCTCCGTCTGTGATAGGCGGAACACTCAATTTCCCAGCAGTCAGTGTTCCGCCTATCACGGACATCCTCTCATCCTCGTCCGTAGTATGAGGATGAGCGGATGTCCGTGATAGGCGGACCACTGACTGCTGGGAAATTGAGTGTTCCGCCCATCACAGACAGGGAGGCGCGGCTTTTGAATAGTGGAATGGCCGCCGTCTGTCTGCACGACGCGCTGATCGGGTAGACAGACGGCGGTGACTCGAGTATAAGCCGAGGGGGGCACTTTCAGCCCTAAAAAAGGGGCTGAAAATCTCGGCTTATACTCGAGTATATACGGTATTATTTTTTTTTTTCTTAGTTAAAAGTTTTACTGCTATATTAACCAATTGACTTCCGGAAGATTTCCAGGCCATTTTTGGGGATTTTGGCACTGCGATACTTTAAGTGACAATTGCGCAGTCGAGCGATGATATACCTAAACAAAATGTATGTCCTTTTTTTAGTGATTTTTTTTCAGTGTTATTTGATCACCACTAGTTTTTTTTTTTTTTTTTTTCTTTCTATAAACAAAAAAACACAGACAATTTGGAGAAAGACCAATATATTTTAATTTTCTGCTATACAACATATCCAATACAAAAATTCAATTTAGGCCAGTATGTATTCTGCTACATATTTTTGGTAAAAGAAAATAATTATAAGTCTATAATGATTGGCTTGCGTATCAAGTTATATAATTTACAAACTAAGGGATATTTTTTTTTTCAGCAACTTATAGCGGAACTGCGATAATGAGCTGGGCAGTCGGGACACTAACTGACACTTTTGACACTTTTTGAGGACCATTGACACCAATACTGTGATCAGTGCTAACAAATATGCACTGTCACTGTCCTAATGACACTGGCTGGGAAGGAGTTAACATCAGGGGCAATCAAAGGGTTAAATGTGTGCTTGACCAGTGCTTTACTACTGTGGGGGAGATGCTTGTACTAGGAGAAGGCATGGATTGGTGCCCCTGCTTAGTAGAGACACAGGATCCATGCCTTCTGTACTGACAGAACAGCAATCTGCCTTGTTTACATAGGCAGACCGCCACTCTGTATTCCGAAGCATTGGCGGGTGCCAGCAGACACTTAGTCTACTGTACCAATCTATCAGCTCCCGCTGATGCTCCCCAGACCCAGAAGTTCAGAATCCTGTACTAGGTACATGATCCTGCACAGCAGAGCCGCCTTGCCACCGTATATACTGTATACAGTATGTGGTCGGCAAGTGGTTAAAGTATTACTAAACCCACAACAGCAAAATCAGTCTGTATATGCAGTAAAATATGTTTGTTATACTCACTGTGGAACCTAAGGGGATATCCCTCTGCATTGTGTAAAAAAACTTGATTCTGTCTCCTCTGTTCCTACAGTTCTTCCACTGTCCCCAATCTGTCTCCTGATAAGACAGAGGCTTGGGAACAAGCTGCACATGTTCAGTTTGGCAGATATTGCTAGAGAGTTTTTTTTTCTTAAGAGAGTGCATGTGATCAGCACAGGGCCAATCAGCACTGTCCAGACAGAGGGTTAGGGGTCCTGCAGCCTGATAGGACAGTCAGTGAAGAATGAGAACTCCTCCAGACCCTTTATTAGCCTTGTTGCCCTTCTTTGTGCTCCCTTTCCAGTACATCCTTCATGAGGACTGGTGCCCAGAACTGGAAAGTATACTCCAGGTGAGGCCGGACCAAAGTCTTGTAGAGTGGGAGAATTATCCCTTTATCCCAGGAGTTAATCCCCTTAATGCATGCCAATATTCTGTTTGCTTTGTTACCAGCAGCTTGCCATTGCACACCATTGCTGAGCCTATCATCTACTAGGACCCCCAGGGAATTTTCCATCCTAAATTCTCAGAGAGGTTCACCCCTAGTGAGTAGATTGCATTCATATGTTTGCCCGCTAAATGCATTAGTTTACCTTTTTCTACATTAAACCTCATTTGCCATGTAGTTGCCCACTCCATTATCTTGTTCAGATCTTCTTGCAAGGTTTCCACACCTTGTGGGGAAGGTATTGCCCTGCTTAGCTTAGTGTCCCCTGCAAATACACAGATTCAACTGTTTACCCCATCCTGCAGGTCGTTTATGAACAAATTAAACAGGATTTGTCCCAGCACAGAACCCTGTGGGACCCCATTTCCCACCCCTGACAATTCCTAGTATTCCCCATTTATCACCAACCCCTGAACTCACTCCTGTAGCCAGTTTTCAATCCATGTACTCACCCTATGGTCCATGCCAATGGACCTTACTTTGTACAGTGGATTATAATGAACGACAGTCCCTTGCAGTTTTGTTGTGCCACATATGATAATTGAAAGCTAACCAAAGAAAACCCCTAGTGGGGGACTTTAACGGCACATACAGAAAATGAAAAGTAAGTAAGAAGCAAAATGTATTAATTAGACTATCATACAAACATCACATAGAAAGACCACTTGAACAACATGGGTATAAAAAAAAAAAAACGTATCTATCTATCTATCTATCTATCTATCTATCTATATATCTATATATATATATATATATATATATATATATATATATATATATATATATATATATATATATATATATATATATATAAATATATATATAAAATCAATATATGTGCATATAAATGTCCAAATATAAATTTACACAACCAAAAATTTGTGCTCAAGTGCATATACCATAAATGTGAAAACTGTCCAATAACTGTGCAATAAATATTAATGGTGCTAGAAAATTAATTAATTAATAGTCCAACTGAAAATCCTCAAAAAATCTTGCAGGTGACTTGTGCAGAAAGGGTATAGCCACTTCTTAAGGAAATTCCCCTGGTGCGTTTTTCCAATATAGAGTAATGATATTGCCCTCACCAGATGCCCTGCCCCTGCAGGGGTGGACTTGCTTTCACAATGTAAGCCCCTGGGTCGCTGCCTGATGTCTCCCTGGGAGGTTAGTTTTTCAGCCGTTGGAAATACCTCATTCAAGTTACCAATGAAAGAGAGGAACATCCATAGTGTAAAGAGCTTCCACAATGTTTTTATTAAGAAGAAAATTGCTCACATTTAACACTGTATTAAAAACGCCAATACATTGAAACTGCCGCCAGCCACTACAGCTTGTGAAGGAGATATATGGCGCCAACAGTTTGCACAGAGCTTTACAACAGGAGGGCAGACATTACAGTTACATTACAATTTGGTACAAGAGGAATCAGGGGGCCCTGTTCGTTAGAGCTTACAATCTAAAAAGGAAGGGTCAATTGATACAAAAGGTAATAGCTGTGGGGGGGTGAGCTGATGGAGGAAGTAAATATAGTTAGAAGCAGGATAAACTTCTTTGAAGAGAAGGGTTTTCAGGGATCGCCTATAGATGGATAGATTAGGGACAGTCGGACAGATTGGAGTAGGGAATTCCAAAGGATGGGAGAAGCTTTGGAGAAATCCTGGATCCGAGCATGGGAGGAGGTGACAAGGGAGCTAGAGAGCAAGAGGTCTTGGGATGACTGAAGAGAGCTGATTTTGGGACTAGGTTAGTGATGTAGCTGGGGGCAGAGTTATGGATGGCTTTGTAAATTAGTAATTTTAGTGATAAAATTTTAGTAGTGAAGGTCTGATTTTATTCCGTACTCTCTAAATTTTTTTTTTATAATTCTTTATTTCTTTGCAAGAATACAAAACAACATCATTAATCAATGAAGTACAACATAATGCATTCCTGCCCTTTTTATGAACAAAACAAAAACAAGACAGTATCAGTACAATATCCAATACAGTATATAGTATCTATTCCTCATAGTGGTCCAACAAAAAAAAAAAAAAAAAAAAAAAAAAAAAAAAAAAAAAAAAGGGGGAATAAAGGGGGGATAAAGGAGGGAGGGGGGGGAGAGATCAATCCCACCCACCGGCGGGTTTAGTTTACATTACTCAACCAGCTCACCTAATCTTCAATTTCTTCTCCAATCAACCTCTTCCCCTCCTCTGACTGTAAAAAAATCTCCCATGGAGCCCAGATTTGCGCTATGGCTTCCCTTTCCTCAGAGGGCATAGGGATCAAATTTTCCATGATCCCAATTTTCCTTACTTTGTTTAACCATTGTGAAATTCGCGGTGCTCCCTTTTCTTTCCAACGAATGGTTATGCAGCTTTTAGCTGCATTCACCAGATGGCATAACATTGAATTCTTATATCTCTCTAATGGAATATGTGTACATTGTAATAGGAAGAAAGCCGGATCTTCCTCGAGATGATACTCAGTAAACAATTGAGAGATTTTCTGAACTTCTTCCCAGAACTGTCTAATCATTGGACAATACCAAAAAATATGGGCAATAGTGCCTCTCTCCTTACCACATCTCCAACATTTATCTGATGTCTCTGGAAAAAAGGTATGCATTCGTGATGGAGTATAATACCAACGCATTAGTACTTTGTAATTTAGTTCCTGTATCTTAACACACCTAGATGATTTCAAAGTCAAGTGTATTATTTTCTGACGTTGAGTCGGGGTAAAAGTTTGTCCGAGATCTCTTTCCCATTTATCCAAACTCACTATGTCATTATCCTCCAAAGGAGAAATTAGTAATGCATATATTTTGGAGATAATATGGGAAAGGGGCTCCTTATTTTCACAGTACTTTTCAAACTTAGTAAGTGGACGATCAAAATCCTTAGCCGGTCCTAAGGTGTCCAAAAAATGTTTAACTTGTAGCGCCTGCCAGAGGGGTAATTCATATTGTCCTCCTGGTTGCATTAGCGTTTCTATTGATGGCCATTTTTTAGATCTCAAAAAGTGTAATGCCTGGAAACAACCCTTCTCTCTTAAATTTCTAAATATACCTAGTTCCATGCCAGGCGGGAATAGTGGGTTCCCTAGAATAGGAAATAGAGGAGATTTAACTGTTGAGATTCTGGGATTCCGCACTACTTTTATTCCCATCTGGAGCGTAGGTCCTACTAAGGGATGAGCTCTTAATATAAGAGGTATAGCTGTGCCGCACCACAAGGCTCTATCTAAAGGGATGGGACTTACTTGTTGTTCCATAGCAACCCATCTTTTACTGTCTCTATGGCAGCACCAATCCACAATTCTACCCAGCTGGGTAGCTTGATAGTATTTATATAAGTCCGGTGCTGCGATTCCACCCGCTTCTTTAGGCATAGTTAGTAATTTCCTGTTAATCCTAGGGTGCTTACTTGCCCATATGAACTTTGTAAAAATTGTCCGAATTTTGCTAAAGAAAGCCAGTGGAATCCGGATTGGTAGTGCCTGAAACAGATAAAGAAACTTAGGGACGATATTCATTTTCAAAATATTACTTCTTCCAAACCAGGAATGTGAGGATTTATTCCACTCATTCAACCTTGTAATAATTTCCCTTAATAAGGGTGGAAAGTTCAATGCGTATGCATCTATTAGGTTAGGTGGGATCTGTATCCCTAGATAATTCAGCGCTGTGGCTGTCCATTTAAACTTGAAGTTATCCTCTAAATTTTTTTGAATGGGATTCCCCAGTGATATCCCCATCGCCTCTGACTTACCATAATTTATTTTAAAATTAGATAGAACACCATAGTGCTCAATTTCCCCCAATAAATTGGGTAATGATATTTGTGGATTAGAAAGTGAAAATAATAAATCATCTGCATATGCTGAGAGTTTATATTCCTGATCCGCTATAGAGATACCTTTAATATCGGGGTTCCATCTTATTCTATTTAACAGAGGTTCTAATGATAGTGCAAATAAAAGAGGCGACAGGGGGCATCCCTGACGTGTCCCATTAGATATTAGAAAATTTTCAGAGTTTATCCCATTAACCTTTACCAGTGCCTGTGGCTTTGAGTATATTCCTGCTATCCAGTCCAACATTCGATCCCCAAGGCCCATCTGCTTTAAAACTCCTAACATAAAGGACCAACTGACCCTATCAAAGGCCTTTTCTGCGTCTGTATTAACAAAGATACTCGGCAGCTTCCTCTGATTTACATATTGAATTAAATTCAGGACCTTAATTGTGCTATCCCTAGCTTCACGTGTGGGGACGAACCCCACTTGGTCCATATGAACCAGCTGCGTCATAAACGGTTCTAGGCGAGCTGCGAGTATCTTTGTAAATATTTTGTAATCCGTATTTAATAATGATATTGGACGGTAGCTACTGCATATTGATTGATCCTTTCCTTCTTTTGGAATAAGTACGATATGTGCCCTTAATGCTTCTACAGGTGGAGGCCTGATTTTCCCTTGTATGTTAAATGTTTTAACCATATGAGGGACAAGTTGCAAATGAAAACTTTTAAAATATTGCAGAGAAAATCCATCTGGACCAGGAGCCCTTCCTTGCCTCAACATCTTTATTGCCGAGGTTACTTCTTCTGTTGTTATTGGTAATTCAAGTTTTCTTCGTGCTGAGGATGACAATTTCGCTAAGTGTGAGGATTCAAGATATTCCTCTAGTGATGAAGAGGAAGAGGAATGGGGGGGAACTGGAAGATTATACAATGAAGTATAATATTGTCTGAATTCCTCTGCAATATCTTTTGGTACTAGGGATTTAGAATTTCCTTTTGTCCTGATATAGGGTATATATGAACGGAGTCGTTGTTTTTTTAATTTCCTTGCTAGCACTTTGCCACATTTATCACCTGATTCATATATTACTCCCCTTTCTTGTTGTAAAATAGCCCTTACCTTATATCGGAGGAGATCTGATAACTGTCTTCTTAAATGTGCTAATTCTGTCCCCATATCCTTCTCCATTGTCTTCTTATGTTGTATCTCTATCTTCCTTATCATTTCCAATAATCTGCCTGTTTCCATTTCTCGAGCTCTTTTTATTCGGGACCCATGTTTTATTAGGATTCCTCTAATTACTACTTTATGGGCTTCCCACACTATCCCCATTTCAGTCTCTCCATTATCATTAATTTTGAAATACGAATCGATTTCTTTAATTATCTCTTCTTGGATTTCAGGACGTTGTAAAAGGCTTTCATTCATTTTCCAGTTCCAGTCCGTTTTATATAGAGCATCCTTCAAGAGGATATTAATCGTTACTGGCGCATGGTCAGACCATGTTATATTTCCTATACGTATGTCCTGTACTAATGATAATGTTCGCTGAGATAGCAAAAAGAAATCGATGCGTGAATACCGTTGATGGGGGTTTGAAAAGAATGTATAATCCCTCTCCTCAGCATGGAAGGCCCTCCATACATCAACCAGTTGAAGTTCATTTAATTTACGAAGAATATTTTTCCTAATTTTTTCAGAAACGGATGATGTCCTATTAGAGGTATCCAATTTTGGGTCTAGAGGGACGTTAAAGTCCCCCCCAATAATAAGAGTTCCCTCCTTGAATTCCATTAATTTTGATAGAGCTTTATTCAAAAATCCATCTTGGTATGTGTTTGGGGCATAAACTGTAGCAAGAGTTACTTTAACCTGTCCTATAAGTCCCTTAAGGAACAAATATCTCCCCCCTGGCTCTTCACATTTATCCAGTAGGAACCACGGTATTCGATTGGATATTAAAATCGCCACGCCCTTGGTTTTAGCCTCTTGATTTATGGCATGATAGACATTTGGAAAGTTTCTATTTTGAAGGTAAGGAAATTTTCCCTCCTTCAGATGTGTTTCCTGTACCATGCCAATATCAGTTTTAGAGCGTTTTAACTCATTTAATAACATTTTACGTTTCTCGGGGATGTTAAGTCCCTTGGTATTAAGTGATGTTATGCGTAATCCCTCCATCTTGTCCATGAGAACTTAAAAAAAAAAAAAAAAAAAAAAAAAAAAGACAAAAAAAACCCTTTGCTGTTAAAAGGGGAAAAAAAAAAAAAAAAAAAAGGGGGTACGGGGGACCCCCTACGAGGAGTAGATATCAAAATTTCCCCCACACCTACCTATGGGTTCTTAGCTTCCCGTAGGTGTAAGGTATGGGCGGGTAGCTAACAAATACGGGGCGCGTATAACGCTATTCCCCCTCCAAAAAAAGAAAAAAAAATCTCTTAATATTCACATCTATTCCAGCAACTGTAATAATTTTGTCCTAACTTTTCTTCCTCGGTTCCCTCTCCTATTCATTATTATACATTACACAGTATATATAACTCTCCCATACCCTCTCCATGTATTTTAATTGAATTCCGTCTATAGGCCCCAAAAAAAAAAAAAATAAATAAAATAAAAAAAAAAGGGGGTATATTTTAAACATGTGCTTTATAATAAATATTATAATTACAGTCTTTATTCCACTCCCTTTCCACCCTCCCTCCTTTAACCCAAAAATAAGTGTATATTTTAAATGTGTACTTATATAGTGAGTATTATAATTACAATCTTTATTTCCCCCCCCCTTTCCACCCACCCTCAACCCTGAAATAAGTGTATATTTTAAACGTGTACTTTATAGTGAATATTATAATTACATTCTCTATTTCACCCCCTTTCCACCCACCCTCCACAATCCCCATCTTATCCCTCCCCTCATTTAACTACCATTTTACCCCCCGGAGCAATAACAAACCAGGTTCATGTGAACCCTAAAACCGTGATAATAATTATAATTTTTACAACAACCCCTCATCCATCTTTCTACCCTTGTGTATCCCCACCCCCCCCTACCTCATTACCTCTCCATCTTATAACAATTCAACTCTATGTGAACCCCAAATCCATAACATCCAGTCTCCTTATTTTAATTATGTGATATAATAACACCAAAATATATTTTATTAACTATTATTTGTGAGAAAAAAAAAAAAAAAAAGGGGGGGGGGGAGAAAAAAAAAAATTGGGGTGGCGGAAAATAACATGTAAATCCTATACATGTTAATTTGTATCATCTTATTTATATACTATGTAAAGTATACTAAATTAAACTATCCAGGGACCATATTGAACCCTGGCCCATTAAAATTAGGGGGGGGATCCTCCAATATATATATGTGACCTTTATTCTCTTATAACCTTTTAATCTAGGGTATGGAGCCTGCATCAGCTATTTGCTGTACAGTACCCTCTTTACTACCCATCAAAACTTTTTCACCGCTAGTTTTTAAGACCCCTTCTTTTAATCGTTTTTTCTTTATAGGTTGAAGCCAATCTTGCACTTCACAGTGATCGGTTTTCAAAAAGGCAAATAATGCCGGTAGGTCCTGTGGGGACGAGATCACAAAAGATACTGATCCCCTTTTAACCGTTAGAGAAATTGGGTATCCCCAACGATAGGTACATCCTGCAGATTTTATTTTCTCCAAAATTGGCCGCAGTTGAGCTCTTCGCTGTAGAGTAGCTTTTGATAAGTCCGGTAGAATGCTAATCTTCGCTCCTTCATACACTATCTGACCTGCATCCCATGCTTTCCGACTAATCAACTCCCTGTGGGCATATCTGTGTAAACACCCAATTACATCCCTCGGTCTGGACAAATCTGTCGCACGTGGTCCTGGGGCTCTGTGAAGTCTGTCAAATTCGATTTCTCCAAAAGCTATATTGACCCCAAGGTTATGACATATAGTATTTACGGCACTGTATAAATGTTCAGCCTCAATACTTTCCGGAATGCCTCTGAATCTGAGATTATTTCTTCTACTTCGGTCCTCTGCTGCTTCAAATTTTAATTGAACACTTGATGTTTGAGCTATCTGCTCTCTTTCTAAATTAGAGACCCTCTCCTCTATACTACTAAGGGCTGATGTTTCCACATTGACCTTTGCTGTTAAGGCTTGTACCTCAGACCGTATTGATTGCATCTCCTTTCTGTGTCCCTCCTCAAGCCGGGACACCAGGGCCTCCATTTCTTGGCGTGTTGGGAGAGCCTGCATAATTGTTTTCAGGGTTTCTATTTCTTGATGGGTTGGGAGGGCTTGCATTACTGATCTTAAATCCATATCACCTATGGGTTCTTCCAATATTTCCCGGGGTCCCACCTCTAGCCCAGATACAGGCCCAGATACAGGCCCGGTCTGCACCTGACCTATATCCATCGCTGCGTTTGGCGATAATGGGAGGCTCATCCGTGGTGCTGCCATTGGGATCTCAATACCTGCTGTCTCCCTGGTCTCTAATGTAGATGCCCGGGCTGTAGCTGCTCTTGTGTGTGGGAAAAAACTTTTAATCTCCTGTTGGACTGACTCCTTTTGCGTAGATTTTTCCTCTCTCCTTTTCCTAGTGCAGTGCATCCCACTAAAGAGGTAACTTCCAGGTTTTTAGAAATCAATAAAATGAAAAAGGAAAGAGGGCCCCTCTCACTTTCCAATTGTTTCTTAACAGAAGCTCACTGTAAATTTCACTCAATCTTAATTCAGTTTAATAAAGTAATGTAGATTCAACAGTTCCCCAGCAGTTTAGCAGTTTATCATTACCATAAGCACAAAAGCACAAAAGGCACACCTCGCCGTATACTTTCATGCAAAGGAATTACAAGTGCTAACTGTCCACTTAATTTCTCAAAGATCTCAAGATTCAGGGATCTCCATTTTTTTTTAAGTCTTTTCCATTAGTAGTAGATAAATAGGAAGGGAGGGATGGGAGGAGGGGATGGATGGATGGACGGATGGATCTAGGCAGAGAGATGACCTGATGATTGCATAATATCTGCACAGCAAGTCCTATTACTCCCAAGGCTAGTTTCTTACGTTTAATTAGCACTTACGTCCACCTTTATCTCCACTCTCTCTCATAATTATCTCCTCTGTTCCCGTCTCCCTTGTCTCCTTTACTCGCTCCTCCACCTTGCCACCAGACCAGTTGTTTTTTTTCCAATGAATCACGACACAAATAGCAACACAGCAAGACCACAGCAAGACACAGCAGACTCCTCGGATGCCCAGTGGTACTGTCTCAACAAGGACCCAGCTAGTAGCGAAAGTGTTGCAGGGAGTATTGCAGCAGCCCGGTGAAATCAGCAGCACTGTTCGGCAGACACAGCGGGAGTCAGCGGGACTCAGGAGAGACACATCGAGTCTCGGCGGTGCGGCGGTATAGCGGTGTACAGCGGTATAGCGGTGCGGCAGTATAGCGGGAGCAGGGGGTCACGGATCACGGATCAGCTGCCATCGATCTCACGAGCAGGAGGGGGAGAGCTAGCGTACACGTCACGCCGCCATCCGCTTAGCCACGCCCCCCGGAAGTGAGCGCAGTGCCGTACTCTCTAAATTTTAATCAGGTATTAAATAATCAAATAGTTATTTTTTCATGCATGTCTATTGAGAAGTCTTATGTAGATCCAGTCACTCAGTTATCAATACTGCCTTTAGAAGTTGTGCAATCGCAGTCTCCAGTGCTGAAATGGAGACTCCGGAGTACCAAGTGGCAACAACCCTGGCAGATTCACTTTCAGAGCATTTTAAAAGAGCAGCTTCAGCTTAGAAACCATCAGTACTGCAGGAGGTTTTTTTATCTTTATTTTTTTTTATCCACCATGTACTTTCCAAGAATGGTATATATTAGGTTAATATAATTCAATACAGGGCAGCATCTTATCCTGCTTAATTATCAAAAAATAATGCAAGGGTAGATTAAATTTTTCAACATTGCTGCTTCTTTTGTTCTTACATCTAGTGGGGATTGTTTTTATGATCATTTTCACTACAAATGTCAAGACTGTTGCTCAGTTTTATTATAATTATTCATATCATGTAAAAATCTAATTCTGTGAATATAATTTTTTCCATGATAATCCATTACCTTCCCCCTTTTTTTTTAAGGGAAAATCTATAACAATGAGCATATTTTAGATGTATTGTATATGTGAATGGATTTTGCTACACAAAATACTTTATTAATATATGTTGTTTAAAGAATGTTGTTTGTAAAAATAGTTGATCAAGAGCAGCCGTATATATATTAGCAATGTGTACACACTGCTGTTTAGAGTGCTTCAGAAAAGTCATAATTTAGAGTTTCTTTTATTTCAATGAAGATTGAAGGGTTGGTGCAAGACCCCCAATGATTCACAATACACAATCTGGATGTCTTAAGCTAGCCATGCATGGATCGAAATTTGGCAGGTTCAGTAGGGACTGGCCAAGATTCCATCCATCTATGGGCAGGCTGAGCCATCGATCGACTTGGGTACAGCAAGCCTGTCAGATAACCACTAACAGTAATCGTGTTTTGCCAGGCTGGGAAGGCTGCACCCATCCCGCTGGCAGAACACAATAGTGCTGCAAGATGCATTTCCCATCAACACTGACTGGTAAAAGGAAAGAAAATCAAAGTATCATCTATGGGCTTCTTTATAGTGTTTCTGACTATGTTCCAGCATTGTGTAATATTCAGATGGAAATTTTCAAATATGTTTGCTTCATACCAGTATGAAAATGTTACACAGCAAGAAAGTAAATGACAAAATTGCTTAATTTAACCTGTACAATAATAACAGTAGCACAGTGCACTGACACAGTGCTTAAAAGAGAAGTATGGTATTTGCTTTTTTTTTCATACCTAGCTGGATGCAGTATCCAATGCCCAGTGTCCAATTCTGCATCTGTCCTCCACTGGCTCTAACATTGAGAACTGAGCGATCATACAACGCTAATTACTCAGTTCTCACAGCTCTGTGACAGACAGCTGGTGACTGACAGTCACCGGCTCTCTTACTCCCCCTCACACGCACTCACTGGAGTGCTGGGCTGTGGAGGAGGCAGGAGTGACTGGCTCAGGCTCTCAACAACTTGCCTGGAGCCTGAGCTGGGTCTCAGTCCAGGCATGTGGGCAGATCCCAACTATATGGTCACAATTCTTTTCCGAGCCTGGACTGGCTCTGTGACGTCAGTCAACAGCGGCCTTCAGCCGGCTGTCTACTGAAAACAGGTCACAGGAGTGCAAAATGAATTGCACTCCTGTGATTCACGGTAGAAGTACAGCCAAACAAGCTTTGCATTTCTTTAAAGCTGACCCCCCACCCCTTTCACTAGAGTCATATTTGCACATAAGCTTCTTTCATTTGTTATTTAAATAAATATATTTTCTTTTACTTTTTGTTTCCACTTTTTGGTTGTGCAAGGTAATTAAACAAGTGACTCACAGACACAATTTGAGAAGGTTACACTACAAGTGCATTCTCTCTCAGACTGTACAATATCACATGTTCCAGAGTTCCAGCAGTTAAAGAAAGATGGATGTGTCTGCCTTTAGTAAAAAATGGCCACCATGAGAAGAATGGGAAGGAAAAGAAAAAAAGGGTAGGCAGCCTGTTCGTAGATTTGCATTACTAAATATCTCTAAAGGTGCCTTTTTTTTGTAAATGTTTAAGAGTGAACCTTGCAGTAAAAAGCAAGGAATGCCACATATCTTGCCCCCCTCCCCTATACTAAATAGTAGACATGTGCACACTGAAATATTTTGTTTCGAAATGTATTTTCGTCCGAAAAATACATTTATTTAGTTACTCCCGAAATTAGTTTTTATTTATTTTGTTTCATTAAAAAATGCGTTAGTTTGAAAAACCGAAATAATTAAGGTTGAATATGTCATTGAAGGCTTATGGTGTCTGTTGAATGTTCTAAGAAGATTCGACGGAGCAGCTAAACTGAATCGTACATTTCCAGTCAAATGTTCCGCCTACAAGCTATAGTAGAATTCTAATGTTGGATGTCACTAAATAATTATACTTATTAATTATTATTACTAGTCAACCAACATTAGAATTCTTCTATAGCCTATTGGCGGAGCATTTGACCATAAATGTCCACTTGCGGCAACTGCTTCGTCAAATCTTCATGTCGAATCTTTTCTCTCTATGTCGAATAATCTTGGACTAATAGAGTTAGGTTAGGCACATTCAACCTTTTTTGTTGTTGTCTCTATAATGTCAAATCTTTTCTCTCTATTTCAAATCTTTTCTCTCTATGTCAAATCTTTTATCTCTATGTAGAATAATCTTGGACTAATAGAGCTAAGATCAGGCACATTCGACCACAGGTTCGATGGACACAGATCGCTATTGTCAGCATCATGTTGAATCTCCTATCTATATCGAACTGTTATTGCAACAAAAACAAAAATAAAGCACTTGTTTATGTCAGATCTTTCGGTTTTCGGATTCTGCGCGTTCATTATCGTTTGTTAAAATAATAACAAAAATACCTGAAATTTAGACGAAAACGAATGCACATGTCTACTAAATAGCAGCATGTAGAAATTAATTTAAAAAACATGTAGGGAAAAAAAATGTAAATTTACTTACCTTAAAATGTTACTAAACCTGGGACCCTGCATTAACTATATCTGGTCTCCCACAGTACACAGAGCATGGAAATGCAATTATTTTAGTAAATATAAACTGCTAAATACCTTTACTTCTAAGCAATTGGGGCAATACACACCAAACTGAGCATGTGCAGCCTGACTCTGTCTTATCCGGAAATGTTTTGGAGACAATGCAAGAAGGGGGGGATCTGTGCATACAGGATCAAACAGCCTTTATACACAATGCAGGGTATTAACCCCTTAGGTTCTACAGTGAGTATAACAAGCATGCTTTACTGCAAATACAGACTGATTTTACTGTTGTGGGTTTAGTAACACGTTACCATGACTTTCATACTGCTGGCATGACATCATCATCCTTCAAGTGTGATCTTGGGAATACTGCAACACCCAAATCTACAGAGGTTGTTCTCCAGCATAGTGCAGGAACATTTTCTTGTGAGATTTTAGATACTCAGCCTTCCTTGGGATCTTGCTGGAGGGGGCGATGGTGTCGCTCTTAAGGAGGCACCATAGGTAGAAGCCAGGTGTAAGGATTATATAATTAATGTTTTTTTTTCCGACAAGTTTTTATATTGTTGCCTTGCTTTTTACTACAAGGTACAGTTTAATTCCTCTCCAGGCTTAGCCCAGTTGTGTTCTCACAACCTTAAGGCCTCATGTACACTGGACATTTTTACAGCTGCTGTTTGTGGCTTCAGGCATTTATTTTCTCCCCATCATGTTATCCTATGTGTCCATGCACACACCGGCTGTTATCAGCGTTTTTTAGCAGGGGTGTTTTCTGGCTGGAAAAAAAACAGAACTAGTGGATTTGAATAGAGGTCATTCATCTAACTCTGACAAACACTAAAAAATTTTGCTATTCGGTGTTTATGAACATTTTCAAGCCATAAGCTTTTGTGGGAGTATAGTTTTGCTAACAAACGCTAAAAAATCAAACGCTAATTCAAAAATGTTGCAAAACTTGCGTTTTTAATGTGCCATTCTACAGCTAAGGCTACTGGCATTTTTATAATGTCCTGTGTGCATGAAACCTTAAGGATCCTTTATTTTTATTATCTTTGTCTTTTCCCTGATTCTTGTATCCTGAACCACTCCTATAATTACTTGAACCAAACCCAAAGTCTGTGAGCTGGTAGGATCACACAGCCAAGTCTGTCCCTCATGTAATGGACAATGGTGACTACAAGGTGTTGTTACATCTCTGATTCTTCATGTAATACCACATCTACCATTGGTGACATGGATTATTAGCACCTGTCTGTGACACTATGAGGTTGATTTACTAAAACTGGAGAGTGCAAAATCTGGTGCAACTGTACATGGTAGCCAATCAGCTTCAAATTTTAGCTTGTATGATTAAGCTTTGACAGAAAAAACCTGGAAGCTGATTGGTTTCTATGCAGAAATGCACCAGATTTTGCACTCTTGAGTTTTAGTAAGGCTGGGTACACACTTATGCACATTGCATGCGGGTTCCCCTGCGTCCAATTCGCATGACAAGGGAGTGTGAATGGCTCTCAATGCACCGGACCCTCTGCTGCGAGCCACTCTGCACATAGTGTGAACCCAGCCTAGATCAACCCCTATGTTAACCTTATTTTTAAATATATGTGTGCTCACTGCGCTAATGAAAAACACCTGTCTGTGCTGCCACTTACTAGCCAATAAACATTTAAATGAGGTGAAACAATTGTCTATGTAAAAAGATAGAGACAAAAAAAGAAGGAAAGAGAGACAAATAATTCCACAGTAGCGCAATAAATTAATATACAAAACTCCTAAATAATAACATTGTGAAATGATCAACATAAAACACTCATACATGATGAAAAGTAGACATGTGCAAAAGGAAAAAATTTGTTTAGTTTCGTTTCGTTTTAATTCGTTAATTCATTAATTTCGTTTAGTTATATTCGTTAACTTCCTTAAATTAGTTTTCGGATTTCGTTTAGTTTTCTACCGAATTCGAAAAATCGGCCACATTCAAAAATATTTCAACCAAATTCGAAAATATTTCTACCGGATTCGAAATGATTTCAACATGATTCGAAATTGTTTCCAACTGCATTCGAAATGATTTCAACATGATTCAACATTATTTCAACCACATTCGAAAATATTTTGTGACCCGACTTTAGGGCCATGTATCTTTCGGGGTCACTTGGTGCTAGAAACTCCAAATTTGGATATGTTGTAGTGCTAGTACTATTGTGTTTGCATTGGGGTTTCTAGCTATAAGTGACCCCGAGATATGTGGCCCCAAAATCGGGTCGCAAAATGTCATTCTCTGCTCTAATAACTAATAACATTTTGCGACCCGAGTTTGGGGCCACATATCTCGGGGCCACTTATAGATAGAAACCCCAAATTTGGTATGCAAACACAATAGTACTAGCACTACAACATATCAAAATTTGAAGTATCTAGCACCAAGTGACCCCGAGATACATGGCCCTAAATTCGGGTCACAAAATATTTTCGAATGCGGTTGAAATAATGTCGAATCATGTTGAAATCATTTCCAATGCGGTTGAAATAATGTCGAATCATGTTGAAATAATTTCGAATGCGGTTGAAATAATTTCGAATCATGTCGAATTCATTCGTTATATTTCTTTCGTATTCGTTGTAATTTGTTATTTTTTTATTCGGACATTCGGATGCATCCAAATGTCCGAAAGATGCCAAATTCGGCCGAATTTTGATTCGTTACGAAACGAATTGCACAAGCCTAATGAAAAGTGCCCATATGGCATATCCCAAAAACATATACTCCAACTAATGCAAATCATGGTAATACAGTCCAACTTAAAGTGATAAAAAAAGAGTGAAACAAAATTTCATTGATACACCAAAATCCTTCACCAAAGTGATGTGTGCCAATTCCACTCCCTTAAGAATAAAGCTCAACAGATGCTGTTGCCATTTACTCTTGTGTCTGGCAAATATCGCCTTATTCGATTTTATTGAAGATCTGCATTTGCATGTCAATCTCCATCCAGATTAATAAAGACACTCTCCACATGTGGGGATAGAAACTGAAACAGAGCCTTCAATAGTGTAAAAACACCTTAAGGTTACACTGCAATTACATCATAACAGATTCAAAATTGCCTTGTTAAAATTCCAAACATGCAAGGTGACTCAGTGTTGCGATTTCCTCATAGCTTCTTTCGTACACATGGAGTCACCATCTCAGCTTTGCTGTGTAGCCACGTCCCGAGGTGTTTAGTCACTTCGGATTTGGTCACAGGGGGTCTCCATGTGTATGAAGGAAGCTATGAGCAGATCGCAACACTGAGTGACCTGGCATGTTTGGAAGGGAACCAGGGCGATTTTGAATCTTTTATGATGTAAGTGCATTACTTTTAATAAACCGATTACCTTAAGGTGTTTTTACACTATTGGAGGCTCTGTTTCAATTTCTATCCCCACATGGGGAGAGTGTCTTTATTAACCTGGATGGAAATTGATGTGTAAAAGCGGCTCTTCAATAACATCTAATAAGGCAATATTTGCCAGGCACAAGAGTGAATGGCAACAGCATCTGGTGAGCTTTATTCTTAAGGTAGTGGAATTGGCACACATCACTTTGGTGAAGGATTTTGGTGGATCAACAAGATTTTATTTCACTATTTTTTTATTTTTCTTTAAGTTGAACTGTATTACCATGTTGATTTGCACATGTTGGAACAAATATATTTTTTGGAAATGTCATATGGACACTTTTCATTATGTATGGGTGTTTTATGTTGATCATTTCACAATGTTATTATTTAGGAGTCCTGTAGATTAAGTTAGTGCGCTACTGTGAAGTTATTTGTCTCTCTCTCTTTTTTACATTGACATTTGTTTCACCTCATTTACTTCTTTTTAAATCATTTTCAACAGATGTATACAGTAGCTATCATGTAATTAGATATTAACAATGATTTGGTTAAAAAAAATATAGACTACGCCGATATCTTGCTAATCCATCTTCGGTGAATATCAAAGGACAAATTGTCCAACCAATCCACAGTTTTGATTCAAGCTTCCATTCTCTTTCTAGATAGATTTTTTATTTTTTGAGGGTAATTCACCATGTTGTTAAAGTCTAATTTTTAGTTGTTGAGCAATATGTACATGTCTGTGTCTGCTTGAAGCTAGGGAACTATTTATGCATAATTTAACTGGACTAGCAGCAGTGTATCAGGCAGCAGCCATTTCAACTGCTTTGGGCAAACGCATAGGGGGTAATATATCTAAGGAGAAAAGGCAGAACAGACAATCAGTATAAGCAAGGGGAAGGGATGGGGTCAAAGAGCAACCTGAAACAATGGGCTGTCTCTCGCTGGGGTTATTCCTTCTGACTACAAAAAAATATGTGTATATATTTGCTCTTGCAAAGGCTATTATCTGCATGTAAAGACAAACTTCATATTTTGAAGAAAGGCTAAAATATTGAAATTCTAGATAATCTATGATTACAAAGAACAACTACATTTTATTCCAGTTTTGGTCCATTAAGGTTGTATCTAGACTAGAAACTACAATCTTTCTGACGTATTTAGACCTGAAAAATCATATAACAGATTTGAATCTACTTTCTTTTTGCCAAATTTGATACTGTATCAGATATATTTCAAATAGCATTGCACACAGTAATTACCCATAGCATGCAAACAGCAGCATTTAATATTCTTCTGTAAACAGATAAAAACATCAAATTCATTTTGTTGCTTTGGGTCACTACACTAGGAACATCATCATTACTTTTTGCCCTTCCTTAACCTAAAATTTTCCAAAAAATTGGGAAAAAACATTTTTAGTGAACTATCCCCATGACTGTATACAGGAGACATAAGAGCCATATCGAGTGCATGACCACGTGATCAAGTGAAATAGTAACACTACAAATGAAAGGGTATAAGACAGATAATGCGATGTTCACCAATCATTCACTGCAGGTGAATCGTCCTGGAGCATGTTTTTAAAATAACAGTCATTAATTTACCTGCAGTGAATGTTTGATAAATTTCTTATTCATTGCTTTAAAAATGTGCCCCTATATGTAGCATTTCAGTGTCTCAGCTATTAATCATCTGTACATGTATGTCGTTTCTGGTGTAGAAGAAAGGATCCTTGACCAGGCATTGTTACAGTGCAAATTATTTAAGAAGTGATCCTTGACTAGGCAGATTGTTGCAGTGCAGGTTTGGAGAGAACGTGCAGAATAACTATTATAGAAGAGGAGGCACAAACAGATGATATTGTGGTCTATAATATTAATATTTTCCTTTTTTTTCTAATTTATTTTCAAGGAAAAAAATGCCATCCTACTGTGATTCTTTAGCTGCTATAAAGAGCTAAATTATTATTTATTTTGAAAATGATGATGAAACCGTTTTAATGTAAAATAAAACTTAGTAATATATTTTTTTTCTCCCAGATAATGTTTTGCATGGTATACCATTCACAGAGCCTTAACACCGAGGAAACATGATTACATTAAAGGGAATTGCATGAATAATTCATGACATCACATTTTGTAATCCTCATGTTAATAAGCAAGAAACCAAGAGTTTATATTCTGGAAAATATTTTCAAATCATTTTGATTATGTGCATAATGTGGGCTATTAATGCTGGAAGACATTCACCACATTTCCTACTACTGACTAAACAAAAAAAGTGTTGTTTGAAATATTGTCAACTTCCAAACGTAAGCTGAATCTGTACAACAATAAAGGTACTAATGACAACGAAATGCAAACAGATAAATATCACATAGGCAATAACATATCTATCTAAGCAAATATAAACTCATAAAATAGGTGTTAACACGAATCTCTGCCTTCATACTGCAGGAAATAAAAATCACAGTTTATTTTTACAAGCTCTTACCTTTTATTTAAATCAATATTTAAAAATAAAATAACCTCAGGGAGTTATTATTAGATTGAGGGTTATGGTGGTATGGATAGATGAAATTCTTGATGAGCACTGTTTTATCTGCCTAATGCTTTCTATTGCTGCCCATCCTGATTGCACAGAGCTGTCTCGCAGAAGAGGGGACATGATCTTTCTTGCTGTAGTTTCACTTTCACTTATAGGTCTCCTCCCTGTGAATGGGCAGTGAAAGGAGCAGCAGCACACTGATGAGATTATCTCTCTGTTATTCTGCTCTTTCCACCTATCAACAAGATCCCTATTCTGCAGGTCATCCACCTGGCTCCTTGTGCTGTTTCTCTCGCTGAGCTACAACTGTTTAAATTCAATTAAAGCAGAACTAAACCCTCATAATCAACATTAACTACTTTTAATCCTTATGCTGCTAGCATTAGTAAATCAATAGGAAGTTATATTATATTATTTATTTATATATTATATTAACTTGATGTAAATGTTTCTTCACATTTCTCCAATCGCTTCCTGGTTGCCTGCCTAGGCCAAAATTATGTCATACATCCCAGGAGTCTTCATGGGAATTTTTTTTCTTCATCAGGAGGTGGGGGAAGGGAGATTTTCTCAGTTAGGCCCGCCCAGCTCCCTGAATGCCTGAGCTAAAGCCAGATGGGTACCAGGAAGTAAATGCTACACAAATCCATAGCTCCCAATGGTCCGTGATTTCGAAAGACTGTCCCTGATTTGGAACAAAGTCCCTTTGTTCCTTTCTTCCTCACTTGTCTCTCATTTTGGTCTGATCTATATAGTTGTATATTAAATGCATTTTTGCTCCCACTTGTGCTGGTGCTCTAATGTTCACATCTCCTGTACCACAGCTCTTATTTTAACCAATCATTCTCCAAGATTTACTAAAAAAAAAACTTTTTTTATTTTTTGTCTAATAAAATTGAAGTTTATTCTTAATTCTTTTGTATCATTTTTTTCTTAGTTTTTTTAATCATTTGCTGCTTAGAAAACCCCATATGGGGGAAATTCCCTCTGACAATTCTGCGGGTGTGCATTGTCCTTTTCTCTGAATAGTGTCCCCTTTTTATGTTTTTATATATTAAATGCATTTTTAATCTTTCAAAAAGTGTTTTCCAGAGCTAAACTTGTCACCCAATTTCTAAATTGCTAGATTTGTAAATCTCAAAGGCCAATACAAAGGAGTAGTAGTAAAAAAAAGCACTTGTGTGTTTTGCAGGGTGGCACAGTGGTGTAGTGGTTAGCACTCTCACCTAGCAGTAAAAAGGTTTGAATCCCAACCATGACACTACCTGCCTGGAGTTTGCATGTTCTCCCTGTGCCTGTGTGGGTTTCCTCCAGATACTCCGGTTTCCTCCCACACCCCAAAGACATGCAGGTAGGTTACTTGGCCTCTGTCCAAAATTGGCCCTAGTATATGAATGGGGACCTTGGATTGTGGGCTCCTTGAGGGTAGGGACAATTGTAGACACTCTCAGGATGGACTGGTGTCTTTATTCAACCTTACTAACTATGTTTACCTAAAAAAAAAATTCTGTATAATTCTCCTTTAGAGGGTGTGACCGGGGGGGGGGGGGGGGGTGTCCTATGTCTACATACTTTTGCTAATAGGTGTCCGTCTCAAAAAGTTGTGAGGTATGCAAATATACAAATAATCTGTCCTTTTTCAAGATGGCCATAGCTGGCAGTGCTATTGGGGGTGTTTTTCAAAGTGATTTCTCAACAAAATAAAGCCTGGAGACATGGATGGATGAGTTTGCTTTGAATATTAAAAATTAATGAACCAGTTGCTGACCGCCCTATAGCACATTTACTGCTACAGGGCGGCTGCTCTGCACAGGATCACATATATATATATATATATATATATATGTATATATATATATATATATATATATATATATATATATATATATACATTCTATACACAGGCAGAATGGAGAAATATGTAAACAAGGCAGATTGCCATTCTGTCAGTAAGGAGAGCATGGATCCTGTGTTCCTGCAAAGCAGGGACATGCATGGATCTATGCCTTGCTCTAGTAAAAGCACCTCCCACACAGTAAAACACTGGTCAGGCACACAGTTAACCCTTTGATCACCCTTGAAGTTTAACCCCTTCCCAGCCAGTGTCAATAGTACAGAGACAGTGCATATTTTTTTGCACTGATCACTGTAATAATGTCACTGGTCTCCAAAAAAGTATCAAAAGTGTCAACTAGTGTCAGATTTTTCCACCACACTATCGCAGTCCTACTATAAGTCGCTGATTGTCACCATTACTATTAAATAATTGTATTGGGTATGTTCTATAGCAGAAAGAAAAGAATATTGTTTTTGTTTTTCCAAAATTGTCGGGCTTTTTTGTTTATAGCGCAAAAAAATAAAAATGATGTGATCAAATAACACCAAAACAAAGCTCTAGTTGTGGGAAAAAAGGACATAAATTGTATTTATTTGCAGTGCCGCACGATTGTACAATTGTCAATTACAGTAATGCAGTGCCGTATAGCAAAAAATGGCCTGGTTGGGGGGGGGGGGGGTAAATCTTCCAGAGGTGGTTAAGTGGTTAAATAGCATTTTCAGTTTGTGGTGCTCAAATACAGTTTGCAAAGTTCTACTTTGAAAAAATAAAACACGTGCTTGCATACAAGCTCCTATGTGCGCAGTAATGCCAAATCAGCAACATTTTAAACAGTTGGAGGGGTCAGAAGGAAACACTAAAATGAAAGAGCATTAAAAGGGAAAACAATTCCTTGAGAGAGAAAAGGTGAAATGCAGCTCTGAAATTACATTATATATTTTTTTTTATTTGAGAAATATCAGATTTTACAATAAATGATTTAACACAAGAGAGGCAGTAAAGGGTAATCCACTATGAATCAAATGTGTTCTGTATATTTAAGCAGAACACTTGTCCATCCTATGAATAGCACCATAAAGGTACAAAGATTACTGTAGTGTTTTGGAGACTCAGTTGATTACCCTTCATGGAAATCACCTCCGTGCTGGCAAGCTCTAGAATGACAAAGTGACAGACCTCATGCTGCATGCTGGAAGATGTTTTCCATTAGAATAGAAAATTAGCCCAGGAGAAATAAGATTTACATGTCCCCTTGAATTCAATTTAGCATGGCAGAAACATATATTCACACTTCATCTGTTTTAAAACATTCAGGGTACCCATTAGAAAAACATTCCCAGGGACAAATTACTACTTGGTCATTGGTTGCTGATAGATAGATAGATAGATAGATAGATAGATAGATAGATAGATAGATAGATAGATAGATAGATATAACAGAGAGAGGTAGATAGATAGATTGACAGCGAGATAGATAGATAGATAGATAGATAGATAGATAGATAGATAGATAGATAGATAGATAGATAGAATAGAGATAGATAGATAGATAGATAGATAGATAGATAGATAGATAGATAGATAGATAGATAGATAGATAGATATAATAGAGAGAGGTAGATAGATAGATTGACAGCGAGATAGATAGATAGATAGATAGATAGATAGATAGATAGATAGAATAGAGTTATATAGATAGATAGATAGATAGATAGATAGATAGATAGATAGATAGATAGATAGATACATAGATAGATACATAGATACATAGAGAGATAGATATACTAGAGATAGATAGATAGATAGATAGATAGATAGATAGATAGATAGATAGATAGATAGATAAATAGATAGAATAGAGTTATATAGATAGGTAGATAGATAGATAGAATACAGTTAGATAGATAGATAGATAGATAGATAGATAGATAGATAGATAGATAGAATAGAGTTAGATAGATAGATAGATAGATAGAATAGAGTTAGATAGATAGATAGATAGATAGATAAATAGATAAATAGAATAGAGTTAGATAGATAGATAGATAGATAGATAGATAGATAGATAGATAGATAGATAGATAGACTGAATCCTGGCTGTACTTTATGTTCTTTTATTCTTCCCAGTGTTTTCCGGGCAGCATGCATTACCATTCTGCACACCAATTATTACTGTGCAGTATCTCAAGCTGCAATAATTGTATACCTGCACCATCTGTGGCTTCCCTTTAAACAAATCTTCCTGTGGACAGCTCAAGGGCTGTTATGTGAGGTCAGAGGGATCCCCTGCTGAGACAGCCACATATTTTTCTTGTTAAAAGAAACACAAGTTGGCATGTGTATGTCAGAGACGTTCCTTGTGATTAGCATATCCTGTACACAGAAAATAAAAAGAGTATCGGGCATTTACATTTACATGGGGCAATCAAACACAGCACTGGTGTCACGTAACATAAAAATGTCTTACATAGAAAGCTTGAACAGTTTATATGGTAATTATCTAGTTTTATGACTGTACAGGACCTAACTAATAAGGAATAATTCACATGAAAATAGTGCAAGCGCGCCAATTTAGAAGCATATGCAAAATTAGTCTGTTTATTGCATTATTAGCACTCTATTTTTAATGCGACAAAGAAAACAGGACATTGAGAAAAAAAATGAGACATCCTGTTTGTTGCTTTATATATCACGGGGAGGCAGCAAACCAATGCTCTACAATACACGTTTGAATAAAATGTAGCATACACCATCTAAAAAAAGAAAAAAATGGAAAAAAAAAACACACACCTTATGAATCAGTATGTAGTGTTACTGTTGACAAAAGGAATAATGATTGTACTAAAACGGCTCCTTTGGTTCATGAACATGGCAATTACCAGGACCTCTTAAAATAGAAATGTCTTGCAAATAGGAACTACTCACAGTACCATTATGTGATATGTGACAATAATTTAAATTTCATTATATAAGACCAACTAAAGATGACTTTCCAGATTACAGACCATTGGTAATAGGTAAAGCAGCAAAACATTGCTTTTCAACGCAGAATGTTTTAAAGCGCAGCTTTCAGTTGGAGTTTAATTTTCTGTAGCCATTGATTCACATCACATAAAATGATTCTGTTCCCTTCACAAGCCCTCCTCCCACTACAACCATCATTGCTCAAAATGACATCCTAAGATTCAGAGATATTACTATGTCAGTACTAGCTGCCTTGCAGGAAAATTCATCGACTCTTCCAGTCACTGACACACTGTTATTTTTTTTTTCTTTTCTACTTCCCTCTGATCAACTCTTCTTTTATATGCATGTTATGCCCGGTAGGGATTCAACTGCAAATTGTATAATCTCATCCGCTATGCTGCCTTTTTTAGTATTGGCTTGGTATTGTACAAAATTTTGGAGACATGTACAAATTTGTTTAAGGGGCTAGAAAGCATTTTAAAAGCAAACCAGTAGTTTGATGTGTGCCATAGGTAAATGTACAGCTTTCTGTGGTCATGTACTTTAATATTATCCTGATAATGAAGGCTGATCTGCAATAGATTGATATGGGTTTTAGATGGTTTTAATTTAAAATGGAAAGTCCCAGTATATCTAGTACAAGTCAAAATAAACAAGTACTCATCTCCCACGGTGCCTTTGTAAATAACAGATGTACTCACATCCAATTGTTGCACCTGGTATAGTTAAAGCCTGTGGCGGCCACTCATAAGGGGTGCAGGGCGCCGGATGCATAGATTTCTTTGGGGTTTTTTTTTTTTTTTTTTTTAAGTCTGAGGCTCTAATTGGCTTCAAAAAGGGTAGGCTCAGGGCGCAGGGCATCCCCCCCAGAGCCCACCTACTTGTGTGACATTATTAATTATTATTCTCTATTTTCTTCCTGCTTCTCCTCCCGGCCAATCAGGAAGTGAGTCTTAAGACCGTATTGGCCTGGGAGGAGAAACGACAGGACTGGTCAATAGGTGAAGCAGGGGGAAACTGCAGAGAAGGCGAAGCGGGGGAAGCCGCCAAAGCCACCCGCGAAAATGCTGAGGAGGAGAAGCAGGGGGAAGCCACCACTGGTTAAAGCCCAATTCCAGGAATGCCATCTGTCCTCCAGTCCTCCTTTTTATAATTATGCGCATATTTACCTTTTTTTTTAGATGCCCTTTCCATGGTCAGGTGTCATGGCAGGGCCCTCTTTGCCTCTTCTCTTGTTCTGGGTGGTCTTCAATGTTGCAAACAGCAGTGCTGATGTAATGATGTCAACACCATTCTGTGCAACATTGTATGATAGAATGAGGTTCAATGATGTTGCTTGTGATTCAGCCCAAAAGAGGTTTGATGCTGGTCTGTAGGGACAACACCGAGGAGAAGTTGAGTATTACAGTGAAAGTAGATTTTTTTTATTTGACATATTGCTAGGCAATATATATTTTTTTTTGTTTGTTTCATTTTTTTCGGCTTAAGGCTAAACAAAATGCAATAATGGCATATGGGGATTGATTGTATTTAATGGTCACGCTATAAAACTAATATGTGCACTGCAAGTAAAATCTGAACAAGTTGGAGTTATAGGAAATTTTTATTTTATTTTAATTTTTTCTCACAGGATTCTTCATAGTTACTATTATTATTAGCGCGATATACCACTTCGTAAGTTTTGTGAGAAGACAACTCAATGCTACTATTGTATATGGAGGGATCGCCAAAAAAACAGGAGATTTTCAGGCAAATATGTTTTTATTGAGAGGTACGAGAGTACAATATCAAGAGAAACATGCAACCATGTACACAGAGTTTCATAACACATGTAAGGGAATTTCATCCAGTAAGGAAGACATTGAATCTTATAAGAAAGGAAATCTTGTGGAAGTACATGGGTGGCCTAAAAATGGAAAAAGAGGGAGAAAGAGAAGACATTGTGGATTGAAGATAACATAAGGGAACAAAGGGAAGCGCACAACTAGGGCAGTAAAACATTTTATTAAACTGAAAAGATAAATATAAAATGCACACACATTAACCAGATTAGGTGTACGACTTTAAACAATCCATATAGATCACAGAAAAATCCTGGCCAGGGATACAACTTGTTTCATAATGGTCTCTCTCTCATTGCAGACTGTGCACTCCCAGCTGGGGGCTGCTCCACAGCAAAGTCCACAGAGCACTGTCACATGTGCAGGATTGCTGGTTATCCCCCTATCAAAGGTCCCTGGTTGCTCTTATGACATGCATTTCAGGGGCATATCCTCCTTTCTCAAGTCTTATGTTTTCAAGCATGTGCATGAGCCTAGGGAGAGCTACAGATCAACTAACCCAGGGAAAGATCATACAATATGTCAGTGTTCTATGAAGCTGATTATAAGGATACTTCTGAGTGGAAAAACAACTCTTTTCCTATTTCTGGATTGAAGATAACACTTTCCTGAAGGTTTACTATAGGAACAGATCTATTTCTTGCTCAAAATGGCACCCATTCTGTATACTACAGCCAATATCCAGACAACTTTGTTCCTATAATATATGAAGTGATTGATTCAGTGGCAGCTTAAGCTCAAGTTCTAGTACATGTAATTTTCATTTAAAATATTACAATCTTTAAGAATATGTGATAATATAACAATCATATACTCTCTCTTACCATTCTCCGGTCAACACAGTCTTGACCTTTTTACAATTCTTCTGTTTTAAGTATTTAATAGGGTAATATCAACTGCTGCTGTAGCTATTGAGGCAGACTCAGCTGAAGGGTCTTCAAGCTGCTTTTTAGGAGATGCAGACTTAAGTATTCTGCTACAGATAGCACTGTGGACGTAGGGGTGGAGCTAAGTAGGGTTGGGTGAACTGGGCCAGGTTTCTGCAGGAGGTTCCATAAACCCAGCGGGAAGTCTGTAAACACTGAACTTAGTGATGAACCCCATTGCAATCTATGTGAACCAAATCTTCTCTGCCACTTTTCAAGGCTCATGTGAAGTTATTGTTAAAAAAGGATGTGGGTACAGGGCACTGTCAGGGAAAGTATTGATTAATGCAAAAAAGCAGGGAAATACAGAAATCCTTTAAATACTATGTTTGGGGAGCCTTAAAGCTGCAAATGCTGTTACGAAACAGCACAATGTAGTCCTTTATAAGTGAACAACAGGGGAAAAAACAGTGTGGGATTTCTCTTAAAATTCAAATGAGATACTTTTTCAGGCATGCAGCCTGGATGGCTAGAATGAGGAGGCATGTGCCCCCCCCCCCCCCCATCTGAGCTAGACTAGGCCACATGCCTTTATATAGTTACATAGATAGATAGTCTGGTTGAAAAAAGACATGTCTAGTTCAACCAATAAAAGGGGGAAAAAAGAAAACAAATGATAGAAAAGAAAATAGGGTGGATACTTTGCCCCTACATCCAGTCCTCAAGATGAAGTTGATATCCCCCTTTAAAATAAGGGGGATCCAAATATCCAGGGCTTCCCCAGGGCAATCAGTATTAGTACCCCTTAATACTCATTCCACAAAAAATGGAAATGCATTTCTAAATAAAAAATTTTTTAAAGATCTCCTGTAAATCAATCATCAGTCACAATGACCTGCTGCCCAATAATGTTTCCCCACTGCCACGACAACCTACCACATTGTTAGGTTGCCCCACTGCACTACCATCACTAAATGACAGATCCTCATATAGTGTTTGCAAACAATAGCCCCAGAGACCCTGGGTGACATCACTGACTAAACATCGGAAATCTGTCATTTGTCATGGTGGGAGGGAAACATTATCAGGCAGTGGGTCATCATGATTGATCTAAATTTCTGGATGGCTTGATTGATGTTGTCATTACATCAGGGGAAATTATTTTTTTCAACAATAACGGATTTTTTTCATAGCATGAGTGTCTTTATTTACTTTTTACTCTTTGTTGGAATGAGTAAGGGTTACTAATCTATCCCTGTACCTATTCCCCTTTGGAGGGGGCAAATATCTTGGAGGGTCTTATTGTAAATGGGTTTTCAGATTGCCATAAATCCCCCCACATACCCTGGCATCCTCTTGGGGACCAGATGTGGTGAAGAGGCCCGTGTCTCTCAACAATGAGGCCCTTGTCCCTCAAGGATAAAACTTCAACCAGACAACTCAGACTTCCCCACAAAAAGTTAAAAGACATCCTGACTGTGAAAAAGTCCCAGAAATGTAAACATTGGCCCTTAGTGTAAATCCAACATCAATCACATCATCCAACAATGTAGATCGATCATCAATTGTGATGACCCACCGCATAAAGATGCTTCCTCATTGCATTCCCTCAATGCATGCCAGAGCTGCTACAATGAAAACAATAGATTTGAGCATCCTGAGTGACGTCATCAAATATAGTCATGACCATATTTGGTCACTGATGTCACAATGTCCCCTGAATCCTTGACTGCTTTGAGGGTGAACTGAGCAAACATCACTAAACTGTGAACAGGTTGGGTTGATCCCTGGTCCTAAATACTGCCTTTTTATCCTAAGACATGTAGAACCATTAATCTGGTGTAGACTCTATGACTTCTTTTGATTACCATCCATTATTTCTTTGAATTCTAACTATTTTTTTTAGATACAGTACTTCTTAGCATTCTCTAATTTGGAAGTTGTGTATCATATACTGTAAATTTAAAATAGATGTAATCTGTAGTTGAAAAAGATAGATATGTAGCAATATTTGTAATAAATTGAAAAGGGGTTATATTCTCTCAAATTGTCCATGGGATTGAGATGATGCTACTTGCTATCCACCAAACCATGCTCTATGTCAGGAAATGTACTTCCCTATTGGTCCATTTATTTGATTACTAGGAAAAACACTGGTGGAATGGCCATTGCATGCTCAGCATGTTGGAAATCAACTAGTACACAAGTGAACTGATTCTTCCAAATGAATCAAAGGTGAATATCCAGTAAACATAGACAGATGTGAATCTGGGTTCAGCTGGACCAGTTAAACCATTATCATCATTTATCAGTTTGGTTGAGGCAGCTAGACAAATGTAATCTACCACTGTGTAAATACATTTACTGACTTTTGTTGGTTATATATATATTTTCTTTTTCACATAATCATTATCATTGAAGAAAAGTTTCCTATAGTTCATTAAGCAGCCTTTGTTTTTACAAAAAACAGCATATAAATCTCACCAGCAGAATTGATTCCAAATATTAACTGACTGAACTGGCATCATTCTCAAGGTGTATGCAAAATTCACAGTAGTGATGACTGTTCCTCTAGCTCGAACTACCAGTAACTGTCTATCTCATCCAATGGTAAAGAATAACTTCTGCTTAATTTAGATTCTACATTCTTGGGGAGCAGTAATGGAGTAATGCTTCCATTTGATTGATTTGTTGAGATATCCTGGGATTCAGGCAGACTGCTTATCCATGGAAAGAGTACAGTAAGAGGGCTTCCTATCACTGAAAGGTCCACATAAATGTGAGGTTTTCTCTTAGATCTGTGGCTCAGCACACATTTTTCTTCCCAATACATACAGTGTGTAGTGCTATTGTGCTTATTTTGAATCAGATGCCTGATTTGACATGTTTTAAAATATGCCGATACTTTAAATACCTAATGACAAGGGATCCTGCCTGTGGAGGACTTTAATAACATCTTTGGCTATGCAGATCCGCAGTCTTGATCTGAATGTAGGATCAGCCAGCATATTTTTGTCCCAAACAGAATTAGTAAGAATGATCTTCAGAAACTTTACATTTGCAACAAAGTTTGGCATCGAGTGTGCTCAATACCAATATCTCTCAAACATGTTATTTTCCTAGGATTGCAGCAGTGTCTTGCTAACACATTTTTCATAGTGGATGCTGGGAAATTCTTGTAAGCTAACTTTATAGTATTATACAGCTCCAAGCTATCTTAACCTAGGCTGTGCAGCAAAATGGCTATTTTCTGATCCTTTGGGTATTAAAAAGCATCAGCTGCAGTGAGATATAACACTAGTATTTATTACCCTAAAGCCCAGTTTCCAGAGACTATTAAAGTATTTGGCGATTTAAAATACTTCATGTCTGTTAGGGACATTCTTCTTATATATATGTATTTCTCCCCTTAAAGTACAAAGTATATTCTTCTTGGAAAACCCCCAGATTTCTGGCCCTAGAGTTAATCCAACTCTGAAAAGCTTGTCAAGACAAGAGGAGAGATTGGAACTTTCGAGTGAATATAACTCTTTTTAGCACAGGAAGAGATCAGTACCTTGCATAAAATGGTGCTCAGTGGATTTATGCAATTACAACCACCCAACATTATCGCAAAAAATTAAATTACATGACTTACTACTGGCTTTCTATTAGCTAGAACTTAAAAGTACACTACAGTGAAGATGGAAGATGAATAGTTGAAATGTACAGCAATCAGCCATAACTGTATGACCACTGACAGTTTGAGTAAATGACATTGATTATCTTGTTACAATAGCATCTGAAAGTTAATGGGATATACAGCAGGAAATAAACATGTTCTGGCGCCAGTCTGATGTCATTTGCAGACCGGTTTCACCCAATGGTTTCATCACTTCCGAACTGTTTGCATTTAAGATTAGAAACTATTAGGGAGGATCTGAAGCACAGAATACATAGGTTGACTCTGCGTTCCAGTACCACAGCTCCAGTGTCACACCACAGTTCCCGCCACAGTTCTCAATTCCGGTGAGTTATATTCCAGGGTGGTTGGACGACAGTTGGAGGATCTCCCCATAACCACAGATCTTGTTTTCAGGTCTCCAACAAGATGATAGTTTGACAATTACTCAGTTCATTAATTGTATATCACTTTTTGAGATAGATAAAGCTTTCTTTTGGTGATATTTAATAATGGGTTGTCCTTAGTTTCTTTTATAAAGCAAAATAAAAATGCCCAGATAGTAAAACAAAAAAACCCCTTATTGGAAAGTAGACACCCCAAAGTGATATTTTTTGCTGCTTTTATTGGAAATAAGCCACTTCCAGACCATCCGCCGCAGTTTTACTGCAGCAGGTTGGCTCGGCTGCACAAATCAATGTTACCTTTGCATTTTAGCCTCTAGGGGCACACTCGCCCGCAGAGTGTGCCTGGAGCCAATGCTAGTGCCTGGCGGGTGCAATGACCGCCGGGCACCCGCGATCGCTCATGACAGAGCGAGAACCGGGATCTGTGTGTGTAAACATACTCTCTTCCCGTAGTGAGTCCCATCCCCCCCCTACAGTTAGAATACACCTAGGGAACACAGTTAACCCCTTGATTGCCCCCTAGTTTTAACCCCTTCCCTGCAAGTGACATTTATACAGTAATCAGTGCATTTTTATAGCACTGATCATTGTACAATTGTCAATGGTCCCAAAAGTGTTCAATTTGTCCACCTCAATATTTCAGTCCTGAAAAAAAATTGCAGATCACCACCATTACTAATAAAAAAAAAAATAATGAAAATGCCATAAATCTATTCCCTATCTTGATCAATATACGCTTAATGCAATTTTTTATTTTTTTTTACCAAAAATATGTAGAAGAATATATATCGGCCTAAACTGAGGAAAAAATTAGTTTTTTTGAAAAAAAATGTGGGATATTTATTATAGCAAAAAATAAAACATATTGTGTTTTTTTCAAAATTTACGCTCTCTTTTGTTTATAGCGCAAAAAATAAAAAACACAGAGGTGATAAAATACCACCAAAAGAAAGCTCTATTTGTGGGGAAAAAAGGACGTCAATTTTGTTTGGATACAGCACCTGAGGACTGCGCAATTGTCGGTTAAAACGACGCAGTGCCGTATCGCAAAAAAATGGCCTGGTCATTGAGCAGCCAAATTTTCCAGGGCTGAAGTGGTTAAGAAACATGCTAGTATTGAGGTGGTTAACGTGTGTGGCCATCACAGCTAAGAAAAAGCACAGAGCTTCTCCAATCATCTCTGTGCCTTTAGCCAATGCTCTCTGCTACCTAATGGCAATGTGCTCTCTGCTACCTAATGACAATTGTATGTTCTCCTGGTGCTCTGTGAATTTTATAAATGATCACTTAGAATGGCGGCACTCCTGCCTAACTATATGCCTAAGCCATACCTAAGGGTTAGGAAGGAATTTTCTTTCCCTTATGGGAAAAAGTCCTTACTTTTGCCATGATCAGTGTTGGTGTATGTGTGTGTTAACAATATAACTATATAATAAATAGATCCCATATTTTTTTCATCCTATTGTCATCTATTGTACATTTCATATGGGAGAAATATTCTCTAATATAGGTGGTGGATGAGAAAGGGAACCATCTCTCCCGTGTGCATTTCCAATGCTGGTTGCAAAATGATGTGACATTTTTTTTCCCATTGTTGTTTATTGCGTGAAAGGCTATTACTATAGAAAAAAAAAATGAATATACTAACAGGGAGAAGATATATTTGCTAGATACTCACACCTGATAAAATTATGTTAGGTGCAGAATTCCTGATGGATTGTAAATCTCATATTTGCAATGCAAGCAATGGGAAAACCCACCTTGTACTGGAATGTCAGCTTTCACAAAGCGTTGTTGCCAGTTAATACCTTTTTAATGCTTCAAGAAATGTTATTGTGTAAGGCTGAATGAGTGCATTTTATATGTTTTATCTTTAATGCAACCGAAGAACCATGTTTTTTTCCTCAAATAGCACATCCTGTTAGTGTAGCCTTGGAGACCAGATTATTACAGACAAAGTGTAAGACAATTTTATTACTAGCATTGCTGAATCTCACTCTTTTAATCAGCAACACAGCTCACTAAATAGTGTCTAATGTTTATTGCTTTTAACTGGATGTATACTGTTCTGAGGGTACGCCAGGAACCAATTATCATAATTATACCTGTTTCTATGGAAACCCTCAAGTCTATCAGTTTTGATTCATTATATTGTTATACCTTCTAGCACTTTCTAATTATTAGGTGCCCATATAAAAGTCTCAGTTACTGCTGTTACTATAGAAATGAGCTCAATATAGAAAACTCTCAATGTTTAACTCTTAAGCAATCGAGTGACACTGATAGCTGGTGCATCACTACAATGAGAACTTAAAAGGGTAACAGAAAAAAAGGGGAAAAAAATCTTTTAAAGGCAGCATCAGATGTTGGCCTAAACATGAGAGTACCACTGCTGGTGCAAATATAAATGTGTTTGCTTGTGTGTGTGAGCATGCTTGTGTTGTTGTTTCATTTCATTTTGTATTTCTTGCCGAGCATGTAAAAAAAGGGAAGTGTTGGACTGTGAATACAAATGCAAATAGGATAAGTATAACAAAGAATAGCTTCCCGGGATGAAACATGACTTGACAAAGCGTGCATTTCTTAAGGCTACAAGCCTGCTAATAAATGGTTGCAGGAATAGATGTTCACATTTTCTCTCATTTGGAGTGAGCTTTGGATCTGCATAGGGCTTTAGTAAAATACAAACACATGATCCCAAGCTGAGAAACCTATCTTGGTAAACAAAATCAGAGGTTATTTGAAGTTAAAATCATTTGTAGTATCACTTTACATTTCAATTACCAAACAACAACTGATTTATATAATACTCAAGGTTTATTGAGTATGAAAGTATAAAAAAAACTGTTACATTTTTATTCGTTGCATATTACTTTTCATTCTTTTATTGTGTAATAGGGTTACCTAACATATACATATTAGAGAGTTACAGTGCCTTAAAAAAAGTATTCTTATCCCTTGAAACTTTCCACAATTTGTCAGTTTAGGTGGATTGCCTTGTCTTGGTAGGTTTGCAGTTGTGTCATACTCTTTCTATTTTCGGATGATGGATTGAACAGTGCTCTGTGAGATGTTGAAAGCTTGGGATATTTTTTTACAACGTAACAATGCTTTAAACTTCTCCACAACTTTATCCATGACCTATCTGGTGTGTTCCTTGGCCTTTGTGATGCTGTTTGTTCACTAATGCTGCGTACACACGTAGCCGACTATCCGGCGGACTTCCCGCCAGACTTTCCGAATGGGCTACTTGCCCACACACGGCACTTTTTCAGAGGACTAATACGGAGTACTAAGTCCGCCGTACTATCCGCCGTACTTTTGAAATGAACGGACTCGCCCACACACACGGAGGAAAGTCCGCTCATTTTGAGCGTGTCTCCAGGTAGGCGGGGCCCGCAAAGGAGACGTCGCTGGCCCCGCCACCTGGTATGGACTTAAAGGGGAACCCCAACGCCAAAAAAAAATGGCGTGGGGGTCCCCCCAGGTCCACATCAGACTCTTGTTCGAGCACGCTACCCGGCCGGCCAGGAAAGGGGGGGACAAGCGAGCACCCCCCCTCCTGAGCCGTACCAGTGCCCTCAACATGGGGGGTTGCCTTGGGGAAGGGGGGGCGCGCGGCCCTCCCCACCCCAAAGCACCTTGTCCCCATGTTGATGAGGACAAGGGCCTCTTCTCGACAACCCTGGCCGTTGGTTGTCGGGGTCTGCGGGTGGGGGGCTTATCAGAATCCGGGAGCCCCCTTTAATAAGGGGGCCCCCGGATCCCGGCCCGCACCCTATGTGAATGAGTATGGGGTACAATGTACCCCTACCCATTTACCTGTAAAAAAAAGTTAAAAAAAACACAACACACAAGGGTTAAAATAGTTTATTGCACAGCTCCGGGGGTCTTCCGTCTTCGGGGGTCTTCTCGCCAGACTCCTCCGCTATATTCTTCTAGCTCTTTTACTAGCGGCGGAGCACGGCTTTCTTCCTCGCCGCCGCCCTCTTCTTCCGACTTCGGGGGTCTGTGTGCAGCTATTCCTCACATGTGTGGTGCGATCGCTGTTTATGTCTGCATATGGGACCAATGTTTGCGTTCGCCTTTGCATGTGAGCACGGGGGGACCGAGGAGCACTTTAATTTTTTTTTTATTGATGGGACACTCGTACGCTGTGACAGATGTTGATCGTCTACTGGGCAAATGTAGACAATCTAGTAGGTTTACTGACAGATGTAGATGTTGCAATGGCATACTATTGCAGTTGTTTTTGTGCACTGGTACACCGGTGGAAAAGTCCAGCAAACTCAAGTCCGTCGGACAATCCGCCCGTGTGTAGCCTCCGGCTGACTTTTTTTTACCCAAAAGTACAGCGGACTTAGAAAGTAGTTTTGCACTCCAATCTTACCGCCGGACTCGCATTTCGGTGGACAATCCAGCCGTGTGTGTGCCAATCCGCCGTACTTTTGAAATGAACTGACTTTTCCCGGGAGCTACCTGGGAGCATCATCTGGGACTGTGACATCATAATAGGTGGGGACATCATCCGGTCATGTCCCTATATAAGTCACAGCGTGCAGCGTCCCTGCCATTGTGAGCGGAGGATGCGACAAGGCAACATCTTAAGAGAAGAAGAGAAGAACAGAAGACGGCGACAGCGGCGACAGCGGCGACAGCGGCGACAGCAGACTGGGCCACCTCCTGTAAAAGAGCTAGAAGAAGGTGCGGTGGCCCAGCAAGAAGAACCAAAGAGGGGGACAAGACCCCCGAAGTCGGAAGAAGAGGGCGGCGGTGGCGAAGAAGAAAGCTGGGCTCCTCCGCTAGCAAAAGATCTAGCAGAAGATAGCAGAGGAGTCCGGCGAGAAGACCCCCGAAGACGGGAGACCCCCGGAGCTGTGCAATAAATTATTTTAACCCTTGTGTGTTGTGTTTTTTTTTGCTTTTTTTCACAGGGGAATGGGTAGGGGTACATTGTACCCCGTACTCATTCACATAGGGTGGGGGGGCCGGTATACGGGGGCCCCCTTATTAAAGGGGGCTCCCGGATTCCGATAAGCCCCCCCGCCCACAGACCCCGACAACCAATGGCCAGGGTTGTCAGGAAGAGGCCCTTGTCCTCATCAACATGGGGACAAGGTGCTTTGGGGTGGGGGGGCCGCACGCCCCCCTCTTCCCCAAGGTACCCCCCATGTTGAGGGAACACAGCCTGGTACGGCTCAGGAGGGGGGGCCGCTCACTCGTCCCCACCCCCTTTCCTGGCCGGCCTGGTAGCGTGCTCAGATAAGGGTCTGATTTTTCGGCGTAGGGATTCCCCTTTAAATCCATACCAGGTGGCGGGGCCAGCGACGCCTCCTTCGCTGGCCCCGGCTACCTGGAGACGCGCTCAAAATGAGCGGACTTTCCTCCGCGTGTGTGGGTGCGTCCGTTCATTTCAAAAGTATGGTGGATAGTCCGGCGGACTTAGTACACCGTATTAGTCCGCTGAAAAAGTGCCGTGTGTGGGCAAGTAGCCCGTTCGGAAAGTCCAGCGGACAGTCCGGCGGGAAGTCCGCCAGACTAAGTCCGCTGGATAGTCCGCTACGTGTGTATGCGGCATTAGTAATTTTCTAGCAAAACCTGTAAACAAGTGTCAGAAGAAGGCCTGGTCTTAAAGCTAATGCCTGAAGTTGCTCCTTGGATGTAGGGCCTCTCTATGTGGCTAGGCAGTGAACAAATCTCACACATGTGGTATTGCTATACTTAAAAGAGTAAGGAGACAAGACAGGAGTAAGGGCATCCTTAGACCATTCCCCCAGACACACCACCTCATGACTCCAAGTTGCACCCTCTTATCCTACCTTTTGTTATACCCTTTTTTTCTTTACCCCTTCACTTCACCTTGTGATTTCTCCTCTTCAGAATAGTCTCTCTCAAGGCTTGTACCAAGACCTTTGTCCTGAAATTCTGAAATTTTGTCTTATGCTCTTGCTTACCATTAGAATGTGACCAGCCCTGGAATATGTGCTTAATGTAAACATCTATATATAGGATCCTACGGATAGGGCTTCTAAATCTCCAGATGACTCTATTCCCTTGCTGTAGTGACTGCTAGCATTCTCCATTTATGTTAGTGAGAACTTTGTTCCCTTCTTCCTTTAACTGCAGTTAATAAAAAGAAAAATCTTGTACAAATGCATGCCACCCAAGTTTTTTGAGATGGCAACGAGGGTCATCTATTAGCAAAAGTATGTACAGTATAGATCATACCAAAATGAGGGACTATTGAGGAGGAAAGAGGGACAGAGGGACTTTGTTCAAATTCAGGGACAGTCCCTCGAAATCAGGGACAGTTGGGAGCTACAGTATGGAAATGTATTGTTTCTTTACACAATTAACTATAGACTATATTTGGACATGAAATTCAATAAACCATTTAGAGAAAAAATTCAGAATCTATAAACATCATTCATATATGATTAAAATGCTGTGCAGGCACCACAAATCTATGTAAAAGGTATACAATTGCCATAGAGGCACACAGAGAACTAGAGTCACAGAGCAACCTAAACAGTGCAAATAATAGCTTTAGCTATTGATTTTGCACTCTGAGGCAAGAGGAGGCAGAATTAGTAATTAGTGGTTCGGGCATCAAACATACACTGTCACAGCATAGCACTGTCTATGGGTTTTACACTGAGCCCAAGGTACTTTGCTGAAACACTCCTGAGTCCTGAATAAAGGAATTTTTCTGGCCTTGATACTATGTAAACCCCCTTATAAAGACAATTATTTTTTTGTCTTAAAGGAATAAAATCAACATTAAAACCTAATTAATAAAATCTCAATCTCTAAAGTTGAAGTTGGAAGAGCTCTTTTTTTAATTTTTTCACATAGTGAAAATTTATTTTGTAAGTAGGCTAGTCTACTTATATTTTATAGCAGATTCTGTATTGATTTTTTTGAATACTCTATTTGGATTTTTTAACCACTTAAGGACCAAACGTCTTTCTGAGATTTGTTGTTTACAAGTTAAAAACTGTTTTTTTTTGCTAGAAAATTACTTAGAACCCCCAAACATTATACTTTTTTTTTTTATAACACCCTAGAGAATAAAATGGATGTCGTTGCAATACTTTCTGTCACACCGTATTTGCGCAGAGGTCTTACAAGCGCACTTTTTTGGGAAAAAATACACTTTTTTTAATTAAAAAATAAGACAACAGTAAAGTTAGCCCAATGTTTTTTTATATTGTGAAAGATAATGTTATGCCAACTAAATTGATACCCAACATGTCAGGCTTAAAAATTGCGCCCGCTCGTGGAATGGTGACAAACCTTCAAAATCTCCATAGGCGACATTTGAAAAATTCTACAGGTTATATGTTTTGAGTTACAGAGGAGGTCTAGGGCTATAATTATTGTTCTCACTCTACCAATGGCGGCGATACCTCATGTATGTGGTTTGAACATTGTTTTCATATGCGGGCGCTAGTCATGTATGCGTTCACCTCTGCACGCGAGCTTGGCAGGATGGGGCGCGTTTAAAATGTTTTTTTTTATTATTTATTTTATCTTTTATTTTTTATTTTTACACTGTTCTTTTAAAAAAAAGTGTCACTTTTATTCCTATTACAAGGAATGGAATAGAAAAAAGCATGACAGGACCTATTAAATATGAGCTCTGGGATCAAAAGGCCTCAGATCTCATATTTACATTTAAAATACAATAACAAACAAAAATGTTGTAATTTGAACAAAAAAAGTCCCTTTAAGAGCTATGGGCGGAAGTGACGTTTTGACATCACTTCCGCCCTGTAATGGTATGGAGATGAATGGGGGCCCTTCACTCGTCTCCATACCCAGAAAGGATCTGATCACCGCCGCGGTCAGGGCCGTCTTTAATATTGATTGGGCCCTGGGCAAAAATTTTCTTAGGGCCCCCCATGCAATTTCACTCTCCACCTTCTCTGAGACATAAAATAAATAGCAGCTAGACTTAAAATCAGTTTACTGTATCAGATCACCCAGCGATTGCGATTGGTTGCCAGAGGTTACAGCATATCATTACCACTCACTGACTGGTGGCTAGAGGTTACACCACTCCTTAAGCTCACGGATTAGTTGCTAGAGGTTACAGCACATGATTTCTGCTTTTTGATTGGCTGCTAGAGATTACTGTACAGTAATGCTGCTCACTGGTTGCTATAGGTTACAGCACATCATCTCCTAACTGCATCGGGGCATGATATACATATGAATACTGCCTTTATTTACATATCAATTCCGTTGGCCTCAGCTATTTACATATGCATGTCACTGCTATTTACATATGACTGCCGGTAATTTACATGTAAACACAGGGTCTGCAGGTGAGTCGTCTGTACACAACAATAGGGCAGAGCTGGGCAGCATTAGTAGCAGCACTTCACACTGAGATATCGGGACACAGCACATGACTAAAACTTCAAGGTACAAGGGAATGTAAACTGGGATAGTTGGCAAGTATGAGGCAGCTGCTTTGGGCCCCACAACAATGACAGGGCCCAGGGCAGCTGCCCCTTTTGCCCTTCCTTAAAGACAGCCCTGGCCGCGGTGGAAGGGGGGCTCTTTCCCGCTGCCGATTAAAAGGGATCTCGTACTGCTCCCAGTCAGCCGTCTTCAGGCCCTGCCAGCCCTCATGGCTGCAGCTGCCCGACTCCACTGCCCATGACATTGCAGTCCTCACCACTGGCTCTGCACCCATCTCTGACTGTTTCCTCTCAGTCCTCTCAGGCAAGCCTCCCCAGTCCTCCTGACTGCACATGTCACTCACCAGCCCTCCTGGCTGCAACCGGTGGTTCCCCCCTGAAGACTTGCCCAGCAGTACTAGCTCCTGCTGTCCTCTCTTGCTCCTCTTGTGCCTCCTGTCCAGAACCTTTACGCTTTCTAGAAGGGCTCTGTCCTGCACTGGAGACCCAGGCCCAAGACCCTAGACACCCTAAATATACCTACACTCACAAAAAGAATCCTAATCTAGCACCTACCTATGTAGAAGGTGCTACATATGCACATTGAGTGACTTTTATGTATACAGATAAGGCCATTCTTCTTGTATAGCACTTTATGAGGTTATTACATTTATTTATAGTACATGTGCTCGAGTATGCACATTCAGCATTGATTTTGTTTATTTTTGGTGGAGTTTATATTGTGTTTCCTTTATTTATTCACAATTGCATTAATCATTTTCTGTGTGTGTATGAAATTTTGCGGTTTTGCACACGTTTAAGGCCACATGAACACTGGACGTTATAAAAATGCCAGTAGCGTTAGCTGGGGAAAACTGTAGCTGTAGAATGAGTTTTGCAGAGTTTTTGCATTAGCAGTTTTCAGTGTTTTTTTGTTTTTTTAGCTGTAGCATTTTTTAGCTATAATGTTTTTTAGCTTTTTTTAGTAAAACTGTACTCCCACAAAAGCTTATGGTTTAAAAACACTGATAAATGCAGAATAGCCAAGTTTTTCAGCGTTTTTAAGTTTTTATCAGAGGTAGAGCGTTTTTACAGCTGAAAAACTCCTCTTAAAACCCATTAGTTCTGGAGGGTTTTTCCAGACAGAAAATGGCAATGCCAAAAAACGCTGATAACAGCCTATGTGTATATGGACACAAGAACATGCTGGGGTGATTACTGGCTGTAGAAAAATAAATCTCAAGCCAAAAACAGCAGCTATAAAAGCACCCAGTGTGCGTGAGACCTTACTATTGTAAGAATTGTATACATCTAGCATCATGGGAATGAGCACTGCCTATATATATATATATATATATATATATATATATATATATATATATATATATATATATATATATATATGTAACGCTGACATCCTTGTTTATTGATGTGATTATACATGCTTTAAGGTAAGGTATATGGACATGATTTCGTACTAGAGCCATCTAGTGACCAAATATGGGTAACACACCTGTTTATCTTTACCTCAGAACAACCTAAAGACTTGTACAGGAAGTGACTGTTTGTTTGGATTCGGAAGGTTGACCTTGTTACCCAGGAGTCCATGTGACCCATCCATGAACACTCTCTTAAGCAGTGCATGCTGGGTAGGGAATAAAAGGGACCAGAGCGGCCATTTTAGGTCTCTTGGAATCACGTTACCTGCCTGTGCAGATCTGTGGAGGGAATGGTGTCCCGATAGATGGAGACCGACAGCTATCACGCAGCACCAGCCTGTTTGTTCTTGTGAGGTGACCTGACGGAGCCTGAGAGATGGTAGCCGGTTTGAGAAGGTCCAAAGACACTCAGCGGAGAATCGGAGAACCGGATTGATTCAGCAGAGTGATACAGAGCATCTGGCACAGCTGATGGAAAGAAAAGCTATAGTCACCAGACCAAAGTGATCACACGGAACTCTGATCCAGTTGGTGAGTGGGTTACGGCCCACCGTTTGTTAATCTTTGCACGCAGTTAGGCTCACATACAGGCCTCACTGGAATCTGCAGTTCCACAGAGGCGTAGCAGAGCCACTGACACTGAGCAGGCTTGGGGCCTATTTACTTTGGCGCCTCAGCGTATGTAGATAAGTTACTGGAGTTACACCAGGAGCATTTAAGCTTAATCCTCCATGAACGTTTGGATTACAAATACAACGGAGTGACTTTAGCTAGCGAAGAAAAGAAGACCCAGGATTAAAATACTTTAAGTGAGGCCTCACGTATAGCCTTTAAAGAAAGGGAAGCTCCCAGGTTCATATAAATATATTTACATACATGTTATACTCTGTTATAATAAAATATATTGTGCTGTCGTCCTATGTTGGAGTGACAGCACAATTACTGTAACCACCTGTCCAAATATTTTATAGTAAACAATATTTCTGGTTAAGTATCCAGTTGTGTGGTGTATTGTTTTTCCCCACCAGGTGGAGCCAGTGGATCCTGAGGGTACAATACAGGTACTTTGCATAGTTTCATATTATACTGTAATACATTGCACCATAGCTGTGCCAAGGGGTTAGTGGGGTTTCTAGGTAGAGTGCAACACTGGTTAAAGAAGCTCAATGTATAGAAAAAAACAAAATAAAAGGTCTGCAGTCCTCAGTGATACACCTCCATCCCTATATACATATTTGCGTTCATTGGTAAGTATTGGGCCATTTTTCTCTGGCCCATTCTGCCATTGTTCTTACATTTACCACTGTGACACATCTTTTTGTCTATTTAGATACACTTCATCCGCATCCACCCCTGATGAGCGAGCAATGATCTCGCAAAACGCACGTCGGGTTTTTGTTTGTATCAACTTGATTTATTCTTTTTACTATGTGCAAATCCATTGGCTGAGCTAGTATGCTATATTATCCATGTATGTACAATTTTTTTAATAAACATTTATACTACTATTACTCGTGTTACTCAGTGGCTAACTGTGACCACCTCATTTAAAGTCCCAGGACGACTCTACTTTTTTGTATCTTTTGTATAGAAAAGGGGCAATCAGCGCAAACAACATAAACAACATAACATATCAAACAACATAAATAAGCACAAGTAAATGCAAGCTGAACACTATAGGTAATCACAAAGCCTATATAAAATCAATAAAACAGTAGTTAGTTCAGCACAATCATTTAAGGAAAAAAGTCCATTGCACATTATGAGAGCCGACAATTCATTATAGCCACAAGTGATTTTAAAGGACTTTTTTTCCTGCAGAAATGACACTTTGTGCAGGGACAGTTCTAAGCACAAGAAACATGCACCCCTTCACAGGCATACTATAGACACCCCCCAGGTACGAAATTTAACCACTTTCGGACCGGACCATTTTGCTGGTCAAAGACCAGACCACTTTTTGCGATTCGGCACTGTGTCGCTTTAACTGACAATTGCGCGGTCGTGCGACGTGGCTCCCAAACAAAATTGACGTCCTTTTTTTCCCACAAATAGAGCTTTATTTTGGTGGTATTTGATCACCCCTGCGGTTTTTATTTTTTGCGCTATAAACAAAAATAGAGCGACAATTTTGAAAAAAACACATTATTTTTTACTTTTTGTTATAATAAATATCCCCAAAAAATATATAAAAAAACATTTTTTTCCCTCAGTTTAGGCCGATACATATTCTTCTACATATTTTTGGTAAAAAAAAATCGCAATAAGCGATTATTGATTGGTTTGCGCAAAAGTTATAGCGTTTACAAAATAGGGATAGTTTTATAGCATTTTTATTAATAATTTTTTAGTATTTTTTTTTTTTTACTAGTAATGGCAGCAATCAGCTATTTTTATTGTGACTGCGACATTGTGGGGGACCCATCGGACATTTTTGACACATTTTTGGGACCATTGTCATTTATACAGTAATCACTGCTATATAAATGCAGTGATTCCTGTGTAAATGACACTGGCAGTGAAGGGGTTAACCAGTGGGTGGCAGTGTAGGGGTTAAGTGTTCCTAGAGGTATGTTACTAACTGTGGGGGGGGTTGGGCTTTCATTTAGTGAACACTGATCTCTGCTCCAATCACATGGAGCAGAGATCAGCGTCACTAGTTGCTAGGCAGAATGGAGAAATGTTGTTTACAACGGCATTTCTTCATTCGGCCGCTCCGTGAGACGATCGCGGGGATGCCCGCGGCGATCGAGTCCGCGGATCCCGCAACCGGACTCACGGGGGTCCCGACTAGCGCGGGAGCGCGCTGCTGGCGGCGCGCTCCCGATGGCAGGGCGGCAAATTTAAAGGGACGTACATGTACGCCCATTTGCCTGCCCGTGCCATTCTGTCGACGTACATCGTCGTGCGCTGGTCGGCAAGTGGTTAAAGGAATATTACACTTTTATTGTTTCACTTTAATCATTATTAAAATCACTGCTCCTGAAAAAACTGCAGTTTTTAAATCTTTTTTTTGCATTGATACATGTCCCCTGGGCCCCTTTTTAGAGCAGTAACATGCATATTAGCCTTTAAAATTAGCACTTTAGATTTTGAACGTTCGAGTCCCATATACTTTAATAGGGTTCTAAAATTCACACAAAGTTTAGGTCTGTTCGCAGGTTCTGGTGCGAACCGGGGGTGTTTGGCTCATCCTTAGTCACCAAGAACGTCTATCAAGCTGCCGGAGAGTAGATGGTATAGATAGTCAGGAATTGGGTTGTATAACATGCAACCTGCCTGTGTCAACTGTTGAAAATATTACATTGTTCAAAGTTTCTTCTGTTTTTTCCCTTCCCTTCCCCATTCCAACCTTAAAGTTCAGGTACTTAATTTTTTCTAGGACTAGAAGTTTTTTCCTTTCTTTCCCAGACGATGAGGACATCGTCTAAATGGGAGGGGGGAGTATGTAGCACTGGCTCCTGACAAGCATGCGCTATGTATTTTTTTCAATTTAATGTTCCTAAAACTACAGTTGGGTTTTAGGGTTAATTATGCCAAATTATGGTTTCAGTACCAGTCTAGCTAGATTGCACTGGGTTCTCCTTGGCCACAGGTGTCACTGTCACCCCTGGCAAGTGTGAGAAAGCAGTTTAGCTAGGCATATTGAGTGCTATTCTTTCTCAGAACCAGCCCAGTGGGAGTGTCATCCTGCTGTGCATTCTGGGAGAGGATATTTAAGGTGCTGACATCACGTGCTTCTGGGTTCCAGGCCAGAAGATCTTTCGGTCTGTTTGGTTCTGGTCCTCCTGACCAGTCCCCATGGCCCTCATGGTCTGGGGTGCAGATCCATCCAATTTGGAGTCTCTGGGCTGGATAGCCCGAGTCAAAGTAACTGAGAGGAGGATTCAAAGGTGCTCCGGTGCCGTCTCATCTGAGGAGAGGCCCAGCAACTGGAGAAGCACCCAGGGGGGGACTCTTCATGAGAAGGCCATGCATAAGGCTGGCTTCTCAGAAGGCTCAGTTGAAGGACACTAAATGGATCTACACTCATACGGTATCGCCGGACCAGCTGCAAGATACTGGTACCGTATGATAGCTCTCTAAATTTACCTACGTCCCTTAGTTACATTCAAGTCTGTGGCAGAGACTTTATTCAAGTGTTCTACATCCAAGTCTGTGGCAGAGACTTTGCTTTATTTAAACACTTTATCGGCTGCTAGGCCTGGTGAGAGGAGGTCTATCCGGTAGTTGTGAGAATCCAGTTGTGAAACAGTAATTCTCTGGATTTATATTGTGAGAGACTTCCTATTCTTTGCAGTTCCAAAAGTACCTGAGCTACCTTTCCTAACCCAAAAAGAGGATCCAGTGTCAGTTTCTACAATTCTTTGGGCCATCTACCTTGGGAAACCCCTAGAGGCACACAAGGTCAAGAAGATAAAACCAGCAGCTCCTTCGGGGGTCAGTGCTACATATACTAGGAAACACTTCAGGGCACTATGCTGTCTATTGATTTTATAATACATATCTTATATTTCATGGCCTCTAGACAATACAATTCCAAGGATTATGGTTTGTTATTTGCATAGATTTACTACAGCACATTGCCTAAATACATTATTGTGTTGCATTCTAATATGTAATGACAAGTCAGTTGAAGGAACTGGAATGTTATGTGTACAGTAAAGGATACAAGTAGTGCTTTTCTGACTTTGGCCTTTCAGTTACAATAGAAAAGATAATTATGGCATTTCTTAATAAAAATATATGAACCTAAAAACAAAAATGTAACATATTTCAGCTTACCAGTTCTTAAAATTAAGTGGCAGTACAATTGTCAGTTAAAGCAATGCAGTGCCGTATCACAAAAAATTGTCTGGTCATAAAGGGGGAAAATCTTCCAGGGCTTTAAGTGGTTAAAGGAACTAATTAAAGCACATTTCACCTTTAGAAACCACAATCATTTTACCTTCCCATATGACTCCAATGCATTTCACAATAGTTAATGTTACATAAATGTCCCGATATTTTCAGAAATGTCCACATAACAGGAAAAACACTGGCCACTGAAATCTTCTCCATGGACTTCTTGCGAGTGGTGGGTTTTCAGACTTTTAATTGGCCGGTGGGGATGATGTGAATCCCACACACGAGTCATTTATCCTGGTACTTTGCTGAGAATGTATTCTGAGCTGCACATGCACAGTTCAGTGTACATTCAACAGAAAGTTGCAAACCGGCAGGTACGGTAGGTTTGCTTTAAGACAGAAGAGACATAGCACGTCTCTTCTATACTAAAAAGCTGCCTGCTCACAATCTCTTTTTTTCACAGTAGTTCAACTTTAAGTTGAAAAAATAAATTTCAAAAAGCATTACATTTTTTTTCTGAACTTGAGTGGGTAGAAGTGCACATAGGCTACTAGTGCAAGATGTGCATGACTCCATGTAGATTGAGCAGATTGCAAAAGCTGAGGGCAGACTAATACAAAATGATTTCTTACCAATTGCTTTGGTGTTTCAGCATAATTTCTCTCTGCTATATGGTAATAAATAAAAGCCACAGAACTGAAGACTTAAAGGTTCAGATAATGACTTTAAAAGAGAATAGCTGGCAAAAAGAGACTATAATTGCTAAAGGCAAAGAAGCCACAAAATCTGACTCAATGAAAGTAGTTTATTTGAGGAGTATTTTTTCAAATGCATCCAGAAAAATTCCATAAATAGAAATTTACTCTGAACCTGATTAAATGTTTGACAGGTTTGATAAAACAAGTGTAAACATTGCTTACAGTTGTGCTCATAAGTTTACATACCCTGGCAGAATTTATGATTTCTTGGCCATTTTTCAGAGAATATGAATAACACAAAAACGTTTCTTTCACTCATGGTTAGTGTTTGGCTGAAGCCATTTATTATCAATCAACTGTGTTTAGTCTTTTTGAATCATAATGGCAACAGAAACTACCCAAATGACCCTAATCAAAAGTTTACACACCCCAGTTCTTAATACCATATATTGCTCCCTTTAACATCAATGACAGCTTGAAGTCTTTTATGGTATTTGTGGATGAGGCTCTTTATCTACTCAGATGGTAAAGCTGCCCATTCCTCTTGGCAAAAAGCCTCCAGTTCCTGTAAATTCTTGGGCTGTCTTGCATGAATTGCACGTTTGAGATCTCAGAGTGGCTCAATGATATTGAGGTCAGGAGCATGAGATGGCCACTCCAGAACCTTCACTTTATTCCCATGTAGCCAATGACAGATCGACTTGGCCTTGTGTTTTGAATTATTCTCATGTTGGAATGTCCAAGTATGTCCCATGCGCAGCTTCCTGGCTGATGAATGCAAATGTTCTTCCAGTAATTTTTGATAACATACTGCATTCATCTTGCCATCAATTTTCTCCAAATTTCCTGTGCTTTTGTAGCTTACACATCCCCAAAACATCACCGTGTTTTACAGTAGGAATAGTGTACCTTTCATCATCGGCCTTGTTGACTCCTCTCCAAATGAAGCTTTTATGGTTGGCCAAAAAGCAATATTTTGGTCTCATAACTCCAAATGGCTTTGTGCCAGAAGGTTTGAGGCTTGTCTCTGTGCTGTTTGGCGTATTTTAAGATGGATACTTTGTGGCATTTGCATAGTAATTGCTTTCTTCTGGCAACTCGTCCATGAAAGCCCATCTTTCTTCAAGTGCCTCCTTATTGTGCATCTTGAAACAGTCATACCACATGTTTTCAGAGAGTCCTGTATTTCACCTGAAGTTATTTGTGGGTTTTTCTTTGCATCACGAACAATTTTCCTGGCAGTTGTGGATGAAATTTTAGTTGGTCTACCTGACCGTGGTTTGGTTTAAACAGAACCCCTCATTTTCTACTTCTTGATTAGAGTTTGAACACTGCTGATTGGCATTCTCAATTCCTTGGATATCTTTTTATATCCCATTCCTGTTTTATACAACTCAACTACCCTGTTTCACAGATCTTTTGACAATTCTTTTGCTTTCCCCATGACTGAGAATCTATAAACACCAGTGCAGCACTAGATGAAAGATGCAAAGAGTCCAGAAACTCATTGACCTTTTATACACACACACACGCACACACTAATTACAAGCAAACAGATCACAGGTGAGGATGGTTACCTTTAATAGCCATAAAACGAGTAAACACAGTTGGTTGATAATAAATGGCCTCAGCCAAACACTAAACATGAGTGAAAGAAATTTTTTTGTGTTATCATTCATATTCTCTGAAAAATGGCCAAGAAAATATGAATTCTGCCAGTGTATCTAAACTTATGAGCACAAATCTATATAGGGAATCAATGGGTAAAAAAAAAATTTCTTTAGAAACTACATAGCTAAAGTTGTTCTAAAGGCATCAAGGTTTTTTTACCCTTATGCATTCTATGCATGAAGGTAAAAAACCTTCTCTGTGCAGCAGCCCCCCCAGCCCCTCATAATACTTACCAGAGCCCAATTGTGATGCAGTGATGTGCACGAAAGCCTCGGCTGCCCAGGGACTCTCCCTCCTTATTGGCTGAGACAGCAGAGGGAGCCACTGGCTCCCACTGCTGTTGATCACAGCCAGTGAGGCAATGAAGAGAGAGTGGGGGCAGGGGCCGACCAGTGGCTCTTTGTGTCAATGGACATGCAGAGAAGTGGCTCGGGAGCCACCATATCAAGCTGCTTGCTGTGGGAACACTGAGCAGGAGGGGGGAGCCAGGAGCACTGACCGGGACCTGAAAAGAGCAGGATCGGAACTGCTCTGTGCATATCCACTGCACAGAACAAGTGAGTGTCACATTTTTGTTATTTTTTTGAAAACAAATTCAGTCTGTAATACAGTATCTCACAAAAGTGAGTACACCCCTTACATTTTTGTAAATAATGAATTCTACCTTTTCAAGTGACAATACTCAAGAAACTACACTTTGCTACAATGTAAAGTAGTGAGTGTAAAGCTTATATAACAGTGTACATTTGCAGTGCCCTCAAAATAACTCAACACGCAGCCATTAATGTCTAAATCACTGGCAATAAAAGTGAGTACACCCCTAAGTGAAAGTGTCCAAATTGGCCCAATTAGCCATTTTCCCTCCCGGGTGTCATGTGTCTCATTAGTAGTACAAGGTCTCAGGTGTGAATGGGGAGCAGGTGTGTTAAATTCGGTGTTATCGCTCTCACTCTCTCATACTGGTCACTGGAAGTTCAACATGGCACCTCATGGCAAAGAACTCCCTGAGGATCTGAAAAAAAGAATGTTTGCTCTACATAAAGATGGCCTAGGCTATAAGATGATTGCCAATACCCTGAAATTGAGCTGTACTATGGTGGCCAAGACCATACAGCAGTTTAACAGGACAGGTTCCACCCAGAAGGTCAATCAAAGAAGTTGAGTGCATGTGCTCAGCATCATATCCAGAGGTTGTCTTTGGGAAATAGACTATGAGTACTGCCAGCATTAATGCAGAGGTTGAAGGGGTGGGGGGTCAGCTTGTCAGTGCTCAGAAAATATGCCACAAACTGCATCAAATTGGTCTGCATGCTGTCCTCCCAGAAGGAAGCCTCTTCTAAAGATGATGCACAAAAAAGCCCACTAACAATTTGCTGAAAACAAGCAGAATAAGGGCATGGATTACTGGAACCATGTCCATGGAAACATGGATTACTGGAACCATGTCCTGTGGTCTGATGAGACCAATGCCGCGTACACACGGTCAAACTGTATGACGTACTTAGTCTGGCGGAAAAGTACGCAAGACTGTCCGTCAGAATTTCCGAACGGGCTACTTGCCCACACACGGCACTTTTTGAGCGGACTAATATGGCGTACTAAGTCCGCCGTACTATCCGCCCTACTTTTGAAATGAATGGACTCGCCCACACACGCGGAGGAAAGTCCGCTCATTTCGAACGCGTCTCCAGGTAGGCGGGGCCCGCGAAGGAGACGTCGCTGGCCCCGCCGCCTGGTATGGACTTAAAGGGGAACACCAACACCGCAAAAAAATCGGCGTGGGGGTCCCCCCAAGTCCACAACAGACCCTTGTCCGAGCACGCTACCCGGCCGGCCAGGAAAGGGGGGCGAGCGAGCGCCCCCCCTCCTGAGCCATACCAGACCGCGTGCCCTCAACATGGGGGGGTGCCTTTGGGAAGGGGGGGCCGCGCGGCCCCCCCACTCCAAAGCACCTTGTCCCCATGTTGATGAGGACAAGGGCCTCTTCCCGACAACCCTGGCCGTTGGTTGTCGGGGTCTGCGGGCGGGGGGCTTATCGGAATCCGGGAGCCCCCTTTAATAAGGGGGCCCCCGGATACCGACCCCCCACCCTATGTGAATGAGTATGGGGTACAATGTACCCCTACCCATTCACCTGTAAAATAAAAGTACAAAAAAAAACACAACACACGAGATAAAATACTTTATTGCACAGCTCCGGGGGTCTTCCATCTTTGGGGGTCTTCTCGCCGGACTCCTCCGCTATCTTCTTGTAGCTCTTTTGCTAGCGGAGGAGTCCGGCTTTCTTCCTCGCCGCCGGCCTCTTCTCCCGACTTCGGGGGTCTTGTCCCCCTCTTCAGTTCTTCTGCCGGGCCACCGCGCCTTCCTATAGCTCTTTTACAGGTGGTGGCCCGGTCTTCTGTCGCCGCCGCCGCCGCCTTCCGTTCTTCTTCTTCTTCTTCTCCTTCTTCTCCAGGAGATGTTGACTCGACGATCTCTCCGGCCACAATGCCAGGGCCGCGCTGCGCGGCCACTTATATAGGGACATGGGGGGGTGTCACATGGCTTTATGTCACATGGGTTGGTGTCACATGGGGACCCCGCCCCCTTACGATGTCTTAGTCCCCATGTGACATCAACCCATGTGACATAAAGCCATGTGACACCGCCCCTTGTCCCTATATAAGTGGCCGCGCAGCGCGGCCCTGGCATTGTGGCCGGAGAGAGCGTCGAGTCAACATCTCCTGCAGAAGAAGAAGAAGAAGAAGAACGGAAGGCGGCGGCGGCGACGGCGACAGAAGACCAGGCCACCGCCTGTAAAAGAGCTATATAAAGGCGCGGTGGCCCGGCAGAAGAACCAAAGAGGGGGACAAGACCCCCGAAGTCGGGAGAAGAGGCCGGCGGCGAGGAAGAAAGCCGGACTCCTCCGCTAGCAAAAGAGCTACAAGAAGATAGCGGAGGAGTCCGGCGAGAAGACCCCCGAAGACGGAAGACCCCCGGAGCTGTGCAATAAAGTATTTTATCTCGTGTGTTGTGTTTTTTTTGTACTTTTATTTTACAGGTGAATGGGTAGGGGTACATTGTACCCCATACTCATTCACATAGGGTGGGAGGCCGGTATCCGGGGGCCCCCTTATTAAAGGGGGCTCCCGGATTCCGATAAGCCCCCTGCCCGCAGACCCCGACAACCAACGGCCAGGGTTGTCGGGAAGAGGCCCTTGTCCTCATCAACATGGGGACAAGGTGCTTTGGGGTGGGGGGCCGCGTGGCCCCCCTTCCCCAAGGCACCCCCCCATGTTGAGGGCACGCGGCCTGGTATGGCTCAGGAGGGGGGGCGCTCGCTCGCCCCCCTTTCCTGGCCGGCCGGGTAGCGTGCTCAGACAAGGGTCTGTTGTGGACTTGGGGGGACCCCCACACCGATTTTTTTCGGCGTTGGGGTTCCCCTTTAAGTCCATACCAGGCGGCGGTGCCCGCGACGTCTCCTTCGCGGGCCCCGCCTACCTGAATACCCGCTCGAAATGAGCGGACTTTTCTCCGGGCGGGAAAAGTCCGCTCATTTCAAAAGTACGGCGGACTGGCATACACACGGCCGGATTGTCCGCCGAAATGCGAGTATAACGGACAGAATTTCGAAAAAAACTAAATTCTTAGTACGCCGGACTGCACGCTGAAAAAGTCAGCTGAAGCCCACACACGAGCGGACTGTCCGCTGAAATGTGTTTCAGCGGACTAAGTAGGCCATACAGTCCGCTCGTGTGTACGCGGCACAAGATAAACGTATTTGGTTCAGATGGTGTCAAACATGTGTGGTGGCAACCAAATGAGGAGTACAAAGACAAGTGTGTCTTGCCTACAGTCAAGCATGGTGATGGGAGTCTCATGGTCTGGCACTGCATGAGTGCTGCCGGAACTGGGGAGCTACAGTTCATTGAGGAAACCATGAATGCCAACATGTACTGTGACATACTGAAGAAGAGCACGATCCCCTCCCTTCTGAGACTGGGCCACAGTATTCCAACATGATAACAACCACAAACACACCTCCAAGACAACCACTGCCTTGCTAAAGAAGCTGAGGGTAAAGGTGGTGGACTGGCCAAGCATGTCTCCAGACCTAAACCCTATTGAGCATCTGTGGGGCATCTTCAAATGGAGGGTGGAGGAGCGCTAAGGTCTCTAACATCCACCAACTCTGTGATGTTGTCATATAGGAGTGGAAGAGGACTTCAGTAACAACCTGTGAAGCTCTGGCAAACTCCAAGGGGGTTAAGGCAGTGCTGGAAAATAATGGAGGCCACACAAAATATTGACACTTTCGGCCCACTTTGGACATTTTCACTTAGGGGTGTACTCACTTTTTTTGCCAGCGGCCAGCACTGAGCAAGTGCACTCAACTTCTTTGATTGACCATGGTGAGGCCTGTTCTGGGTGGAACCTGTCCTGTTAAACCTCTTTATGGTCTCGGCCACCATACTGCAGCTCAGTTTCAGGATATTGGCAATCTTCTTATAGCCCAGGCCATCTTTATGTAGAGCAAAAAAAAATTTTTTCAGATCCTCAGAGAGTTCTTTGCCATGAGGTGCCATGTTGAACTTCCAGTGACCAGTATGAGAGAGTGAGAGCAACACCAAATGTATGGCTCCTGCTCCCCATTCACACCTGAGACCTTGTAATACTAATGAGTCACATGACACCGGGGAGGGAAAATGGCTAATTGGGCCAATTTGGACACTTTCACTTAGGGGTGTACTCACTTTTGTTGCCAGTGATTTAGACATTAAAGGGGGCTGTGTGTTGAGTTATTTTGAGGGACAGCACATTTACACTGTTATACAAGCTATACACTCACTACTTTAAATTGTAGCATAGTGTCATTTCTTCAGTGTTGTCACATGAAAAGATAGAATGAAATATTTACAAAAATGCAAGGGATGTACTCACTTTTGTGAGATACTGTATACTTTAAATTGGAGACACACTGTGAGGAATGCAAATCATAATATAGAAGGCATTTCAATGGCCACCAGTGTTTAATATTAAATCAGCCTTTTCTTTTACAGCAATCAGCTTCATGCAAGCTATGATGTTTTAAAATCAGCTTTATTTGAAATAATAACCTATTTTCAGAGCTGTCCGTTTATATAGTTGTCCCATACATACAAAGTTTGGGGTTTGGGATTATCCTTTTATGCATATTTTTATACATTTCACCAATATGACAATGTTTTTCTCTGAGCGGAAACATTGGAGAAATTAAATGATGTTAGCCAGGGAAGTAGAGTGTTAAAATTGTGACAAGGTCAAAAATAAAATTTTCAAACTTTGAGTTGAGTTTCAGGTAGCTATAAAAAAGCAGCATTTTGACAAATAGTATTGCAAAAGCATTAATAACTTGGATTACCTCTAATCAATATTGTACTCAGCCAGTTGTAATCTTTTGTGAAATTGAATTTCTTTATTACCTACTTGACTGTCCTGTTAAAAAAATAAAAAAATTACAAGTTTGATATGTCTTTGTATTTTTACTAAACAAAATGTTTTAGCTCACCGAAACCTATGGGGTAAATGTATCTTTTGAAATCCATTGGAGAGATCTAGGGATGGGAAACCGGTTCTGTCCGAGCATAAGTTCAGGCTGAACTTTGGTTGTTCGGACATTCGGCAAACAACGAACGTAAATTTGAAAGCTGCACATGTCCCATGGAGCAGGACCCAGGTCCCCAAACACGTTTTATGACAATAACTTGAATATAAGCCTTTAAAATTAGCACTTTTGATTTTTCATGTGCCTGTCCCATAGACTTTAATGGGGTTCCACGTCTTTCAAGCGACTCTCCCTGATTTGGAACAAAGTTCCTCTGTCTCTCTAGTCTCCTCATTTGTCCCTCATTTTAGTCTGATCTATATAGCTGTATATAAAATGCACTATTTATCTATCAAAAAGTGTTTCCCTGTGCTTTCACTCAAATTCTAAATTGCTGCATTTGTAAATTGCAATAGCTAGTATTAAGGAATAGTAGTGGTAAAGGAAAGCACTTTGGGTTTAACTAAAGATTTTTTTTGTATAATTCTCATTTAAGTGCGCGTGTCCAATACCTACATACTTTACTAATAATTGTTACTTCTCATATCAAAAAGTTGTGAGGTGTGCCTCTGCTATTTAATAAATCTGTACTTGTGCCTATAGTAAACAATTTGCCTTGGTTATTTAACCACTTCAACTGTATTACATCTATACCCCTTATGGATCAGACTAACTTTTGCATTTCCATCAAGGGCCTGTTTATTTGGTGATAACTTTGTCATTGACACATACATTATTTTTGGGGACTAATTAGGCTTTCTTTCTGCATAAGGCTTCATTCTCAGGAGGCGAATCCGCTGCCTTGGAGTCAGTCTCTGTCTGCCGGATCAGTGGGAGATCTATCCGTTGATCTCCACTGAGTCGGCAGATAACACGTCCCTCTCTGCTAACTGAGCGGGGAGGGGCTTGTCGAGCGCCGCTGGTTTCTATGGAGGGATTGGATGAAAACGGACAGCATGTCCGTTTTCATCAGATCTCATCCAATCCAATCAGCCTGTGATCCGCCAGCGATGGATCCGGACGTAGGGCCATCTGTCTGTTTTTGGCGGATCGGACCGGGTCGGATGTCAGCAGACATGTCACCACTGACATCCGTTGCTCCATAGACCAGCATGGAGCACCCGCTCAGGTCCTCCATCAAAACTGTGTGAAAGGGGCCTAACTGTCTTGCAAAAAGTATTTTCCTTTATGTGTAGTCTATAGAGATCCTTTTTTAAACTATTTTGATCAGTGTTATAAGTAGTTTGTCTGTAAATTAAATGCATACATTTTATTTTATAATTGGTCCATTTAAAATTACACTTAATGATCTTTCTGGTACAAAGCAAAATTACTTCAAATAAATGTAAGTACAAGGCAAAACTGCTTCAGATGAAGTGGGTATTTTTTTATATTTTGGGCTTTTTTTATTTTTGCAACACTGAAAAAAAATAACAAGAAAAAAAAAAAATATTAATAGTAATGACACTAGAAATAGTGTCAGAGAAACATGTATTTAAAATGCCTAAAGTGTTAGCTAACCTTTACAGAAAAAATTTAAAGTTGAACTACACTCTCCCTACCCCCAGTCCTAAATGTACTTACCTCCAGGGTTGAAGAGCTGCCAGCACTCGTGCAACTGCCCCAGTAGTCCAGGAATTTGAAATCCCCACTTTTCGACCTCTTCTCTGTTTCGCTTCTGGGATGGACCAGATAGATTTCGATTTTTTGGCAATGTTGATGTGATAGCTTCTGTAGACATGATCTAACCCTTTAGGTCAGGGGTGTCAAACTCGATTTCATCACAGGCTGCATCAGCATTACGGTTGCCCTCAAAGGGCCAGTTTTATTCTGTAAGACTAGATTTTAAGAGCACCTCACTTACATCAGATGTCAAGAATCCCCACCACCATCACAAGTCAAGAGTCCACCACCTTCCCTTACATCACAGTGCAACCCTCTTACCTTGTGCTGATGCTGGGAAAAATCTGGGGGCAGAGCTGGGAAGCAGAAAGTGCAGGGTCTAGAGGACAGTAGTCAGCTGTTGGAGTTTGCTAAATGCCGAGACCAGGTGGGGGCGGAGACGAGGGGATACTGCAGCTGCACAGAAAAGCGGAGGAGTTCTGTCCGCATTTCTGCTGACTATTGCTGAGACAAGGCAGGCGCAGAAACAAGGGGGGTTCCACAGCTGCAGGAGAGGTGTGAGGGCCAACTGAAATGGTTTGGCAGGCCGGATTCAGCCCAAGGGCCTTGTGTTTGACACATGTACTTTAAGTAATTTGATAATTGATTGAGACCTTTAGTAAGGCTACTAATGCTGGCTACTGACTGGTATGGTAAACAAAAGGTTACTCAGGTTAGAAGTACAAATTTTTCTTGTTGAATGCTTGGTCTGGGTTGTTGACACAGTCAGACAACTAGAATTTTCAGAAAGAGTTTAGTAATTTAGACCCCTTTCACACTGGGGCGTTTTGCAGGCGCTACAGCGCTAAAAATAGTGCCTGCAAAGCACCCTGAAAGAGCAGCTCCTCACACTCCAGTGTGAAAGCCCAAGGGCTTTCACACTGGAGTGGTGCGCTGGCAGGGCGGTAAAAAAGTCCTTCTAGCAGCATCTTTGGAGCGGTGAAGGAGCGGTGTGTATGCTGCTCCTTCACCACTCCTGCCCCTTGAAATGAATGGGGCAGCGCGGCTATACCACCAGCAAAGTGTCCCTTTCTCGGCCGCTAGCAGGGGGTTAAAACCACCCCGCTAGTGGCCGAATACTGCCACAAAAACTACGGTAAAGCGGAGCTAAAAATAGCACCGTTTTACCACCAGCACCCGCACTGCCCTAGTGTGAAAGGGGCCTTACAGCTTCCATACTTTAAGCAAAAAATTTGGAAACGTTTGTGCAGATTGGAAGCTCTGAAAGCTGCTTCAGAAATATGAGGGAAACCTTAGGGTAAGAGTAAATCGCTAATTAAGTATGTTGGTAAATATTTGATTACATAAGTGAATAGCACAGAATATACTTTTCTTGTTCATTGGACACATAAAAGAATAACAAACAATTAATTTAGATTTTCCTTGTAAAAGCCTTTCATTCACACCAGACAGTCTGTGTTGAAATTTAATGTTATCTATCTTTTTTTTTTTCTTTCTCAATAATATTTATTGAAAATTTTTCAAATAACAATATTCAAGAATATTATTAGCAGTAGAAGTACAAGCATAAATTGGTAAGAAGAAGAAAAATAAGAAAAAATAAAATAAAATAAGAAAAATAATAAAACAAAAGAAAACATAAAGTCTAATCAGGTAGTACTCGACATACACAATATGATAGTTTACAATAATGTCAAATGTGTGTCATTGTTTGTATGAAGGACAGATATAGGTAAGGCTAAATATCCATAAATTTTGATATCAGTGAGAGTTGTAGTTAACCCAAGTAACCCATTGTTTATCAACTTTCTGGCCCTGCATAGCGTTAAGTGCTATAAGATGCTCAAAGGTGTAATTCCTATGAACAGCCCTGGTCACGTCGGAGAGGTTTATCACTGTATTGGTTTTCCAATGGCGTAAAATTAGAGCTCTGGTTTCCAATAGGATGTGGCTAACCATTGGTCTAAATTTGGCAGAGAAGTCATCTATACCAATGTGTAATAACGCCAATGCTGGGGAGGGGGGACAACATTTCTCCGTAAGAGAGGAGATTAATCTGAATACATAGTTCCAGAGACTTCTGATGTTTGGGCAATTCCAGAACATATGTAGCAGATTGCCTACCATGCCACAATCTCTCCAGCACTGTGAAGACGACCCCAAAAAGTATTTGGACAACCTATAAGGTGTATATTGCCACCTATTTACAATTTTTAGAGTCATTTCCCAGTGTTTAATACAATGTGTTGATGAGTGGATAGTCTTGAAGGCTATCTTCCATTGGGTATCAGAGAAGTTAGTCTATAAGTCTACCTCCCAGTTATTCATAGCCTTCGTTCTTTTAAAAGTAAGTTTGTCTTGTAATTGGGTATAACAAAACGAGATACCCCTAGTTTGCTTGGTAAGGCTGGTGTAAAAGTGCCACAGTGGTTGTGGAACATAGGTTTCCGGATAGGGAAGTGTTTTGAGGAAATTAGTAATGCGTAAGCAAGTGAACAGTTCTGTACATGGTAAATTATAGCGAGTTAATAATTGATCTACGCTTCTGAGTTGGTTTCCGTTGTAAATATCCGACAAAGACGCTATACCATATTTCATGAGGGATATAACCGATAACAGTGGTATTTTTGCCTCAAGTAGTGTTACAGGGATCTGATAGGGTATTTTCTGGGTCTCTCTATGTTTCAGATAAAGGAAAGCTCTCCGGGATAACAAAGATGACTGCATGGGTGGAGATGGGGGAACCATATTCCATGGTGACCACCTGTCGCTCAGTAGCAATAATTTGAGATCAACGGTAGGTGATATCGATTTCTCCATATCCACCCATATTGGGGGTTCCTGAGAACCTATCCAATGTTTAAGAGAATCTAGTCTGACTGCAGTCAAGTAATCATGCAGGTCCACTAAGCCTGCTCCTCCTACTTTTTTATGTGCTATTAGGTTGTTATGCGAACATCTAGCCCTTTGTCCTTTCCATAGGAATTTCCAACACATATTTGATAGCTGGGTAATGTAAGATGTGGGAATATGGACCCCAACGGAGCGGAAGAGATATAGAATTTGTGGCAATATCAGCATTTTGTATGCTGTAATCCTCCCCATCCATGAGATTTCCTTCTGGGACAGATCTCTTAACTGCTTATCTATTTTAGGGAGTAATTGAGACATGTTGGTCTTAAATTGGATATTGTATTAGTCAGTGTGATGCCTAGGTATTCTATACCCATCTCGCTCCAGGTGTAAGGCAGCTGGGTCTTCAACCTGTTCTTGATCGTGAGGGGCACTCCTAGGTCCAGTATTAGGGATTTACTAAAGTTCACTTTATAATAAGAAGCCTCTCCAAATTCTGTAAGAACCTTGTGAGCCTGTGGTAAAGATTGTTGCGGGTTAGTCAAAAGTAAAATAACGTCATCCGCGAAGAGAGTTATAGAGTGTTTACTTGTACCAAATTGGAACCCAGTGATAAGGGGATGTGAGCGAATAGTCTCAGCCAATGGTTCTATTATAAGGTTAAAGATGGTGGGTGATAATGGGCATCCCTGCCTGGTACCGTTTGTGATATTAAATACTTTGGACAAAAAAACAGCTGATTGCACCTGAGCTGAGAGACAGGAGTAGAGTGCTAGTATTGCAGTAAAAATGTGTCCTGTAAAACCAAACTTTGTCAAGACGGATTTCATATACTCCCAGTGTACCCTATCGAACGCCTTCTCTGCGTCAATTGATAACAACAGAGAAGGCGTTCGACTCACCCCTGCAGAGTGTATCACATTTATAATTCTCCTCGTAGCATCGGGGGCCTGTCTCCCCCTCACGAATCCCATCTGGTCGCGTTGAATGAGTATGGGAATTATATTAGTCAATCTTTTAATGTTATCTATCTTTTAAGTATTTTTCCACCACACATATGTGTTACATGGGTGGCAACAGGTTAAAGGCAATTTGTACAAAAAATGTAACACTGAACATTTGAAATGCAAGCGAAAAGCTCAATACACAACTGATTTACTTTGCTATACTTAGATGTAAACTACCTTACCGGTTAGAGTTTGTACTGCTGTTCACACATTCTTGTGACCCATGCAATCCTTCCAGAAAGTACAACCAGCCTCTGGACAGCTCTGCAAACTACACAAGAGTTAAACAGTTAAAGTGGTTCTAAAGGCAGAAGGTTTTTTTAGGCATTAAGATAAAAATCCTTCTTTCTACAACAACCCCCCTTACCACCCCCCAATACCTATCTGAGCCCCATCCTCGATCCAGTGATGTTGTACTACAAGAGCCTTGGCTGTCCAAGACTCTCCCTCCTCATTGGCTGAGACAGTAGCAGGAGTCATTGGCTTTTAATTAAAGTCAGTGAGCTCATGAGGATTGAGAGGGGGCATGGCCAAGCCACTGCTCCATGTCTGAATGAACACACAGAGCAGCAGCTTAGCTTGGGTGCAGCCATAGCAAGCTGTTTGCTATGGGGGCTTTGCGAAGGAGGGAGAGGCCAAGAGCACCTGTGAGGGACCCAAGAAGAGGAGGATCTGGGCTGCTCTGTGCAAAAAATACTGCAACTAAGCATATAAGTACCTCTGGGGAAGCTGCTGCTAACAAAGCAAACAGAATATTGGCATGCATTAAAAAGGTTAACTCCAGAGTTAAAACAATAATTCTCAGACTCTACAAGACTCTGGTCTGGCTGCAACTGGAGTATGCTGTCCAGTTCTGGGCACCAGTCCTCAAGAAGGATGTACTGGAAATGGAGTACAAAGAAGGGCAACAACGCTAATAATGGGTCTGGAGGATATTCGTTATGAAGAAAGGTTGCGAGCACCGAACTTATTCTCTCTGGAGAAGAGACGCTTGAGAGGGGATATGATTTCAATTTATAAATGCCATACTGGTGACCGCACAATAGGGATAAAACTTTTTTGCCGACGGTAGTTTAACAAGACACATGGCCACTCATTAAAGTTAGAAGAAAAGTGGTTTAACCTTAAACTACGTTGAGGGTTCTTTACTGTAAGAGCGGCAAGGATGTGGAATTCCCTTCAGCATCAATAGTTTAAAAAAACTATTAGATAAGCACCTGAACGACCGCAACATACAGGGATATACAATGTAATGCTGACATATAATCACACACATATGTTGGACTTGATGGATTTGTGTCTTTTTTCAACCTCACCTACTATGTAAGTATAACATGTTTGTTAATTTTAGAGGAAGTAAAGGCAATTTATTTTATTTTTTAAACGCACCCTGTAAGGCAAAGGCATAATGAGCTAGTATGCATAGCATACTAGCTCATTACGACTAACTTACCTGAGAACGAAGCCCCCGAAGCGGTCCTCCGTCTTCCGTCTTCCTCTTCGCCGCTGCCATGTATCCCGGAGCGACTTCCGGGTCTCGAATCACAGCGCCGGAGCCGCGATGACGTCACTCCCACGCATGCGCACGGGAACCGGCACTCGCGGCATATCGTTGCGATCTGCGGCCTGCCCAGTGCGCCTGCCTGGTGGCTGTCTTCGGGTAAATATCTCCTAAACCGTATAGGTTTAGGAGATATTTCTTGGACCTACAGGTAAGCCTTAATCTAGGCTTACCTGTAGGTCAAAGTTGGTTGTAAGGGTTTACAACCACTTTAATATCACTTTAAAGCCTGGTCCTGTGACTGGACAACAGAGCAACAGCATATTGATAAGATCATCCTTCTGCTTCCCCTTACTTTAAACACGTTCACAGACAAGGAATTACAGAAGGCTGATATCAAGACACATTTAGGTACATAGGTATACTAGCTCTATGGTTATCTCATGAACACAGCAATTAATTAAATAGTATTTTTTTATACCAGCTTAGAGTTAAATTTTCACATAGATAAAGAAAGTACAATATTACACACACATTGCATTCACATTCCCCTGCCACACAATACAAAACATTTTCCATGTTCACATATACATTTCTGCATACTTCTGTCAATTAAAAGTGTTGATTTAGTCAACCTATCTCACCCATACATTGGTTGTCAGGTTTTACCAGGCATTTCATTCCGACATACAGTATGTTTGTGTATAGCGAGAATATGAGATATTAGTTTGATCAACTCAGATTTATTTGGAGACAGATTAAGTTTTTATTTAGCAGCAGTCATTGGTGGGCATAACACATCAAAAGTCTGAAGGATAATCCAGCAAATTCTCCCAGAAACTGCTCATCTATTATTCTTAACAGACCGATCGATAGTGAGAACGCATTATGGAATCTGAAAGCGTTTGAGACAATCTGGTGACCGTGGACCAGAAAGGTCATCAAGCCATGCATTTCCATACAAAATGAAAAAAATATACCTACAGTACTGTTGCTTTTGAAACAGACATCAAAAGTAACATTAATTATTCAGTCTAGTAGCTGTTTAGCATGTATAGTAGAGGTACACTGAAATTCATTTTAAACATGTCAAGCCACTATTCTGATTAACATGCATGAGAGGCTGTAAAGTTGGTAAATAGGGACGTTAGAGTGTTACTAAACCCACAACAGTAAAATCAGTCTGTATATGCAGTAAGGCATGCTTGTTATACTCACTGTGGAACCACCCGGGGGATTAATCCTCTGCATTGTGTAAAAAGGCGGTTTGATCCTGTAGGCACAGATCCTCCTTTTCTTGCATTGTCCCTAAAACATGTCCAGGTGTGTATTGCTAGAAGGTTTTTTTTTTCTTGGGAGGGTGCATGTGATCAGCATGGGGCCAATCAGCACTGTCCAGACAGAGGGTCAGAGGTCCTGCATCCTGATAGGACAGCCAGTGCAGTATGAAAACTCCTTCTACAAGCTGTAACCAGGCACTGATAGAAGTCACAAGTCTGCTATATACTGCTGAAGTGAAAAGGTAACTTGCCATTTGTACTTACTAAAATTATTGCATTTCCATGTTATGTGTACAGTGGGAGACCAGATATAGTGAATGTAGGCCACTGGGTTTAGTAATACATTGTTTTTATTTTCCTTGTATGTAATTGGGTATTCTTTGCAAAGTAAGGGCCGGTTCACACTGCAGGCGAGGCGAGGCGACACCGACTTGCCTCGCCGCGACCTCAGCGGCAACTTGCAGATGACTTCTGTATAGAAGTCAATGCAAGTCGCCCCGAGGTCGCCCAGAAGTAGTACAGGAACCTTTTTTCTGAGTCGGAGCGACTCGAGTCGCTCCTCTCAGAACGGTTCCATTGTACAGAACGGGGGCGACTTGTCACACTGCGGCGAGGCGAGTCGTGTCGCCTCGCATCGCCCGCAGTGTGAACCGGCCCTTAATGTTCACAACATTGATTATGGATTGTGTGTATACCTACTACTACTGTGTGTTACACCTGCAATTTTTTTGTTTATAGTACCTCGATCTTATATTGGTATTTCTTATGTGTGGCCATGGAAATTGGAATATGGAGCAGAGCACTTTTAATTCTTAGTTAGGCACAGTCAGTCCTAGAACTTTGTTATGTTTAGATTTTTTTGTCATTTTTAAGTGCCTTTGGTAATTTTGGGGGATTTTGCATTGAAATCAAAACTAAAAAAAGAATTAAAACAAAACATTATATATATAAATAAATACTATATATATATATATATATATATATATATATATGCAATATACCACTTTGTTTGCTGTATGGGACATACCTCAGTAACCTAGCACATCCCCTGGGCAGGCACCAGAGCATCAAGGGGGCCCAATGGGACACCAGAGCAATGATACACTAGGGAAAATAATGATTTGATCCCCTGCAGATTTTGTGTTTGGAGGAAGAAAAATGATGACTATGACCCTAAGAAAACCATCCCTACAGTCAAGCACGGAGTGGAAACATTAATGCTTTGGGGCTGTTTCTCTGCTAAAGGTACAGACCGACTTTGCTGAATTGAGGGGTCAATAGATTGGGCCATGTCTTGTAAAATCTTGGATGAGAACTTTCTTCCCTCAGACAGAATACTGAAGATGGGTGATGGATCTTTCAGCATGACAATGGCCCAAAACATACTGCCAAGGCAACAAAGGAGTGGCTCAAGAAGAGGCACATTATGGTCATGGAGTGGCCTGGCCAGTCTCCAGGCCTTAATCCTATAGAAAACGTATGGTGGGAGCTGAAACTTCGAGTTGCCAAGTGACAGTCAAGAAACATTAAGGATTTAGAGAACATCTGTAAAAAAAGAGTGGACCAAAATCCCTCCTGAGATATGTGCAAACCTGGTCACTAACTACAAGAAATATCTTACCTTAGCCTGTGCTTGCCAACAAAGGTTTCTCCACCAAGTCGTGTTTTGCTTGGGGATCAAATACCTTATATACTTGTATGTAAGCCGATTTTTTCAGCACATTTTTTATGCTGAAAAAGCCCCCCTCAGCTTATGCTTTAGTGAGTGTCTCCCACTGTGTCTGGCAGTCTTAACTGTTCAGCGGCATCCACTGTAAAAAAAAACGCCCCCTCCTCATCCATGATAGACGGAACACTGATTATTGATACAATGCTGGGAAACTGAATCAATGTTCCGTCTATCACAGATGAGGAGGAGGGGCTTTATTTCAGTGGACGCCACTGAACAGTTAAAGGGGTTATAAAGGTTTGTTTTTTATTTTCCAAATAGGTTCCTTTAAGCTAGTGCATTGTTGGTTCACTTACCCTTTCCTTCGATTTCCCTTCTAAATGTTTTTTTTCTTTGTTTTCTTTGTCTGAATAAGCTGTTCTGGCTGACTAAACACAGCTCGGATGATGGTGTGAAGTTTACTGAGGAGAAACAGGAAGTGAGAAATTCAGACAAAGAAAAAAAAACATTTAGAAGGGAAATTGAAGGAAAAAGTAAGTGAACCAACAATGCACTAGCTTAAAGGAACCTATCTAGAAAATAAAAAAACAGCTTTACAACCCCTTTTAGACTGCATGACACAGCACAGTGAGGCTGCAAATGGGCACAGTGAGGCTGCAGATGGGCACAATGAGGCTGCAGATGGGCACTGATGATACAAATGGGTACAGGGAGGCTGCAAATGGGCACAGTGAGACTGCAGATGGGCACAATGAGGCTGCAGATGGCCAGTAGCTGCTGCATTTCCCACCCTAGACTTATACTTGAGTTAATACGTTTTCCCAGTTTTTTGTGGTAAAATTAGGTGCCTCGGCTTATATGCGTTTGGCTTGAACTCGAGTATATACGGTACTTATTTTACTCACTGAACTGAAACTCAATTTATTTCATCTGTATCATGTGTTTTTCTGGATTTGTGGTTGCTATTCTGTCTCTATCATTTAAAATACACTTATTATAACAATTGTAGACCAGTCATTTTTTGTAAGTGGGCAAACTTACAAAATCTGCAGGGGATCAAATAATTATTTTCCCCACTGTAGATCTATGTCAAAGAGATTATACATTACCATAAGGAAACAACAAGGGGAACCGCCACTCCAGGTGAGTGGCTCCAAATTGAAATCAATTAGAACTCCTCGTGTGGGTGCAAGCCCCGGCTTGCTTGCCCTTTGAAGACTGAATGAAAAGGATTGGCTGCACACAGACATAATTGAAGTCCATTTATTGTATTTTCCGTGTAAAAAACATGACATGCACCACAAGTGCAAAAGCTAGAACAGAAGTGGACGCGTTTAACACAGCTACACTGTGCTTACTCATCACTTTGATTCACATTTCCATAAGGACTAATATTATACAAGCCAGACAAAGCCCAGTACGAAATGCAAAGGATGGTAGTTACCTTAATAGCATGCCCCTGGTGGCCCAATATATAAGTTCAAGGTTAGAGTAGACGGGGAACCTGGAATGTCCACTTAAGCCTTGAATAGTGATGGCCGAACGGTTCGCCCGGCGGTCGTTTCGCGGCGAATTTCCGACATTCGCGGTCCGCACGTTCGAACGCCTTTTTCCGTCGTTCGCCGCGGCGGACTTACGTGTTTAATGTATACAAGAACTTTAACCTTTGGTGACACGTTTATCATGTGATACAGGACAGCCAATTGAGACATGACAGCACATGGACACTTGTACATTCCCCCTAACCTATAAATACACCCGATCCGGTGGCCATTTTACATTCTTTCTTCTGTTACGATAGGGACAGGTTCCTGTGTGGAGTAGGGAGAGATAAACCACTAGCTATTTGGTACACAAAAGTTCTTTTCAGGACTGGTATAGGTGTTAGGTGTTGATAGGTTTGCTGTGCTGCTGATTCTTGCAGCAGCCTGAGTGTCTTTTGTTAGTTTAGAGAAAGGGAAAGGACGGTGTATGCTACAGGGACAGCCAGATTAGTCTTTCATCATCATCATCATCATCATCATCATTAGCTGTTACTATCAAGGTCCACAAAAGAGCTGTTCCAGTAACCACTAATCGTTCTCTTTTTTTGCCAATTTGTATAGGGACAGGAAGGAAGCAGTGTTGTCAGGCAGTGAGGGTAATTTTAAAGACTTGCTGTTATTATTAGTTCCACAAAGGTTCTTTTCAGGACTGGTATCAGTGGTACAGTAATAGGCTTGTACATGTATAATATTCTTTCTTCCAAATATAGAAAGGATATTATACTTGACTGCTGCCCTTCTGCTGCAGTCTGCTAAACATTCACAACTCACTTGTTCCACAAAAGTTCTTATAAGGACTGGTAACTTGGTATAGGGTGCTACGGTACATAGGCTTGAGTGCGGTACAGTCTGCTGTTCTGTAAGGACCGCTATAGGTCCACAATAGATAGGGTTGACGTGCACCACTGCTGACCGCTCACCTATACTGCAGCAGTCCTTCAGCGGTATAGGGACTGACGTACAGTCTGCTAATCACTAACACACAACCTGCTTGTTCCACAAAAGTTCTTATAAGGACTGGTAACTTGGTATAGGGTGCTACGGTACATAGGCTTGAGTGCGGTACAGTCTGCTGTTCTGTAAGGACCGCTATCGGTCCACAATAGATAGGGTTGACGTGCACCACTGCTGACCGCTGCCCTATACTGCAGCAGTCCTTCAGCGGTATAGGGACTGACGTACAGTCTGCTAATCACTAACACACAACCTGCTTGTTCCACAAAAGTTCTTATAAGGACTGGTAACTTGGTATAGGGTGCTACGGTACATAGGCTTGAGTGCGGTACAGTCTGCTGTTCTGTAAGGACCGCTATCGGTCCACAATAGATAGGGTTGACGTGCACCACTGCTGACCGCTGCCCTATACTGCAGCAGTCCTTCAGCGGTATAGGGACTGACGTACAGTCTGCTAAACACTAACACACAACCTGCTTGGTCCACAAAAGTTCTTATAAGGACTGGTAACTTGGTATAGGGTGCTACGGTACATAGGCTTGAGTGCGGTACAGTCTGCTGTTCTGTAAGGACCGCTATCGGTCCACAATAGATAGGGTTGACGTGCACCACTGCTGACCGCTGCCCTATACTGCAGCAGTCCTTCAGCGGTATAGGGACTGACGTACAGTCTGCTAATCACTAACACACAACCTGCTTGTTCCACAAAAGTTCTTATAAGGACTGGTAACTTGGTATAGGGTGCTACGGTACATAGGCTTGAGTGCGGTACAGTCTGCTGTTCTGTAAGGACCGCTATAGGTCCACAATAGATAGGGTTGACGTGCACCACTGCTGACCGCTCACCTATACTGCAGCAGTCCTTCAGCGGTATAGGGACTGACGTACAGTCTGCTAATCACTAACACACAACCTGCTTGTTCCACAAAAGTTCTTATAAGGACTGGTAACTTGGTATAGGGTGCTACGGTACATAGGCTTGAGTGCGGTACAGTCTGCTGTTCTGTAAGGACCGCTATCGGTCCACAATAGATAGGGTTGACGTGCACCACTGCTGACCGCTGCCCTATACTGCAGCAGTCCTTCAGCGGTATAGGGACTGACGTACAGTCTGCTAATCACTAACACACAACCTGCTTGTTCCACAAAAGTTCTTATAAGGACTGGTAACTTGGTATAGGGTGCTACGGTACATAGGCTTGAGTGCGGTACAGTCTGCTGTTCTGTAAGGACCGCTATCGGTCCACAATAGATAGGGTTGACGTGCACCACTGCTGACCGCTGCCCTATACTGCAGCAGTCCTTCAGCGGTATAGGGACTGACGTACAGTCTGCTAAACACTAATACACAACCTGCTTGGTCCACAAAAGTTCTTATAAGGACTGGTAACTTGGTATAGGGTGCTACGGTACATAGGCTTGAGTGCGGTACAGTCTGCTGTTCTGTAAGGACCGCTATAGGTCCACAATAGATAGGGTTGACGTGCACCACTGCTGACCGCTCACCTATACTGCAGCAGTCCTTCAGCGGTATAGGGACTGACGTACAGTCTGCTAATCACTAACACACAACCTGCTTGTTCCACAAAAGTTCTTATAAGGACTGGTAACTTGGTATAGGGTGCTACGGTACATAGGCTTGAGTGCGGTACAGTCTGCTGTTCTGTAAGGACCGCTATCGGTCCACAATAGATAGGGTTGACGTGCACCACTGCTGACCGCTGCCCTATACTGCAGCAGTCCTTCAGCGGTATAGGGACTGACGTACAGTCTGCTAATCACTAACACACAACCTGCTTGTTCCACAAAAGTTCTTATAAGGACTGGTAACTTGGTATAGGGTGCTACGGTACATAGGCTTGAGTGCGGTACAGTCTGCTGTTCTGTAAGGACCGCTATCGGTCCACAATAGATAGGGTTGACGTGCACCACTGCTGACCGCTGCCCTATACTGCAGCAGTCCTTCAGCGGTATAGGGACTGACGTACAGTCTGCTAAACACTAATACACAACCTGCTTGGTCCACAAAAGTTCTTATAAGGACTGGTAACTTGGTATAGGGTGCTACGGTACATAGGCTTGAGTGCGGTACAGTCTGCTGTTCTGTAAGGACCGCTATAGGTCCACAATAGATAGGGTTGACGTGCACCACTGCTGACCGCTCACCTATACTGCAGCAGTCCTTCAGCGGTATAGGGACTGACGTACAGTCTGCTAATCACTAACACACAACCTGCTTGTTCCACAAAAGTTCTTATAAGGACTGGTAACTTGGTATAGGGTGCTACGGTACATAGGCTTGAGTGCGGTACAGTCTGCTGTTCTGTAAGGACCGCTATCGGTCCACAATAGATAGGGTTGACGTGCACCACTGCTGACCGCTGCCCTATACTGCAGCAGTCCTTCAGCGGTATAGGGACTGACGTACAGTCTGCTAATCACTAACACACAACCTGCTTGTTCCACAAAAGTTCTTATAAGGACTGGTAACTTGGTATAGGGTGCTACGGTACATAGGCTTGAGTGCGGTACAGTCTGCTGTTCTGTAAGGACCGCTATAGGTCCACAATAGATAGGGTTGACGTGCACCACTGCTGACCGCTCACCTATACTGCAGCAGTCCTTCAGCGGTATAGGGACTAAGAGTTTTGTCACAGGGTCATTTAAAAAATGACATGCAGAGGAAGAGGCAGGCCCTTCCGCAGGGGTGGTAGGGGTAGGGCAGGAGCAACAGGCTTGAGCCAAAGTGGGAAGTTGCAGAAGGTGCGTTCAATTACTTTAAAGGATGCACCAGACTTGGTTGAGTGGCTCGCTCAGCCTTACTCTTCTGCACCCTCCTCATCCTCTCGATCTGCACCCTCTTCTTCACTCTCTGCTATGTGCACCCCCAAAGACACTACCACCAACAACACGACCACCACCACCACCACCACATACCTTCCGCTTGAGTCACTGGAATTATTTTCCGATCCATATCAAGAGGACATTTCTGATGCGCAGCCACTCTTGGTATTGGATCAGGAAGAGGAGGTAGCAACAAGCGCTACTCAGCAGTCTGACGCCAGTACCCAGATCAGCCCAAGGAGGAGGTTGGTCCCCGGTGTTGCTGCCTACTCCGAGATCTCTACTTATAGCGGTGGGGAAGGTGACGTTGATGATGACGTGTCTAGTGATGTCACGTGGGTGCCCACAAGAGAGGAAGAGGAGGGGAGTTCAGAGGGAGATATGGACCAGCAGATAGGGAGGAGAAGCAGCAATGACTTACATTGCACAGCAGGGACAAAGCAGACTGCAAATGTATCAGGAGCGAGTCATCGACCATGTACGGTCACATCTGGCGCTCCCAGGACACCGGCACATGGCTCCGCAGTGTGGGCTTTTTTTAACGTGTCCGCTGCTGACAATAGCGTTGCCATCTGCAATCTTTGCAGTCAACGCGTTAGTCGCGGTAAGCCCAATACTCACCTAGGGACGACCGCCTTAAGAAGGCACATGAGCAGCCATCACCGAGCCCAGTGGGAGCAACGGAACACACAAAGCCACACTGCAGGCTCTCACCGTCCAGCCTCGTCTTCTACTTCTCCTTCTCCTCTCTCCTCACAATTGTCCTCCACTCCACCTTCCATCACGCCAAGCTCACATTTTTCTGCAAAAAGGCAGGCTTCCGTGGGCCTAATGTTTGAGCGTAAAAAAATGATGATGCCGGATAACCCTCTTGCCCAACGGTTGGCGGCTGGCTTGTCAGAACTCATAGCCCGCCAACTACTGCCATATAAACTGGTGGACTCGGAGGCCTTTCGCAAATTTGTGGCCATTGGAACACCACAATGGAAGGTCCCAGGAAGGAAGTATTTCTCAGAGAAGGGCATCCCAGAGCTATATGGCCATGTTCAGCGGCAAGTGAATGTATCTCTGGCACACAGTGTCGGTGCCAAGATACATCTGACCACAGACACGTGGTCTAGCAAACACGGGCAGGGAAGGTATATCAGTTTTACTGCCCACTGGGTGAACCTTCTGACGGCCGTCAAGCATGTAACCCGTGGCACCCGTGTAGATTTGGTTTTACCGCCACGGATTGCATGCAGGCCTGACTCTTCTTCTCCTCCTCCTACTCCATCCTCCTCCCTCTCCTCCTCAGCTGCCTCCTCCTTTTCCGCTGCTAGCGTCTCTTCCACTGCACCGCCCAAGCTCCCCAGAACCTATTCCACATGCCAGGTGAGACGTTGCCATGCCGTGCTGCGTCTGTTGTGCCTGGAAGCAAAGAGCCACACTGGCCCGGCACTCCTTTCAGCTTTGCGTTCACAGGCAGATGAGTGGCTAACACCGCTCAATTTGACAGTTGGTAAAGTGGTGTGTGACAACGGTGCCAATCTGCTTAGCGCATTGAAACAGGGCAAAATCACGCACGTGCCGTGCATGGCACACGTCTTAAACTTGGTCGTGCAGCGATTCCTTGTCAAATACCCTGGGGTCCAGGACATCTTGCGGCAGGCAAGGAAAATCTCGGCCCATTTCAGAAGATCTTACACGGCCATGGCTCGCCTTGCTGACATTCAGCGGCGACACCATCTGCCGGTCAGACGTCTTATTTGCGATTGCCCGACGCGATGGAACTCAACCTTCTATATGCTTGATAGGCTGCTCCAGCAGAAACGTGCAGTTAACGTCTACCTGTATGAACTCTGCGAAAGAAACGGTTCTGGGGAGCTGGGTTTTTTTTCACCGCGCCAGTGGCTGCTCATGCGCGACACATGCAGACTTCTGCGGCCATTTGAGGAGATCACCAAACTGGTCAGTCGCAGCCATGGCGCCATCAGTGACATGGTACCTTATGCCTTCTTTCTGGAGCGTGCATTGCGTCGTGTCATTGATCAGGCTGTGGAGGAGCAGGAGCGGGAAGATGAGGAAGTCGCAATGCTGGATGAATTCCCAGGGGGGGCTACTCTATCTGAGACAAGTCAACAACAGGAGTCTGATGAGGAGTCAGAGGAGGATGGTGCCGGGGCGGATGAGCAGGAGCAAGAAGAGCATGCTTTAAACCTTTCTGGGATCCCTGTTGTGCGTGGATGGGGAGAGGAGAATGAAGAGGACGACATTATCCTGGATGATGAGCAGGAGCCAGGCCACCACACCGCTTCCACTTTAGTGCAAATGGGGGCCTTCATGCTCCAGTGTTTTAATAGGGACCCCCGTATAAAAAGCATGAGGGTCAAGGACCAGTACTGGGTGGCAACGTACTTAGACCCCCGGTACAAACACAAAATGGCGGAAATGTTACCGCCGTCGCAGAGGGCTGTCAGAATGCAGCACTTCCAGGCCTTGCTTCGAGAAATGCTGCATTCTGCTTTTGCGTGCGCTGGCAGAGGAGCAATTCCCACTCCCAGAGAAGGATTTGCGGGTACCAATCCAACAGCGCCTGCAAGAAGAGGCCGGTTTGAAGATGTGTTGGTGACTTCGGATATGAGGTCATTCTTTCAGCCGACCCATCGACAGGTGTCATCCGGATCCAGCATCAGGGAACGCCTAGACCGTCAGGTGTCCGACTACATTGGGTTAACGGCCGATGTGGACGCTCTGAGGAGTGATGAACCCCTAGACTACTGGGTGGGCAGGCTTGACCTCTGGCCAGAGCTTGCCCAATTTGCAATCGAACTGTTGGCTTGCCCCTCATCCAGTGTCCTGTCCGAAAGGACGTTCAGCGCAGCAGGGGGGATTGTGACCGATAAGCGTACTCGCCTAGCTCACCACAGTGTTAACTACCTCACATTTCTAAAAATGAATGAGGCATGGATCTCGGAGGAATTCAACACATGTGACCAGTAGACCATGTATATGTCTATAAACTATTTTTTTAATCAAGCACACAGACCTTCTTAATTCATTTGGCTCACTTCCTTGACCCAAAAAAGCACACCGTACTATATGCCCCTACCCTCCTCTTTGAAGAGGTTGAGCGGTGTCATATTTCTACTGGGGCTGCTTATGATATCCCTGTGCTGTGCTGACTTCCTCCTGGGGGTTCTTATTATGAAGGGATCACACTATCCCTGTGCTGTGCTGACTTCCTCCTGGGGGTTCTTATTATGAGGGGATCACACCATCCCTGTGCTGTGCTGACTTCCTCCTGGGGCTGCTTACGGTGCTGCTGTCAGCGCTGTATGTCACGGTGCTGCTGTCAGCGCTGTATGTCACGGTGCTGCTGTCAGCGCTGTATGTCACGGTGCTGCTGTCAGCGCTGTATGTCACGGTGCTGCTGTCAGCGCTGTATGTCACGGTGCTGCTGTCAGCGCTGTATGTCACGGTGCTGCTGTCAGCGCTGTATGTCACGGTGCTGCTGTCAGCGCTGTATGTCACGGTGCTGCTGTCAGCGCTGTATGTCACGGTGCTGCTGTCAGTGCTCTGTATTACGGTGCTGCTGTCAGATGCCTCTATCACGGTGCATGTGTCATTCCGGTATGTCACGCTGCTGGTGATCATCTCCTGCACCCTCTTCTTTGCCTACCCTGGTCCCTGACCTTCCCTCTCCTCCATTGCCTTCATTAGCTCCATAGTCCTGAATTGTTAGAACAATTTCCCAAATAAAATAAAAATGCTTGTAGTTATCGATCCCAAATTCACCTCATACATGTATTATGTCATTGTCCAGATGGTGGGACTACGTTTTACCCCCTAATAATTACCACGTGGCCGCAAATTCGACATGAAGGTTTGCAAAGTTCGCCTCCCATTGAAGTCAATGGGGCCCGCGGCGAACGTTCTGTTTCGCGAACGTTTGGGTCCGTTCGCATTTCGCGTTCGCGAAACGTCCCGTCGGAAGTTCGTCCATCACTAGCCTTGAATACGTAAAGAACAAAATCCAACATCTACCTTCACTATCATTTACCTTCAAAGTATAGCTATTATCTCAGTACAGCTTCCTGTAATGTATTTATCACATCTCTTCTGCTTCCATGTCAAAAGGATAGAGGATTGCATACTACTGAAATTCAATATTTCCTATCTACCCAACAAAAAATATTTTTTTAAATGATAATACAATTTAAAAAAATGTAATTTATGCATCCTCTTTTGTATTCTGCCCCAACCACTAATATTTACTCACACATAATCATTTAAATATTATTTGCCTGCCCTATAATATCTCAGACGGTGGCATTTTGCCCTCCAAGGCTGTCAATTTTGGTATGACTAGCTTCGAGGAAGAATGATGTCATAGTGACTGGTGAGGGGTAATAATCTTATTTATATTATGCGGCTAGTCCTCCAAGTGACCTTGCTAGTGGAATGAAATTGTTATTTTCCCTAGTTGCCAGCTTTATACTGCAACACGATTCATGCCCTGCTGCTTTGCTTTATCATTGCTGACTTCCACAATCAATAATGCATTTTCATCAGGCAAAAATAAGAAAACTGACAATGCAGCTATACAAGCGATATTTAGCATAAGAGTCAATCAGATTTAAATACATGATCATTTGAGTAACTTATTATCCACACATTCTGCATATGTGAGACAGGTGCTTAAAGTACATAGAGTTCATTCACATTCTAATTGTGGTCAAATATTTCCTCTATGAAAGTATGCTGGTAAATTTTATAAATATAAGAAATATTCCTATAAACCTGTACTGAGGTTTTTTTTAATTGGTAAAAAAATATCCATGCTGAACCACATTCTGAAAATTCAGTCTTTGTCTATCCTTGGCTAACCTAGAACCAACATGCATTTTAGAAAAGTTAAATCAGATCTCTTAATCTGTAGGTACGGCTATTCATAGAGCCAGTGGGGTTGATTTACCTAAGGCAAAGAGGATGTTCCCTTTTCAGTGGACGATGTACTTTGCAAGGGAGTTTGCCTCAAAGATTAATGAAGGAGATCAAGCTCTGCCAACTTACATCATCCAATCATGGCCAAGCGAAAAAAAAAAATTCCTTGCACGTGATTGGGTATTCTTGGCTCTGTGGACAATTTCCTTGCAATAATTTTTCTTAAAAAAAATATGTGAAAAGTTGCGCTGCAAGTGAGTCAAAGTAAAATCGAGTACAAAATCAGCAGCTAGCATCAACAACATGATAAGTTGCTTAAGAGGAAAAATGAAATATAAAATTCAGCGCTTTTGGAACCTTGGCCCCCTAGGATCACCTATGGGAGTGGACGTTCAACTAGTGAGTCAAAAATAGTGAAAATAGTGATATGCAAATGAACATTGAGAGTAATATGTGAACAAATACTGACAAGAAGACTCATATATGTGTGACATATACGCATGAGAAAATCACATGTGCAAGTTATATACAAATTGAAAATAAAAATGATAAAGTTAACAACCTATTTGTCTTTAGTAAATCAACCTATTTACTTAAAAAGTAATGGAGACAATGGATCAATATGACAACCAGGTACTTGTTTGATTGCTTTTGGTGCCAAGTCAGAGTAGTGGTGAAAGCATAAAGAGTTGCCTCAGCCTGCATGTCTCCACCAAACCACACACTCTAATGCATTTCTCCCTGCCTACTGGGGCTTAGTCTTAGGGTGGGCTGGGCAAAATGCATCAGACTGTGTGGTTTGGTGGAGACATGTAGGCTGAGGGCACTCTTTATCGTTTATTCACCTGGGCTGGTAGGAAGTAGCTGCAATTTTTTCCTATTTATATATATTAACCCCCTGGATTGGTATTAGAACAAGCCTGCATCCCATGTCCTGGGACACAGGGATATGCTTGCACCTCTACTTTGAGCAGCGCCAAAAGCAATAAAACAGGTCCCTGGTTGTCATGTTGATCCTTTTCTCTTTACATGACAACCAGGGATTTAGTACTTGGGAGAAGGTGATGACACCAGCTTTCAACATAAAACCTACCTCCAGTGAACACTCTTACATTTTTAGCATATATTTAACTTAAAAAGCTACAGCTGCACTTTACCCCTTACTAACTGCAAGCTGTATAGTAACATTGTCCTGGAAATAATAATTTGTTAAAAAAAAAAAAGAGAGATTCAGGATTTACCACTTATTGAAACATGAGTTGTCTAGGTTTTTTAAATAATGCGATTTTACTCGATTTTTTTTTAATTCTCTGTAAGTGAAAGCCATTGAGCTTGGAGCATTGTATAAAATAAACTCCTACTCCCTTAAATCTAAAGTGCACATTTAATTTTTTGACCATATGCTAATATTTTATGTATCAAGACCTAAACACATTTGGAGTTCTTGCAATTAAGATGAATAGGTGAATATATTACCAATAGAGGTCAACAAAAAGGGGTTAGCCAACTGACCTCAGAGTTCAAAGTTAATTAACTAACTAAAAGTACCAGTGGCTGTTTTGAGATGAAATGATTCAGCAGACACCCATTATTACAAAAAACTGTTTCTTGCAGTGATCTGTGTCAATGTAAAGCAAAGCAAAGCCTTGCTTAAAATATATTTTAAAAAAACACTGTGGTTTAATATTATTAATTTGAACCTGAAAAGCACAGAGCTACATAATGTGGAATATAATTACCCACATTTGATAAGAGTGATGCATTTGCAATAACTTTCCATTGAGCTTTAATTTGTGGACCACTTGACCACAAATAGGTGTAGAAAATGTATTAATAATAAATGTACCCCACCAGCATAGTGCTTACTAGTAAACACTAAAGTAAAGCTTTATCTTTAATGTATATCATAATTTTGGAGGGTAGTAGACCCTCTAATTCTTTGAGTAAGGTTAAGAACGATATTAGCTTAATTTAACTTATCTTAGGTTTATAAAAATTACTTTAGAGCAAAAAAATCCATACACTTATTGAAAGTTCAGGTCGATAGATTTTTTTCCATGACTGGGGGCTGTGGTAAATTACGGTGACCAAATATAAATCCAGAGACATCCTCTTGACCATGCCCGCTTTTAACCACACTCACAAAATCACATCCCCATTTCAATTGATATTTAAACAGTATAAACAATATGTAAACATAAACAGCGCCCATACCGATGAGCATGAGAAGGCTTGTAAAAATGCTGGGACACCCTGGGATAGAATCTAGAAGTAAGTGGCACATTTAGCACACCATGACAAATGGTGGCTATGGCAAGATTGCACCTAACACGGGGAACAGCTTAATGCAAGATTAATTAAAAATAGGTCTAGTAGGTGTTAAATAAAGACGTATATATTTACCTATTTTCAGCCCATTCCAGTTCAGGCACGTGATCCCTGTGATAACCAGCTGCTGGTGCAGAGGAAAGGAGAGAGCACTTGTCAACTTTTGTAGGGTGCTTCTGCATTAAAAGGGACCACCTGTTTGCTGGTACTCTTGGTCACCATCCAAGGTAGGGGTATGCTGAAGGCAAGAGGTCACTAGAGCAGCACTCCAATGAGTAGAAGCAGACTCTGGAAGGAAAAGTGAGAAACAAAAGGTGCTTCTAAGTGCAGCATGCCAGTAGCTTAGTAAATAATAAACTACTGGTGTGCTGCTCCATACACACGAGCAGATTTTACCTCAGAAAAAACTTGGATGATTTTTCCGATGGAATTCCGCTCAAGCTTCGCTTGCATACACAAAAGTTCTCTGAACTTTCGACCATCAAGACCGCGGTGAGGTACAACACTACAACGAGCCGAGAAAATTACGTTTAATGCTTCCAAGCATGTGTCAAATTGTTTTCAAGCGTGTGTAGGAATTTTGCACGTCGTAATTTGTACAGGCGATCGGAATTTCTGATCAGAACTTTTTCCGACCGAAAAATTGAGAACCTGCTCTCAATCTTTTGCTGGCTGAAATTCCACCAGTAAAAGTCAGATGGAGCATGCACACAACCACATTTTCCGACCAAAAGCTCTCATCTGATTTTTGCTGGCAGAATTTCTGATTGTGTGTACGGAGCATTAGAAGTGCCTTCTTTGTTCTCATTGACAACTTGTAAGCCTAGAGCAGTGATGTCACTCATAGGCTCCTATGGCCCATACATTGTCAGTGCCCTCTCCTTTGCCCTGCAGCTACCACTTGTTGGGGGCTGAATCATGTAATTGGACAAGAGCGGGCTGAAAACAGGTAAGTATTTGTATTTTTTTTTACACAAGTTAGCCAGCATAGGTGTTGGGGGTGTAAAGACTAGTTAGGTTTAAAGTGGAAATCAACATTCAACTTGAAAAGAACCTGTGCCTATCCACTCTATACATTGAACTCACTTGTTGCAGTCCTTGTACACACAAAATACTTCTAACAGAGGGGAAGGATGCAATATACCAATGTAAGGAAAAATGCCCCTGCATAAATGGTCAGGGGAATTTAGCCTCAAAATAATGTTAAAGTACAGGTGTTGGCACCATCATCCCAAACTACAGACAAATTAAATAGTGTCAGAGTACAGAAACATTCTGCTGTATTTGTGTCTGTTGAAAAATTCAGCTGTGTCAGCAGCAGTGGGAGCAAAAATGTTGTGTCAGTGGACAAAAAAAATGGTAGAGGCAGGCACTGCAAGAGGCGCAGTTGATGAGGGAGACAGTACAGAGGGGAGAAGTTGATGGTAAAGATAGGCAATACAAAACGGAGAAGTTGACATTAGAGAACAAAGAGAACAGAGGAGGAGGCAGTACACACAAGCTCCAGGTTTCATCATTCTGCATCAGTGTCAGTGGGAGGAAAAATTAGGATCAATGGGAGTAAAAAGATTGCTGTGTCAGTGCCAATGGGAGGAAAAAAAATGCTGGTTTGTCAAAGTCAGTGGAAGGAAAAGTGCTGCTTTGTCGGGGGAGATAAAAAAATAAAACTGCATCTCTGTCAGTGGGACAAAAACAAAAACAGTACAAGGGTTAAAATTGATAGTGGGAACAGGACTTACAGAAAGCGCAGTTGATGGTGAGAACAGACAGTGCAGGAGGGGGCAGTTAATGATAGGGAAAGGGACTACAGAGGGGCCAGGCACTACAGGTAGTACAGAGTGGGCAGTTGCTTTTGGGGACAGGCAGTACAGAGGAAACAATTGATGGTGGGGACAGACAATACAAAAGAGCATAGTGTTTATTGGATAACAGGCAGTACAGTGGAATCAATACCCACAAGCTCTGGGCTTTTTCATTCCGTCCCAAATGTCTGATCTCCTCCATCATTATCACTGTCACTATGGCTCCAAATTTACCCCATCTGTGAACTTGGGGACCCCCAGCAGTTGCTATCAGATAAGGAGTCAGGTTACGCAGTATTTGTGAGAAGTTCTTTCTTGCCTTGGTGAGTTTGGGGCAAATGCAGTGCAGCTTTCTCCCCACTCTCCCTTCCCAGGTTGTGCTGTTCAATCAAGTGGTGGGAGGAAAAAAGTGATCCAGCATCGCAGCCATTATGCTTGGGCTGAGAGACTCCTCAACCTTAAAGGGTAGTTTTAAATGTATTATCAGATGTAGATACACTAACAAATTAAAGGCAAACTCCAGCTCACATTTTATAATCATTTACATCAAACCATTTTTTTTCCTTTTGAGATAAAGATTTTGCATGAATAAATAAAATCAGATCCTTATAAGTACTCCTTCCAGTGCTAAGCTGCAATATAATAAATGTTTACTTTTGGAATTAATACTTCTTTAAAGGGTTCACCAGCCAGAGCTCTAAATGGGGACTACAACAGGGGACTTTTTTTGTCTGGGAACAGGCTCCTCAAATAGGGGGCCGTCCCAGGAACCAGGGGAATCTGAACACCCTATCGTAGGTTATCAAACAATATAAGTGCTTGACTTTGTGAGATATTTTCGGCAAAAGCTTAAGCAGTGTAGGCCCGTTCATATGGGGTGCAGGGGCGCCGCCCCGTAATCCAATGCACCAACCCTTAAGCTACATGCAGGTCATTGGACGCATTGATTTCAACAGGGCTTTTTCTTTTTTTGAAGCACGTGATTAGAGCCTGAGGCTTTAATTGGCTTCAAAAAAGAGTGGGCTCGGGGCGCAGAGGACTGCGCTCAGTGTCCACCCACATGTGTGACAATATCTCATTAATATTTGCTATTGTCTTCCTGTTTCTCCTCCAATCCAATCAGAAAGTGGGTCCTAAGACCCCATTGGCCAGGGAGCCTGAGGACACACTTCCTGTTCGGCTGGGGAGGAGAAGCAATGGCCTCGGAGCAAGGAGGGAGATCCCTGTCAACTGCCTCCTAAGGTGAGGAGGCTTCTGTGTGTCTCCACCCTCCTGTCCCTCTCAAGCGGATGGGGGTTGGCGCCGGTTTGCCGTCCCCCCACGCAATATTGAGCACCAGCTGCCACTGAGCTTAAGACTATCCAGGATCAAAACAAATGAAGGGTTAATTTAAAGTTCTGCCAGTACACATCTATTTCTCACACCAGGCCATGTACAGTACCTCTGACATGCACATTAACAATCTGATGCATATTAGGTGACTTTTTCATTACCTAACCAAACAGAAGCCAGCTAATTTTATTAGTTCTCTCTGCAGCTGAAAGTTGTAAAAGCAGGAGGGAAAATAGCTAATTGGGCCCAATTTGGACATTTTCGAGTAGGGGTGTGCTCACTTGTTGCAAGCAGTTTAGACATTAATATCTGCGTGGTGAGTTATTTTGAGGGGACAGCAACTTTACACTGTTATACAAGTTGTACACTCACTAATTTACATTGTAGCAAAGTGTAATTTCTTCAGTGTTGTCACATGAAAAGATATAATAAAATATTTCCATAAATATGAGGGGTGTACTCACTTTTGTGAAATATTGTACATCACTAATATTTAGAACAATTGTTTAGAACAACTAACCAGCCAAGAAATTGCGCTGTAAGCACTCAAGACTATACTTCCAATAACTCTTAGGCAACCAGGTTAAAGGTAGTGGAAGTTTAACATCTCCTCATTCTACATAAAGAACAAAAAATATTTCTAACTAATTGGAGGAAAAGAGGTTCAGGTCCACATCCCCAATACAATATGTAAAAACAGGGTTCCTCAAAAAGTGGGAGTTTAGAGTTCCATGAACACTTAGAAAAATAAGAGATTTATAAAAATAATTACAAATTGATTACAAAGAGTAGATGACATAATACAAAAATGAATAAAACTAAAACACATGATGTAAGGAAGCAGTCCAAAGACAGACAGCTGGAAGAGGCCCAAATTGACTGTCAGGAAACCCAACGCATTTCAAAAAATGAAGTAAGGGCCTTCTTCAGGGAAAATGGGCTGGGAATTTCAAGATGAATACAAACAATCTACAATATTAATATGAACATAATTACACAGACAATTCAAAATATCACATAGTTTGTGAGCTGATCATCTTTACAATTATTTACAAAAAGAGATCAGAAAACGTAGATATAAGTATCAAAACTGATCACATGTGTTTCGTGTTTCAGACAGAGGAGATCATAGCTCAGCAAGTAAAAGGAAACTGAGACGCCAAAAAAGCATAGATAAAGCCAAAGCACAGTGGAAATAAACCATGTCCACATGAAACCGCGGCACCCGAGAAATGCCTCCCAAAAGGGGGCCGGAGCAGTCTCTAGGGACAAACCAACACGGATCTAAGCACATAAAAGAACAAAGGAGTAGTTAATGAAAAGTGCAAAACATAGACTGATGCAGAAAACAAGTGAATGCTCAGCAGAGTTGTCCACATATATTGGTAAACATACCTATTCCCCTACTCCTGGATATGGGTTCAAATTAAATTATAAGACTTTCGCCAGATGTGACACACTTCCCCTATGTGTCACACACTAGTTTGCTCCACATGCAAAAATAAAGAGATGCTCCAATAGTGTAACAAAGTCTCACACCACTTTATTAAATGAAACACTCTCAAATATTGCATTCACATGTGTCCAAAGCAAACCATGCCAAAGTAAATCAAATCACAGCATATCCAAACATTGGTGACTGAAATAAGACTGGTCACAGTGGACCCAGGGTGTGCGGTAAACCACCAACGATCTCACCCACTCCTCGTCCCCGTAAAGCACTAGCCGGTGCCAATTGAATGATGTGGTAGGGTCTTTTGCAGTGATTGGAATTATGCTCTTATAAGGATGGAGTATTATCTATTTAATAGAAGGTGACAGCAGTGTCAGAACATCTTTTTATTATATATTTATATATTTCTTTGTATTTTGTAATAATTTATTTATATATATATATATATTTTTTTTTTAGATTATGTTAGGAATATTAAACACATTTATGATTTATTAAAGTGGTGTTTCCTCCCCCCAAAAAAATTAAAAAAGAAATTTGGAATTGGATGTCCCAGTTGAAGTCACGGGAAGTGACGTAATGCTTAGGATACCGGAAGTGACGTCTACACTCGAGCGGTACGCTCGTAGTCTGGTTTGCTGTGCAATCTTTCTTTCAGAGTTTTGTGAGTTTTAAATTTCGTAATAAAATCAGTTTATATTTAAATCTACTACACCATGGGGGGTCCTATATTTATTCTTTGAGTGTTTATGCTGGCATTACTCACGGAGGAATCTGATGGATGGTGGTGATGCTACAGAAGTGTGAAGCCCTTTCCCTGATCTCAAGTGTTCTTTTGCTAGAGGCTATTTACGCTGTATACCTTACAGCAGTAAGGAAATTACCTGGTGTGCCTAGTAAAACACGTGGATATCACCTAAATGGAGAGAGTTGGTTTGGCACTGTGAATACACGATTTTACTGTTTAACTCCATCGCGTTTGTGACACTTCACTGCATTACCTACGTTTGGACTATTATATTGGTCACCCTGAATAACTTTATTGTTGTTTTTTCTAAGTCGATCTGTTATATGCACATCAGCACTTTATTTTGTTGATCACTGATTTTTGAAGTCGATCTGCTAGGGGGGCGTGGCCGGCCGGGACCGAGGACGGACGCTTTTCAGCAGAGCTCCGCCAGGCCTCTGTTAATCTGGTGCCATCCTCCGCTCCAGAATGCCCTAAGTGCCAAGAAACCGCTTTGTTTTACTCCTCGGAAGCTTATCCACAGGCCAGGGTACTTTTGTTAGCCATTTCTGGCTCGGGGATCGCAGGATTTAATCCGTTCTGGCCGCTGGAGGCCGCCGCGCCGGAGCGCCATCTTGCGGCCTACTAGGCCTCCATAATCCCCGGACTTTCCTGCGGGGCTGCCCGGCGGCGGAACCGGGCATCCCGGAGGAGACATACTCGGCCACCGCACCGCTGCACCGCTGCACACAGGAGGCTCCTGGGATCATCTGCCCTGCACCCCTCCGGCCTGGTGAGTCCCCTGTGGGGATACTTGAACTTACACCTGCCTGCTCCCCTCCAATTCTGTCTCCCCTTCCTCCCCACACCGTCAGGAGGATCCCTTGCTAGGCCACCCCTGGGGGCTTATGAAGACTGGTTCCTTCATTGCTATCCTTTTATCATTGCACCAGGCAACGATCATCCCTGGCAACACCCTCCAGGCGAGACCCTGGCTTCGGCCTATACTGGTTCCTGGTGGCCATCTTGCTACACCCTGCTACACCCAGGTTTTCACAGCTCCCATTGCCACAGATCCACAAGGTGAAGGGGTTAAAACAAAATAAGCCTCCTGACATTGACTGTACCTGTCGCCAGTAATTAATATGACCACGATCAACTTTAACCTCCGTGGCTCCTAAATGAGTTAGGGGGCCCATCTACTCTCCACGACCCCCGCTAAACAACGCTAGCTACTAATAGATCCGGGGGTAAGCTCTTCTTATCTCTACAGTACCAAAGCACCCCATGGGAAAAATCGGTCAGCAGCAGGAACATTACAAGCACATCCCTGAACAACAACAGACAGGGCCTATTATGGATCGTTTTGTCACCAGATCTCAACTTGCGCCCTCTCATTCTCCGCCGGATCCCTTTGCCATTCTGGATTCAACTCTTGGGACTGAGGGCTCTGGCTCCTCTTCGGCTAATGCTCTCCAGGCCCCTGAACCGGGTCCCCCCTTAGCGCAGGGGGTTCTTACCCCTGCTATCTTGGATGCCAAATTGGACGCCAAGCTCCACCTATTACTTCAACAGATCACGACTAATGTCTCGGCCGAGGTAAATAAGCTTGCGGTGGAACTGAGAAAGGAGATCAACCAGCTGGGTGAGCGTACAGACACACTTGAAAATAAGTTTGACGAGATGAAGTCGATCTGCTATATGCACTTTATTTTGTTGATCACTGATTTTTATCACAGCACGAGTGTTATTCTGCTGTTTACACATTAATTGTTCTTCTGTTTATGTATGATCCCAATTTTAGATAGCAATACTATGCACCTGAGCACTTTAATTCATCTTTTGTTATAAGTTTTTCTTTTACACTATTATATTAAGCATATTTGTTTGCGAGATACATGTCTCATACATTTTATACATACAGTTTTCATACAGTTTTTTTCGCCTCCTTGTTAATTTTGGGAGCGCAATACCAATTCTTCACTAATTTTGTATTTATATGAGAGCTAACTCATAAAGTGTTTGCAGCACCCAGTTAGATAGAACTTTTCTTCTTTATTTTTCATATACAGCGCAGGAGTTCTTATATACAACTTTACTGTAAGACCGTTAAAGCGGGAACACAACTTAAACCTCAAGAAATGCAAGCGATAGATAATCTAATTGCACTCTTGGAAGAGAATGACACTAATCCTTATCTTATTGATCGTAAAGATACTGAGCATCTATTGCAGAAGCTCGACCAAACCACCTCCTCCTACTGTTTTGCCCAATGCCAAAGAAAAGTCAGATAAATTTCCAGCACTGGGTTTAAATCCGAATGTTCTTGCATATGTTTAGCTTACCACTAATGAAAATAAGAACATTAAAATTAAGCAAGATCTGGTTTCTAATCTTAATGCGGTAGAACAAAAGTCTCTTTATAATCTATCCACTAATTCAACAATCACAATTCACATGTGTACTAAAATCTTGAACAAAAATCCTGGTACTCCCATATTACTACAACTAAAATTGACAAATTCCAACAAGAATTTTATCAATTAGTAGACTCTGCTTTCTACCATACTTTAATTTCTAAAGACGAATGGGAATATATCCACATTCCTTTTCCACGTACACTGATCTTTTATTCACTTCCCACACTGCACAAAAGTATGTTTCATCAATTAGGCCAGCCCATTATATCAGGTAACAGTTCTTTGACTGAGACCCTTAGCAAATTTTTTGATGGTTATTTACGCCCTCATGTTTAGAGTATTCCAAGCTATATATGGGATACTATCCAACTCCTTTAAAACATTGATAGTCTGCAGGTCCCAAGTGACGCGATCCTTGCAGCCATCGATGTTGAAGCCTTATATAGCTTTATTCCGAATGATAAGGGTTTAGCCTGTATTTGATGAGTTCTATCAGGAAAAAGCCATTTTGATTGCAAATTTAATGATTTTATTATTGACACATTCGATTTTGTCCTACATCATAATTACTTTACTTTCAATGGTTCCCACTTCCTCCAGGTACAGGGCGTAGTGATGGGGACTTGTTGTGCCCCATCCTATGCCAATCTGTACCTGGGGGAGTGAGAACGCATGCTTAGTACTTCGGAAGATCTAGCCTTACTCTTCAACCATGTGACTCTGTGTTTTCGTTTTATCAACAATTTTTTTTGGTCTGGAGTGGCTCCAATGAGCTGCTACATACTTTTGTGCAGATTCTCTACATCAATACCGTCAACCTCAACTTTAACATGCCCTTTGATCCAGGTAAAATTGAGTTTCTAGATGTACACATTTATAAAGACAAGGAGGGTCTCCTGTCAACTAGTTTCTATCGTAGAACCCACCGCTGGAAATGGCATTTTGCATGCCACTAGTTTGCCCCAAGAAGTCTGGTCAATTAGATCCCTTTTGCAGAGTATCTTTGTATTAGACAAAATTGCTCAAATTACTATCGTAGAACCCACCGCTGGAAATGGCATTTTGCATGCCACTAGTTTGCCGCAAGAAGTCTGGTCAATTCGATCCCTTTTGCCGAGTATCTTTGTATTAGACAAAATTGCTCAAATTACATCACGTTTAACCACTTGACCACTGGGCACTTAAACACCCTTAATAACCAGACCAATTTTCAGCTTTTGGTGCTCTCACATTTTGAATGACAATTACTCAGTCATGCAACACTGTACCCATATGAAATTTATGTCCTTTTTTTTCCACACAAATAGAGCTTTCTTTTGGTGGTATTTAATCAGCTCTCGGTTTTTTATTTTTTGTGCTATAAAAGAAAAAAGACCGAAAATTCTGTAAAAAAATAAATTTTTCTTCGTTTCTGTTATAAAATTTAGCAGATTAGTAATTTTTCTTCATAAATTTTGGCCAAAGTTTATACCACTGCATATCTTTGGTAAAAAAAAGTACAAATTGGTGGATATTATTTGGTCTTTGTGAAAGTTATAGAGTCCACAAGCTATGGTGCCAATATCTGAAAATTGATCACACCTGAAGTACTGACGGCCTATTTCAATTCTTGAGACCCTAGCATGCCATAAAATTACAAATACCCCCCAAATGACCCCTTTTTGGAAAGAAGACATTCCAAGGTATTTAGTAAGAGGCATTATGAGTTTTTTGAAGTTGTCATTTTTTCCCACAATTCTTTGCAATTTTTTTCCTTTTTTTTTTCCACAAAATTGTCATATTATCAGTTTATTTCTCACACACAGCATATGCATACCACAAATTACACCCCAAAACACATTCTGCTATTACTCCCGAGTACGGCAATACCACATGTGTGAGATTTTTACACAGCGTGGCCACATACAGAGGCCCAAAATGCAGGGAGCACCATCAGGCGTTCTGGAGCACCCAGGGCAATTCTGACATTTCTCTCCTACATGTAAAAATCATAATTTATTTGCTAGAAAATTACATAGAACCCCAAAACATTATATATTTTTTTAAGCAAAGACCCTAGAGAATACAATGGTGGTCGTTGCAACTTTTTATCTCACACGATATTTGCGTAGCAATTTGAAACGTCACTACGTTTGTGTTTGTTGCCTAAAAAGTCAGATGGAATACAAACTTACGGCCAATGCTCTTTGTACAAAAATCCAAGGGAAAGTTTATACAAAGTCGGATTGTGTGTATGGGGCTTAAGGCTCGCCAGTTCCTAAATTTCTTGCAGGACAATTTCATGGGACAATAAAATTGGGAGCCTGGTTCCCTGTCAGGCTGCCCGAAGGGCTTGAGGGCATATTGGACTATTGCAGTACAGTAAAAAGAATAAGGATAAGGCTGAGGGATCATCATCAGCATTCAGACTTTACAAAGAATGTAAAAAAAAATTTAAGGGTGCAATTAGGGCAGCTAAGATATAACACGAAAGACACATAGCGGAGGAGAGCAAAAATAAATCCCAAGAAATTATCTAAGTATATAAACAGTAAAAAAGGGAGGAGAGACCATATTGGCCCCATAAAGAATGGTTACAAAATATGGGGAGATGGCGAAGGTATTGAATTTATTCTTCTCCTCAGTCTTCACAAAGGAATCGGGGGCTTCAGTAACTAAAACTGCTGTTTACCCTCATGACACATCACAGGAAGCACCCTCATGACTAATGCCCTATACACACGGTCAGACAATCCGACGTCAAAATCCATCATATTTTTTACAACGGATATTGTTCCAAACTTGTTTTGCATACACAAGGTCATACAAAGTTGTCGGAAAATCCAATCGTTCAGAACGAGGTGACGTACAACATGTACGTCAGAACTATAAAGAGGCCAGTAGCCAATAGCTTTCGTCTCGTGATTTATTCTGACTGAGCATGCATGGCACTTTGTCCATCTGAATTGTCTACACACGACTGGAATTTAAACTATCGGATTTTGCTGTCGGAAAATTTTAGTTCCAGCTCTCAAACTTTGTGTGTCGGAAATTCCGACAGAAAAAGTCAGATGGAGCCCACACAATTCGGATTTTCCGACAACATGATCTAATCACACATTTTCCGTCGGAAAGTCCGACCCTGTGTACAGGGCATAACAGAGGACAGAATTAGAAATAGACTTGGAAAACTTAACATAAGTTACCAGGCTCGCACCCAAGGAACTCAGTCAAGTAATTGCCAGACCATTGTTCTTAATTTTTACTGACAGTGTACTGACTGGAATGGTACCAGCTGATTGGAGAAAAGCCAGTGTAGCTCCAATATTTAAAAAAGGGCCAAAATACATCCCTGGGAATTACAGACCAGTTAGCCTAACATCAGAAGTATGTAAGCTCTTGAAGGGGATGATAAGGGACTATATACAAGATTTTAGTAATGAAAACAGTATCATTAACAGTAATCAGCATGGATTCATGAAGAATCGTTCTTGCCAAACCAATCTATTAACATTCTATGAGGAGGTGAGCTGCCATCTAGATAAAGGAAGGCCCATAGACGTGATGTATCTGAATTCTGCAAAAGCATTTGACACAGTTCTCCATAAACATTTACTGTACAAAGTAAGGTGCATTGGCATGGACCATAGGGTGAGTACATGGATTGAAAACTGGCTACAACGGCAAGTTAATTTGTTCATAAACGACCTGGAGGATGGGATAAACAGTTCAATCTCTGTATTTGCGAACCATACTAAGCTAAGCAGGGTAAAAACTTTTCGGCAAGATGTGGAAACCTTGCATGAAGATCTGAACAAACTAATGGGATGGGCAACTACATGGCAAATGGGGTTTAATGGGGAAAAATGTCAAATACAAGACTCGGGTCTGGCCTCACCTGGAGTATGCTTTCCAGTTCTGGGCACCAGTCCTCAGGAAGGATATACTTGAAATGTAGCGAGTACAGAGAAGGGCAACAAAGCTAATAAAGGGACTGGAGGATATTAGTTATGAAGAATGGTTACGAGCACTGAACTTATTCTTTCTGGAGAAGAGACGCTTGAGAGGGGATATGATTTTAATTTACAAATACCAAACTGGTGACCTCACAATAGGGATAAAACTTTTCCATGGAAGGGAGTTTAATAAGACATGGGGCCACTCATTAAGATTAGAAGAAAATAGGTTTAACCTTAGACTGCGTAGATGGTTCTTTACTGTAAGAGCGGCAAGGATGTGTAATTTACTTCCAAAGACGGTGGTTTCAGCAGGGAGCATTGATAGCTTCAAAAAATATTAGATAAGCACCTGGACGACCACAATATACAGGGATATATAATGTAATACTGACATATAATCACACACATAGGTTAGACTTGATGGACTGTGTCTTTTTTTAACTTCACCTACTAAGTAACTATGTAACTATTGTACTTACACCCAAACCAGGGGAGGATAGGGCTCGTGCTCATCTTATCTCCCTATTAAACAGGGATGTAAAAATTCTAGCCAATGTCTTGGCCTCAAAACTAACTTCTTTGGTCCTTTCCCTCATACTCCCGGATCAGTCTGTCTTCATGTCTGGCAAACGTATATCTGCCAATATTAGGCAGCTACACATATAAGTTTAAAGTGCTTGGAAAGTGCAACATCCAGGCTTTGTGGTGTTTTTAGACATAATGAAGACCTTAGACACTGTACACTGGAAATTCCTTTGGAAAACCATGATAAGTATGTGTATAGGCTCCTACTTTTTTTAAATGGACTAGATTACTCCACAGTGGGCCACAGGCCATGGTTTTCAATAATTCAAATGTGTCTGCCACATTATATTTGCATATAAGCACCTGACAGAGTTGCTGCCTCTTGCCATTGTTTTTTACAATTGCAGTTGAAGCTCTTGCATGTTTAATTAGACAATCGCTGGCTCTGCATGGCGGGAAATGGGGCCCCTGGAAAAGTGCATCTCTTTATATGTGGATGACACTCTGGTATATCTTGATGGTTCTGTAGGCTCGGTCATTGTTCTTTTAGATATAATGTTATCAAGGCCAAATGTTGGTCCAGGTCAATACTGGAGGAAGGACAAAATAGGTTAAAGCCAGCAACTGAGAATCAGGATGGAATGCTGACCCCCTGGACAGGAGATGCAGATGATCCAGAAGAGCCCATGGAGCATCTACCAGGAGCTTGGGTATGAGTACCACATTCCCTGGGCCAATTTAGTGCAATGAGGATCACAGAAATGCCCATCTGGTCAATCCTGCAAGGTAGGCAATGGAGAAGCTAAAAGTCATAGATCAGGTTGAACTGATCTCACAGCATCATCAGGGCATTCACTGGACCTGGAGACAAACTTGTCCAAATTTTTTGTTGAACCTGGATGCCAGCATGTCAACATCAGGCATCTCAACTCCAGCAACGGACTTGAAAAAACATTTCCCCAGACTTAGAAACTGATGAATGGGAAAGTCTGCTTGCCAGTTTTTTATGCATGGGATGTGAATGGCAGACAGAGCCAAAAATATGCAGTTCTACCCAAAAGATGATCAAATCTGCTTCTCTTATGCCGCGTACACACGATCAAACAAGTGGGTGGAAAAGTCCGGCAAACTCAAGTCCGCCAGACAATCCCCCCGTGTGTAGCCTCCGGCATATTTTTTGACCCGAAAGTACGGCGGACTTAGAAAGAAGTTTTGCACTCCAATCTTCCCGCCGGACTCGCATTTCGGCGGACAATCCGGCCGTGTGTATGCCAGTCCGCCGTACTTTTGAAATGAGCGGACTTTTCCCGCCCGGAGAAAAGTCCGCTCATTTCGAGCGGGTCTGCAGGTAGGCGGGGCCCGCGAAGGAGACGCGTCCCAGCATCCTCCGCGTCCCAGCATCCTCCGGTAGCCCCCTTATTAAAGGGGGCTACCGGATTCCGATAAGCCCCCCGCCCGCAGACCCCGACAACCAACGGCCAGGGTTGTCGGGAAGAGGCCCTTGTCCTCATCAACATGGGGACAAGGTGCTTTGGGGTGGGGGGGCCACGCGGCCCCCCCTTCCCCAAGGCACCCCCCATGTTGAGGGCAAGCAGCCTGGTGCGCTCGCTCGCCCCTCCTTTCCTGGCCGGCTGGGTAGCGTGCTCGGACAAGGGTCTGTTGTGGACTTTGGGGGGACCCCACGCCGTTTTTTTTCGGCGTTGGGGTTCCCCTTTAAGTCCATACCAGGCGACGGGGCCAGTGGCGTCTCCTTCGCGGGCCCCGCCTACCTGGAGACGCGCTCGAAATGAGCGGACTTTCCTCCGCGTGTGTGGGCGAGTCCGTTCATTTCAAAAGTAGGGCGGATAGTACGGCGGACTTAGTACGCCATATTAGTCCGCTCAAAAAGTGCCGTGTGTGGGCAAGTAGCCCGCTCGGAAAGTCCGACGGACAGTCTGGCGGGAAGTCCGCCAGACTAAGTACGTCGGACAAATGGCTACGTGTGTACGTGGCTTTAGAGCAGCATGATTTCTAGTGCCTCCTTAAACTGATGTAGGCTATGGCCATGGCACTTTCTGACTGATTTCTCTTCGAGTGACCTTGCAATAAAGGAGTCCAGAATTAATATTTAAAAATTTTGATTGAAATTTTTTTTTTCCAATGACCAAGTTGACCGGGTCCCCTTCACTGAAAGTTCAGGACTTCTCCCAGCCTAACAGTCTGGCATTCATCGTGAGAACCTTCTGTGACTGTGATGGAAAAGACTTCCCAAACCCTTAGAGAGGGGGAGGGATGGTTGGGGGGAATCCACCATACTAGGAAGACTACTAGGAAGACTGACATGAATCTCCTGAGTATTGAGCAGAGCCAAAACACACCAAGCACCTTGGTGAAGACCTGGGCAGCCATGGACAAGCCAAAGGGAAAGGTGACAAAATTATAATGCTGATTGCCTATGTCAAAATGCAGATAGTGTTGATGAGGCATAAAGATGGGCATGTGCAACCTTAAAAATCACAGAAACCTTGAAAGCATTCTCCTGTTGTAAAAGGGTAATGACACCTTCAGGCAGGAACTGCCAGACAACAGCAAGCAGATCCTCTTACCGTGACGGGGAAGGAGACATGCTGGAAAGTATGAAGCAAGAAGGACAGTTTGTAGCCCCTGCAAATGACACTCAGGAGCAAGGTGTTTGAGATTTTCTGGGACCAGAAGGCCAAGAATGTTTTTTAACCACTTCAACCCTAAAGGGATTTGCCCCCTTTCTGACCAGGTCATTTTTTGCAATACAGCACTGCGTCAATTTAATTGACAATTGTGCGGTCATGCAATGTTGTACCCAAACAAAATGAATGTCCTTTTTTTCCCCACAAAGAGCTTTCTTTTGGTGGTATTTGATCACCTCTGAGGTTTTTATTTTTTATGCTATAAATAAAAAAGAGCAACGAATTTGAAAAAAAAAACTATATTTTGTAGTTTTTGCTATAATAAATATCCGAAAAAAATGTCAAAAACGAATTCCTTCATCAGTTTGGGCCGATATATATTCTTCTATGTATTTTTGGTAAAAAAATTACAATAAGAGTATATTGATTGGTTTGCGCAAAAGTTATAACATCTACAAAATAGGGGAAAGAGTTATGTAATTTTTATTATTTATTTGTTTACTAGTAATGGTGGCGATATGCGATTTTTATCGGGACTGCAACATTGCGGCGGACAGATCAGACCCTTTTGACACTTTTTTGGGACCATTGACATTTATACAGAGATCAGAGCTAAAAATAGCCACTGATTACTGTATAAATGTCATTGGCAGGGAATGGGTTAACACTAGGGGACAATCAAGGGATTAACTGTGTTCCCTATGTGTGTTTCTAACTGTGGAGAGATGGGAGTGACTGGGGGAGGAGACAGATCGTGTGTTCCTACTGTCTCTACTCCCCTGACAGAATCGGGATTTGTGTGTTTACACACACAGATCCCTATTCTTGTTCTGTCAGGAGCGATCGCAGGTTGCTCGGCGGACATCATGTCTGCCGGGCATGTGCATCGGCTTCGGGGACACGCTGCAGGCTATAGCGTATTAAAGAGCTGATGTATAGCTATGGTGATTTGCGCAGCTGTGCCAACCTGCCACAGTATAACTGGGGTGGCTGATCGGCAAGTGGTTAAGGCCATGTGACTACTGCGCAAATAGGAGCAGTAGTCAGTCGATCTCACCATCTGCTGCGCATGCTTCGCAGACTCATCCCTTTTATCCCAAAGAATGACAAAGCAGTGGTAGTTGGAACAATCATTAATTCACGACTGGACTACGCAAACTCGCTTTACATAGGATTACCACAATATCAACTTGCGCGATTACAACTGATCCAAAACACGGCGGCAAGGCTGATAACAGGAAAAAAACCCTGGGAATCCATTTCTCCTTCACTGAGGAGCTTACATTGGCTAACCGTAAAAAATCGGATCACGTTCAAGACCCTTTGCCTCACCCACAAATGCGTGCATAGAGAAGCTCCGCAATACCTAATGGAGAAAATAAATCATTACACACCAAACCGCAGTCTTCGATCAGCCAACAAAAACCTCCTCCTCGTGCCCAAAGCCCGGTATAAATCCAAGGGGGATCGGAGATTCGCTGTCCAAGGGCCTCGGCTATGGAATGCTCTACCAATAAACATCCGCCTGGAAGAAAATCACCTGGCTTTTAGGAAAAAACTCAAGACCTTCCTCTTTTAGCAGATGATCAAAGCTCGCCACAGCGCCTAGAGGCGATTCAGTTCGCATTGTGCGCTATATAAGTATTTCATTCAATCATTCATTCATGTCTGTTTATGAAAACATTTTCTTGTCTTGGACTTGGCATTGGAAGACTAAGTTAAGAAAGAAGCCCTTCCTAACCTTTGAATTAGAAGATATTTTGTGAGTGACACATTTTTCCTGGGGAAGGAGAGAGTACTTTTAGCCCCTGTGATTTGCTTCCACCTTCAAAAGTGTAACCACTGAAGACATGTATTCTAAAGGAGTTCATCTCACCAGCATTCAAGCCAGAGATTCCTGCAAATGTGGATATAAAGGGCTCCTGGAGATTATGCATTTCATCCTGAAGATTCATACAAGGTGCATCCAGAAGGCCAATATTATGGTATCCTGGTTCTCACAATGACTACCTTAAGGACAGCAGTTCCCAATGCACTACAAGTAGGAAATCTGGACAAGAGCACCATGGGTTGAATTGTTTAAATATACTCACCACTTCAATAGGCAGGATAAATTGGGGAATTTACTTCACTGTGGCTTCACCATGCACAAAGGGCCCACCCCAGAGCAGTCTTAAGGGGAGAACACAACCCTGGACCCTGCCTATAACCCTATGTGGCAAGGGGAGTGCCCACAGCAGGATCAAGTTTAAAGCAAACATGTAGGCGGGCAACAAGTTTAAAGCAAACATATATATTCTACCAGGCAGGGTCTGCTTACTGCCCCCCAAGGCCCTACGATCCACTGATCCAGAACATGCATTAAAAGCCACAGTGGCTGTGATCCAGCCTATTGATAGAAGAAACATCCTTATCCAGAGAATGAGAGATAGAGAGAAGTCCTCCATATGAGATGGTAAGCTTTTCTCAAAAGAGAGAAGAGATCCATTACGCACAGACACTAGCAGAAAACTGAGGCTAACTGGCAGTGGAAGGGGTTATATAGGGGGATGTCCCTGCAGCCTTCTTTTTTTTGCCAGTGTCCAATCACATGAAGGTGTCTGCACATAACTCAGCTATAATGATTAAAGAGCCTGTGTCCTGTATTCCATGGCTAGGAAATACATTCAAGCGCTAGAGTGTAAAATAAATCAGTTGGTTTCAGTCAATATGGTGTTTAAGCAATCCATCAATGAAATTACAACAGGCGGAAATAGGATTTACTTTCCCTCACAAAGTATATAACATGACATTTAGGGAAAAGTATATAGTTTTCTATTAGTTTTCATGTCATGAAGTCTTAGATTGGTAAACCAGTAATAAACCATCATTCATAATCATGCCAAATAAGCAAACTATCATGGTAAATAAGAAAACAGTTAGAGTATAAATAGAAAAAGTCACTCTTTAATGCAAAGTAATTTGGGACACCAAAAAAACTGAGGATCTTCCATAGATGCCTGAGACATGTGTAAAAGATAACATTCTTGTATAGGATATTTTGGTAAAAAAAAGAACCAAAACTGAAAAATATACACCTTGGATGGTTGATATGTAACTTTTTGTAAGTCTATATTTTTTTTTTCTTTCCATAAGGCTAAACATAATGTCAAAGGATGACCTAAAACTACTTGAACAAAAAGAGAATACAATAAAAAAAAAAAAAAAACAGCACGGGAACCTGTACACAGGCCACTTTGAATTTAAATAACGTGACAATCCAATAAAAAGTTATCCTAAACCAAACTTGGTCAGTTAAATGTCCATCTCAGTCACTATTACCATGACAGATTTTTCTTTTTCATTTTTAAAGAACATGTTATTTGTCTTGATTTTGTTTTTTCCTATTAAAAGAATTTTGATAACAAAGGGGAAACTTTTCAAGGATTTTGCAAGGAGGAAGCAAAATGCATTTACAGCAGGTTGATTTAACCTCAAAGGATTCTATAAAAATGTGTAGTGAAAAGCTGAAAGTTAAGAATGGTTTTTGAACATTAAAGTCTGTGGCTTAAAAGCATTCTTAATACACTTAAAGCATAGAAAAGTTCTTTAATTTTTTTCTTGTTAGGGGGAATTTTAATAACAGAATTGAAGGAAGTAATAATAGTAAAATAAGTGCTACTAGAATTAGGTGTCAGATTTTCCTTTATTAGTATTATTATTGTCTTCATGTTGGCTACATTCCTTGAAACCGCAAGAAGCACAATGACTTTCCTGACATTATGTCTCACTATACATTAGCAAGATGCTCTGGAAAAAGTGCATTGTGTACTGTAATTGGCAAGGTGCTTTAGTCTTGGCTTTTGTAAAAAAACTGCAAGGAAGAAACTTTTCCATAAGTTGAAATTTACAGGTAAAAAGCTGTAAAAATGCAAATACATTTTTTTTTTATGGTGACCTTTACTTACACAGGATTTTTTCATGTACTGCACAATTCTTTAGGATCAGAGCACCACACCAGCTTGTACAGACAAAGTCCTCTGGGGGTCCAGCAAGACCCCACAGTTGCTTGGGTGTGCTCCCTCTAAGGCCACAAACCACCCATCCTGTTAAAACACATGCACATAAGGTTCAGCAATCCTACTTCACAAAGATTGAAAAATTCCTTAAAACAGACTTCGTACTTACCAAGTTTTCACAGTTGCAAAACACACCTCCCTTTTGGCAACCACATTATAGTGCTGATTTGTGAAAACTAGACTACAGTAACTATAGTAAAAACGCAGATGTTGGCTTTATCTTAATCTTATTACGTTTTTCATTTTTAATAGTACCAGCTGATTTGTATTAGCTCCACATTTGCTCCAGGTTAGCGTACACAGTTACATAACTAATCAGGTTGAACAAAGACACAAGTCCATTAAGTTCCATGAATAGAAAATTAAACAAATAAATGAATCGAAAACCTGCATATACAAAACCCTAAACCCTCAGATGATGCAGAAAAATAATCCTTATATTGATGGCCCAGTTTTCTCCAACAGGAAAAAAAATTCCTTCTTCCATGGCTATTCTCTGAATCATCAAATTATGGTTATTACTTATACCGTAAATATTAGTAACCAGTTAAATTCGAAACTTTTAAAAACACATTCAGCTTTTTTTTTTTTAACAACACTCCAGTGAGCTGCCTAAAACTATCTCCTGAGGAAGTCTAATCCATATTTTCATAGCTTTTATTGAAAAGAAATCTTTCTGTATACAGAGGTTAGACTTCTTTTCCTCTAGAAGCAAAGAGTGCTCCCTTGTTATCTGCAGCAACTTTAAAGTGAACAATGTTATACCAAGCTCACTAAATTGACTATTATTGTATTTGAAAAAGGTGATCATACCACCCCTTAAATGCCCCTTGTCAAGGAAGAATAAATTAACCTTTGATGTAGTTTTCATAAATGAGCCCCAATGGCCTGTGTCACTGTCATCCCCATCCTGTTTCTCTGCATAGTTTAAAAAAAATACATTCTAGAGAGTGTTTGGCCAAACTGTTGCCCAACAATCTGCTGTTTAACTGTGATCCTGTTCAAATTTTCCTGACTTAGGTTATTTTTTAGCATTCAACTGTTTTTTGCTTTTAAGACATGGTGAGTGTTTAGACAGGTTATTGAAATGTTCGCTGTAAATTTAAATGCTTAATGCTTGCTTTTTTCTCAAATATACATAAATTTTTTTTTTCAAAGCCTGTTTTTTTTACACTCCTATATGTTAATCTAAATGACAGTTTTCAGCTAAATATCAGAGGAAAATTCCATCCTGATTCAGTCTTGAAATATGCATAACTGGCTTGTAATTGTCTATCAAGCAGAAATACTGTGTGTGTAGCATGTAACGCATCCTGACATGAAAAACACAATATTATTTAAAGGACTTTGCTTATTTCATGACAGCTTGAATTATTTGCTTAGATTGTTTAAGCTCTTTGTGTGTGCGTGTATCGAAATAAAAAAAAAAAAAAGCAAAAGAGAAAAAAACAGCAATGAGATTAAGACCTAATTAAAAATACCTTTGATAAAGAAAAGAAGCTCTCACATCTAAGGAATGCAATACAATCCCAATTATCACTTCCACTTAATTACTGTAACCTGGAAGCATTTGAGCAGCCGTTGGATATAACATTGTTAAATTTTAATAGAGATGCGTATGTATTCAAATTTATGGAAATCTGTTTTCAACTTTCCAAGGCATTTCTGTGTTGAGCTCCCAATGGAAACAAGAATTCGGTCTCCGCTGGATTATTCAATTGAATAAAAAATATAAAATTAAATATATAAATAATTCATAGTCAAAAACGATTTGAGCAGCACCAATCACTGAATCCTTGTCTTGGAGATAATGCCCCTGTGCTGTCTACAAAGAGGATCAACTGTGTATTTCAGAATGTTAGATAAGTGCATTTTCCTAGCTAGTGCTCTTTTATTCCATATGCTATAACTTGCTGTGTACCTTTAACTTAATGAGAAACAATGCTATTCGTATTCACAAGTTTTAGTAAAATTCGTTCACACAGATAAGATACTGCACAAGCAAGCTGGGCATATATCTATTATATGTTCGTTAAGTATTTAAATATATATGTATGTATGTAAGTATATATATATATCTGTTAGCCAGAAAAACATCACATACAACTATTTAAAGAGACAGCATCTAACTAAATGTAGATATCTGTGATTTAAAGAACATTAGTAACAACAGTATTATGCCCTGTACACACGGTCGGACATTCCGACCACAAAATCCGTCAGATTTTTTCCACGGATTTTGTCCGAAAATTGTGTTGCATACACACGGTCAGACAAAGTTGTCAGAAAATCCGATTATTTGGAATGAGTTGACGTTCGTTGCGTATGGAGGGACTACATAGAGGCTAGTAGCCAATAGCTTTGGTCTCGTAATTTAATCTGAGCGTGCGTGGCACTTTGTCCCTCGGAATTCTCTACAAACGATCGGAAAAAGTCTGATTGGATTTTGTGTCGGAAAATTTTAGATCCAGCTCTCAAACTTTTTCCATTGGGATTTCCGACGGAAAAAGTCTGACAGAGCCCACACACGATCGCATTTTCCGACAACATAATCGGACTGTTTCCGACGGAATTTCCGACCATGTGTACAGGGCATTCATTTCTTTTATACCCATTTGTTTATATAAAACCATATGCAGTAGCTATCTTCTTGTCAGATTTAAATATTCCATATTGTTAAAGTGTCACTCCACATCAAACCCACAGTTCAGATGTGAGGACATTCCTGCAGGTTGAAATGAATCACCTCATGGTTTTATATATATCTTGAGTACTGTGGTGACAAATCCCTTTTCTTAGAGTTGTGGGATCTGCCCATCTAGGGGAAGGAACTGAGGACAGAGTAATGATCTCAAGTGAACTGGAAGATATGGAGCAGTGTAAATGTCCATGATCCCTTAAGTGGGGGGGGGGGGGGTTCTCAGTGATGGAAGGTAATATATTTTTCATTAGAGTTACAGAAATACATTACCAATATACTTTATCTTCTAAAAGTACAAATGCATTCAGTATTGATTTTGTATGAATATGTACCAGTTGACTGATTTACCTACCAACATAAAATGGACAGCACTCACTGAATTGGTATGCTGTAAACAGGACCATCAATATATGGCAAGGTGAGCGAAGTGTGGAAGCTAAATAATCAATGGTTTTATTGTTCTTGTTGAAAGCTAAAAGTCATTTAAAGCCTGTACACTATCATACCAATGTTAGTGGGTGTGAATGGGCTAATCTCCATTGGGTCTGGTGCCAGGGGATAGAAAGGTGTCTTGTAGTGAGGGACAATATAATGTTGTGCAAGGGGCACAGCCGTACAAGAGCTTTCTGGGATCTGTTGGCGCTCTTGGATGACGTCAACGTGGATGGACGCTACTCAAACCAGAATGGAGTGCAAACAGGATGTGTTGACGGACAAGGTGCTTTGAAGTAGGGGGGCAGACCCCTTGTTTAGGGCACGTGGTCTGGTATGGTTCAGGAGGGGGGCATTCGCTCACCCCCCCCTTTCCTGACCATCTGGGCTACATGGCCATATAAGGGTCCGGTATGAATGTTGCAGGGGGCCCCACACTGTTTTTTTTAAATTTTGGCATGGGGTTCCCCTCCAAATCAATACCAGACCCAAAAGGCCTGGTATGGACTGGGGGACCGCACGCAGTTTTTTTCCTCAATTTTTTCAGTAGCCGGGTCCCGGGAATTGTAACTGTGAGTCATTTTAAATGGGATTTGACTCGTTTTTTTTTCTTTAGAAATGTAATTTTTGCTGCAGCATGTTCTATGCATGCTACAGATGTGCCACTTTAAAGGCACATTAAGGGGACCCCCCAGGCACTATATTTAAATATTTTTTTCATTTTTAATGTTGTACTTTAAGCATAGTTAAACTCACTGCTTCTGGAAAAACAATTATTTTTAAAAAACATTTTTGCATTGGAACATGTCCCCCAGGGCAGTACCCAGACCCCCATACTCCTTTTATGGCCAATTACTTGCATATAAGCCTTCAAAATGGGCACTTTTGATATTCCTGTTCGGCTCCCATACTCTTCAATGGGGTTTGCTGTTTCGGTTAGAACATTGGGGGGGGTGTTCAGCCCATGTCTAGTCACCAGCCTGTCCTACTTTTTGATGCTCCGTTATGTAGTATTAAAACGTACCTTTGCCTTAAATACAAAAATTAGCTTTTTACTTGCAAAAGATAGATGCTATGCCTCTTCTGCAATTTACTTATCTTCCTGTTTTGAAACTTCTTTAGAATGTAAATGGAGCTAGCATGTTAGGATGTAATATCATCACAACCTGGTCAATCAAGACAGTGGAATATACCATACCAGGAGAATGACCCTGTCAGTGCCAGCAAGGGAGCCCAGAGGCGTTTAAGGTGGATTTACTAAAACTTTCAGCTTGTTCAATTAGGCTTTGAAAAAAAAAACTGGAAGCTGATTGGTTTCTATGCAGAGCTGCAATAGATTTTTCACTTTTCAGATTTAGTAAATCAGGCCCATTGCATCACTGTAAGGGAGTTAAAGGAGTTGTAAAGGGCGAAGTTTTTTTATCTTAATACATTCTATACATTAAGATAAAAAGCATTCTGTGTGTAGCAGCCTCCCCAACACCCCCTAATACCTGAGACCCATCTCTGTCCAGCAATATCCACGAGTCCCTTGGCCACTCTCCCTCCTGATTGGCTGAGACACAGCAGCGGTGCTATTGGCTCCTGCGGCTTTCAATCAAAGTCAGTTAGCCAATCAGGAGAGAGAGGGCAGGGCTGAATGCCAGTTCCATGTCTGAATGGACACAAGGAGCTGCAGCTTGGCTTGGGTGCCCCCATAGCAAGCTGCTTGCTGTGGGGGCACTCGACAGGAGGGAGGGGCCAGGAGCAGTGAAGAGGGACCTGAGAAGAGGAGGATCCAGGCTGCCCTGTGCAAAACCAACATTATTTTGTTTGTTTGTTTTTGTTTTTAAACAAGACTTTACAATTACTTTAAATATAATGAGTTTACTTCTACTTCTACAAAAAGTCCAGCAGGAGGACTGAGATTGCTATAGCAGATGGATGGAGATGGGAACTCACTCCAACAGCGTCCCCAAGAGATATAAAAAGCTGGTGAGTGGTTAAACTCACAAGCGTCTCCCCAAAAGTTAAAGATCAGTTTTCATTCGGCTGACCTTTTATTATTACATGCAACAGAATTGAAGATGTAGTAAATACTGTAATAAAATATATTGAACAGTTAGGTAGCAGGAATGATAATTGCTTACATGTCTGATAAATTCATAGCTAAATTTATATTCTAGAGTGAAAAGTTTTGTGAGTATTGATTCAGAGACTACTAAGCCTTACTCATAATCAATATTATTTCTCTGTTTATTGGAAAGCATTATTATATTGAATTATAAAAGTTAGATTACAGCTGCATTGCCAGTTTTCTCTGAAAAGACAATTTTACTGGCAGTTTAGCTGTTATGTTGTCTTACTTTCATCTTTTATGTTGTTATAAAAATACTATACATGTTATCAGATTTAATACCCCAGTACAGGATCATATACGATTAATCAGATTTCGGTTCACTGCTGTCAGGTCAGCTGAGATATGGCTTCAGTTTGCTCTGTCTTACTGAATAAACCCATAGGTCTTTGCATATACAGTATAATGTGTAATTTGAATTAGTACAGAAAGTGTTTGCTGATGTCATTGCATATCCATTTAATGTCAGTAACTGGCATGTGTAACGCTATCACCTGCTAGTTATCTATTATATCTTTGGGCAGAATTGAACATGTGATTGCTCGATACTGAAATGATTAGATCACTCGGTAACTCCAGAACAGTCACCTAATAACTGGTGTAGCGCCCAGGGGTTTAGTCATGGAGCTCCTCATTAAATTGCTTGTCAGGAGTAGCTACTGTAGTTAATTACTAGGGATCCATTGACTTCTCCCTAACTGTGGCCTGGTTGTACTTTCTTCTTCTACCACCAGGTGGCCAGGTACTTGGAGGTATTAGATTGAGAAGGACAACTCAAGGTTTAGGTTATCGGTATATGGGGTATCTCAGCCAATGGGCTGGAATTTTGTTGAATCCCTTGGCTTGTTGGGAAAGCCTATATATTCAGGTGAGGTCAGGTGATCAAGGTTCTTGTGTGCCATCCAGGCCTCCATCTGGGCGGACATGTGTCATCTGCCCTGGGGTTGCTAGGCCGGAGATTGGGCCTATCCTGAGGGCTTCGGGCTGCCAGGCTGTGTGAGGGCATATCCAGAAGTAAGAGGGCAGCGCAGGGGTAGGACTGCGGCTTGCAGTCCGACCAAAAGTGACGGTGGTTGGAGGTAGAAGGGAAGCTATCGCCACTAAGGAACCAACCGCCTTTACCAGGGACCACAGTGAGTAACTGAAGCAAGTACTGGAGCAGTATTCTCACCGAATGGCATGGTGGAGAATCGGGGAAACTTCAGGCTGTGATAAAGTCAGGGACTCAACCAGAGGAGGTGACTCTTGCAGAGCAGCATTGTGTACCAAGCTAGGAACCGAGCCGGTCAGCAGGGGTGAAGCTTGTAGGTATCCGAAGTGCCAAGCTTGAGATCCAGCAGGTAAGCGTGGGTGACGCTTGAGGGAGATACCATTGCACGCAAAATCCTTGAGGAGCTCACGGGATTCAGAGTCAGTGAATCAGAGGGTCCAGTGAGAGACCAGGAGCTCAAGGGGCTGAAGAACTACAAGGGGAAGTTGTAGTACAGCTGAGAGGACTATTACATTGAGTTAGGAACTGTTTAAGTACTGTTGCCATAGGAGACAGCAATGCTGCACATGCAGAAGTGGCGCCTTGCTGGGGCCTTTCCCTGTATGGCTGTCCTCCTGTTGAAGTCTCTGAGTCTGCCATTTGAAATTGCAACTATAAAGGGGTGTCCTGGCCCTAACCTCTTTCCCTTGCAAAATATAAAAAGGACTGTCAAAGAAATAAAACCTCTTTTACATCCAAGAAGGCGCCCAAGGACTTTTACCACCTTTGCACCCGCTATGCCTCATAACCCACCACATATTGAAGGATGTCAGCTATCTTTGGCCTTGAAGGTTCCCATTAGACAGGAAGGGGTCAGAGATTCTGCTACCAAAACCAGAGGCTGAAATTTACATTAGGAAACTTGCACTTGAATAGTTGATATTGCCAACTATATTAGGCTTCAGTTTTCATAAATTTTTCAACTAAAACATCTGGAAGGCTTCCGATTTTCCTTGTTATCAGGAAAGCTTACCGCAAAGCTCTGTGAAAGATGAGCTTTCACAGCACCATCTTTAGTGAATTCCAGTGCATATATCTTCCAACATCATCATAGGAAAAATATGATGACATCTTTATGCAAAACACACACACAACGATATAACCTGTGCAAGAAAGCCAAAAGGAATGAAAATACTCTTGCCCCCAAAGGAAACCCCCTTTATTACTATTACCTTTGTGAGCATCCATAAAGCTAAACTATCTAGAGGTATCAATAACTGTCTTCCACTAAAAAAATTATCAAGACGTAACTTTCCACTCCTAAAATATTTTATTTTTATATACAGTAACATAAAAAAATAAAACATCACAATGCTTTATTAGCAGCTCTTTTTTATGATATACATAAAGGTTATTTCAAGGTTAAAGAACCATTTATACCCGTCTGCTCTGGTGCTTTGTGTTAATGTTTGCTTTTTAATCTACGTTGAGTGAGGTGCAACCTATTAATGTAAATGGTCTGCCAATGCAACAGAACCAACAGAAAATAAAACAGGCATCATGTTTTCCCAGGCTGTGCACCTCAATGGACAGTAATACATTATTTGTGATGTGGCATGCTGCAACACATGCGCATTTGAGACGCATTGAATTGAAAATGGATAGCACCGCAATGGACAGTTGTGAATGGGCCCTAAAAGTTCCTTCCACCTGTTTGCAAAAGTGCCCAAACTTGTTATTTTTGTGCAAATTAAGTTAGGTAGTGAGATACATGATGAATGAAATACCATTTGCCCTTTCTAAGTCTGTCCTTCAGCAAGAGCCATAACCTGAAACAAAATTAAACCTCCACATACAAATGTTATAATTGTCGCAAGGAAGCTTTATTACATAATGTACTAGTATGCATCACATATTAGCACATTATTACAGACTTACTTGCCAAGTGCTTACCTCCAGCACCGTGGTATCAACACTCTTAATTGTCATGGGTGCTTCCACCTTCTCCCCGTCTTCCCTTAGGGCTCGGACTTGGCCAGTCTGCAATGACATTACTCCCACGCATGCACATAGAAGTCACATCATCACTGCAAAAAACACTGCCATGAAGGTATACTGCTCATATGTGGGTCAGTGTACATTCATGCTTACAAACAGAGGGAAGAAGTTAAGTGGTGTTCCGCCTGGGGAAAAAAAAAAGTAGAATTCAGCATTCTACAAATACTGTAGCTGCTGATTTTTAATATAGATAGACAGTTACCTGTCCAGGGAGCCCACAATGTTGGCACCCCAGTCGATTTTCGGATTGGCTGGTGCCTCTGCCATTCATCATAAGGGAAGCCAGCAGTAAAGTCTTTCGGCTTCACAGCCGGATCATTACTGCACATACGTGAAGTGCGCTTTGCTTACTAATTGACCCGACGGTGGAGGAAGGAAAAGCAAACTTCTGAGGGATGGTGCTGTCTCCCGAAAGTGGGAAGGGTACCTGTCAAAAACAGGTACCAGTTCCTCCCTCCCCTCTGAAAGGTGCCAAATGTGGCACTGGATGGGGGAGGAAGCAGATCACTTTTGGGTGGAACTCCGCTTTAGGACAAAGAAACAAATAAGGTCTCTCTTGTAACAAAAATCCAGCATTTTTCATTTTAAAGCCACTTAAACGTAATTCGGCAGAACAATCACACTGATTAAGCTGCTAAGAGAGGCATACCATGAAGATTATGAAGGTGTATGTGCTGAGAAACCTTAGGAATAAAGGTACAAGAGAATCTGATTTGGTTGAATCATTGAAATGGGGATCAGATGCAATGAGGCTGTACCTTCATAAAACAGTTCACTGCAGAGGGTGAAACTTTTAGTTTTTTATTACTAAAACTTCAGGAGGAACAGTTAAGTAAGAAAAAACATGTAATAAACTACACCTGTGTTAGATGCCCTTTCTGTAGCAGTTCATACCCAGAAAAAAAAAATAGGGCAGATAAGAAAAGCATTCAAAGAGATTCAAAAAGATGTCAATAGAATGCTCGTTTTGCTTTACCCTTCACTATTTTGTATTGTATTAAGGTAACGACAAATCTCTTCCTGCTCTCCTGCTGGAACTATTGCATTTTATCAAAACAGGTACAAGTCCGAATTTTTTACTCTACAGTAGATTTTATGTAATGCAAAATGCATCAAGCGCTAGACAAACCTAGATAAATAATTCAGCAACAGCTGGAAACAGGAAATAGAATGTCTGCTTTCATAGGGAAATGCTTTTCTTCCACTTGGAAGGATCCCTGATCCTTCACTACATCTGCCTTTTTGGTTTCAGAAAAGCTCCCCTCAGCTGTGCACATGCTTGATTTATTTTACTGGATTTTATGTTCTCAGCTATGAGGCATAACCTCATTCCTGTTTTTTTTTTTTTTTTAGACCACTATTGGTTAAGACATCCACGCACGTTTGCTCTCTGGTGCTTAGGAAATCAGCAGTGGAGGGGTTAAACAAAATGTCATGGCATTTTTCAGCATTATTGCCAGAAACCACAAGATTCAATTTCAGCTTATTTAGGTTAAACGGGCACAGCTTAAAATCACCTAGGCTGCAATGAGTGACTTAAGCTTTTCTCAATGTTGTCTGAGAATATTTTGTCCGAAGGTTTTGTATCTAAACTGTGTTTATAATAACAATTTGCAGTACAAGGGTGGAAATAGGGTAAAATTAATAGTACCAAATCAACTGTAAGCCTAATCACAATGATTTTACATTTTTTTTTTCATTTTCTTTTTTTTATTTGTATTAAGCCCCAGCGGCAGTGTCAAAGCAGCTTTAGTTATCATCTCACGATCTATATGCCTCAAGACCAATCTTTTATATAACATCAAACGGTTTGGCTGATCGATTGATTCCGTCATGGAGGTTTGCAAGGTTTAGGATTAATGCAAGCAGCTTGGAGAGATTGAAAAGCAGAATAAGTAGTACAAGTAAGACAGTTCAGTGAGCCAAGAACATGGAAAGGTTAGATAACCACATGTTCATCTGGAAAAAAAAAATTGATGTTCTATTCATAATGGGACTAAACTACCCTCTAGGAAAGTTCTTTAAAGATTTATTTAAATATGAGTGTGGGTTTTTGAAAGATAACATCTGATCCAGAAGCCAAATGACCATGGCTCTTTTAGAAAGTGTGCTGTCCTTTAATTAAAGCTGATCTGAAAGATAGGAGGCACTGGATCTGATGTGGGTTCAGTTTTGCAAAGTGAGTGCAGGGTCTGTGGTGTAGAGTACATTGGCAGCTCTCAATATAAAGGACCCTAGAAAGGACACCTCAGAAGGAATACATGTTGAAAAGGAAAAAACTTTCATGCCACTATGTGTAATTTTTTAATGCCGCGTACACATGATCAAATTATCTGGTGGACTTGTCCGCCAGACAATCCACCCGTGTGTGGGCTCCGGCGGACTCAAAATTACAATCCGCCCGTCTGTGTGCTAGTCCGCCGGACTTTTGAAATGAACGGACTTGCCTACACACGGAGTAAAGTCTGTTTATTTTGAACGCGACTCCAGGTAGATGGGACTAGTGCAGGAAGTCAATGTCGCCACCTCCATCAGTGAGATTGACACCTCGCTAGCCCTGTCACCTGGTATGGATTTAAAGGAGAAGCCCTATACCATCCCGGACCCTCAGGCCTGGGCCAAGTGTAGAATACTGACGCTCGAGCATGTCGTTACCAATGGGGAACTCACTCCCTTTCATATCCTGCGTGATAAATTTAATGTGCCTGCATGGGCCCACTTCCGTTATCTTCAAATCGCACATGCTTATCGCTGTCAACCGGTTGTACTGGAATACTCTGAGCTTGAATCCATCCTTCGGGTAAAAGACCTGGAGAAACCCATGTCTCAGATTTACGGGTCCCTACTGGTTGCTGCCGTCCCCGAGCTGTCCTCCCTCCGCAGGAAATGGGTGGTGGACATACCGGAGTTGGATGACGATGACTGGAGGGAGATTTGGGATTTCCCGTTCTCCCCTTTGGTTTCAGCCAGGGACAAATTGGTCCAATACAAAATTATACACAGAGTCTACTTCACGCCCCACAGACTCCACAAGATGTCGCGGATGCACTCCCCGGAGTGTTGGCGCTGCCCCTATCAGCCGGGAGACTTCATTCACATTTTCTGGGCTTGCCCAGCGATTGTATGCTTTTGGAAAGAAGTTCTCCTGGTGATAGGTAAGGCCACAGAGGTGAATGTTCCTTACGATCCTAAATATTGTCTGCTGGGGCTGGTGGAACAAATGTCGATCCTCAGGGCTAGGAAAACACTCATATCCCTGTTACTCTACTATGCACGTAAGGCCATCACCATGACCTGGAAACAATCATCTCCCCCCTCTATTAAATTCTGGAAAAACCTGGTGAACGCTAGCTTACCCCTCTATAGGGCCACCTACTTGAGCAGGGGTTGCCCACGGAAATTTGAGAAGGTGTGGAGCTGCTGGTTGGATGATAACACTACGGCAACGGATGTAGTGAATGACCCATAGTTCATGGTTATAGATGTAGTACGGTTATAGGCTGACCCACCTGCACTTATGACACCTTATCCAGTCATTTTAATACTTAGCACGAATTATCCTAAAATATCCTCTCCCCACAGTGGGGTATAGATAGATAAGGTTAGATTTGTGTTGTTTTGCCCTGTTGTGGTCGGTTGCTGCATCAAAGGCAGGATATGTGTTATGTAATGTGCCTTTCTGTGGCCTGTTGCCACATTTGGAAGATTACCCCTGTGTGGGAAATGTTTGGCCCCTGCGTGGGCGATTTTGTATGCCATTAAAAATTCTATAAAAAAAGATTTTACACAAAAGGAGAAGCCCTATGCCGAAAAAACGGCGTGGGGGTCCCCTCAAAGTCCATAGCAGACCCTTATCCGAGCACGCAGCCCGGCCGGTCAGGAAAGGGGGTGGGGATGAGCGAGCGGCCCCCCTCCTGAGCTGTACCAGGCTGCGTGCCCTCAACATGGGGGGGTGCTTTGGGGGAGGGGGGCCCTGCGGCCCCCCACCCCAAAGCACCTTGTCCCCATGTTGATGAGGACAAGGGCTAGGGTTGTCAGGGTCTGCGGACAGGGGGGCTTATCAGAATCCGGGAGCCCCCTTTAATAAGGGGGCCCCAGATTCCGACCCCCTACCCTATGTGAATGAATATGGGGTACATTGTACCCCTACCCATTCACCTGGTGAAAAAAGTGTACAGAAAAAAAACACAATACAGTTTTTTAAAATACTTTATTAGACAGCTCCGATGGTCTTCTCTTCTTCCATCTTCGGAGGTCTTCTCACCAGATTCCCCCATTATCTTCTGCTCTTTTGCTAGCTCTTTTACTAGCGGAGGAACCTGGCTTTCTCCTTCGTTGCCGCCGCCGTCCGGGAGTCTTTTTACGACTTCGGGGGTCTTGTCCCACTCTTCAGTTCTTCTTGCCGGGCCTCCACTTTCTTCTTCTAGCTCTTTTTCTAGCGTTGGCCCGGTCTTCTGTCGCCACCTTCTGCTTCTTCTTCTTCTTCTCATCTTCTTCTTCTGATGTTGACACGACGCTCTCTCCGGCCCTTGTGTGGTGACTTATATAGGGACAAGGGGCGGGGTCACCGGGGGATGTCATGTGAGCATCGTGTCAACATCGGAAGAAGGAAGAAGAAGAAGAAGAAGATGAGAAGAAGAAGAAGCAGAAGGTGGCAGCAGCGACTGCGACAGCAACAGAAGACCGGGCCAGAAGAACCGAAGAGCGGGACAAGACTCCCGAAGAGCAGGACAAGACCCCCGAAGTCAGAAGAAGACCCCCGGATGGCGGCGGCGACGAAGGAGAAAGTCGGGCTCCTCTGCTAGTAAAAGAGCTAGCAGAAGATATATCGGAGGAGTTTGGCGAGAAGACCCCATCAAGACGGAAGAAGACCATGGGAGCTGTCTAATAAAGTATTTTAAAAACCTGTGTTGTGTGTTTTTTTTTATTTATATATTTTTCCCCAGGTGAATGGGTAGGGGTACCATGTACCCCATACTCATTCGCATAGGGTAGGGGGCGGAATCTGGGGGCCCCCTTATTAAAGGGGGCTCCCGGATTCTGATAAGCCCCCTGCCCGCAGACCCCGTGGCCCTTGTCCTCATCACCATGGGGACAAGGCCCTTCCTCAAAGCACCCCCCATGTTGAGGGCTCACGGCCTGGTACGGCTCAGGAGGGGAGCCGCGCACTCATCCCCACCCCCTTTCCTGACCGGCCAGGCTGTGTGCTCAGATAAGGGTCTGCTATGGACTTTGGGGGGACCCCCACGCCGTTTTTTCGGTGTAGGGCTTCCCCTTTAAATCCATACCAAGTGACGGGGCTAGCGAGGTGTCAATCTCACCGATGGAGGCGGTGACATTGACTTCCTGCGCTAGTCCTGTCTACCTGGAGCCACGCTCAAAATGAATGGACTTTTCTCCGTGTGTGGGAAAGTCCGTTCATTTCAAAAGTCCGGCGGACTCCCACCATAGTCCAGCGGATTGTCCTCCGGACCTAGTCCGCCAGAAAAGTCCGGTTGTGTGGGCAGGTCCGCTCAAGAAAGTCCGGCAGACCTTCCCTGTAAAGTCCGGCAGGTTGTCGGATAGTCCGATCGTGTGTACGCGGCATAAGAGAATATAAACCATCAACCTACGGTGAATATAGTAAAAATAAAGTGCCATTCCTTTGAGCGAGCTCTTTCCTCTACATGTGGAGTTTCTCAAGATGTTTTGATACCAAGATCTGGATGTAGTTTTTTGTCTTCGCTTGGGACCTGGATGTCTTTACAGATCCATCAGCAGGATTTCTTATCCGACTATCTGATGAGCCTTGTTTGACCTTTTGGTCATTTTTGGAGGTGAGCGGCCAATTCATAAATATAACAGTCGATATTTGGATTGATGTGTTGTCTGTTTTTCTCTTTTGTCAAGTTATCCCTATGAGATTTCTACCTATATATGAACTGACTCCTACCATTGGGCTTTAGTTGGACTTTTTATTCACATTTATTTATGTGTATGTTTTGGATACTTATCATGTTCATTCTTCAAGTATATTAATCTATGGCACGTTATTAAATAAGCGCACCCCTCTTATTTCTTCTTCTTTTTTCAGAAGGAATACATGATTTAACAAAAAACAAGACAGCGTCAGTAGTGTTTACCACATATGCTAAGGTAACAGTATTTTTTGGGTTACAAAATCCCCGCTTCATCACGATTTGAAGTAGAACTATATGCAAAACTTTTTTGAATTTTTTTTTGGATAGAACAAGGGAGAGTTATAACCCCCTATTCAATTTTTTTTGCCACCTGTGTCCCATTGCAGAGATTTGCCTTCACATCCTGTCCCATAGCCATAGTGAATTCCTCTGGGACGCCCAGGTCACCAGAACTAGTGTACCTATTGGAAGATTTCCCCTCTATTACTTTTGTGGGGATAACCCACTTCACTTTAAATGATAACGATAAACAGAACAGAGAGGGTGAATCTCCTTAACAAGAGCACAGATAACAATAAAAATGGACAGGTGTTCTAATCCCTCTCTACCCCATCCAAAACAAAAAAAAATTGCCTTTAGCTATAGTTTAAATTGAAGATAGCAATGAAAAGGGACTAACGTTAGAATTTAGGATACTGGAATTCTGCTGAAGTGCACCATTGCCCAATCAAAGAAGAGGACATCAGAAGAAGAGTCGCTAAAGATCCTAAAGTGTACATGTAGATAGATTTAACCCCCCCCCCCCCGCCATTGAATCAAAATGCTGTATGTGTTTAGCTAAAAAAAAATCTTAAAGCGTATGTCACCCCAACACTTCATATTCCTGATATATGCCTGCTTTACCATGTACTTGTATGAAAAAGTATCCTGTTCTCTTTGTATTGCTTCCTTTGTGTGAAACCCCTGGTGTTCCTGTCAGTCCCTCTGCTTTCTTATCAAAAACTGACCACACTAAGCAGGATAACACACTGTGGTCAGTTCTCTAACTATGCTGGGAACTCAGTATGCTCTCCTCCAATAATCAGACTTGTCCTGACATGCTCCTGCTGCACAGCCATTCACTGGGAAGCTCAATGTGCTGCTGCTTCTCCTCCCCCAGCTCTTATGCAGCTGACAACAGAGGGAATGTGATCACTTATGAAAAAGGGAAAAAAGGTATTTATAATGTATTTTTATAAATATGTAAACATGTTTTGCCTGTTATTTCTATTTTAAACGAAATGGTTTGTTTTACAAGGTGATGGTTTATAATCACTTTAAATGTACTTTTTAACAAGTACTTCAAACTGTCTTTACCTTAAGATCAAGTAATCTCATGCAAATCACAACTTGGACTAGGAGATGAAAGGAGCAGCAGGGTAAGCCAATCACATGCAGACATGCAGGTAGGTTAATTGGCTTGTGTCCCAAATTGGCCCTAGTATATGAATGGGGACCTTGGATTGTAGGCTCCTTGATGGTAGGGACAGATCTGAGCGTGCAATGTACAGGGATAGGGACAATTGTAGACACTCACTCAGGTTGAACTGGATGGACTGGTGTCTTTATTCAACCTTACTAACTAACTATCATGCTTTATGGCATTACAAACTGTAAACAAGTAGTGCTTGTTGATTGGAGGAAAGATCACAGAAGTGATCTCATTAGTGTCTGTCTGATTTGTCACCAAGCAAGGCTGACCTGCTACTAGTTCCTCAGACATGCAACGTTTACCAGTTTACTTGCATCATATGACGTTCTCTGCTTTTCGGCGCTACTGCGGGCCCCCGGGGGTGCAGAGCGTGGCGATTGGGGATGAGGCGTGTCCCTTGGACACAACCCCTCCCTGCTCAGGGTAAAGATCCAATGAAATTGGCTCTTACCACGTGACTAGCTGTGTCCAATCACAGCCGGTCACAAATGTCAACAAACGACTGTAGTGCCATTTCCAGGTTCTTCTCCTCAGTGTGTGAGGAGGAGACCTGTAGAAAAAACATACAGTGCACTGACTGATTTCCCCCCAAATAAAGAGGATCTGTCACAGCCCATCTGAGTACCTGTCACACCCCATATGAGTACCTGTCGCAGCCCATCAGAGTACCTGTCACAGCCCATCAGAGTACCTGTCACCAGCCCCAGAGTACCTGTCACCAGCCCCAGAGTACCTGCCATTTGCACCAGAGTCCCTGTCACCAGCATCAGAGTACCCGAGTACCGATCACCAGCTCATCAGAGTACCCGAGTACCTATCACTAGCCCATCAGAGTACCCGAGTACCTGTCACCAGCTCATCAGAGTACCGGAGTACGTATCACCAGCTCATCAGAGTACCAGAGTACCTGTCACCAGCCCATCAGAGTACCCACATACCTGTCACCAGCCCATCAGAGTACCCACATACCTGTCACCAGCCCATCAGAGTACCGACTACCTATCACCAGCTCATCAGAGTACACGAGTATCTATCACCAGCCCATCAGAGTACCCAAGTACCTGTCATCAGCTCATCAGAGTACCCGAGTACCTGTTACCAGCCCATTAGAGTACCTGAGTACCTGTCAACAGCCCATTAGAGTACCCGAGTATCTGTCACCAGCCCATCAAAGTACCCGAGTACCTGTCAATAGCTCATCAGAGTACCCAAGTACCTGTCACCAGTCCATAAGAGTACCCGAGTTCCTGTCACCAGCCCATCAGAGTACCCGAGTGACTATCACCAGTTGGGGTTTTTACTTTTCAAAATGCGGTTATTTTGTGGGTAATTCCACTGTCTTGGTGCTCCAGGACCTTCAAAAGTGTAATAGGTCGTTAGGAAATTTTATGTTTAATTTATGCTCCTAGAACGCCTGCATGTTGGACCTCTCTATGTGGGCAGGCTGTGAAAAAGTCTCACACAGTAGCAGAATGCATTTTGGGGTGTAAATGGAAGTATGCATATGCTGTGTGTGAAATAACTTGTAATTATGACAATTGTACTTGTTATTATGACAATTTTGTGTGAAAAAAAATAAAAATAAAATAATTTCTTCATATTCCCATGAATTGTAGGAAAAAATTACAACTTCAAAAAATCTCAGCATGCCTCTTACTAAATACACTGGACTGTGTAGTTCTCAAAAAGGGGTCATTTGGGGGGTCTGAGATAGGCCATCAGTGCATCAGGTGTGATCCATTTCCAATGATTTTCACCATAGCTTGTAGATTCTATAAGACCCCTTTCACACTGCAGGCAAAACGACCCCAGAGGACAACTGTTTAGTTGAAACGCGTCAGTTGGACCCCCTTACAGACGTCGCTACTTTCTGACTATGTTATTACGATTGAACCAAATTGCCCCGTACACATGAAAATGTTGGCTGTGAGCCTGTTGGCTGAAAGTATGCTCCATTGAACATTGAGGCCTGCTGAGAGGATCCGAGCGGATTTGAAGATCACGTGACATCCAAATGATTGGGTCGTTTTCCGGCATCCTGTATCGAGACGTCTATGTGATTTGTGATCGAATCTGCGCAGTTTGACCTCCCTTAACAGGGGGGTCACTAGGGATTTGGTAAGCCTCCATTTATTACTGGTTTATAGAGGTGAAGGGTCCACGTGGTCAAGTATTATTATTATTGAACAAACAAGATCAGCTACCTCTGCTTCATATTCACATGGGACATTATTTATATTATTTTGCTGCATCAATTTATTTATGATCATTTGGATTCACAGTTCGTTTTTGATTCTATTGGACACTTGAGTTTCAGAAAAATTTTTGACTCTAGTGGACACTTGAGTTTCAGAAGCATCTTATATTATTTATATTAATGTTTTTTCACAATATTTGTATATTTTGACTTCACAGTTTTTTTTTGTTTTATATTTATTAGGCCACATTCATATTTAGTGGCCAAGTGCTGCACTTTATTTTTTTTTGTTTTCGTTGTGCCCAGTATCCTGGTTATAGTGTTTAGCTGCTGACTTATTCGGTTTTACTAAGCGCAGATTTTTTATTTTTTATTAAATGTGGGCATATACATAAACTGCATTGGATATTTATTATGTATCATGATTACCTGTATGTACCATATTACTGACATATGTAATACATTTTTATTGATGTAACCTGTGTGCTTCATTCAAAGTCACACTCACCCCTTCCTCCTTTTTCAAGTCCCAAATTGTTCCTCTTTATCAAAGAGTGTGGAGGCTGTCAGGGTCCATGGGGAGCTCCCCAGACTGGGTGAGGTGACCCTGGGCTGGGGCTTGGGTGCATCCAGGAGGAGTGACAAGATCCTGGGACGAGAAACGCATGAGAGAGCAAGCAGAGCACAATGGGAGAGAACACATCTAAGAGTCTCCAGGGAGGACTACTGTAGCCAGGAGGGCTGGTGAGTATGCACAGTCGGGAGGACTGGAGAGTCACGCCTGAGAGAACTGGGAGATTGCAATTAAGATGGTGCAGAACCAGAAGAGAGGAGTGTGGAAAGGGCAGTGGAAAGAGGTCATTGCAGCTAGGCTAGCTTGCAGGGCCTGAAGAGAGCTATCTGGGAGTGGTAGCTGAATAGAGGATAGCTAGCACCAGGACTTTTTCTACACCACAGGAGCCCGGGGTCCGGAGTAACAGTCTGCAGCAAGTGAAGTGCTGGAGGAGGAACAGTCTGCGAGCAAGTAAAGTGCTGGAGGAGACTGAAGTACAGGGAGTGTACATAGTTTGTCCCAATTGACTGTTTTAAAATTCACCAATTGGTTGTTCTACAGTTCCTGGGCATCCAAAATCCCCATCCAAGTTTAATCCCGTCAAATAAAAACAAAACAAAGCTATGGACTGGTCTGTGTCTTTGAAAGACTGAAATATGGATGTCGAGCTGGGCAGGGTGACAGGTGAACCACAACATTCAGCAAACCCAACGCATGGCTACATCACTGTAAAAAAACTTTGAGAATAATTGGTTATGCATAATATTCAATATTTATAACACACTTAAAGTTATACTGCAGTCAACTTTGAAAGGGAGCACACCCTACCTGCCCATACTGAAGTTTTTTATCCAGGTATTGCTGCAGGGGATCCCTTTATTTAGTAATTTGTTGATCTGAGAACCCCTGCTTGTAGCGCAGGATTCCCCAGCATGCCCAAAAAATATGACATTAATAAATAAATAAAAGATCTTATCAATGTGTATTAATAATTTAAATTTCAGAGATGTGCATGGAGACAAACATATTTCTTCATTACGTATGAAGATTCTGATTCCTTCTTAGCCATTTTTAAGAATAGTTGTGGATTTATTGATAATCCACCAATTCATTTTCTCAGCATGTAAAAGCTTGTTGCAGGAATTATCCAAAATGTTTATCTAAACCTCAGTTTTGCAATTTTAAAAGTTCAGATTTTTTCTTTTCACATACATCAGCATGCACTAACATCGGTTTGTGTATTTTTTTATATATCTATATTTGTTTATATGCATTTATGTCAGATCCATTAAAAATAAGTGTACTTGCTTCCACATACAACACAAAAGCATAAGGAAGAAGGACCCTTTCACACAGGGAGAAATTCGCCCAAGTGGATCTGGCTGCTCACTGAGCAGGGGGATGACAGGTCCGTGCCCGCTCCACTATGCACAGCGGACACAGACACAGCCCGCTGTTATCAAATGAAAAAGGACCCCGTGTCCTTTTCCATACACCTGTCATCCGATCCGATCTGCTCGATGGATGGAAAAGATATCCCCATACGTCTGTTTTTATCGAATACGGATCGGATGCCAACAGCGGACATCCGCCACCCCATAGAGAACAAAGGGTGGCCCGATCGGGTCCACCTGAAAAGCGGACAGGCGGATCCAATCGGTCCACTGGTGTGAAAGGGGCCTTAAATTGTAAACTTTGTCAACCGTATTCATTCTTAACACTGCCCTGTTTTTGATGCACTGCACAACCTGGACTCTAGTTGGAACGCCAAACACAACATAAAATAATACAATTTTAAAACACAGTTAGCATACGTAGGGATGTGTTTCTGATTAACCTTGCTGTGATTTGATGTTTACTTTTGCAATTTTTCTTGCAGATCATTGCATCCTGTGATGATCTACATTGCGTCACCGGCCTGTCACTCTGTTGCGGAGGCGCCAGAGTCTTTTGTCAGGGATGGGTACAGGCAGTCTTCTGTTTTTTCAGCTGGCCAGTTCCTGGTAAACTTGTCATGCTTGGGTTGGACCTAGGTTTTTTTGGCCGCAAGCTTTTGGAAAATTCTAAAAATAAATGAAAATTTATTTTTTTACACAAAGTTTTCAATTTAATAGGATATTTTTCACACACAGAATGGTCAAATACAGAATTACACCCAAAAACACATTCTGCTACTCCTCCTGAATGTGGCAATACCACATAAGTTCGACTTTTTCAATGTTTGAACTGATTATGTACCAGATATTGTATATTGTCCATCACACTAATCAACCAATTATGTCAAAACCAATGTACTGTAATGGTTAGAATGGTCAGGGAATATAGTTTAGTGTAGAATCACCTATAGCAATCTCAGTTCCTATAAGTAAAGCAAGCCTAGCACTTGCCGAGCGCCTAACTAGGAATGTAAATTATGTTTTATGTTAAATACCGGGGTTATGACTGCAGCTAGATCCCTTGGTATCATTTTTCCCCTTAGGCAGCTGGTTTTCTGAAAAAAGTTATCCCAGTGGTGGATTCGCTACCAGGTCACTTTTAAAAGCAACGGGAGAGGTGCCCCCCCCCCCCCCGCCACTTCCCAGTTGTTCCCGGCCTTACTGTAGCCGTCGCTAATGCCCAGAAGAAATCTGATGCGGCCATTTGCTTGGCATAAAGTGGAGTGAGGGCAAGATGGCCCCCACTCAGCTCAATGCTCTTGGAAGACTGGAGTGACCTCTGACGTCATTTCCAGGTTCTCGGGCATAAAATAATTTTTTTTCCAAGTCTATGTGACCATAAAAAAAAAGCTTTGGACCCTTTTCAGGAATCCTTGGTGTGCTGATGACATTTCTTCACTTTGCACGTGTACAGTTTCCAGCCTGTGGTCATTACACCACCTAGCATTACTGAAAAGCCATTTTTAGGAACCTGTGCATGGGGAATTGCCTGCATTAGGACTTCAAGAACAGGAGGTCTCCTATTCTCTGCCTCTTTAAGCATACCCAGGATAGTCTGTGCTGACCACATGGGGGAACTTTCACCGTATTGCTCAAAAGCTGTGTAAAAAACTGGTTTCTGAGGTTTGGCTTCTAACAGAGCTTCTTCCTTCTTTTTCACCTTTATGAGTTCAGATTACTGTAAAGAAGTCCCCCCCCCCCTCAAAAGTTTTCAGTTTAATCCAGATGAGTAAGAAGTTAGTGAGCCTCACAGGATTTCTGTCTTTCTGGGCTACTCTATAATTGTAGGTTCCTTTCCTTTCTTGAGTATAATTTGGTACAGCATTTTGTCTAATATACTCAGATAATTGCTTGTGGGTGGGTGCAGTATGATGAGTTGGCAATAAGTTGCACACAGCATGTAGCGGAGCAGGTATTAGCCGAACTGACATGACTGAGTGGAGGGGCAGTATGTGGTCTTGCCATCTTTTACCCAAACAGGAAGATGGCCAAGGAGATTGTGAGCCCTAATCATTCACGGGTCACTGACTGGGAGATATGCAGGCTAAAAAGCATACCTTCCTTTTTTCCCCACCCCAACAGAGTGCTGTGTGGTAGGAGGGTTTGTTTAATCATTGGAGTGGCACCTGAAAGGGCAAGGGATTGCAATATACATGCACAGAATGTTACAATATGCCAACAGCACAATCCATACACACAATAGTTTGAAAGGGCCCTTAATGTAGGCCCGCAGGGTCTTAGATGTAATTAGCAGGAAAATATCTGCTGATATTGTCTAAAAACCCAAACACAACCCAGCTAAATGTTAGATCTGTTGCCTTACTTGTTTTTAAGGCCTAGTTAAATAAATGTTGTTTAAATGTGGTTCTCCCTGAATTAAGCAAACACTACATCCTCTTTCACCTATTGCATTCTATTTATATATGTCCACTTAGTGACCACCTGCTCGCAATGTACTGGGGATGGGCAGCCACCGTAGGCATTGCGACGTACCCATACATCGCTGCCTACTTCCGGGGGCACCCACTGTCAGCAAGTCCCAACTAGGGATGAGTGCAATGTTCAAGTCGAACGTAAGTTTGACTCGAACATCGGGTGTTCGGGTGTTCACCTGTTCGCCAAATAGTGAACAATTTGGGGTGCTCGTGCCAAATTCGAAAGCCGTGGAACACCCTTTAAAAGTCTATGGGAGAAATCTAAATTTTTAATTTTAAAGGCATATATGCATGGTATTGTCACACCTGGGTCCTGCTACAGGGGACATATATCAATGCAAAAAAAGTTTTTAAAAAAGTTTTAAAAACTTTTTTTTTCGGGAGCAGTGATTTTAATAATGCTTAAAGTGAAACAATAAAAGTGAAATATTCCTTTAAATTTCGTATCTGGGGGGTGTCTATAGTTGACATGTGCATTCGTTTTCGTCCGAATGCATTTTCGTCCGAATTTCAGCTATTTTCGTTTTCGTTTTGACAAACGATAACGAAAGCACAAAATCCGAAAAACGAAAGATCCGACATAAATAAATGCTTTATTTTCGTTTTCATTGTTACAACAGTTCGATATAGAATAGGAGATTCGACATGACTCTGACAACAATCTGTGTCTATAGAACCTGTGTTCGAATGTGCCTAACCTTACCTCTATTAGTCCAAGATTATATAGAGAAAATATTCGACAGAGAAAAAAGATTTGACAGAGAGAAAAGATTCTGCAAGATACTGTCCTAAAAAGTGTTTGGGGACCCAGGTCCTGCCCCAGGGGACATGGATCAATGCAAAAAAAAGTTTTAAAAACGGACGTTTTTTCGGGAGCAGTGATTTTAATAATGATTAAAGTGAAACAATAAAAGTGTAATATTCCTTTAAATTTCGTAGGGGGGGGTTGTCTATAGTATGCCTGTGAAGGGGCGCATGTTTCCCGTGCTTAGAATTGTCCCTGCACAAAGTGTCATTTATGCAGGAAAAAAAGTCCTTTAAAATCACTCGCAGCTATAATGAATTGTCGGCTCCGTAATACAGAGAACACTCATTGAAAGTCATTGATAAAAAAAAATAAAATAAAATAAAAAAAAAAGCGTGGGGGTCCCCCAAATTCAATTACCAGGCCCTTCAGGTCTGGTATGGATATTAAGGGGAACCCTGCCTCAAATTTAAGAAAAAATTGACGTGGGGTTCCCCCTAAAAATCCATACCAGACCCTTTATCCGAGCACACAACCTGGCAGGCCGCAGGAAAAGAGGGGGGGACGAGAGAGCGGTCCCCCCTCCCTCCTGAACCGTACCAGGCCACATGCCCTCAACATTGGGAGGATGCTTTGGGGGTCTGTGACCCCTCAAAGCACCTTGTCCCCATGTTGATGAAGACAAGGGCCTCATCCCCACAACCCTGGCCGGTGGTTGTGGAGGTCTGCGGGCGGGGGGCTTATCAGAATCTGGAAGCCCCCTTTAACAAGGGGACCCCCAGATCCCGCCCCCCCCCCCTGTTTGAAATGGTAAGGGGGTACAAAAGTACCCCTACCATTTCACAAAGAAAGTGTAAAAAATGTTTAAATAAAACAAACACACTTTTGAAAAATTCCTTTATTAAAAATACAAAAATAAAAAAAAGATTCCAGCGGCGGTAATCCACTCTTGCTATCCAGCGACGGACGGTCATCTCTCCAGCGATGTCTCATGTCATCCAGCACAGCGAATCCTCCGTCCTTCTTCTGTCTCCGTGGAGGAGACACTGCAAGGATTCCGGCGGCTGACGTTTCTAATATACGGAGGGCGGGGCCACCCGTCACCTGACCCCGCCCCCCTCTGACGCAAGGGGAAACCCGGGGTTCCCTGTGACGTAGGGGTGACCCGCACCCCTCTGATGTAACACAGGCAGGTTTCCGTTACATCAGAGGGGGGCGGGGTCACCCCTACGTCACGGGGAACCCCGGGTTTCCCCTTGCGTCAGAGGGGGGCGGGGTCAGGTGACGGGTGGCCCCGCCCTCCGTATATAAGAAACGTCATCCGCCGGAATCCTTGCAGTGTCTCCTCCACGGAGACAGAAGGATGGATCGCTGCGCTGGAAGAGATGAGACATCGCTGGAGAGATGACCGTCCGTCGCTGGATAGCAAGAGTGGATTACCGCCGCTGGAATCTTTTTTTTATTTTTTTATTTTTAATAAAGGAATTTTTCAAAAGTGTGTTTGTTTTATTTAACCATTTTTAACACTTTCTTTGTGAAATGGTAGGGGTACTTTTGTACCCCCTTACCATTTCAAACAGGGGGGGGGCCGGGATCTGGGGGTCCCCTTGTTAAAGGGGGCTTCCAGATTCTGATAAGCCCCCCGCCCGCAGACCTCCACAACCACCGGCCAGGGTTGTGGGGATGAGGCCCTTGTCTTCATCAACATGGGGACAAGGTGCTTTGAGGGGTCACAGACCCCCAAAGCATCCTCCCAATGTTGAGGGCATGTGGCCTGATACGGTTCAGGAGGGAGGGGGGGCCGCTCTCTCGTCCCCCCCTCTTTTCCTGCGGCCTGCCAGGTTGCGTGCTCGGATAAAGGGTCTGGTATGGATTTTTAGGGGGAACCCCACGTCAATTTTTTTTTTAATTTGACGCGGGGTTCCCCTTAATATCCATACCAGACCTGAAGGGTCTGGTTATGGATATTTAGGGGGAACCCCACGTCAAATTTTTTCTTAAATTTGAGGCAGGGTTCCCCTTAATATCCATACCAGACCTGAAGGGCCTGGTAATTGAATTTGGGGGCCCCCCACGCTTTTTTTTTTTATTTATTTTTTTATCAATGACTTTCAATGAGTGTTCTCTGTATTACGGAGCCGACAATTCATAATAGCTGCGAGTGATTTTAAAGGACTTTTTTTCCTGCATAAATGACACTTTGTGCAGGGACAATTCTAAGCACGGGAAACATGCGCCCCTTCACAGGCATACTATAGACAACCCCCCCCCTACGAAATTTAAAGGAATATTACACTTTTATTGTTTCACTTTAATCATTATTAAAATCACTGCTCCCGAAAAAACGGCCGTTTTTAAAACTTTTTTTTGCATTGATCCATGTCCCCTGGGGCAGGACCCAGGTCCCCAAACACTTTTTAGGACAGTAACTTGCAAATTAGCCTTTAAAATGAGCACTTTAGATTTTGAACGTTGGAGTCCCATAGACTTTAATAGGGTTCTAAAGTATGCTATATACTAGCTCCGTCGAATCTTCTTTATACATTCGACAGACACCATAAGCCTTCAAAGACAGATTCGACCTTGATTCATGTGGATTTTCGGACGAATGCAATTTTTGAACGAAAAACGAAATAAATAAAAACGAATTTCGAGAGTAACTAAATAAATTAAGTTTTCAGACGAAAACGAAATTCCGAAACGAAATATTTTACTCTGCACATGTCTAGTCTATAGTATGCCTGTAAAGTGGCACATGTTTCCCTTGTTTACAACAGTCTGAGAGCAAAATTACATTTCTAATATTTAAAAGTAGTCGCGGCTATAATGAATTGTTGGGTCCGGCAATAAACATAAAGGTCCTCGAAAAAAAATGGCATGGGATTTCCCCACAGTCCATTACTAGACCCTTCAGGTCTGGTATGAATATTAAGGGGAACCCCCCGTGCCAAAATAAAAAAAATGGCATGGGGTCCCCCCAAAAATCCATATCAGACCAGAGCACGTAACCTGACAGGCTGCAGGAAAAGAGGGAGGATGAGAGAGCAGCCTCCCCCCTGAACCGTACCAGGCCACATGCCCTCAACATAGGGAGGGTGCTTTGGTGTAGCTGGCCCACTACAGGAAAGCCAAAGGGATGTCCCCATGCATTAGAGGAGGGCGGGGTCACCAGGGGACATCACCGTGTGGCACCGCCCTTAGTTATAAAAGAACTGTTTCCTGAGAAGACGTTCATTACAGTGGGTGCCTCCCATTGAGGCAGGTCAGTCACTTTTTTTTTTTCGGTCCATCGGCGGAGCAAGAGAAGAAGAAGACTTTGTGGGACAGTTTAATTTTTGTTATATTTTTTAATAAAGGAATTTTCTCCAAGCCGTGTCATGTAATTTTTACCATTTTCGCACTTTTTTTGTGAATTGGTAGGTTGTACCCCGTTACCATTTCACACGGGGGGAGGCCGGGATCTGGGGGTCCCCTTGTTAAAAGGGGCTTCCAGATACCATTAACCCCACCACCCTCAGACCCCCACAACCACCGAGCAAGGGTTGTGGGGATGAGGCCCTTATCCCGATCAACACTACCCTACCCCAAAGCACCCTCCACATGTTGAGGGCATGTGGCCTGGTACGGTTCAGGAGGGGGAGTACTCTCTCATCCCTCCCTCTTTTCTTGTGGCCTGCCAGGTTGTGTGCTCAGATAAGGGTCTGGTATGGGTTTTTGGGGGGACCCCCACGTCATTTTTTTTTTCATTCTGGCGCAAGGTTCCCCTTAATATTCATACCAGACTTGAAGGGACTGTTATAGAATTTGGGGGGACCCCCATGCAATTTTCTTTACATTTGGGTCCGGGTTCCCCTTTTTTCAATGACCGACAATTCATTATAGCCGCAAGTACTTTTAAATTAATTTTTTCCTTTAGAAATGTAATTTTTCTCTTGGACTGTTCTAAACCTGGGAAACATGCGCCACTTTACAGGCATACCATAGACACCCCCCAGGGATGAAATTTAAAGGAATGTTTCACTTTAAGCATTATTAATCACTGCTCCTGACAAAACTGCAGTTTTTAAAACTCTTTTTGCATTGATAAATGTCCCCTGGGGCAGGACCCAGGTCCCCAAACACTTTTTATGACAATAACTTGCATATAAGCATTTAAAATTACCACTTTTGATTTTTCATGTTCGTGTCCCATAGACTTTCGCATGTTCGAACACATTTTTTGCCTGTTTGCATGTTCTGCTGCGAACCGAACTGGGGGGTTGTTCGGCTCATCCCTAGTCCCAACCAATGATTCACAGCCAGGACCTGCTGATTGGCTATATGCAATCACAGCCAAAAGCTCTTGTGGTGGTAAACAATACATAGCTCTGTACAGAGGTAGCAATCTGTCAGTTTGCAGGGATGAGAAACTGAGAGATCTCTTAATAAAAGCAGCACACTGCACACACATTACACATAGGCGGAAGCCAATGCTATCTGTGTATGGACAGAGGTAATAGACATGAAAGAGGTCAACTACATTTGGTGAATCTGGACCCATTGGGGTTTGGGCACAACACACATGGTGTGAATTGAAGTGGAATAGAACTGCACTGTCACTTTAGGAGGACTAGCATCGATCATTAAAGGATGTGATTGATTTATACATCAATCAATTTATGCAATGAAAACTTTACACTTGCTTATCACAATGGACTTTCTTGTTTGAATGTTTAACGAATATTATTTTCATGGAGTCACAGATTGCATTTTAATTCAGGCACTGGCAAATTTTATTTGAATGATATGTGTATTAAACATTTTTAATTATTTAATACCTTTATTACTTATTTAGGTTCTTTTTTTTTTTTTGGATATATCCAGCACATATAGATGTAAAAAGTGCACTTTATACCATTTGTCACTATAACTATCACGAAAACGAATCGATATATGCTTACTGGGATTTTTCTATCAAAAACATGTAGCAGAATACATTTTGGCCAAAAGTAATGAAGAAATTTGATTTTTTTTTTTTGTTATTATTATTATTGGATATGTTTTATACAGAAAGTAAAAGTATTCAAAATTTTCTTTTTTTTCATTTATATAGAAAAAAAAAAAAAACAGTGGTGATCAAATACCACCTAAAGAAAGCTCTATTAGTGTTAAAATAATGTAATGAAGTTTGTTTTGGTACAGCATTGCATGACAGTGTAATCGCCAGTTAAAGTAGTGCAGTAGCGAATAGCAAAAAAATGGCCTGGTCATGAAGGGGGTAAAATCTTCTGGAGCTGAAGTGGATATAAAGTGGAAAGCTAATAAAGCATAGCACCCTGAACACACTATCCACTGTGAAACATGGTGGTGGCAGCATCGTGTTGGTGTGGATTCTTTTCTTCAGCAGGGACAGGGAAGTTGGTCAGAGTTGATGGGAAGATGGATGGAGCCAAATACAGGGCAATCTTAGAAGAAAACCTGTTAGAGGGCGCAAAAGACTTGAGATGGGGCAGAGGTTCACTTTCCAGCAGGACAATGACCCTAAACATACAGTCAGAACTACAATGAAATGGTTTAGATCAAAGCAAATCCATGTGTTAGAATGGCCCAATCAAAGTCCAGACCTAAATCCAATTGAGAATCTGTGGAAAGACTTGAAAATTGCTGTTCACAGACGCTCTCCATCCAATCTGACAGAGCTTGAGCTATTTTGAAAAGAAGAATGGGCAAAAATGTTACTCTCTAGATGTGCAAAGCTGGTAGAGACATCCCCAAAAAGACTTGCAACTGTAATTGCAGCAAAAGGTGATTCTACAAAGTATTGACTTGGGGGGCTGAATACATATGCCAGCCACACTTTTCAGATATTTATTTGTAAAAAAAAATTCAAAACCATTTATTATGTTCCTTTTACTTCACAATTATATGCCACTTTGTGTTGATCCATCAAATAAAATCCCAATAAAATACATTTACGTTTTTGGTTGTAACAAAACGTGGAAAATTGGTTGTAACATGACAAAATGTGGAAGATTTCAAGGGGTATGCATTTTTCAAGACACTATGGGGTTGATTTATTAAAGGAAAATCCACTTTGCACTACAAGTACGATTGGAAGTGCAGTCGCTTTAGATCTGAGGGGAAGATCTGAAATGAAGAGAAGCTCTGCTGATTTTATTATCCAATCATATAGAAGTAAAAATGCTGTTTTTTATTTTCCTTTATGTCCCCCTCAGATCTACAGCAACTGCACTTCCAAGTGCACATCCAAGTGCAAAGTGGATTTGCCTTTAGTAAATAAACCCATATATATATATCTCTATCTATCTATCTATCTATCTATCTATCTATCTATCTATCTATATATATATATATATATATATATATATATATATATATAGATATAGATATATATATATATATATAGATATATATATATATATATATATATATATATATAGATATATAGATATATATACACACAGTATATATACCCATATCACAGACCTATGAATTTTAATTTCCATTGTTCATTAATTTATGCCAAGTGTTCATGTGTTTATTATTTGTTTAAGAAAAATATGGGTTAAATGAATGGTTTTGCCAATAAGCTGTAAATAAGGCACCATGAGTTATGTTGTTTTTGAACAACGCAGGGCTATCCCTGCACTCTCCCTGCGCTCCCAATAATTTTCCAGTAGTGTGAGAGTGCAGAGTCATGGCACATATGCTATAATTTCTCTTTGGCAGCCTGTGTAGAGAGTGATTTATGACACCCTGTGACCTAAGGCTGATGATATTGCTTCTTTTATTGGCTGTCCATGTGACATGAAAGCCTGTCACTTTGATCCCACATCTGACCAGCTGGCCCTTTGTTTTGTTTTTTTATCTCCTCATACAATAGTATGTAATGGCCAACATCACAATGATGAGACGTGCCTTATGGGTGTTACAGAATAATCATGTCATATGATTAACCACATTTTCCAAATTGTATTTAATGAAAAATTGACACAAGCCAGAAATTGATGTTTTGTTTTTTTCCTAAATATGAATGTAATGTTCACATGTATTGGCAATGATTAATATGATCAGGGAAATAGTATTTTGTGTAGTCTAACATTTAAAAAACATCGGACTAATCTGTCTGAGAGTTTGGACCACCCTAAATTGGCCAACTCAGTATTTCCCTAAGTGGAGAATCTGGGAAAAAAACCTTTTCACACTTAAATTAAAATTTTAAATTTTTTTTTTTTTTTTTTTTTTTACCAATTCAATTTTGATCTCATCATTTTCCATCCTTCATTTTATAAAAAATGGGGAATATGTTGAGCAACAGTTGTTTCATCTTTATAAATATGCTATTAATATGACATCTTGAAATTCTAAGGTCCCCATTTAAGATGAGTGCTTATTAAAATGGGCAATGAAAATGTATTTTAAAGTGGTTATATTGCATTGTTTCGTTTGTCATGTTTTGTTAATTTTTAAAACCTGCATTAAAGAGCATTTATATATATATATGATGCTTTTGTATCCCCATGGAGTAATGTGTCCATTCTCCTACAGTAGCCTGTAATCTGCTCATTTCTTTCATTTCCATTGTAGCCATTAAATAATTGCTTTCCTTACGTTCAAACGCCTTTGAAATGTATGAAATAGAATGTCACCAGAATAGTCACATTCACTCCTCACCTTTTACCCCTTTCTTTGCATTACATACTCGTCATTTTGACTGTTCCATTTATTATAGTTCAGTGCTAAAAAATCATATGCTGCAATTTGCCTTTTGTATTTTTAATAACCCTTTGGGTATCTTTTTATGAATGTATCTTGTAATTACTTTATAATTTAAAAACTCAGTGTTCATGATATATAAAATAAAAAACATTTTAGTTACAATGAAAAAATATAAAAGGCTGGCCAAAACAGTGAAAACGGTTAAAGGTTACATTTAATTTGGTTATATTGTCCATTTATTGGTTCCTCACTCCCCACTCATCACAATACTAATAACATTTTTAAATTAAACCTTTTTGTTTTCATGGCTTATCCTATTTTAGTCCCAAAGAGGACATCAGTGGGTTTCTGTGCTTCTTTATGCAATGCAGGCGGAATGGCTGGTGGAAGGGGCCAACAGAATGCTTCTTGAAAACATCGCAGCCTGTCTACCCCTGCACCAGTACTCCTCTCAAGAGACCCCAGCCTTGAGAGCCATGCAGTCTGCCCAAGGTAATGCCCATAAGTGATGCCGAGCCTTCATGAAAAAACTGAAATCCAGTGACTGAATGGGGCAGCACAGTGGATACGCGGTTCGCACTTCCACCTAGCAACACTAGGGTCATCAATTCAAATCCCAACCGTGGAACTACCTGCCTAGAGTTTACATGTTCTCCCCCGTGTCTGTGTGGGTTTCCTCCCACACTTTGGCAGGTTAATTGGCTCCTGTCTAAATTGTATGTGTTTGTATGAATGTGAGTTAGGATCCTTAGATTGTAAGCTCCTTGAGGGCAGGGACTGATGTGAATTTTCAATATATATGTAAAGCGCTGTATAAATTTAGAGATCGCTATATAAGTACCTGTAATAAATAAATGAAAAGAATGGGTCAGGCACAGTAAAGCTATGAAAAAAGGGTTAGATGATGCAGAATATACTTCAGCCAGAAAATGAGGACTTGCAGCAGCTTCTAATGCATATTACGAGAAGCTCACAGTGTACAGTGAAATCAGAGTACCGTAAGCGATTTCTGTACAACTGTGCAAGGTTCAAGGAAAGGCTGGAGTTCAGCTTTTGAAAAGGTGCATTTGGAAGTAATTATTGCAGATGACATACACCGTTTCCTTTTTCCTCATTTATCTTATTGATAGTCATGTTTTACCTAAAACTTCGGGACTGTATGAAGATACAATTTGAACAAAATGAATATTTTGCAGGTTTTAGATCAAATAAAGTTGATTAAGGGCTTATAATAGAAGATGAAAATTAATTCCCACTTTTAGATTAAATTACAGTGTCTTGAGTGCTTAAATGATCCGGCAAGTCACACAAGCAAGGTAATGTCATGGAAAAAAAATTCAGGATTGTTACCAGATAAAAGTTGATAACCTGGTGCCCAAAGCTACTAGCAATCATTATAATAGCAGGGAAATCTCTCATCAATAATCAACGATAACTGTAAATGTTTTCTCAAAGGTTTAATTATTTCCAAACATAAGCCATTAGAACAATACATTTATAAAATATCCCCAAACATATACAGTATTCATCAGTAATAATATGAACAAGTGGTATGACGCATAGCAACTATTTTGTTTAAATAATTTACAGAATTCAAGTCAGTTGAAGATTGACTCCAGTTACTATACTTTTCACTTTTCTGTTCTATGTCCCAAAGAATAAGCTCCATGGGTTAATTCATTTAAAACAATGTAAACAAGCATGCTATGGTCAGGGCTGGTGCTAGACTATTTTGTGCCCAAGACAAGACCAGCTACTTGCACCCCCCAAAAAATAAAACTGTACACAACCCCCCTTCCTGCACATAATGTCCTACACTCCCCCTCCGGTATACACTGCCCCCTTTAATCTTCCACCCCACTTCCTGTATTTACTGATCCCCTTTAACCCTACACCCACCTTCCTGTACACATTGCGCCCCTTTAATGCTACACCCCCTTTAACCCTACATCCCCCTTTCTATACACACTGCCCCCTGTTAACCCTACAACTCCCTTCCTGTACACACTGCCCCCCTTCCTGCACACACTGCCCCCTTTAACCTTACACCCCCTTCACACACTGCCCCCCTTTAACCATACACCCCCTTCCTATAGATACTGCCCCATTTAACTCTACACCCCCTTCCTGTATACACTTCCCCCTTTAACTCTACACCCCCTTCCTGTATACACTGCCCCATTTAACCCTATACCACCCCTCCTGCCCCCTGAAGGAATTACCTGAGCTGCCTTGACGGACACCGCGAGCGGTGCATGGCCGGAGTACCTGGTTTGTCAGTCTCCACTCCTGCAGACTGACCCCACTGACATCTCCACACCAATCTGGCTGGCACTGACAGGTGGTGATCAAGGCTTTGGGCTGACTTCAGCTGCAGTGAGTGACGATCACAATATCCAGTGAATGACCTTGTCCGGGGTCCAGGATCTTAGCTCACTTCCACTTTTTGCAGGTGCACCGATGTCTGCAGTGGAGGGACGGTGGCTCTAGAGGTGACATCCACCAGGGATGAGGAGGTGACAGGGGATGAATGAGGTGGCAGTGCGCCCTAGGCGGCTGCCTCATTTGCCTAATGGTAGCACCAAACCTGGCCATGGTAAGAGAACAACAATCAACCAAAAATACTGTAAAGTACAACACAGCATGTCTAAAAGGAGAATGTCAACACTTCTAAGGGCCTTAACCTCCCTGGCGGTGATCCCGAGTCTGGTTGGGATTTCAGTACCATAAGCGGTAACCCTGAGCCAGACTCAGGATCGCATCGCTGGATACAGGGAGAGTTACTTACCTTGTCCCCTGGATCCAGCGATGTCCTCTGCGCTGTGTGATCGAGCCATCCTCCACTCGATTCACACAGTGCCCGAGTGCCACTGAGCGGAGATCGGCACCAAATTCAAAAAAGTAAAAACACACAAAACACACACAGTACTGTAATCTTACAGATTACAGTACTGTATAAAAAATGACACACCCCTTTGTCCCTAGTGGTCTGTCCAGTGCCCTGCATGCACTTTTATATTATAAATACAGTTTTTTCTGCCTGGAAGTTGGAGATTGCCCATAGCAACCAAAAACTGTCCCTTTATGTCAAAAGTGAATTTAGACCTACTAGAAAACAGCGATGATAAATTAGAATCACTTACAGAATTGAGCGATAGCGATTTGTGGGGAAATTCGTCATCAAACACTAAATCTAATGACAGCGACAATTCTGCAAATGAGCAAATTTCAGTGTTTTTGGATTTGATTACATTATTGAATAATTTTTATTATAATTTATTATATCATAAATTTTATCATACCCGGGATGTCTGCTAGACTCTGGTTTGAACAGATTTAAGAGAATTATTCCTAAGAATTTCAGGCCTACAATATAAAACGCCTAATTTCCATGCAAAATAATTGTACCGCTTTCAGCACCTAAAATCAGAACTAATCATACCGCCAGGGAGGTTAAGGGCTTATTCATTGAATCTGGACTACATATACAGCAAGTAAAAACACAGACTAGAGCAGTGTTTCTTAACAAGAGTGCTGTGGCACCCCAAGGAAGCATTTTGGTTCCCTAGAGTATATTGAGACTGAGACCCAGTTTGCTTTGTGATGTGAGCGACTCTGATGTGCTGGGAGGTCTGTAAAATTTGATAAAGTACATCACTGTCTGTCTAAAAGGAGAATTTTAACACTTCTAAGGGACTTAAGGGTTTATTCCTTAAATCTGGACCACATATACAGCTAGTAAAGACACAGACTACAACAGGATTTCTTAAAGTGGTAGTAAACTCTTGTGTGCAATTTTTACCTGCAGGTAAGCTTATAATAAAGCTTACCTGTAGGTTAAATGAATACCTCCAAATTGTGCACCGTTTAGGAGATATTCCAGTGAGTAGCAGTCAGTGACATCTTATGCTCATGTGTTCTAAAGCCATTCCCGGGACTCCTACACGGGAGTGAGGTCACGTGGTCCAGCCAGTCAGATGGCCGGAGCCCCAGAAGGAAGACTGGATGAAGACAAAAACCCTATCAGCGTTAAGGGCTTCATTTTAAGATAAGTAGTTAATAACATGTTAGTATACGATGCATACTAGCACATTATGATATTATCTTGCAGGGGGAAACTTTTTCTTTTAGAAGCTTTACTACCGCTTTTATGTGGCACCCTGGGGAGCCATTTTGGTTCCCCCAGGTTATGTTGAGGACAAGACACAGTTTGCCATATATCAGAGATGGATGAGAGGACTCTGTGATGTGGGGGATTCTGTCATTTAAGGAAAGACTCTAATGGGAAAGGAGGGCTCTGACATAATGGAGGGGGCTTCTGAAGGTAATTTCATCAAAGTGGTTGTGTGTATTGTCCCAGGTTCAGGTTTCCCATTTATAAGTGACATTTAGGCTTTTTACATTTAAGTCTGGGGTGCCTTGACATTTTTTATACTTTTAAAAGGTTCAGCGAAATGGAAGACCATAGTATATACCGTAGCATCTATACAACTTGCATATAGGGGTTGGTTTACTTGAACTGGAGAATGTAAAATCTGGTGCAACTGTGCGTAGAAACCAATCAGCTTCCAGGATTTGTGTCAAAGCTTAATTGAACAAGCTGAAGTTAGAAGCTGATTGGCTACCATGCACAGCCGAACCAGATTTTGCACTCTCCATTTTTAGTAAATCAACTCCACAGTTGTTTAAGTCTAGTTAACCATCTTCAGTTAGAAGAAGTAGGATCTGGACAGCCACACTCCAATATAAACGCCTTTATTGTACTAAATAACAAAAGTTCAAACAACAGCAGGGTACAGGATGGATTAACTGACGCGTTGCACACTCTCACTAGTGCTTAGTCATATGACTAAGCACTAGCGAGAGTGTGAAACGCGTCAGTTAACCATCCTGTACCCTGCTGTTGTTTGAACTTTTATTCGCCACTAGCGATCCTCAGTGTACAATCTCATAGGATCTAGAGAGTTAAGCTGATTATACAGAGATCTTTTTTTTTTTTCATTCAACCCTCTGTCAGAATACGATAGCGCAGGGGGAGGATTCTTCCATCCACCTCAAATGTGTGGATGGGGGAATCCTCCCCAGTGAACTATTGTATTCTGACAGCGGGGAAACTTCCCTTCTGTCAGAATACACAGATTATCACTACAACTTATTGTGTGTGTCGCTGATCGATCGCCGCTATCCAACAGGGTGGTTGAACAAACGTTGATCAGTAGATTGACTTTTGTTCAACCACAGGGGCCACACATGGATCAAAATTTTAATTTTAGTCCATGTATGGCCAGCTTAAGCCCTGCAAAGTGATTAAACAGGATAACAACATGTCAAGTTATGGTTAGGGGCCAAAAGTAACCCAGCAATAGATTGGGATAAAATGCTGTGGCATATACCATTATGTATACATTGCATTTCTTTAGTGAAAGGTGATTACTTCTCTCACCAAAGAAAAAAAAAGGATGCTTATTTAAAGTAGATATAAAAGACACAAATGAATGCAACTATACATTCAATAGTGTATTTAACATCCATTAAAGTGGTTGTAAAGGCAAAAGTTTTTTTTACCTTAAAGAAGAGTTCCCACTCTAAAAAAAAAAAATTAAAGTCAGCAGCTACAAATTCTGCAGCTGCTGACTTTTAATAATTGGACAATTACCTGTTCCATGGTCCAGCGTTGCAGGCGATAGAAGCCCCGCTCATCTCCCTCTCTGTTCAGCGGCGCCGGCATTGTAACTGTGGGCCTTTCTATGCAGTAAGGTGAAAACCTTCTGTTTGGAGTTTCCCCTGTACCCCCCTAAATACATACCTGAGCCTGATATTGATCCATCGATGCGCACAAGAGCTAAGACTCTCTAAGCTCTCTTGCTCCTCATTGGCTCAGATACAACAGTGGGAGCCATTGCTGCTGTCAATCAGAACCAGAGACAAGGGAGCGAAGGGTGGTGCCGAGCCCTGTTCTGTGTGTCTTGCAGAGCAGGGCTCAGGTGTGAGCAGGCACTAGTGCCCCCATAGTAGCTGGCTTGCTATGGTAGCATTCAGTGGAGGGGAGAAGCCAGGAGCACGACAGAGGACCCTAGAAAAGGATGACAGGGGCTACTCTGTGCAAACCCATTGCACAGAGCAGGTAAGTATAATGCCCTGTACACGTGGTCAGACATTCCGACGACAAAATCCGTCTGATTTTTTCTGATGGATTTTGGCCCAAATTTGTCTTACATACACATGGTCACACAAAGTTGTCGGAAAATCCGATCGTTCAGAACAAAGTGACGTACAACACATATGACAGGACTATAAAGAGGCCAGTAGCCAACAGCTTTCGTCTCATAATTTATTCTGAGCATGCGTGGCACTTTGTGCGTCGGAATTGTCTACACACAATCTGAATTTAAACGGTTGGATTTTGTTGGAAAAACAAATCTCAAACTTTGTGTGTCGGAAATTCCAACGGAAAAAGTCAGATGGAGCCCACACACGATCGGAATTTCCTACAACACAATCCGATCGCATATTTTCCGTCGGAATGTCCGTCCGTGTGTACAGGACATAACATGTTTATTAATATAAAAAAAAGAAAACATTTTTTACAATCACATTAAATGTATTTATTTTTTTCAAATGCAGGCATTGTAAGTACCTAAACATGACCTGGAATTAGCCTCTTCCAGTCCCTATACAGCAGGAGATGAAGAAGCAGTGCAAGAAGTAAATCACTTGTGCTCATGTTATAACAAGGCAAATTCTGAACGGAGGAGAGAGCAGAGTGAGACTGAACCAAACCCATTTTGTTTCTAATGTAAAAAGCAATGTCCCCTGTGGATAATTATTAGGCTGTGGGTACACTGTATTCTTTTTTCACCTATAAGAGTTTAGCAGCATCAAAACGCTGTAAAAAGAGTTTTTGCATTCATGTCTATGTGCATTTAAGCATCTGGTGTTAATACAATCTATTGGACAGAATTTTAGAGTGCTTTAACGCAGATATGCACCTAATGATGCCTAGTGTTAATGTGCGTTTATGCGTGTTTAGATGTATTTCAGCATATATTTTATGCTCAATAGCTCCTCTCCTGAATGCACAAGTGACGGGTTTTTTTTCTGCCTCTAAACAGCTATGTGTGCATGAACACACAGGTTAACATGGTGGAGCATTTAGAGGCAGAAAAAAAGAGCTCAAACGCCTGTAAAAGCAGCAGTTGTAAACCCTTACATATATCCAGTGAAATGACTACATAGAGATGAAACAAATCCTCCTATTTAACTTGTCCCTGTTTATCTGCAGCCTTCTCTTCTCTACATCTGTTCAAAGTGCTGAATTTAAAAAGCTTGTCTGAAAGTCCAGAAAAAAAAGGGGCAGAGAGCTGAAATGACACTCTTCAGAGCTCAGCTCTGAGAGCTGAGTGGAGGGAAAGGACACACTCCTTTCACACAGCAAACAGGAACAGAGCTGGGGCTGTCAAACTACTGAAGGTCCCTTCCCTGTCACCTTTTTTCTCTTGGTGTCAGGAAAGCTAGTCAGAAATGGTTCACACAGATAGCAGAGGAACAACTCAACAGACAAAAATGACACTTAGTGCTATTAATTGAGACAAGTACACACTATAGAGGAATATGCTTTGTTCATATTTCACGTCTGAGGTTTACAACCACTTTAAGTGTGCATGAGGCCTTACCGTTTCAGTATGAATTCGAATTTAAAATAAATGAATAATCACTGCCCCTTGCCATGTTTTCCTGTGAATAATTGTTATAATTGTACTGGAGTTTCCAGCTCCAATTTCCATAAATGATATGCCTGACTATGACTATGTTATGCAGCTATTGGCTGGTCGAGATGCAAATAGCACAAATAGTATTTAGCTATGTACTTCTTTAATATCATAGATAAATATACCGGTACTGCTAAAAGACAGAAAATGTACAGAGGTTAGTTCTTCTTCTTCAAAAATAAAAACCCTAATTTTAGGTTTGGTAGGTATCTATTATGCTCAGTTGAAGCGCCTTCATTACTTGTGACACTATCATCAGCAGTTCTGGCATATCAAACTGTCTTTCATATCAGCCCTGCTCCAGATCGGCCTTCTGGGAAATGCATCAGCTCACAAGGGAATGCATGATTGTGGAGCAGCCATTGACAGAGCCATGGACACAATGTTCAGCTTGACCCAAGCTGCTATTAATTTGCTGTTAGGACATAGCCTTTACACAGTGTAAGATGCTGATACAGTACAAAACAGAATATATTCCAACAACAGATCAGTGCAAATAGTCATTTTTATTTTAATTGACAAAGATTTTTCTTTTGTCATTTTTTGATTTTTGATTTTTTTTTTTCCTTTTTTGTCAGACAAAGTGGTATTAGGAAGAAAAAAAAAAAACGTGATCAGCGTTTTATTTTTCTGCATGTGAAATAGGCACAAAAAAAAAAAGCGCAATCTAAAATGTCACAGTAATATTCCTAATAATGAAAGAGAATAATCTAATGATTGCGTCCACCGAGTACACTCATTTTCCCATGTGGAATTGCTTTCTTGTAATGTGTCACTGTTCTTTGTACCTCTGGGTTTCACATCCATCTCCAAATCCTTCAAGCAGTCTTGTAGAAAATGATGTCTCTACTTCAAAAGCCTCACTGAATATGTTTAACTGTTATTTATACATAATATGTGGTCTTATTTTCACCTTCCTTCCTCTACAAGGGGAGCTTGTGGAGGCAGCTCGGATTATAGCATGTTAACCTTGACCTCTTTGATACAGAAAATGTTTCTTGTAGGTGTATATCTGCAATTCTTCAAAGCGATCGCTGGCTTTTTTTTTTCCAACTTTGAGCCAGAAGCCATATCATGTTTTCCCTTTCAAAGGAACGTTATTTTTGGTAAACATATTCTGTCCATGCGAAATTATAAACGGAGGATTGCAAGGTCAGTAAAATAATAACAGCGATGCCTTCCTCTCTTGTTCATGCGTTTGCACATGTATAAGGGCACATACTGCACATTGTGAATTCTATATATGTCAGACATTCAGCTGAGGCACAGACAAAAGCACTACGTTAATTACCTATCATTTGTGGCTGCAGAGAAGAGCAGATGGCAGAAACCGATAACTTAATGGCAAGGGGCAGTGATTATTCGATTTTTTTTTCCTGATTCATAATGAAAGTCAGTATCTGCCATGGAAGTGATCTAAAAACATATATACAAATAAATCCCTACATGGCATGGTGTCCAAACTAGGATTACACTAAATACAGAGTAGTATTTTATAGGGGAGGTTTGCTTCTTTTACACACATATATATATATCTATATAGATATATAGATAGATATATATATATATATATATATATATATATATATAGAGAGAGAGAGAGAGAGAGAGATGTATCTATACATATATCAATATATCAATATATATATATATATATATATATATGTGTGTATATATATATATATATATATATATATATATATATATATATGTGTGTATATATATATATATATATATATATATATATATATATATATATATATTGATATATGTATAGATACATCTCTCTCTCTCTCTCTCTCTCTCTATATATATATATATATATATATATATATATATATATATATATATATATATATATATATATATATATGATTTGAAGGTAAGAACGTGACTAATATTAAAGATAACAGCACTCATTTTATGTTTTTATATATATATATATATATATATATATATATATATATTTTTTTTTTATATATAAACAGAAATTGAGTGCTGTTATCTGTATTATTAGTCCCATTCTTACCTTCAAATCATTTCCAGGGAATGCAAATATATACTAGTTACGAAAGTGTCGCTGCGTGTTGTTTCGATATTCTCTTTATGTGATTTTGAACAGCAAGTATTTTCTCAAAGTGTAACAATATACAGTATGTGTAAAGTCTGTGTGATATATATTCTTGTGCATGTATGTACTTGTGTATTACAATACTATCCTCCCATATACACACATTGGGAAGTAATGGCCCTGGTACTGCACTGAGTACAACAAAAAGCCAGAAATGAAAAGGCAATACTTCATGTATCTAAAAAATAACAAGGTTATATACTCTGTGCTTAGTGTTTAAACCCGGGGGGCCAGATGTGGCCCTTGGCTTGTCTTTATCTGGTGTCTGGGGCACTATTCCACCAACTGACACCATCAATGGGGCACTATTCCACCAACTGACACTATCGATGGGGCACTATTCCACCAACTGACACCATTAGTGGGACTATTCCACCAACTGACACTATCGATGGGGCACTATTCCACCAACAGACACCATCAATGGCCCACTATTCCACCAACTGACGCTATCGATGGGGCACTATTCCACCAACTATATAAATGATATAAAATTTGCACTAGGAAATGCGACAATAAAGTGATCTGAAATAGACCTGTAGCATCTATAAAAAAGGTGCTAAAACCTCGAACATGGGTAGAATAGATGGGCACGCTTGCAGGATATGATCACAATAATATAACGTGCCCAAAAACATTAACAGTGACAATAAATCATAACCTAAAAAATTGCAGTCTATATTCAAGTGCTAAGTGCTCCAAAATTAAAGTGCATCAGTGCTTCAAAAATATAAAGTGTCAGTGTGCCATGTTCCCCTCTTGTGACCCCACTCACCAAAAAAGTATGGACCCTCAGCTTTGAAGCCTGGGTTCAGGAAAAATGTGATCTGTGTGATCTGATATATGAGGGATGAATTCTCAGAAGACTCTCCATAGGTGTGATCCCATGGAAGTATTAAAAGGGATCGACCACAATCACCAACTGACACCATTGATGAGGCACTATTCCACCAACTGACTCCATTGATGGGGCACCATTCCTCCAACTGACATCAACGATGGGGCACTTTTCCTCCCACTGATACCATCGATGGGGCACTACTCCACCAACTGACACCATTGATGGGACAATATTCTTCCCATTGAAACCAATAACACCAAACCATTCCTTCTATTGAAACCAATGATGTGGCATTGTTTATGCCCACTGATGCCGGGGCATTTTCTGCTTCCACTGGTCACAGTCCAGCCCCCCTAAAGTCTGAAGGACATTAAACTGGCCCTCTGCTTAGAAATTTTGGAGGCCCGTGGTATAATCAAAAGAAGAGTGAATCTGAAATGGGAAAGCTGCACTCAAAAATATTTGAATACAAAACATATAAGAAACAAAAGAAAAAAATGTTGAGCTATCCCTTTAAAGGAATCAACAAAGTTGAAAGCTCTATATAGCAAAACTTGTAATGTGTACAAAACAAAACAGTTAATAATAAATGTACTTCCTGTTCAGGGAATGTACAACAATGTGCATCTTTAAAGTAAAGCTTCAAAACTGTGAATACACAGAAAAGTCCACATTTCTAGTGAAAAATCCATGATGGCACTTCACTTAACAGACTGGGGGAGATTTACCAAGACTGAGGAGTGCATAATCTGGTGTAGCTCTGCATAGAAACAAATCAGCTTCCAATTTTTATTGTCAAAGCCTAATAGAACAAGCTAAAGTTGGAAGCTGATTGGCTACCATGCACAGCTACACCCAATTGCTCCAATTTTAGTAAATCAAATCCACAGTGTCTACTTCAGTGCTCCACCACCATAATGAACACCAACTTTATACCAGGTAGGTATGACCTCCAATGCATGAGGTCCCCAGTGCTTTATAAACATTGATAGTGCCACTGGACACAACTTGCAGCTTTGGTAGTGACCTTTTAGGAGCCTACAGTGATCTCAGCAATAAGGTATCTACCTCCAAACTAGCAAGATTCCTGTACTGTAATGCATTCTATAATATTCCGCATTTTAAGTCATAACAGTGCTCCTCTTTTATTTTTGTATATGTATGTGTATATACAATATATTAAATTATTTTATATTTTTTGCTATACCAAAATTTTGTTTAACCAAAAAACTAAAAATATATTGCAGCTTAGCAGTCCTTAGACCTGGTAGCTGCATTACGTTTATTTTTAAGTCCTTTTCCTTCATTTTTCCTGGGGATTTTGTTTGTAACACACTCCCTGTCCTAGTACGACAACATTCACTCATTCTACTGATCAAGGCAACAGAAACAGGATAGGACAGAACTAATGGGCCCCTCCTTTGATCTCTTGTCCTTAATATAGATGGGTGGCTCCCGAAGTTCCCAGAACAATATAATGCTGTGTGCACACGGTCAGACTTTCAGGCAGAAAAAGTCCAATGGAATCATTTCATCGGATATTCCGATCGTGTGTGGGCTTCAGTTGACTTTTTTTGTCGAAAATTCTGACAGACCTAGAAATAGAACATGTTTTAAATCTTTCCGACGGAATAAATTCCTATCGTTCGTCTGTATGCTGCTCCCACACACCAAAAATGACGCAAGGGCAGCTATTGGCTACTGGCTATTGAACTTCCTTTCTCTAGTCCCATTGTATGCGTTCACTGCGTTCTAAACGTTAGGACTTTGGTGTGATCGTGTGTAGGCAAGTCCGTTTCAGCGGAACTCCATCGGAACTCAGTCGGAAAAACCGTCAGAGTTTATTCTGATGGAAAAAATGGTCGTGTGTACATGGCAGAACAGTACAACACAGGCAGAGAGCAAGTTATCAGCTGACAAGATTTCTGGAAAGATCAATGGGTATTTTTTGCACTTTTTAGATATCACAAAATGCTATCCATGATATAATAAAAACAAAAAGAAGCAAATAATAGAAGTTCATTTTGTGGATTTACATACACTTTAAAATATATCTAAACCTAGGCACTCAAATCTCATATAAGCTTAAACACATTAAAAGAGAAGTATGGCCCAAGCTTGTTTGGCAATATTTATATTGTTGGTCACAGAAGTGTGCTTAAGCTGGCACTAGACAGTACAAATTTTGGCCAGGTTCAGCAGAGACTGGCCGAGATTTGAACCATATATGGGCAGGCTGATTGTACCCAAGTTGATATGTAAATCAACTTGGGTACAACCAGCATGTCGAATTTTCAGGATGTGATTATCATCTACGGCTGGCTTTATTTTTGCTGTCCTGTGATCCCGAATCTACTGACAGCAGGCCAAAGCTGATGTCAACTGATGTCCAGGCATTGGAAGGATCCCAACCATATTGCTGGGACCCCCCGGGATGCCTGATTGACAGCTGGCACCAGCTCTCATCACCCAGCTGAGAGCCGAAGCCAGCTGTGTCCATCCTCTCTTTTGCCTTGCGCTCCAATGAGCACTGGAGGAGCAGAGCGAGGAATGGTTACTGACACTCATTGCATTTTTTGCTCCAAGAAGATGTGAACAGCATCAGACCCAGAAGTGAGTATGTATGTTTTTTTTTTTTAACCCCATGCATCTCTTATAATGTAATTTTTAAATGTTTAAATAAATAGTGCCACTATTTAAATAAATTAATACCAAGTGATCCTACTATGAAGTTCCGACACTTCCTGCTAAAAGTTGACAACTGTCTCTCAATAGTGCTCATGTATTGTCACCCTGTCCATGCATCCCTGTTTTAGACTACACACAGCTGTGCTGACATGTGTAGGCATAGTGCATTGTTGTCACTATCAGGAAGTCAGTCCAGGGCAATGATGTGCAGTCAATAATGGAGCGAGTGCATGTAGACAGTAAATTACTAAAAAGCAGAAAGAGATCAATAGCACTGAGATGCAAAAACAATGATGGGAAACAGTATTTTAGGAAAAAAGCACAGACATTGTATATTATACAAAATGCTTTAGCAAATAAATCAAATGTCATCCAGTTAGAATTTATATCTACTTTTAGCCACTTTGTTATAGCCACAGCAAAGCTTATAATTTCCCAACCACAAGCACACCAACCCAAGGATCAGATTGATGACAAGCAGATAAACCAATGCTGAAGCCTTTTGACACGTACACATGAGCGGATATTCCGCCAGCAAAAGTCAGATGAGAGCTTTGGGTCCAAAAAGGCGACCGTGTGTATGCTCCGTCGGACTTCTGCTGGTGGAATTCCAGCCAGCAAAAGATTGAGAGCATATTCTCAATTTTTCAGTCGGAAAAAGTTCCGATCGGAAATTCTGATCATCTGTACCAATTCCGACGTGCAAAGTTCCTGTGCATGCTCGGAAACAATTAGACGCATGCTCGGAGGCATTGAACTTCATTTTCGTAGTGTTGTACGTCACTGTGTTCTTGACGGTTGAAAGTTCAGCGAACTTTTGTGTGACCGTGTGTATGCAAGCCAAGATTGAGCGGAATTCCGTTGGAAAAAACATCCAATGTTTTTCCAATGGAAATTCCGCTCGTGTGTATGCGGCATTAGAACTGTATGAGGAAATGGGAGAGGGAGTCACACTTTAACAATAACATTCTAAAAAAAAAAAAAATTACTATAACAACAAAAAGTGACATTAGAGCCAAAAATAACCTGGCAATGGAGGCGATATGGCAAATTTAATCTTCATAAGCTAATCTGGTCAGTTAAAATAGCAAATGATTTTAGGATAAATTTCCACCTGTTTTCATTTCCATTTAAATCCATTAGCCATCAAGAGTTTGCGTGGCTTGCAAAAACGTAACCACTTTAATGGTTAACAAAGGCTTATATAAAGTAATTTTACAAACTAAACAAAAATGAAAGTGATCTTTGAGTGCAGTAATACTTACCCGTGCCAGTTGGCACAATCACCTGTTCTACTTTTCAAGGTCACAGTGAGACATTATTTGCTTTTTTTTTAAATACAGTATTGCGTGTATTTAAAAATAGATATTTTTCTCCAAGGGAAATATGTATTGCCTGTATTATTTTCTTATTCTTTAGCTATTCCACTCCAGTAAAAGCTTGGGACTCCTCAGAATAAATATGAATGTGAGTTTTCAGTCCATTCTTTTTGCGGAGGGTAAGGCAGGAGTTCTCAACATTCACACATATTTATGGCACAAGGTTTATGCTTCCTGGAGAGACATTAGTATTAAGAATTTATGGAGCCTGTACTTACCAAAGCTTGATTTCCTCCTCTATAGTGAGCAATGGGAAGAAATGATTTCCAAACTGCACTGGTGTGAGAAGCATTTCATGTGTATCATGGCTGCAGATTACAAAACACTCAGCTAAATCAATGTACAGAAAATGAAAATAAAATGCTTGGTCTGGACTTGGAACGGAGCATGTTATAAATGGGCGATGGGAAAGGATAAAAAAACTTGGGTCATGTGCACTATATTTAAATATAACAATTACAGTTCAGTTAAAGTGAACTCTATCAGTTTAACATTTTTAATATAACAGTCAGCTCTAAAATATACAGTAGAATTGGGATATTTGACAGGTTACAGAGTTTCTTATTATTTATTTAATTTATTTATACAACCCTACAGATTGTATATATACAGTAATTGTATTTGCACCGTGTGTGTATACTGTAGCCTTTGTTTTGCATGATAAAATATTAAATAGATAATGAGAGCATTTGACTGCGAGATGCTTGTATCGTGTGTATTTATACATCCCTACAAATTGTATATATATATATATATATATATATATATATATATATATATATGTAAGAAGGCCAGTGTGGTGGCCTGAATTTATGGGAGGAGCCCGGAGGGTATTTAACCAGCCCGCTCGCCTGTGGTCTTTGTCGGTTTCCGGTGCGCGGCACTACGTCACTAAGCCGACGGCTCGTGTTTCGTTTCCATTCGGACAAAACGTCTCTCTCGTGGTTTTCTTTCCCGTTCGTTTGTACAACGTCGCCGGCTCTGTACAATGTCGCCAGCTCGACTGCCGCAGGTAAGGGTCTCGATTGACCTTCCTGTACTATTTTTAGTGTCGTTAAAACCTGAAATATCGAATCGTTGTTGTGATACCGGTTGTTATCACTCAATACGCTCCAATTTCGCAGCGCCCTTCATTTCACGGGCGTCATTTCGGTAGATATTGCTGGTAGGAAAAATTGCTCTGTTTTAGTACTTGTTATAGTCTCGTTACCGTGTTCCACAGTCAAAATCGTTGCCAGTCGCGTCTCACGGCACAACGACTCCTACCTCTGCCATGGCTGGCTCACGTAGGTCATTTCATCATTTCACTCATTTTGTTACGCACGGCGCTCCGATTCAAATCCAGTCGCATCCGCTAAATGCGCAGATTCATTCCGGTGTGCCCCTAACTGCTTGGCCACATTTCAGTACATGCTCCAGAGCTCGTTCGTGGCTAATCGATCGGGTCTCTGTCATGGGAATTCATTTCACTGTCACCTAGTACGTTCGAATCGAAACCAGTCGCAGTTCTCGAACGCACAGGTTCGATCGACGTGTCCCAGTTACGTTGGCCTCATTTCGGTACATGCTCCAGAGCTCGTTCGTGGCTAATCGATCGGGTCTCTGTCATGGGAATCATTTCACTGTCACCTAGTACGTTCGAGTCGAAACCAGTCACATTTCTCAAGAAAACGCACAGGTTCGATCAACGTGTCCCAGTTACGTTGGCCTCATTTCGGTACATGCTCCAGAGCTCGCTCGTGGCTAATCGATCGGGTCTCTGTCATGGGAATCATTTCACTGTCACCTAGTACGTTCGAGTCGAAACCAGTCGCATTCCTCAGGAAAACGCACAGGTTCGATCGACGTGTCCCAGTTGTGTTGGCCTCATTTCGGTACATGCTCCAGAGCCCGCTCGTTGCTAAGCGATCGGGTCTCTGTCATGGGATCATTTCACTGTCACATATCACGTTCCGATACGAATCCAGTCGCGTCTACGATGCACCAATTCGTCCCGGCGTGCCCCAGGTATTTTCGGCCTCATTTCTGTACATGCTCCGGAGTCCCGTTCGTCGTTAGTCGCAATCGCGGCACGACCGATTCGGGCCTCTGTCATGGCATACTTTTGTCACTCATTTCACTGTCACTTACCGCGCTCCGATTCGAATCTAGTCGCATCTGTGATGCACCGATTCGTTTCGGTGTGCCCCAGTTGGTTACGGCCTCATTTCAGTACATGCTCCAGAGTCAGGATTCATTGTTGGTTGCAGGTTTCGGTTCTCTGATTCATGACTCTGTCATGGGAAATCAATTTCACTGTCACGTAGGACGTCCGATACGAATCCAGTCGCATCTACGACGCACCGATTCGTCCCGGCGCCCCAGGTATTTCAGCCACATTCCAGTACTTGCTTTACAGCATGCACGATTAACGGATAGTCGCAACAGCGGCACGACCAACTCATGCCTCTGTCATGGCAATCAAAAAAAATAAAAATAATTTTCACCGCCACGTACCGCGCTCCGTTTCGAATCCAGTTGCATACATGCACCGATTTGTTACGGTGTGCCCCAGTGCTTTAGCCTCATTTCAGTGCATGCTCCAGAGTCCGGTTCATCATCAGTCACAATCACGGCATGACCGGCTTATGCCTCTGTCATAACAGGTTTTCATTAAATGGACCGTAGTATACAGTGCCCCGTTTCGAGTCGGTCGCATCTGACATGCAAACACATCCCCAGGCACAGACTTCTGGCAATCGTTGCAAGCACGCATTCAAGCATAGACTTCTTGCAATCTTTGCATACACGCATCCAAGCATGGATGCACACAAGCGTAGACTTCTTGCGATCGTTGCAAACACGCATCCAAGCGTAGACTTCTAGCAATCGTTGCAAGCACGCATCCTAGCATAGACCTCTTGCAATCGTTGCTAGTACGCAGTCAAGCATGGACGTCTTGCGGTTGGTGCGAGTACGCATACAAGCCTGGACTTCTCGCAAGCGTTGCAAGCTCGCATTCAAGTGTAGACTTCTTGCAACCATTGCGAGCACGCATTCAAGCATGGACGTCGTACAGTCGTTGCAAGTTCGCATTCAAGCGTAGACTTTTGCAATCGTTGCAAGCACGAATCCAAGCATAGACTTCTTGCAAATCATTGCAAGCATGCATCAAGCATAAATCTTCGTGCAATCGTTGCGAGCACGCATTCAAGTATGGAAATCTGGCAGTCGTTGCAAGCACGCATACAAGAATAGACTTCTTGCAATCATTGCAAACACGCATCCATGCGTAGACTTCTTGCAGTCATTGCAAGCATGCATCCAAGCGTAGATTTCTTGCAATCGTTGCAGGCACGCATCCAAACATAGACTTCTTGTAATCATTGCAAGCACACATTCAGGCATAGACCTCTGGCAAATCATTGCTAGCACGCATTCGAGCATAAGACCTCTTGCAATCATTGCGAGCAGATGTCCAGGCACAAACTTGTTACAATCATTGCTAGCAGGCAGTTCCGGCTGGCTCAATAGATTGCTTTGGGAAAAACCTGGATACCTTCCTAAATGTACATTGTAACGGGGTACTTATTTTATAGGTAAAGTTGATCCAGGGAAAATCCGATTGCCTCTCGGGGGATCAGGAAGGAATTTTTTCCCTGCTGTAGCAAATTGGGCCATGCTCTGCTGGGGTTTTTTGCCTTCCTCTGGATCAGCTGTGGGTGTAGAATTGGGTGTGTCGGGTTGTGCGATATTTATTTGTTTGATTTGTGGTTAGGACTGGATGGACTTCTGTCTTTTCCGACCTGGCTACCCATGTATCTTACCATAACTTCTTGCAATCGTTGCAGGCACGCATCCTGGCATAACTCCTTGAAATCGTTGCAGGCACGCATCCTGGCATAACTTCTTGCAATCATTGCACACACGCATCCTAGCATAACATCTTGCAATCATGGCAAGCACGCATCCTGGTGTAACTCCTTGCAATCGTTGCAGGCACGCATCCTAGCATAACATCTTGCAATCGTTGCAAGCACGCATCTTGGCATAACATCTTGCAATCGTTGCAAGCACGCATCTTGGCATAACATCTTGCAATCGTTGCAAGCACGCATCTTGGCATAACATCTTGCAATCGTTGCAAGCACGCACCCAAACACATGTTCAAGCACAACTCCTGCAGTTTTCGCAAAGCACATGCGATAACACGAATTTCTCACAGTCACTAGGAACACATTTCCAGTGACAAACTCCCACGCAATTGTCGCAAGCACACGTTTAAACACTACTTTTGCAATCGTGCCAAGGCTCGCGACTTAGCATAACGTCTTGCAATCATTCTTTTGCAAGCACACATTCTCAGTGGCACACAAACTGGCTACACGTCGTTTTCAGCAGCACTTAGTTGGCCACTTGTCTCCTGTGGCTTTTCTTACAAGCCACTCACCGTTTCCTGTCTGTCGGTCTCTCCCTTAGGATAGTTGAGTTCAACTTCCATCCAGCACCTGGATCGTGTTGACACACGCAACTGGCTTCTTCCTGTAACACGCTCAGGCTATACCTAGCCAGCGCTCAGCATTTCTCATCCTTACAGGGCCCGGAGAGCCACCTATCTTTATGGCTTATACAGCAAGATCCCCACTTCGAGGCATCCAGAGGCATCACCCATAGCCAACGGAAAACGCTCGCCCATCACAACTGCCATCTTTAGGGGCATGAAATCCTCGCATATTCTCCAGTCTAGTCATCCAAGCGGCCATCTACCTGGCCCTTTGTGATTTTCCATGGCCTAGCCAATTTATTGTTGGTAGCACTGGCAGCCAGGTTCTACACAGACACTACTTGACGAATGTTCAAATCTGCAATACGGGCCATTCCCCAGGATCGATCTTTATGTCACGCTTCCTAGTCCTCCTCTCACGGACACAGGACCCTTCTTAGATCCTTAATTTGGATGCCATGGCAATAGCAGACCTGTCAATGTCGGAAGGTTCCTTACTGCATGGATTGATGTATCGGTGTTTAGACCGTCTACGATGCCCCTGTCGCCCCTGGTAGTGACAGATGCCACAGCCTACACAGGCTTCGCGGAAATTTTTGGCCACCACTGGTTTACAGGACCATGGCATCAGGGATACTCCTAAAACCCCGGTTTACCTGGACTTCCTCCCTCTTCAGGCTATACCCGGTCATGACAGCCTCTCGTATCTGGGGTCATGTCAGGACAGGACAGGCTGTGGCTTTCACCACCGACAACTGGGCCGAGGTTCATCTTGTTATTGAAGCCAGGTCTGGACCGCTCTCGGTTGTGTCCTTCCTGCGCAGACCGCTGCAGTTAGCCCGGTGGCACCAGTTTAATGTCCATTGTATGTTCATTCCAGGCCTTCAGCAATCCCGCAGGCCAAGTTCTGCATAGTCGTTACTTGGCTCGCTACCAACTTCATTTCATCCTCCTCCTTGCAGTGTCTAAAACCCAGAAATCTGACTCCAGGATGGACGTCCATTTCTATAGAGAAGCAGGGCTTGGTATCAAGTAACCGTACTTGACTACCTACTGTCACTCCTACCGGAACGCGTAGACTCTAGTTCCCTATTGCTTTCGTGCCAACACTTGTGTACCTGCCAGTTTCCCAAACACATGGGGTTCTTCTACACAGCCTACACCTCGTCCCCGGTCCATACCGTGGACACTCTTTAGTATTTGAGCACCCTTGGCAGCATGTTGGCGTGGGTCCCAAGTCACGTCATTGAAAGACTAAGCAGTTGGGACCCTGCCTACCTCGCCCGGTACATTCCCAATCCTCGGGTGGAAATGGCACACGCGTTCACCAAACTCGCTCAACTAATTAAGCTAAAACTAATAAAACTGCACCCCTACCTGAATGTTTTGCCCCCTTATTTTGGTATACCGACCATCAGACCAGGGCACACTTCAGGTCCATTTCATGTGGTTAATCTTATGGTAGAGGCTACTTGATCATATCCGTATCGGCCATAGGGCTTTGACCATAAGTAAGAAGGCCAGTGTGGTGGCCTGAATTTATGGGAGGAGCCCGGAGGGTATTTAACCAGCCCGCTCGCCTGTGGTCTTTGTCGGTTTCCGGTGCGCGGCACCCACCCTCCCTTCCCCTTTTCAGGGCATTTCTCAAATTCATTTCTCTTCACATACATTAATTTCTAATCTAGGGTATGCCCCCTTATTTTGGTATACCGACCATCAGACCAGGGCACACTTCAGGTCCATTTCATGTGGTTAATCTTATGGTAGAGGCTACTTGATCATATCCGTATCGGCCATAGGGCTTTGACCATAAATATATATATATATATTATATTTGTTTTGTATGCTAAAATATTAAATAGATAATGATAAGATTTGATTTTGAGATGAGATAATGCTTTGCCTGAACTAAGTCAACAGACAAGGGAGGAGTCATTATAATCACACCTTTCAACTTGCTGAAATTAGAGAGAGGGAAACCTTGTAGCACAATGTATTTAGGCAATGGACATAGCCCTGCCATGTCCCCAATTATGTAAACCATTATGCATAAAATTATTGCCATGGGGCTGGTTCACACCACAAAAACTCCTCCAGATCCAGTTCGGATGCTTTTTTTCATGTTTTTACGCATTTTTCTTATGTGTTACGGTGCGTTTTTGTTGCATTTTTTTTACGTGTTTTACCATGTTCCAGTCCAGTTCTGTGCAGGAAAAATGCAGCAAGTTCTAATTTTTTTCTGGAACCGGAATGCACTGGAACTGCAAGCACTGGTGTGAACTATGCTATTAGAAACCATGTAGCCTACTTTCTATGTGTTTTGGATGCAGAAAAAAAGCACTGGAACGCATGTGGTGTGAACTAGCCAGAAACCCAGAATTGTGTGTTTTTTTCTAAAAATACCTTTCCTGAAAGGCTCCATGGCAGCATACGTGTGGGTAGCCCCGCCTCCACGATTACCCAATAGGACCCAACTCCCATAAATCTTTGCTCCCGGCTACTATCAGTGTTCCTTTTTTGTCCTCCCCAGTAGGACCAGATGGTTTCTTTCCTGGAAACAAAACTTCACGACGATCGATTGGCTGATTGACTGAGAATTTTTCCTCCGATAGGCCCTGACTGTTAAGCAGGGTATGGAGAGTATTTGCAGAGTAGCGCTGAAGAAAGGATTTCCTACCTGAGTGCGCATGGTCTGTGTCCCGTTGCTATGGGTGACCATTATCTGCTTGGAGGTATGGCGTGTGTGTTCCAGTCCGTTCGGCCAGGTGATCGTTGGTGGAGTGGTGAGCCTTTTATCTATCCATGGCAGCATTGTATTTGTGTGTATTTCTCTTGTTTGTCTTGCGGTCTCCTCCATGCCGTTTGCGTTCGCTTCCGCGCTCCAGCAAACCTCTCTCCTACTTCCGGGTTATGCAGGCGTTCTGCGCATGTGCGAACCCGGTATGAGACCGAGGCTTGGTTCCCGCGCATGCGCGCGAGCGCCTCGCGTCTGACGTCGGCGATGACGTCACGGGCGCCAAATTTAAAAGGCTTTGGAAGCTGTCAGAACCCTGGGAATGTTTGCAGTGGTCGCAGCGACTTCCCAGGGCTGTCAGTGCGGCGGTTTAAGGTAAGAGCATGTCCCTTAGGCTGGGGAAATGCTTTTAAAAAAAAAATGTATTTTTATTTTTCTCTTTGGTTGCTGTGTTTCTTAAACTGTGGGTTTATTTTGAATATGGACGCCTTACTGCCTCCTAGTGGCCAGCCCGCTCATGTTAGGTAGGTCTTTAGTATTTATGTTTTTTATATAATGGAGAGAGTGTTTGGCATAGGTAGGATTGACTGTGTATCTTTTTCTCTCTCTGTCCGTTTTACCCTTACAGCCCTTCTGGGTCTGATCCACAGCCTAACACCTCTAGACGCAGTGGATCATCAAGATCACACCGCCATAAATCCTCCTCAAGATCTAGCCAGCATAGGTCAAGGTCTGAACAGCGTGATAAGAATTATTCTCACCCCCCTGCTGCTCACTCCAGCAAGCATACGGAAAAATCATGCTGGGGGTGCAGGATGCCTGTTCCTTCAGACAAATCCTTATGCGATCATTGCTTCTCCAAAGCTGCAGATGAAAGGGATGGTGCAGACCAGCGTTTGGAGTCAATAGTAAGATGGGTTGTGAAGGAGTCTCTGCAGGAGAGGGACGCTCTACAGCTGTGTGAATCCCCGTCAGAATTATTGGCTCCTCCACCTGGAGAGAACCCATTGCAGGAGACATGGGAATCCTCTCAGCCAAGCCGCCTATCTGCTCCCATCTCAGACAGTGAATCTGACTGTGAGGATCCTGGTTTAGGATTTGACTATGGACTGGTGCCTTCATTGGTCAAAGCAGTGAGAGAGGCTCTGAAGTGGGAAGACCCTGTTACTTCCCCACCAAAGCAGAGAAAGTTCTTTAAACAGCTCAATAAGGAGCGACAATTTTTTCCCTTCCTTTCAGAGTTGGGTGACATTATTACCGAGGAATGGAGCAAGATGGATAAAAAGGGTTCCATGCAGTCAAAAATCCTGAAGTTATACCCTTTTAAAGAAGAGGATGTGAAGCACCTGGAGTCAGCACCACTGGTGGATGCAGCGCTCATGCGTTTGGTGAGATATGTAACCCTACCCTTAGAGGATACGGTATCCTTTAAAGATCCTTTGGAAAGGCGGATCGATTCAGACCTTAAAAGGATATATCTGACTTCTGGAATGGCTTGCAAACCAGTGCTTGCAATGGCAGCGGTATCCAAGGCCATAGAATCCTGGGCTGATTCTGTAGAAGAATTCCTGAGGGGTATTTCTATTGAATCAGCAAAAGACTCCCCTATTCAAGAAATCAGGATGGCGTCTGCCTTTTTGGGGGAGGCATCTATTGATGTTATCCGCCTGATATCTCGGGATATGTTAGCAGCAGTCTCAGCTCGCCGTGCATTATGGCTCCGTCCATGGCTGGCGGATCCAGCATCCAAACAGGCCTGGTGCTGTATTCCCTTTGAGGGGTCATCTTTGTTTGGTAACAAGCTGGATACTGCCATATCCCGGGCTACAGGTGGGAAATCTGGGTTTCTTCCCCAGGACAGATGTCTTCAAAATCAAAGGCGTCCATTTCCTAGAAGACAAGGCCCTGATCGTGCCAGGGAGGCCGAGAATTCTCAAGGTCATGGAGATCCAGGCAATCTTCTTTCAAAAATACCTCAAAAGGGGGTTTGTCCGGCAAGCAGGATTCCGCGAAATCCTTTTGAAATTGGGCCCGCTCAAACTTGTCAGGTGGGGGCTCGTCTTCTCCACTTCAGGCATGTTTGGGCGGCCTCAATTCGGGATTTTTGGACTGTAAAAACAATTTCCTCAGGTCACAAGTGGGGTTTTATCAGCGCCCCAAGGCTAAGATTTATTCCCACAAATCTTCCAGAATCAAAAGAGAAGAAACAAGTCCTATTGACCTACGTGAACTCTTTACTGGATCAAGGCGCAGCCGTTCCCGTTCCAGAAGAAGAACGTGGAGAGGGCATGTATTCCCCTTTGTTTCTGGTTCAAAAGAAAAACGGCACATGGAGGCCGGTAATAGATTTGACCCATCTCAATTCCTTCATTCGCAAAGAGAAGTTCAAGATGGAATCTCTGCTTACCATCCAGCAGTCCGTGTATCTGGGGGACTAGATGATATCAGTCGATTTGAAGGACGCTTACTTCCATGTTCCCGTGGCAAAGGAGTTTCAACAATACCTCCGCTTTGCAGTAGGCAATCAACATCTTCAATTTACATGTCTTCCTTTTGGGTTAACAACGTCCCCACGGGTCTTCTCCAAAGTTCTTTTGGCAGTTGTGGCCTTTCTCAGAGTCAAAGGTGTTCGTCTCCACCACTATCTCGACGACCTTCTTCTGCTATCCCAGAACAAAGATCAGCTCTTGGAGCACAAAGACCTAGTCATCTCCACTCTACAGGAGTTCGGGTGGCTTCTGAACTTAGAAAAGAGTCACCTAGATCCAACTCAGTCTCTTGTTTTCCTAGGGGCGCAGTTCAACACAGTGGAAGGTACTATCGCCCTTCCAGAAGAGAAGGTTGGAGTCATACGAGACAGGATTCATGCAGCCCTTGCAGCATCCCATCTCTCGGCTCTCCAATGTCTGAGGGTGATTGGCACAATGTCAGCCACCATTCCTATGGTAAAGTGGGCCCAGTGGCACACTCGTCCCTTTCAGAAGGGGTTTCTACAACAGTGGGACTTATCCAGCCAGACACAGCGCATATTCCTCACTCCAGCCATGAGGACGTCTCTTCTTTGGTGGCTGCAGGGGAAGAACCTGCGCAACCACCATTCAATCATTCCCATCTCATGGGTCACGGTAACTTCAGATGCCAGCAACCGAGGATGGGGTGCTCACTGTCTTTCGGAGGTCGCTCAGGGCAGGTGAACATTTCCATCACAAAGAGTCGTCTCCAATGTTCTGGAGCTAAGAGCAGCCTTCCAGGCGCTTCAGTCATTCCACCATCTGACAGCGAATGCCTCAGTCATGCTAAGGTTGGACAACACAACCGCGGTGGCTTACGTAAAGAAGCAAGGGGGAACTCGCAGCTGGTCCCTGTTACAGGAGACGGAGCCAATAATGAATTGGGCTCAGAAGAATTTGTCCAAACTTTCTGCAGTCTACATCCCAGGGGTGCAGAATGTTCAGGTGGACTTCCTATCGCGTGTCGAGTTGGACAACAACGAGTGGTCTCTACACGGGGAAGTATTCGATTGGCTCCTGACCTTAGGATTGTCCCTGGAAGTCGACTTGTTTGCTTCCCCGTGCAATCGGAAGCTTCCGAAATATTACTCAAGGTTCAGGGATCCTCAGGCATATGGGATAGATGCCCTCACAGAACATTGGAAGTTTCAGACAGCTTACGCCTTCCCTCCAGTTCCGGTGATCCTGCAATTCCTTCGGAGACTCAGGTCAGAGAAGGTGGAGATTCTCGCAGTGATTCCTTTCTGGCCCAACAGACCTTGGTTCCCTCTACTGCTGCTCCTCAGTTATCAAGAGCCAGTTCCCCTGCCTCTCAGGTCGGATTTGCTATCTCAAGGCACAAGGTTACATCCATGCCCATCATGTCTGAACCTCAAGGTATGGTTTTTGAGAGGGAAAGGCTAGAAGCTCTTGGTTGTCCGGAAGAGGTCATTCCAACCCTTCTCAATTCCAGACGCGGGAGTACTAATAGGGTATATGAGCGCATATGGTCCAAGTTTTCAGCCCATATGTCCTCCAGAGAAAATTCTTGCAGTTCTCCAACAATACAAGACATACTAAGCTTTCTCCAAACAGGCCTTGATTTACCTCTAGCTATCAGTTCATTGAGAGTCCAAGTGTCGGCTATTTCAGCCTTTACGGGTATTTCCTGGGCAAACCATGCACTGGTACGACAATTCTTCAAGGGAGCTACCAGGCTCAGACCCCAAAGAAAACCAAGGTTTCCTAAATGGGACCTCCCTTTAGTGCTGGATTTTCTCTCAAACCTTGGAAAGGATTCTACGGAGCCTCTGTCCATAAGGGATCTCACTCTCAAGACCATCTTCTTGGTAGCTATAACCTCAGCCAAGAGAGTTTCTGAGATTAGGAATCTAGGTTCGGAGGAACCTTTTCTGACTTTCTTTCCAGATAGGGCAGTATTGATTCCCATGTTGGGATCGAATCCCAAAGTAACCTCGGTCTTCCATGAGAATCAGGAAATTGTGCTTCCCACTTTCAAGAACTCAGAGAGTCAGGATGTTCATCCTCTGGATGTAGGACACGCGCTTAAACAATATTTGGAAATCACAGCTTCTTTTAGACAAACAAAATTTCTTTTTGTTCTCCCTCATGGCAAGAATAAAGGATTGCGAGCTTCGGCTAGATCTATCTCTACCTGGATCGTTCAGATCATTCAGAGGGCATACAGAGCAAAGGGCTTGGCTCCTCCTGAGGCATTAACGGCTCATTCAACACGGAGTATTTCAACATCGTGGGCAGCTTCTCGCCATGTGGCGCCTGAAGTTATTTGCAGAGCAGCCTCTTGGTCTTCTATTAATACCTTTGTTTCTCATTACTGTGTAGAGCCAGCGGCTCTGTCTTCTGTTAATTTTGGTTTGCAAGTTTTGTCGGTTGACAATGCAAAATAAACTTTTGTTCTTTGCTCGACATTTTGCCCACCCGGGTGTGTTTGGCGAGTTATTTCCCACACGTATGCTGCCATGGAGCCTTTCAGGAAAACGTAAAATGTATATCAAATACTTACCGTAATTTTCCTTTCCTGATAGGCTCCATGGCAGCAGGAGTTCCCTCCCAAATGTCTGGAGTTGGCTAGTTACGGAACACTGATAGTAGCCGGGAGCAAAGATTTATGGGAGTTGGGTCCTATTGGGTAATCGTGGAGGCGGGGCTACCCACACGTATGCTGCCATGGAGCCTATCAGGAAAGGAAAATTACGGTAAGTATTTGATATAAATTTTCCGTTTTCCTTTATGCTGGCTTTCTAGCAAACAAGGTAATTAAGTGATAGGATGAAGGTTTTAGTGCAGAATAACACTTTTGGTAGTTAAATTGAACATTTTCATAGATATTTATACATTAGACCAAAACGAAGGACAACTAAGGAGGAAAGAGGGACAGAAGGATATGGTTCCAAAAGTGGCACTGTCCCTCCAAATCAGGTTCAATTGGAAGGTATGCTATGATGAGTCTCCATACTATGAGACAGCCATTCCCATGCTTACGATGCAGCTTGAGCCTCTTGAGGCTTTTAACCAACCTTTTTTTTTTTTTTTAAAGTGTATTTGATATTTTGAATCTTGTTGTCTTTTGTGTGTTTCTTTCGGATACTACTGTGCAGTAATCCTGCAAGAAACAACACCTACAAATCTGTGCAGAAGCCTCCTGTAATAAGTACTGGTCACTGTTGTCCTCTTTCAATATGGAGGATGACTACTATGGTAAACACCCTAAAACTGGATTCACACCTATCCATTTTTTGTTTTGCTCTATAGAACATGTTCCATAGGAAACCATGTTAAAGAGGAAGTAAACCCTGATGGGTTTACTTCCTCTTTGATTCCCTGCAAAGGTAAAGCATAATGGACTACTATGCACCGCATAGTAGTCCATTATGTGTCACTTACCTGACACAGGAGCCAGCGAAGTCACCGCTGTCCCCTGTAGTTCCGAGCGTCCATCTTCTTGGTGGGTCTCGCTGCTCCGGCGCTGTGATTCGCGGAGCAGCGATTACGTCACTACCACGCATATGCACGGGAGCCGACACTCGTGGCATATCGCCGCGATCTGCGGCTTGTTCTGTGCGCCAGCGTGCCGCCGTCTATGCACCATAGACAACGGTGGCTGTCTTCAGGTAAATATCTCCTAAACCATATAGGTTTAGGAGATATTTCTTGGACCTACAGGTAAGGCCGCGTACACACGCGGGGACTGTTCGCTCAACTTTGTCCGCTGAACAGTGTTTCGGCGGACAGTCCGCTCGTGTGTGGGCTTTCAGCGGACAGTTTCAGCGGACAGTCTGCTGAACAAAGTTTTTCGGAAATTCCGAAAAACTGTCCGCTGAAACTTTGTTTCAGCGAACAGTCCCCTCGTGTGTAGGCTTGTTCGTCAAACTAAGTTCCGCGCATGCTCAGAAAGGATTTACACGCCAAAGTTTGCATTGCAGTGTATAGGACGTCGTTTTCTAGTCCCGTCGTACGTGCCGTTCACGTCATCGCGCACGGTTTCAGCGGACTGTTCGTTCGTCGTGTGTGGCCAAGTCCGTCCATGCTAATTTTGAGCGGACTGTCCGCTGAAACTGTTTGACGGACAAAGTTGAGCGAACAGTCCCCGCGTGTGTACGCGGCCTGAGCCTTAATCTAGGCTTACCTGTAGGTCAAAGTGGTTTGTAAGGGTTTACAACCACTTTAAATGGGCTGTAGTGCAAATCTGCAAAATGCAAAAAGCACTAAACATGCATAGGTGTGAATCCAGCCTTAAACCCTCTTTCCCTCCCCAATCTGACCTCTTGATAGTTCTGTACAGGCAGTCTTTAGTGGGCCAACCTTTTGTGCCTCAATCACAGCTCTGCACAAGCTATTTGCAACAAAGTGATGATGTAACCCCGATTTTTTAAAAGTAATTTCTGTACACATAATGTAAATGTATATCTTCTGTGTCTATTCAGTAATACATTTGAATTCAAGTTTTGCACCCAGATTTCAGCTTTAAAAACACTTATTTTGAACTATGAATTTGGAAGAGTATGTGAACCAACTGTTGTGATTACAGACTTCTTCCCCGAAAAATCTGAAAGCTTGTAGACAACACTTTTTCTTTCCTTTCCTCTGGGTTTTCAGAGAAAAATAAATAAATTAAAATAAATGTATTGATAAAAATAGAATCAAATTAAAAGAACCACAAAGGAGTAATAGGAGGGTGCTCGGAGCAATATACAACTAAGGCCACAATATTTACTTTGCTTCAGCTATTTTATTAAAATGAAAACGTCCTCACAGATCTGGGGAATATCCAGTTTAATTGTATTTTCCTAATAGCAAAACCTTCACGATTGCTGTCAGTAGCACTGGAGTTTTATTGATTATAAAATGGGCATTTAATATAATGATTCTTATTAGAGAAGTGGTGTTACGCAAAAAATATGCTTTATGTGGGTGCTAGATCTAAACCTTAGATATGCATTCATGTACCAAAAATATTACAAGCAGGGTCACTGATAGGGCAGTACAGACAGCCCTGTTGTACCGAGCCAGGCCCCCATCAGCTCCACAGGGGGGCCTGGGCAACTTTACAGTTAATTTCTGCATATTCAAAGCTAGAGGTTTCTAAACCTCACCCCCGATACTACTTGCTTAGAAAAGGGGGGTTATAATCACATTTTCCTGGGCCCAATCTGGTCTACAGAGGGGCCCTGGAGGTGAGCACAGCAGTCAGACTATTTCTCCTTTTTTGGTCACATGTACATAAAGCCGTGCTGAATATTGCTCTGCTGGTTAATTAGACCCGGCTGCCGCTGCCCACTGCTTTCCCTGGCAGAGTGATACTACAAGGCCCCGCTTAGCTCCCGCCTCCTATTTTCAGGTGCCGACTGCCGAGACTGAAGTGAGGCGATAGGCGGCTCAGTGGAGGACAGCATGGCTGTACCCGCACTGCACACAGTGTGCGGGGAACAGAAGCCTCACTGTCTCACTTAGGCTTACACATAGAATAGCAGGTTATGATTATCAGCATTATGATACTCATGCAGGTAGAACATTCAGCATGTGTTCTGTCGTGGATCTGTCACAGTGTGTTATATTGCTGTTTGGTTTATTGCTTACTTTGTTATGGCTGTACTGGGTTAAGGTTTGTAACATACAGTACAGCCATAAGTCAGCACCCAAAAGCAATGTGACACTGTCACAGATCCATGACAAAGCACACGCTGGCTGTGCTGCCTGCATAGTTTTCATAATACTGATAATCATACACACAGTTAGATGCAACTTTAAACCACCCCTCTTTAATCGCTTGCCGACCGCCTCACCCCGATATACATCAGCAGAAGGGCTCATACAAGAAAAATCATGTACCTTGCCCTTTAAGAGGATACCGGCGATCGCCTCACGAGGAAGAAGAATGGGGAGATGCTAATGTAAACAAGCATCTCCCCGTTCTGCCTAGTGACAGTGTCACTGATCTCTGCGCCCTATGATTGAAGCAGAGATCAGTGACGTGTCCCACAGCCAAGCCCCCCCACAGTTATAAACACACCCCAGGACACACTTAACCCCCACACTGCCACCTAGTGGTTAACCCCTTCATTGCCAGTATCATTTACACAGGAATCAGTGCATTTGTATAGCACTGATTGCTTTATAAATGACAATGGTCCCAAAAATGTGTCAAAAACGTCTGCTGTGTCCACCATAATGTTGCAGTCATGATAAAAATCGCTGATTGCCGCCATTTAAAAAAATAAATAAATCATTTATTGCGATTTTTTTTTACCAAAAATATGTAGAAGAATACGTATCGGCCTAAACTGGGGGGGGGGGGGATTTTTTATATATATTTTTGGGGGATATTTATTATAACAAAATGTAAAAAATATTGTATTTTTTTTCAAAATTGACGCTCTTTCTTTGTTTATAGCGCAAAGAATAAAAACCGCAGGGGTGATCAAATACCACCAAAAGAAAGCTCTATTTGTGGGAAAAAAAGGACGTCAATTTTGTTTGGGAGCCACGTCGCACAACCACTCAATTGTCAGTTAAAACGACGCAGTGCCAAATCGCAAAAAGTGCTCTGGTCAGGAAGGGGGTAAATTCTTCCGGGCTGAAGTTGTTAACCGCTTCCTGTCCAGCAATGTACTGGAAGGGTGATATATTGGCCACCGCTGCAGCAATGATCAAGATATCATTTTTTAGCCCTAATGAGTCTGCACAAAATAAAAGTAATCCTGGTGGCTAAAAAATCCCTGGATTACTTTTACAAGCTGTGGAAGGGGGTTCCACCACCATCCTGCCATCACCTTTATTGGGCTCTCCCATGCAATTAGGGGTCCCATTAAGGATGTGAGCAGCACATGGGACACAGTATGCACGCATATGTAAATGGTGACAAATCTGCAGAGGTTGGGTCAGGGGAGGAGCCTGGGGTGGGGTCGAGGGTGGGGTTAAAGGGGGCCCCGTCGGGCAGGCTGTAAGGGGCCACATGATTTCTAACAGATGGATATCTTGGATTGATACACAAGCACTGGGTGACCACTCTTAATTGGGAATAATGATTCTGGTGAGCTTCCCTCTGTAGCACACTGAGGTGGCATTTGGTATCCACATCTCTCATTTCCCTCATAATCGAAGAATCACTGATCTCACAGTTTTTGGCTTCACATTTGGATTTCTTTGTTTTATTTTTTTCAATTTGTGGCAACACATGGTAGTTTGATTCATTTGCATTGCACTATTATATTGCATATATCGTACATTTTATTTATCTTGGCACTGCACTATTATTTTGTGAATGTTATACTTTTATTGAATTTGGCAATAAAAGCACCAATTACATAGCACATTTACTATAGATATTTGGAAAAGGAAACTATAACTTGCCTCTACATATTGCAAAGTCTTTAGACAGGAGAGAGACAAGAAATGCTGGTAATACAGTTTGTGTGGGGCAGAGTAGAAGGTGTAGTCCCTTTCACCGTTGTGCTGTAGACGCCATACGTCGTGTAATTGAGCTTTGTGAAGCATTTGTGCAACCCGTTTCTCCTCCCACTCAAGAAAAGATGGGAAATTGGAAGGGTATTATTCAAATGAACGGTTTTCATTATCACTAGCACGTGAGAGCTCAGGCACTCTCCACTAACTGTTAAACTGTACCCTGCCGTGTATGCACCTTCTCTGGAATGTTTTATATGAGCATGTAATACCTTCATCTATGTTTGTACCGCCGGGTTCCCTCCCCATGTTTGGAGATTAATAAAAATTTTAAGAAAAGATTAAAGATAAAAAATTAAAAGAAATGCTGGTAAACAAAGGTACCTTGCCAATTCTATGGCTAAAGTACTAATTGCCCCAGGAACCCTTATCATAAACTTGTGGCTCTCAAATATGGTAGTAGTTTTTTTTTTTTTTTTAACTGTTTTATCTTCTTCTTTTCCTGCCACAATTCATTACTTGTCTCTCAATATGATGAGCAGCCTCACTGAACAAGTGGGTAGTGCAGGGGGTAAGAAAATGTGTGTGGAAGAACAGGCAGAAGTTACAGTTTGCATAAATACCCACTTCAGGACTTCTTAGGCACTTTAAAAGGTGCCTGCTGTTGAGGTCTGCAGTTACTTTAATTAGCCTGCTAAATGCACAGGTTTACAATTATTGGCCTGTGAAAAAGATGAAAATGGTTCCCTTGCCATTAACTGCTCAGATATAGAGACAACAAGCTGGCAACAATAACATGATTAACATAAAATCATGCCTTTCCTATGTTCCTTTGCATGATTGAGAAGTTCAGATACATAATAAGCATCACATGTGGGATACAAAGTGTTACAGATTAGGAAGTTTGATGCCATCATGTAAGGGAACTGGACTCTAGATACAAGTGCTGCTGGGGAGTTTATCCGTTGTCTTCCAGATCTGGAAGAACCATTCTCAGGAAGAAGGGCCGCAGCATTGAAATGCAGAGATACTGCAGCTATTGTTAATTTAAAAGCTGTGCTGTGCAAAGTAAATGTTTCACTAAACCCATCTGTCATTTGGTTCAATACAAATCTCAAACACCAGACACTGAGAAGTGCTAAGGCTTGATTTCAGTATTGAGCTAAAAAAAGATGACTTTAACATTGAAAAATAATAGGATCAAATTAAAAAGTTTCTGAAACTGTAAAACTCTTATAACAAAAATGTACCTTTTAACCAAAACCAAAAATGTTTAACTCAGTTTGGGACAATAAAGATAGATATGAAATTCTTAAAGACATAGATGCAGTATCAATTATAGTGGTGAAGGTTTGTGTGATTTTTGTCAAGAGAATGATATAGTTCTGGGAAGCATCTTGTTCCAACACAAAAAGATTAAAATAAGAACATATATATCACCAGAGAGGGCAAGGAGAAGTAAATGGAGGTTGTCCCTTTAGGGTGTAAAGGTATGCAAGGAAACGTATATCAGAAGAGGTTGACATCTTTTCATAGGCTGCTCCTCCCTTAGGACCAACTATATCCAATTTTTTCTAAGTTTTCAAAAGAATGGGGAAGAGTAAGCCCCTGTACACACGGTCGGAGATTTTGCCAACCAAATCCGTCAGATTTTGCCCGTCGGATTTAGTCCAACGGATTGTGTCCGAAACTGTTGCATACACACAGTCGGGCCAAGTTGGCGAAAAATCCGATCTTTCAGAACGTGATGACGTAATTTCGTTACGATGGGACTACATTCAGGCTAGTAGCCAATAGCTTTGATGTAGGAATTTGATCTGAGCATGCGTGGCACTTGGTCCGAACAAAATGCTATACACATGATCGGATTAGGTCGGGAAATATTTCCAACATGTTGGAAAATTGGGTCGGACGGAGTTTCGGACGGAATCAGTCCGATGCATACCACACACAGTCGGATTATCTGACGACACGGTCCGATAAGACGCATTCCGACAGATTCTCCGACCGTGTGTACAGGGGCTTAGAACTTCTTTCCATTTTTTTATTGTTGCCTGTGTCCCCACGGAGGAAAAAATTTGGGCTTTAACATATACAAGACAAGTAGAGGCAAAGAGAGGGCAGTTTGACTCATCCAAGCAAGAATGGAAAGTTCAAGAGAGGTTTTTATCTACAATGCAGAAATATATTTCAGATCCTGTACAAGAAACATGAGACAATCACCAATGCATTAAACCAAATATTAGAAGGCTGGACTACGCTAGAATAATAAAAAGAAACGATGAAACCAACCAGAAACATGTGTGGTGCTACCCCCAAAGGAGCAGCGTTAATAGATGAAAGCTTCTATTGCTCTCAGTGATAGCCTGACTTGTATCTGGACCCAACAAACACTAACACCATAAACGGATGAAATAGGTTTTATATAAAAAGGTCAAAGCCCTGTAAATTAAATTTGTATAAGGCCTAAAGGAATAGCATTGACTCAACAAACAGGGTTAGAATCGTTTCAAATCCTGGCACAGACAAGGTCAGATATCAGCACAATGGCCAGCTTTGATGCCCTTTATCTCTCTGAAATGCACATGGTTAAGTAACAACGCAGTCCCTTCTTGGCAGCAAACAGCAGTCAATAAAACAATTAGTAGTTGCCAATAGGCCTCTCACCACACAGAAACTATGGTGTTGCCCCTTTGTGCAGAGGGCTCCTCGTTGGATGATCCCATGGACAGGATGAATGTGGATTCTAACTAGCCTGCAGCTTATAGGTGAAGTCAGACAAAATTCAACCTGCTAGCACCTCAGCCTTCCTCTCACGCCTTCACTTCATTGGTGCTCCCCTTCTTGTGGGTATGTCCTATATTTCTCTACTACTCAATGTCCCTTGCAGTCAGTCTCTCAGCACAGCATAAACACAAACCACAGCACTCTGCTTTACACAGCTCCAGCAGCAGCCTTCTCCCTGCAGCTTTATCCTCACTTCAGTATCAGCAACACAGCATGTAGTCCTGTCACATAAGCTCAGCCTGCAAAGCTCTGGGCTCCTGACACACTCTACCCAGCAGCTCTCTCCCTGAAATGTCTCTGCAGACAGTAGCAGTGGGCCCAGCAGTAGAAGTTCCAAGCCCTCCTATCATCTAGGCTCCAGGCCACAGACACTAAACAGAAGTCATGTGTGTCTCATTTCTCTCCCTGTCCCAGCATCCTCCTTGCTAGTGGTGGCAGCAGCCAAACACTCTTCATCAATGCAGGGAGGGAGTAAGAAGCTGTCCAGCCAGGGAAGAATTTCCTGCTGGATGACTTAGAGCAGGGATATTCAATAAGCGGACCTCCAGCTGTTGCAAAACTACAAGTCCCATCATGCCTCTATCTCTGGGTGTCATGCTTGTGGCTGTCAGAGTCTTGCTATGCCTCATGGGAATTGTAGTTCTGCTACAGCTGGAGGTCCACTAATTGCATATCCCTGGCTTAGAGGGCCCATCAGCCTGGTGCCACACTTGGCAATTTTCTTTCTGCAATAAAGGAAATAAAGGAAATGAAAATGAAAATAAATTGTATGTAATCACCAAGTTTTAAAGGGTAAAATAGCAAATAAAGAAAAAAATAACATAGCGCATAGCGACTCAAGTCATACTGTGATTGAATGTTATTAAAAATTACCTTTCCTTTTCAATCTGCAGCTCTGCAATTTTCTGAAAATGTAATGCAATATGGCTACCTGGAGGTGTTCTGTACACAGAACGCCCACCAGAAACATAATTTCCTGCTTGTGTGATTGGCTCAGCAATTTTCCCAGAAGTCTGCACTAAGATACATGTCAGATTTCCGGCATCCCCTGCAACAAAAAAAAAAAAATGTGGCAGAAACACAAGATCTCAAGGGACTATACAGATTTACCAAGATGAAGTTCACTAATAGTGAAGGGCAAAGAAGATGACTTCACAGCCAGAAAAGTTAAAAAGATTGCGGAATGGAACATTTCCAAATCGCAGCAGACCATCCACTGCAGCAGAAAAACCACCAGCTGAAAAAGACTTGAACAATAATACAGAATCTCCAACCAGAAGTGAAAGAAGCTATTAAAATAGCAAATAATGGAAAAACAGCAGGAATGGAGAGAGTGACAGCAGAGGTGTGGAAAGCAGGGAGTCAGGGACACCATAATTACTTAGTGATCTACAGAGACATTTGAAAGCAAGAAACAATATCAGAAGAATGAAAGAATGAATTGATTGTCAAATTGGCCAAGAGAGGTGATCTCTTAAACTATCTTTCATCCTTCACCACTAAGGTTTCAAGGAAATACAATGAAACTCAAAGACCAGTCGAGCCTTTACAATACTTAGAAAGAACTGCAGGACAATGTATATTATTGTTATAACCACGATCTGGGTGTTCGAGTAATGCTTTCATTAGCCTATTGCAGGAATGGTTGAGGGGTTGTGAAAGATCTGGGGGAACTGGAAGCGCATTGAGGAAAGGGGCTCGATAATGCATTTAACATACCACCATAAACGGTGAATGTGATCATATTGCACCTAACAGTGGGAATGGCTTAAAGGGGAACGAGCATACTCTTTGTGTACTTTGTACTAGTACCATCAAAATACTTCACATTACCCTGTCACACACAGGACTAATACAAAAATAGACTCTTCAAGAAAATAGAAATGAAAAAAAGAAAATTAAACTTTCATTGTATCCGATTTTCTCTACAGCGAATATTGACAGAGAGCTAACAGTTTGTCCGAGCCTACCTTAAAACCGAACTCAGGCAAGCGCAATCATTTAAATATATTTATACTATCCACAAAAGAAACAAATTCTCAAAGTTAACACTAAATGACTTTTCAAACCAAGTTATTACTTTGTTGTTTGTCATATTATCACTTTGCTACACATAGCCTATGCCCAGAGCAGATCTCTGGAACGGACCCAGCAGCTCCACCTATTTCAGGCTCCCTGTAGGAAACAATAGAAGGGGAAAATACAAGATTAGTCACCCCACACAAGGAGAGACCAAAAGTGACTTGTCTTTATTATGGGAAGCTGCTGCACAGAAGCAAAGTTTCAAGCTGGATTAATGCACAAATCTGGTTGAAATACATAAAGCACACCAAAATTCAGGTAAGAAAGCACATGACTTCTGTCTTTTAAAACATTTTGATCAGCTTTAAAGAAGTACAGTTAAGAATACTTAGCAACCCGCAGCTGTTGAGACAGTATAGACTTACAGTATGTCAAGAGTATGCAAGATTCAATAAAGTGAACAGAGTGCATGGGTCAAGGCTCAGTACTGTACATAGTGCAAGTCAGTACTTTCCAGTGTATACAGTGGAGTGGTTAGGCTTCAGTGGAGGGCAGGGGGGACCTCAGGGGTTAATAGAACCCTGATGTCTCAGTAAATAGAACCTGTCATTACAGTACAATATCACATAGGATTATGTCCCTTGCCCCCCATATACTCACACAAGAACATAAACCCATTGGACAGGTGCACATACATACATACAAAAACAACAATTGTCAGAGTGAGAGCAATAATTCTAAGGCCATCATTAACAGTTAACTCTAGGGTGGCACCGATACCGTTCTTTCATTGGCGAGTATAAGTACCAATACTGTCGGTCAAGTACTCGCCGATACCAAGTAACGATTCATTGCATCAATCAAAAAAAAATTGGCCTGAATCGCACAGCCAAGATTGCATGCAATTTGAACAGGAATGGAGTGTGATTCCTGTCTGAATTGTATTCAGTTTCCCCCACTGCTCATGTGTGTGGATGTGTGCACTTAGAATATTTTATATATTTACTTACACATCTGTTGAGATGGACTGTTGTATACACTTTCTTTATGATTTTGCACAGTGCATGGACTTTTCTATTTTGATGATAACTTTAGTTTTCACTATAAATTTGTTTACATGCAAATGTATATAACACCAATTGTTTTTCATATATTTATTTACCCATTCGTTGAAGTGGACTGTTGTATACACTTCTTTAATAATTTTTCAAAGTGTATGGACGTTTTCATTTAATGGGGATTTCAGTTTTCACTATATACTTAATTACATGTAAATGTATATAACACTAAGGGTCCTTTCACACGGGGCGGATCAGTTCTGATCCGCCCCGTGGATATCCGTTTGCTCAGCGGGGATCACTCCGCCGATCCCCGCTGAGCAGGGAGATGACAGCTCCGTCTCTGCACACTGCGCAGGGACGGACCTGTCACAGCGCCGCTCTCCCCTATGGGAGATCGGATGACGACGGACCGCAGTGCCCGTCGTCACCCGATCCGATCCGCAGACGGATGGAAAAATAGCTTTTTCCTCCGTTACACTTTTTCGGATCGGAGCGGGTCGGATGTCAGCGGACATGTCACCGCTGACATCCGACGCTCCATAGAGCTCTATGGAGCACCCGTTCAGGTCCGCCTGAAAAACTGACAGGCGGGCCTGAACGGGACGTTAGTGTGAAAGAGGCCTAATTCCTCTATAAGCAAGCACTGCACATATTTATGTGTTATTCATAGCAACAAGTAAAAAAAAAATTAAAACAAACTTTTATGTCTTGTACACACAGTCAGACATTCCGACCACAAAATCCGTCAGATTTTTTCTGATGGATTTTGTCCGAAACTGGTGTTGCATACACACGGTCGGACAAAGTTGTTGGAAAATCCGATCGTTTGGAACTTGGTGACGTTTGTTGCATACGGTGGGACTAAGTAGAGGCTAGTAGCCAATAGCTTTGGTCTCGTAATTTGATCTGAGCGCGTGGCACTTTGTCCATCGGAATTCTCTACAAACGATCGGAAAAAGTCAGATTGGATTTTTTTGTCGGAAAATTTTAGATCCTGCTCTCAAATTTTTTCCGTCGGAATTTCCAACGGAAAAAGTCCGATAGAGCCCACACACGATCAGATTTTCCAACAATATAATCTGGTCGGACCTTTTCCGTCTGAGTTTCCGACTGTGTGTACAGGGCATTTCTCACCTCTCTAGCTGTAGGAACTATAAAGTAAGTTTGCAGCAAAACCTCCTTAGTTTTATTTTCATTTAAATGACTTGACTGCCTTTCTTTTCAAACCTGAGAATGAACTGCATCCACTTCTTGTTAAGAATATGTAAAATATGAATGTCCATAGCCTGGTCGCAGTTTTACTTTTAAGCCAACTTTAAAAACCTTTTATTTTCAAGTTTTGGATTGAGATCATATGGGTTCCAATCATTGTCAGGTTTTTAACCTCCCTGGCGGTAATCCCAAGTCTGGCTCGGGTTAGGATTTTACTATCATAAGCGGTAACCCAGAGCCAGACTCGGGATCGCATCGCTGGACACAGGGAGAAGTTACTTACCTTGTCCCCTGGACCCAGCGATGTCCTCTGCGCTGTGTGAATCGAGCCGTCCTCCGCCTCGATTCACACAGTGCCCGAGTGCCGCCGAGCTCCATTCCCTGCAACGTTACGGCGCACGGGAGCGGAGATCAGTGCCAAATTCAAAAAAGTTAAAATACACAAAACACACACAGTACTGTAATCTTACAGATGTATAAAAAAATTACACACCCCCTTTGTCCCTAGTGGTATGTGCAGTGCCCTGCATGCACTTTTATATTATAAATACTGTTTTTTCTGCCTGGAATTTGGAGATTGCCAATAGCAACCAAAAAGTGTCCCTTTATGCCAAAAGTGATTTTAGACCAACTAGAAAACAGCGATAATAAATTATAATCACTCGCAGAATTGAAGAATAGCGATTTGTGGGGAAATTCATCATCAAACACTAAATCTAATGACTGCGACAATTCTGCAAATGAGCAAATTTCAGTGTTTTTGGATTTGATTGCATTATTGAATAATTTTTATTATTATTTATTATATTATAAACTTTATCATACCCGGGATGTCTGCTAGACTCTGGTTTGAACAGATTTAAGAGAGTTATTCCTAAGAATTACAGGACTACAATATAAAACACCAAATTTCCATGCAAAATAATTGTACCGCTTTCAGCACCTAAAACCAGAACTAATCATACTGCCAGGGAGGTTAATGCTGTCAGCTCTTCCATTGGGGTGATTTACTATCACTTTTTACCCCATGACACCAAAACCCGATTACGGGAGGAAACGGTGTCACTGCCACAAAAAGGCACAGAAAACGGTAAACACCAACAGAGTTGCCATCCCTTTCCTTCTCCATTAACAGGACTTTCTCTAGTAGCTGTGCCCCAAAAAGGCAAGTAGACGGCAAAGGACTAGTCACCAATAATACTTGTATTCTCCCTGCAACGGATTTTTCGCCAATTGTTGACTTACCTTACCTTGTTCTGCACTGTGACTGTTTGGAAGAGGCCATCTTGGTAGAGGCAGATCTTTACTTGCTCATGTCAAACCTCCAGGAAGGAGAATAGGGAGCGGCACTAGTGACATCACCAGTAGTGACATCACCAAACCTCACTCCAAATGATCTGACACTAGTTGTCAGATGCAGCAGTCTGAAGATATACAGCTATAAGACAGTAGGCACGCTCACTTACAAGGAAATGCACTTCTTTCTTTCAGGAGGTATTCCAAAAAAGAGTACATTTTTTGGATACTGCTATTGCTATTTCTAAATGTCCCATACAACGTAGCAAATATTCATTTTTGATTTAGCTTTACTTTGTCTGGAGATGAGCTTTACATTTCCCAACAGTAATTGTAAAACTTGGATGGGGCAAAATAAATGGAGCCTGTAAAAAGATGTCATCATGCACATGCCATGTACCAGCAATATCTTTAAATAAAGTCCTGATTTTAAACAGGCTAAACCCTCTGTTTGTCTCAGCTATCTACATTTGGTAAACAGTGTGATTGTCTCTGCTAAAAATCCTTATACATGTGCAACCTCAAACGTTCTGAAATAATTTTGTCGTACATGGATAAAATTGGCTACAAAAGAATTTTTGTTTGCCTGAGAACTGCAAGATTTCCACACTGTGATGAACATCTGCAATCTACAGTTATATTTTCAGACAAGTTTGACAATGGCAGAAATTACAGATTTTAGCAGATGTTTTTATTGCACACAACAGCTCTTCAAACATTTATTATGCTTGCAGAAAAAAAGTTATTTTGAATCTAAATAGAGCAGACTGGAACTATGTCTATTCTTGAAATGTTACAAAATGTGTCAATAACACTGAACCAAATTCTCAAACCTGGTGCGATGTTTAACATTATTTCTGAATAACTGATTTGCCTGAAATTAGGATCTCTTGTGGAGTCCTAATTTGTGCAATTCTTATTTCAACTTTCTGTGCTGCTATTCTTTATGAAATGCGAGCTTTGTGGTGTGGAAACAATCCATTGAATATTTCACCATTACTTTTGTATACAGAGTATAACATATAGGTTTATTCAATAAAGCAAAGGGCAATGATCACATGCAATTACAGTAACCCAGAGTTAATCAATCATACTAACATCAGGTTGCTCGTGTCATATCAAAGAAAAAAAAATCAGATTGCTTATTTTGGGTTCCTAGGAACAGTTATTTGCCTAATTGAACATATATTATGTTAATATATGCATTAGCACATTTTCTAAAGCCCTTCTTCCCCAGGTGTCATTTTTTTATACATGATATACAGTGGGGAAAATAATAATTTGATCCCCTGTAGCATTTATTTGGTGACTGTGGTCCCAACTGTCTTGAGATCATCCACAAGCTCCGGTAGTGTAGTTCTGGGCTGATCCTTTACTTTTCTCATGTTCATCCTTACCCCATGAGGCAAAATCTTGAATGGAGCGCCAGTCCGAGGGCAATTGATGGTAATTTTGTATTTCTTCCATTTTTGAATAATTGCTCCAACAGTTGTCTTCTTCTAACCAAGTATCTTGCTGATGGTCTTGTAGCCCATTCCAGTCATGAGAAGGTCTACAATCTTGTCCCTGATGTCCTTTGACAGTTCTTTGGTCTTGCCCATGATGGTAGGTTTGAATGGAAGAAATAGATTCAGTGGGCAGGTGTCTTTTATACACATAACGAATTGTCGTTAGGAGCACCTTCCTAAATTGACAGGACTAATCTGTGTACCACATGAGCACATACTGGAGCCAGAATTATTGTTAGTTGGTAGGGGATCAAATACTTATATTTTACATTACTCTGAGGGCATTGTTTGACCCATACGGTGGTTGCAGCAACAAAGAATTGCCACATTCTTTAGTAGCACGGGAATACCTACTTTATACTTATATTACTCACTGAACTGCACCTCAATTTATAAAATTTGTATCATGTGTTTTTTGGGGGTTTTTGGTTTATATTCTGTCTTTATCATTTAACTACTTCAGACCCGAAAGGATTTCTACCCCCCCCCCCCCCCCCCCTGGCCATTTTTTGCAATACGACAACTGCACGGTCCTGCAGCGTTGTACCCAAACAAATTTGATGTCCTTTTTTTCCCACAAATAGAGTTTTCTTTTGGTGGTATTTGATCACCTCTGCGGTTTAACATTTTTGTGCTATAAACAACAAAAGAGTGATTTTTTTTACTTTCTGCTATAATATATATCCAAGAAAAATATCTAAACAAAAGTTATTCATCAGTTTAGGCCAATATGTTTTCTTCTATATATTTTTGGTATAAAAAAAATCACAATAGGCATATATTGATTGGTTTGCACAAAAGTTATCATGTCTACAACTATGGGATATATTTATGGACTTTTATTTTTGTTTTTGTTTTTACTGGTAATGGCAGCAATCTGCGATTTTTAGTGGGACTGTGACATTGCGGTGAACAAATCTGACCCCAAATTAAACTTTTTGGGGACCAGTGACATTATTACATTGATCAGTGGTATAAAAATGCACCGATCAATGTATAAATGACACTGGCCGGGAAGGTGTTAACACTAGGGGCTATAGAGGGGTTAAATGTGTTCCCTCAGCATGTTCTAACTGTAGGGGGATGGGCTGCCTGGGACATGACTGAGATAGCTGTTCCCGGTCACTGGGAATAGCAGATCTCTGAGATGTCCCCTGTCAGAACGGGGATTGGCCTTGTTTACAATGGCAGATTCCCATTCTGCCTCTTTATACGGCGATCGCGGGTGGCCAACGGACATCCGCTGGCCCCACAGCACTCAGCAGGCGCACGCCCGATATCTCACATGCATGGACCGACGTACAGGTACGTCGGTATGTGCAGGAGAGCCGACCTGCTGCAGTATAAGTATGGTGGCTGGTCGGCAAGTGGTTAAAAGGTAAGTTCACCTTTACAGAAAAATCTGTAAGGTGAACTTACATAGGACCTCCACCTCGCAAACCACTCCCCCCCGCCCCAGTTTCACTGACCTGTATGTGACGGCAACCGCCTGTTCTGAGTCCCGGTATATCAGCCTCATGGCTCAGGGGCTTAGAAATCCCTGGAGCTTAATCTCCTAAATGTACCCCATCAGGAGGTACATTTAAGAGCACTGTAATTGGTTCGTGCCTTCACATGGGTGGCGTGGACCAGAAGCCACAAAGCCCATCCTCTCAGTGGGGAAGAAGTAGAGAGAAAGCAGAGAGGATTTCTAAGCACCTGAGTAATGAGGCAGCTATACCGGGGCTCAGAACGGGCCATTGCCGCCATGCAGGACAAAGGGACTGGAGGGCGAGATGGGGGTCCTGTGTAAGTTCACCTTACAGATTTTTCTGTAAAGGTGAACTTACACTTTAAAATATACCTATGATAACAATTCTAGACCCTTCATTTGTTTGTAAGTGGACAAACTTACAAAATTTGCAGTGGATCAAATAATTATTCTCCCCACTGTTTATTCCTTTTTTTTATTGGTGAACCCATTGACATCATGGGTCCTTCCTCTTCTTTTTCGGCACCAATGGCAAACAGTTGTTTGCCTTCCTCCTGGACTGAGTGGCACTCAATGTAATGATGTATGAGTGCCATTCAGTCCAGGATTACTGTGAGCTCCAGCTGTGTGATGATGCTGCCCCGGGATGTGAGAGCTTGGGTTCACAGCAAAAGGATTGGATGCCAATGACTGTTTTTTTAACAAAGACAACTGGCATCAGCTGCAGATTGAATGTGAGTATTAAAGTAAAACTTCTTATTTTTATATTTTTTCACAATGCAAACAGATGCAAAGCAAAAATAAAATAAAATATTGGGGTGCCACAGTAACTACAGAACAGTTCATTTGAGACTATAGATGAAAAATTGGTATTTTTTAACCACTTGCTTACTGGGCACTTAAACCCCCCTCAGTCCCAGACCAATTTTCAGCTTTCAGAGCTGATGCACTTTGAATGACAATTGCGCGGGCATACAACACTGTACCCAAATGAAATTTTTATCATTTTTTTCCCACAAATAGAGCTTTCTTTTGGTGGTATTTAGTTACAGCTCGGAGTTTTATTTTTTGCTAAACAAACAAAAAAATATGCAAAAAAAAAAAAAAAATCATGTTTTAATAGTTTGTTATACAATTTTGCAAACGGGTCATTTTTCTCCTTCATTGAAGTGCGCTGATTAGGCGGCACTGATGGCTGCATTGGTGGGCACTGATGGGCTGCATTGGTGGGCACTGATAGGCTGCATTGGTGGGCACTGATAGGCTGCACTGGAGGGCACTGATAGGCATAGTTAAGGCGGCACTAATAGGCACAGATAAAGCGGCACCGATCGGCACAGATAAGGCGGCACTGATGGGCAAAGATGGGCACAGATAAGATGGCATGGATGGGTGGCACAGATAAGTGGCACGGATGGGTGGCACGGATGGGCACTGATAGGTACCACTGATAGATGGGACTGATGGGCACTGATAGGTGGCACTGATAGGTGGCTCTGATAGGTGGCACTGCTGGGCACTGATGGGCGGCACTGCTGGGCACTGATGGGCGGCACTGGGGTGCAGCACCTTTAAGGAAGATTGTGGGCACTGTGGGTGGCACTGTTGGTGGCACTGCTGGATGGCACTGTGGGTGGCATTGTGGGTGGCACTGTGGGTGGCACTGTGGGTGGCGCTGTGGGCACTATGGGCACTGCTGGGTGGCACTGATGGGGGGCACTTACTTTCATTCAGGATGGCACTGCGGTGGGCAGGTGGGCACTGGCAGGAGGCAGGTGGTCAGCTGTATTGCTGGCCGTGATCGGGACTGATGTCCCGATCACGGCCGCCGGTGATCGGCTTTTTTTTTCTCTCCTCGCGCTGTCAGCGCGAGGAGGAATAATAGCCGATTACCGGCTCCGTTCTGTCACATGATCAGCTGTCATTGGCTGACAGCTGATCACGTGATAAGGGGTCGGGATCGACCCCTTGCACGGATCGGTGATCAGGCGAGTCTCGTGGACTCGCCGATCACAGAGCGCGCCGCGTGCGCCCCTCAGGGGGCGCGCAGGCCGCTCGTAACCGGGACGACGTCAATAGACGTAGTCCCGGAAAAGTAGATCCGCGCTAATGCCGTCATTTGGCAATAGCGTGGATCTCAAGTGGTTAAAGGAGATTTTTGGTAGATGTGCATATATTATAATTTATAATTGGTCAAAGCTAAAAATTGTAATTGTATTTTTCCAAGTTTTAAATGTTACATCTAAAGCTGTACACCAGTTCCATTATGAATTTAGAAAAGTGATAATTGTATTATGCATACATAGTACAATGGTAGGTTTAAATATATATTTTTTAAATTTTTATTTATTTATATTTTTAAAAATATATTCTAATGTTTTTTAAACAAAAAAAAATGTATAATTAATAGTTTTCTTTCAATACAGAAGTGTGATCTCCAGGCTCCTTTGCATATTTCCCTGTGTATCCTTACCTGCTTTACTGTAAAAAAAAAAAAAAAAAAAAAACTACTACAGAGGTCAATTTCAAATGTACACATAATGGAGAATGTTTCTGAGAAATGAATAAGGCCCTCCTCCCCTAGAATGCTCCATTTAGACAGGACCCTACAGCAAGATTGAAGTCAAACAACTTTAATTGTGCGCTTAGTTTAAAAATATCATAAGGATATGTGCCACCAATACCACAGGTACCATGGGTACGCTCTATGTTAACCGTTCATTTGTAAAAATGTATTTTTGAAAGCCATAGTAAAAAACAAGATATAAACAGTGTCGGCTGTTGTTCAATATTTTGGGGGCCGAAAAAATATGCCCCTCTCACTTGAACAGGGAGTGGGTTCTGAGACCCGATTGGCCAGGAGTCCTAAGACTCCCTGGCCAATCGGATCTCAGGACCCACTTTTTGCTTTCTGATTGACCAAGAGGAGAATCATGGAAGACAATAATGAATATTAATTTGCTATTGTCACACAATTGGGTGGGCTCAGGGCGCAGTGCTCTAATCATGTGCTTTAAAAAAGCAGAGGAAAGGAGGGTGCTCCGACCTTATGCATTACCAATGGTAGATTTTATTAAAAGCTATAATAACAATAATCATACTCACAAATAGGGATGAGCTTCGTGTTCGAGTCGAACGTACGTTCGACTCGAACATTGGCTGTTCGGGCGTTCGGCGAATTCCGAACGTTTGGGCCGTTCGCGTCAAAATTCGAGTGACGCGCGCGCGGACCACAATGCACTGCGGTGGCGCAGTGCATTGCTGCCCCATGATTGGCCAAGCATGCACTGTGACCCCGCATGCTTGGCCAATCGCAGCGCCGGCAGCGAGGAGAGCCATGATTGGCCACAGGCATCCTGCCTGTGGCCAATCATAGCTCAGGCTGTGTAGTGCACGCCCCACACTATATAAGGCCGCCTTTGAGGCGGCTTCGTGTAGTGTGTTACTTAGCATCTGAAGCAGTGGGTGTTCTGTGTACCTTCAACACAGTACACACCAATCGTTTTTGGCTGATTTCCTATCTTGCTGCTGTGTAGTGGTTGTTGTCTGTGCCCTGACTGCAGTATACACCACTATATTCACCTCACCTATATAGCTAGTGATCTAGCTTTAACCACTTAACAACTGCCCATTGCCGATTAACGGCTTCAGGGGGGTTGTTTAACTCTGAGAGGCCGTTAATTAACGGCCTCCCAGAATTCTGCTCTCGCATGCCCCGAGGTGTGCGCACTCGAGAGCATCCGTGACCGCCGGGTCGCATCACGGATCACGGTAAACGGCCGCTCATAGCGACCGTTTACCACATGATTGCTCCGTCAAATGACGGAGTGATCACTTGGAAACAAACCGGCGTCATGTTATGACGCCTGTTCCTCCCTCCCCTCTCTGTACCGATCGGTACAGCGGAGGGGAAAGAGATCGGTGTCAGCAGCGATGTGGGCTGCATCTGCAGTGCCCACATCGCTGCTCACCGAATTTAACCCCTCAATTCCCTGCCAATACTCTGCAATACCAGTGCATACCCTGCAGTACCCTGCCATTACTCTGCAGTACCCCGCCATTACTCTGCAGTGCAGTACCCTGCCATTACTCTGCAGTGCAGTACCCTGCCATTACTCTGCAGTACCCCCCATTACTCTGCAGTAACCCCCATTACTCTGCAGTACCCCCCAATACTCTGCAGTACCCGCCATTACTCTGCAGTACCCCCAATACCCTGCAGTACCCCCCAATACTCTGCAGTACCCGCCATTACTCTGCAGTACCCGCCATTACTCTGCAGTAACCCCCATTAACCTGCAGTACCCCCCAATACTCTGCAGTACCCGCCATTACTCTGCAGTACCCCCAATACTCTGCAGTACCCTGCCATTACTCTGCAGTACCCCCCATTACTCTGCAGTAACCCCCATTACTCTGCAGTACCCCCCAATACTCTGCAGTACCCGCCATTACTCTGCAGTACCCGCCATTACTCTGCAGTACCCCCAATACTCTGCAGTACCCTGCCATTACTCTGTAGTACCCCCCAATACTCTGCAGTACCCTGCTATTACTCTGTAGTACCCCGCCAATACCCCGCCAATACTCTGTAATACCCTGCCATAAATTGCCATACCCAGCCATACTCAGAGATACCCAGCCATACTCGGTGATACCCTGAAATACCCAGCCATAGACGCCCCCCACCCCTCACCGCCCTCCGGTGCTTCTACCAACTCGCCAGTACGATCAAAGCCAGAATCTTTTTTTTATTTTTTATTTCAGGCTTCCCAGCCTAGAGGTGAGATGTGGGGTCATATTGACCCCCCAGATTTCACTGTAAAGAGGACCTGTCACCCCATATTCCTATTACAAGGGATGTTTACATTTCTTGTAATAGGAATAAAAGTGATCAAAAATATATTTTTGGGGAAAAAAATGTCAAACTAACATAAATAAAGTAAAATGAACAATAAAAAAATAAAATAAAAATTAAAGCGCCCATGTCCCCATGTGCTCGCATGTGCCACACATGTGAGGTATCGCCGAGAATGTTAGAGCGAGAGCAATAATTCTAGTCCTAGACCTCCTCTGCAACTCAAAACATGTAACCAGTAAAAAAAAAATTAAAGCGTCGCCTATGGGGATTTTTTAAGTAGCAACGTTTGGCGCCATTCCACGGGCATGTGCAATTTTGAAGAGTGACATGTTTGATATCTATTTACTCAGCATAACTTCATCTTTCACTTTATGCAAACATTGGGCTAACAAGTGGTTAATAATAGAGCTTGCAGTCAGTAGTGTTAGGAGATAGTGCGTGCTGTCTGCGTGCTCTGTACCCAGTACATACCACTATAATATAGGGCAGGCCCCTACTTTCAAACATCCAACTTACAAACATCTCCTACTTGCAAACGCAAGGAGACAGCAGCAAGTGAGATGAAAAAAGATGGACGACAAAACAAATTATACAGGGGTGATAACCCTTCCCTATGTTTTCCAAAAAGCTTAAAGATAGTTTTTTTGACTGGAGCTACACTTTAAAAATGTACCGGTTGAAAATGACAAACAGATTCAACTTAACACAACAAACCTACACAGTCCCTGTCTTGTTTGCACCGCCTGTATACTGCTGTTCTGAGTATATAGGGCCTGGGGGCCACACGCATTTCCTTTTTTTAATATGGGTACGGGGTTCCCCTTAATATGCGTACAAGACCCAAATAGGCTGGTAATGGGCAGGGAGGGCTACCCATGCCATGTTTCTCAATGATTTTCAACCATATTGCAGGAACCAGATATAACATTAAAACCGCAAGCAGTTTTAAATGGTGTTATTTCCGTTTAATGTCATTTTGTGCAGGGACTGTTCTAAACACGGGAAACACGTGGCACTTCACAGGCATACTACAGACACCCCCCAGGCACCATATTTAAAGGAATATTTCACTTTTTTTTTCACTTTAATCGTCATTAAAATCAGTGCTCCCGCCAAAACGGCAGTTTTTAAAACTTTTTTTTGCAGTGACCCATGTCCCCTGAGGCAGGAGGCAGGTCCCCAAACCCTTTTTAGGACACTATCTTGCATATTAGCCGTTAAAATTAGCACTTTCCAATTCGAACGTTCGAGTCCCATAGACTTCAATGGGGTTCTAACGTTCGTACCGAACGCGGGGGTTGTTCGCAAGTTCTGGTGCGAACCGAACCGGGGGGTGTTCGGCTCATCCCTACTCACAAACGAGCGTGTAAAAGAGGCTTATCAATAGGTGAGACTGCGTCCCTGAAAGCCTGCAACCCAGACCTGATATTGGAGGGGTCAGATGGCAGACGCGTTTCAAGGGCGTACCCTCTTCCTCAGAGCCTAAGCGGTCAATGACTCGTCTCCTCTGGTTACCTCTATATGTATCCACATGCCTACGCCCAAAACGACACCCACCAGAACAAGCCACACCCATCCAAGTAGACAAATCCACCTGGTGACTCAAATTGGTCACATGCCTATCCCCTGATAAGCTGAAGGCATCCCCACCCAGAATTCAGAGGTATATTATAAGCAGGAGTTAGCATGGGTACAACTCCCCCTAGAATGATCAATATCAAATGAGAGGATTATAGTATATAACTCATGGTACCGGCCAAAAAGACCTAACCACCATCCACCACAACTGCCCATCTCCACTGCATCTCACCTGCCACACAGGACCTCAACATCACAATCCCTGCAGATAGGTGGGTGAAGGAGTATGAGGAGGAATCCCTGCCAAATGGTGTAAACTGTACAAAGCAACCACCAAAGCCGCCAGATGAACCACACACCATTACACAGACAGGAAGTGTGGGCATATTTGCGTTCGAGCCACCACTTCCGGCTGCCCACGGCGTTACCTCCGCTCCTGCACACATATCCGGCCAATGCTGTATATGCAGTAGAAGCGGCTGGAAAGTGCAGGTGTATTTGCGTTTCACCCGCCACTTCCGGCCGCTTCTGATGTTACTTCCACCCATGGGTTCTTTTCATTTTAGAAATTCTGCGGCCCTGCAATTGTATGTATGCACATGTGCACGCCCCCTCACTGGCCTATTAGCCTAGTTCCTCTACCTCCAGCGGCCCAGTGAGGAATTGCAACAAAGCAGGCACCCTATGCACTTCACCCTTTGGCTGCGGACAATCAAGCCGCAATTCTTCAAAACCATTGGTCAATCTTTTATGTCACCTAATGGCCACATTATAACACCCAGGCTGATGGCCCCAATATGTTAGACCAGATGAGTATAACCTCTGCAGGTGCCTGTAGCCACCCCCTGACAAATCAACCATATAGTAAATCAATGATGTTTTTCAAATGGCATGTTGAAATAAGCTCATAATGGGGGTCCCCCGGGGGGCATATTGGCATGTGGACACACACACAGATGTTAAAGAATGCAAAGTAGTCCGTGAAATGTTTGTACACTAGTAGAACCAATAATAGGCTACTTTTTCTAACTATACAGGCACAATTGCATATAATTAGCATAGAAATAAAAAGATAATAGAAGTATTATAAAATCTTTTAAAAATATATATACAAACATGTATATATAGAGAAGCACACTCACAGAATGGACAGCATATACATTTATATACTCACACAAACCAATTACTTACTACAAATAGATTGATATAGCATGGGGAATATAGATAAAAAAGAAATCCCATAAAAACATTAAAACTAGGGCTGGGAAAATAAAAGATTAATTCCTCAATTAATTGTTATTTTTTTTCATCGATCAAAATTCTTTTGATCGGTACTCACCTCTCCACCGGCTTCCGAGTCTTCATGGAGTTCCGTCGGAGATCCGGTGACGTCACGGACATCGACAGTGTAGGCAAATTTGATAACCTCCGTTTTTAACATTGTTGTAAAAAAACAAAAACAAAATGTAAACACTCTGGTATGTCTGCGTGACTGGCTAAAGTGATACCTACTTGCCTACTATAAAGTGACTTACAGTCAATATACTAGATAAGTTTTATAATTAAAGTTAAACTAACTTTCTATGTTTTTCTTAAAGTTTAATAAAAAAAAAAATGACTTACGTCAGTGCTAGAATTTGAATTTAAAACGTATTTATGTGAACTGTGAAGTTAAGTCATGGATTGCGGGAAAACAAACTAGTGTCGGGTGATTGTATATAGTGCAGAGTTGCAACTAAAAGTAGTTGGATCTGTAAGTGCATTATAATTAATCGAAATTAGTAATTTAATCGATTTAAAAAAATTGATTAATCAAACACGGACATTTTAATCAGTAACAGCCCTAATTAAAACACATATACACGTATGTATATAAATATACACACATATATATACGTGTGTGCACAACAATACTAAGAATAATAAATATACAAGTAAAATAATAAATACTTCCATATATGCATTACCACCAACCTACTGCGCATTCAGACAAAACAAAGCTAGTTTTGGACAATATACCAGAGGAGCAATATTGGAGCTTCCATGTACGTGTTAAACATAGTCGTGATATTTATACATAATTTACAGTCAATCTGAGATCACTATGTTCCTTTGCTCCTGGGCGAACCCAATACCCTGCTTTCGTCTAATAAAATTTCATTAAAAAAAACATGCTAGTGAAAAATATTGTTCCAAAAAGATTTGATAGTCTAAAAGAGTATGATCTAATGCAACCTATTAACCCCCCTGACGGTATTCCCGGGTCTGGTTCGGGGTGGAATTTTTATGCCAAAAGCAGTAACCTGTCGGGTCACCTTGAGGCGAGGTGACAGGTGCACACCGTAGGGATCCGGAGTGCACCGCAAGGTTGTGGACCCTACGGCTGACTGCTGCAGACGGGGGACAGATCCCACTGGGGATAGAGCGTGAGATTCCCTGGGGCGCGGAGTCTAAGAGCCAGCAGGTGTTCACCAGAGCCTCCAGTGGTGAGGATGGACTTGGCTGCAACTGGCTCCAGGTCGTGACCGCCAGGGTCCCCCAGCTCACACCCACAGTAGGCAACAGGAGGATAGGGATGAGGGACAAAGCCAAGGTCGGGGGCCACAAGCAGACAAGAATAGTCGGGTACACGCCAAAAGGTCAGGATCACAGGCAAACAAGGATAGTCAAGACACGCCAAAGTCAGTAACGGAAAACAGTAGCAGAGCACACGGCAGGAAAGCAGAAGCTAACACACAAAGAATACACAATGGTTGATCAGCCCTGAGGCCTGCAGTGCACAGGTTAATATAGGGCTCCCTGATAGGGCCTGGGGTGGAGCCATGCTTAGAGGAGAGGTTATAAAAACCACCAGGTGGAAGTGGCTGGCTTCTTAGTCTGAAGACATGAGGGAAGGTAAGCAAACACAGGAAGATCACTGCATAACCATGACAGTACCCTCCCTCTTAGGAGGCTTCCCCCTTCCCTGCCTGGGTCCAGGCTTAAAGGGAAACTCCAGATGGAACCTCCTTAACAGGCAGGGAGCAAAGACCTCAGATGCAGCGATCCAAGACCTCTCCTCAGGACCCAACCCTTTCCAAAGTACGAGGTATTGAAGAATGCCTTTACGGAGCCGGGAATCCAAAACTTGACTAACCTCGTATTTTAGATTATCCTCAGAGACCGAAACAGAGGTAGGGAGAGGACGAGAGGACTTGAGGACTAAAGGCTTTTTAGGAATGGGTAAGGGCATGAGAAGATCAGGAGTCTGAGCAGGGTCCCCCAGACCCTTAAAGATGAGTTGGGCATCCATAACCGGACCACCAGACTGGGCAGAAGTCAGTGGATCCCTGAGGTCAGGTTGGATAGAAAGTGACATGTCACAAGAGTCAAGCTGGGTAGCTGAAACAGAAACAGAATGCAGAGTACCCTGATAAAAAGATTGAAAACCCCTCCTGGCCGAATGAGGTATTCTATTCAAAGGATGGATTGAGCCTCTTAAATGGGTTTGAACGGACATAGTAGCAGTAGGGTGAGGCTGGGTCACAGAAGGTCCTGAACAAGAAGCAGGAAGCTCATTGGGCATGAGCTGGACTGGCATAAGTGGTGCAGAGGCCGACTGAATAGTATTGTCAGATGTAGCGACCATCTCAATCACATCACAAGGCATAGCGACTCTGGAACTTGCAGACAAGTTAGCCTGGCTGTGCGTCCAAGGGAGATTAGGGACAGGCAAAGGTAAATGGTTATGCGAACTGGAGTGAATGATCGACTCAGGTTCATAGGTGGGCTCCTCATCCAGAGTACCACATAACCCAGAGAGTGCACCAGTCCGACTATTGCAGGACGTATCGCAGGGATCGCTATATACAGCAGGAAAAGCAGAAGATACTGGGATGGTGGAAACAGGAAGTCTCTCCTTTGGGGTACCCTTGAGTAGGCAGGAAGAGGAACAGGAGGAACCCCAAGCCAGGATCTGTCCAGCAGACCAGTCAACGTGTGGAGAATGGAGCCGTAACCAAGGAAGACCTAATATGATAGGAGATGAAGCCTTAGGTAAGACAAGGAAGGATATCCACTCCTGGTGGAGTTTCCCTACTGACATCTTAACAGGAATAGTCTGGAAGCGGATAGGGCCCCCTGGGAGAACCGTGCCATCAATCGCCAAGACCACCAATGGTGTTGTAAGGGGCAAAAGGGTAAGTCTCATGGAGGATGCAGTTTCCCAATCCAAGAAATTGGCAGCGGCTCCGGAATCCAGATGTGCTGAGACCGAACGAGAGGAAGCACCGACATGAAGCAACACAGAAAGGAGAAGACGAGAAGGTGAAAGTGATATTTCAGGGTCTAATACTCCACCTTCCAGATGTATTAGCCCTGAGCGTTTTTCCGGACGAAGAGAACAAGTGTCAAGGAAATGACCTTTGGCCCCACAATAGAGGCATAGGCCCAGAGTTCTGCGCCTAGCGCGTTCTTCGGGAGATAACTTAGTCCAGCCCAACTGCATAGGTTCCTCAGCAGGCAGGGGGTGCTCCTCAGATCGAAGAGAAGGGACTGGGGGCTCAGGTTGCCTAAAGAACGGGGAGTGCTGGCGTCTTTTTTCCAGAGCCCTCTCCTGAAAGCGAATATCGATCTGGTTACACAAGGAGATGACACTGTCCAGATCAGCAGGAAGGGATCTTCCTGCTAATTCATCCTTCACTCTATCAGAGAGGCCATGTAAAAAGGTTACAACTAGGGCCTCATTATTCCAGCTCAATTCAGCTGTGAGAATATGGAACTGAAGAGCATACTGTCCCACAGACGCAGACTCTTGACGAAGACGTAAAAGAGCGCTAGCCGCTGAGGAGACACGACTCGGTTCCTCGAAGATATTCCGAAAAAGTTTTAAGAAATCAGACAGGCTAGAAACCACTGGATCATTCAGTTCCCACAGAGGGGCGGCCCAAGCTAACGCCTCGCCGGACAGGAGGGATATGATATATGCGACTTTTGCCCGATCGGACAGGAAGTTTTGGGGCTGAAGTTCAAAATGAATAGTGCACTGGCTAAGGAACCCCCTGCAAGCCTTGGAGTCCCCAGAGAAACGGACCGGAGCTGGTAGTAGTAATGAATGTGTGGCTGCGACTGATGCGATAGGTGCAGCAGCAGATAGCGGTTGAGGTTGTTGAACTGGGGGTCCTAATGAGGCCTGAACCTGTTCAAAAACGGGATGCCAAATCCTGAAGGAATCGCATCACCTGGGTCTGATGCGATTCTTGGGTCTCAAGTCGCCAAACTAAGCTCTGCAATGGATCATCTGTAGGAAGCGGCACATCAGCCGGGTCCATGGCTGATGAAACTGTCGGGTCACCTTGAGGCGAGGTGACAGGTGCACACCGTAGGGATCCGGAGTGCACCGCAAGGTTGTGGACCCTACGGCTGACTGCTGCAGACAGGGGGACAGATCCCACTGGGGATAGAGCGTGAGATTCCCTGGGGCGCGGAGTCTAAGAGCCAGCAGGTGTTCACCAGAGCCTCCAGTGGTGAGGATGGACTTGGCTGCAACTGGCTCCAGGTCGCGACCCCCAGGGTCCCCCAGCTCACACCCACAGTAGGCAACAGGAGGATAGGGATGAGGGACAAAGCCAAGGTCGGGGCCACAAGCAGACAAGAATAGTCGGGTACACGCCAAAAGGTCAGGATCACAGGCAAACAAGGATAGTCAAGACACGCCAAAGTCGGTAACGGAAACCAGTAGCAGAGCACACGGCAGGAAAGCAGAAGCTAACACGCAAAGAATACACAATGGTTGATCAGCCCTGAGGCCTGCAGCGCACAGGTTAATATAGGGCTCCCTGATAGGGCCTGGGGTGGAGCCATGCTTAGAGGAGAGGTTATAAAAACCACCAGGTGGAAGTGGCTGGCTTCTTAGTCTGAAGACATGAGGGAAGGTAAGCAAACACAGGAAGATCACTGCATAACCATGACATAACCCCTAGCCAGACTCGGGACCGCATCGCTGGATCCAGAAGGACGCTTACTTACCTTCTCCCTCTGATCCAGCGATGTCCCCGCGCTGTACGAGCGAGCCGTGTCTCGCTCAATCTATCACGGAGCCGATCTCCATTCCCTGTGAGCGATGCGACGCACGGGGACGGAGATCGGCGCCAAATTCAAAAAGTGAAACACTCACTATACATACAGTATAATGTAATCTTACAGACTACATTGCTGTATGTAATAATTTCACATCCCCTTTGTCCCTAGTGGTCTGCCCAGTGTCCTGCATGCAGTTTTATATAATAAAAACTGTTCTTTATGCCAGGAAACTGGAGATTGTCCATAGCAACCAAAACTGTCCCTTTACATCAAAAATGATTTTACACCAGCTAGAAAACAGCAACAATAAATTGTAATCACTCGCAGAATTGAGCGATAGCGATTTGTGGGGAGATCCGTCATCAAATATTGAAAAGTAATGACAGTGACAATTCTGCAACTGAGCAAATTTCTGTGTTTTTGATTTGATTACATTATTGAATCATTTTTATTATTGTTATATTATTATTTGGTACAATTACTTATAATTATGTATTATATTATAATTTATGATTTCATTTTTCAAACTTTAACATACCCGAGATGTCTGCTAGTCTCTGGTTTGGACAGATTTAAGAGAGTTATTGCTAAGAATTACAGGACTACAATATAAAACGCCAAATTTTCCTGCAAAATAATTGTACCGCTTTTAGCACCTAAAATCCAAAATAATCGTACCGCCAAGGAGGTTAAAGGCCCTCAACCTAACTGGGGCTACCTTTTTGGTCGGAAATTGTGGTCCAAAGATTGTTGAGCCCTCTATTCCTAATCTTCTTCACTCTGCTCGGAGCAATAATGCTCCTTAAATATTTGGGTCTCCTAAAGACTAGATTTGGGTGTGACGATAGACTAATCTTCAGAATCGGACCTGATCTGAGAATCTTTCAATTTTTTCTGAAGATTCTTTGTATTATGGGGACTTTGTTATTAAATCTAGTGCAAAACCTTACTTGTGGTTGTGCATCCCTGTCACCATATTTTGACATTTTCTCACCTTCTGCACAGATATTTTCATACAGCTGTAGATATTTGTTTTGTTTCAGTTTTAAGTATACCCATTGTTCTGAGGAGGGCAGCAAGACTGCAGGCGCTGTTTGATTTAGAGGGTTGGTCGCCCCACTTATTCATAGACTAAGCACCCAAGCGCAGGAGATTAATGTTGTTAAAAAGAAAAACATTGAAATCCATGTGTCCGGTGCCCTGCATGTAGATTATGGGCCTGGTGCAGGGGTTGGGGGGCGGCCCTTATGGACGGACTGCCACTGGATATACACAATCCGTTTAATAGCTTACAAACTTAAAAACAATAAAACTAAAAGTCATCACTTTAAAAACGAGCAGAAATGTTCCCTCAACTTAACTTGGGTATTTTAAATGAATTTAGACTAATATAGTGCAAAGCCTCATATTGTGCAAAATTACACCTTAGTCTGCTCCTCTCCAGCACTGGCCACTGATCCATGCTCTTTGTCTCTGCTCTATTCCCTGCCACCTGCATCTTTCAGGTCCAGCACCTTATTTTTTGGGCCATCGGGTGGCAACTGATAGTGTAACTACTGTGCATGTGTGTTTGAATTATATAACCTTGGCACACACTTCAACTCTCGTGAATTACAGATACTGGGCATAGGCTGGAAGCGCATACTGCACTGCACATGCGCCATAGGCAGTGTAGACAATAAAATTGATAGAGGAAAGGCAGATAGGGTGTTTTTTTTTAAAGAGGCTTGAAAATAACAATGGGCAGGCTCAATAAACCAAGGTTTCAGTAAACATAAACTGAAGCCTAGCACACATTGGCCAAATTTCAATAGAAACTGACAGACATTTGACCCGTGTGTACTGCAGCCGGTCCGACAGACGCTTCTGTCGAAGGGGCATGACCGGTTTGCCGATCAGCTCTCAATCAACACTCTCAGCCAATGGCCAGAGTGTTATGCAGGGGGGGGCGTTCCCCTGACAGAACACAATAGAACAGCAGGGGAGATTGCTGTATAAATATTGCATAGTTCGTACAGGGGCTCTGACCTGAGCTGTCATTTTTTTTTTCATTCAGTCCGCTGGGTTGAACAAAAAAAACAAACAAGTAGTGAGTACTGGGCTTTAGAGATGAAACCCATTGACATCTACAGAGGGAAAATCTTGTTAAATTCGGGCCATTTTAGAATTAATAGGCAAATGACTGTTTAAAAAAAAAAAGCCCAGGAAGATGGGTACTGCCATCAGAAGCGTGTACCAATGCAGAGGGTGAGATTGTGAAAATACACAAATCCTTTACATAATATGCCTGGGGGATGCCTTAAACCTGAACATGATATTTTGGAACAGTACACTTTTCACAGACAGTTCCAGCCACAGCATACACTGGCAGAACATACTTGGCTGTGCAATTGATTTTTTTTATTACAAATAGCTTGGCTTACAATAGCAGAATCCCAGTCTGATTCATTTCAGTTTGAACAAAATGCTTTTTTCAGGTATTTATAACAGTGACACGTGCTATTTTATTGAACGGTAATAGACCTGACCAGCAGAAAGAAATTGGCATGTTGTTTACTGAGATTGTCTCTGTTCTCCCTAAAGCAAAGCAGTTTTGATACTGGACAATATTTATCAAGTTCTTATTAAGAATTTAGGAGTGTTATTTTTATTTATTTTAGTTTTAGTCATGTTTTAGACGACTAAAACATGACTAAAACTAAAACAATTCAGATGACTAATATACGACTAAAACAACATTTTAGTCAAAAGACTAAAATATGGCTAAAACTAAAATGACATTTTAGTCAAAAGGCTATGACTAAAAAATGAAATTAAAATTTGACATCAAAATGAACACTGCACTACCACATATGAATAAGTAGGGTGCATCTACTAAGCTTCTGACAGAACAAAAATTACAAGACTTTTCCTATTTTTTTTTTCTTATTTAATGTTGGTAATATATATTTAGGTAATATGTGCAATGGCATTACAGCCAATAGAGTTTACAGATTTATGGGATTTTTTTATATTTTAAAGTTGCACTTCTGTTTGTCAAAAAGCTAGTTTTTGCTTGTTTATGAAACTTGGTTTTATTTATAAAGACATTATATATCACAATGGCTAAATCTGTGTCTGGCATTTTAGTCAAAAGACTATGACTAAAACTAAATCGATAATTAGCGTCAAAATTAACACTGGAATTTAGAGACTGCAGATGTCACAGCAACGTAACATCAGCCAGTAATATAACATTTTAATAAGGAAGAATTGGTCAGCAGCAGGGCAATTTTAAATGAGCAAGGCTAGGTCCAAATTTACCAAAAGCAAAGAGCACAGGCTGGGGTTTTACTACAAGATTTAAGACATCACAGAGGATAAATCAATGAAAAATAGGCCAGTAGCAGGACAGTTTTACCCAGGGATAATAGTCTTAACTGGTGCAGGCCCAACATTTATTTCATCTACGGGGAAAAGTTAGTATATTGAATGTAAGTGATACAACATGCAGTGGTTTAAGTTCACACTATTCTTGCACTTTTGAATGTTGTTTCTCTTTAAAAAGAACCAGTGGCATGCTAGAAACAAAAGATATCTTCAAGAATGGATGAATGCTCTGCTTTATGCACCCCAAAAAAGGTTCTGCCAACATAAAATGAAAACACAGGACCGGTGTCTTGTCTAATAACATCCTCCATCGGATAGTGTCCGCTGTGTACTGCGCATGCGCAGTACACAGCAACACAGATTCCGAAAATTGCCGAGGATGAACGGCGCCTGCGCCGTGAGTCCAGGTTCTATCCCCACTATCCAAGTGGAAATAGAGTAGGAATAAAAAAGAGCCGAGCGCAGCGAGGCCGAGCCCGAAGCGTGGCGAGCGAGGCCGAGCCCGAAGCGTGGCGAGCGAGGCCGAGCCCGAAGCGTGGCGAGCGAAGCGTGGCGAGCGAAGCGTGGCGAGCGAAGCTCGCCCGCGAGGGGCCCTTTAATACTCACAACCCTATGTCCGCTTGGATGGTGGGGCTACCACCTCCACTCACGGCGCAGGCGCCGTTCAGCTTCGGAAATTTTCCGAAGCTTCGTCTGCTCCGTACTGTACACGCGCAGTACGGGGTGGACACTATTTCATGGCCGGACACTATACGGCAGAACGCCGGCAAAAAAACAAAAAAAAAAACTGTTTAACCTAAATAAAGGCCCTATCAACATTCAAATAAATACCCCAAAAATAAATGGAAACCCCAAAATAAAACTACTGACCTCAAAAACAAAATAAAATGAAAGACAAAAAAGCCCCTAATAACACAAATAAGAACAAAAATAATGCAACAGGGTTGTTTTCCCAAAAAATAGTAATCAGATAGTAATAAAGTTTCCTAAATGACCCTAATGCCGCATACACACGACCGGACTTTTCGACAGACTAGGTCCGATGGTCTTCCCGAGGGACTTTCGGCGGGGATCCAACGGAGTTTCTGAACGAGCAGACTTGGCCACACACGACCGGACTAAGTCTGCCGGAAAGTCCGATCTTGTGTACACGGCATTAGATTTTCCTATGCAGTTTGTAAGCTTTCCCTACAACAGCTTCCAATACTCTGGCACTATGGCTGCTCTGTGTCTGCCTTTAATATTGTGGGGGCTGGCTTATCCAAAATCCCAATTATTGGTCTTGTTAAGCCTGCTGGCCATAGTTCAAAGCCCATAAAGTGCATTATGGTTAAAAAAAATACATATATATATATATATATATATATATATATATATATATATATATATATATATGTGTATATATATATATATATATATATATATATTGGGCAAATCTACACATAAATTTGCAGGGTCCGCAAATCTCAAACCTGCAAGATTTGTCTCAAATGCTTTGTAAGTGCAAACCCAAAGGAAATCCCTACTTACAAAGATTCTTCTACCAAATGATTCTACCTCCTAGCAATTTTTTTAAGGTTCAGTTTCACTTTATGTAGTTACATAATACAGACAGATATGTGAATAAAATGCAAATGATGGCCTAGCTAAAAGGCCAACAAAAACAGTGATGACTATGCATTGTTTCTGATTAGGAGCACTTTAAAAACAAAGCATTTTTATCTTTTTTTCCCTCCTTCCCTGACCTAAAGTGGCTCACCCTTCCCTCCCCCAGATACATAATTACCTAGATCTGATATCTGTTTCCCTTCATGTTTGTTTTAGGCCTGTGGAAATTAAAGATTAATTCCTCGATTAATCGATTCTTTTTTTGATCAATCAAAATTCTTTTGATTGGTACTCGCCGCCTCGGGGTGGAATTTTTGTACCATTAGCGGTAACCCTGAGCCAGACTCGGGACTGCATCGCTGGATCCAGGAGGAAGTTTACTTACCTTCTCCCTCGGATCCAGCGTTGTCTTCCCGCTGTACGAGCGAGCCGTGCCTCGCTCGATCTATCACAGAGCCGATCTCCGTGCCCTGCGAGCGTTGCGGCGCACGGGGACGGAGATCGGCGCCAAATTCAAAAAGTGAAACAGACAGTATACATACAGTATAATGTAATCTTACAGATTACATTGCTGTATGTAATAATTTCACATCCCCTTTGTCCCTAGTGGTCTGTCCAGTGCCCTGCATACAGTTTTATATAATAAAAACTGTTCTTTATGCCTGGAAACTGGAGATTGTCCATAGCAACCAAACTGTCATTTTACATCAAAAATGGTTTTAGACCAGCTAGAAAACAGCGATAATAAATTGTAATCACTTGCAGAATTGAGCGATAGTGATTTGTGGGGAGATCCGTCATCAAATACTGAAAAGTAATGACAGTGACAATTCTGCAACTGAGCAAATTTCAGTGTTTTTGATTTGATTACATTATTGAATAATTTTTATTATTGTTATATTATTATTTGGTACAATTATTTATAGTTATTTATTATATTATAATTTATGATTTCATTTTTCAAACTTTATCATACCCGGGATGTCTGCTAGACTCTGGTTTGGACAGATTTAAGAGAGTTATTCCTAAGAATTACAGGACTACAATATAAAACGCCAAATTTTCATGCAAAATAATGGTACCGCTTTTAGCACCTAAAATCCAAAATAATCGTACCGCCAGGGAGGTTAAGCGGTGAGCACTTAGAACTTTTCTTTCTACCCATGACCTGGCGTCCTTGCTGAGATCTAAGGAGACGTAAGAGAAGTTTATGGTCTGTGTTAACCTTTTTGATACCCACTTGCATGACCACCTATTTGCACAGGGGTCCATGCCATAAGGTGGGAGTGATTAGTTAGACCTGAGGTGGAGGGATTGCCACGCTACTGTGGGAAAAAAATGACTTATGTCAGTGCTACAGTTTGAATTTAAAACGTATTTGTGTGAACTGTGAAGTTAAGTCATGGATTGTGGAAACTAACTAGTGCCGGGTGATTGTATATAGTGTATACCACATTTACCACTGACTAATGCAGAGTTGTAATGCAAGGAGATCAGCTAAAAGTAGTTTGATCTGTATGTGCGTTATAATTAACCAAAATTAGTTGATTAATTGATTTAAAAAAATCGATTAATCGAACAGGAAAATTTTAATCAGTAACAGCCCTAGTTTGTTTACATCCTGTAAACACAAGAGTTTGTGAGAATAAAAACATTTTACAGACTGTTTTAGACTTTTTTTTTCTTTCTCAGAAAATAGGGAAAAAATATCATTCTTATATAGTCTGTATATACAGTAAAGCATGCTTGTTATACTCACTGTGCAGCCTAAAGGGTTAATCCTGCAAAATGTGTAAAAAGGCTTGTTTGATTCCGTCTTCCCTGATCCTCATCTCCTTTCACAGTTCCCAATCCATCTGCTGACAATACAGAGCCTTGGGAGCACTCTGCACATGTTCAGTTTAGTGTGTATTGCTGGAGAGTTTATTTTTTCTTGGGAGGGTGCATGTGATCAGCAGAGGGTCAATCAGCACTGTCCAGACAGTGAGTCAGGGGTCATGCAGCTTCATAGCACAGTCAGAGTAGAATGAATACTTCTCCTACAAGCTTTAACCAGATACTGATATAAATCATAAGACTGCTATATACTGCTGATGAGAAAAGGTATTTAGCTGTTTATATTTACTAAAATATTTACATTTACATGTTCAGTGTACTGTGGGAGACCAGATATAATGAATGCGGGGTCCTGGGTTTAGTAACACTTTAAGGCTACTTTCACACTGAGGAAATTTTCAGGTGCTAAAGGGTTAAAAATAGTGCCTAAAAAGTGCCTGAAAAACGCCTCGCCTGCCACCCCAGTGTGAAAACCCAGGTGCTATCACACAGGAGCAGTGCGCTTGCAGGATGAGTAAAATAGTCCTGTAAGCAGCATCTTTGGGGCTTTGCGGGAGCGGTGTGTACACTGCTTCTAAAATGCCCTGCCATTGAAACCAATGGCCAGCACTGCCAAAGCGCCCCAAAAGCGATTTGGCAGCGGCACTTGTAATCCTTTTTCCCTGCTAGCACCTGAAAAGCGTCTCTAAAACGATGGAAAACCGCCACTAAAAATAGCGGCGCTTTACCGCCGACACCCCCAACCCCCCGCCCCCCCGCGCCCCAGTGTGAAAGTGCCCTAACTGTTACTTTGAATTTAAACAGTCTCTCATTTAGGTGAGATTGATGCACAACTTTCCAAAATTCCAAACACTATTGATTAAATGTTAGTTCACCTTTATAGAAAACATTAAAAGGAGAACCCCCTCCCCACCACACTTACTATACCTCTGTGGGGGATGAGCTGTCAGTGCAGCCAGTCCATTTGTCCAGGGATTTGAAATCCCCAATCTTCTCCCTCTTCTCTGTGCAGTGCTTTGGGGATGGACCACAGCAATTCTGATTGGTCAGTGCCATCTCAGAGCACAACTCTGATCCGCTCCAGAAGCACTGCACAGAGAAGAGGGAGAAGAGCGGGGATCAAATGCTCGGACCGCTGGACCAGCTGCTTGGGCACTGACAGCTCAGCATCAACAGAGGTAAGTACTGCGGGGACTGGGGAGGGTGTATGGTGTTAGCTCACCTTTTAATTTTTTTATGTAATGGTAAACTAACATTTTAAGCATGAATTTATATTATTTTGTTTTAAAAATTGGACTATGTTTGAGTTAATCACAGGAGTATTTAAGGGGAACATGTAAGGGCAGATTTACAAAGCAGTGAATGTGACATTCACTAAACATTTACTGCATGCGACTTAAAAAAAAAAAAGACACACCTGCAGTGAATGTTTGGTGTCATTTTCACTGCTTTACAAATAAGCCCCTTTATGTTCCCCTAAAATACTCCTGTGATTGCTTGTAAATGTCCAATTACTATAAATACCTACATGATACACGACGTGCATCAAGCATGCCATAGGATTTTTTTAAACAAAATAATACAAATTTTCTACATAATAGCAATGATTGGATATGTGCATCAATCTTATCTAAATGAAAGATTTTTAATTCAAAATAACAGTTATGTACTGTTTTCCCCATTTGCAACTAAGAGACCATTATTTCCACAACAAAAATATGAATATACCACATAGTGTTTTTGTACTTTTTTCTTTTTTTTCTTTCTTCCTTTCTTTATCTCTCTCTTTCTTTTTTTTTTCTTTCTTTCCTAAATATTAAAAAAAACAACAATATTTTTCATATCTTTAGGGTAGGCAGATATTAATATTAAATATGAGAACTTCATATTTACTATGTGTAGCCAGCAGATGGAGCTTTATAGTCTTTTGACTAAAATGTTTCTGAGGTTCCTTGCAGAATTTGATTCCTTGTGTTTTAGCTGTGTTTAGAACACATTCACAGTCCAATGAGTCAGGTCATACCACTTTGTATGAATTAGAAAGAGATAGTTCAAAAGTGCCAAGTTGACCTTTTAGAGCCTGGTGTTTCTCAAGCACTCTGTACTAAATGTCTGTTATATTGTTTTGTGAATATTTTGTGTATGTCTGTATTATGCCAAACATCATGATCACTATGCTGCGAATAGCCTGAATAGCCAATATTATAAAAATATCTAAACAGCAGGAGAGATCAAATGATACCCACTGCTGAATGAATCGATGAAGAGCACACTATTCCATAAGCATATACATTTCCCTATGTCTAAACTTTTTATAATTTATACCTGGATATTTTACAAAATCAGATGTCACCATCTGAAAATATATATTTGCAATATATAGCTTATTGCCCATTAAGCTTCATCATTTTGGAATACTAACTAAAATGTCCTTACCTAAAGCAGTTTAGTCTGTAATATAATAATGTTCAATAACAATTAATTATGCTTAGCAGTTTGCTTCAACAGAAGCAGCAGCCTTGATATAATGCATGTGCATGTTAAATCATTTCAATACAATTTCATTATTATATTTTTATTACATGTCACATATATGCCTATATTACCTTAGTATACTCTTTTCTGTTTTCCCTTATTTATCAAGAATATTATGGTTATCGCATTAGAATAAAATTGCCAAATCAGGAGTATGATAGCAATTCCATTATTTTCTTTGCAAGACATCAAGATAGATTTGCTTTTAGCCCATTTAATCTGAAGAGACCCAAGAATAGTCAACTCCCTTGTAGGTTTGAATTATGGGTCTATTTGCCCCTACAGGTAGCAATCTCTACGACTGCAGCTTTTACAGGCTATTGTTCAGAACTAGAGGGATTTTTATGTGCAAATTGGAACAAAGTCGAACACGAAGGATTTCCCTGCTTTGAAAAATGTGCTCATATTGTAAAGCTTCCTCCTCAGGCTCAGCAACTGAAAAAAAAATCCAACCAATATGATTCTCATATTGTATATGGTCCCAAATGTTTCAGTTGCAGGAGCAGCAAATGGACTTGCTCACCAGGTTTAATCAGTAATGTTCAATGATGAAATTATTTCTTGAAGAAGCAGCAGGACAAGAAAAAAAAATAATGCACGTGAGAATTTCTATTTAAAAGATCACAACCCCCCCCAGGAATATTTTAACACTAGTAGCTTCTTGTAGACATATTAACTGAATGAATAAAATGGCAGTAAATGTACAGTGATCACACTGTACTGAGATAAGGCTGATGTCACATTATTTATAATGTTAAAGTCCTCCCTCTGCTGATTCAGGGGTATTCGGAAATAATTTAGCATTTCTATCTATATATATACATATAATTTTATTTTTATTTTTTTCTATTAGAACCGAATACTGTAATCTGAAAGAGAAAAGAGCTTGTTCATATACTATCAAGTAAATCTTCCTTAGCAAACGTGTAGCTTTCAGTTTTTCTCATTTTACATCTTTCTTTTTTTTCAAAAATGCCTCCATCTATGTCCATTTTTATCAAAGCTATTTTTAAGGTTAAAAAATTACCTTTCGGAATCGAAACAGCCTTTTACAGTCGCAATGCTGCTGACAGAAATCCAGCTAAGCAAGAGCTCCCTCTATTGCATGAAAATGATATTGTCCAGCCACTGCAGGTTCGCAGTGTAGTGATCAGCCAATAAACAGAGAGTCTTGGCAATAATAAATAATACAGTGTAGGTATCCAAGGGGAAGAAAATCATAAAAGTTCATGAATTTTATAATTTTTTATGCAAATTGAATTTTTAATCCTGGATAATCTAAGCAGTGGTTCTTTTAGGGCAGAGGTGACCAACAGTTTTTTAGTGTTATGTATTTGCTGTCTTACCTGACTTTTAAAGAAGAAAACTAATTGGCTGTAGCCAGTTCTGTACTGCATATCAAACATTCAAGGCAAACAACATCACTAGAATAAAAGAAATAATGGTAGGGTAGATTTTTTTAGTTTAAATAATTTTCCACCTGCTCCTGTTGTTTGCATTTAAATTGCATCAAAGGTATATATAAAAAAAAAAAAACAATCTAAGTGAAAAAAATATATAATGCAGTGCTGCAGTTTATCAATGAAGCATTACAAAGCCCTCTAAACATGTGAAACAGCAAACAGTCTGTGCAGCATAAACAATCATAAATACAATAATAACTTAACTATCAAATACAAAGTTAATACATTAATCCCATAAAAAATAATTTTGTGCAAACCCTCCGAAAAAGTTTCTATAGTCCAATCCACCAATCTTCACCCTTGTGTGAATGTGATATTGCAAAATCTTCAAACACTAACGATGTGTATCACCACCTAAGGTTAAATTCCAAACTCACTAGAACTATATGACAATACTTAAGTTTCAGTTCACATACTCTTTGTGGGAATCATAATCACAAAAAGGATCCTTTTCCACTCCCAACTTATGAACACATTTCATGATATACAGGTTGTATGTGAAACAATATAACATTCCAAACACTGTTATATAGTTTAAAAACTGCTTTATTTTAAAAACAAACTCATGCCATTGGCCAATACAATCACATAGCAGCAACCTGCACCAATTAAAATCAGAAAATGTATTATTATTTTACAATAAAAATTATAAAATGAAATGCAGATGCAGCTCCCTCACAATAAAATAAATCACATACCTTACATAAAACATTTTTTTCATAAAAACAACACATATACTGTATCGCATAATAAATATATACTGCACATTTAATTTAAGTCTTTCAAAAACCATAAGGACAGTGGAAAGAAGCGGTTTTGCTGCCTGGTCGTATGAGAGGAAATACTCCTAAATCGGCTGTGAGAAGGCAAACAGTAAATAAGTTATTCACATAACATGCATTATGTGTCAGGACCCGGGTCTGAACCTGCAATCTCTGCTGTGTTTGGCATTGTCTCTTCTTGCTAAACCACCGGGGATTCCTTGAATGATCTTGCCTTGAACCCTGTTTATCTTGAACCTAGAACTCTTTGCTCCTCCCACAAACTTCCTGATTTAAGCCATGTCGCTACACTTCCTTTTAGATTATTGTGCTCTCTCCGGGCTAATATCTCACTCTTGCCACTCCTGCTGCCACCCATATATTCGCTATCACTCATTAATAACTTTACGTTTCTTCCTCGACGGCGCTTCTACTTAATCCCAATCTGCGACCACGTGTTACCAAACTTTGGTTTGTTTTCTGACTACACTTATGTTTAATCTTAAGTGATCTTGAGGACCACAACCTAGTACTAACACACAGCAAATCCTACCTCCACCATCTGGAGCTCTGTTGAACATTGGTTAGTACATTAACTCTGCACATCAAGTGAGCCCGTGTCATCCTCAAGGATGACTTTCTTCTGTACTGATCTAGCTAGTTGGTGGGTGCCCCTCTACTGCTATACCTACCTCTGAGCTTGGCTCCAGACCATGACACTATGCTTCTGGATATTAATAGCTCTGCAAAGACACCTCCCCTTCCCAAGTTCTTCAATACTTGGTAAATACACCCCTTTAATAATCTTCTGCTGTTTTTTCACCTTCTGTAAGGCATTTCTGTCATAGACAATGCACTTCCCTTAGCACAGAAAGGTATGATGTCAGCACACTTTCAATGGCAGTCTTATTGAAGCTGAGCAGGACCAGCTCAGAAAAGCCTGCCCTCCACAGTTCATTCAAGAAGTACAATCTCTGATGGGCCTTGCCCACCAGACAGGATATATGCCCTGTCCATGACAGATCCTCTCTAATTACTGTTGCCATGAAACGAAACACCTGTACTATCTCGACCTCCACCCCATCAATCACAACTGGCTCATAGCTAGTCTCTCTGCATCTCCTAAAATCTATAATTAATTCCTTTTTCTTTTCCACATTTAGCTCTAAATTATCATCTCTGCACCAACCCACTAGGTTTTCTATATCCTGCCAATATACAGCTTCATCGCCATGTCTTATTCTCCCAACTAACGAACTAAGAAGGTGTTATCTGCAAATTTTAGAACAGAGTTCATCTCGCAGCTTGATACACAATCATAAGTATATAAAGGAAATAAAAAGGGGCTTAGCACACATCGCTATGGCATCCATGTAATAAAGGTACAGAGTCGATGCGTAGCAACTGCCAACTTTTATCTTCTGCTGCCTATCGGCCAGAAAATCTGAATTCCAATTACTAAGGGTTGAGCTTAGTCTCAGCAAATTTAACTTGGCAATAAATTTCATCGGTTAGATTGTATTAATTGCTGAACTGAAATCAATAAAAGGCATAGAAACATAACTGTTTTTACCTTTCAAATGTGTCAGTACAGAAAGTAAGGCTAATGCAATAGCATATTCTATGGATCGATTAGCTCTAAAGGCAAATTGGTAGCTATCTAGCCCTGACGGAATACACTTTTTAATTTGGTTTAAAATTAACTTCCCAAAACATTTTATTACAATAGGGTAAGAGCCACAGCACAAAAGTCTTTAAGACAAGAACAACTAGATTTCTTAGCAAGTAGGATAATTACTGCGGTTTTCAGGCAAGAAGGCACTACCTCCTGCTCGGAGGAAGGATTAAAGACATTAACCACTTAAGGACCGAGCCTATTTTTCCGACTCAGTGTTTACCACTTCCAGGCCAGGGATATCATATGATGTCTTTGAATTTCAGAGGGAAACATAATACAGAGGGAATACATAAATGATGCCTGCAGCTACAGGCATCATTCAGATATCCTCTTTTTCACCTGGCGATTCTGTACACCGTAAGAATGATCATAGCGGCATTTCAGCCGCTAGATCATTCTTACAGGCGACAGGAGGGGACATCCCCCCTCCCTCCGCCATCCGGGGCTTCTCTAGGCTCTCCCATGCCTTTGGGGACCCGGAGAAAGAATTGGCCACCCCCGGATGACGACCATAGAGATTTCCAGTGACCAGATGGTCTCCAGTCATCTCTATGACCGTCGGAGGCCCAGGTGCAACATTATGACGTCACGTCTGGGCCGCAGTTGTAAACAAAGCCACTATCTTGGCTGGTAAGCATGAGATTGTGGATTTTTTTTCTTGATCTCATACTTTCCAGTCTGGAGGAGAGATGCGGGGTCTTATTTACCCCGCATCTCTCCACAAAGAGGTCATGAAACATCCCTTGTAATAGGAAAAAAGGGATCAAAAAAATGAAGAAGAAATTGTAAAAAAAAAAAAAAATACAAAAAAAATACAGTCATATAAAAAAATGTAAAACGCACCTGTCCCTGTAGCTCGCGCTCAGAAGGAACGCACACGTAAGTCCTCCTCACATATGTAAACGCTGTTCAAACCACACATGTGAGGTATCGCCACATGCGAGCAACAATTCTAGTATTAGACCTCCTCTGTAACGCTAAACTGGTAGCCTGTAAAAAAATGTAAAATGTTGCCTATGGAGATTTTTAAGTACAGAAGTTTGGCGCCATTCCGTGTGTGCAATTTTACTATCTATTTACTCGGCATAACATCATCTTCCACATTATACAAAACAACTGGGCCAACTTTACTGTTTTGTTATTTTATAATTCGTGTAAGAAAATGTTTCCAAAAAAAAGTTTGAAAAATGGTTGCGCAAATACCGTGCGAGATAAAAAGTTGCAATGACTGCCATTTTATTCCATAGGGTGTCTCCTAAAAAAATATATAATTTTTGGGGGTTCTGATTAAGTTTCTAGCAAAAAATTATAATTTTTACATGTAGGAGAGGAGTGCCAGAATAGGACCGGTATGGAAGTGGTTAAAATCTATTTTTTTTGCTAGAAAATTACTTAGAACCACCAAACATTATATATTTTTTTCTAACACCCTAGAGAATAAAATGGCAGTTGCTGCAATACTTTTTGTCACACCGTATTAGCGTAGTAAAGTTAGCATAATTTGTTGGTAACATGGTACCCAACATGTCACACAAAATTATGCCTGCTCGTGGAATGGCGACCAACTTTTACCCTTAAAAATCTCCATATGCGACATTTAAAAATTTCTACAGGTTACCAGTTTTGAGGAAGAGTTCTAGAATTATTGCCCTCGCTCTAATGATCGTGGCAATACCTCACGTGTGTTGTTTGAACTCGTATGCGTTTGCTTCTGCACGCAAGCTCGTTGGGACTGGGTGCTTTAAATTATCTTATTTTTTTCTTATTTATTTTACTTTTTATTTTTTATTTTGACACTGTCCTTTAAAAAAAAAAATAAAAATTGGTCACTTTTATTCCTTTTACAAGACATGTAAACATCCCTTGTAATAGAAAAAAGCATGACAGGACCTCTTAAATATGAGATCTGGGGTCAAAAAGCCTGCTAGTTTTTTAGCAGCGTTTCTCTGCCTCTATTCAAAATCAATGGTTCCCCATGGGAACCCATTGATTTGAATAGTCATGATGATCCAACTTGCTGTGCGACTTGTGTGCTGAGAATCTGGAACCCCCACCGGTCTGGTATGGATTTTAAGGGTAACCCCCACACCAAAAAAATGGCATGGTGATCCCCCAAGATCTCCTGGTGTAATGCTGGGTCCGCCGTGTGCCATGACTTATATTGGCATGGGGCAGGGCCACCGCTGACTTCATCTGGAGGACCCTCCTTCATGATTAGGGTGGTGACGTCACAAGGGGCCAGGGCCTCTTGATGATGTCAGCAAGTGGCCCCGGGCCCCATGCCAATATAAGTCATGGCACACAGTGGACCCAGCATTACACTGGGAGATCGCCTTGAGTCAACATCAACCAGGATTGTCGGGAAGAGGCCCTTTTCCTCATTCACGTAGAGACAAGGTGCTTTGGGGTGGGGGCGCAGTGCCCCCCTGCTCCAAAGCACCCACCCCACATGTTGAGGGCATGTGGCCAGGTATGGTCATGGAGGGGGGGCTCACCCCCACCTTTCCTGACCTGCCGGACTGCCTGCATGGATAAGGGTCAGGTATGAATCTTGAGGGGGCTCCCACACCTTTTTTTGTTTTTTTGGGTGTTCCCCTTAAAATCCATACCAGTCCGAAGGCTCTGATATCATCCTGGGGGAACCCCCAGGCAAATTTTTTTTTAAATTCTGGTGGGGGTTTCCCTTAAAGATCCACAGCACACAAGTCACACCGCGAGTCGGATCATCACTTCTGGTGCGACTTCTATTCAAATCAATGGGCTCCCATAGGGAATCATTGATTTTTGAACAGAGGCAGAGAAATAACAGCTTTAACCAGCGTCTCCCATTTTTACAGCTCTAGCGCTGGATCTTCAGGATGCACTGGTCCTGGATTTTTTTAGAGCTTAAAAATGTCTGCCACTTACAGCCCCTTAATGTCTGTGTGTGCATGAGGCTGTAAAAACGCTTCTAAAAGCATCTGTAAAAATGCCTGTGGGCATGAGGCCTGAGGCTTATCTAGTCCCTGCTTACGCAACTGCAGGGGATGTTTCCAGTACATGTCTCTGCCACATTTTTCAATGGGTTTTGTCACACAGGACAAATAGGTCATTTTTCACTTTTTAACCTTTCATTATTCAAAGGATTTTTTTTCCCACAGCTAATTTTTATTTGGAAAAATGTAACATAAAGGAATATGTTACTGACAGTCAACATGTGATCTGTTGGTGTATGTGTGATGCCCCTGGCATTGTATTGGTACATGCAGTCCAGTCAGTTAATGTTGCATGAAGTAAAAAACCTGGCGTGTTGTTAAAATGTATCCATTATTTTCAAATTACAGTGATAAAAGACAGAATGTAATCCAAATGCTAAAGGGTGCTTATACAATATTTGCATAGTAGAATTGAATTTGAAATGGTGAAATAAGTCTATCATGGGCCCTGGTCATTAAACCAAGAGTATAAGAGTATGTTGCTATAGCCACGCCTTAACTGTATCTAAGTCATAAAATGTTACTAACAATTCAAAAAGGCTCATATAATTTGTACCCTTAATTCTATGGGAAATTTTCTAGCAAACTGTTCTGTTATAAAATTATGAAAAATTCTAGAGCATTATGAGGGGTGGCTTGTATCTGTGTATAACTCAAAAATATAGTGTAGCACAACTCAAATGAGATAAATAATAACTACCAATGTAGTACCACCAATCAATATCTTAAGAGTGTACAAAATACACTTCCCTACTAAGGAAGTTCACACCCTTTGATGTAACGTGTATAGGGGGGCCGAGCCTGGAGCGTGACGTCATCCCGCAGCCATCTTGGATCGTGGTTGTAAGCTGATACATGTGTTTTCAACTGGCACTGCCCCCCATGTTGAGGGCACACGGCCTGGTACGGCTCAGGGGGGGGGGGGCGCTCGCTAGTTCCCACCCCCTTTCCTGACCGGCCAGGCTGCGTGCTCAGATAAGGGTCTGCTATGAACTTTGGGGGGACCCCATGCCGTTTTTTCAGCGTAGGGTTTCCCCTTTAAATCCATACCAGATGACGGGGCCAGCGAGGTGTCAATCTCGCCGATGAAGGTGGCAACATTGACTTCTTTCGCTAGTCCAGTCTACCTGGAGCCACGTTCAAAATTAACGGACGTTTCTCTGTGTGTGGGCAAGTCCGTTCATTTCAAAAGTCCAGCGGACTCCCGCCATAGTCCGGCGGGTATATCCGCTAGACCTAGTCCACCGGAAAAGTCCGGTCGTGTGTGGGCAGTTCCGCTTGTTTGGAAAGTCCGATGGACCTCAGCTCCAAAGTCCGGCGGGTCATCCACCGGACTAAGTCCGCCGGATAGTCCGATCGTGTGTACGTGGCATTACTTTTATTTTGCTCATTGTATGTTTTTAAACAGAAAACACTAGATTTGGTGTGTTCTGTTCCCGTTTCTACATGCACATCTGTGAATTCCGAGGCCAGTGTGTTGGCATAGGACACACAGAAGAGTTGGAGTGCTATACCCTCATCTTTATTTCCCTTAAAGGCTACAACAGCTTGTTATGACCTTACTGTTGATGCCAAGGTCATAACTGTAAGGTGAGCAGCTAGTGTGCACAGGTGTTGGGCATGGCACTGGCTTTCTCTGATTATTTTACAGAGTGGTGCAATATCTGCTATTTTTGGACAGTTTTATGATGTTGATTCACAAGAAGTTTGATATGATCATCTAATATAGACACTTATGTACTTTATTATTGGTTTATTTTATATTTAATCATCAATTATATGGACAGCTATGCACTTTATTATTGATTCATTTTATATACATACATATTTGTGTACGCTCTTATGATATTGTTTGGTGGTACTACATTGGTAGTTATTATTTATTTAATTTGAGTTGTGCTACACTGTATTTTTGAGTTATAAATTTCTGTATTGAGTGCAGTGATCTGGGGGGCTACAGGGGATGGATGGGTTCCTTATAGTTGGTGTTCCACTTTAAATAAGTATAAACCATGACCCGATTACAAAAGGGTCTGCAGCAACTTTGCTTCAAAACCCAATCTGTTATCTGAGCTGTCCTGTCCAATATTCACTATGCATTGTGGAAACACAGGTGCCTGCAGGCTGTAATTTACTCATTATTTCCTACTGATATATAATGTACTTCCACCTCGATGCAATTAATAAAATATGACAGCTTGTATCAGATGTATTTGCATATACACTAAACCAAAGACTTTCACTTTGATTTGATTCTTGTCAAGGCCATAAATGGACCATTCTCATAGTATGTGAGGTTTTGAGGCATCATAAAGCAATGAGCTCAGAGCTTCCTCCCAGAATTCCTCTATTATAATCTACCATAAGGTATTTGATTAAAATGATTTACCAAAAATTTGATAATATGTAAACAAGTGATTAGAATATCCTGGAAATTGTAACTTTTGGAGTTCTAATCTAAAACAATTCAAATAATTATTTTCAATGATCATTCCTAACAATTACACTCTTCATGAATACTATTAAATCTTCACATATATTCATAAAGTTCAAATCCTCTGTTTACAACCACATTCATCTTTAGGCAAACGGATACTTTCCCCATTTAGGGTAAAGCATCAACTTTATTAGCCAAGCTCCTCCACTACCCATACTAATGTTCTCCACCCTCTGCCATCACAATATTTATCCATTAGAGCCAAGTATAATGCTTTGTACGTCCAGAGATGGCAGAGCATATGGTTCTCTCAATTCTGCCTTCCACAATTCAGCACTGGATGCCTTAATGGTCAACTGGCAGACTGTAGTGCTGTCAGATGGAAGGGGGAAGAATGTTCCTAGCCCCGTTTAAACTCTCTCTTGTAGATTATCTGGGGCTTTGTCCTTTGGCTATGGTAGATGAAGTAGTTGGCAGGGGGCATGGGGTACCTGCATGAGCAACTATGTTAGGTAAACAAGCAAAGATTAGTTAAACAATTCTATATTAAAAAATAAATTAATTAGAAAATATATATTTTCTGCAATAAAAATAAATGTTTGTTGTTTAACATGCAAATACATACTGTATGCTGTAGTTCTATGTATATGGTAAAGAAAGGTTCATTTTGACTAAAGTATGTCGTTTTATTTCATGTTTATAAATAATGCAATATATCGCATTTGCTTTGGAAAGATTAAGAATCTTTTCCAACTCTGATTAAAGAAGCTATTACCTTATCACCAGAGTTAACAAAAAGATCTAAAAGTCTCTCCCTAAACAGTGACCATCTGCTAAGCAAAATATGGGGTTCTGACAGTCAGGCACAGCTCAGCTCCCTTGTTGTTCCACATTATTGCATATCTGACAAGAGCAATAAGGGGTTGTCATTAGCCTTACATGACAGTTCGCAAAATGACTTACAAAAGGAAGAATAAAGCATGGCAAACCTCTAAAAGACACCAGCTCTTTATTTCATCCTCCAGGCTTCAGACATCATTATTTCAGTATTTTGCTACTTCAGTTGGCATTAATTATTTTTAATGCTACATTAGATGCTCTGATCATCATGCTAGGCATTTACTAAGCGCCATTTACACTAAACAAAGACTTCAAATGGAAGATTGTTATTAAAATAAGTAAAAAAAGAAAGATAATGTAGAAATGAGTAAAAAAGAATACCAGAAATAAAACAATAATGAATGATGCTAAATTGTTAAAACTTGTGTTACTTTTTGTGACATATACTGACTTACCCAATAAGACAGTACAATGACAAGATGCTAAATATTTTAACCACTTTAGCCCAGAAGGATTTACCCACTTCCCAACCAGGCCCTTTTTTGTAATATGGTACTGTGTCGCTTTAACTGACAATTGCGTGGTCGTGTGACGATGTAACCAAACAAAATGTATGTCCTTTACCCTCATAAATAGAGCTTTCTACTATAAACATTTTACTTTCTTCTATAAAACATTTCCAAAAAAAATGTAAAAAAATTCAAAAATGTATTCATCAGTTTAGGCCGATATGTATTCAGCTACCTATTTTAGGTAAAAAAAAGTTATAGCGTCTACAAAATAGGGGATAAGATTTATGCATTTTTATTATTTATTTATTTTTTTACTAGTAATGGCGGCGATCAGTGATTTTTAGAGGGACTGCGATACTGACATTTTTGATACCTTTTTGGGAACCAATGACATTATTACAGTAATCAGTGCTAAAAATATGCATATTTATTGTACTAATGATACTGACAGGGAAGGGTTAACATCAGGGGCGATCAAGGGGTTAAATGTGTTCCCTGGGTGTGTTTACTAACTGCATGGGGGACTGTGTGACTGGGGAAACACACAGATCCATCTTCCTGCTTAGAAGAAAGACAGGATCTGGGTGATCTCTCCTGTCAGAACGGAGATCTGCCTTGCTTACCTGCTGATTGGCTCTCCAGCTGGCCAATGGGAGCACGTGCACCCACAATAGCTAGTTCCCGAGCCGATGTACAGCTATGGCGGTTCGCTGGATCGTGCCAGCTTGCCGCAGTATAATGAGGGCGGCTGGTCGGCAAGCGGTTAACCTATAGCAATCACATTTCAGTTAACTGTAATTAGCGCAGTAAAATGTAGTTTAAGTGTTGTATACAATCAATGAATATTACACTGTCCCATTATAAAAATATATTTAAAGAGACACTGTCACCTTGCCCATGCAGTGGGCAAAATCAATTAAAACCCAATTACCCTACTATCCATAAGTGAAATTTGAAAGGGGACCGATCCCCTGTTGGTCACCCCTAAGGCGACTATCTCAGTACCAATGTAGACAGTATATACAAACGAGTTTATAAAAATTCAAATTTTTATTTATACAAAACAGGATGAAAATAGGAAATCCCAATACATCGTAACAGTTTCAGCAAAATCAGCAAAATGATATCAGAACATAATAAAAATATTGGACACAATACTTGTGTGTCACTAATACTAGGTATACCCCACTAGGGAGAACTAGTGGGTCCTCACAAAATCATATATTCCTCAGCATGTTTCGCCAAACTCTAGCGCTTCATCAGGAGGATGTCTGAAATGATTAAATAAGGTATACAAGTTTGCTAGTTAGTTACACAATCTTTACCAAATAAAAAAATGGCATATCAGAAAATTTCCACAGAAAATATACTTTCCCAGATTCTAAATGACATTCAATATGTATCAACTTGTTGGAAAAAGAGCCATGGTCAACACATACAGTATAATACTTATATATGAAGGGTAGTATTACGGATTTGGGGATATGTATCTGTCATAAACTACATTTCAATGCTTGGTCAATGTGGGTGCCATTTTAAAAATGCATGCCATGTTAAAAGAGATTGAGACTGCTTTCAAGATACATATGCCTGTAAGTATCCAATACCTGCAGCAGCCAGGGCTTGGCAAAGCAGCAAACAAATCAATGCACCTACATATCACCGGTAATGCAATCACCTATTCATGCGTCACATTACCAGTGATATGTGAGTGCATTCATTTTTATGTAGTTAAAGGATTTTACACTATACAGTAGTGGCAATATTTTTTTTCCCCTTTTATGGCCATGGGGTATGAAATGTATTAAAAGCAGCATTGTGGAGGAGGCATACAGAGATAAAATTCCTTGGAGGGAAAAGCGCTATTTGACCCGCTTTTGGAAAAATGGTCCATTGGATCTGGTGAGTGCAAACTAGCCAATCAGCTCCTAACTTCAGGATTGTTCAATTAAGCTTTGACAATAAAACCAGAAAGCTGATGCTGCATGCTAAGGTTTTAGTAAATCCCTCCCACTTTGTGGCGTACTATATTTAACATATGTAAGGTGTCTGTTTGATGCATTTTACTGTTTGGATGGATTACAGCATGCAGCACTTGTTTTATATATGAGTGGTGTACACCAGGAAGTTCTGCAAAGGGGCCCGGTTGGCTGCGGCCACTGGGGCCTGCAGGCTGCAAGTCCTTGGGGGCCCAAGGCAGCTGGGCTGCTCTTTGAGCCCACGCCGCTCATCAAGCCTCTACGTGGCTGTCAGTTAAGCTCAGCCATTGGCGCCGGGGGGCCGGAAACATTAGGGGAGGAGCTAGATGAGACGCACAGTCACCCGTATAGGTCAGCCATCGGTGCCGGGAGAACATGACTTCGAAGGGGGGAGAAGCCAGAGCAGACACCTGCTGCAGACACCTTGGAGCCGGATAACAAAAAATGGGAGTACAGCCCCCACATAACCTGGATAGGAGGAGCAGTGGGGGCGGTTGCATATAGAACAACTATTCTACATCTTCCTCCTGCAGTCTCGGAATGCCTGCGACAGGTAGAGGAGAAGCAGGCATTCTGAGACTGCAGGAGGAAGATGGAGAAAATGATTGTTCTATATGTAGCCGTCCCCACTGCTCGTCTAATCTTGCTTCTTTCTGCTGCTGCCCCCCCCCGGCTTTCCACCCCACCCATACTCTCCATTGCTCCCTGTGCTCTCTTCCGCCCTCCCTGTACTCTCCACCTCCCCCATGCTTTCTGCTGCCCCCCAGTGCTCTCCACCTCCCCCGTGCTCTCTGTCCCCCCCAGTGCTCTCCACCACCCCCATGCTCTCTTCCACCCCCAGTGATCTCCACCTCCACATGCTCTCCGCCGGCCCTGTGCTCTCTTCCACCACCTGTACTCTCCACCTCCCCCCATGCTCTCTGCTGGCCCCCCCAGTGCTCTCTTCTGTCCCCCTGTGCTCTTCCCCTCCCCCATGCTCTCTGCTGCCCCCCAGTGCTCTTTTCCACCCCCCTGTGCTCTCCACCTCCCCCCATGCTCTATGCCGCCCCCAGAGCTCTCCACCTCCCTCATGCTCTCTGTCGCCCCCCCCCCCAAGTGCTCTCCACCACCTCCCTGCTCTCTGCCACCCCCCAGTGCTCTCCACCTCCCCCATGCTCTCCACTGCCCCCTGCGCTCTCTTACGCCCCCCCCCCCTCGGTTCTCTCCACCTCCCCCATGCTCTCTGCTGCCCCCTGTGCTCTCTACCTCCCCACATGCTCTCCACCACCTCATGCTCTCTGCCACCCCCATGCTCTGCGCTCGTCCCGTGCTCTGTGCTTGCCCCCTGTGCTCTCCACATCACCCCCATGCTGTCCGCTGCCAGCCGGTGCTCTTCATATCCTTCCACGCTCTTTGCTTCCCCCTGTGCTCTTCACATCCCCAAATGCTCTCCGCTGCTCCCCTGTGCTCTTCACATCCCCCATGCTCTCCTCCACCCCCCTGTGCTCTTCCCATCCCCCCATGCTCTCTGCCAGCCCCCTTGTGCTCTCCACATCACCCATGCTCTCCTCCGCCCCCTGTGCTCTCCACAACCCCCCGTGCTCTCCGCTGCCCCCATGCTCTCCGCTGCCCCCGTGCTCTCCACCTCACCCTGTGCTCTCCACCTCTTCCCTGTGTTCTCTGCCTCTCTCCTGTGCTCTCGCCCCACCCCATGTTCTCAAGGTTCTTCCCTGTGCTCTCCATCCCCCATGCTCTTTCTTGGTCCCACCTCATCCCCCCCCCCCACATACCTCTGCTGGGTTACCCCCTCCGCCCCCTCTGGGGATCTGTCAGGGTGGAGAGTGGGAAAGGGGCTGGTTAACATGTCATGAGCTGCTCAATTCAAAATGCCCGGGCCTATTTTTTGTCCCAGTCCAGGTCTGGTTGTGAAGCACCGGATATTTTATGCCCTTGTATGTATACTTTATTTATAATTCATTGAGAATAGGAGTGGGTTTGCATAGTTATTGAATTTTACAGTGCTGTATATATATATATATATATATATATATATATATATATATATATATATATAAAATGTCATGGAAAAACTACAATAAATAAGAACAGCATTGCACACAAGTGTCAAAAATGCACATTAAATGAACAACAAAAAAACAAAAAGGATAGAAAAGACCTGCCTAGTAGCCATAACCTGAAGCATATGCTGCCTGACACACCTGTATCTGTCGGAATCCCATTTGCCAATGTGCTTAACACCTCCAGCATCAAATCCCCAGTGCAATAATTCAATGGCGAGGCAAGTGCAAAGAATAATCATTTGCAACCAACCCTGATTCAAGGAGACATTTGCAAAATACAGCAACAAACTGAATCTTGGACAGCACAGATCCATACGGGTGTAAGGACAAGACACAATCTATCTTCAGAAGTACCTGTAATAACCTCTCAACCACAATTACTGGGCAGACCTGGGAAGAATTACCCCGAAACAATACAATTTCCCCCCCTTACCACCCTGGTACATCTTGGTATGTCTAATCCATAAACATCAGTGCATACTGTATCACTTACCCACAAACCTCCCTCAACCCATTTGAAGAAACTCATCAATCGCTGATCTGCAGTGCACCAAAAAAGGCCACTAAAAAGGCTGCGCTGAACAAAATCCTCTCATATGGTAAAGGACAGAAGGCCTATAATTGTTCTAGAATAGAGCTCAATACAGAAAAAAACACTGGACGATGTGAATAACAATGTCGCAGACCGTTCTGGTAACCTTTCAACATCTGTCAAACCATAAATATCTTTGTAAAAAACACCCACCATCTTGAATAAGAAGGTGAGACCCACCAACTTGCGATCCCCCTCCAACAGCGGGTTACTCTGTACAAAATTGCGACAAATAAAATAAAGGACCAAAGAAGACAGGTCAAACCAAATTCACCTCACCCACTCCATCCAGTAGAGAACACCACTCCTTCCAAACCTTCCAAATTTGTTGAGCAGCGCTCAACAAATCCCAAATCGATCCAGGGGTGATACCAAGGCAATCCTACACATTCCCTGAGGACAAGGTACACCATGTTGCTCCCTGCCAGTGCCAACATGCAAAACTCATCCCACTGAAATCGAGATAAGGCATGTGCTAGTTTATTGCCCCCCCCCCCCCCCCCCAGAATGTTGCCATTACCATGCCAAGATTGTCAGTGGAATCTCACCTTCTTTCTCTTGAAAGCCACATTCCAAAGCTCAACAACAGGAACAATAGGGAAGAGTTCTAAAAGAGACACATTTTTCAAAAAATTGGCCAATGTCCTTTCATGCCCTCCACATGACATATTTACGTAAACTACATTTCTTTTGGGTCTTACCAGTCCCTGTACCGAATCATATTTTACGCATTGAGCAGCATAAGATGCTCTGCATTACGGCTTTTTCCTAGGCTGCAGCTGTCTTTGTCTGTCTTGTATTTGGAAAGATCGCTGCTCTGGTCTCTCTCTATGCCACCACCTAGATGCCCATTTGGGTCCACATTGCAATAGTGGATTGTTCACTCTTTCCGGCACACTCATTCAAAGCACCTGTGGATTTCCGTGAAGTTCTCTGCTTACTTGATCTCTTCCCATTTGCCCTTGTCAAGCATCTTAGACACTCACAAGTTCCCACCAGCCTGTGATAACCCAGCAGTGTTCCATTGGTGGAGGACCTCAGGATCCAAATATGTATAGAGCTCTTGGCCTTGTATAAAGTCCTTTGACTACTTAAGAAACATTGGCAAATCCCACTGATGTCTTTCCATATACGCATATATGATATAATGGGGTTTATTTACTAAAGGCAAAGAGACTGTGCATGCTGTAAGTGCAGCTGCACTCTGCAGGTGCAGTTGCTCCAGAGCTTAGTAAATGAGCAGAAGCTCTACTGACTTCCATCATCCAATCACGTGCAAGCAAACATGCTGTTTTTTTTGTTTTTTTTTCCCTCACATGTGATTAGGTATTCTTTGCAAAGGGAACCTTTACCTCATTTACTAAGCTCTGGAGCAACCGCACTTACAGAGTGCAAATGCATTTGCAAAGTGAACAGTATATTTGCCTTTAGTAAATAAACCCCACTATGTCATCATGTTCATTCTCTTCTTAAGCTTCAACCGTTTAAGAACAGGTGCCTCAAGGATCCTTCTTTGAAAGGGTTAGTGTCTGACCTTTATGGCTCATTAACAGACACTATGGGGCCTCATACACTTTCTTACTTTGCTATGTGGGAGGCCGACCTAGGCAAAACCCTGGACCAAAACACCTGGAACCAAATTTGGCTTGACTCCTCTAAGTGTTCTCTGAACTTTTTGACTCAGTAAAATGCCTATAAGTTACTTTTATACGACCCCGGTGCGAGTAGCCAAATTTGTTCCTTCTGCTTTAGGGGATGCAGAGAACCTGGCACCCTTCAAGTCTGGTGGTCCTGTCCAAAAGCTTTGAAGTTTTGGAAGTTTATTCATTGATCAGATCAGTCTTAGCCCCTGTACACATGGTCGGACATTCTGCCAACCAAATTCGTTGGATTTTGTCCGTCGGATTGTGTCTGACGGATTGTGTCCGAAACTGTTGCATACACACGGTCAGACCAAGTTGTCTGATTTAGCGGTTGCCAAGAACGCGGTGACGTAAGCCGTGTACGGCGGGACTAGAAAAGGGAAGTTCAGCTCCACGTCCGGCACCCTTTGGGCTCCTTCTGCTGATCTCGTGTCTATCGCGTGTTTTAGTAGAAGTTTGGTGAGAGACAATTCCTGCTTTTCAGATTAGTGATTCAGATCGCTACCGCTCTTCAGTTTGTGCTTGTCTTTGCGTATCTGATAATCAGTGCGTGCAGTCATTAAGTATTTGCTTCTCATTGTGGACTATATCTTGGTATAGTACGCTTTGAAAGGCATTTTTTATTGTCTGCTTGCTTCTGCTATTCAGGTCGTTCTTTCAGGCCTTGCTGTTTATCGGTGCTTTCTGGTGTCCGTTCTGACCAGCCGACCGCTTTCAAACCATGTTTCGTCTACGTACTCGTCGTACAGTTTGTGCTGTGCAGGGGCTTCGTGTTGGGGTTCTTACTTTGACACAAGCCCGGTCCATGAACAGGGAGGGGAGGCGTTTGTGGACCAATAATTGGTTGCGCCAGCGTCACCAGTTCTCGCACATGCCTTTGCTCCGTGAGATCCGTGAGAATAATCCTGATAATTTCTGGATTTTTCTCAGGATGACGGACCCTGTTTTTCACCGTCTGCTGGCTGACCCCTTATATCAGTAAGCAGGATACCTGCATGTGGCAAGCCATCACTCCGGAGCAGAGGCTCATCGCCACGTTGCGCTACTTGGCAACAGGGAGAAGTCTTTAGGACCTCAAGTTCTCTACAGGCATCTCCCCCCAGGCTCTGGGGATCATTATTCCAGAGACCTGTTCTGCCATCATTCAGGTCCTGCAGAAGGACTATATTATGCTAAGTTTTATCCTTAAACATCACATTCTATGTATTTCATGATTGCTAATGTCTTGCATTTCTTTCCTCATTGCAATATGCTCTAATTCATATACTCTGCCCCTTTGTCCTCATGCATATTTGCCTCACTAACTTCCCCACCATGCTCTTCCTGGCCCATAAAACTATAGTCTAGTCACTTAACAATGTCTTTTGGCAGCTCCATAGTATTGCTTTCCCCTAAACACCCCATAAATTTCTACAAATGTGATGTGTGCTTCAATTCATGCAGAGTGACATTTTTTTTATTTTTGGAGTTGTGCCAAACTCATTAGTAACCCCCCTCCCCCCAACTGCTACCTCAGCTGATAGCAATCTTCTATCTGATGACTTGACCCAACCCAATACACACTATACCTACCTTTTTCATGATCACATTTATGGACGAATTCACCAAAGCATGTAGTGTAAGGGCCTGCCTCAATACTTTCAAATGCTATTTTTATTTTTTTAACACATTCATTTTCTTGCTATGTACTAGCAGAATGTCAAAATGTGCTTCCATTTAGTTATTATGACACTTGTCCGGTGGGCTGCCAATAGTGTAAGTAAGGCGGGGCTTCCCAAAGTATCACACATTATTTAGGCATTCAGCTCTCAATCAAGTGGAGAGGGTTACCTGTCCTAAACATCCCCCCTCATTTTTTAGCAAGGGCCCATCAGATGGGGGGGGGGGGGGGGGTTATGACTCTCATAAGGGGACCTTATACTTTAGGCTTTAAATACTCAGTTCACAAAATGTTATAAGAATTTTGACCAAAAATGTGGGTGTCTAATCTGCTTGCAATGTTGATTTGTCAAATTACTAGTTTTTGTTCTTGTTTCACTACACAGTGTCCTTCAACGCCACAGGAATGACAGACTGTGGCCTCCCACTTTGCCAGTTTTTTTGAAGTTGTGCCGTTTTCACCAACAGTGCAAACTCAAGTTCAGAGTGAGATGAGGGGACAGTCTCTTCTTCAGATAATCTTATTATGTTGTGGGTCTGCTACACACACACCTACTTTTTGTTAACGAATGTATGTAGTGCATTACTGTCCCAAATCGCGCTCATTTTCAGCACCATGGCAGGAAAATGGCATGATTGTCCAAATTTACACTTCACTCTGGGTAGGGATGAGCTTCGTGTTCGAGTCGAACATACGTTCGACTCGAACATCGGCTGTTCGCCCGTTCGGCGAATTCCGAACATTATGGGCCGTTCGCACCAAATTCGTGTGGCGCTCACGGCCCACAATGCACTGCGCCATCGCAGTGCATTGCTGGCTCATGATTGGCCAAGCATGCACTGTGACCCCGCGTGCTTGGCCAATCACAGAGCCAGCAGCGAGGAGAGCCATGATTGGCCACAGGCAGGATGCCTGTGGCCAATCATAGCTCAGGCTGTGTAGTACACGCCCCACACTATATAAGACCGCCAGCGCGGCGGCCTTGTGTAGTGTGTTGGCGTCTGAAGCAGTTAGTGGGTGTTCTGTGTACCTTCAACACAGTATACACCGATCGTTATCGGCCGATTTTCGATCTTGCTCTTCTGTAGTGGTTGTTGTCTGCGTGCCCTGACCGCAGTATACACCGCTATATTCACCTCACCTATATAACTAGTGATCTATCTTTTATAATAGAGCTTGCAGTCAGTAGTGTTAGGAGCTTGTGCGTGCTGTCTGCGTGCTCTGTACCCAGTACACAGCGCTATATCCACCTACATAGCTCTTCTCTATTTGAGCCATCTGCCATCTGCAGGAGTTATTGGAAGTTGTGTGTGCCTCCAGCACAGCACAGTATACATCTGTATATACCCCTTTATCTCTGGTGTTCTATAATAAAGGCATCTGCAGTAGTTAGTGGGTGTTTTGTGCCTCCAGCACAATATACACCTGTATCTACCCTTTATTGCTGTTCTCTAATAGAGCCATCTGCAGGGCTTAGTGGGTGTTGTGTGCCTCCAGTACAGTATACCCCTTTATCTCTGGTGTTCTATAATAAAGGCATCTGCAGGAGTTAGTGGGTGTTGTGTGCCTCCAGCCCAATATACACCTGTATCTACCCTTTATTGCTGTTCTCTAATAGAGCCATCTGCAGGGCTTAGTGGGTGTTGTGTGCCTCCAGTACAATATACCCCTTTATCTCTGGTGTTCTATAATAAAGGCATCTGCAGGAGTTAGTGGGTGTTGTGTGCCTCCAGCACAATATACACTACCCAACTGCTGTTTTACCCAACTCCCTTCAGGCCATTACCATGTCTGGAAGGCCAGCAAGGAGAGGCAGACAGGCGCGAGCCGATAAAAGAGGGCAAGCAGGCTCTGTGTCTAGAGACAATAGTGCTGGTCGTGGACGCGGTGCATTGTCATCAGCATGTGGCCATGGCACACGCTTGTCCTTCTTTTCGGCAGCTGGATATGTTGAACCGCAACATGCCAACGACTTGGTAGAGTGGATGACCAAGCCCTCTTCATCCTCCTCATCCTCTCTCACCCAGTCTCAGGGTACTAGCAAAGCAGCTTCCAACGCATCGTCTTCCCTCGTCTCAATGTCATCATCAGTGACTCCTTCCCTAGACCCACCACGTCCTCCTGAGGAGTCTCCTGAACTCTTTGAGCACAGTGTTGGGTACATGCTCCAGGAGGATGTCCAGTGTTTTGTAGGCTCTGATGATGACACTCAGCTAGAGGAAGGCAGTAGCGTGAATGCAGAGAGAGGGGATGCTCAAGAAGGACAGCAATCTGGCAGTCATGTTCCACAAGCTGCAGCATATTGCCAGGTTTGCTACAGCGATGAAGAGGGAGGGGATGATGAGGGCACTGACTCCACGTGGGTGTCTGGTAGGAGAGAGGAGGAGGAGGAGGAGGCACATGTCCAACGAGGCAGGATGCCCTCCGGGGGCCAGCTTAGGAGCAGCACACCGACTGAATCACACCGCAGAGCTCCGCCTGTGCAGGGCGCTGCCTCTGCACGTTATTCTAAAAGTTCTTTGGTGTGGGCCTTTTTTGAGATGAGTGCATCAGATCGCACCGCTGCTATTTGCAACATATGTCTCAAGCGTATTTCGCGTGGCCAAAACATCAGCCGCTTGGGCACCACATGCTTGACCAGAGATATGTTGACCTGCCATGCAGCTCGTTGGCAAGCGTACCTCACTCCAAAGAACAAAGCGGACCTCTCCTTGCTCCTCATCAGCTGGCATCTCCAACCCCACTAGACCTTCAGTCCTCTCTGAAACCTGCTCTGAGAGGAATGAAGGTGTAGAATTAGGTGTGTCACAGCCAAGTGCTTCCGGGCACTCTCCTAGCAGTACACCCACGTCCGATTATAGCAGGCAAATGTCCCTGCCCCAGCTGCTGGACCGGCGAAAGAAGTTCACTCCCAGCCATCCACATGCCCAGCGGTTGAATGCTAGCTTGGCTAAATTGATAGCACTTCAACTGCTGCCTTTTCAGTTGGTAGACTCGGCCCCCTTCCATGAGTTTGTACAATGTGCGGTTCCTCAGTGGCAGGTCCCCAAACGCCACTTTTTCTCACGGAAGGCGATTCCGGCTCTCTACCGGCATGTGGAAGGCAATGTTCTTGCCTCGCTGGACAGGGCGGTCAGCGGTAAGGTGCATATTACCGCTGACTCATGGTCCAGCAGGCATGGACAGGGACGTTACCTGTTTTTCACGGCCCATTGGGTCACTCTTCTGGCAGCTGGGAAGGATGCAGGACAAGGTGCAGTAGTGTTGGAGGTTGTTCCGCCACCACGCCTCCAAAATGCTACTATTGGTTGTGACACACCTCTCTCCTCCACCCCCTCCTCTTCTTCTTCCACCATGGCCTCTTCCAGTGCTCTGTCCTCAGAACCAGCGGTGCTCCGTAGGCGTTCCAGGGGCTACGCAAGTACGCAGGCAAAACTATGCCATGCCGTGCTTGCGCTGGTTTGTTGAGCCACACTGGGGCGGATGTTTTGTCAGCTCTGCAGGGGCAGGCCGAGAGGTGGTTGACACCATGCCAGCTTAAGCCAGGAATGGTGGTTTGCGACAATCGCACCAACCTCCTCTCCGCCCTCCGACAGGGACAACTGACCCATGTGCCCTGTGTAGCTCACGTCCTTAACCTGGTGGTGCAGCGGTTTTTGGGCAGGTACCCCGGCTTACAGGATGTCCTGAAGCAGGCCAGGAAAGTCTGTGTGCATTTCCGCCGATCATTTAATGCCTGTGCTCAGCTGGCTGAGTTCCAAAAGGAGTTGAACCTGCCAAAGAACCGCCTTATATGTGACATGCCCACCCGGTGGAACTCAACGTTGGCCATGCTGCAGCGGCTGCACACGCAGCAGAGGGCCATCAATGAGTACCTGTGCGACTATGGCACCAGGACAGGGTCAGGGGAGCTCGGTTTTTTCTCACCACGCCAGTGGGGCATGATCAGGGATGCATGCACTGTCCTGTCACCGTTTGAGGAGGCCACAAGGATGGTGAGCAGTGACAGTGCATGCATCAGTGACACTGTACCTCTTGTCCACCTCTTGGAGCATACGCTGCGTGGAATAATGGACAGGGCACTTGAGGCAGAACAGAGGCAGGAAGAGGAGGACTTCCTTGCCTCTCAAGGCCCCCTTTATCCAGACAGTGTTCCTGCTGTGCCACCCATCACACAGGAAGAGGATGAGGAGGAGGAAGAGGAGGAGGAGGATGATTGTGTCAGCATGGAGGTGGAGGCTGGTACTCAGCATCAGCAGCAGCAGCAGTCTTGTAGGGATGATTTACAGTCCCAAGAAACCCGTGGACTTGTACGTGGCTGGGAGGAGGTAGCTGCGGATCATGTTGTCCTTAGTGACCCAGAGGACTCCGGACCGAATGCCTCAGCTAACCTACGCTGCATGGCCTCCCTGATCCTGCAAAGCCTGCGGAAGGATCCTCGTATTCTTCGGATCAAGGAGAGGGACCATTACTGGCTGGCCACTCTCCTTGATCCACGGTACAAGGGTAAGGTTGCCGACCTTATCTTGCCATCGCAGAGGGAGCAGAGGATGAGACATCTCCGGGAGGCCTTGCAGAAAGGTCTGTGCAACGCGTTCCCAGAAACTGGGAGGTTACAAACTCCTGGTCCTGGACAACGTGTTGCTGAGGCATCGGTCAGAAGGAGCGGTGGAGAAGGTGGCCGTCTGATGCTTTCAGACAATTTTTTAGTCCGCAGCCCCAAGGTATGATCGGTTCAACTGGGTCTTGAGGATGGATCACTGGCCAGAGCTTGCACAGTATGCAATTGAGCTACTGGCCTGTCCTGCATCCAGCGTTCTTTCGGAACGCACCTTCAGTGCTGCTGGTGGCTTTGTTACCGATCACAGGGTGCGCCTGTCCACCGAATCAGTTGATCGACTGACCTTCATCAAGATGAATCAGCCTTGGATCACCCACAGCTACCAAGCACCTGAAGCTGATGTAACCGAATAATTTTTTTGGAAATATCACATCCCTTCAAGACTGCCTATGCTGATGCTGAGTGACTGTCCTGTTATGTTGATTGTCTATCCTCTTCCTCCTCCGCTGATATGTTGGAAGAACATTTCTGGTTCTGGGTGATGCCATCAGCCCAATTTTTCTGCCCCTGTTTAACAGGGGCGTTTAATTACAATTTTTGATGCAATGTTTTGCAGCAGGGCTAATTCCTGCAATAAAAAAAGAGTATATGGGAGAGGTTGCAGTGTCGTGGCACCAGCACCAGTGCCTAAGGCCCAATTTTTCTGCCCCTGTTTAACAGGGGCGTTTAATTACAATTTTTGATGCAATGCTTTTCAGCAGGGCTAATTACTGCAATAAAAATAGAGTATATGGGAGAGGTTGCAGTGTCGTGGCACCAGCACCAGTGCCTAAGGCCCAATTTTTTTGCCCCTGTTTAACAGGGACATGTAATTACAATTCTTGATATAATATTTCACAGGAGGGCCCGTTCCTGTGCCCACTCAGAGTAACTGTGAGGACTTATAGTGTTGTGGCACCAGCACCACAACCACCAAAGGTCAATTTTTCTACCACTGTTCAACAATGGCATGTAATTACAATTCTTGATATAATCGTTCACAGCAGGGAGCTCCAGCGCCCACCAAGAGTCACTTTGAGGGCTTACAATGTTGTGGCAAAACCAACACGCCATTTCTGCAGAGCATATAGGGCAGGCCCCTACTTTCAAACATCCAACTTACAAACATCTCCTACTTGCAAACGGAAGGAGACAACAGCAAGTGAGATGAAAAAAGATGTACGACAAAACAAATTATACAGGGGTGATAACCCTTCCCTATGTTTTCCAAAAAGCTTAAAAATAGTTTTTTTGACTAGAGCTACACTTTAAAAATTTACCAGTTGAAAATTACAAACAGATTCAACTTAACACAACAAACCTACACAGTCCCTGTCTTGTTTGTACCGCCTGTATACTGCTGTTCTGAGTATATAGGGCCTGGGGGCCACACGCATTTCCTTTTTTTAATATGGGTACTGGGTTCCCCTTAATATGCGTACAAGACCCAAAGGGGTTGGTAATGGGCAGGGAGGGCTACCCATGCCATTTTTCTCAATGGTTTTCAACCATATTGCAGGAACCAGATATAACATTAAAACCGCAAGCAGTTTTAAATTATGTTATTTCCGTTGAATGTCATTTTGTGCAGGGACTGTTCTAAACACGGGAAACACGTGGCACTTCACAGGCATACTACAGACACCCCCCAGGCACCATATTTAAAGGAATATTTCACTTTTTTTTCACTTTAATCGTCATTAAAATCAGTGCTCCCTCCAAAACGGCCATTTTTTAAAACATTTTAGGCATTGACCCATGTCCCCTGGGGCAGGAGCCAGGTCCCCAAACCCTTTTTAGGACAGTATCTTGCATATTAGCCGTTAAAATTAGCACTTTTCATTTTGAACGTTCGAGTCCCATAGACTTCAATGGGGTTCTAAAGTTCGTACGATTTTGGGGTCCGTTCGAAAGTTCTGGTGCGAACCGAACCGGGGGGTGTTCGGCTCATCCCTAACTCTGGGTGTTTTTTACTAAAGGCACATCCACTATGCACTACAAGTGCACTGCAAAAGTACACCTGAAACTGCACTTGGAGTACAAAGTGGAGTTGCCTTTAGTAAAGTACACTCCTTCTCAGCACAAACTCAAATTTGACTACAAATACATTTTATGCGCAATGAAAAAGGAAGCCACACATTGTTGAGAATTCAACTTTTTAATACAAGCACATTCACATGTGCGTTTAGAAAAGGTTTTTACACCAAACCAAGAGATTTTGTGTATCCAAAACAGAGTTTAATCAGATTTTTTTTCCTTGTTGTTTTTGTGTAAACAGGCATGTATCAAACCATAAAATACAGAACACAGGAACTTAAAAAGTTCAACTTGGAAAAGTGAAGACAATATCAGACATGAGTATGTACAAACTGGGCTGATATTGCCTTCATCACATGGGGTGTCACCCCTAAAAAAAACAAATTTGGAAGATGCACACAGTGTGTCAACATGTGCTATATCCCATCATGGGGGATCAATGTACATGCTTTGGGGCTGCAACCCCTTCATCTCAGACACTTTCCACAAAACATGTACATTGATCCCCCATGATGGGAGATAGCGCATGTTTACACACTCTGTGCATCTTCCAAATTTTTAATTCCGCTAAATACAACATTTTAAAAAACAAAAAACAAAAAAAAAACCCTATCTAGTTTTTGTTGTTTCACACTCTCCCCAAAACATCAATGATGTTCTTCATTTTATTTTTAACATCATTGATGTTTTGTTGGACAATTTCCAAATCCCGATTGCACCCCATTATCTCCCCGATCAAGATCTGGGCACTTTCACTGGTAAAACAGGAATCTTCTTCCACATCACCTACAAAACAAAGCAAACAAACACACCATGTAATCCAAATATGGTGATATACATTGATGAGCTTACCGGAAGCTGTGTTCTCCGACACTCACCTGTTGTGGTGACAATTTGTCCAACATCCACGATCTCTCCTTCCTCCTCCTCCTCCTCCTGCTCCTGCTCCTCTGTTTCTGCTTTTGGAAGTTGCCCTTCTTTGGGAGGGGTGTGGTCCCTGGTGTCCTCATACTTGCCAAGTCTTCTCTCCCCTATGAGAATGTAAACAAAGATTAATTAGCACACAGAGGGCCGAAATAGGAATCAGAAACATTGCTTGGAAGTGTTGTACAATTGTGTTTTTAGGCCGAGTTACAAGGTGAGAACATTATTGGGGACCTTGAAAGTGGCCATTTTAAAATGCACAACATGAAATCAAAGCACATGGAGCAGTATGCAAGCAAGAATAATCATATGAACACACAACTACTTACTTTTTTTAAGAACACGCTTGATCCTTAGGTACTGCTCGTGCTCCCTCAGATTCAGGTCTGACCAGCGTTTTCTCAGTTGATCCTTGGATCGCTGTACCCCAAAATTCTTCAGAAGACTCTTCACAACTTTATTCATGATCTTGGCCTTTCTGATATTTGGGTTTGGGTAAGGTCCATACTTCCCATCATAGTCGGTCCTGTTCAATATGTCGACCATCTCCAACATCTCTCCAAAAGACATATTTGAGGCCTTAAATCTTGTCTTCCTGGATCGGGACGTTTCAGGCTCCGGGCTTTCCCTCCTCCTCGTTAGTGGAACTATTATTAGCGCGCACCTGCGTTCTCTCCGCCATGTGCTCTCCCCACTGCGTGGGAAGTGAAGGGGCGAGGAATAGTCTGGAAAGAACGTCAGGGGCGGGCGGAGTTTCACGCATGCGCACTGTATATAAAACGCAACATGCGTGTATCGTCCGTACGATCTGGGAGGAGAGTGAGGCGTGGACGCGACGATCGTGCAAACGAAGGTAAACGAAGGTTTACTTGGTGCTTCACTAGACTAGACTGCTTCTATCTAGGCCGATGTTGGGACAAGATTAGGAGGGTTTTTAATTGCATTATTAGTATTTGAGGGTTTGTCTTGTGTTGTGTCTTGCAGACAATATGGATCCTTTCACAAATGAAAACTTTATGGGGCTATTCATAGAACTGTACATGGAGATGCCCTGCCTGTGGCAGTTCCACAACAAGTTTTACACTGACAGAACAAAGAGGAACGCAGCACTGGAGAAACTGCTTGCTTTGTTGCGGATCATGGTCCCCACGGCAGACATGGACTATCTGAATGGGAAAATTGGGAACATGAAGCTGACATATCTCAGGGAGAAAAAAAAGCACCTGGAGTCCTTGAGAGCAGGAGATCCAGATGCTGTTTATTACCCAGGATGGTTCACTTTGACAGGCTGCATTTTATGGTAGACCAAGGGGTACCTAGGCCACCACTCTCCAGGCTTCCTTCAAGGCATCCTTCACCCCCAGCTGAGGCTTCTGATGTCCAACCTGGGCCTTCCAGGCAGCAACATGTGGTGGGGCCCAGCTTGAGACAGGTATTGCATTGTTGAACATATCTCTTGTGTTACATTTAATGATGTTAAATAGATGTTCTTATTGATCAGTAAGTTGTGATTTCTCAAAGTGGTTTACATCTCAATAGACAGTAGTGACCAAAAATGATTGGGACGGGAAAGAAAAATGCTGGGCTCAGAATGATAGTCTGTTCTATTTGGTAACATTCAATTTGCAAATGCCAGGAGCACAAAATGGTGTGATTGATGATCAAAAAACTAAAACTATGTCCCCTTTTCATACACAGGATGACCTCAGTCGGGGGGAGGCTGTGTCAAGTGGCAGCCAGGAGGTTGACCAACGCCCTCCTCCTCCTGCCCCAGCTACAGGAGCCCAGCCACAGCCTCGAAGGATGCCTGGTGGGAAGTGCAGAAGGAAGACGAGAGAGTGATGGCCTGGGTTGAGTCTGGTCTGCCAGAAGATGCAGCCTCTTGAAGATCCACATCCTGGGGACAGAAATGGCATCTGAATTTCCTGCTCTCTAGGACTTCGGGACCAGACTTAGCTCCCTGAGATATCTACTCCTCAGGCCACCAATTTTTTCAATTAGAATTTATTCATATCTGCCCTGGGGGCCAAAGGCTGCATCAAAGTTAAGACGTTTCTCCAGTGCTGCGTTCCTATTTTTAGTTTCTAGCGACCAAAATAAAGGTTTTTTTTGTTTGATGAAATACTTGTGTAATGTGTTTTCCTTCCAAAAGTACAGTTTATATGTGAGCAGGTAGGTACATTTCAAAAATACAAAGTGAAATGAATAACAAGGGGTACCAACACTAAACAACCTCCTGTTGATTAAAAAAGAAAAACAAAATATCAAAAATAGAATAATGTTGTTGTTGTAAGTTTACACACAAAAAAAACACAAAAAAAAGGAGAAATTAGCAAAGTGTCTTTAAAGGAGATTTTTAGGGAATCCCCCCCCCAAAAAAACATCCAAAAAAGAAAAAAAGAAATCAAAAATTGTGTAGATGTGACGCAAACTAAAATTGTATTGCTGAAATGGTTAAAAAAGAGTAATGAAATCCGTTCGGGAGAAGTGTGTGTGACTATGAGCATCAAAAGAAGTTCGTTCTTGCAGCATTGTAAAGAACAAGAGAATGCGCTTGATGAAAGAATTTTTAACATTGTAGCGTGACGAATGTGCTATATCGCTTACGAGCAGTAGTTTTACCTGACGGAGCACTTCCGTGTCGGAATTTGAATGTGAGCATGTGTGGCACCTTATCCGTCGGAGTAGGCTACACATGATCGGAGTATGTCCGACCGGCCCAGTTGGTCGGGAAATAATGCCAACATGTTGGAAAATTGGGTCCGAAGGATATTCGGACAGAATCAGTCCGATGCATACCACACACAGTCGGATTATCTGACAACACGGTCCGATAGGACACATTCCGACGGATTCTCCGACCGTGTGTACAGGGGCTTACAATTTTAGTTTCCTTGTTGCATAAGCCTATCCCTTCCTTCATCAAGACCCAAAGGAAGCTGGTGGGATTTCTAGTGGCCAAGCAAATTTTTTTTTCAAGCAAAGAACATGTTCAGATGCAGAAAATACCTGTTGATTGTGCTAGAAATGCAGTGTCCTTCCCTTCTTGTGAGCTGCATAGAAGAATATTTTCCTTCCTAACTATCTGTTGTAAACTACTAATTGCTGCACCCCCATATAAAGAAGAAGAAGAGAGACAAATATGTTTGTAGTATATATCAAGAGAGCATTCTAGGGTGACAATTATGGCTCTCTCCATATATACAGAGGAGCAGTGATATAGCCACCCAGCGACAAAGGGGTTTATTTACTAAAGGCAATTCCACTTTGCACTAAAAGATCACTGCAAGTGCACTTGAAAGTACAGTACCGTTGCAGTAGATCTGAGGGGGACATGCTAGGAAAATTAAAAAAAAACAGCATTTTTGCTTGTACATGATTGGATGATAAAATCAGCAGAGCTTCCCCTGATTTCAGATCTTCCCCTCAGAGCTACAGCAACTGCACTTCCAAGTGCACTTGCACTGCACTTGTAGTTCAAAGTGGATTTGCCTTTAGTAAATTAACCCCAAAGTGTGTTATTTGCAAGATAACCATGCAATAATAAAGAAAAAAAGAAACTTGAAAAAAGAAAACAAATGTAGCCACCACACATTGGATTAGTAATCTGCAATATATTACATTTTTGTTTTGTGTTTAAATACACTTTAACCACTTGTAGCAAGTATAATGTAGTTATAGTTTGGCAAGGGGGCACTGCTAGGTACGTAACCCGACACTTCCGGGTCTGCCGGCTGGCAGGCTTCTGGCTACCTACAAGCTGCTGGCTATCTGCTACTGCTGTGATTAGACACAACGGGAGCTAATCTGCGCATACCATGGACTTGATGTCCTCCAGCACCTGCTGATCATTAGGCAGAGAGACAGAAAGGCAATCTGCCTATGTAAACAAGGCAGATTGCCGTTCTGTCAGTACAGAAGGCATGGATACTGTGTTCCTGTAAAGCAGGAGCATGAATCCATGCCTTTCCTAGTAAAAAACACATTGCATGTGATGTGCACAGGAATCGCACAGTATTCCTGTGCACATCACATGTGATGTCTGTGCGGTACGAGTTCAGCCATACATTTTGTATGGCTGAAATCGCATCCCTACCAAACTGGTGCAGGACGCCCCCCCCGCACTTGAATCGCATCGCACGGGGGGGAACACATTTTGCACCATTTTGCAATCTGCTTTCGGAGTCATTAAGATAACAATGACACTCGTACCAGATCAAGTGAAATCTTGTATATTTCCCACATCACAATAGTGTGAACCAGGGCTTGAGTTGATCTGAAGGCAGGCTTATCCTACTCTTTATTACATCCTTTAAAATAAAGGATACTGCTAAAACTCTGCCTTGAGAAAGAATGAGGCCGCGTACACACGCGGGGACTGTTCGCCCAACTTTGTCCGTCAAACAGTTTCGGCAAACAGTCCGCTCAAAATTAGCATGGACGGACATGGCCACACACGACGGACGAACAGTTTGCTGAAACCGTGCGCGATGACGTGAACGGCACGTACGACGGGACGAAAAATACGACGTCCTATACACTGCATTATAACTTTCGGCGTGTAAATCCTTTCTGAGCATGCGCGGAACTTAGTTTGACGAACAAGCCTACACACGAGCGGACTGTTCGCTGAAACAAGGTTTCAGCGGACAGTTTTTCGGAAATTCCGAAAAACCTTGTTCGTCAAACTGTCCGCTGAAACTGTCCGCTGAAAGCCCACACACGAGCGGACTGTCCGCCCAAACACTGTTCAGCGGACAAAGTTGGGCGAACAGTCCGCCCGTGTGTACGCGGCCTCATACCCTTTAGTGCAAACTCTTTAAGCAGACTACACACTGGGGGAAATGTATTACTGGAGCACACAGAATGGGCATAGTAACCAATTAGCTTTTAACTTCAGCTTGTTCAATTAGGCTTTGAAAATAAGCCCTCCTTCACACTGATCACGGCTTTGAAATTGTGCAAGTTCCTCTGAACTCACACGATTTCAAAGCCGTATTTCAGTCTGACTTTGGGGGCGACTTGAAAGACATTCACACACAGCTGTCTATTGAAATTACTCCCTAAGTCACCAAAATCACTTTTATAAATCGGTGTGGTGCTGCAAAGTTGGCGTTGCACTGATTGGGACGCTCCTATTGCTACAATAGGCTCAGATTTGAAATGCGATTTGACCTGTCAAATTGTGCCAATGTGAATGGAGGCTGAAGCCTGGAAGCTGATTGGTTATTACGCACAGCTGTACAAGATTTTGCATGCACCAGTTTTAATAAATCCCCCTAAAGGTTAGCACACTCCCAGTCATACAGACCATGAAAAAGGAATGTGCAAAATAAATGGCCACTTAAACCCGCTGTTTTTATACTCGTGTCTGAACATATCTATAGCAATAACTTAGAGGTCGGATGTAACATTTTGTCAAGATAGCAAAAGTCCCACTCCAGTTATATATTAGCTTAGGATAGCGTTGGGAGAAGTAAGAATCTTCTTCTGTTTTTTTTTTTTTGTTTTTTTGCTGTCTATTTTTATATTTAGGATATTTCACTTCTTGGTTTTAGTGCTAGATGCTAAAACTTTTGTAAATTGGCAAAATTATCATAGTTAACTTTAAACTGAGCAAACAATAACATGAAACAATATGTTTTCTGTTCCTCTGAGATTGGTCAGCTGGGGATGTTGGAGGATGCCTAATGTCACCCAAACACATGGGGTTCATCGATGAAACTGCATATCAATGGGTATCTTTTGTGAGTGGTATTACGTATTAGTGGCTCCTTCAACAATGATAGGGATGTAAATTAAAAGTCAGCAAGTATCTCCAAACTAAAATAAGTAATACCTAATCCCCTGTAGATGTCTATGGGGGAGGTCATAAAGGTATTACATTGTTTCCATACAAACGATGAACAGATGGGGTTATAACAGTATGTCTCATACCAATAGCTTAGAAGTAGCATTGTTCCTTATCAAGTTAATTAAATTGGATTTTATCATTCTTCCAAAACAAAACTATCTTCAAAAGGCCACATTGAATTCATGTAAAACTGTTATCAAGCAGAAAAATGGCCAAAATTGTACAATTACTGATTAAATCAAAATCGAATTATAATCTATTTAATGCTAAAAAAACATTAAGCAAAAGGATTATATTCCCTTGCTTCACAATACGTGTAAGCTTTGATAAAATGTTGGGGGTTTTTTTTCATTTCTATCCCAAGTTAACATGAATCAATTGTAGGCACTTTTTGAATATTCCAGCATATGCACAGCATATGCACAGCATAACTTTTACATTTGGCAACTTGGAATTCTGTACATTGAGTATGACAACCGCAGCCAAATGAAACAAAATGTTCTGCCTATATTATTGCATATGGTTCCATGAACATATGGCACCAGATGCAAATACTAAGCCCACCACTGTACAGTGGCTTATGTCGTTTGCCTTATATGAGAAGAGATATAATACCACAAAAGACCCAATACTTGCCGTTTTGTAGAAGACCATTGCTGCACACACTGCATACTTTCCAATGTTGTAATTTGCAAATGAGGGCTTCTGAAGACTCATCCCTTCAAATTTTAGTTTCTATAAAATATATTTTCTAAAACAAAAACAACCTATTACATGTTTTACAATAAAACATTAATTTTCCTACAATTTTTCTATGATTAAGGAAAACTTGAGTGATTGCATAGCCAATTTTGTATCCTCTCTACAGCAAACTCAAACTTTAAAGATCACATGCAAAATATGTATGCAACATTGCTATAAAAATAAAGCATTTGCCCCCATGGGTTCTCTATATCAGTTTAAGAATGAGACAATTCAGACCACAGATACAAAAGCAGCCTTATATAACAAGCATACACCACATCCCAAATAGGGCATTCGACGTAAGACGTACCTCAAAGAAGAATATGAGTATAACATACAGCATACTGATATAAACATGTACCGTATTTATCGGCGTATAACACTCACTTTTTCCCCTTAAAATCAGGGGAAAATCGCGGGTGCATGTTATACGCCGATCCACCGCGATTCCCTTGCGATTTTTGGGCTCTGGGTGGCTTTAAGCTGCCTTCGGGCCTTCTCAGCGGTTTTGGGCCGCCTCGGCCATACTCGGAGGCTTTCGGCCGCCTTGGCCATACTCGGAGGCTTTCGGCCGCTCTCGAAAACCGCCAAGAAGGGCCGAAGGCAGCGAAAGGCTTTGTGTACGGCCGAGGCCGCCGAAAGCCTCCGAGTATGGCCGAGGCGGCCGAAAACCGCTGAGAAGGCCAGAAGGCAGCCAAAAGGCTCCGAGTACGGCCGAGGCGGCCGAAAGCCTCCGAGTACGGCCGAGGCGGCCGAAAGGCTCCGAGGCGGTCGAAAACCGGCGAGAAGCGGCGAAAGCGGCCGAAAGCCTCCGAGTACGCAGAGGCGGCCGAAAGCCATTTTTAAAACAAAAGCTGAGGGGACAAGGCTGCAATGACAAGGCTGCAATGACGGACAGGCTGCAGGCTGCAATGATGGACAGGCTGCAGGCTGCAATGTCGGACAGGCTGCAGGCTGCAATGACAAGGCTGTAATGATGGACAGGCTGCAGGCTGCAATTACAAGGCTGCAATGATGGACAGGCTGCAGGCTGCAATGACAAGGCTGCAGTTATGGACAGGCTGCATGACAAGGCTCCAAATGACACTGATAAGGCTGCATTGATGGGCATTTAGATGTAAGTTTTTTTTCCTTAAATTTCCCTCCTAAAAGTTTTTTTCCTTAAAATTCCCTCCTAAACTTAGGGTGCGTGTTATACGCCGATAAATAAGGTAGTTATCATTTAAAAGACACATATTTGTTATTAAAATTCAATACACAGAGATACCCAGCTTGTTATTTTATACAGCACTTAAAATTGATGCGTTTCCTGATCCAAAATTTCTTGCCAGGCTCCACAGTGAGAAAAAAGTTCATCCACTATATCAAATCTGAAAAAGGCGTTATACACTGGACGTCTATCAGCATTTTTGGTAGAGTGCTTTCTTTCTACATCATCTAGTGGTGAGTCAGATTGGTCTTCCATGAAATTTATAATCCTTTAGTGTGTGTACTCTGATTCCACAGTCAATAACTACCTGTGGCTGTTTTTATTTATCTTTTAGGACTACCTCTTGGGCATTCCCTTTTAGGAAAATCATCCATGGTTTGCGTTATATCTCTTGGCACCCATTATCCACTTCAATACAGGGCACTTTTACCCCCTTCCTGCCCAGGCCAATTTTCAGCTTTCAGCACTGTCACACTTTGAATGACAATTGCATGGTCATGCAACACTGTACACAAACTAATGTTTTATCATTTTGTTCACACAAATAGAGCTTTCTTTTGGTGGTATTTAACCTCCCTGGCGGTACGATTATTTCGGATTTTAGGTGCTAAAAGCGGTACCATTATTTTGCATGAAAATTTGGCGTTTTATATTGTAGTCCTGCAATTCTTAGGAATAACTCACTTAAATCTGTCCAAACCAGAGTCTAGCAGACATCCCGGGTATGATAAAGTTTGAAAAATGAAATCATAAATTATAATATAATAAATAATTATAAATAATTGTACCAAATAATAATATAACAATAATAAAAATTATTCAATAATGTAATCACATCAAAAACACAGAAATTTGCTCAGTTGCAGAATTGTCACTGTCATTACTTTTCAGTATTTGATGACGGATCTCTGCACAAATCGCTATCGCTCAATTCTGCGAGTGATTCCAATTTATTATCGCTGTTTTCTAGCTGGTCTAAAACCATTTTTGATGTAAAAGGACAGTTTTGGTTGCTATGGACAATCTCCAGTTTCCAGGCATAAAGAACAGTTTTTATTATATAAAACTGCATGCAGGGCACTGGACAGACCACTAGGGACAACGGGGATGTGAAATATTTACATACAGCAATGTAATCTGTAAGATTACATTATACTGTATGTATACTGTGTGTTTCACTTTTTGAATTTGGCACCGATCTCTGTCCCCGTGCGTCGCAACGCTCGCAGGGCACGGAGATCGGCGATGTGATGCATCGAGCGAGACACGGCTCACTCGTACAGCCGGGAGACAACGCTGGATCCGAGGCAGAAGGTAAGTAAACCTCCTCCTGGATCCAGCGATGCAGTCCCGAGTCTGGCTCGGGGATACCGCTTTTGGTATGAAAATTCCACCCCGAGCCAGACTCGGGAATACCGCCAGGGGGGTTAATCAGCAACGGGTTTTTTTATTTTTTGCAAAATTTATTTAAAAATCTGAAAATGTTGAAAAAAACTTGGTTTTCTTAATTTCTACTATAAAATGTTGCAAATAAATAATTGTTCTTCATAAATTTAGGCCAAGATGTATTATGCTAAATTCTTTTGGTGAAAATAACCCAAATCAGTGTATACTATTTAGTCTGTGGTATATATATGAAAATTGATCAGTCCTGATGTACTGACGGCCTATCTCATTTCTTGAGGCCTTAAAATGCCAGGACAGTACGAATACCCCCAAATAACCCCTTTTTGGAAAGTAGACAATCCAAGGTATTTATTAAGAGGCATGGCAGGTTTTCGAAGTTGTGTCAGGATTTTGAAGTTGTCATTTTTTGTTTTATATATATATATATACATACATACACACACACACACACACACACACTGAAATACAGTTAACCCTTATTTCTGATGTTTATATAAAACTGAAAGGCTATGTTTTAAAAGTGTGCTTCAACCCTTAGAGCCGGTTCACACAGGGGCGACTCAGATCTGACTTCAGGTCGCCCCTAGTCGCCTCAGGTCGGACAACATGTAAAAATCAATGTAAGTGAATGAGAGCCGTCTTAATGCACACTACTGAAGTTGCTCCGACTTCAGAAAAGGTTCCTGTACTACTTCAATCCGACTTGTAGGCAACTGGTACCCATTGATTTCAATGGAGGTCGCCTCCAAGTCGGATCTCCGTCTATACGGAGGCGACTCTGACAGAATTATCAGCTCTCAAGAGGGAACTCCATGCCAAATAAAAAAAAAATGGCACGGGTTCCCCCTCCGAGAGCATACCAGGCCCTTAGGTCTGGTATGAATTCTAAGGGGAACTCACCCTACGCCGAAAAAACGGCGTGGGGGTCCCCCCCAGATCAATAACAGACCCTTATCCGAGCACGCTACCCGGCCGGCCAGGAAAGGGGGTGGGGACGAGCGAGCGTCCCTCCCCCTCCTGAGCCGTACCAGGCCACGCGGCCCCCCCACTCTAAAGCACCTTGTCCCCATGTTGATGAGGACAAGGGCCCCCCCCGACAACCCTGGCCGTTGGTTGTTGGGATCTGCGGGCAGGGGGCTTATCGGAATCCGGGAGCCCCCTTTAATAAGGGGGCCCCCAGATCCCGGCCCCCCACCCTATGTGAATGAGTATGGGGTACAATGTACCCCTACCCATTCACCTGTGAAAAAAATGTACAAAAGAAGAACTGAAGAGGGGGACAAGACCCCCGAAGAGGGGGACAAGAACCCCGAAGTCAGAAGAAGAGGGCGGCGGCGAAGAAGAAAGCCGGGCTCCTCCGCTAGTAAAAGGACTAGCAAAAGATAGCGGAGGAGTCCGGCGAGAAGACCCCCGAAGACGGAAGACCCCCGGAGCTGTGCAATAAACTATTTTAACCCTTGTGTGTTGTGTTTTTTTTGTACATTTTTTTTCACAGGTGAATGGGTAGGGGTACATTGTACCCCATACTCATTCACATAGGGTGGGGGGCCGGGATCTGGGGGCCCCTTATTAAAGGGGGCTCCCGAATTCCGATAAGCCCCCCGCCCACAGACCCCGACAACCAACGGCCAGGGTTGTCGGGAAGAGGCCCTTGTCCTCATCAACATGGGGACAAGGTGCTTTGGGGGTGGGGGGGCCGCGCGCTCCCCCTTCCCCAAGGCACCCCCCCATGTTGAGGGCACACAGCCTGGTACGGCTCAGTAGGGGGGGACGCTCGCTCATCCTCACCTCCTTTCCTGGCCGACCGGGTAGCGTGCTCGGATAAGGGTCTGGTATGGATCTGGGGGGACCCCCACGCCGGGTTCCCCTTAGAATCCATACCAGACCTAAGTGCCTGGTATGCTCTCGGAGGGGGAACCCATGCCATTTTTTTTTTTATTTGGCGTGGAGTTCCCCCTTCAGAGCTCATTCTCTGATTGGCCACGGCAAAAGTCGCCTGGCCTGGGGCGTGTTCAAGTCGTGTCCAAGTTGCCTCCAAAAGTCGTGTTTAAAGTCATGTCGCCCCTGTGTGAACCAGCTCTTACCCTATTGCAGAGAGGTTGTAGGTAAAAGGTCCCCTATTGGGTAGGTTGTATGACTGGTTTTGAGGTTCCATGGCTGTAGCCTAAGCTTAAAGGGTATCACCCCTCTGTGTGAGTAGCCTATGTGCCTGGAGACCATGTGAGCCAAACTTATTTTCTGCTACAGCTGTCACTGGTCAACAGAAACACACACCTGAATCCTGTGGTTAGTAGCTGCTGCACTTTGAAATAGTTTTGTATGATTCTTGGGGATGCAGAAACCCAGTTTGTGAATGCTGTTATTTTTGGTATTTCACCTCCTTAGTCCTTTCTGTCCTATTTATTCAAGTAACTTATTTCCTTCAAGGTCAAGTAAGCACGACATGCGCAATATGTCCTGGGGATTAGGAATGTTCTAAGGGTAAGTCCCACCTGTATTTAAAACCCAGAGGCTTGAGAAGGGTTGGACACATTCCCAAGTGCATATACCAGGGCTGCGTTTCACCTCTGCTCTGCCTTGTTTAGCTATCCCTCTGGTGCTAACATTTAATATAAGCAGACTTATTCGATACTGTGATTCACAAATTGTAAGATATTGTGCAAAATGCAGTAACCTATGGCAACCAATAAAATTTAACCTTTTTCCTAATTTTCACTCAATCTTTTCCACTGGGTAACCGTCTTAAAAAAGCCCTTAAGACTCATGGCAAATTATTCAGCAAGAGATGAAAATTCTGTGCTGCTGTCTTTCACACGCTGGCTGATCCAGGACAGCTGCAAGCCCAGCTCCAATCTGCTGTAGGCGGCTGTCTTTTCTCTTTTGAAATTGTTCAGGCTTTCTGTACTATTGTAATGCATTAACAAAGTCAATCTGCCCTGTCAGACCTCCTCAGCAGTCCTGAGAGGAGAGAATGAAATCACTTCTATTGACCTGCTGACATATTTATGTGATCACTCTTTTTGCTGAGCACACTAGTTATCACTTTCGATCTCAGGACTGTGTTTATTCAGCAGCAAAGTAAATCACATCTGTGCTTATGTGCAACATTAATCAGCGAGAGTAAGCCGCAAATAAAGGCTGCCAAACATATATAATTGTTCCATGTGTAGGGAAAACTCATTTGAAGTCAGACAGGACTGTTTGGCTCTTCACTGAGATAATGGGTTCCTTATTATAATTGTCCATTTCTCACTGATGGTCTAAGTTGTCAGATAGATACACATTTAACAACTATATCTTTCTCTAAATTACAGACATTTTAACACTACAGATAATTTAAATATAGAAAAACCGGAGTAGCGATATGACAAAAAGGTGCCAAGAAAACATGTATGGATATTTTGCATCTTGGGCCTTCTGCCTGAATCTTTTGTAGTTTAATTTTTTTTTGTATTTATATACAAAAGAAAAGCTTGTCTTGCTTGATGTTTCTAATTAACCTTGAAAAAAACATTAAATGGAAACTATAATGGTTTTATGTCTATTTATTATTTTATTTTTTATTTTTTTAGCATTTTTGTATATTGTTGTAATATTATATATCATTAATATATAAGAGAACAAAAGGTGTCCCCAGCACACTTTCAACCTAGTCAGCAAACCCCAACTAATGTGTTAAAAACAGAGGTTTTATTAGCATACATTTGCAGATATATACAGTGGAAGCTACTGTATCTCTCTCTCTATTTATATATACAGTATATATATATATAAAACATCACTACATACACTGCAGAACACTACCGTATGTCAAAATGTTGACAAAATGTCACTGTGAAGACTCTCACTTTCCCCTCTACTAAATTATTATCACATACACCTATATTTCCCATAACTCCCTGGGTTTCTGGACACACCCAAGAAGTAAAAATTTCACAGCTTTTTTTACTCAGCAAATCAGACTTGATAAGTCAGAGATAGCCGGGCAAGTGAGCTACAACCAGGTGAGTAGACCTCCATAGTCAAAACCAACATGCAGGCAGCAGGGTTAAAATAGCTCACAACTTCTCCACAAGACCTAGCTACTGTAGGGAGCCCCTCCTGAATTACTACTAGAGTATTCAAGTTTCCTTGGGTTGACGCTTTGTCTTTGGAACCTTATAGTTGTTTACCTGTGTTACCAGAGCTACCCAGGACTCCACTGTGGGGGATGCTATCTATGAGGATAATCACAAGTACTGCTTTACTGTTCAAAGGGGGCTCCCGTTAAGTTCTGTAAAACTAAAGATAGGTCCCACCTGGGAAAGGGCGGACCTTGGACTGTTCTCTGTCTAGTCAGAGCCCTAAAGAATTTGACTACTCACAGGTTGGAAGCCAAATTTTTTTCTAAATAAACACTGAGTGCTGACACCTGACCTTTGAGGGTACTTATGGATAAGCCCCACACTGCAGAAATTCCAACACTGCTGTGGGGCTCTGCACCAAAAATGAGCTTCCTACCCACCATTCATTGAAACGTAGCCAGACCTTCTTATGAATCCGGCGTGTTTACTTTTTCCTGCTGTTGAGGAGGGTGGAAATGAATCTCTCTGAAAATCCCTTCGCTTTTCATATACCCTCCTCAGTAGCCAGGCCGCTAACTTCCACTGGTGTACTTGTGGACAGAGGACTGGGCCTTGTGAGAGGAGATCCTCCCGAGGGGGCAAGAATAAGGGGGTTCTACTGCCAGTTGTTTGAGTATTGAGAACCATGCCCTCTTGGGCCAATGTGGTGCAACCAGAATCAGAGACATGTTCTCCATTTGAAACTTCCTCATAACTGCCGGAAACAACACCAGAGGTGGGAAGGCATAGCATGTCCTGAAAAGCCAGTTCTGGGTCAATGCGTCCACCCCTAAAGCTCCCTTTCCTCCTTTTAGGGAGAAAAAACAGGGGGTTTTCGTGTTGCTTTTTGACGCAAAAAGGTCCACTTCCGGAGGTCTCCATCTCTTTGATATGAGATTGAAGATCTCTTTGCTGAGGACCCAGTCGCCTTCCCTCAGCTTTTTTCAGCTGAGAAAGTCTGCTATCATGTTCTTCTCTCCTCTCAGGAGTCTGTTGCTAAGGCCAACAGGACTCTGCTTCTCGTGCCGCCCTGCTTGTTTACGTAGACCACGGCTGACGAGTTGTCTGACCGCACCTGAATGTGGTGGCCCTGGAGTTCTTTTTTGAAAAACCTGAGGGCTAGCCTGACTGCGCTCAGCTCTTTCCAATTGAACGACCCACTTAGCCCGTCATCTTCCCAGGTGCCCTGTGCCCAGTCCTTGCCGCTTGCATCTGTGGTTACCACCCGAGAAACTAGGATGAGCCACAGACATCCTTGTGACAGGTTTGCCACCTTCCCCCACCACCAGAGGAATCTCTTTACTTGATGTGGAACGTGCACTAAGGTGTCTAGATCCTCCTGACTGTGGTCCCACACCCTTAGAACAAAGGTCTGTAGAGGGTGAAAGTGTAGTCCTGCCCATTGTACTGCTGGGAGGGTAGATGTTAGCAGACCCAAAGATGACATCAGAAATCTTATGGAGACCTGTTGGTTGCTCTGGAGAGAGGCTACAGCTCTGTCCAGTTTTAGTACCTTCTCTGACGGTAGAAAAATTCTCAACACTGTTGAGTCCAACAGGTTTCCTAGATATGTGATGCATTGTGAGGGAATCAGGCTGGACTTCTCCAAGTTCAGCAGCCACCCCAGGTCTGTAAGGACCCTTTTTGTTAGCTTGAGATCTTTGGCTAACTGTATTGGGGACGCTGTAAATAGGAGCAGGTCGTCCAGGTAGGCTATTATTGATATTCCCTGGAGTCAGAGAAAGGCTATGGCCTCTGCAAAGACTTTGGTAAAAATGCGAGGTGAAGAGGATAGCCCGAATGGTAGTGCCTGAAATTGTAGGTGTACTGTTTTTCCACCTATGTCTACAGCAAGGCGTATAAACTTCTGCGAGGCCTCTGCTATAGGTACATGTAGATACATGTCCTTTAGATCCAATGATACCATGAAGCAGTTGTGGGGCAGCAGAGCCCTTACTGTAAAGATTCACTCTATACGGAATCTTTTGTATGTCACTGACCTGGTCAGGGGCTTTAAGTTCAGAATTAATCTGAATTTCCCCGTGGGTTTTTTCACTACAAAAATGTGTGAATAAAAACCCTCTCCCTCTTCCGCCTTTGGGACTCTGTGAACAACATTTTGATTTTCTAAATCCCTCAGTGCTCCCAACAGAGCCTTGGCCTTTGCCGTGCACCTGGGTAGATGTGTGACAAGGAATCTCCGTGGAGGCAGTCTTGTGAACTCCAGGAGGTACCCCCTTCTTATCACTCCTAGCATAAACTAATTGGGGGATATTGCCTCCCACTGTGGGAGGAAGGCCCCTAGTCTTCCTCCCATTGTGCTTGGAATGGTTTTTATAGGGCTGCTCAGGAGGGCAGAAAATCGCCCCTCCTCTGCCCTTGCCTTTTTGGGGCCAGCTTTTCTTTTGCCCCTCTGGTTTTGGGGCTTCCCTACGCCTTGGCGGACGAAACCCCTTTTTTGTTTGTACTGGGGGCTTTCGCTTAAGTGGGAAGGATTTCTGTCTGCTGTGCTTTTTAGAACTGTTTCTAAACCTGGGCCAAAGAGGAGGTCTCCCGTCAATGGTATCCCACACAACTTGACCTTGGAGGCGCTATCACCTGGCCAAGTTTTTAGCCAGAGACCTCTCCTGGCAGAGTTGGCCAGGGCCGCTGTTCTGGCCGACATGCGGACTGACTCTGCCGAGGCGTCTGCTATGTATGTGATACCTCGCAGCATTCTAGGAAGGGAAGATAAAATGGTTTCCTTGTCTGTTCCCGCTTCAATATGCTGTTGGATCTGGGATAGCCAGTACTCTAAATTACGAGCCACAACTGTGACTGCCATCTCTGGCTTTAAATTCCCTATAGCTGAGTCCCAAATTTTTTTAAGCAGAGAGTCTATACTCTTGTCCATGACATCTGATAAGGCCCCCCATGTCCTCAAACGTCAGATCCATGTGTCTGGAGACCTGGGAGAAGGCGGCATGCAATTTGGGGCTTTTATTCCAGATGGATGCCGGGTCCTCTGAGAATGGGAAACTTCTCTTTAGGGATATAGAAAAAAATGGCTTCCTTTCAGGATTTTTCCACTCCTTTTTAACTGTTTCAACCAGTACCTCATGTACTGGGAAAACCCTTCTCTTGCCCCCCCCCCCCCCCAAGCCTATGTACATTTGGTCATGAAGGGTCAGGGTTTTTTTGTCTGCCTGGATACCGAGGGTTGTATAAATTGTCCCCGTCCTGGTCATCTCCCTCTGAACCTTCCTGGGAATTGGAAGAGGAACTGTCTTGGTTGTCTCTATTCTGTCCCAGACGGGCCTGCTACCTCCTCTGTCCTACCTGTGGTAGCAGGCTGGACAGAAGCAGAACACTGAGCCCATGACGGGGTTGTGCTCTGGAAATCTGGATTAGTGAGAAGTTGAAACTTTTCAAATAAGGATCTCAATGAAGAAAGGTATACGAGAGCTCCTTGACTGAATCTGCTAGTCCTGACTCTTGTTCAGATTCCCTTTCTTTAACAAGGGAGTCTATGCAGTCCCTACACAAAACCTTTGTCCATGATTCCCCTAGCAAGTCCCTACAGGAGGCACACTTCTTTTTATAGCTATGCGTAGATTTCGACTTTTCTGCAGCTTTCAGAAAAACATGTACCAAAAGAAAAAATGAAGGTAAAAAACATGTCACTTTAGGCTTCAGAATACCCCCCTGGGAGTGCATTAGACCCTCTTTAACATGTGAGAATCTGAGCCTCCCCCCCTCTGACCACCCAGAGGGTCTGCCCCCCCCACTGATAGGAATCATACATGGAGGGGCAATCCTAGAGAGAGAGTACCCTTCCCCAGGGTGCTCTTACCTCAGGAAGCCTGGAGGTAGTGTCCATTGGTTGAGCATCCACTTCCGACATAACTGCAGGTAACTGCTTACTACCGAGTCTCACTCTGCCTGTGTACGTTCCCGACTCGTCTCCAGCTTGTGCCCAGCGACCCAATCCGCTCCGGGACCTGGAAGCTGTGGGTCAAAGGTAAACGTTAGTTCCCCACCAGAAGTTACGCCGCCCGTCGTCTGGCCCGCCTAGTTCCAAAAATGCGGTCTGTACAGTGTACAGTGTCCCCCACAACCTGAAGCTGCGCTCGACTAGGATGGGGTGACAACTACTTGTGGCTATGTACCTCAACCCTCTCCTAGGAAGCCCCTGCTCCCCCTTAAGGAAATTGAAAAAAATGGCCACAGCCTCTCTGACTGACTGGCCTGGCTCCATGCACAGTGTCTCCCCGTCGGAGAAAACACTAATAACTGAGGTCAGGCAGGAGAAGGGAGAATTTATGGGCTGGCACAGTTTTTCCTGAGGAAGAGGAGGAGTCTATTTCTCATAGTGGCTGTCCTAAAAGACAAATAGGGAAAAAATTATGAATAAATAAACAGTCCAGAAAAATCAGTCTCTCAAATGGACCATATGGTCAAATGGCAAACTTCAATATGCAACTGTGGATAAAGTTATCCAATCCCTTCATCAAGTGAATACACCACCACCACATTAGGTTGGACTCTTACCAGAGAATCTGGACCCTTTATTACGAATGGGTCAAACAGACTTGATGAATATATCCCGGTAGGGGTCATCAGCAGGGGATGTACAAAGAAATCACGTCAGGAACAGCTCCAGAGCATTCAACGTACTCCACCCAAAGGACGATCATGTAGTCAGATCCAAATAAAATATAAAACCCTGAATAGTGTAAAACCTCTTAAGGGTTGCTTTTAATATAAAGTATTGCACTTACATTTATCCTTAGTAAAAACAGCATTGCATTGTAAAAAAAGGATCATCCACAAATATAAAATGCGCGATAGCAGTAACATACAGCTCAGCCAGACCGGTTTTGTTGACAAAAAGACTTCTTCTCTCCCACTGTGTCTTTCTATTCAGACTGCAGAGGCTGAGAACCCCCCCATCAAAATACACAGATCAGCGCTGCAGCCATACTTTTGACAATTTAGTGTAGGTCAAGTGTAGGTCAGATGGGGTGATCCATGCAGGAATTTCCAACTCATTTCACAGGGACAAACCCTGCTTCCTCAGGGAGAACTGACATAGAACTCTGTCATAGATATTCAATGTGCATGCAGCTTGGACCAGGAAAACAAAACCGCAGCCATTGTGTGTCAGGGGAGACCAGCCAAATACTTGGATGTATAAAGGGATATATATATATATAGTAAACTTTAAAACTTCTTTAAACGCCTACAAAAGAATACTTAATATTTTGACTTGTATCTCGGTACAGACTTTTGTGATAACCACACAAACAGCAAATTACATGGCTGTGCATTTTCATAAATTGGTAATTTTGAAAGGAAGCAATATTTAACAGAAAATTACACTGGTTGCATATTGAAATGCAAAGGTAATTTTATATTTTAAAATGGCATATGCAGCAATTATTTATGTTATATGTTTTAATAAAAAATGCATTTTTCCTTCAGCTTTTTATGAGCTTTTTCAATAGCAACTACATAATGGAGAAGCCCAAATGTATCTCACACAAGAGAGCAACTGGGTACAAAAATTCTTTAAAGTTACTCACTAAATCACCCATAAATGTAGGCTTACATTCAATCTGAGGATACGTGTAAATTAACAGTAATTAGGCCATGGTCTCAATTCTGTTCACAAAGAAAACAAAAATGAAGGACTACCAAATGAAAAAAAATAAAAATCTCTGGTAGGAAAATCTTTTATTACAGACGAGTTTATTAGTGAACCCCAGAGAATGTTTCATCCTCTTAGGAGAAGTGTTTCCCACAAATAACTTCACATAGATTAGTCTGTTTTGTTTTGACTGATTAGCTACACAAATAGTGTGCTTTGCATCTCAAAAATAAATCCTTGAAGAGGGAAAAAAAAAACAATTTAAATTTCATATGCTTTAGAGTGCTATTTTAATTCAATTAATATGAAAAGCATAGGTTAATTGCCTTCCCTGTTAATGGGTGAGTATTATGCATGCAGACATAGTTTATTTATAGAGTCTGTGTTTGATGTACACAATCAATTCCAAAAAGGGATAACAAAGACGTGGTTGTCCCTGCGCAGAATAATAATTGGGGATTCTGGTGATTTTAAGTTTTATTTACTAAATACTTTTAGAAACTTATGATTTTAATGGCTGTGATATTATTTGAAATAATTCTGTGACATAGCAGAATTTTAGTCAATATTGACTACATCTGGGCACAAACTACAAGTTATTATCCTAGATATGAATTCTTTGAGGCAAAGCAGGTTACTTTACTGTCCCCAATATACATAAGGCACAACTTCCTTTCTGTTCTTTGCCAAAGCTGCCAGTTGACTGTTAAACTGACCTTAAAATAATTAACCCCTAAATTGGAGGTTGGCAAGCCATAGATCGGGAACAGAGTTCTTCCCCTAGCCTCCACCGCTCTGCTCTTCATTGCAAAGTGGAGAGCGGGCAGGGGCAGGGGCAGGAGCTGCTGGAATTAACTTGTTATAAGTAAGCACGAGTGATTGGTGTGAAACGCATCAACCCTGTCCCTGTGTACCTGTCTGGTTTGGCAACAATAAAGAACCTTCAAAAGTTTGACCTCACTGTGGTGTGGTACCTTTTTCTTTTCTCTATTGCTTTCAATTGTGGCAAGCTGGGGTTGGGGGGGGAGCACCACCTGCAGCAGTCAATTATCCACTAAATTGCCTGAGCGGTGTATACTTTGTAGTTGGATTGGAATTAACTTTTCACATTAACCAGCAGGTGATTGGTTGCCAGGCAGCCCTAGCAATCAATCACCAGCTGGCAAATGTAGAAAGTTAACTCCGGCAGCTTCCGCCCTCTATTCAGTACTTCATACTATCATACTTCCTGCTCTCTGCTCCGCTATACCCCAGTGTAAGGTAAGAAAGTGCTACCTACACACTGGTGTGAAGAGGATAGAGGACAGTACAGTGCAGGGGAGGGGTGTGCGTAGGGAAAAGAAGACACTAAAGTAGCTCAGGGACAATGTAAAGGGGACAGAGGACACTACAGTTGGGGTGGGAGGGGTGAAGTGGACAGAGGACACTGTATGAAGGGAGTGTGAAGGGGACACAGGACATCACATTGGGGGGGCAGAGGATACTACAGCAGAGGACACTGCATTGGGGAGCACAGAGGACACTACAGAGGGCGATTGTGAAGGGGACAAAGTACATTGCTTTAGGGGCGCAGAGGACAATACAGTGGGGGGGATGGGTGTAAAGAGGACATTGCTTTGGGGGCAGAGGACACTACAGTGGGGGAAGAGTATGAAGGGGACAGAGAACATTACATGGAGGAGGCAGAGGAGACTAAAGTTGGGGTGTGTGAAAGGGCAGAGGACACTGCTTTGAGGGGGCATAGGACACTGCTATGGGGGTGCAGATGACACTACAATGGGGGGGGTTGTGAAGTAAAGGGGACAGAGGACACGCCTATGGAGGGGCGAGGACACTACAGTGGGCGGTTGTGATATGAAGGGGACAGACAACACTGCTATGGGGGGGCAGAGGACACCACAGTTTGAGTTTGTGATATGAAGGGGACAGAGGACACTACTATGGGGGGCAGAGGACACTACAATTGGGGGGTTGTGATATATGAGGGATAGAGGGCACTGCTATGGGGGACAGAGGAGACTAAATTTGGGGGAGATGATGTGAAGGGGGATAGAAGACACTGCTTTGGGGGGCATAGGACACTGCAATAGTAGGAGGGGGATGATGTGAAGGAGGGCAGGGCACTGCTATGGAGAGGTAGAGGGCACTACTATATGATGGGGCAGAGGTCCCTACTGTGAGAGGGATGATGTGAAGGGGAGTGGGGGCACAGTACACTATGCTGTGTTTTTATTGGGTGCTTGATAAAAGGACGCCAACCCCCACCCACCCCCAGGGATCTTTGAGTTCCTCCATGTTGTGCAGGTAGATCTCAACCTCTGAAAGGTTGCCTACTCCTGCTTAAATAGATTCTGTCAAGTGACAACATTGTTCATGAATTTAGCTTGTTCAGTACTAGTTAAAGTAGAACTAAACCTATTTTGTAGAAAGCTGCAAGCAAACAACACTTTATTACAGAGGAGAATTGCTAGGTCTCTTCTCCAATAATATACACCTGCCTGCTTAAAGTGTTCTATTGAAAGTACACTGAGATGTGCATGTGCAGCTCAGTGTGCATTCCCAGCAAACACTGGCTGTGCCAGAATGACCGAGTCCCATACGCATCGGGGGGATAGGGGTCAGCCTCTACTGGCCAATAAAAAGGCCAAAACACAGCACTCAAAGAGAACATGACAGCAGCTGGCAATGTATGTAACTGCCACATCCCTGAAAGCTTGAGGTAAGTATATTCAGGATTTTAGTTTCACTTTAGGGCTAAATTCACATATGTACGCACAGCAGAGCTAAAAATCCAGTAGGAGTAATTATTCACTTTAATGCCAAATCACAATTATATGCAGTCACAGCAATCAAAATCCTACTCAAAACCTCCAAAGCTGACCAGGGTATAGACACCTTGCTCCATGAAAGAAGTTGCTCAAAGTGACACATGTAGCTTATTAACCACTTTCCCACCACCCCAGAGTAGATATGCTGCTCCAGGGCAGCCGTTCTGTGCAGAATCACTTATAAGTGATTGTGCACTTCCGCCCAGGGGGTACACGCGTGCCACTGGTGGGCCACTTCTGCTGTGATTACTCACAGCAGAAACAGATCTGCGGGTACTGGGGTGCTGGGCAATGGATGTCCACCAGAACCTGCTGATTGTCAGGTAGAGGACAGAGCTCTACCTATGTAAACAAGACAGAGCTCCATTCTGACAGGGCAAAACTGACAAATTTTGTGTCCCTGCAAAGCAAGGAATAAGCCATCACTTCCCTTAGTAAAAGCAGCACACACTTTAAACAAAAACACTGGTTAGCCACACAGTTAATCCTTTGATCGCTCTAAATGTTTAACTCCTTCCCATACAGTGTCATGTACAGTGACAGTGCATATTTTTAGTACTGATTACTGTATTAGTGTCACTGGATCACACAAAGTGTCAAAAGTGTCAGTTAATGTCTGATTGTCCGCAACAATATGGCAATCCTGCTATAAGTCACTTATCACTGCCATTACTAGATACACTTATTGGTTTTTTTTTTCCAAAAATATGTAGCAGAATATTCGCTTAGATTTATGAAGAAATTTGACTTTTTTTTATTGGAAAGGTTTTATAGCAGAAAGTAAAAAATATTGTTTTGTGTTCTTTTGCAAAATCGTCTTTTTTTGTTTATAGCTCAAAAAATAAAAACTGCAGTGGTGATTAAATACCACCCAAAGAAAGCTCTATTTGTAGGAAAAAAATTACATAAATTTTATTTGGGTACAGAGCTGCATGACCATGCGATTGTCATCTAAAATAAACGCAGTGCCATAGCGCAAAAAATGGCCTGGTCAAGGGAGTAAATCTTCCGGAGGTCAAGTGGTTAAGCAAGGACATCCAAAATACTTATTTTTTATATTTTTTATTTATTTATTTCACAAAATATTCAAAATGTCATTTTATAATACAAACTTCAAAATAACAACAACAACAACACCCTTGACCTCACCATTAAAAATGGATAATGTTGTCTGATTCACATGGACATACTCTCTAATGTCACGATGACCCTACAGACTTGGCACATAGATAAATAGGATTACCTTACAACAGGAGACAGTAATGGCTTTTAAATTGTGTAGCGTGCCAAGCCTCTGTAGTCACCACCTTACTGTAACCACCCAGGTGTATTCAATCACATTTATCTATTTAAATAAATTGTAAAAAGCAAACAATGACACATTTCATATATGGTAGCTGAAATCAGCAGCAGTTCTTACACAAAGAGCACAGTAGAAAAAAAAATAAGCCATTGAGATATATTTCATGCAAACTGAACCCAGTAATGAAGGGTTCACCCAGCTATATCAGAGCAGTAGCTACATGTAATGCCGCCTACACACGACCAGACTTTCTGGCAGAAATGGTCCGACGGTCTTCCCGATGGACTTTTGGAGTTACGACGGACCTCCGAACAAACGAACTTGCCCACACACGAACAGATTAAAGTCTGTTCGAAAAGTCCATTCGTTTTGAACATGATGACTTATGACGGGACTAGAAAAGGAAGTTCAATAGCCAGTAGCCAATAGCTGCCCTTGTGTTGTATTTGGTCCAGCATACAGACGAACGGTTTTCCATCAGACAGATTTGAAACATGTTCTATTTCTAGGTCTGTCGGAATTATTTAAAGAAAAACTATCGGGCTATCCCACACACGATCAGACTATCCGATGGGATGATTCCGTCTGATCTATTCTGCCGGAAGGTCCGGTCGTGTTTACGCGGCATTAGGTGCTGCTAGATAAAGTTACAGACATTGTTTTGGACAATTTACAGTATCTCACAAAAGTGAGTACACCCCTCACATTTTTGTAAATATTTTATTATATATATATATATATATTATTATATTTTCATGTGACAACACTGAAGAAATTAGACTTTGCTACAATGTAAAGCACAACATTTGAAAAGAGAGGGAAATGGGACTTTGAATGAGGCATGTCGCTGAGTGGATACTTTGATTACATTTGTTTATTAAATACAAATCACATCATAAAAAGTGTCAATCTGGGATACAGGACACAATTTACTATGATACACGTGTTTAAATATACAGTTATTATAAAGAATAAAATACAACATGGTTAACAATGAAAATGCATAGACACACTCATCCATTCATAAAACCAATGAACATAAGCTCATGGTGAGCCAAACTTGTATGGGCATAAGTTGGATATATACTCAACGCACGTTTCATGGCTCATGCCAATCATCGGGAGTAAAAATGCTCTGGAATTAAATCAAGGGAATCGATAAATATGGGATAACCTTTAAACAGAGAACCATCTCTCAAAAAAAGGGAGCTATAACTTACAATCCGGACCAAAAGTGATGCCCAACCTATGTCTAGCAGATGCAGAGGACAGGAATATCGATCTCCCCCAGGGCTGAGGTGAGGAATCGCATCCAGATCAAGGACAGCAGCTGGGTAAAGACCAGGTGACCATGTCACAACCATATGTGTCTGATGTATGCTTAACAGTCCATACTGCTCTGCAGGGATATAGAAATAAGACCTTGTGACTTCCAATGACCAGTATAAGCCCTTGTAGACACGGTCCGGAATGTGTCCTATCGGACCGTTTTGTCGGATAATCTGACTGTGTGTGGTCTTCATCGGACTGTTTCCATCGGAGTATCCGACGGACCAAGTTTTCCAACTTGTCCGTAAAATATTCCGACAAAATGCTCCGATCGGACATGCTCCGATTATGTGTAGCCTACTCCGACAGACAAAGTGCCACGCATGCTCTGATCAAATTCCTAGACCAAAGCTATTGGCCACTAGCCTGAACGTAGTCCCGTCGTAACGAAATAACGTCATCACGTTATGTACAATCGGATTTTCCGACAACTTTGTCCGACCATGTGTATGCAACAGTTTCGGACAAAATCCGTAGGACAAAATCCTACGGATTTGGTTGTCAGAATGTCCGACTGTATGTACAAGGGCTAAGAGAATGAGAGCAATAACACCAAATTTAATACACCTGCTCCCCATTCACAACTGACACTTTGTAACACTAATGAGTGACATGACAGTGGGGAGAAAAAATGGCTAATTGGGCCCAATTTGGACATTTTCACTTAGGGGTGTACTCAATTTTGTTGCCAGTGGTTTAGACATCAATGGCTGTGTTGAGTTATTTTGAGGGGACAGCAAATTTAAACTGTTATACAAGGCTGTACACTCACTACTTTACATTCTACAAGTGTAATTTCTTCAGTGTCACAAGAAAAGATATAATAAAATATTTACAAAAGGGGTGTACTCACTTTTGTGAGATACTGTACTTAAGTTTAATGGTCCTACATTCTGTACGGGAATTATTGCAAACAACCCAAACAAAATATTTGTCCAATGCAGGTTTCACAAAATATGAATTTGTATTATTACTTATGGGCAAACCTAGCAATGAAAAGGTGTACAGTTGAATCAAGCCAGCCTATTGCCTGTATTATTACAATGTAGGAATCAGCTGCTGTGAGCCAAGTGCAGGACATACACTTCTTGTCCTGGACATTTGCTGGATCTGTGCAACCCACAAAAACCACCCCTAGTTCTGGCCCAGTAGAGCTGGGATCAGGGGCGGTTGGTGCTCAATATTTTAGAGGGGGCTGCAAACTATCACTACCCCCCCCCCATGGGAGATGGACGTGGCAATCAGCACCACCACCCTAAGCCCCTGTACACACGGTCGGAGATTTCCACAACCAAATCCGTCGGATTTTGCCCGTCGGATTTTGTCCGTCGGATCTTGTCCGAAACTGTTGCATACACACGGTCGCACAAAGTTGGCGAAAAATCCGATCTTTCAGAACGTGATGACGTAATTTCGTTACGATGGGACTACATTCAGGCTAGTAGCCAATAGCTTTGCTGTAGGAATTTGATCTGAGCATGCGTGGCACTTGGTCTGATCAAAATTCTCTACACATGATCGGAATATGTCCGACCGGCCCAGTTGGTCGGGAAATATTTCCAACATGTTGGAAAATTGGGTCTGACGGATATTCCGACGGAATCAGTCCGATGCATACCATACACAGTCGGATTATCCGACGACGCGGTCCGATAGGACACATTCCGACGGATTCTCCGACCGTGTGTACAAGGGCTAAGACTCCCTGGCCAATTAGGGCTTCCTGATTGGCCAGGGGGAGAATGAGGACAACAATAGCAAATATTAATTTGTTATTGTCAAACAAGTGGGTGACAAGTTGCCTCAAGCCCACCCTTTTTTTAAGCCAATTAGAGCCTCAAAAAAAAACCTATTAGAATCCATGCGTCCGGCTTCCCACATGTAGATTAGGGCACCAGGCGCATGGGTATGGGGGGGCACCCCTGCACCTTGCCTTACGGGCTGCCACTGGCTAGGATTAATAATTAAACTTTAAATATTCCAGAATGAGAAGTAGTCCACAGTGAGGGCAACTTCTTATGAAGCAGGACTTAGGAAAAACAGCCACTCTTCTCCCTATGATGGGCAGCTTGACATTTGGACTGTGCCATCAGTCAAAAGCAGTTATGGCTGCCTTAATAAATGAACAATGGATGGTGATAGCGTTCACTACATTTGTTTTAAAATATACTGCTTCTTGTTTTACCTGTTACCAAAGATGTTACCAAAAAGTGAACATCACTTTTATATTCACTCAACTTCTTTGGTTGACCATAGCGAGACCTGTTCTGAGTGGAACCTGTCCTGTTAAACCACTGTATGGTCTTGGCCACCATGCTGCAGGTCAGTTTCAGGGTCTTGGCAATCTTCTTATAGCCTAGGCCACCTTTATGTAGAGCAACAATTCTTTTTTTTTCAGATTCCCAGAGAGTTCTTTGCCATGTGGTGCCATGTTGAACTTCCAATGACCAGTATGAGAGAGTGATAACACCAAATTTAACTCCCTGCTTCCCATTCATGCCTGAGACCTTGTAACACTAACGAGTCACATGACACCGGGGAGGGAAAATGTATAATTGGGCCCAATCTGGACATTTTCACTTAGGGGTATACGTACTTTTGTTGCCAGCGGTTTAGACATCAATGGCTGTCAGTTGAGTTATTTTGAGGGGACAGCAAATTTACACTGTTATACAAGCTGTACACTCACTGCTTTGCATTGTAGCAAAGTGTAATTTCTTCAGTGTTGTCACATAAAAAGATGTAATAAAATATTTACAAAAATGTGAGGGGTGTACTCACTTTTGTGAGATACTGTAGTTACATCTATTTTTAATCACTGTGGATGTGGGAACACATAGGTGGTAGCAGCAGCTTGCAGTATTTGTATATTTTTTACCACTAGGGGGCAGCGCCCAACCATTTGATTGCTTTTTATTGCACTAGTGTGGCAGTGACCAGGAACACTGTTGTTGACTGCACTGGCTCCAGTGACACTGGCACTAGTGTGGCTAATTATGCAGAACATTGTTGCTGGCTCCACTAGTCTGATGACACGGTCACTGATGTAGCAGAGATCAAGAACACTGTTAATGGCTGCACTGGTCTGGTAACACTGGAGCTAGTGTTGCAGCAATCAGGAACACTGTTGTTGCCTGCATTAGATAAGTGTGGTGGCAATCAGGAACTCTGATTCTGGGTACACTGCTCTGATGACATTGTGACTAGTGTTGTGGTGATCGGGGATAATGTGACTGGCTGTACTATTCATTCATATGGGGCATAGCAATATGTACCACATGTGAGGGCCATGTTTACTCGCATGGGGATGTACAGGTGCTCCATGCATCCCAGTGCAGGCAGTCCAATTGATATCTGACATCTGTGCCGGTGCATGACCCCGAATGCAGGCAGTGTGATTTTAGGAACATGCCTGAATGTCAGATTGGGAGAAGCAGCTATGTCAGGCAGGGCTAAAATGAGAGACAGAGGTGCTGTACATGGAGGTAGAGGGGATGAGCACTCCTGTCTCTCCGCTGTACAGCCTTTTTTTGTATTCTTCTGTAAGGCAGAGTGTGGCTTCCCTTGCCTTTTGTTTCACAACGGTTTGTTCATTAGCCCCCATTTAGACTTCAATAGAGTCCAGAACGAAGTTCATATTTTCTGTATTTTGAACGCATTTTGCCAAACTGGCTAAAAATAGAACCCAGGTATATTCGCATATCGCGAGGAAAAAAATACAGCCAAACCATTACATAAATCATGCAGGGTACCGGATGCCTGATGCAAGATAACTATGACCTTGAAGCTATTCTTATGAAACACAAAATCAAGGGCAACCTAAATTTTGTAGCATATTCATCCTCTGCAACACCTAAGGGAAGAGGAGTGTGAAAAAGGACATTGAGCTGGCGCTCTGCTGGTACATGGATTAACGTGTCAGCTCTGTTCCCAGAAGCATCGCTCTGAGATTGATGATATGTGACATTATCATAATCAACCTTGAAAGGACTTTGCAACTCACAACATCATAGACTTAAGTCATGGAGTACTTTACCTTGGATAAGGTGATGAACTGCTTGTTCATACCTTATACTATCATCTTCTATCCTTGCAGTTAATGATGGACGAAATTAAACTGTATGTCCAGAACATTCTTCATCCTTAACTTGATTTTCTTATGTATAATATACAACTGTGTTTATCCTGTTTATTTAAAAAAAAAAAAAGCAGCATTCATATCATCTTAAATCACATGGATGTTAAGAATTATAAAATACTTCATCTTTGCATCATATTCATGTAAAGTTGGTTTAAAAAGTGAACTTCAACTGTACAGCTAGAAAAAAAAGTTAATTACTGTAAATATATCTGTTAACACCCCCCAGTCGTATGTAGCCACCTCTGGCATGCTGTCGCTCCCTAGTGCTGTACAGGAAGAGCTGGAGGAACCCATCACGACAGCAGAGCTGGGAGTGGCTTTGGCCAGCTCAAAGCCAAGGAAGGCTCCCGGCCCTAATGGCCTGACTCCAACATATTACGAGAGCCAAGGGACAACACCATCCGAGTGGTGAACCTGATCCACGTGGCCAGGACATCAAAACAGGCCCTTCTCCTGCTGTCAACCGACGCGGAGAAGGCCTTTGACCACGTGGATTGGTCTTTTATATGAGCCACCCTGAAGCATATTGGCCTCCGCTCATCTATGCTGAAATGGATATTGTCTCTTTATTCTCATCCCACTGCAGGGCTGCCTCCTGTCTCCTCTGATCTTTATATTGTCATTGGAGCCCCTTTTGTACAGAATAAGGGCAGACACAGGCATCATCGGTTACCAAAAATCTTCAGGGTCCCACAAGGACTAACGAAACCGCTTACTTCCCTCCCAAACTTGCTTTGATCCCTTCAGGAATATGGTGCTCTCTCCTTCTTTCAAATTAACCTATCCAAATCCTCCATCCTCAACATAACAGCAGGTAGGGACATTGTTCAATGACTGCGATCGGCCTTCCCCCTGAGATGGGCGACTAATCTTATCCGATACCTGGGAGTCTATATCACGCCAGACCCTGCTGACTTATACTCAATGAATTTCACCCCGTTACTCCTTTGCCTTAAGGCGAATCTTCTTCACTGGCACTCCCTCACATTGACGTGGTTTGGCGTTGCAATGCCCTTAAGATGACTCTGCTGCGGAGGGTACTATACTTGATGCAGGCACTTCCTATACGTCTACCCCTAGTATTCTTCAAGTGGATTGACTCTATGTTCTGCAATTTTGTTTGGTCATATCGCAAACCATGCATTAGACTTCAACTCCTCCATCTAGCAAAAAGTAGGGGCAGGGTTGGCCTCCCGGACATGAAAGCCTACTACAGGGCGGCTCACCTCACCAGGTTGGTGGACTGGCATTGCCACGATGAGGCAAAGCACTGGGTGGCCATGGAAATGGAGGATTCCGGGGACATGGCCAAGAGCTGGCCCTGGATAACTGCACCTCTGCTGGGGGACCTCACTGGCCACCCCACACTTGGTAGCACACTATCAGTGGACAGAGATACCTTTCGGCACTCATCGGTGTCCCGGCTGCCCTCCCTCATGGTACCAGTCTTGGGTAATTCGGAATTTACACCTGGCCTTCAGAATCCTCACCTCAAGCGACTGGCAGTAAGCGGTCAGCTCCATTTGTGTGACTTTCTGGGGCCCAATGGCCAACTCACCTCTGAAGCAGGGGCGTCTGCTACAGATCCCCCTTTGGACTTCTGGAGCGGTCTACAGCTGCACAACTTTCTGCGCAGATGCCTGCGGACACCAGGCATTTACTGTCAACTCACTGAACTAGAACACATCGCAGGGAGCCAGTGCAGCATATTCTCTCGCTTATCTACTCTTCCTTGACTAGACCAGTGGAAGGGTTCATTCCCCCGTTCCTCTCTAAGTGGGAAACGGAACTTGGCCTTCAATTCACTGAATCCCAGAGGGAGAAGATTCTCCACTTTGCACAGAAATCCTCTATAGCCACCAGAGTCCAAGAGACCTGCTACAAAATTATGAACCAATGGTATAGAGTACCTGCCCCTCTGCATTACTTCTTCCTGCAGGTCTCTAGCCTTTGCTGGTGCTGTGGTACAGCAGAGGGCACAATGCTGCATGTTTTCTGGGCTTGTCCCAAACTAGCCCCTTTCTGGCTTGAGGTGACTCACATGATCAAACACCTGACTGATGCCTCTTTAGAGGGGAACCCCGCAGCCTGCCCGCTTCACCTTTCGAAATGACCCATTAACAAATACAAGGCCCCTCTCACCATCCAGCTACTGAATGCTGTTGGAGATCGGAGAACCCGCCGACGAAGTCCCTGTGGTTCTCTAAAGTGAACAAATTAAGAGACATGGAGGATCTCACTGCCACTTTCCACAACAGGGAGGAGACTTTCCGGGAGACCTGGAGACCCTGGCAACACTTTATATACACGGACACTTATCTCTGTGAGGTTGTACAGTCTAGCTGACCCATTAGGCTTGGTCCAATTAGGCTTGCTATGCTACACTACCTTATCCTAACTTTCCTCTATCCTCGGCATCTGCTTCCACACACCACTATGTTTTCCCCTCCACCCCCTCCGCCTCACTCCCTTTCTCCCCTGGTCCTTGTTCCTTTCCCGCTTTTATCGGTATCTGGTCCTCTATACCCCTCTTTTCCCCTTTTGTTGCACACCCCCTTCACATAGCTCTTACCCATCATGGGCTGTTTTGACCAGATACTGTGAATATGTTGACGTGCATTACTTATATCCTGTGCTCCATGTTTGGGCCCACCTGGCTTTTGGGTTGCTGTACCTTCCAAACAACTGTTAAAAATGTGAAAAAAAATTTTTGTTGTATTGCATAGCTTTGCATACACTTTTATCAGTTTCAGGTCATGCTTGTACTTGTTAGGATGCCTTCCTGGCTTCGTACACGGCAGTATATCTATACCGTATTTTTCTTCTCATATGCTCTATCCACGGTGCGGAGTTGGAGTAACTGATATGTTTACCTCATCTTATGACCATGTTTGATCTTCCTGTCTGATTTATATTATGTATCTTTGCTACCAGTGTTGAATGTTGAACGCACTTTCTATGAAAATAAAGGAATTACAAAAAAATAAAATAAAATGAAGGAACACTATCATCATTTAAAAGTTACAAAAAGTATAACACAAAATGTAAAAAGGAAATCAAGGCCCCAAAAATTCAAAATGAATGATAGGCTGCAAAAGAGAGGACAAGCCCCCAAACAATCTTCAACTATATTAAAAGTAAAAATATTATTATTATTATTATTATTATTATTATTATTATTATTATTATTATTAATAATAATAATAATAATAATAAACTTCATTTTAAATAGTGCCTTTAAAGGTAGCTTCTCAAAGCGCTTTACAAAGAGAAACAAAAACAAAATAAATACACATTGTAAAACAGAGGGGAAAAGGGACAATTACATGAAACTTGTCTGAAGAAAAAAGTTTTTAGATTAGATGTGAATGAGTTTAGAGAAGATAAAACAGAGTGAGAACAGTTAGCACACTTAGGAGCTAACAATAATGATAAACTAAATGAAATCAGTAAAAAAAAAATATTATAAAATGGTATAACGTATGTTGTTGCTGGCTTTAACACTTAAAAGGTGTTTTTACCACACTAATACAAATAGTTTAATATTTTACATTGAGACTCCTTTCACACTTGAGGCGTTTTCACTAAAAATAGCGCATGTAAAGCGCCTGAAAAATGCCTCATCTGCAATCCCAGTGTATTCTGTATTACTTCACACTCCAGTGCTTATCCACCACTGGGTGAAAAACCTGCTCACCTTAAGTGTATAGGAGGCGTGCTTTTGACATCTAATCCCCACTGCTGAAATACTCAGGAACCGCTTCCTATTCCTTAAGTCTTTTGGCAGGTGGGCATCTTCTCCACTTTCTCCAATCTAACTCTGCTCCCACACATAGGTTATAAAAGATAAAGGTACCAACAGAGTGTAGTCTGCTTTAAAAACATCATTACCCAATAAAGTAGCACACTTACCGTATTTATCAGCGTATAACACGCGCCGGCGTATAACACGCACCCCAAGTTTAAGGGGGAATTTAAAAGAAAAAAACTTTTAGGAGGGAAGCTTAAGGAAAAAAACTTACATTTAAATGCCCATCAATGCAGCCTTGTCAGTGTCATTTGCAGCCTTCCATTGCAGCCTTGTCAGTCATTTGCAACCTTGTATTTAGCCTTGTCAGTCACTTGCAGCCTTGTATTTAGCCTTGTCAGTCATTTGCAGCCTTGCATTTAGCCTCGTCAGTCATTTGCAGCCTTGCATTTTGGCCTCATCAGTCATTTGCAGCCTTGCATTTAGTCTCGACAGTCATTTGCAGTCTTTTCTGTGGCTTTGTCATTTAAAAATGGTGCCGCCGAGATACAGAGCGGATGTCCTGTGTATCTCGGCGGCGCTCGGTAGTTCACGGCCGCTCTCGGCGGCTTTCAGCTATTTTCGGCCGCACTCGGCTATCTCCGGCCATTCCTGACTATCTTTGGCCGCACTCGGCTATTGTCGGCCACAGTCAGCCATTCTCGGCGGCTTTCAGTTTTCCGAAAGCCGCAGGGAACGGCCGAGTGTGGCCGAAAATAGCCAAGAATGGCCGAAAATAGCCGAGAACGGCCGAAGATAGCCAGGAACGGCCGAGTGCACCGAAAATACCCCCGAAGCCGCAGAGAGCGGCAGAAAGGGTTAAAAATTGTGGGGGATCAGCGTATAACACGCACCTCCACTTTCCCCCTGATTTTAGGGGGAAAAAAGTGCGTGTTATACGCCAATAAATACGGTACATCAAATCCAAATGCACAGCGCAAAATAGTAGTCAAACTCTGACTCACCACCGCCACAGACAGGCAGCGTGATATCACAGGCTCAACTCCTACCTCCTAGGTGCGTTGTGCCCCATGATTGGGCTTCTTCAGTAGGCGTGAAGCCGCTACTGACAAGCCTATAAATACCTTTAGCTGCTGTTACTGTGGTAACAGGTAAACAATTTACTTGCTTAGGATGCAGAGGGTTTTTCAATCAGGTTGAGATATACTTCAAGATGCTGCCCCAGGCGTTTCCCACGGACAGAAGCAAAGTAGGTTTTATGATATCTTTGCTTTCTGAGAGAGCCTTGGCCTGGGCTAACCCTCTATGGGAGACACAAAAACCTGTTGTCTTGAGTTACCCTCAGTTTGTGGCCTCCTTTAAAAGGGTTTTTGAGATTCCCGCACACTCCGCTTCTGCTGCCAAGTGCCTCATGTCCATCAAACAGAGTACGAGAACTGTTGCCGACTACGCCATTAAATTCCATACTCTGGCAGCAGAGGTTGCTTGGAACAATGAGGCCCTCGTGGCTTCTTTTTCTCATGGTCTCTCGGATTCCATCAAGGAATAGATAGCAGCCCGAGATATACCCACTGAGCTGAAGAGCTTGATCTCGTTTGCCATCCTCATTGACTCCAGACTCAGAGAAAGACTTTCTCTTAAGGAGCGCTTGCGGAAGCCTCCTGTACGTTTGCCTCCGAGCTTTGTAGTCCCACCCATGCCTCCCTCACCTCCCATGCCTCCTGGTACCGAGTTGTTCAGTGAAGATGAACCCATGCACCTGGGCTTCACGCGTCTCTCTGAGGATGAGAGAGCCTTTAGGAGGAAGGAGAGATTGTGCCTTTATTGTGGCCAGGCAGGTCACTTTTTGAAGTCTTGTCCTACCCGACCAGGGAATGCCCGAACCTTGAGGTCCTGTCATGGACAGACCTTAGGTGGCGTTGTTTCGTCCCCAGTTATCCAGAAGGATAAGCCCCTGGTTTTGGTCACCCTTTCTTGGTCTTAGTCGTCCATCGAGATACAGGCTCTAATCGACTCTGGGGCTGCAGGCCTGTTCATTGATGCTGCATTTGTTTCGCAGCACTCAATTCCACTGCAGCTGCGTGACACTCCACTTGCCATTGAGGCTCTTGACGGGAGACCTTTACAGCCTGCCCATGTGACTCATGAGACGGTTCCGTTGTATATGGCCGTAGGGGCTCTTCACCATGAGATAATCCAATTTACTTCCTCACCCAGATTTCCGCTGGTTATTGGTTATCCTTGGTTACAGAGGCACAACCCCTCTTTTGATTGGCTCCGTGCTGAGGTTCTCTCCTGGTCACCACAATGCAGTGAGACATGCTTCCTGAAGGTATACAAGGTCCTGTGCACCGCTTCACTCCCCTCCTTGCCGGAGGAGTACCGTGATTTTGGCGATGTCTTTGATAAAGGTCAAGCTGGTAGTTTGCCTCCACACCGGCCTTATGATTGCGCAATTGACCTTCAACATGGTGCCATATCTCCTCATGGCTGGGTTTACCCTTTGTCGGTCTTGGAGGATAAGGCCATGGAGGAGTATGTTGCTGACGCACTTTCTCGAGATTTCATGCACGAGTCCTCGTCTCCTGCTGGTGCTGGTTTCTTCTTTGTGAAAAAGAAGAGCGGTGAACTGAGACCTTGTATAGATTATAGGAGTCTCAATCGTGTCACGATTAAGAATGCCTACCCGACTCCATTGATTACGGAGTTATTTGACCGCCTCAAGGGAGCAACAGTTTTCACAAAGCTTGACCTGAGAGGGGCATACAATCTCATGTGCATTATGGAGGGCGACGAGTGGAAAACTGCGTTTAATACCAGAACAGGCCATTATGAATACCCGGTAATGCCTTTTGGCCTTTGCAACGCCCCGGCAGTTCTCCAGGGATTTATTAACGATGTCCTCCAAGATTTGTTGCAATTGTGTGTGGTGGTTTATCTCGATGATATCCTCATATTTTCCAAGTCCCTGGAGAGCCACCACACAGATGTCTGTCGTGTACTTCAGAAACTAAGAGAGAACAATCTCCATTGTAAACTGGAGAAGTGCGAGTTCCATCGGGAACAGGTTACATTCCTGGGTTATGTAATTTTCACTGCTGGCTTTTCGGTGGACCCAGAGAAACTGTCGGCAGTCCTACAGTGGCTTTGACCCGTGGGTTTACGTCCTCTGCAGCGTTTCCTGGGCTTTGCCAACTACTATCGGAAGTTTATTCGTAACTTCTCGTCTCTGGTCAAGCCTCTGACTGATATAACCAGAAAGGACGGTAACCCACAGAGTTGGTCTCCGGAGTCCATTAAGGCCTTTGAGACTCTCAAGGCTGCCTTTATTTCTGCTCCTGTGTTGGCACATCCTGATCCTACGTTGCCTTTTATCCTAGAAGTTGATGCTTCTGAGATGGGAGTTGGCACCCTTCTGTCTCAACGTCCTAACTCTGAGAGCGCTATGCATCCTTGTGGCTACTTTTCCAAGAAATTGTCACCTGCTGAGTGCAATTATGAGATTGGTGACAGAGAGCTGTTAGCGATCATTTTAGCCCTGAAAGAATGGAGACATCTCCTTGAAGGTACCACTGTGCCCATTCTTATTCTTACTGACCATAAGAATCTTACATTCTTGTCTGAGGCTAAGCAACTCTCTCCCAGAAGGGCGCGATGGGCTCTTTTCTTGTCGAGCTTTAATTACATTGTCTCATTCTTACCTGGTACTAAGAATGTAAGCGCCGATGCCTTGTCACGACAATTTTCCTCCACTTCCAAGTCGGAGTCGGTTCCGGTTCCTATGATTCCTCCTGATCGTATCTTGGCTAAGGTTCACACCAGTCTTACTTCTCCTTTGGGTGACAAAATTCTTGCTGCTCAGGTCCATTCTCCTCCTGATAAACCTTGTGACCGCTGCTTTGTCCCAGAGAGTCTCCGTACTGCAGTGCTCCAGACTTACCATTCTCCCAAGGCAGCTGACCATCCTGGGAAGAATCAACTCATTTGGGCCATCTCCCAACAATTCTGGTGGCCTAGTCTATGGGCTGATGTTACTGCCTTCGTAGCTGCCTGTCCCGTGTGTGCTTGGTGTAAGACTCCACGACACCTTCCAGTGGGCCTCCTACAACCCATACCCAGTGGAGAGAGGCCCTGGACTCACCTGTCTATGGATTTCATTGTGGAATTGCCCAACTCCCAAGGCAACACTGTTATCCTTATGGTGTTTGACCGGTTCTCAAAGATGTGTCGTATTCCACTTAAGAAGTTGCCCACCTCTAAGGAACTGGCTTCCATTTTTGCTCGGGAGATCTTTCACTTACATGGGCTACCCAAGGCGATTGTCTCAGATAGGGGCAGTCAGTTTGTCTCCCGGTTCTGGCGAGCCTTTTGTGCACAGTTGGGAATCCAGCTTGCGTTCTCTTCTGCGTATCACCCGCAGTCTAATGGGGCCGCAGAACGAGCCAATCAGTCCTTGGAGCAATTCCTACGTTGCTATATTTCTGACCATCATAACAACTGGTCTGACCTATTACCTTGGGCAGAGTTTGCTCACAACAGTGCCTTGAATTCTGCCTCCCGATTGTCTCCAATTTATGGCGAATCATGGTTTCCAACCTTCCATGTTGCCTGGCTCGTTTGTTTCGCAGAGTATTCCTGCATTAGAGGAGCATCTCCGTGGTCTTTGTTCCACTTGGGTACAAGTCCAGGAGGCTTTGCGTCATGCTAATGACAGGTACAGACTCCATGCTGACCGCAGACGCCTGCGCCTTCCTACCAGGTTGGGGGCAGGGTCTGGCTGTCATCTCGCAACCTCCGGCTTCGTGTTCCCTCACTGAAGTTTGCACCTCGGTTTATTGGGCTTTCCGTATCCTTCGCAGGACTAACCCAGTAGCTTAAGCGTTGGACCTTCCTCCTAGTATGCGCATCTCTAATGTGTTTCGTGTCTCCTTATTGAAACCGTTGGTCTGTAACCGATTTACCAACTCAATGCCATGTCCTCACCCTATTCTGGTTGAGAACCATGAGGAGTATGAGGTACAATCCATTGTTGACTCCCGTAGGTTCCGTGGGCGCATACAGTACCTGGTGCATTGGAAGGGGTACGGTCCGGAGGAACGCTCCTGGGTTTCATCCTCTGACGTACATGCCCCTGTTCTCCTCTGCAAGTTCCATAGACGGTTTCCCCTCAAGCCCGGTGGCCCTCTACTGTCAGGGCTGGCTTAGCCCTTCCTCCTCTGGGCTGGCCACTCAGCTGTCGGCTAATTGCCAGCTCTCTTCTCTTTCCACAGTTACCAGCTGTTCCCAATTATGCTCTTCTGACCTGCCTATTTAAAGCCTTCCTGCTCACTTTCCCATTTGCCTTCACGTTAGTCACATCACAGGGAACCATCTCCTGCTGTTTGTTTCAAGACTGGCTTGCTGACAGCCCACCTGGTTTCTTATCCTGCTTGCGGTTGCTCTCCTTGGATCCCTGACTTCCGGCCTGGCTGATTACCCGATCTGGTTAATGAACTTTGGACTGGTTGACTACCCGATCTGGCTACTGGACTCTGGCTATGCTTGACTACGCTTTTTCTATTTACCTTTTTATTTTTATTAATAAACAAGTGTGATTTGATTGTACTTCTGTCTCTGTCTGTTTCATGGTTCCTGACACCGCCGCAACACACTACACAAGGCCGCCGCACAGGTAAACCCCCTGAGCCATAATTGGCCAAAGCCACCCTGGCTTTGGCCAATTACGGCTCTCTGTTTTTTCCGTGCTGTGATTAGCCAAAGCATGCGGGTCATAGTGCATGCTTGGCCAATCATCAGCCAGCAATGCACTACGTTGCAGCGGTGAATTAAGGGCCGTGACCGAACGGCCCATAATATTCGGAATTTGATGAACAGCCAATGTTCGAGTCGAACATGGGTTCAACTCGAACATGAAGCTCATCCCTATTAGCCACAGTACAGAAAGGAGGGGGGATATAATGCTTTGTGACCAAGTTAAGTCCTTCTTTGTTGTGGGAGCAGACGGCAGTCACCATGGGCCAACCTGAAGTTAATAGGTAATCTAACACTAAACTTGCATCTTATATTGTAATATGGTTGCTGTGGGTAATTTGCAAATATAATGTAAGCTCCCTAGCTTGTGTTATAAATACTGTCTGGTGTGTAATTTGTATATATTATGTAACCCTGTCAATAAATGTATATTGTGGGTGGAAATACCTCTTTTGTGTAAGATCTCTCAGATTTAGATATGTATATGTCCATACTACTACAATGATTGAAGTGTATGCACATATTCACAGAAACTAGGCAACAAATGGCGACCACTACTTGGATGAAAAAATGTGGTGGTCTCTTTCAACAATATCTCAAAGGGTTGCAATATCTACAAAAAGGCACACTATGAAAGGGTTTTTCATTTGAATGTTAAAAATGAACATTGGGTGCTCTGTGTGCTTAATAAAGAAATGGGCTATAAGAAATAGCTGCGATGAACAGCGTGTAATCAGTGGGGAGCCTACTGTTAGTATACTGAGGAACACATAACTTCTGTCTAAAGCTAAATATACTGTAATATAGAATATGTACATGAAAAGTCCAGATGCATTATAAGAAGATGAAAAGAGCTGCTGCCCAATGTTTCTATGCATGAAGATTCAGTCTATTTAAACATTTTTGAAACATGTTTCCTGCAGCGGATGAAGTGCATGTATACATATCAACAGGAATAGAGAGCACAGCACAAAAGATGGATAGGGAGGACAGACAGTCTTTAGAAAATGTGCTACTTGTAGCTAACAATATTGGCAAACTATTGCCAGGAGTGCACGTAACATTTCATGCAGATGATGTCTTGCAACAATGTAAATTGCTGAGAGTTGCCAACTCCAGAGATCAGGTTAAAATTTTACTATTAACAGTTAACTTAGACACATGGTCTTCCTACCAGACTATGTTAAAGAAGGAAGAGCAGATTACAATGAAACTGTAGATGAATTGCTAAAAATATTATATCCCTTTGCCCTAGGCTTAATAGCAGCATATAGAAGAAAACACGAAAATAATGAGAATCCACTTCTTTATGCAAACAGGCTATGGTCAGCTTACTATGTAGGCAAACAGAGAAAGGGACCCAGGGAGGACCCAGAGTACAAAACCTTACTACTATCTAATGGCCATACAAAATTTAAAATTAAATGTGGATTTTTTATAAATCCTCTTAAAGATTCATATCAATGTATCATGGACTATATACACAAGTATTTTCATGTAGACAGAAGGTCTAATTCTGTGAAATCAAAGATATATCAGCAGAGTACAAACACCAATATCTGTTTAGCAAGTCACACTAGAGGAGAATTGTCCACCTTTTCAAACAGAAAGAGGCACCATTACAATGTCTCCAAAAATAAGATATATAGGCATGGCCCTGCAGTTGCTAGTCAGAGGCAAATAGCCTCATGCTCCACTTTGGATGTAAATTCCATGGAAAGCGATCTCAGATTACAGATTACAATTACCTATCTTGAAAACTAGATTGAACTACTGAAGTCACATATTCATTATTGGGGAAAATACCAATAAAATAATGGAAATATCACAACATATTTTTAAGGTAAAATATGAAGTATGCCATGCAGATGTGGTACAGTGTAGGAAAGAACTGAAAGATATAAAACAATCTTTTGATCAAATTGTTAAGGTCCCACAGAAAACCGTCTGTTCCATTCAAACAGAAAATACAGGAGGGAGGCCCAACCTATCTATGGTATCGGCTAGGACTTCACCTTAATGGGAACAAAACTTGAACAAAACAAAAAAAACAATGTAGAAACAGCGAAAGAAATACCAGATCTAATGTGTCATTCAGATGTCTATGATCTGATTAATTTATTTTCACCAGATCCAAGTGTGAATGTCAGTGAACATATACCAATGTAAATATGTAAATGTAACAATGTGGTAGTGTTTGCATTCTTTATGTGTCAAAAAAAGGGAAAAAGGTAATAACATTGTCTATAAGTTATATTTTCCAGGTGCAGTGAGCTTATGAAAAAGTATTTACATATTAACCACTTGCCGACCAGCACACGCCGATATACGTCGGCAGAATGGTGCTGGTTGGCAACAGGGAGTACACTTACGTCCCCTTAACCGCTTAACCACTTCCTACCCGGCCAATGCACATATACGGCCGGGTGGGAGCCGTCTACTCCTGATAGGATGTTCAGGAACGTCCATCAGGAGGAGCGGGATCGCGCGCGCGTGTACCGGCGCGCGCGTGTACCGGCGCGCGCGCGTACCGGCGCAGCGGCGCGATCCCGATGCGCCCGTGTCACCGGGACACGGCGCATCTCAGATCGGCAGGAGGGCTCTGTGATTGGCCCTCCTGATCACATGACGGCCGTGTCCAATCACGGCCATCATGTGATGTAAACAAACAGCCGGTTGCTAGGCAATTGTTACCGGCCTCAAAATGTGAATTAAGAGAGCCGATGATTGTAGACGCGATGAGATAAGGTGATCAGCTTGGCGTGGACTGCAAAGAATCACACAAACAGCATGAGATATGACCACTGACTTTATGGCTGGAAGTAGTTTAATTTTTACATAACAATACATCTTTTACATTTTTATAGTCACATGTTTATAAACATTAACAATATATATAATACAGATTTTAACTAAAGTATTTTAAAACGTAGTTATAACAATGAACATTACTAAATTTAATAACATATATATCCCTGTTATTCAGTGTTATAGATAATTATCTTCATCTCTCTGGTACACTTTAAGTGTGCAATAATCATACTAGCAATGCATTGCTTTAATACAAATATTATCATGGTGGTACTCTTTTTTAACCACTAGATGGTGCACATTGCATGTCTGTATGATGCAATACATAAGCTTTACATACAATAGGTTTTTTTCTATATTAAATAACAGAAAACATGTGCTTCTATAAATCTATGCAATTTCCAATAAATCAGGTTTAAATATACCTATTTAGAAAGGTTTAGTGTTTATCATAGACATTTGTTCTGACTAATGCAGTATCTTCATGTTCTTTTGCCCTTTTCCCTTGTTTCTCACACATGCTGTTCTAAACTTCTAATTACAGCAAAACAATAGCATAAAATCTGCTGAGACTTTTTCTGCATCTGCTCAAGATGTTTAGGAATCTTTCTATCACAAGTTAATACAGATTAGGAATGATTTAGAGTACATACCTGCAAAGAATCACACAAACAGCATGAGATATGACCACTGACTTTATGGCTGGAAGTAGTTTAATTTCCAGTCACATGGTGTGTGGCCTTATATAGACTCTGTTTGTGTACCTTCTCTGCCATCTACTGGTTATTAATAGAATAGAAGGGAGATGTTTAGAAATATTTAAAAAAATGAATATGTACTTTGCTTTGGGGTGTCTGTTTTGTGACCATATAAACCCCAGTCCGTCACACTCTCCCCTCCTTCAGTTAATGGCTCCCGACATTAAACTCAATTGGTATCTGTACACTATTTAGTGATTTAAGTAACCCAAATAGGTACTTGTTGCCACCAAGGAGCTACGTTAACTACCTGGCATGTCCTGGGAGTAGCTAGCATTGTAGGAGTTTGTATGGTGTGAATCTGACTTGGTATGTATCTTGGCTGACCTAGTGTGTCATATGTAAAGATCTCTTTAGGCTTAGCTTGTCTGGTAGATCTTCTGACAGGAGTTGAGTCTTCTCCATCAACGTCATTTTCCATTTGCATATCTTGGTTCACAGGTAAGTCTTGACTTAATGAGGGTAATTCTGCAGTGTCTAGTCCCACCATGTCTGTAGCCCAGATTTGGTCGCCAACTACTGTTCCATCATTTTGTTCTTGTTCAAGATTGGGTGTGGTAGTTGTAGGATAGAACTCTTCAGCAGAAACTCTAAATGGGATTTTCTGTACGTTTTGAGAGTTTGGTTGAGACACAACACAATCATGACTTTCTGTAGTCTCTGGTATATAAGGATAATACCATCTTTCTTCATCTGAACATTCCTCCTCCTGGTCCACATCCATTCTGGTATCCTTTCTGTTACTTGATTGTCTTTGTTTCATCGGTACTCTTGGAATGTGTCCTTCAATTGGTAGGTCATTTACTGGTAGTAAAAGATTTCTGTGCAGTACTCGAATAGTCTTTTTACCACTTTCAGGCTGAATTTTGTACACAGGCCCGTCTTTGATTCTTTCTACCACTTTGTGTACTGATTCTTCCCAGTATGAACGAAGTTTACCAGGTCCTCCTCTTTCAGAGAGATTTCGTACTAAGACCCGATCACCCGGTTGAAGAGGTGCTCCTTTTATCTGTTTGTCATAGTACTTCTTCCCTTTAGCAGATGATTTTTTGCTATTCTCGGATGCGATTTTGTAAGCTTCTTGCATTCTAGATGCCCATTTCTGAGTAAATATTGGTTGACTTTCTGATTCCTTTTCCAAATTTAGGTTGAGCATTAGGTCAATTGGCAAACGAGGAGATCTTCCATACAATAGAAAGAATGGTGAGTATCCTGTGGCTTCATGCCTGGTGCAATTATATGCATGAACCATATGTGGAAGATGTTCTTTCCAATCTGACTTTTTCTCTTCCTCTAAGGTGCGAAGCATCTGTAACAAAGTACGGTTCAGTCTCTCCACTGGGTTACCCTGTGGATGGTATGGAGTAGTTCTTGAATGAGAAATCCCTGCCAATCGTTGCAATGTCTGAAATAAGTTGTTTTCAAATTCTCTTCCTTGGTCATGGTGGAGTTTCTCTGGATAGCCAAAACGTGGTATGAAATCTTGAAAGATCTTTTCTGCCGCCGTTTTTCCAGATTTGTTCTTAGTTGGATACGCTTGTGCAAAGCGTGTGAAAAGGTCAACTATTACAAGTATATACTCATATCCTCCTTTGCTTTTCTCCAAGTGAAGATAATCAATGGATACTAACTCCAAAGGTGAACTGGTAGTAATCAAACCCATAGGTGCTCTTTCGGTGATATTTGGACGCTTTTGTTTGATGCAGCTGCACTTCTTCAGCACATATTCATCAATGTCTTTTTGCATAAATGGCCAGTAAAATCGTTCACGTGCTAGGGGGGTTACCTTGTCAGTACCAATGTGACCCATGTCATCATGAAGATTTCTTAAGACCAATGGTTTTAACTTTTCTGGTAGAACTAGCTGTTTTCGGGTTCCAGAATGTCGGTAGAGGATTCCTTTATCGACTCTGAGTTTATTCCATTCATGTATCAAACGTCTTGTTTTGCTGGTCATACTCTCCTTTTCTTTGTGGTTTGGAATCCAGTCGTTCTCCTTAAGCCAGATCACTTTTCTAATGTTGGCATCGTCTTGTTGTAATGCTCTGATATTCTCCTGAGTCATTGGGCAGATTGTCTGTCCTTTCAGCAATTCTTCGGCCACATCACTTTCTGAGTGAAGAGTCAATGAAGCCACCCATAATGCCTCTTCTTCGTCAACAGCTTTGCTCCCTTGCCACATAGCTGACACAACCTCAGATGGTACAAGCTCTGTGTACTCACTCAGATTCTTCGTGAGTTCCACCGGAAATCGTGACAGTGTATCTGCGTCTGCATTCTGTTTACCTGGCCTGTACTTGATATCGAAGTGGAAATCAGCCAACTCGCCAACCCAGCGATGACCCACAGCATTCAGTCTGGCAGTACTTAATACATATGTCAATGGGTTGTTGTCTGTGTAAACGGTGAATGTTGGAGCGTAGTACAAGTAATCTCTGAATTTGTCACAGACTGCCCACTTCAGAGCTAAAAACTCAAGTTTACCAGAGTGAAGATGGTAATTGCGCTCTGCTGGAGTCAATGTTCTGGAGCCAAACCCAATAACACGAAGTTTTTCTCCTTGTCGTTGGTATAGTACAGCACCTAGGCCTTCATTGGAAGCATCAGTGTGTAAGACGAAGGGTAAATCAAAATCAGGGTATGCTAGAATTGGTGGATTGGTTAGCATGTCCACCAGTCTGGATACTACAGCTTGATGTTTGGGTGTCCATTGAATCAGTGTTTTAGATGGCACTTGTGCTTTGTTCCAGTTTTTCTTTGTAGATTCCCTCCGATTGTTTTTGGGGATGGATGTAGCAGATTCTTTCTCAGTGTTCTGCAAAAGTTCATACAGTGGATTAGCAAGTCGAGAGAAATCTTGAATGAAGGACCTGTAGTAGCTCAGGAATCCTAACAAATATCTGACTTCTCCCACTGTTTTTGGTTCTTTCCTTTTCAAATGTAATACCGCTTCAAGATCTTTTGGGTCAATTTTTATGCCTTCTTCTGACACCATTCGTCCAAGGTATCGAATCTGTCGTTTAAAGAGTTCACACTTCTTCGGTCTAAGTTTGATACCATGCTCACGCATTCGACTAAGCACTTGCCTAATATCATTGACATGCTCCTGAAAAGTTTTGGAGTAGCAAAGTACGTCATCCAAGTATGGAGAACAACATTTGTCTCTGATGCCCTCTAATACATTCTCCATGCATCTCTGAAAAGCTGCTGGGGCATTCGTTAATCCAAATGGAATACGGTTCCACTCCAGGAGTCCCCAGGGGGTGCTGAAAGCCGTCAGATGTCTGGAGTCTTCATGCACAAAGCCTTGATGATACGCACTACCCTGGTCCAGGATTGAGAACCACGTAAATCCTCCTAAGCTATCCAGCAGATCTTGTATTCTGGGTAGTGGATGTCTATCTGGGATAGTCTTTCGGTTTAACTCCCTAAAGTCAACACATAGTCGTAGGCTACTGTCCTTCTTTCGAACACAAACAACTGGTGATGAGTATGCAGAAGAAGATTTTGTTACCCAACCTCGGTCAAGAAGGTTTTGGATATATTCTTTCACTTCTTTGTATAAGGGTTTTGGTATCGAATTGTAGCGTTTCTGGACAGGAGTTTCATCTTTCAGATTTATCCTCAGTTTCAGGTTAGGGATGCATCCTATGTCTCCCTCATCTCGAACAAAGACATCTGATTCATCATATAACATTTGTCTCGCTATCTCCTGTTCTTCTTCTGAGAGACCTTCCAAATTGACAGGTGGGTGCCACTTAACAGATTTGTTAGTGGGTAGCTGATTTCCAGTGTCCACTTGATTCAACTGGTTTACATGAAACAACCTTTTCTTCTGGTCAATTCCCTTTCCATCGTCTTTGTTTGGAGACAATGGTAGAATCTCAGCTGCTGGAGAAATGGTACCCAATACTGTTCTGGGTGGAAGGTAGATGTCATGTTGAGCACGGTTCAGTATAGGTATCTTCACCAGTTTAGAGAACCCATTTGGCACATCTACCACTGAAGGAAATAGTTCAAGTCCTTCCTCGACTGGATATTCAGGAAGTGGTTCAAATGGCATGATTCCTCCTTTCGGCCACGCTCTAATTCTACATTTGACTTCACAGAGCTCACCTCCTTTAATCTGGAGTCCCTTCTTCCCCACTTTGACCATACGACTATCGAATATTTCTCCTGGGTCAGTTGCTTGACTGACAGCATTGACAATGTTATTCGCTACACTCTGTCTTACTTTCATAGCTTCACTCAGCAAGATAGTCAGGTTTTGGGTGCTGTTTGGTCGGTCACGGTTTTCTCTGATCAATTCTTCGATAACATTAAACCCAAGAATTGGATTGTCATTACAGCAGTCACTCACCAGCATTGGCACATAAATGGCTGAGTTTCCATGTCCACTACTTTCGAATTCCAGGCAGACTTCAATCCATCCGATGAATGGAATGATAGAACCATTTGCAGCTGTAATGGATAAGTTGTCATCACAAAGTAAATCTTGTATGTGCCTAATGGAGACGCTGGGTAGAAACTTTTCTAACCATGCCTTCCCGACAATGCTGACCTGAGCTCCTGTATCCATCAACATGTCAACCGGAACACCATTCATCCGACATGACAGTAGGCATTTTCCTCCAATTAATTGTGCTACGTGTTGTTTGGAGAATCCATTCTCTTTTGGGAGTGTTCTAGTTGACCGGTGGGTGAATACCCTGTTTACCTTAGCATGGGACAGATCATTTGAGGTGGTCACTGGTTGTCCCTTTCCCAGTGACCGTCTGTCGTTTCCCGACTGCCTTCTTTTCTTCAAGCAATCAACCGCTCTGTGTCCTGTCCAACCACAGTAGAAACAATGGTAGCAGTTCTGACTCTCTCGTTTAATGCAATCATCACACCTGGGCTTGCAGTGAGTTGTATCTGGAACTTGAACATTGGTTAGTGGCTTAGTCATTTGGTTTCCAACAAGAGGAGTTTGCTTCATCATCTTTTCCAGGTTCTTTGTGAGAGCAGAGACCTGTGTTGTTAGTTCCATTAATGCAGTGTGATTTGCTCTAGCATCTCCCTCAACTCCCTTTTGGAAGGTGTCTTTTTCGCTATTCCCTGGTGTCTGGGATGAATGAACAGTAATAGGTTTATGTTTAGGAGCACTGTTTAAGCGTCTCTGCCTTTCTGTTTCCTCATCAACTGATCTGGTGACTTGCTCTATGATAAAGTCATCCGTTACTGTCAAATCAGACACGTAAGGCTTGATATCTCGTCTAACATTAGAATTTTTCTCATTTAGTCCCTGATACAGTGTATGAAGGAATATGCCTTGCACCAGTTTTTTGTCATAGCTAAGCTCTCGCCTATCATGTTGTGATGTAGACAGAACTTTTTGTTTTAACCCCACTAGCCTGTAAATAAATTGTTGTGCTGTTTCTCTTTCTTGCTGGGTAGCATTGCTAAGGTCCTGAAATAACTCATTACCACTTCGTTCTCTCATATGCGACTTCAAAAACCTTTTCAATTCAGCAACAGTAAGATCATCTTTGTCAGTCAACATATCTTTAAAATTACCAGGTTTGATTATTCTCAACACTGTGCGTATAATTTCAGATTCAGGGAATTTTTCTGTTAGACCCTCGTCAATTTGTCTGCACACGCTACTGTAACTCATGTCCGAACCATGATCTGAAATTACACCACCATGCATTTTAAATTCTCTACGTGGCAATAAAGCAACAACATCAGTTAATCTCACCACCTCCGATACCTGTTCAGTCCTTGCAGTCCCACTACTTATTTTTTTTGCAGCGGTTGCAATGTCCACAGTTGGTGTACTTTCCTTGTTAAGTTTTAGTTCATTGATCTTGTCTTGGATGATGAGTAGGTAAGACATACCTTGATCTTCCAACTTTTCCAGCTGATCACTTCTCAAGTAGTCTTCAATAAATTCAACAAGTTCCATTTCGTTGGTACCAGTCACTGATGGAACGTCCACTTCTCTTTCATCTCCCAGCGTAATAGCAAGGCTATGCAGCTGTTCTTCATTAAGCAGATGAATTTGTTTCCGGATATCCCACATCAGCGCACGATGAGGAGACGCCATCTCTGTTGCAATCTGAAGACTTGCACTCACGAGGCAGACGACTCTCACGACTCTCGTTGTAGCTCTGTAGCAGGCTCACGCTTGTCTCGCGCTTCCTTCTCACTGGTAACACGACGAATCCCGGCACACGAGCCCCCAAAATGTTACCGGCCTCAAAATGTGAATTAAGAGAGCCGATGATTGTAGACGCGATGAGATAAGGTGATCAGCTTGGCATGGACTGCAAAGAATCACACAAACAGCATGAGATATGACCACTGACTTTATGGCTGGAAGTAGTTTAATTTTTACATAACAATACATCTTTTACATTTTTATAGTCACATGTTTATAAACATTAACAATATATATAATACAGATTTTAACTAAAGTATTTTAAAACGTAGTTATAACAATGAACATTACTAAATTTAATAACATATATATCCCTGTTATTCAGTGTTATAGATAATTATCTTCATCTCTCTGGTACACTTTAAGTGTGCAATAATCATACTAGCAATGCATTGCTTTAATACAAATATTATCATGGTGGTACTCTTTTTTAACCACTAGATGGTGCACATTGCATGTCTGTATGATGCAATACATAAGCTTTACATACAATAGGTTTTTTTCTATATTAAATAACAGAAAACATGTGCTTCTATAAATCTATGCAATTTCCAATAAATCAGGTTTAAATATACCTATTTAGAAAGGTTTAGTGTTTATCATAGACATTTGTTCTGACTAATGCAGTATTTTCATGTTCTTTTGCCCTTTTCCCTTGTTTCTCACACATGCTGTTCTAAACTTCTAATTACAGCAAAACAATAGCATAAAATCTGCTGAGACTTTTTCTGCATCTGCTCAAGATGTTTAGGAATCTTTCTATCACAGGTTAATACAGATTAGGAATGATTTAGAGTACATACCTGCAAAGAATCACACAAACAGCATGAGATATGACCACTGACTTTATGGCTGGAAGTAGTTTAATTTCCAGTCACATGGTGTGTGGCCTTATATAGACTCTGTTTGTGTACCTTCTCTGCCATCTACTGGTTATTAATAGAATAGAAGGGAGATGTTTAGAAATATAAAAAAAAATGAATATGTACTTTGCTTTGGGGTGTCTGTTTTGTGACCATATAAACCCCAGTCCGTCACACAATCGGCTCCTCCTCTCCTCACACAGAAGTCATCGCTGAGGAGAGGAGAGCAGATTGCTGCAGCCGGCTGATGATCAGTGAGTATGAGCTGTTTTTTACAGCTTTTTACTCACTGATCTTCAGTCTAGTGTAAACACACAACACACCACACAGTGTAAACACAGTCCCCACATATGTCCCCAAAACATACATGTCCCCAAAAAATAAAAACACATGTCCCTAATAATAAAAACATGTCCCCCACATATGTCCCACTAAAATCACTTGTCCCAATGATTATGTGCACACATATGTACGTGATCACCTGCACACATATGTACATGATCATTTGCGTACATATGTTTGTGATCACACAAACCAATTATTATACACTTAACGGAATTTTTTTTACCAAAAACATGTAGCAGAATACATTTTGGCTTAAATTTATGACAAAATTAGATTTTATTGGATTTCTTTTAAAATAGAAAAAAGAAAATATTGTTTTTTTTCCAAATTTCCGCTTTTTTGCGCTTATATCGCAAAAAATAAAAAACGGAGTCGTGAATAAATACCACCAAAATAAATCTCTATTTGTGCGAACAAAATGATAAAAATTTTATTTGGGTACAGCGTAGCATGACCGCGCAATTGTCACTGAAAGCGCTAGAGCGATGAAAGCTGAAAATTGGGCTGGGAAGGAAGGGGGGGAAAGTGCCCTGTATTGTAGTGGTTAAGGACCGCCTCCTGCACATTTAGGTCGGCAGAATGGCACGGCTGGGCACAATCACGTACCTGTACGTGGCTCTTTAAGTGCCCAGCCGTGGGTCGTTCGCTCGCGACTAGGGATGAGCTTCGTGTTCGAGTCGAACATACGTTCGACTCGAACATCGGCTGTTCGTCCGTTCGGCGAAGTCCGAACATTTTGGTCCGTTCGCGCCAAATTCGTGTGGCGCTCACGGCCCACAATGCACTGCGATGGCGCAGTGCATTGCTGGCTCATGATTGGCCAAGCATGCACTGTGACCCCGCATGCTTGGCCAATCGCAGTGCCAGCAGCGAGGAGAGCCATGATTGGCCACAGGCAGGATGCCTGTGGCCAATCATAGCTCAGGCTGTGTAGTGCATGCCCCACACTATATAAGGCCGCCAGCGCAGCGGCCTTGTGTAGTGTGTTGGCGTCTGAAGCAGTGGGTGTTCTGTGTACCTTCAACACAGTACACACCGATTTTCGTTCTTGCTGTTGTGTAGTGGTTGTTGTCTGCGTGCCCTGACCGCAGTATACACCACTATATTCACCTCACCTATATAGCTAGTGATCTATCTTTTATAATAGAGCTTGCAGTCAGTAGTGTTAGGAGCTAGTGCGTGCTGTCTGCGTGCTCTGTACCCAATACATACCGCTATATCCACCTACATAGCTCTTCTCTATTCGAGCCCACTTGCCATCTGCAGGAGTTATTGGAAGTTGTGTGTGCCTCCAGCACAGCACAGTATACATCTGTATATACCCCTTTATCTCTGGTGTTCTATAATAAAGGCATCTGCAGGAGTTAGTGCGTGTTCTGTGTACCTTCAACACAGTACACACCGATCGTTTTCGGACGATTTTCGATCTTGCTGTTGTGTAGTGGTTGTTGTCTGTGTGCCCTGACCGCAGTATACACCGCTATATTCACCTCACCTATATAGCTAGTGATCTATCTTTTATAATAGAGCTTGCAGTCAGTAGTGTTAGGAGCTAGTGCGTGCTGTCTGCGTGCTCTGTACCCAGTACATACCGCTATATCCACCTACATAGCTCTTCTCTATTTGAGACCACTTGCCATCTGCAGGAGTTATTGGAAGTTGTGTGTGCCTCCAGCACAGCACAGTATACATCTGTATATACCCCTTTATCTCTGGTGTTCTATAATAAAGGCATCTGCAGGAGTTAGTGGGTGTTGTGTGCCTCTAGCACAATATACACTACCCAACTGCTTTTTTACCCAACTCCCTTCAGGCCATTACCATGTCTGGAAGGCCAGCAAGGAGAGGCAGACAGGCGCGAGCCGATAAAAGAGGGCAAGCAGGCTCTGTGTCTAGAGACAACAGTGCTGGTCGTGGACGCGGTGCATTGTCATCAGCACGTGGCCATGGGACACGCTTGTCCTTTTCGGCAGCTGGACATGTTGAGCCGCAACATGCCAACGACTTGGTAGAGTGGATGACCAAGCCCTCTTCATCCTCCTCATCCTCTCTCACCCAGTCTCAGGGTACTAGCAAAGCAGCTGCCAACGCATCGTCTTCCCTCCTCTCAATGTCATCATCAGTGACTCCTTCCCTAGACCCACCACGTCCTCCTGAGGAGTCTCCTGAACTCTTTGAGCACAGTGTTGGGTACATGCTCCAGGAGGATGCCCAGTGTTTTGTGGGCTCTGATGATGACACTCAGCTAGAGGAAGGCAGTAGCGTGAGCGCAGAGAGAGGGGATGCTCAAGAAGGACAGCAATCTGGCAGTCATGTTCCACAAGCTGCAGCATACTGCCAGGTTTGCTACAGCGATGAAGAGGGAGGGGATGATGAGGGCACTGACTCCACGTGGGTGCCTGGAAGGAGAGAGGAGGAGGAGGAGGAGGAGGAGGAGGCACATGTCCAACGAGGCAGGATGCCCTCCGGGGGCCAGCTTAGGGGCAGCACACCGACTGAATCACACCGCAGAGCTCCGCCTGTGCAGGGCGCTGCCTCTGCGCGTTATTCTAAAAGTTCTTTGGTGTGGGCCTTTTTTGAGACGAGTGCATCAGATCGCACCGCTGCTATTTGCAACATATGTCTCAAGCGTATCTCGCGTGGTCAAAACATCAGCCGCTTGGGCACCACATGCTTGACCAGACATATGTTGACCTGCCATGCAGCTCGTTGGCAAGCGTACCTCAAAGACCCACACCAAAGAACAAAGCGGACCTCGCCTTGCTCCTCATCAGGTGGCATCTCCAACCCCACTAGACCTTCAGTCCTCTCTGAAACTTGCTCTGAGAGGAATGAAGGTGTAGAATTAGGTGTGTCACAGCCAAGTGCTTCCGGGAACTCTGCTAGCGGTACACCCACGTCCGATTATAGCAGGCAAATGTCCCTGCCCCAGCTGCTGGACCGGCGAAAGAAGTTCACTCCCAGCCATCCACATGGCCAGCGGTTGAATGCTAGCTTGGCTAAATTGCTAGCACTTCAACTGCTGCCTTTTCAGTTGGTAGACTCGGCCCCCTTCCGTGAGTTTGTACAATGTGCGGTTCCTCAGTGGCAGGTCCCCAAACGCCACTTTTTCTCACGGAAGGCGATTCCAGCTCTCTACCGGCATGTGGAAGGCAATGTCCTTGCCTCGCTGGACAGGGCGGTCAGCGGTAAGGTGCATATTACCGCTGACTCATGGTCCAGCAGGCATGGACAGGGACGTTACCTGTCTTTCACGGCCCATTGGGTCACTCTTCTGGCAGCTGGGAAGGATGCAGGACAAGGTGCAGTAGTGTTGGAGGTTGTTCCGCCACCACGCCTCCAAAATGCTACTATTGGTTGTGACACACCTCTCTCCTCCACCCCCTCCTCTTCTTCTTCCTCCATGGCCTCTTCCAGTGCTCTGTCCTCAGAACCAGCGGTGCTTCGTAGGCGTTCCAGGGGCTACGCAAGTACGCAGGCAAAACGATGCCATGCCGTGCTTGCGCTGGTTTGGTTGGGGGACAGGAGCCACACTGGGGCGGATGTTTTGTCAGCTCTGCAGGGGCAGCCCGAGAGGTGGTTGACGCCACGCCAGCTTAAGCCAGGAATGGTGGTTTGTGACAATGGCACCAACCTCCTCTCCGCCCTCCGACAGGGACAACTGACCCATGTGCCCTGTGTAGCTCACGTCCTTAACCTGGTGGTGCAGCGGTTCTTGGGCAGGTACCCCGGCTTACAGGATGTCCTGAAGCAGGCCAGGAAAGTCTGTGTGCATTTCCGCCTATCATTTAATGCCTGTGCTCGGCTGGCTGAGCTCCAAAAGGAGTTGAACCTGCCCAAGAACCGCCTTATATGTGACATGCCCACCAGATGGAACTCAACGTTGGCCATGCTGCAGCGGCTGCACATGCAGCAGAGGGCCATCAATGAGTACCTGTGCGACTACGGCACCAGGACAGGGTCAGGAGAGCTTGGTTTTTTCTCACCACGCCAGTGGGGCATGATCAGGGATGCATGCACTGTCCTGTCACCGTTTGAGGAGGCCACAAGGATGGTGAGCAGTGACAGTGCATGCATCAGTGACACTGTACCTCTTGTCCACCTCTTGGAGCATACGCTGCGTGGAATAATGGACAGGACACTTGAGGCAGAACAGAGGCAGGAAGAGGAGGACTTCCTTGCCTCTCAAGGTCCCCTTTATCCAGACAGTGTTCCTGCTGTGCCACCCATCACACAGGAAGAGGATGAGGAGGAGGAAGAGGAGGAGGAGGATGATTGTGTCAGCATGGAGGTGGAGGCTGGCACTCAGCATCAGCAGCAGCAGCAGCAGTCTTGTAGGGATGATTTACAGGCCCAAGAAACACGTGGACTTGTACGTGGCTGGGAGGAGGTAGCTGCGGATCATGTTGTCCTTAGTGACCCAGAGGACTCCGGACAGAATGCCTCAGCTAACCTACGCTGCATGGCCTCCCTGATCCTGCACAGCCTGCGGAAGGATCCTTGTATTCTTCGGATCAAGGAGAGGGACCATTACTGGCTGGCCACTCTCCTTGATCCACGGTACAAGGGTAAGGTTGCCGACCTTATCTTGCCATCGCAGAGGGAGCAGAGGATGAGACATCTCCGGGAGGCCTTGCAGAAAGGTCTGTGCAACGCGTTCCCAGAGACTGGGAGGTTACAAACTCCTGGTCCTGGACAACGTGTTGCTGAGGCATCGGTCAGAAGGAGCGGTGGAGAAGGTGGCTGTCTGACTGATGCTTTCAGACAATTTTTTAATCCGCAGCCCCAAGGTATGATCGGTTCCAGCACCCATCGCCAGCGTCTGATTTACATGGTGCAGGAATACCTAGGGGCAAGGTCAGACTTGGACACCTTTCCCACCGAAAATCCTCTGGCTTACTGGGTCTTGAGGATGGATCACTGACCAGAGCTTGCACATTATGCAATTGAGCTACTGGCCTGTCCTGCATCCAGCGTTCTTTCGGAACGCACCTTCAGTGCTGCTGGTGGCTTTGTTACCGATCACAGGGTGCGCCTGTCCACCGAATCAGTTGATCGACTGACCTTCATCAAGATGAATCAGTCTTGGATCACCCACAGCTACCAAGCACCTGAAGCTGATGTAACAGAATAATTTTTTTTGAAATATCACATCCCTTCAAGACTGCCTATGCTGATGCTGAGTGACTGTCCTGTTATGTTGATTGTCTATCCTCTTCCTCCTCCGCTGATATGTTGGAAGAACATTTCTGGTTCTGGTTGATGCCATCAGCACAATTTTTCTGCCCCTGTTTAACAGGGGCGTTTAAGTACAATTTTTGATGCAATGCTTTGCAGCAGGGCTAATTCCTGCAATCAAACAAGAGTATATGGGAGAGGTTGCAGTGTGGTGGCACCAGTGCCTAAGGCCCAATTTTTATGCCCCTGTTTAACAGGGGCGTTTAATTACAATTTTTGATGCAATGCTTTGCAGCAGGGCTAATTCCTGCAATAAAACTAGAGTATATGGAAGAGGTTGCAGTGTGGTGGCACCAGCACCAGTGCCTAAGGCCCAATTTTTCTGCCCCTGTTTAACAGGGGCGTTTAAGTACAATTTTTGATGCAATGCTTTGCAGCAGGGCTAATTCCTGCAATAAAACTAGAGTATATGGGAGAGGTTGCAGTGTGGTGGCACCAGCAGCAGTGCCTAAGGCCAAATTTTTCTGCCCCTGTTTAACAGGGACATGTAATTACAATTCTTGATATAATATTTCACAGGAGGGCCCCTTCCTGTGCCCACCCAGAGTAACGGTGAGGACTTATAGTGTTGTGGCACCAGCACCACAACCACCAAAGGTCAATTTTTCTACCACTGTTCAACAATGGCATGTAATTACAATTCTTGATATAATCGTTCACAGCAGGGCGCTCCAGCGACCCACCAAGAGTCACTTTGAGGGCTTACAATGTTGTGGCAAAACCAACACCTTGTTCAGCCATTTCTGCAGAGCATATAGGGCAGGCCCCTACTTTCAAACATCCAATTTACAAACATCTCCTACTTGCAAACGGAAGGAGACAACAGCAATTGAGATGAAAAAAGATGGACGACAAAACAAATTATACAGGGGTGATAACCCTTCCCTATGTTTTCCAAAAAGCTTAAAAATAGTTTTTTTGACTGGAGCTACACTTTAAAAATGTACCAGTTGAAAATTACAAACAGATTCAACTTAACACAACAAACCTACACAGTCCCTGTCTTGTTTGCACCGCCTGTATACTGCTGTTCTGAGTATATAGGGCCTGGGGGCCACACGCATTTCCTTTTTTTAATATGGGTACAGGGTTCCCCTTAATATGCGTACAAGACCCAAATAGGCTGGTAATGGGCAGGGAGGGCTACCCATGCCATTTTTCTCAATGATTTTCAACCATATTGCAGGAACCAGATATAACATTAAAACCGCAAGCAGTTTTAAATGGTGTTATTTCCGTTTAATGTAATTTTGTGCAGGGACTGTTCTAAACACGGGAAACACGTGGCACTTCACAGGCATACTACAGACACCCCCCAGGCACCATATTTAAAGGAATATTTAACTTTTTTTTTCACTTTAATCGTCATTAAAATCAGTGCTCCCGCCAAAACGGCCATTTTTAAAAACATTTTAGGCATTGACCCATGTCCCCTGGGGCAGGAGCCAGGTCCCCAAACCCTTTTTAGGACAATATCTTGCATATTAGCCGTTAAAATTAGCACTTTTAATTTAGAACGTTCGAGTCCCATAGACTTCAATGGGGTTCTAAAGTTCGTTCGAATTTGGGGTCCGTTCGAAAGTTCTGGTGCGAACCGAACCGGGGGGTGTTCGGCTCATCCCTACTCGCGACCCGGTCCTGAGCTCCGTGACCGTGGCCGCGGGACCCGTGGACCCGATCACCTCTGGTGTCCCGCGATCGGGTCACAGAGCTGAAGAACGAGGAGAGGTATGTGTAAACAAACCTCTCCTCGTGCTTCCTAGTGTGGCTGTCACCGATCATCTGTTCCCTGTTATAGGGAAAGATGATAAGTGATGTCACAGGCCAAGCCGCACCCCCAACAGTAAAAAAACACACACACGTCACACTTAACCCCTCTCCACCCCCTAGTGGTTAACTCCTTCACTGCTAGTGTCATTTACACAGGAATCAGTGCATTTAAATAGCACTGATTGCTGCATAAATGACAATGGTCCCAAAAATGTGTCAAAAACATCCGATGTGTCTGCCATAATGTAGAAGTCCCAATAAAAATCGCTGATCGCTGCAATTACTAGTAAAAAAAATATTACTAAAAATGCTATAAAACTATCCTCTATTTTGTAAAACGCTATAACTTTTGCGCAAACCAATCAATAATCGCTAATTGCGATTTTCTTTACCAACAATATGTAGAAGAATATGTATCGGCCTAAACTGAGGAACAAAAACTTTTTTTATATATTTTTGGGGATATTTATTATAGCAAAAAGTAAAAAATATTGCATTTTTTTCAAAATTGTCGCTCTATTTTTGTTTATAGCGCAAAAAATAAAAACTGCAGAGGTGATCAAATACCACCAAAAGAAAGCTCTATTTGTGGGAAAAAAAGGACGCCAATTTTGTTTGGGAGCCACGTCGCATGACCGCGCAGTTGTCAGTTAAAGCGACGCAGTGCGAATTGCAAAAAGGGGCCTGGTCCATTGGCTGCAAATTGGTCCGGGGCTTAAGTGGTTAAAGAAGCGGTGTTTCGAGCACGTGGAAGCGGTGTTTCGAGCACGTGCATACCACCACAGTCTCCGTGACCATAAGCATGGGTCCTGCAGACTCGATGTCCGCCGGGTGCCCACGATCATGTCACAGAGAGGTAGAACAGGGAGATGCTTTTGTAAACCAAGCATTTCCCTGTTCTGCCTAGTGACAGGACAGTGATCACTGTTCTGTGTGTTGAAGCCCAGCCCCCTCACAGTCCCTCCCTAGGACAAACTTAACCCCTTTACCACCCCCTAGTGATTACCTCCGTCACTGCCAGTGTAATTTATACAGTATCAATGCATTTTTATAGCACTGATGTATAAATGACAATGGTCCCAAAATAGTGTAAAAAATGTCCGATGTGTCTGCCAGATCACCGCCATTACTAATAAAAAAATTAATAATAAAAATCCCATAAAACCATCCCCTATTTTGTAGACACTATAAATTTTGCACAAACCAATCAATATATGCTTATTGCAATTTTTTTTTCCAAATAAATAAAATAATGAATAATGAATAATATTATTAATTATAGCTAAAAGTAAAAAATATTGCCTTTTTTTCAAAATATAGCACTCTCTTTTTGTTTATAAAGCAAAAAATAAAAACCGCAGAGGCAATCGAATACCACCAAAAGAAAGCTCTATTTGTGGGGAAAAAAGGACGTCAATTTTGTTTGGGTAGAACGTCACAATTTTGCAATTTTCAGTTAAAGCGATGCAGTGCCAAATTGCAAAAAGCGCTGTGGTCATTGAGCAGCCAAATCCTTCGGGGCTGAAGTAGTTAAGCAGGTGTATGTATATAGATGTATATATACATAAATACACACACCTAACAAAGGTAATGTATATTAGGCTAGGTATTCAAACATGGTTATTATTAATACAGGTATTTATCTTCCCCAAGGGATCAGAATATGAAAGTGCATACATATTTACAGGTATAGGGTACAAGTATTGCTTAGTACAGAAGTTTACTCTTGCAATATTGTTATTTATTTTTTGTTCTTGGTTGTTTTTATTTTTTTGTCTCCTGTTTGCAGAAACACATAGTAATTCATGTGAAATTACATAAACTCTTCTATCCAGAATGTATGGGATTCAATCTCAATTAAGGTATGTGTCTGGGTGATGTAATGGATGTGTATGAATGGTCTAGGTGTAAACAAAGATTTTTTTTTCTCAGGGGTGTGTACACACCATTGTTGGATGGCCATCAATAATAAATGTGATCACATTAACGCTTGTGCTTTGTATTTTTGTTTCTATTTGTAATGAGCTCAGTACTGGTACCAGTTTACATTTTCACCTTTTTTTTACAAGTTTAAGTTTATTCTCGAATAAATGAATCTGTGCACAGATATGAGATCTCGATTCCATATAACTCTGAGAAACTGTAGGGATTTTGTTTTGTTTCTTTTGTTTTCCTTTCCTGGGCCTTGGAGTGAAGTTTCATTCACTCTGACACTGGGAAAGTAAATGATAATACATTATTTTGCAACTTATGGCATCTTATGAATTCAGTATGTGTTGTGTTTTGTTTTTCCTTCCAAATTGACTCATGTCCTGTTAATATGTATGAAGGTTTTATGTTTGACCATTATCTCTGCTGGAAGGTGGTTCCAAGCATCCACAATTAGTGTAGTGTAGTGTAGTGACTGGAAAACTCTCAGAGAGGTAGAGTGAGGTGTTATTAATGGTCTTTGAGTTTTGTATTTTAGGGTATTTTTTATGGTTTTTGAGTTTTCTATTTTAGGGTAAATACACAAAAACATGGACGGATAATCCAGAGCAGACCAAGACTGGGCAAATTACTTTGAAACACAAAAAATCATAGTTCTTATGTTTGTTTTAAGGAGGAGCCTTGAATGGAAATAATTCTAGTCAGGCCTAACTAAATTCTAAAATATACATTTTTTTGGTGGCCTGCTTCATTAAACAGAGTTTCTGCCCTCTCTCTAATACAACTTCTTGTGGCCTGCTTGACTTGCAAATTGATCTTCCCTGAGAATCAATTAATATGTTAATCACTACCGAAAGAGGTAGTATAGCTGCAATGTTTGGAAGCAATTTCAATTGTGTTTTTTTGTTAACTAAATACAGATTCAATGCTCTTTAACAATTTAACAGGGATATCACAAATCTCATGTAAGGCAGCATTAAATCTGTACCTTTTTTTTATTTACCCTTTTAGATTCATTTTTTTCTTTTTCTTTTAATATTAACTATTTTTCTTTCTTTCCTATATCACCTTTATATTTTGGTGATTCTGGAGTTTGGTTTTGCTATGATGAAATAAAGGGAAAAAAAGGAGGGGTGTATGGGGAACATTATATGGAGAACAAAAATGTTGATATAGAATATTAAAGCTTCCCTATAGCATTTTGGGGTTGGGCCAAGTTCAAACAGTTCTTTTTTTCTCTTTTGACATTAGATGTATGTAATTGTAGCTCTTACCAACTATGACAATAGTAACAGTAACACCAGAGTTTAGAAACAGTCATATGACTATTTTCTTTGTATATGTGACACACAGCTTTCTCTACAGTCTACATATAAAGATATATGGCAGTCATCATTGGTAATTTTTTTTTTTTTTTTTTTGGTTATATTTTTTTGTGCCATAACTCAAGTTCAAAGAGCATTGCTTCAATATCATATAGATATACTGGGACTTGTGAGACTCAAAGTGATTGGCAAAAAGCAGGGGGTATAGTACAATTGTACTTAAGAGTAATTTAGATTGATTGTTCCTGAATCCACAAGTAATTGGTGACATCACACTTATCCATATTTTGAAATCAAGTTACTTTTGTCTGCTTAGTTGACACTGCCTAATCTGCACTGAGACCTCTTAATGTTATGACCTCTTCCGTAGCCTGCTAAAGGCAGGACTTGTACAGTAGCTACACATGGTAGCCAAGGATGGAGCTATATACACAAATTTTTGGCACCAGCCAAGGTTTTAGCCCATCAAGGTTGGTATAACTGAACGTAGTTTCAGTAAAAGGAGTTAGTGGTGAGTTGCGATGGCAATAAGATCCCCCTGGACACTTAAAGGATCATACACACACACACACAGTGGTATTCAGTAGAAGGTGGGGCAGAGTTACTTGTAGGCATATGACAATGGAAGAAGAAAGATGGGTGATGAAAATCAGACAACCTGGCTGAAGGGCGTAACCATTCAAATTGTTACATGTGTCACTGGGAAAGGGACTGATTATTATGTTGCAGTATATCTATGGCAATTCTAATCTACTCAAAATTACAAGATAAGCTTTAATTTGAATGTATATGTCTTAGATGTACTCATGTTTTTCCTTTCCTACCTTGTCAACATTAATAAAGTATAATCTCAGAAAGCCAGGAAAGCTGGTCCAAAGGCTGCTACTGTATGCTGTATCCAATTGGAATCACCATGGAAGGCTGTCCCAGAAGCAAGGGCAACATGACCAGATTGCCATTATGTACTTTCATACTATTATTATTGGACCGTTGAGAACAAATATTTTTTTTCTTCTTCTTGTTTTTTTTGTGTGTTTTGTCTCTTATTATTTTTATTATGGACTTATTACATCCATAACAAGTGATGTTTACCGATACTGAGATCCAGAAATGTGGACTGTAGAGATGGAGAGTTTAAAAGTTTTTTTTTGTTCAAATAGTTTTTATATCAGAAGGCAAAGCCAAAAGTTTCAATTATTAAAGGAAATTACCCATAAACCATTATTTTATGTGTGGCCTTAGTTTTCACTGGCCACAAGGGACCGACTGTTACATAATGTGTTTATGTGAAATCTCCATTAACAGTTGTAAATAATATTGCAGTTAGAAATATATTTCAGTTAGAAATATATTTCAGTTAGAAGGAAATATATTTAAAGTATTGCGAGTTGGTGCTACGGTAATTAGTTCAACTTCAAAGGTTGGCCTTTTGTTTTCCCTGATCACATCTCACCTAGGTAGTAAACAACAGCCTTCTTTAACTCATCCAATCAGGCTGTGCCCAATATACATTTACTAGGTACAGTGACCAATTAGTGAGAATTATATTAGCCACAGTACAGAAAGGAGGGGGGGATATAATGCTTTGTGACCAAGTCACCATGGGCCAATCTGAAGTTAACAGGTAATCTAACACTATACTTGCATCTTATATTGTATTGTAAATATGGTTGCTGTGGGTAATTTATAAATATAATGTAAGCCAGGGGACCTTCACTGTACATTGTGTTGTAAATACTGTCTGGTGTGTAATTTGTATATACGATGTAAAAAAAAGTGTTAGATAGGATATAGGAACAGTTATTTACTGGTTCTGTGGGTGCCTCAGGGTCCCGAGCAAGTAAATTGTTTACCTGTTACCACAGTAATAACAGCTAAAGGTATTTAAGGGCTCATCAGGGCCAGCTCCCCACCTACTGAAGAAGCCCATTCACGGGGTGCAATATGTCTATGAGAGAGGAGCCGACCCCGTGACATCACGCCACCTGTCTGCCGAGGCAGTTCGTCTGTGTTTGACTTGTACTATTTTGCACTGTGCATTTGGTGTAAGTGTGTTACTTTGTGGGGTAATTACGTTTTTAAAGCAGACTATACTATGTTGGTACCTTTATCTTTTATAACTTATGTGTGGGAGCATAATCAGCTCGGAGAAAGTGGAGGAGGCGGCTGCCTGCCAACATACTGTGAAGGAATAGGAAGTCGATTCCAGCAGTGGGGATTCGATGACAAATGCATGCCTCCTATACCCTTGAGGTGAGCATGTTTTTCACCAGGTGGGGATAAGCACAGGAGTGTGAAGTAATACAGAATGCACTATGGTGTTTTTTAACACTTTGTGGGTGCTATATATATATATATATATATATATATATATATATATATATATATATAGGACTTTGTGAGTTATATGGATTAGAGAGTTTATTATCACTATTTTATGGCTCGTTGTATTTTTAGTAGTTTATAATTGTGATATAGGTGATTAGAGTGTTGCACTTCACTATTTGTACTATATTAAAGTTTAAAGAAGATGACTCTCTGATGTTCTTTGGAAGCAAATTCTCCTGTCGACTGTAAGTGAATAAGGGGGACCCACAAAAGACCAAACTTTGAGGAGCAGAGGTTACAAGGGTGAGAGTGATTAGATAAAAGTTCATACAGATAATGGGGTACACCAGTTAGTAGAGATTTGCAGTAGTTAAGCCAGGAGACCTCACATGTATGGGTCAGTTGTTTAGCTACACTGCATGTTAGCATAGGATGCAGTCGAGCATTGTTTTTCAAGTGGAAAAAACATGTTCTGACAATATTTTGTACATGTGGATCAAACCTAGCAAACCAGAAAATACAGTTAGATAGGTGAGAAGTAGAATCCGGTTGAGCATTAAGGCCCTTGAGTTAGTGACTGGGGACAAAGAGAAGGCAAATTTATTAAATACCTTCTTCAGCTCTTTGCATACAAATAAGCATGGGGGAGCTTACGGTCATAATTAGGATAGTATTGACATACAGCAGCCCCAATGAACCACTATGGCTCTAAATTGATATGTTCCAGAAATGTTTAGACAGAATAAAGGTGAATAAAACACCTTGACCACATGGCCTACATCCACCTGTCCTAATAGTGTTGAGCTTAGTTATTTCAAAGCATTTTTTTCTAATTTTTAAGGGCTCTTTAATGACTGGCATAGTAACACTAGATTGGTGTAGAGCAGGGGTGCCCAAACAGTGGCCCGGGGGCCACATGTGGCCCGCGGAGCCCTCTGATGTGGCCCGCGACCTCTTGCTCTGGGATAGAATTGAAAGAATACTGTTATTAAAGTGGTTGTAAACCCATGGGTGAAAAAAAAAAAAAAAAGCAACCTGCAAGGCAAAGGCATAATGAGCTAGTATGCATAGCATACTAGCTCATTATGAATAGCTTAACTGAGAACGAAGCCCCCGAAGCGGTCGTCCCTCTTTATGTCCGCTGCTGCCGTGGATCCCGGAGTGACTTCCGGGTCTCGCTGCTCCGGCGCTGTGATTCGCCGGAGCAGCGATGACGTCACTTCCGTGCATGCGCACGGGAGCCGACACTCGCGGCATATCGCCACGATCTGCGGCCTGCCCAGTGAGCCTGCGCGCCGCTGTCTACGGCGCATGCGCCATAGACAGCGGTGGCTGTCTTTTTGTAAATATTAATCTAGGCTTACCTGTAGGTCAAAGTGGTTTGTAAGGGTTTACAACCACTTTAAAGGTCAGTTTATTGCTAAAATCACAGTACATACATGGGCATATCTTTTCTGCAGTGGCTACTGGGCTGCTTTCAAACTAAACCGCAGGTGCACTGAGCCATATTATTAGCTGCGAGTTTGGTGAGCTTTCTGAAAGTGCACCAAACCTGCAGAATATAATAGAAGTCTATTGCAAACTGCAGGAAAGCCAAAGGTACACTGCGTTGCATAAGTGTAAACTGCAGCGCATCAGTGTGAAAGCAGCCTTGGACCCCTTTCACATGGTCAGTCCGACAGTCCGACCAAATGGACCCTCCATTAACCTCTAAGTAGTGGCAGACATAAACCGACTTGTGTTCTACCTCCAATACGATCCGCTAAAAAATATTGTGCACTGCGTCCATGTCCGCTCTTCAAATGCAGAGCGGACACGGACATGCCATCCACCCGCTCCACTCATTGTGGCCCGTGACCAGTTACCAAGTTGCTCAAGTGGCCCTCGCTCTTCAAAAGGTTGGGCACCCCTGGTGTAGAGCCAATGTGGTGTCTATATTTAAAAAGGGATCAAAGTCTTTACCAAGTAACTACATACTGGTTAGTTAAATGTCTATAGTTGGGAAGATACTGGAGAGTTTAATAAAAGGCCACAAAGACAAGTTTTTGCTAGAAAAAAATATTTTGGGCAATAGACAGCATGGATTCTCAAAACAAAAGACAGAAGTTGTCAAACAAATATTTTTTCTTTTTATGAGGAAGTAAGCAAAAACTTAGACAAAGGAGTGGCTGTGGATATATACGGTAGAATACTTGGATTTTGCAAAAGCGTTTGGCACAGTTCCCCACAAACAGCTAATGTGTAAATGAAAGTCTACAGGCTTGGAAAATTCAGATTGTAAATGGATAGAAAACTGGCTACAAGACCGTATTCAGAAAGTAGTAGTTAATGATTCATACTCTGAATGATCTAAGGGTATTAGTGGTATCCCAAGGTTCAATGTTGGGACCCTTACTTTTTAAACCATTTATAAATGATACGAAGTTTGGGATTAAAAGTACCATTTCAGTATGTGCAGATCACACCAAGCTATCCAAGCTCCTTCATGGTAAGATCTATAAAAATGTGGAAAAGACTCCTTTTAAGAGCTGGTTCTAGTCAGTAGTGCTTTTGTTTAAAAAAAAAAAAAGCCTGGATCCTTTCCTACATGCAAAAAATATAATTGAATAATTATATTTATAAGTATTAGCACAAGGGGTAGTTGATCTAGGCAATATCTGATCACCTCCTGCGGAATTAGCAAGACATTTTATCCCCCATTGAGTGGGCTCAAGGAGCATATAGGGGACAAAAGGCGACCCACACAGGATATAGGAGGCCTGCAGGTGCTGGGTATAGTTCCTAGTAATCCAATAGGGTTTGGGCAGAAACCTGCAGAGAGGCAAAGAACTAAACCAATAAGGACATAAATACAGTATAACAATGCAACGTATCAACCAAAACTTCCAATAGTCAAACGTAGAAAATTACTATATTTTCTTCTGGATCAAATCCATTAATAATTTAAAACATCAAATTATATACTTTGATATGCTTCAATTCTACATGCTTTGGCTGCATGTGCATCCAATGGTTACTTAACCACATGCCAACCAGCCGCCATAGTTGTACTGCGGCAGCATGGCTCGGCTGCACGAATTGCTGTTATGCTACATCGGTAGCATAAATAGCCACTAGGGGGGCGCAAGCCCCCCGCTCACTCCGTGAGGCGATGCAAATGCCCGGCGGTCTCGATCGCCGCCGGTCTCCCGAGATCGCTCGGGGACACGTAAAACTGGAAGCTGTGTGTGTAAACACACAGTTTCCAGTTTTCTGAGCAGTTAACTGAAAGATCGTCTGTTCATACAGAGTAGTAGTTTCGCTGCACAGTCCCATCCCCCCTTCAGTTAGAACACATACTAGGATACATATTAACCCCTTCACTGCCCCCTAGTGTTAACCCCTTCTCTGCCAGTGACATTTTTACAGTAATCAATGCAATTTTAATCACACTGATCGCTGTATTAATGCCAATGGTCCCAAAAATGTGTAAAAATTGTCTGACGTGTCCGCCATAATGTCGCAGTCATGATAAAAAACTTTGATCGCCACCATTACTAATAAAAAACAATATTAATAAAAATGCCATAAAACTATCAATATACGCTTATTGCAATTTTTTTTTACCAAAAATAGCGCCTGCATAGTGCCTGAAAAAAGTGGCTCCATTCACACTGGAGTGGTGCACTGGCAGGGCATCAAAAAAAGTCCTGCCAGCAGCTTCTTTGGAGCGGTGAACTCACCACTCCTCCACCGCTGCTCCCCGTTGAGATCAATGGGTCAACGCTGCAATACCGGTGGCAAAACGCCGCTCCAGCGGGTGGATTTAACCCCTTTTCGGCCGCTAGCGAGGGGTTAAAACTGCCCCGCTAGCAGCTGAATAGTGCCGCTAAAACGACGGTAAAGCTTTGCTAAAAATAGCGCTGCTTTACCGCTGACACCCTAGGTGGCTCGGTGTGAAAGGGGTCTTACTAATGCCTTAAAAAAGAGAGGATTATAGGATTTTATTGATGTGACTAACTACTTTAAAAGCCTGTATTGCCTGTGTATATTCATACTGTATGTGTTTAAAATACAGCCATTTTTGCCTGCTGTTCATTTTAATAAAGCATTCCTCCTTAAAGAGGGATTCCACCTAAAAAAAAAATATTAAAAGCCAGCAGCTATAAATACTACAGCTGCTGACTTTTAATAAATGGACACTCACCTGTCCCGGGTTCCAGCGATGCCGGCAGCCGAGGCCAATTGATTGCTCGGCTCTTGGCTGCTGCCGCCACCATTCTAGGTGAGGGAATCAGGAAGTGAAGCGAATCGGCTTCACTTCCCGGTTCCCTACTGCGCATGCGCGAGTCGCGCAGCGCAATAGGAATTGTCCGCGCTGTCACTGGGACCCGTGTGTGTCCCAGCAGACAGCACGGCAGGACAAGAAATGACATAGACTCCCATGGGAGTCTATGCCCGGATGTGGCTGTAAATACCTGTCTTTGACAGGTATCTCCACCCCCCCCCCCCCTGTAAGGTGCCAATTGTGACACCGGAGGGGGGGAGGGTTCCGATCAGCGGAAGTTGCACTTTAGGGTGGAACCCCGCTTTAAGAAGGGGATTAAAAAAGTCACAGTAATGTGTAATCAGAGAAAAATATTTCTTAGCAGAAGAATAATTAAAAACACCAACATCATAACAAGAAGAAAAATGTATTAACCAATTGGACGATATACTATAAATTACTGGTTTCACAGAGCATCTCTTCTATGTCGGCGTCCATTAATATTTCTCTTGTGTTTTCTGTTGTTTTTTTGTTTAGATTTTTTTTTATTTGCTGTCACCATAGACTTTTGACAGACACACTTCAATACAAAAACTAGGATTATTCTAAATTTGCTTGTGTATCTCTATGTTTTTTAAAGAAAAATCTTTTGGAAGCCAAAGGTTTTACAGTGATGTGATACAGGCTATAATGGGTAATTGTAACATTGTACACAAAGGTATGTGAGTTGATGAGAATGGCGCAGTGCCTTAGGCCAGCCATACATGGTACAAATGTATTTCCTGCAATTTCCTGCTGACTATGACCCTAAGAACACCATCCCTACAGTCAAGCACAGAGGTTAAAACATTATGGTTTATGCCGTTTTTCTCTGCTAAAGGTAAAGACTGACTTTGCTGCATTGAGGCGCCAATGGACGGGGCCCCTTGGATATGAACATTCTTCCCTCAGCCAGAACACTGAAGACGGGTCATGGATGAGTCTTCCAGCATGACAATGACCCAAAACATATCGCCAAGTCAACAAAGGAGTGGCTCAAGAAGAAGCACATTAAGGTCATGGAGTGTCCTAGCCAGTCTCCAGGCCTTAATCCTATAGAAAATATATGGTGGGAGCTGAAATTTCGAGTTGCCAAGCGACAGCCAAGAAATCTTAAGGATTTAGAGAAGATCTGTAAAGAAGAGTGGACCAAAATCCCTCCTAAGATGTGTGCAAACCTGGTCACCAACTACAAGAAACGTCTTACCTCTGTGCTTGCCAACAAGGGTTTCTCCACCAAGTACTAAGCCATGTTTTGCTTGGGGATCAAATACTTATTTCACTCACTGAACTGCAACTTAATTTATAGCATTTGTTTTATGTGTTTTTTCTGGATTTTTGGTTGATATTCTGTCTCTATCATTTAAAATACACCTATGATAAAAAATTATAGACCCTTCATTTCTTTGTAAGTGGGCAAACTTACAAAATCTGCAGGGGATCAAATACTTATTTCCCCCAACGTATAGCAGTAATGAGGCATCCACCGATCGGGTAGATAAGTGCAGAAGCAAGTCACCCTGGCGGATGACATGGCCTCACCCTGGCGGATGACACGGCATCATCTGAGGTACGGAGTCTAAGTACTAACCAGTGTTCACAAGAGCTCCCGATGATAGAATTTTTTTTTCTATGTGTTTGTACCAGGTTGTGGTCCTCAGGATCGACCCACCAGGAGGTGAGCAAGCAAGCAGGTAGGGAAAAGCAGAAGTGTAGTCATTAAACAAACCAAGGTCAGTAACATGTAGTTGCACATTGGAATCAAGCAGAAGCGTAGTTGAGGAACAAGCCCAGGGTCAGTAATGAGTGGTAGTAAAGACAGGGGCAGCAGCAGGAGTGACAAGAGGGAGATATTGGCTGGAAGGAGCACAATAATCTAGCAAACAAGAAGTGCAAAAGCATGCCTTTAATAGGAAGTTCACGGGTGGAGAAAAGGGTTCAAGGTTCAACACAATGTTCAAGGCAGGATCATTCAAGGAATTGTCCAGAGAGATGTCCAGCATTCCAGGTGGCTCAGCAAGAAGAGACATTGCCAGACACAACAGAGTTTGCACACTCAGCTCCAGGCCCTGACATGGACTTTCCTGATCTGCATACATGTTCCAGGTTAATTAATTAAAAACATAAAGCTATCAGGTCAGCAATACAGATTGTCATTTTATATATTCAGGCACGTCAAGGGGTCAGCAATCGTAGCCTTCATATTTCTCTGCACACAGGAGATTGATATAAAGTATGAATTAAGCTTTGACGCTAAAACCTTTCCTAACAAACACCTTGGTGCCAAAAAGGTGTGTGGTGATCTAATCAGTGTTATTAATAGATGGCCCTATTCGTTGCCCCAGAAAATAATATAACTAAATAATGTGAATTAATGTGAAATGTGTAGTCTCCTGGAGTCCACCATATAAGTGGTGTCTGCCAAATACTATGTATATACTTCTTATAAATACGTGTTGATATAAATAAATTAAAAAAGAGTGCCTGTTGGCGTGCAACTCAAAAGTGCACATGTGTTATAACCAAAGAATGGTGAAAATGTTGCATAAAATTAAAAATGAATAAATAAAAATTAATACATATATGCTAAGTGAAAAAGATCATATGAAAACCACAAGCCACAATATTAGTGGTCTGTAAACTGTGCTCTATATTATAAGTCCCAAGAGTGACAGTCCAAAATAGTCGTTAAGATAACAGGAACGAAATGACAAAAGGAATTCTTTCAATGCCCAAACAAATTTTTCAAAATCGCATCACTCAGTTGCTGGAAAAAACGCATGAGGTCTTTTCAAGTAATTGTATTTTATTAGTTTTTTCCATTGCCTGCTTTGGTTCTGAGTGCCTGGATTAAATATGTGGGTTGCAGTGCTCCATAGTTTAATATAAGAATATAGCAATTTATTATGCCCTGTGCCCGCAGTGGAGATGTAAAAACGGACTTTTTTCCGCATCTGTGCTGTTATAAGGGAACACACAGCACGTAGTAGGATCCGTAGCGGTATAGTTAGGGCATTCCCATAGTCAAAATGTCGCGGATCCATCACGCAAGCGCAGTGGAGCGCTGCACCCTACATAAGCGAGAGGGTGCACCAACATGGCCCCTCCAGATGACGTCGCTCTGACGAAACGCGTAGGGAGTGGCCTAGGACGTGCACCTCATACTGGTATACAGGCAGCAACGCCGGCGCAGCTATTACAAAGGCGAATTGTTTTATTGGATATTGTGAGTAATTTGGATTTTAGGTAAATAAATCGTTCAAAAACAGTGTTGCACTATGGTTGTACTTCTGTTTCCTCCCTCATGCACTTGCTAAACGGACGATTTGCGGAAGTAAAAGGGCGAACATTCCCCCAGCACAGCAGGAGCAGAGCCCAAGGAAAGCTGCACAGTGGCTGATACTGTGACTGCTCGGCTAACCCTTTGAGGGTTCTCTGTCTGGTGAGCGCAATTATTCTCCTGACACTGAGTGGCGCACTGGAGAGGAATGTTCCTAACCTTTCTGCACTAGTCACCTTGTTCTATCCTTTTTACTTGAAAAGACTTCATGCGTTTTTTCCAGCAACTGAGTGATGCGATTTTGAAAAATTTGTTTGGGCATTGAAAGAATTCCTTTTGTCATTTCGTTCCTGTTATCTTAACGACTATTTTGGACTGTCACTCTTGGGACTTATAATATAGAGCACAGTTTACAGACCACTAATATTGTGGCTTGTGGTTTGCATATGATCTTTTTCACTTAGCATATATGTATTAATTTTTATTTATTCATTTTTAATTTTATGCAACATTTTCACCATTCTTTGGTTATAGCACATGTGCACTTTTGAGTTGCACGCCAACAGGCACTCTTTTTTAATTTATTTATATCAACACGTATTTATAAGAAGTATATACATAGTATTTGGCAGACACCACTTATATGGTGGACTCCAGGAGACTACACATTTCACATTAATTCACATTATTTAGTTATATTATTTTCTGGGGCAACGAATAGGGCCATCTATTAATAACACTGATTAGATCACCACACACCTTTTTGGCACCAAGGTGTTTGTTAGGAAAGGTTTTAGCGCCAAAGCTTAACTCATACTTTATATCTCTGGCCTACTCCTTTTATTTTATTTTAAGTGGTAGGTTCTAAGCACAGGCAGCTTCAACCTCTCGAGTCTATTTTATTATTGTTTATTTTATATAATTTTTATTTCACTTGATTTTCCTTTATTCTTGTAGTGAATAGGTATTGTATAATCTGTCCATAGCGCAATCTTATTTATTTATTTACACAGGAGATTGATCACCAGTGTGCAGTGAAGGAGAAGTGATAGCAGTATTTGTATCTGGAATGTCCACAATCTAGCGAGTCAGTATTATGGCATAACATTGGCGCTAAGCAGCATCTAGCGTGCATACACACGCTGCTGCCCAGCTTGTTGGACTGAAACTCATATGCGCATGTGCGCACGCACACACCTCTGTCTTGCTGCATTAAGTCCCTGACAGAGGCCACCTATGACAACCTGAAAGCAATTCTTAGTTTTAGTGGCTGAGATTGGAGAGCCAATACACACAAATGTTGCCCACACGCTTCACCAGTTGCATCTTTTTGGGAGAACAGCAAAAAGTAATCTGCAGTAAAATGAAACTCACATGACATCTTGCCTACAGTTTCCTAGAGGGCCCATGGGAAACTGAAGTAATTTGGAAGCCTATTCCATAAAGAATGCTTATGTACAGAAGGCCCTGGAGGGCTTGTGAGGGAAGAATGAATGCAGCAAAATACAGAGAAATCCAGAGGGAAAATCGAATGCTGTCTAAGCATGAGCCTTGGGAAATATCCAGCAACACAATAACCCTGAACATAATGTGAAAATCATGTAAGAATAGATTAAACATGTTAAAGCAGACTTTGCACTAAAAAAAAAAAAAAAAACAAGGTCCACTTATTTTTGTTCATGCCTTCCCCTATACATACCAAAATATGTTTTAATGAAATAAAAAAACCCATGCTGAAAAAAATGTCTGTATTGTATATAGATCTTGACTCTGAATTGACCATTCCAAGACATTTAAGCAGCCCTTGCCCTAACAAGCAAGCTCTTCTTTTCTTTTACATATCCCTATGTCAAAGCACTTTAGTGAAATAAAAAACAAAAACAAAGTAGGGATAAAGGAAAGTAAATATACTTACATTATCCTGGCACTTGTACTGCAGGAAGTGATATCACCATTGTCATCATTCCCTGGGATAGAAGGTGACATCACTACTCTGCAGTGTGGAAGCAATGTATAAATTAAATATACAGTTGTGCCCATAAGTTTACATACCCTGGCAGAATTTATGATTTTCTGGCCATTTTTTAGAGAATATGAATGATAACACAAAAACGTTTCTTTCACTAATGGCTAGTGGTTGGCTGAAGCCATGTATTATCAATCAACTGTGTTTACTCTTTTTAAACCATAATCACAACAGAAACTACCCAAATGACCCTGATCAAAAGTTTACATACCCTGGTGATTTTGGCGTGATAACATGCACACAAGTTGACACAAGGGGGTTTGAATGGCTATTAAAGGTAACCATCCTCACCTGCGATCTGTTTGCTTGTAATTAGTAGGTGTGTATAAAAGGTCAATGAGTTTCTGGACTACTGACAAACCCTTGCATCTTTCATCTAGTGCTGCACTGCTGTTTCTGGACTCTGAGTCATGGGGAAAGCAAAAGAATTGTCAAAGGATCTGCGGAAAAGGTAGTTGAACTGTATAAAACATGAAAAGGGATATTAAAAGATAACCAAGGAATTGAGAATGCCAATCAGCAGTGTTCAAACTCTAATAAAGAAGTGGAAAATGAGGTGTTTTGTTGAAACCAAACTACGGTCAGGTAGACCAACTAAAATTTCAGCCACAACTGCCAGGAAAGTTGTTCGGGATGCAAAGAAAAACCCATAAATAATTTCAGGTGAAATACAGGACTCTCTGAAAACATGTGGTGTGTCTGTTTCAAGATGAACAATAAGAAGGCACTTGTAGAAAGATGGGATGCATGGTCGAGTCGCCAGAGGAAAACGAGTACTACGCAAATGCAACAAAGTATCCTGCTTACAATATGTCAAACAGCAGAGAGACAAGCCTCAAACTTCCTGGCTCAAAGTCACCTGGAGTGATGAGACCAAAATGTAGCTTTTTGGCCACAACCATAAACACTTAATTTGGAGAGGAGTCAACAAGGACTATGATGAAAGGTATACCATTCCTACTGTAAAACACGGAGGTGGATCGCTGATGTTTTGGAGATGTTTGAGCTACAAAGGCACAGGAAATGTGGTAAAAATTTATGGCAAGATGAATGCAGTATTGTATCAGAAAATACTGGAGGAACATTTGCATTCATCACCAGGAAGCTGCGCATGGGACGTACTTGGACATTCCAACATGACAATGATCCAAAACAAAAGGCCAAGTCGACCTGTCATTGGCTACAGCAGATTAAAGTGAAGGTTCTGGAGTGGCCATCTCAGTCTCCTGACCTCATTATCATTCAGCCACTCTGGGAAGATCTTAATCGTGCAGTTCAAGCAAGACAGCCCAAGAAATGACAGGAACTGGAGGCTTTTTGCCAAAAGGAATGGGCAGCTTTACCATCTGAGAAGATAAAGTGCCTCATCCACAAATACCATAAAAGACTTCCAGCTATCATTGATGTTAAAGGGGGCAATACACGGTATTAAGAACTGGGGTATGTGAACTTTTGATCAGGGTCATTTGGGTAGTTTCTGTTGCCATTATGATTTAAAAAGAGTAAACACAGTTAATTCATAATAAATGGCTTCGGCCAAACACTAACTATGAGTGAAAGAAAAAATTTGTGTTATCATTCATATTCTCTGAAAAACGTCGAACAAATCCTACATTCTGCCAGGGTTTGTAACCTTATGAGCACAACTGTATTTAGAAACTTTTCCCCAAGGCTTTTATTTTATTTTATTTTCCTAAAGCAATTTGGTATGGTAAGGATTAAAAAACAAAGCAGACCTGGTTTGGTATTGTTAGATCTGCTTTAAAGTCGTGGTATGGTCAATTTAGAGTCAGGATCTCAATAAGAAAATTTGCTGCAGTGTTTTAGTAGTTTTGCATGAGGGAATAGGGAATGTCTAGATGTGCAAAGCTGACCTGTCCACACACTTAAACTCAAGGTAGTGATCAGTAATAAAAGGTGTATTTATTAAATAAGTGAAGAGTGTACATTCAGTTATTTTGTATTTTTTATAATTAATTTATATCTCTTTGATATGATAGAGTCTATTTCTGTTTATCATTATACAAGAGAATACTGATTTAATGTTCTATAACAATTAATCAAACTAAAAGAATTTGGGAGTTTGAATACTTTTTAAACGAACTGTATTGTACAGCCAACAGATTTAGCTGATCAGACTTCATCTATCAATCTTAAGTGGACTGACCCTTTATCAGTGGCAAACATAGTTTTGTACAGGCTAAACTTTATGCCATAACAATTTTGCAAAGTTTATTCAATAGGTAGCTGAAATAACGTGCTTTTACACAATTGAGTGTTACAATAGGGAAACATGAGAGGTGAGAAGAGGAGAGTGGGAAGACGAGACAGCAAAGAAGAATGCAATGTGCGGGTCATTGTTAAATCTCATTCTCTTTTATTAGATTCTTTTATGATGTCGCAGCACAGTATCAACAACTAGCAATTTAGAGGAGGCATTTGTGATTATACTTATTTATAGTGTTAGCGGCTCTATATTCATCCATACAAAGTGAAACTGGAGAAAGAGAATGATAAAGAATGCATGCTTCTTCAATTAGCTTGTCTCTGACTGAGGATTGCTCCATAAATTAACGTGTAAAAAGGAACAGTTTTGAAATTTCAAAGCAATGCCAGAATAATTGCTGAGCAAAATAAAAAAATAAAAAAAAAATAAAAAAGCACACTCTTCTTTAGAAGGGAACAGAAACACTCTTGGCAAGCCATTATTAATTACTTTCTTCATGTAGCCACAGTGTATTTGTAGAATGTGAGTCTTGATGGCATTCTTTATGTGATATATTGGCATTATTCCTATTCTTTGACTGATAAGTATGTTTGAGTTACTGGTCACTTATGGGCTTTTGTTTCTAATTATACTTACAAAAAAAATATTAGAGCATTAATCTAGCTCCATATGTTATCTTTTTCATTACCACTATTCTGATATTTGAATGTTTATTTAAGTATATTTAACTGGTGCAAAAATGTGATGACAGGACATGAGAAAACTAGTAAGTGGGGTGAGGGTGGCTTACATTTTTAGCCACATGGATCAATCCTTTTGGAGTGCTCTTATACTCCCATAGCTTCCAGTGTTTTTTAAGCTTCTACAGCATCTGTGAGCTCTGAGGCCAGTAAATGTTTAGACAGCCCTTGCCAATATAAGCACTTGCAAGTCCTGGAGAGAAGGCTTACAGTCTGGGCAGTGGCAGATTAGTCTATACAAACATCTAGGAAGAAACCAGAACAGAGTCTGCAATCCAATACATTTATTGCATGTGCAATAGATATATTGAGGACAAACTGTGCCACCTGTTTTGCTGTTTCCTGTACACAGTGGTTTATTTTGGGTGAAAGATGTGCAGCGTGTAATATACTAGCAGCTTCACCTATGTGCCACAAAAACTATTGCACTGAGGCTTGGTATTGGTAAGTCAAACAGATCTACTCACACACTCTTAGCCTTCAGCTTATTGGAAAGCATAGAAACTGTGAAAAGGCATAACAATAAGATAGCTAAGACATTTTCCTGGGAAAAATAACTTACTTTAGACCTTCTGTTACTCAATGTTTATCCATCTTATGCCGCGTACACACGATCAAACAATCCGGTGGAAAAGTCCGGCAAACTCAAGTCCGCCAAACAATCCCCCCGTGTGTAGCCTCCGGCATACTTTTTTGACCGGAAAGTACGGCGAACTTAGAATGCCGTGTTGCACTCCAATCTTCCCGCCGGACTCGCATTTCGGCGAACAATCCGGCCGTGTGTATGCCAGTCCGCCGTACTTTTGAAATGAGCGGACTTTTCCCGCCCGGAGAAAAGTCCGCTCATTTTGAGCGGGTCTCCAGGTAGGCGGGGCCCACGAAGGAGACGTCGCTGGCCCCGCCGCCTGGTATGGACTTAAAGGGGAACCCCAACGCCGAAAAAAATCGGCGTGGGGTCCCCCCCAAGTCCACAGCAGACCCTTGTCCGAGCACGCTACCCAGCCGGCCAGGAAAGGGGGGGCGAGCGAGCGCCCCCCTCCTGAGCCGTACCAGGCCGCGTGCCCTCAACATGGGGGGTGCCTTGGGGAAGGGGGGGGTCGCGCGGCCCCCCCACCCCAAAGCACCTTGTCCCCATGTTGATGAGGGCAAGGGCCTCTTCCCGACAACCCTGGCCGTTGGTTGTTGGGGTCTGCGGGCGGGGGGCTTATCGGAATCCGGGAGCCCCCTTTAATAAGGGGGCCCCCGGATACCGGCCCCCCCACCCTATGTGAATGAGTATGGGGTACAATGTACCCCTACCCATTCACCTGTAAAATAAAAGTACAAAAAAAACACAACACACGAGATAAAATACTTTATTGCACAGCTCCGGGGGTCTTCCGTCTTCGGGGGGTCTTCTCGCCGGATTCCTCCGCTATCTTCTTGTAGCTCTTTTGCTAGCAGAGGAGTCCGGCTTTCTTCCTCGCCGCCGGCCTCTTCTTCCGACTTCGGGGGTCTTGTCCCCCTCTTCGATTCTTCTGCCGGGCCACCGCGTCTTCTTCTAGTTCTTATTAAAGGGGGCTCCCGGATTCCGATAAGCCCCCCCGCCCGCAGACCCTGACAACCAACGGCCAGGGTTGTCGGGAAGAGGCCCTTGTCCTCATCAACATGGGGACAAGGTGCTTTGGGGTGGGGGGCCGTGCGGCCCCCCCTTCCCCAAGGCACCCCCATGTTGAGGGCACCCGGCCTGGTACGGCTCAGGAGGGGGGGGCACTCGCTCGCCCCCCCTTTCCTGGCCGACCGGGTAGCGCGCTCGGACAAGGGTCTGTTGTGGACTTGGGGATTGAGGATTACTTGTGTACTTATACCCAACTGTGCTAGCAGCTCTCAAAACATTAATTCATTGGGGACAGCTGCAAAGCGGCCATGTTATCAATGCTAGCGGCAGCATATATGACCTAAAAACAATAATAAACTGCGCTCAGGTATAAACACAAAGACCAAATAAAAAACAGAAAAGAAAGGAGGCTGCAGCTCAAAGTGGGATACACACACAAAACAATCGTAAAAATAAGGGCTTAGGAGCTGCGCACAGGCACCATTAAATAACTAAATTAATATAAATTAAATTACATCACACAAAAATTGATTAAATATTGAAATATATGACTCTAAATCCTCAAATTATTTTCATTGATCGACATTAAATTTGCTTTAAAAATGACTTTAAGGCAACAGTCCATCAAAAACTGCAGATATGGGTCCCATCTATGAGTTCTTAACATGACACCACGGTGATTCCACACGAAACACAGCAAGCAAGTGCCCGTCACCGAGAAGTAAATGCGTTTACCAGATGGTAAAACAAATGAAGCTTTAATTATGAACCATTCGTATCGTTACTGGTACACCGGAACTTATCGATTGACCTTCCACCGGTAACTACAGCGTCACTTTAATCACACAGGATCCCCAATCCCAAATGGATAATGCACTAATAATAGTGTTGGCACATTCCTTTGACTCTGGCAACACCTTGCCTTTAGGAATATCATCTGATATTCCTAAAGGCAAGGTGTTGCCAGAGTCAAAGGAACATGCCAACACTATTATTAGTGCATTATCCATTTGGGATTGGGGATCCTGTGTGATTAAAGTGACGCTGTAGTTGCCGGTGGAAGGTCGATCAATAATTTCCAGTGTACCAGTAACGATACGGATGGTTCATAATTAAAGTTTAAATTGTTTTACCGTGTGGTAAGCGCATTCACTTCTCGGTGACGGGAACTTGCTTGCTGTGTTTCATGTGGAATCACTGTGGTGTCATGTTAAGAACTCATACATAAGACCCATATCTGCAGTTTTTGATGGACTGTTGCCTTAAAGTCATTTTTAAGCAAATTTAGTGTCGATCACTGAGAATAATTTGAGGATTTGGAGTCATATATTTTAATATTTAATCAATTTTTGTGTGATGTAATTAAATTTATATTAATTTGATTATTTAATGGTGCCTGTGCACAGCTCCTAAGCATATATGACCTAACAGGAACCCAAGGGTGCAAAAGGGGAGTCAAACTGTCACCAACAGCCTCACTGGGGAAATTAAAGCTAATAAGACTTAACCATATTGAAAAACACCTAAAATAACACAGAATAGTGTTTTAAAAATGGGATAAATAATGATCTTAATGATAATATTAACAATAATAGCACCCATCTAGTGCAAGAATAATGAATCATTCAAACCTCTGATATACTTTCCCAGTGTTTCTCAACTTCAGTCCTCAAGGCGCCCCAACTGGTCATGTTTTCAGGCCTTCCAATTATTTTGCACAGGTGATTTGATCAGTTTAGTAATTACCACAGCTGTTTCATCTGAGGGAAATCCTGAAATCATGACCTGTTGGGGCGCATTGAGGACTGGAGTTGAGAAACACTGTTCTATCCTACAGGGAAAATGTAATATACATATAATGGTTAGTGGGTGAATAACTATAAAACACTGTATATAACAATCATAATCATATCAAACAGTTGGGTTAGTAATGCCTAAAAGGTACATAAGTAAATGAATTGCATAACTATATGTAAATCTGTATGTAACAGAGATCCCAGACATGCACATGATGACTAATCATGGAAATTAGCATAATTTTACAAATTGACAAATTGATGCTGGAATTAATCCATACACAATATATCATATGTAGAAATAAACAGGGGGGCGTGGTCTCGACATGGCTGAGTAAAGACAAGTTTTTCTGGAGCTCCCGGCCGTTGGCCTCCTTTCCCGGCATTCTCTACCTCTACCTGACAGAATGCATGCTGCCAAGAATCGGATGAATAGACGCAGCAGACAGAGAAACAGCCCGACCACAAATACCCCGGTTTCAGCGGATTTACAAAGATGGCGGCGCCGCGTGAGGAGTACTCCCAGAAGGTGGTTCCCAGAGCACGGTGCTCTACCCTAGCTCTCCCGTGGCTCCTTCTGCTAACCCGGGGCATGTGTCGCCACTCTCGCTCACCTGGCGCGTGGACGCAGAGCTGAAGGCGATCCTGCAGTCCCTGCCGACTAAGGCAGACATCGAGGCACTGGTGGGCAGAGTGGAGGCCGCACACAAGAAAGAACTGTCTGCGGTCAAGCAGGATGTACAGGCTCTGAATTCTAGAATCTCCACCGGTGAATCCTCCCTTGCAACCCTGGAACAGAAAGTGCAGTTCCTGGAGGAGCGGCAGAGGGTACAGGAGAGTGCGGCGACAGACCTGCAGCTTCGCATGGAGGAGATCGAAGACCGGAGCAGGAGAAACAATCTGAGGCTCCGTGGCCTGCCAGAAGCTACAGGCCCGGCAAATTTACTATAAACTGTAACGGATATCTTTAAAAAGGTGGCGGGCTCTCAACTACCAGACAGGATTGCAATAGACAGCGTTCACAGAGCTCTGGCCCCGTGATCCGCTGACTCGACCAGACCCCGGGATGTCATTTGCCGCCTGCACTATTACACGCACAAGGAGGCTATTTCCTGAGGAGCCTGGGAGGCAGGTGCAATTTAATTCTTCTCTTCTGGAGATGTTGCCTCGTCGCGGTCTCCGGTCACAATGACAGAGAAGCGGCGTGCGGTGACTTATATAGGGACATCACCGGATGATGTCCCCGCCGATTATGATGTCACAGTCCCAGCATCCTCTAGGACTGTGACATCATAATGGGCGGGGACATCATCCGGTGATGTCCCTATATAAGTCGCCGCATGCCGCTTCTCTGTCATTGTGACCGGAGAACGCGACGAGGCAACATCTCCAGAAGAGAAGAACAGAAGAGAAGAACAGAAGGCCAGAAGACAGCGGCGACAGAAGACCGGGCCACTGCCTGTAAAAGAGCTAGAAGAAGGCGCGGTGGATGGCAAGAAGAACTGAAGAGGGGAACAAAACCCCCGAAGAGGGGGACAAGACCCCCGAAGTCAGAAGAAGAGGGCGGCGACGAAGAAGAAAGCCGGGCTCCTCCGCTAGTGAAAGAGCAGAAGATAGTGGAGGAGTCCGGCGAGAAGACCCCCGAAGACGGAAGAAGACCCCCGGAGAAGTGCAATAAACTATTTTAACCCTTGTGTGTTGTGTTTTTTTTACTTTTTTTCACAGGTGAATGGGTAGGGGTACATTGTACCTCATACTCACATAAGGTGGGGGGCCGGGATCCGGGGGCCCCCTTATTAAAGTGGGGACAAGGTGCCCCCCTTTCCCCAAGGCACCCCCCCATGTTGAGGGCACGCGGCCTGGTACGGCTCAGGAGGGGGGGCGCTCGCTCGTCCCCACCCCCTTTCCTGTCGACTCATGTTCGACTCGAACATTGCCTGTTCATCGAACAGGGAACAATTTGGGCTGTTCGCGGCAAATTCGAAAAAACCGGAACACCCTGTACAAGTCTATTGGAGAAATATAAAGTGCTAATTTTAAAGGCTAATATGCAAGTTACTGTCCTAAAAAGTGTTTGGGGACCTGGGTCCGGCCCCAGGGGACATGGATCGATGCAAAAAAAAGTTTCAAAAACTGCCGTTTTTCAGGAGCAGTGATTTTAATAATGATTAAAGTGAAACAATAAAAGTGTAATATATAAAAAAAAAGTATGTAGCTTAGCTAAGTATGTTTTTTATATTTTTTATATTTTTTATATTTTTATTTTTCATATTTTACTAGATAGTGTGGAGATCATTATTTATGTTAGCAGCTTCTTTTGTTTTAGGTAGTTTAGGTTTGTTAATTTGAGGTTGTGCGCACTAGTACCTTATTCATATTATAAAAGTGTAATATTCCTTTAAATTTCATACCTGGGGGGTGTCTATAGTATGCCTGTGAAGGGACGCATGTTTCCCGTGCTTAGAACTGTCCCTACACAAAGTGTCATTTCGCAAGGAAAAAAAGTCTTTTAAAATCACTTTCAATTGTCGGCTCCAGTAATACAGAGAACACTCAATGAGTGTTCTCTGTATTACGGAGCACAATTCATTAATTGATTAAAAAAAAAAAAAGCGTGGGGGTTCCCCTAAATTCAATTACCAGGCCCTGGTATGGATATTAAGGGGAACCCCGTGTCAAATTAAAAAAAAAAAATTGACGTGGGGTTCCCCTAAATATCCATACCAGACCCTTCAGGTCTGGTATGGATATTAATATTAAGGGGGACCCCGCATCGAAAATCCATACCAGACCCTTTATCCGAGCACACAACCTGGCAGGCCGCAGGAAAAGAGGGGGGACGAGAGAGGGCCCCCCCTCCTGAACCGTACCAGGCCACATGCCCTCAACATTGGGAGGATGCTTTGGGGGTCTGTGACCCCTCAAAGCACCATGTCCCCATGTTGATGGGGACAAGGGCCTCATCCCCACAACCCTCGCCGGTGGTTGTGGGGGTCTGCAGGCAGGGGGCTTATCAGAATCTGGAAGCCCCCTTTAACAAGGGAACCCCCAGATCCCACCCCCCCTGTTTGAAATGGTAAGGGGGTACAAAAGTACCCCTACCATTTCACAAAGAAAGCGTAAAAATGGTCAAATAAGACAAACACACTTTTGAAAAATTCCTTTATTAAAAATAAAAAAAAGATTCCAGAGGTGGTAATCCACTCTTGCTATCCAGCGATGGATGATAATCTCTCCGGGGTCCAGCGATGGCTGATCTGATCCAGTGACGGGTGATTTTCAGTCCAGCGCTGTCCATATATGCATCCGTCTTCTGTCTCCACTGCGGAGACACTGCGGGGATCCCAGCACTGACGTTTCTTATATTAGGAGGGTGGGGCCACCCGTCACCTGACCCCGCCCCCTCTGACGCTGGTGAGGGAAGCCATGGGGTTCTCCAGTGACGTATGGGTGACCCCACCCCCTCTGATGTAACGCAGGTTTCTGCTCCCTGACAAATTGCCTGCTGTAGCCCGCAATTCATCCATCTCACTACTGGAGGCTGTTGCAATCTTTAGAAGGTTTTCACTGACTTTGTCTATGTCCTCCCCGAGACGTCTCCTCTCTGCTTCCCACTTACCCCCCCCCCCCCCCCCCCCATTTGCTCAGATATTAATTTAATTCTGAGCAAAACTGCTATTTCATTTGCCAACTTTTCTTTATTAACTTTCTTTTTTTAGCTGTTTACCCAATAATCTGCTATTATGTTGCTGACACTGAGACAATAGTACCTTACACTGGCTTTCAAGAGGTTCATCTGCACATGAATGATAACTGGCAGAGGCGTACTTTTTAAGATGTGTATACACAAGTTCCATTTCACAACCATACAATCCACACAATACACAATTATATTTGTACTAATGTTCCAACACTGCACTGAGTAATAAACCAAACTCAATTATCGTTAGCTCTTTCAACTTCGCTCTTCTAGAATTCAATATTCTTCATTCATTACCACTTTTACCTGGTATCATTCAAAACATTTAAACTTTTGCATATCCATAGAAAAGACTCACCACACTTACTGTGGCATTATCAGCTGCCTTGTATCTGAGCACTTCCGTCCTGTAGGTTCTATGCGGATTTTAGGATTGCCACATGCTATCTGGGGTGCCATTTGAAGAACATTGTGCACTATACAAACTACTATTAACTTGTCTATTCCCATAGTTATTTCGTTTATAAAACCCTGCTAGGCACACTGATATAAGGTTACTTATGAAAACACACACACTGCTGCTAGTAAAACATTTCATTTCTTTCCCAAGAAATTGGGAAAGCTAACATAAAGTATTAAAAATACATTACAATATCACAAAGCTTACAATCAGAACATATAATACAAGAATATGAAAGATGAATATGAAAGATAATTAGCACATCCTAGTAGCTGGCCTCATGATGGAATAAGAGATCCGGCCCACATGGTTCAGGCCTGAGCCATCACCCAGGGTAGGCCTCAAGATGGCAGAGTCAACAGATTAGCAGAGAACACAACTTCATGGTATGGCCGCAGCGAACAGAGAGAGACAGAGCTCTCTGTAACAATCCTTTTTTACAATCATACACCATCCAAACCGCATCCCACTGCCAGTCCCATTTGCTTTGGACCAATCAGTGTTCACATGACAATCCTCCTTATATTACTGACTGTCCTGCCATACTTGGCTTCTGGGGACAGTATTGCAGTCTATGCGCCCTGGGCCATCTTCATCATCAATCTATTTGAAGTGTCGTGCACACCAGATGGACTGAAGACAACTCCTTTTTGCCATGCAGATTCTGTTTGGTGCCACATTCCTCTATACCTTTTAAAAGTGTGGGACTGCAAGGGTCAATATGGCTGATCTTGGTTGTACAAACAGATGTGTAGAAACTTTAGAAATATAACAGTAATTCATGTTTAATTCCAACAGTATACATTATTATTATTATTATTAAGCACAATTTATATAGCGCCAACAGTTTACGCAGCGCTTTAAAATATATAGGGGGGACAACACAATTACAGTACGATACAAAAGGTACAGGAGGGCCCTGCTTGTAGAGCTTACATTCTAAAGGGAGGGGTGGTGAATGATTTGATGGGGGTGGCTCAGGGACAGTTAGGTGGGTGTGGCATAGGCTTCCCTGAATAAATGAGTTTTCAGGGAACTCCTAAAGCTGGAAAGGGTAGGGGCTGATCGGACAAACTGGGGCAGGGAGTTCAAGAGGATGGGAGAGGCTCTGGAGAAGTCTTGAAGGCGAGCATGAGAGGAGGTAACAAGGGAGATAGAAAGCAGGAGGTCCTCTGGGGAGCGGAGGGGACAATTTGGGAGATATCTGCAGATGAGGTTGGTGATGTAGATGGGGGCGATGTTGTGGATGGCTTTGTATGTTATGGTTAGCATTTTGAATTTTACACGATGGGGTAGGGGAAGCCATTGAACGGATTGGCAGTCACGGAACAATTAGTGAGGTGTATTAGTCTAGCAGCAGCATTCATAATAGACTGAAGGGGGGATAGCCTGCTTAAGGGTAGGCCATTAAGGAGAGAGTTGCAGTAGTCAAGGCGGGAAATAATCAAGGAGTGAACGAGTTGCTTTGTGGGGTCATTAGTCAGGAAAGGTCGAATTCTGGAGATGTTGCAGAGGTGAAGGTGGCAGGATTTAGCCAGTGATTGGATATGGGGGCTGAAGGTGAGGTCAGAGTCAAGGATTACACCCAGGACCCTGGCATGTGTGGAGGGACCAATGGTTGTGTTGTTGATATTAATGGTGAAGTCACGGGGGGGGGATTGTGAAGGAGGAAATATAACAAGCTCAGTTTTAGAAAGATTGAGTTTGAGGAAGTGGTGTGACATCCATACTGATATGTCATTCAGTAAGTTGGAGATCTGTGAGGAGATTGAGGGGGTGAGTTGAGGAGTGGAGAGATAGATCTGGGTGTCGTCTGCATAGAGGTGGTATTGGAAACCAAGGGAGTTTATCAACTGGCCCAGGGAAGAGGTATAGAGCGAGAATAGGAGGGGCCCAAGGACAGAACCTTGGGGTACCCCAACAGAAAGAGGAAGGGGAGCGGAGGAGATGGAGTTGTAAGTGACACTGAAAGTGCGCTGAGATAGGTAGGAGGAAAACCAGGATAAAGCAGAATCGCAAGGGAGTGTAATTTGCTGAGGAGGAGCAGGTGGTCAACTGTGTCAAAGGCAGCAGAGAGGTCTAAAAGTATGAGTATGGAGTAGTGGCCGTTGGTTTTAGCAGTTAGTAGGTCATTGGTGAGTTTTAGTAGGGCAGTTTCAGTAAAATGTTGTGGGCGGAAGCCAGACTGTAGGGGTCGGGAAGGTTGTTGTCCATGAGGTAGCGACTCATTTGGTCATGGACAAGGCGTTTGATGAGCTTGGAGGCAAACGGGAGCAGGGAGATGGGTCTTAAGTTGTTCAAACAGATGGGGTCTAGTGAGTTCTTTTTGAGTATGGGGTAACCAGTGCATATTTGAGCTGGGAAGGAAAGGTGCTGGAGGAGAAGGAGAGGTTGAAGATGTGGGTTAGGGAGTTAAGGATAGAGTGGGAAGGTGCTAGCAGTAATTGTGAGGGGACAGGGTCCAGGGAGCAGGTAGTGAGGTGGGCAATGGAGAGTAGTTTATTAACTTCATCTGTGGTAACTGGGCAAAAAGAGGAGAGTATTGAGCGTGGTGTTGGACCTGTTGTGTTGGGTAGGAGAGGAAGTTGAATGCTGAATATCTCCTTGTGAATTGTGTCAATTTTGCTATTGAAATGGTTGGCAATCTGTTGAGCGGTAAGCAAGTTTGTGGGTGGGGGCAGTGGGGGGTGAAGTAAGGAATTAAGGGTGGAAAAGAGTTGGCGAGGTTTGGATGAGTGGGTTTTGATGAGAGTGTTGTAATAGGTTTGTTTAGCAGTGTGGAGGCAGGAGTTGTATTTGACAAGGGCAGATTTGTAGAGGGTAAAGTCTTGCAGGGACTTAGATTTACACCACGCTCGCTCAAGAGCATGGCTGTGTCTCTTAAGACTTCTGGTGTTGTCTGTTTGCCAGGGTTGCGGCAGACGGGGCCTTGTTCTGCGTGTAGAAAGAGGAGCAAGTATGTCTAGGGAGGATGACAGCATGTTGTTGTAGATGGAAGTGGTTAGGTCTCGGTAGGACAGCGGTGCAATTTTGTCATAAAGGCCATCAGTAGCAGAATGAAGAAGAGAAGGGTTGAGGTTGCGAAGGTTTCTGCGGGTAGTGGTTTGTAGGTTGGCAGCATGGGATGTAGGAGACAAGGAGAGAGTGAAAAGGATAAGGTTGTGATCAGAGAAAGGAAAGGGTGTGTTAGAGAAATTGCAGGGAGTGCTGCGATGGGAGAATACGAGGTCGAGTGTGTTACCGTTGAAGTGAGTGGTGGTTTGTGTCCATTGTGTTAGGTTAAAAGAGGAGGTTAGGTTGAGTAGTTTAGAAGTGGTAGCAGTATTAACATTAATTAGAATGTTAAAGTCACCTGGGATGATAGCAGGTACTTCAGATGAGAGAAAATAGGGTAGCCATACAGAGAAGTCATCCAGAAAGCGTGACACTGTTGGAGGAGGTAGACAGCATATTTTTGGGGTGGGAATTGGGTGTGGGAGGGCCGGGGTTTGGTGCAATGTCACCAGACATTAGGAGTAGTAGGAGGGTGAGGGTGGTAAGGCGGGAGTGGGATTCATAGGGGGGGCAGATGCTGTGGTGGAATGGACGTGGTGATACTGTGTGGGCTACATGGGTATACATGTCTTCAAATTTCTGGGACAGGTAAGCTAATTATAGTCAGGGTCACCCCAGGGTCGACAGAGGGTATTGTCACTGAAATGCATAGTCACATAGTTACATAGTAGATGAAGTTGAAAAAAGACACAAGTCCATCAATTCCAACCTATGTGTGTGATTATATACCCATTATTATCTCATATCATCACCTGGCCATTGCAGCAGAGAACATGGGCATATGATTAATTGGTTCTGCGCACCAATATGACTGCAATTAATTCTTTTTGCAATGCTCATGTTAAGGGTTAGATCCAAAAAAGCTTTACATTCGGAAACCGTTATAGGTTTTTACTTGAATGGCCTAGAAGGGTATAAATTTGTCAAGGGGTGTTGATATGTTTGCTGTTTCCACCTGAAACCCAGGCTGGGCTGTAAATGGGGGGATAACAAGTTCTGCTGAATCTGGGGTCAGCCAATTAGGGTTTGCATGCACCTCCGGGAAGGCTACTACGGACCTGTGCTCAAATTCTTGGTGGCTGCAGATGCATTACACTACTACTGCTGGCCACCTCAGCAGCTTGTACTGCACCGCAGGTGCTCCTCAGTTCACCATGGAATACTGTAGTACTGGCGTCTGAATGACCAGGAAATACTAGGTCGCTGGTGCTTACCAGATCACCAAAAAGTAGTGCAGTGCTAGTACTTGCGTCCTGCTGCATATGAGCATAATCATTTGTTTCTAGCACTTCAGCAGCATGGGGTCGGCTATGTCCGATTTTAGCAGGGACCTCTCTACCCTCGTCTGAGCTAGCTGTCAGGGTGTCACTGCTTTCTACAGTTTCATATTCTGAGCCTGATTCTGACAGTGAGGATTCCCCTGCACGCTCATGTGTAATGATCAGAATCCTGTAGGCCTCCTCACTAGTTTACTTTTCTTTGGACATTCTGGGCATTCTTTTTACAGGTACCTAGTGGCAACTATGGGAAAAAGAGCTCCTAGCTAGCAATCAGGGACTGCTTGTGTGCTAGAAATAAAATTAACTGATAGTGCTTGTAGAGATCAAGCCTGATCTTGTTAACACTACAGTTTTGTGGACAATGTATCAGAGGGTGCAGTGATCAGAAAAAATTATACTATAATGCACTTGTTGGTGGGGAGGGGGGATGGGGGGGCAGGGAGACTAAACACAAGGCTGATCCTGCTAATGCTGTTTTCTGGGATAGTAGTATAGATAATGGTGGTGTTCAGCAATCTATAGTGTGACTGTGGTAGTGGGGCAGGCAGTCTGATGCTAACTGACTGTACGCTATCTGTTGTCTATTACATTTTTCCCTGATGTACTGTAGGATAGGATATCAAGGGTTTGCATGATCATTATTATTTCACTAGGTGGGTTCTATTACTATTATTATTATTTATCGCATATTTCTTGCTTTTTATATGTGGTCAAGTCTTATTAGCTTTTATGTCCCCAGGGAGGCAATTGGTGACCGTCTGACTCCCCTTTTGCACCCTTGGTTTCCCATTTGGTCATTATGTTGCCACTAGAGTAGATAACATGGAACCGCGCAGCTGTCCTGCAATAGATTTATGTTTGAGCGCTGCTAGCACAGTCAGCCACAAGTTCAGTCACAGGCAATCCTCAGACTGATGAAAGGGGAACTCCTCCAGAAACGCATCTCTGTATCGGCACCCCCAATGTATGATGTAATTTGTGAGGTGCGTCTGCACTGAAAGCAGCTGGTCTCTCTTCCTCCAGCGCAGAACCAGTGTTTCCCCAGCAAGCTGCAGCATTCCATCCAGCTTGGCTGGGCTTCTCCAATTCCTGTGCCTTGATGCAGATCAAGTGAGCTTTGGCTGCTTCACTTTAGGACTACTACATACTTCTTCTTACACCTTGTTTATGAGTGCATTTTTATCATGTTATTTAATAAATTGGAATATTTTATCTACTATACAATGAACTTTTTGCTTTGGATTTTTTTTCTGTTGAAGGGAACAGAACAGGGACATCCTACTTCCATGTCCACCATCGCAAGATGGATAAGAAGAAATCTGATAACTAGAGCTTATATTCTCTAGGACAAATATCCTCCTGCACTTTTATGTGCCCATTCCAAAAGATCAGTGGGAGTTCCCTGGGGGTTTTGGCATCAGCCTTCTGTAACTCAGGTGTGTAAGGCTGCCACCTGATCCTCTGTTCATACTTTATCAACGTTCTACCAGCTGGATGTCCAATCTTCTGCAGCTGCAAGCTACTTGCAGCGGCACTCTGAAGTTGAGTCTGTTGACCCCCAGTTCTGTTTGCCACATATTTGCCTATCCTTCTCATTCACTGCTTGGGGACATTCCAGGATCTATGAATGCTTTTCTTGTGTCACATACTGTACAATTTAGATAAGATGAATTTTGACTTACCTGTAAAATCCATATCTTGGAGTACAGTACAGACACAGGCCATCTTTACATTCCTTGGTTACTCCCCATTACTTACTACCAAAAGGAGGACTCACAGAATGAGGTAGGGGTATATGACTACTTTACCTGTATCCTCGACTGTATTCCAAGATATGGAATTTACAGACAAGCTAAAACTTCAAAATGTAATATGGTTTGGAGAGGGATTTAGATTTATTGATACACTTAAACAACTGTACAGTGAAACCATAATTGTGCTAATCTCTGCTTTTATAAAAGATTTTTGCACACCAATCATGTAAAAAACTTCAGCATGGTGGAAGATTCCCAATGTGTTCAAATATGTTGTACCAGAATTATTATTTTTTTCAGATCAATTTGATCATCTCTAACTACATGCAACTTTGAAGCACCAAATGTTTATGGTAATTATTACCTCCTGCTGACCACAGACATTCAATAAATAAAAGAATGGGCACTATTAGATTTTAATATGGTTTATTTTCCAGCTCTGTAAGGACTGCTTTGCTCTGCGATATTTGTATACAGTATATGGGATTTCTAACTTTTAAATTGCATACATAAAATTCAGTTTACAAGACTGGGTCGGCACAGTTCTCACAAGAGGCAGAGTAACTGCAGAGGCACAAATGTGTAATACATCTGGGTATTTCCTGTAATCTGAGCTTCAAAACATACATTGTTACAAAGAGAAGAAAAGGTTTTATTCTATTTCGTGCAGTGCAACCTAGAATTGTTCTTCTGTATCCTAGGGACAAAAAATATAACCCCTGATGTGAAATAACTTGTAGTAATAGGTTTTATACCCATACCAGTCAAACAAGATTCCTTACTGCATGAAATTATAGAATTCTGCTAAACATTTCTTTACATAAATGACATATCCAGACTGATTTCAACCCAAATGTCAGTTTATATATGCATATATGCTTTTTAATTTAGGTATACATTTTTTTTTTTCAACCTGACCAAACGTGCATTTAGAAAGCGTAAAACTATTAACCTGTAGCTTTATTTTATACTTTGGACGGAGAAGTATTTAACGTTAAATACTGTAATAAACAGGACATTTATACAATCATTAAAAATATACTTTTAAGAGAAAGGACAAGCAGTTTTAAAGCTGCAGTTAATACTTGTATAGCACTTGGGGAATGTACCAAAAACCTAATAAAATAAAAAGTTGGTGCATCTTTGAATCAAGGTTTTTCCAGGCAACTCACCACTGCGTATCTCAAACTATAAAATACAGCACTGTGCAAACTCTGTGCTATATCTGCACCAAAAAGACTCTGGGTACATGATCACACATGGTTTCTTTGTTGTGAAATTGTTTGAGTAGCGTTCTGGTTGTCAGAGAACTGCCTTTAGGGTATAGTGAAATCTGTTTTCTGTAATCTTACTTAAAGGTAAGCTTGTTCATATAAGGCAGTGGTCTCCAAACCGTCGCCCTTTGCTTGCCTTTAGCCAGCCCTTGTCACTATTCCACCCACCAACAGCAAGGATGGGACAGTATTCAGCACACTGACAGCAACAATGGGACACCATTCCTCCCGACAACAAAGATGGGACACTATTCCGCCCACTGACACCAATGAAGGGACACAGTCTGACCATTTTAAAGTCTGAAGGATAGTAAACTGGCCCTTTGTTTAAAAAGGTTGGAGACCCCTGATATAGGGAAACAGGTTTACTCCAATGCTGGCCCAAACGCTGCACATACTGTTTTTTTGCTTCTCCACTCTTTTTTGCGTTGCACACTGGGAGCTTAAACAGGGCTGAGGACTCTCCCTGCCCTTATGAGTGAGAGTGCTGGGTGCTTGAACATCAAATCACTAGCAATATCATAGGGAAAGAAAGGGCACGAGTCACATGCTCCTCAACCCTAAAATTACCAGGTATTTTTCTTCAATCTTGATCGCCAAGCATAAAATGGTGGAAAAGCAGAGGGAAGGAAAGGAAAGCACGTGCTGCTGCTGGGCCATCATGTAACCAATAAGTTAAATTTGACATGTGCTCAAATGTTACCTTATGCTACCTGAACAGACACACTGGGATGAAGAATAAAAACAAATACCTTTCCTGAAGAATGTACTACAAGCACCCTTTAGTGTTAATCACATAACCAAAGCCTTGGTGTTTGGTTTTATAACCTTTGAAATGCAAGATCAGGATTCAGATTGGCTTACCCTCTCCTTTAGCAGCCATCACATAACCAAATGCCCATCTTTTCAGCATATAAACAATATTACAGGGGAGCATGGCAAAACATTTCCCCTAAGCCCTTGTACACACGGTTGGACATTCCGACAACAAAATGTATCCAAAGCATTTAGTCCGGAAGTGGTGTTGCATACACACGGTCGGACAAAGTTGTCGGAAAATGCAATCTTTCGGAACGTGATGCCGTTTGTGCCTTGCGACAGGACTACGTTGCGGCTAGTAGCCAATAGCTTTGGTGTCGTAATTTGATCTGAGCATGCGTGCCACTCTGTCCGATCGGAATTCTCTACAAACGATCAAAGTAAGATCGGATCATGTTGTTGGAAAATGTTATAGCCCAGCTCTAAAACTTTGTCGGTCGGATATTCCAACGCAAACAGTCCGATGGAGCCTACACGTGGTCAGATTATCCGACAACACGGTCCGATCGGACATTTTCCGTCGGAATATCCGACCGTGTGTACAAGGGCTTAGAAGTGAAAGCAGAATCGTTCTTTTAAGCTTTTATTTATCCAACCCAAAAAGACTTAAAATATCTTTAGCATTTCAACATAGGTCATCTTTAACAAGGTACTTTCTCTGTATAATAGAGGCCATGTCCGTTAACTTTTAAAACATAAGCGGTACCCCATTACAGGAAAGCCCTACTGTCTGGTATAGTCACTTTATATAGGAGGAGGACAAAGTTTACAATAAAAGGAAAGGGAGAATTTTTAAAGTGGAAGTTTTGTCAAATTCTAAACTAGCTCTAAACCTACTCTCTGCCACATTTTAAGCCTAATTTATCTAGCCCTGTAAAGAAAAAAAAAATCACCATACTTACCTGTTCTGCAGCCGGTCTGGTCCCACGCTGAGCTGTCTGTGGCAGCTTCAGTCTGTGGGAGTGTGCAGGAGAGGCAGCCAATGGAAGCCCCATAGTAAATGTATGGGTGACATCAAAGCCATTGTCAGTTCTTTCCTGCACACAGCATTAACAGCTGGAGACCTGACTGGAGTAGCTGCAGAACAGGTAAGTATAGCATTTTTTTTTTTTACAGGGCTAGATAGATTAGGCTTCGAATTTTTATCGTTAGTTTTGACTAAACTTCCACTCTAATGTTTGTATATAAATATGATAAATGCGTGTAAAAGTTCAAGTTTTTTTTTTTTATATATTTCGTTTTGAAATCATATCTACATGGAGGCAGCCATATTTGTTCATTCCACAATTAGGTCCTGCTTTGTGATTTGCAATGCTAAAACAAAGATTGCATTTTATGACTCCTTACATTACAAAGGTAGATGCTGACCACTCATTTAAAACAACATACTCCCTATATGGTGGGAATCCTATTTACATTTTTAAGTAGTAAGGTTGTTTTGTAGTGGATAATATAACCTACGTGTAGTTGGTCATTTACATATTTCTACACAACAAAAACATGCTCACTGAAAATGCACAATACTTTTTTGTTTTCAGTATACCCTGTCCTATTTGATTATATTTTGAAAGGAGTCAGTTGAAGTGCAAAGTACATAGCAGATTGGTCTCATATAGTGCTTGAGGGCACTATATTGTGCAAATTGGTTTATGCAAACAGGCCGATCAGGAAGAATCCACTCTTGTGCTATGGCAAAATTATATACCTACATTATAAAAATAAAATTTAATAATGCAGGATTGTTTCCCCTTCAGTGACTCAACAGAGGGGCACTTGCACTTTAAGTAGAGGTGTTCAATACACTGTACACCTGGTGTTTGATTTGGCTGTTTTATGGCAGTTCTAAAGTGAAGTTAAATTTCATGCAAAGATAAAGATTAAATTCAGGATAGGAGATAAACAATCACTGTGTTCCTTCATACTTTTAGGCTGACTTTACATTTATAGATTGTGGGAACACACAAAAAAATAAGCATGGTTTAAATGCAATACAGGGTAAGTCAAGGCACTTTAAGCAATGTGTTGCAGTGCCATTCATTAAGAATGGCACCTCAACACACAACCACGACAGGTGCTTTAAATATATCTCCATCTAAATAAATGAGCTGCTATAATGGAACACATGCAGTAACACGATAATGGACAGCTATAGTGCGAAGGAGAAAAAAAAAAACATGCAACTATTAATTGTTCCATATTTTTAATAATTGGATATTTTTCTTTTTTGTAGCACATTTGCAATATGGATATAACAATTTAGGCGATTCCCCCAGCTGAATAGCAGACACCCTCCAATGCCACACCTTCCACTGAAAGATTTGTATACCAATGTATACATTTTTCATCTGCAGTCATCTAAAAACACCAAAAATTCCAGATATGGTGCAAAAATATACACTCTAGCTGTAAAGAAGTACAATTGTTCAGAAGAGCATATATCTACATAGGATCTTTAGAAGCAGCAGGTGTGCTAATGTGAAAGCCAAATTTAATAGAGGAGCTTTAACACTAGTTAAAAAAAAAAAGGGGGGGGGGGGGACTAAGCGAGGCAGTGGAGAGTCAGTACCAATATAAATTATTCTTATTGCCTTGCATTCTGCACTTGTTTTGAATACCTGCATAAAATGCCAGATACAATTGCAGCAGAGCTTAAAAATTAAGAGAATTACACGTTTTGCTTTATTCACCCTGTAATAAACAAAAAGCAAAAACCATAAAAAGCAAAATAAAATTGCATGTGCACTCCGTAGGCATCACAAATGCCAAGAAGGCCAACCACTATACAGCAAGTCTGGACACGAATCACCATGCATGCTAGTGCACCACAAATCACCAGACTCTACAATAAAGCGGACTATGCACTCAAAATGGAAAAACCACATAAGCTTATAAAGAACATATAGTATGCAGAAATGAATAGAATTTGTGCAACTAAAAATACACAAAACTATATTGTTATGCTAGAAGTTGAAAATATGACTAGTAAAAATGCTGTATTTCCAGAAATCTGGTGTCTTCATCTGCGAATAGGGGAAGATTAAACTATTCAGAAGGTTTGTCAGAAACAGCCACCATTAAACTAAACAGAAATATACAGGAGTCACAAACTTAAAGCATGACTGCTGCAAATGATTGTGGAAAAGTACTGTTACAGAAATACTTTTTTGGGATTATCCATTTTCAGTGGAACAATTTCTAAATTTATCTCCAAGCACAATTGGTCCTAAACAGAAGGCTCATTACCAAGAGCCAAACTTAGATTTCACTCTGTCAGCACAACAAGCAAATGTAAAGTTGTCCAGGTAAACTAGAAACCTTGTTTGTGATTGACCACTTCAGAATAAAAAAACAATCCCCCTTCTGCAAATCATTTGATATTAGGGGCGTCCTTTATGCAGAGCCGCTGGCAGATGTGTGTGCATCCATCTCAGAGCTCCTTGCAGGCAGCTTATACAAATGGATGGAAAAAACATGCATGGAGAAAACCGCATCACATGACATTTGTCAAGCAGTTGTGTCTGTGCCAGTTCTGCTTATGTATCCACTACTATGGGCTACCTGCATGCATCTGCTAGCAGATGAATTCTGAATAAAATCAGAATTTTTCCAAACTAATGTCACTGATCTAAAGATCGTAGACAGCTCTAAAAATATTGAGGTCTCTGATAATTTATCATGCTCGAAAGTCTAAGAATCTTTGGTGGGTTTATCATTCACTTTGGGGCAGAAGGCCCAATTTTTAAAACAAAAGTTTGCCAATGGATCTAAAATGTTCTCAAATTTTGCGTCATGTATGCCGACTATAATATGAATGATACAACAGGATCAATTCATGAAGCTTACAAAGATAAGCTGCATTATTTTTTTTTAATAAGGGAAAGTTACTTTTAGAATTTTCTGATTTTTCCATGGTTAAAAAAAAAATATATATATTATTTTCTCCTGTGTTAAAGCTTTGTGAATTTTTACCTAATGTGTGTAAATGGCCCTGCACCAAGAGCCAAGTGCAAAGTTAAGAAAACTAGAACCTGTGAGTTTACTGTAGCAATAGCGGTTGTATTGTATTGTTAGCAGAACTGATTCGGTCAACAAAATGCCTGGCTTCTTTTTCTTTAAAAATGGTCAGTCCACCCATAGATATTTAACGGAAGAGTAAAATCACCAATATTTTTTATACTCAAGCTTCTCCTGGTCCGCACATCTGCCGCATTAATTAAAGGGGATCCTCACATAAAATATAAAAACATTTCAGTACTCTACCCCCCCCCCCCCATTATTCTTCCAATATTTTTTATTTAACATTTCTTGTTTTTCTGCTGGACCCACCTTTTCATTTAAGCATTTCACTTTTCTCCTACAACCTCCTGGGGTACCATTTTCAGGAGGTATTTTTTACCATTCATTTAAATAGAGACATCTGCTGTTCTCACACACGTACAGATAGAGATAGCCAGTTTATATACTGTTCCATGAATGGTGAAAAGTAATGCCTTCTGGCATATGCGACGTCCATCACATATACCAGTCAGAAAGTAACGCCTCCTGGAATACGGACATCAGATATCCCAGGAGGCATGGCTAGTCTCCATTAATAAAATATGTAAACTAATACAGTGCCAGATCTTTATCTGACACTACAGTGCCTTTCAAAAGTATTCACCCCCCTTGGCATTTTTCGTGTTTTGTTGCTTCACAACCTGGAATTAACATGGATTGTTTGGGGATTTGCATAATTTAATTTACAGAACATGCCCACGACTTTGAAGATTTTTTTTTTTTTACTGTGAAGCAAACAACAAATAGGACAAAATAACAGAAAAAGTCAATGTGCATAACTATTCACCCCCCTAAAGTCAATACTTTGTAGAGCCACCTTTTGCGGCTATCACAGCTCCAAGTCGCTTTGGATAAGTCTCGAGCAGCTTGCCACATCTTACCACTGGGATTTTTGCCCATTCCTCTTTGCAAAACTGTCCCAGCTCCTTCAAGTTGGATGGTTTGCGCTTGTGAACAGCAATCTTTAAGTCTGACCACAGATTTTCTTTGTATTGAGGTCTGGGCTTCAACTAGGCCATTCCAACACATTTACATATTTCCCCTTAAACCACTTAAGTGTTGCTTTAGCAGTGTGTTTGGAGTCATTGTTCTGCTTGAAGATGAACCTCCGTCCTAGCCTCAAATCACACACACAGAGTGGTACAGGTTTTGCTCAAGAATAACCCTGTATTTAGCACTATCCTCCTTTCCCTCAAATGTGACTAGTTTCCCAGTCCCAACTGCTGAAAAAATGTTTTTCTTTAGGCGATGTGATGTGTTGGGTTTGCGCCAGACAGCGTTTTATTTGATGGCCAAAAAGTTACATTTTAATCACATCAGACCAGAGCACCTTCCTCCATACATTTTGAAAAGTCCCCCGCATCTTTTCGCAGACGACTCAAAACGTGCCATTTTGTTTTTTGCTGAAAGTAATGGCTTTCTTCTGCCCACTCTGCCATAAAACCCAACTCTATGGAGCATACGGCTTATTGTCGTCCTATGTACAGATACTCCAGTCTCTGCAGCTCCTCCGGGGTTACCTATGCTGCCTCTCCGAATTAATGCCCTCCTTGCCCGGTCCGTGAGTTTTGGTGTAGGGCTGTCTCTTGGCAGGTTTGCTGTTGTGCCATGTTCTTTCCATTTGGTTATGATATATTTGATGGTGCTCCTACGGATTGCTATTTTTTTTTATAACCTAAGCCTTGACTTGTACTTCTTAACAACATTGTCCCTTGTTTGGAGAGTTCCTTGGTCTTCATAGCAGTGTTTGGTTAGTGGTGCCTCTTGCTTGGGTGTTGCGGCCTCTGGGGCCTTTCAAAAAAGGTGTGCATATGCAATGACAGATCATGTGACACTTAGATTGCACGCAGGTGGACATCATTTCACTAATTACGTGACTTCTGAAGGTAACTGGTTGCACCAGAGCTATTTATGAGCTTCATAACAAAGGGGGTAAATACATACGCACATGCCAATTATCAGTTTTTCTGAAGATAGATTTATATATTTTTCTAATCTTACTTTACCAACTTAGACTATTGTGTTCGGATCCATCACATATTCAGATTAAACAAACATTGAACTAAAGGCTGTAATGTAACAAAATAGGTAAAAAGCCAGGGGGGTGAATACTTTTGCAAGGCACTTTACATCATTAGGGGCTAGCATCAAGAACCAAAATACAGTAGATGGCCAGCTCCCTCTGACAAAAGAAATATGGTGGTGCAAGACGGGAGCTGTAACAGGACAGCAGTGTGAGAAAAGAGAACAATTCTGGATCCATTAGACATGTTAGTATAGCATAAAAAGGAGCAGTAAAGGCAATTGTGAAAGAGAGGGACATTTTGATTAGAGGGTGAAGCTCCTCCTTGAAGAAGGCTCCTACGTTCTGTTAAGCTAATGCAGCAGGAAAAATGAAAACAAAGACAAAAAGGTACGTCACTGAAAGTAAGTCACTTGTGAGTAGACGAAGACTCCATACACACTATTAGATTTTCTGCAGATTTTTATCTTCAGATTTACCCAAACCATATAATATAAGATCAAATCATAAGCTTTTCAATTTGTATGCAATCAGGCAGGCCCTTGCACTACATGGTTTTGGTAATTCTGAAGACAAAAATCTGCAGAAAATCGAATGGTGTGTATGGGGTCTACCGCGCATATACTTACCAAAAAAACACCCCCACACACATTACACTAAAAACAATGGAAATAGAAAGCGGTAAAACGGCTGCAGTGAAATATTTTGGTGTAATGCTTTTTGATCTTAAATTTATTTTTTATATGGAAATACATATATACTTTTTTTCTCTCCATTCAATAAAGAAGAATCAACTACAATTATGTGAAATCATTCTAGGTCATTCAAATTTGTTTCAGAAGTTTAGATGTGTTAACCATTCTTTTTTTTTTTTTTTTTTTTACTAAGAAACCAGAGGACAAAAATAACTGTATGACAGGAAATAATCTTTAGTATTTATGATGGACAGACATGTTTAGCATAAAAAACATTTCTACGGCATGGTGACCCCAAGTTTGCACTACATTAGGATACGCTAGAAAGCAGCTTTCGAGAGAATGCACAATTACTGCCATTTTAGTGAGGCTCATATACTTTACATTAATACATTTGTATCTGCAATACATTACCAAGTTTTTTTTGTTTTGTTTTTTTATCTAAACTAGGATGAAAACTAAAAAACAAATAAAAATGAAATGAAAGAGGCACTTAAAATAAATCAAAGCGGGCAACTGAAGTGAATCAAGACTGGATTTAGACAGGGCCCACAAGAGTAAAGAGCTGAAGTAGGAAAGCTGAAAGAATTACTCGGGGCTACAAAATAGAAAGTGCCAAAACTTATATTTCTAATCAAAAATGTTTATTAAGCTAGTAAATTAGTTAGAGAAATTGATTACTATCTCATGAGAGCACTTGGTCAGGCTTGCAAACACCCAGGAATATGAATTTAAATGTTATTATAAAAACGTCTTAACTGGATCAAGGTACTTGTTCTCAAAACTATCTGAGATCTGTGACACTGAGTGGTATCAAACAAGAACTTCTTTATGGCTCTTCATTATAGCTGTGTAAGTATGGTTACTTCTTTTGACAGTAAGGTCTCATAACCAGAGTGCTTCCACCAGGATGCATCTGCCACCGTCTAAGAATGTTGCAATTTACCAGCTCCCAGTAACACGTAGTTCACTATAGAAACCACCACTGTTTATGGTGGAAACAGGTGTCGGTACTCAAACTTTGCTACATGCGTTTACTCATAGAATGTCAATATCGATCTAGTGGTCAGCAAAGTGTTTATTACCAATAACATTAGCTTTAAAAAGCAGCCAACTATATAGTAAACACTTCCACATGAGGGCACACAAAAGAACGGATGTTCCCTCTTCCCGTTTTGATTAAATATGAATCCACCCCCCCCCCCCCCAAAAAAAACGACTGGGTTACAAATAGTAAAATCTCTGGAGATGCGTGTGACCTCAAGGAAGGCTGCCCATTTTGTCCACTAAATTTCCTGCACTCAAACAGGAGACTTGTGGCTCTCCTACACACAAGCTGTGCTTTCTGCCCCCCTTTTCCCCTTGCCATTCACAAAATGCTTTGTATTTTGTGAACCGTTCTCAAAACATGCAATATTCTGTGAATAGACAAAGGGATAGGAGTGTGCACAGGAGAGCCCCAAGTCTGCTGTCTGAACGCCACAAGTAAAGCAAAAAGTATATTTCCCGGCTTAAATTAAATTCTAAAGAACGGGCAGCAATAAAGAATGTCACACACTCCTCCTTCAATGTAACTATTTGTAACCCAGCAAGTTTCTAAAAAAGTTTTTTTTTTTTTTTCTGGAGTTCTTTAAGTTGCTTGGATGCATAAAGAAAGGAAAACAAAAGGGCAACCTCTGCTGGGCAAAATGCTGTATAAAGCTTCTGGCAGTACTTGCGAGGACCAGCACTGGCTTTTGATAACAATTCAGCTAGAATGAAGGATCAGCCAACGTGAACTATGATCCTTCCCTTTAGTAGAGGTTACAAAACCTAGAGCCTTTGCTCATGTGCGCAGCACTAGACAACCCCGGCAGCAGCATTTTGCCAAGGAAGTGAAGTCCTTCTATTGGTGTTAACATACTTTTAACAAAAATCTATAGCCTTTTGATATTTTCTACAAAAAGCTGTACTTAAGTTTAAAAAGTGCTTACATGTTTACATCTGAAAACTAGGGTTTTTTTTGTTTTGTTTTTTAGTGATCCTCCAATATCACCGATGTAGTCAAACTGAAAATGGGCACTGTAATCTCTACTGTTTTTCAAACAATCGCAACTCTCGCAGTAGCTTATGGCAGGAGTAGAACTTAAATTACAGCAAGAGTGTACTGTTTCTATTGCTAAGATGCCCTATAGATTATATAAAGAAGTTTTAAAGTATATTTCCACTTTTGCTTCCAAATTGGTGTTGCATGTTCTCTCGTTTACATAGCAAAACCTAAAATAAAAAAATAAAAATACAGCTTACCCTTTTAGATGCCCTTTAAATTAAACTCCAGCTCTAAAAAATAATACTAACCTTCTTTGTTTACGAGGGGGGCCGGACAGCTGCGTTTGTCATAATTAATCTCTGTACTGTGCAGGCAGAGCTTTATTCTCAGTTGTAGAGTTAAACGTTTAGAAGCTGGGCTTCTTGCATTGTATGTGAATAAGAAAAAACTCAGAACAGGTTCACTCCAACATTGCTCAAATACCCTTGCAAGCCACCCTGAGAAACAACTAAGGGCAACCAAAGACATAGCAAATTTACTAGACAGGGGAAGCCCTCGACGCCAGGAGAACACAGTGATTGTGGCTAGCGGCTATAAGTCACTAGCGATAATCACATGTAAAATCTGTCTGGTTGTACCACATTTTATCTATCAATTTGGGTACATTCAGAATTCTCATACATAGTTTGAATCTCAGCTGGGTCCTGCTAAACTTGCCGAGGTTTGAATTGTCTTTGGCAGACTTAAAAGTTTTAAAACTCTAACGAGCGGGGCCCTCTGATTCCTCCGGTAATTGTATTGTAACTGTACTGTCTGCCCCCATGTTGTAAAGTGCTGCACAAACTGTTGGCATTATACAGATCATGTATAACAGTGGCCATCAACCCTGTCCTCAGGGCCCACTAACAGGCCAAGTTTTATGTATTACCTTGGAGAGATGCAGACTAGAATACTGCAATCACTGAGCAGCAAATGATATCACCTGTGACGTATTTCAGTTATCTTGCAAACCTGGCCTGTAAGTGGGCCCTGAGGACAGGGTTGATGACCACTAATGTATAATACAAATAATAATAAAAGTTTATTTTTTTGGTATGCTGTGTAAACAGTAACACATAAAAAAAACTTTGAATTTCCCAAATTTGACTGCATAACTGAAAAAAAGTTTTTAAGTTTAGCTTGACTTTGTTAACATGTATACTTTTTTTTGTTCAGGTTTTGTTTTTCCCCCTCCTGTATCTACTTTTTAAACATCATGTATGTAGTGGTACAGCATTTGTCTCTACATGTGACACATAAGAGATGTGGGATATATATGCACTATTATCACGTTATCTCCACAGCAATGGGAGTTTGGTACATTCATAAAATATAGTTGACATCTCAAGTACATTGAAGAGTGCAGCACCACTATGGCAGCCTCTGACTATACACAAAAGAGGTGTGCGGGGGGCCGACATGAACAAAGTGTCATGCAACATCTCATTCAGGTCTCTGCACTGGAAGGTGTCCTGTATATTGATAAACTGGGTTGGCAAGATCACCAATTTCATGTGACAATCACTGTGTCTGAGAGCGGGTAAATAAAAACACATTCTAAATCACACAGAAGTATCCACGCGTGTGGATACGAGTCCTATGCTAGATCAAACAATGTTAAAGAAGCTTAAATGTGCATTAAAAGGGAGGTGGCCACAAAGCTGAATTTAAACATTCTTACACCAAAACAGCCGATACATAAATCTCTACTAAATCTGCAGTCTTAAAACTTGGTTTGCCATATCAATGTCACTATAATAATCTTAATAGACAACTAGAGTGTACTCCTGAATTAAATATGGCATGATTCAATTTTTAAACTAGGAAAAAAAAAAAAAGACAATAAAAAAAAGTAGAATAAAATAAATGAAGACGTGAATCTCACATCAGTGACTAACCAGTTTTCTAATAGTTGTTAGTATTGAACAAACCAAAACAAGGGAAGGATCCTTGCGTTTATAACGATTCTCCTGCGTCTTTGCTAGAATGCTGGATTACAAAAAGACAGCAGATACTGGTAAAAGCTTCAGGACAGAAAGTGCTTGACAAAGTTAAAGTTCTCAGGTGTGTTTGGTGAGATACAAAACGGCAGATGCACTGATGAAAACAATTATGCGAAAAAATAAAAATAAAAAATAAAAGTCAAATTTATGTTAAAGTGTTCAAAGATGATGCCTTAAGCAGAAAAAAAAGCATTAATTATGTTTTCTTTAACAAAGTAGGCGAATTCCAGAGTCTGCATCATTAGTGTTGTTTTTAGAGGATTTACTCCACACAATTATTGTTTGTTTCGATTTCTCTCCTGCAAAAAGAAAAAGGAGTATTAGATGATGCCAAAATCCTCCACAGGACATGTTCTAAAGACATAATGCAGTAATTGTTTTGCTAAAAATGATTTTATTTTCAATGGAGTCTAACAAAAAGATGTTAAAATAAAGCATTTTTTTTCTATTTTGACCAAAGTACAAATAAAAAAAAAGTAGTTCTATTGTAAATAAAAAAGTACATTTTTATTTTATAATCTGAAAAAAAAAAAAAAAAAAAAAAAAAGGAATGAGAACAAACTAAAATAAGACAAAATCAGAAGAAAAATCATAGCCATGGGTTGAAGGGAATAAATGAATTAATTAGAGCGATGGATTAATAAGAGGTTAAATAGGAATACATTTTATCAAAAAGCAAAAAAAATATATATTATAATACATATACTGTACGTACAGTGTATAATTTTTATCAATTTACATAATACAATACGAGCGAACAGAAGAAAAATCAAAATCAAAATTGGTGTGACTATCTTTTGGCATTTCTCTTTGGAAGCAGAGGTGCAGTTGGAAATTTTTAGGCCCCCCACTTAAATCTGTGAATATATTGTTTTTCCAATGTCATTACATAATTGCTATAACTACGATATATTGATATCCCTGAGAACACCCATTACTACTATGTTCCTCTTTTTTCACTTCCAGCACTCTTCAGAATTTCTTGGGTACAATTATCTAATGTCATAGGCTTCAGCCCAAGTTTAAAAGGTGCTGTACTGGACCAATACCAGATCTATCCTTTCCAGACGATTATAATTATTGGTCGTATTTTACTATGTTTATCAGGATTGTCTCATATATGGTTGACAGGTACATGGAGCATCTGTTTTGTCTAGCGCAAGATGTATCTACAGCAAATAGATTGGTATTTATTAATCTGGTCTGACAAGTATATTCTCCATTTTTATAGAGCTTGACTGTAGTTATCTTCCTGATGAAGTGGGCATTGACCAGTAAAATGTGTTGAAGTCACAGCAAGCAACCCATCACCCAATATTGGCAAGGACCAGGAGGAAACTACCATATGATACATAATACAGTCTTGTGTACATGTATGTATTATAATATTCTTGTTCTTAAAGAGGAAGTAAACTCCAATGGGTTTTACTTACTTTTTTGTTCCCTGCAACGCAAAAGCATTATGTGCTAGTATGCATCACATTATATGACACCTGCAAACGAAGCCCGCGCTGCCCCTCTTCCTTCCATGGCCAGGGACTCTGGCTCTGTGACTGGCTGGAGTCACATGACATCACTCCCGCGCATGCACGCAGGACCCACCAGTCACGGCACTTGCAGTTGAAGAAACGGCCCAGAGGGCCGATTCTGCACAGTGCATGCACCGATTACATCATTGGCGCAATACAAAGTAAATATTTCCTAACCAGCGCACGTTTAGGAGATATTTACTGTACCTATAGGTAAGCCTTTTCATAGGCTTACCTATAGGTACAACTCGAAAATGGAGGTTTACAACCTCCTTATTGGTTTTAATGTTTTTAACATTTGTATAAACATATTTGATGTGGTACAGTTAAAGTCCTCAATTTAGTTATGACTATTTGTAAGTGCTATTCTACTTGTGGTGTAATACAAAAGTGGCTGCCAGCTGTAATTTTGACAGCTGGCAATATTAGCGGCAGAAGAAGGAGAGGAGCTGAACATCCTAAAAACATGCATCCTAAAAACAGCACGCCTTTTAAACTACATTATTTTTTGCACTTTGAAATATTCTTCCTTTTGGCTTTTTCAGAAGTTCTGCTGATCTTGTAAGTCAGTGGTCATCAACCCTGTCCTCAGGGCCCACTAACAGGCCAGGTTTGCAAGACAGGGTTGATGACCACTGCTGTAAGTGAAACTGCTCCCACAAGTTGTTCTGAGCAATACATAGTCCTGACTCCTGCACTACATACAGTGCCTTGAAAAAGTATTCATACCCCTTGAAATTTTCCATTGTGTCATGTTGGAACCAAAAGCCTAAATGTATTTTATTGGGATTGTGTGTGATAGAACAACACTAATGCCCTGTTGGACTTTGGGGCGAAAAATGTGCGATCAGATCTTGACGGAAAATCCAATCGTGTGTGGGCTCCATCGGGCTTTTTCATTTGGAATTTCCGACTCTCAAAGTTTGAGGGCAACTAAAAAATTTCTGACAACAAAATCAATTGTAAACAATTCTTGTAAACAATTCCAACAAAGGGCCACGCATGCTCAGAATAAATTACGAGACGAAAGTTATTGGCTACTGCCCTCTTTATAGTCCCGTCGTACGTGTTGTACGTCACTGCGGATTTTCCAACAACTTTGTGCGACCGTGTGTATGCAAGACAAGTTTGGGCCAAAATCCGTCTGAAAAAATCTATGTGTACAGGGCATTATTGAAACATTGTTGTGAAGTGGAAGGAAAATAATTTTCAACATTTTTTACAAATAAATGTGAAGTGTGGTTATACGCGTCTACGGGATGGAGCCTGCATATTGACGTTACATCACGACCATCTTGAGACCTATTGTGTCTAAAATGTGTTTTCAGCTTGCACGGCTTACAGTGCCATCTTTGTCAGTTGTATATCTTACATATATATATATATATATACATATATATATATATATGTATATATATATATATATATATATATATATATATATATATATATAATTTATTATATTTTAAACAGAGAGCACTAGATTCTGCCTTCCTTCTTTTGCATATCCATCATAAAAGGTCAGCTAAGCATGTGTGTGCACAAGGCCTTAATGCAGGGTTTCATAGAACCTTAGAGTTGCTCCAGAGTTTGTTAGGGGTTTGTCGAGCAATAAGCAATTTCTACCTCTTTCTACATTGACTGTGTCCACTGACCATCACATTATCTATCATTAGGTGTAGCTTTAGTAACTTTTAGCAGGGGTTTCCTGAAACTGGAAAGAAAGGATCCTCCATGTTAAGAAGGTTAAAAAAGGCTGCCTTAAAGGTGTTGCACCGATACCACTTTAAGGCCAAATACAAGTACTGATACTTTTTTCACATATTCAATACCGGATTACTGATATACTTTTATTAATGTCATGTGTCAGTAGCACTAATAGGCAGCACTGATGAGGTGTGGACTGTGTCAGTAGTTTTTTATTTTTACAACTTTTATTATTTTAAAAAATGTTTTCACATTGCTTTTTTTTTGGGGGGGCGGGGGAGTGGACAAAGTCAGTGATTTTTAAAACGATTTTTACAATTTTGCTTTTAATCCTTTTGCCGCCAGGTCCATATGTTGTATTGACCTTACAGAGGGAGGTATCACATACAATCCGTTTGCTGCAGCCACCGGAATTGTGTGTGAAACGGACAGGCAGACTCCTGCCTGTAAGGCGAGATTGCTCCCACACACCACCCCCGGTACCGGCCCACGCCCCGCCATTCTTAACCACGCTCCGCTTGCCTATCGGCGGGCTCGGGATGTTCATGGCGGATCCTGGCAGGTAGAGGGGGAGGAGAAGAGCTGTTAATTGAACGGCTGAAGGCCATTTGAGCAAGAGTGAAGGACTCCATCCTTTATCCATGAGGTGTGTTCCCTGTTGTGAGCACCGTCTGTGCTTTGCCTTCCAAAGTGGTATACATAAAGATATTGGACCAGAGAGGGTTCATAATACCTAGAGGGCAGCTATTTAGGATAGAATGCCTTGCCGTACAGCCAGCCCCTGTGACGAAGTCAGAAAGACGAAACATGTATGGGCATTGCTACACAAAAAAAACAGAAGAGACGTCAGATGTCGATCCGAAGTGACGTACCAGATGTGATGTGTTAGAGGACCAGGTGAGGCGCTATTTGCCTGGACATGTGTCTAGCGGCACTTTAGAACACTGAAGCAGGAGATGCTTATTGAGGGTTGTTTTAAATACACTTGCAAGTGGGTTTAATCATTATTAAAAGTGCTTATACAGTATTATGAAATGGAAGTCCCTTTTCCCTAACCATGGGGGTTATTTACAAAAGGCAAATCCACTTTGCACTGCAAGTGCACTCGCTCTAAATCTAAGGGGTAGATCTGAAATGAGGGGAAGCCCTGCTGATTTTATCATCCAATCATGTGCAAGCTAAAATGCTGTTTATTTTCCTTGCATGTCCCCTCGGATCTACAGCGACTTTACTTCTAAGTGCACTTGCTTTGCAAAGTGGATTTTCCTTTAGTAAATAACCCCCATGTGTCTTTGGAGCAATGGTAAAAGAATTGTCAGCCTGTGAACTTGAGTGGTGGGGAACTCCACAATTAGAAAAATGATTTATGGGGGATCAGTAACATGAGAGGTATATTGAGTTAGCGAGTGCTTAACCAGAAGGGTGTGGTGTCACTACAGTCATGTGGTGATTGAAAGATTCACTTGATAGATACTAAATGAATGTTGAGGACAATTTTTGTTTTATTTTGTCACCAATTGATGTGTGATGACACGGGATCTTGATTCTGGAGTTGCCTACTACATCTTTCTTGGAGCATACTATGTATGCCACCCCAGATCTCATTAAATGGTAACAGATATATACTGTGAGTGAATATTGTGGACAATTTTTTATTTTGTCACCAGTTCACGTATGATGACATGGGGTGTTTATCTTTATTCTTTTTATTTATAGCGATTAATGTTGGATGACATTCTTATTTGAGCACAGCACCTCCTCGACACCTTTTTTTTTGTTCAACACAACACGGTGCGTACCTAGCTTTATACCAATTTTCAAAAACAGGCAAAAAAAAAAAAAATCTACAACCTATAATAAAACATCAGGAGTTCCAGTTCATAACTGACAAAGATTTGATTGAAAAAAGCTATACACAGGCAAATCTCAAACAGGCAACCGATAGTAAAGTCGACCTGTAGTTCTTGGACCGCCATAAAATATTTTCTTGTTTGATGTTCAAGTCCTAGCCCCAACACCCAGGACATGCAGTTCTGGGTGCTGGGCAAAGTGTTTTTTCCCCCCCTTTACATTTAGTCCTGCCCAGGCTTTAGAACAGACGATCCACGCTCTTATAAAGGCAATCCGAGTGGGTAATTAGCTGCTGGATTACTTTTATGAGCAGGAGGGAATTCCATCCTCTCCCACTCCCTTCCACGGGTTGTCCCATCCCACGAGACACCCACACATTCAGCCGACACGTCCGTTGGTTGGATCACAGAACTGCTCTGTCCGCCTCTATTATATGGGAAACAGGAAGCGATGAGCATACATCACTTCTGGTTTCCACTACACCATTTTTTTTTAAAACAGAAGGCATTTAAATCACACTGATCTGATTGTGATCAAATGCTTTTACAGGTAGAGGAGGGATCTGGGGTCAATAAGATCTCCATAAAGGCGTACTTGTCACTGTCTATTGCATTTTTTTTGCGTTACAAGTTAATGCCGTGCAACAAAAAAAATAAAAATTGCAAAACCCATCACTTTATTACAGACACAGTTAGGGCCATATATATTTGGATACAGGTACAATTTTTATACTTTTGATTCTTTATGCCACTAGAATAAAATTAAAATGAAACAATCCAAATTAATTTGAAGTGCAGACTTTCAGCTTTAATTCAAGGGGTTGAACATAAGTATCAAGTACAAATTTTAGGAACTGCAACCATTTTTATACACAGACCCATTTTTAGGGGCTAAAATGTAATTTGACAAATATAATCATAAATAAAAATGTTAATTTTTAATATTTTGTTGAGAATCCTTTACTGGAGACGACTGCCTGAAGCCTGGAACCCATGAACATTACCAAAGACTGGGTTTCCTACATTCTGATGCTTTGGCAGGCTCTAACTGCGGCGGTCTTCAGTTCTTTGTGGGTCTTTCTGCCTTTAGGTTTGCCTTCAGCAAATGAAATGCATGCGCACTTGGGTTGAGATCAGGTGACTGACTTGGCCATTGCAGAATATTCTACTTTTACTTCAAAAGCTTTTGGGATGCTTTTGCAGTGTGTTTTGGATCATCCGGCTGCTTCTGTCACATCATCACTAAACACCAATGACCCAGTGCCCCTTGAAGCCATCACACTGCCTCCACCATATTTTACAGATGACGTTGTGTGCTTTGGATCATGAGCTGTTCTTCACACTTTTTTCTTTCCGCCATACTGATAAAGATTAATCTTAATTTCATCCATCCAAATAATGCTTTTTTCCAGAACTGGTTTGGCTTTTTAACCACTTCATCCCTGGAAGGATTTACTCACTTCCTGACCATTTTCTACGATACGGCACTGCGTTATTTTAACTGGCAATTGCGTGGTCATGCGATGCTGGACTAAATAATAAATAATGTATGTCCTTTTTTTCCCCACAAATAGAGTTTTTTTTTGGTGGTGTTTGATCACCTCTTCGCTATAAACAACAAAGAAAATCTAAATTTAGACCAATATGTACAGTGCCTTGCGAAAGTATTCGGCCCCCCTTGAACTTTTCAACCTTTTGCCACATTTCAGGCTTCAAACATAAAGATATAAAATTTTTATTTTTTGTGAAGAATCACCAACAAGTGGGACACAATTGTGAAGTGGAATGAAATCTATTGGATAATTTTAACTTTTTTAGCAAATAAACTGAAAAGTGGTGCGTGCAAAATTATTCGGCTCCTTTACTTTCAGTGCAGCAAACTCACTCCAGAAGTTCAGCGAGGATCTCTGAATGATCCAATGTTGTCCTAAATGACTGATGGTGATAAAGAGAATGCACCTGTGTGTAATCAAGTCTCTGTATAAATGCACCAGCTCTGTGATAGTCTCAGGGTTCTGTTGAAAGCGCAGAGAGCATCATGAAGATCAAGGAACACACCGGGCAGGTCCGTAATACTGTTGTGGAGAAGTCTAAAGCCGGATGTGGATACAAAAAGATTTCCCAAGCTTTAAATATCCCAAAGGAGCACTGTGCAAGCGATCATTTTGAAATGGAAGGAGTATCAGACCACTGCAAATCTACCAAGACCTGGCCATCCCTCTAAACTTTCAGCTCAGACAAGGAGAAGACTGATCAGAGATGCAACAAAGAGGCCCATGATCACTCTGGATGAACTGCAGAGAACTATAGCTGAGGTGGGAGAGTCTGTCCATAGGACAACAGTCAGTGGTACACTGCACAAATCTGGCCTTTATGGAAGAGTGGCAAGAAGAAAGCCATTTCTCAAAGATATCCATAAAATGTCTTGTCTAAAGTTTGCCACAAGCCACCTGGGAGACACACCAAACATGTAGAAGAAGGTGCTCTGGTCAGATGAAACCAAAATCGAACTTTTTGCCCACAATGCATAACGATATGTTTGGCGTAAAAGCAACACAGCTCATCACCCTCAACACACCATCCCCACTGTCAAACATGGTGGTGGCAGCATCATGGTTTGGGCCTGCTTTTCTTCAGCAGGGACAGGGAAGATGGTTAAAATTGAGGGGAAGATGGATGCAGCCAAATACAGGACCATTCTGGATGAAAACCTGTTGGAGTCTGCAAAAGACCTGAAACTGGGACGGAGATTTATCTTCCAACAAGACAATAATCCCAAACATACAGCAAAATCTACAAAGGAATGGTTCACAAATAAAACGTATCCAGGTGTTAGAATGGCCAAGTCAAAGTCCAGACCTGAACCCAATCGAGAATCTGTGGAAAGAGCTGAAAACTGCTGTTCACAAACGCTCTCCATCCAACCTCACTGAGCTTGAGCTGTTTTGCAAGGAAGAATGGGCAAGAATTTCAGTCTCTCGATGTGCAAAACTGATAGAGACATACCCCAAGCAAAATGCAGCTGTAATTGCAGCAAAAGGTGGCTCTACAAAGTATTAACGCAAGGGGGCCGAATAATTTTGCACGCCCCACTTTTCATTTTTTTTATTAAAGTTTCAAAAATCCAATAGATTTCGTTTCACTTCACAATTGTGTCCCACTTGTTGGTGATTCGTCACAAAAAATAAAAATGTTATATCTTTATGTTTGAAGCCTAAAATGTGGCAAAAGGTTGAAAAGTTCAAGGGGGCCGAATACTTTCGCAAGGCACTGTATTCTGTTACATATTTTTGTTAAAAAACAAAAAGGGTATTACGATTGGTTTGCACAAAAAAGTTATAACATCTACAAAATAGGGAAATGATTTATAGCATTTTTATTTATTTTTTTACTAGTAATTGCGGCAATTAGTGATTTTTAGTGGGCTGCTTAGGACACACACACACAAATCAGTCTTCCTGCACAGTAGAAAGATGGCATCTGTGTGATCCCGTCAGAACGGAGATCTGCCTTGTTTATTATGGCAGATCCCTATTCTGTCACTGCAGAGAACGACATGGAGTCCGTCGGACCCACTGATTGGCTCCCTGCTAGCCAATGTCCACAGATCTCCGTGTACAAGTTCGACATACACCTACCTAGGGCGATTTGCGCAGCCGAGTCAACCTGCTGCAGTAAAAAAAAAAAAAAAAAAAAAAAAAAAACTGCAGCTGCTGCTCGGTAAGCGGTTAAAATTATTTTTTATTTTTTTGCAAAGTCTACTCTGGCTTTTCTATTCTTCATGCTTATAAATGGTTTGCTCCTTGTGGTGAACCCTCTGTATTTTCTCTCTTGAAGTCTTCTCTTGATTGTAGACTTTGACAATGATACGCCAACCTCTTGAAGAGTGTCCTTCACTTGTCTAAATGCTGTGAATGGATTTTTTCTTTACAATAGAGAGGATCCTGTGATCATCCACCACAATTGTCTTCCATGGACCTCCAGGCCTTTTTATTTTGCTGAGCTCACAAGTGCGTTCTTCTTTCCTCAAAATGTACCAAACTGTTGATTTGGTCGCTCCTAATGTTGCTGCTATCTCTCCGATAGATTTTTAAGCCTTACAAGGGCCCGTTTCTCTTGCATGGACCACTCCTTTGAATGAATGATTTGGGTTAACAAGCAATAGATTCCAAATTCAAACACCACAATTAGAATCAACTCCAGACCTTTCACCTGCTTCATTTATGAAGAAATAGGAGTAGCCCACACCTTGCCATGAAACAGCTTTTGATTCAAGTGTCCAGTTATATTTAGGCCCTTGGGAGGGGGGGGTGCAATTCCTAAACCCTTCGATTTGGATGTACATACCCGCAAATTAAACCTGTGTGCGCACACTTTCAGCCTATATCCATTATATAACTAGAGCTTGAATATGTTTTGGTTTTAGTAACTCTACTACTACTAAAAAGTAGATTTTGTAAATAAAATAATAATCCACACACTCCATGTGTGACGAGGCCATTAAGAACATCAGCATTATTTTTTCACTTCTTAACGACTAGCATCATTTTGTAAAATCTGAATAAATCTCACCCAATGTAGCAAAAATGAGACGAGTGATGGCCTCTAGGAATCAGCTCAGAGGTCTAAAAAGTATGGATTATGCTCACTTTTATTCATCTACAGTAAATCCTGAATTTAAGGTCAAGGAGCTAAAACACCTAGATAAACAGGACTGCTTTACCAACAAAGGATTTATAATTCTATGCAGTTTCTTATTGAAGGTACTTCAAGCCAAATGGCATGGCTTGGTTCTTGACTTCAGTTGCAGTAGCACAGTTCAATCAGCAAGTACTAGCTCTATTCAGTAGGTTGGGGTAGTGTTTTGACAGAGACAGCTCAGCAGTACCCTGTGAGGCATTATCATTGCTCCCTCCTACTGTCATGTTCCATGTCAACACGTTCACACATGTCTGACTTCAAATGCATCCCTTCACTTTTTGATGCTGATGAGATTACTTGAGCTGAATATCAAGGCCGACTCCGATGCTTACACAAGCTACTTTTATTAATACATAAATGCAGAAATGTTTTTCTAGAGTTTAAAGAATTACAATTTACTAGAGGTATAGAGAATGGAAACTTAGGTTTTGAAATCAAATCAGCAGGATGCACTTGGTCGAAACTGAAAATGACAGGTGTAAAAATAAATTTATATACACACACACACACAGTGAAACCTTGGATTATGAAGCATATCAAAGCGAGTTTCCCCACAGAAGTCAATGGAAACGAAGATAATTTGTTCCACATTGACTTCTATCACATGCAAAACCGCATGTGACCAGGGGTTGGGGGGGGGGGGGGTGCCGCCAGAAAGACTCAGACACTCGGGAACTGAGTATTTCCAAGCGGCTCCGAGTGTCACTGGCGCCCCCGCACCTCTGGCCAAATGCGGTACTGCACACCACAGAGGCTTGACTCGTATTGTGAGACAACACTCGCAAACCGAGTCAAGATTTTTTTTAAAAATAACGCTCGTTAACAGCATTACTTGCAATCTGAGGATCCATTGTATATTCTATTTATATATAACTGTATTATGTTCTTTTTAGTTAATATCACAAATTTTTAATGAATATATTGTCGGCCATTATTGGCACCTTCAGCGCAAGGAAAATGTATTCCATTGAATTCTATGCATGCCTGCACACTGGTCTGTTGCGCTTCCGTTGTGGTTTTAAGAATCTTGCTTGCTGCATTTTTGGTATTAAAAAAAAAAAAAAAAAAAAAAATGCACCTCCCAATTGAAATGCATTAGAGAAAAAAAAAAAAAAAAAAAAAAAACCACTATAAAAAGCATGGAAAAAAAAAAAAGTGTGCAATTCCCAAGCCATTATCACCATCTATTTCTTTTAAATCGGCAGAATGCAGATAACACCATTTTCGGGCTGACTAAAGTTAAATGCCTCTCTACACTAAATATAATGTGCATTCTGTCAAAGTAGCTCAGCATTGGGGTGCCCCATTAGCCCTGAAAACTTGACAGTATGCAAGGGTATCTAGTCCACACGTGCAATATAATGTTACCCTTCTTCTTGGAGATTTTGATAACTAAACCATGCATGTCACAAATATTCTCAAAAAAATAAATAAAAAATACATAGCGTGTGATAAAATATCAGATATCATATAAACCAATATCAATGGTAAAGTCCGGCTTAGGATAGTCCCAATGTGATAAAGTACCAGTGCTCCTTATGAACATATTATTGTGCTCAACACCACAGTGCTCTTGGTGCCACACATACTAAAACTAAAAATGTAGATGACTTCTATCTCTAGTATGGTCAAAAGTGCTTGTGGGGCATTGCCATGAGGAGTCCCCACTTCTTGATTTGCTCAAGTAGTAATCAGCATACACAATAGTCTCAATTCAAGGGGAAGGCTGGCAGGAAGAGAATTTCATAACATTTAAACCACGCGATAACATTTAATAGAATACAGAATTACACTCACTTCTAATGCCTTAAAATCTGGCACAGTGTAAACAGCTTTTGTTTGTTTGTGGGGAATGATGGCCGAGCCTCACATCATTAACCGCTTGCCGACCAGCTCCCGCCGATATACGTTGGCAGAAGGGCACGTACAGGCAGCTTAACGTACTGGTACGTTGCCCTTTAAGAACTGGTTTGTGGGCGAGCATGCCCGCCGTAACCTCGGCGAGCGTGATCGTGGGTCCCGCGGACTATGTCCGCGAGGATACCCGCAATCGTCTCACGTAGAGGAAGAACGGGAAATGCTAATGTAAACGAGCATCTCCCCGTTATGCCTAGTGACAGGACACTGATCACTGCTCCATGTAATCAGGAGCGGTGATCAGTGTCGTGTCACACACAGCCGCCCCCCCCCCCCCCAGTTATAATCACTCCCTAAGACACACTTAACCCCTACAGCACTACCTAGTGGTTAACCCCTTCACTGGCATTCACAGTTACACAATAATCAATGCATTTTTTATTGCACTGATGACAATATAAATGTGAATGGTTCCAAAATCACCCCAAAAGTGTCCAATCTGTCCACCATGACGCAGTCATGATAAAAAAAAATAACAAAAATTACATAAAAAACTATCCCCTATTTTGTAGATGCTATAACTTTTGCGCAAGCCAAATAAAAACGCTTATTGCATTTTTTTACCAAAAATTTGTAGAACAATATGTATCGGCCCAAACTGAGAAAAATATTTTTGGGGGAGATTGTAGCAAAAAGTGTTTTTTTTCAAAATTGTCGCTATTTTATCGTTTATAGCGCAAAAAATAAAAAAACAGGTGATCAAATACCACCAAAAGAAAGCTCTATTTGTGGGGGGAAAAAAAAAGGACGTCCATTTTGTTAGGGAGCCACGGCGCACAGTTGTCAGTTAAAGCAACGCAGTGCCCGATCGCAAAAAGTGCTCTGGTCTTTGGGCAGCCAAATGGTCCGGGGCTTAAGTGGTTACTGGAGTGGATTTAAGCTATTAAATCCTCTGCCATACATCTTGGAGGGTCTGAGTGTCTCAGAAGTAATAGACCACAAATTTGAAAAGCTGCGTCTAAAAATTGTCAAACTATTTCAGACTGTTCCTCAATGTAAAATTTGAAAAGATTTTAAATAGTACTGTACATAATATCAAGAGATTACAAGAATTTGGCGAGATCTCCGTGTGCAGGGGGACAAGGCCAAAAGCACAATATTGGATGCCCATAATCTTCGGGTCCTCAGACGGCACTGCACTGAAAACAGATCTACATAACTGCATGGGCTCAGGAATACTTCCAAAAATCACTGTCTGAACACCACGTGCCATGCAAAAATCTCTATCATGGAAATAAGAGGCCCTATCTGAACATCATCCAAAAATGCTGCAGTCTCTGGGCCACAGCTCATTTAAAATTATCTATTGCAAAATGGAAATGTACGTGGTCAGACAAATCTAAAATTTGACACTTTTCGGCAACCATGGGCGCTGTGTCCTCCAGACTAAAGGACCTTCCAGCTTGTTATTGGCACTCCATTCAAAAGCCTGCATCTCAGATGGTATGGGGGTGCATTAGTGCATATGGAACCGACAGCTTGCACAGCTGGAAAGACACCATCAATGCTGAAAGATTTATCCAGGTTTTAGAGCAGCATATGCTTCCATCCAGATGGCATCTTCTTCAGGAAAGGCCTTGCATATTTCAGAACAATGCTGATCTATTACCACAACATAGCGTCAGAACAGTCCGGGTTCTTAACTGGCCTCCTTGCGTTTCGGCCTTGTTCCTTGCGCACAGATCCAGATGCCCAGAATCTTTTGATCTTATATACTGTAGATGATGATATGTTTAAAGTGTTTACAATTTTACGCTGAACATTATTCTGAACCTTTGACAAATTTTAGATGTACCGTTTCACAGATTAATGGACCTCTAATAAGCTTTTTTCTGAGACACTGACTCTCTAAGGTTTTTATACCCAATCATGTTACTACCCTATTGTCAATTATCCTCTTTGTGCAAGCTGTGGGGCCTTAAAGTGGAAGTAAACCCATCGATTTAAACAGTTTAAAAAAAATTAAAAAAAAAAAAAAAGGCATGCCGGGAATGCCAACTTCACATTGGCTGTGCTCTCAGCCAAACTATCAAACCATCCAATGGCTGGTGTCATAACGAATCACATGTGCAGCACCATAGCAAATGCAGATTAAACAGAGGCAAAGATGGCAGCTTCCTTGGCTGAAAACTATAGGGGAGTTTACTTCGCAGAGAAGCCACATTAAAGCATACTAGAATGTAAACCGAGCTATGTCATGAAGCCAGCGCTCCCAGCACAGTTACTGGCAGCTAATGGAAAGCTCCCTCTACTCGCGATCGGGAGATATCCAATCATGTGACTGCTGTAACTGGCAATCATAGTGGTCACATGATCAAAAACCTCACCCTGCCTCCCGGGATCAGAAACCTCAGGAGGCAACGGCGTTAAGAGGTTAACTTAATTAGTTGCAGAATGTTTTTACAGTGAGGGGAAAAAAGTATTTGATCATTTGCTGATTTTGTACATCATTTTAATGGTAGGTTTAGTTTAACAGCGAGAGACAGAACAACAAAAATATCCAGAAAAACGCATTTCAAAAAAGTCAAATTGTATACTGTTGAGGTGCTGCTTCTAAAATATGTGAGGTGCCCAGAGTTAGCTATTTTCACCAGAGCCCTTATATAGCAGGATGGGGCTTAGCAATAAAGGCATGTGAAGGAAAGATCACTAGTAACCCCGCCTTCCCAGCTCTCTGGACACAGATCAAAATGCCATTGCAGAGCCAAGAGAAGCTGACAAGTTCTGCCGCATTGGTCCTCATCACCCTCCTTCATGATAATCCCATGCGTTGTATGTGACATCATATAAAGGAAATAAAATTCAAATTTATCCTAAGGCTCCATTCACACTTGTACGACTCCAAAGTTGTGCCCAATTTGGAGTGCAATTTTAACGCAACCTTGGATGGGTACAACTTGGATACTACTTTGGCTTTGACCAGTGATAAGGGACCACTGTTGCACTGTATAACATTCAGGTACAACTTTCATGTAACTTCTGAGGGTCAACATTGAAGTCTATAGCCCTTAAGTTGCATGAACGTTGGACCAAAGTAGTGCGCAAAATACTTTGAAGTTGCTGCAAGTTTAAGTCACGCATATATGAATGGTTATCACTGGAAAACATGGGGCACAAAGTTTCATGCGACTTTGGTGTCCAAAGTTGCATGGCAAGTTGCACAAGTGTGAATGGAGCCTAAAAGAAGCTCTTTTTTAAACAAACGCCCATCTAAATACAACAAAATTTGGGATCGCTTCCTGCAAACTTAACACATGTGGGTGACCCTAGCTGACATCACGTCATACCCTTTTAACACCACATCATAACACATTTACTGTTTAAGGGCCAGATTCCTCCTACATTGCCTCTTTAAGGCCTAGACTGCTTTTTTGTACTGGTCGCTTGATGGGCCTCACCGCCCTATTAGTCATTCTTTGCTAACTGTCATATGTAGCTGTCCTTGAAAGAAAAGCTAAATTCAGGAATAGACCTCCATATATGTTGATGTATAATGGTTACTAGATATCTACTTTAAATGTCGCAATCTGTTGTGTTCTGTTCTTACGCATTTATGTATGGTATGTATTGTGTAATGCCCTGTGCCTATACCTCAACAAAAAATGTTGCCAATTAAAAAAGGACCCGGGAAGGATGCAAGGAGTGCTGTGCATTACCGACACTTCGCTACGGACGCTCTGAATAAAGAAAGGGTGGGCGTTAAAGAAAGTGCCGACAGGGAACATGATGGTGGCATGAGGTTGTACTTAAAGTGGTTGTAAACCCTTACAACCAACTATGACCTACAGGTAAGCCTAGATTAAGGCTTACCTGTAGGTCCAAGAAATATCTCCTAAACCGTGTAGGTTTAAGAGCTATCTGCTGAAAGACAGGCGCCGCTGTCTATATCGCATGTGCCGTAGACAGCGGCGCGCAGGCGCACTGAGCGCGCCACGGTCGACGCCTAGTGATCTCTGGTTTCTTCTGTGTTTTTAAAGTAGATCTCCACCTCACTTGGGTTGCCTACCACTGTACTAGGCACTACTGGGGACTTTATCAAAACTGGATCAGCTATTAGCTTCAGCTTGTTCACTAAAGCGGGGCACACACTTTACAATTTTCTTGTTCAATTTCCTTTAGAGTTACATTCAACCATGTAGTACGAGGGTCTGCCTGATTGCATATAAATTGAAAGGGTTTAGGTTTGATCTCATATTATATGGTTTTGGTGAGTCTAAAGCAGCCTTTCTTAACCTTTTCAACACAGAGGAACCCTTGGAATAGTTCTCCGGTCTCAGAGAGCCCCCTGCTAAAAATTTGAAATCTACAACTCATGATACATTAGTGTGATGGTCAGTGGAAAGATTGGTCCTTACACTTGTGGTCATTGGGAAGAATAACCTCCTTACAGATAGTTAAAAAGATCAGTGGGAACTTATCTAAGAGGCAGAAATTGCCCAATGCTGAAGGAACCCCTAGAAAACTCTGGAGGAACCCTGGTTGAGAATCACTGGTCTAAAGGAAACATTTTCAAGAGAATTGTATAATGTATGGCCAGCCTTACGCTCTGAAAATGAAGACAGAAGCCATGCACAGCTGCTCCAGTTTTAGCATATTTCCCCTCTTGCTCTACATAAAAGCACTTTTTTTTTTTTTTTTTAAATACATACTGGGGGAATTGCTCCTTAAATCTTGTGTTGGGAACAGTTCTACACAGGAGTTAGAAGACATCTACCCAGAGGAAATCACATTTATTATACATAAATCATTCCCCATTGAAGCTAAAGATAAAAAAAATTTTTTTTAACTGGAATCAGGCTTTAAGACTTTCACACTCTAATCTCTCTATTCTTAAAGTGGAGCTCACCCAAAAGGCTGCGGTCACGGAGTTTGGTTCCTCCTCCTCCCCCTGCCGTCGGGCCTTTCACAAAACGCAGCGCTCTTTGCGCATGCGCAGTAGGGTTTCCCTTATAAGAAATGGCTGTGGCAGCATTTCATCAGATCCCCTGATGAAGTCACGTGAAGAACACACGTCGGGAATAGGGAATACCGCTACCGGAAGCGACGCTGGTCGAGCTCGCTGCTCGTTTTTACACTGCCTACCTTTTATCCTATGTTTGTGAGTACCTGGTTTTACGCTTTATTTCCTAAATAAATGTTGCACTAAAAATTACTACACTATGGGGCATCCTTCCTTTAGGTTTTGATTTACCATATATGATACCCGGCACGAGACCACCTATGGCGAATACCCTAAAGTGACTCTTAAAGAGGCCACGTACCATATAGAGAGCAAGAGAGGGATGCCAGGCAGGAGTTACTGTAACAGGATCCATAAAGGAAAAAAGGTCTCCAGGGACACCCAAAGATACATGCTGTAACCTTACAGCAGTAAGGTAAGGGGACACCCATAAAAAGACCATCTAGGACCACACGGAAAATAACGCCATCCCACTGAACTTCGTTGGATCACCTAAATTATCACCTATTATTCTGATAACACCAGCACTTTATTTAAACCTAAAGCTTACTCAGATTGTATGCGATTTTTGGATATAAAATGTATATCTATGGGCTTCCGCGCTCTGAGTGCGAGTGAGTAGATATTTTATTTTTAATAAAACTTTGTGTTGAAATTACTACACCATGGCGGGTTTTTCTGGTTTATCCCCTTGAGCCTGTTGATCATCTACCACTAACGGAGAAATTGGAGGCATTTGTGTTATTTCCAAGAATCTGCAGTACAGCCATCCTCTGGATCATCCTCTGCTACCTGGTTGCCCCGTGTGATTTTTTCGCTGCTTATCTTGCAGCGGGGAGGTAATTACCTAGCGCTAGCACTACTGGCACGGATCATCACCAGAGGATCGTCTCTTTTGGCACATTGCACTTTAAAAACTTTTTTTGCGATCATTTGAGTTGCATGTTTGTATCCTATATGGGACACTTTAGTTTGATGCACCGATGTCACTGTGATCCACTTATATGGTTTATATCACATCGTATTTCACCATTTGCTGCTATTTTCATATAATTCACTTATTTGCTGCTATTTGAATTTTATTTGAATTATTTATGTCATTTTTACACAGATATATGTGTTTTTCTTGCATGCAGCAAAATTCCATTTAAATTATGCACCAAGTCACTTTTCATTTATATTTAATTATTTGTGTTGGTTCACAAATTTTGTGTACATTTACACCTGGTTGCTATTTAGGGTGTTTTTTTTTTTCCTCTTTCATATTTTTGGTTTTAAAAGTTAAGCGCACACACCCACACTTTATTTTGATTTTTGGATATAATCGCATCGAGAGAGTACTCAGTTTTTATGCGATTCCTAGACATAATTGCTACGCGGTTTCTCAGCACCTTATGCGATTTTGTATAGTCACCACTTTATTGCACTTTTACATGGACATTTGAAAATGATATTCATTCGTCTGCTTAGACGATTATATAGTTTTATAAAAATTTTATTTTTACTTGGACTCGGCTCATAGCACTATTGCACTTTTTGCTTATCTTTTAAATAATCTCATAATCCTTCACTCGATACTACAGTTTTATTTTGCACGTATTCTTATCACCACAAAGTGTCACTATTTTTTACTATTACTTTTTTTCATTTGTTTTGCTGTTTATATCATTTTATTGACATAAGAGACCATATGATGATATTAATTACAATAAATTTTACTTTGTTATATAGTTGGAAAAAAAAAAAAAAAATTAATAATATATATATATATATATATATATATATATATATATATATATATATATATATATATATATATATATATATATATATATATATATATATATACACACACACACACACACACATACACACACACTATGTTAGTAGCTGCTATCTACTTACCTTTATACACACTTTGACTATACATTCCATTTTTCTTGGCCACTTTTTCTGGCTTTATTGCAATTTAATTTCCTTACGTTTTGTGTACACCACTATTGTGAATTTACATATCTCTCAGTATAGCGCACCACTTTTATACCATTAGCACCCAGGAGCCAATTGAAAAAAAAAAAAATCAGCTGTGGTGCAGACATTGTGGGATCCCATGACAGGTAAGTGTCTGAATATTAAACGTCAGCAGCTATAGTATTTGTAGCTGCTGACTTAAATTTTTGGTTTGGGAGGGGGACACTACTGTAAGAAAATAAAAAGTTTTAGCTAAAGTTCCACTTTCTTGGGGATGTCATATGAAAGACTACAATGGTGGTACTCGTGTTATAAAAAGTATCTTCTTGGACGGATTATAAAGTCCTTAGGTGACGATGCCTTTATACGTGTTAAAAGTTCAGAAAACTGCCAGTTCTAGGAATACCTTCAGAAATATAATACTGTAAATAGAGAACACATGGCAGTCCCCCCCCCCCATTTTCATTTGCAGACCTATAATGAATTTCATGCAAAAGGTCTGCCAGCAGACAATCAGCCCCATGACATTCCCAGAAAACACGCATATTTAGACATGAATACAGCTGAAAAGAGTGGAGTTGAGAGCCACCTGCTGGTATATATCGAAAGCACCAGTAGAAGCATTCTAACAGATTTGTAAGCGTTGGCCCATTCTTTAAGGTGGTGAACCCCTTCACTGCGCCAAAGAATAGGATTGCTTTATTCAGCTCAGAAAAAGCAAAGCCATGGGAAGGCCATCATTCACCAACCACATTTATCTGCACATACACAATTCTTATATGGCCAATTCAAAACATTTACACCCTGCAAAAGCAAGGACTGCCTGTGGAGCATTTTTCTTCTGTATATATGGAATGACCATTCATAGACAGTTGGGTGAAATCAACACAAAAACAGTTCTGTGTGCATTAAAACAAAATATTTTTTTATTTCGCTTACTAAAAGCCAAGCTCTGGAAAAATTGTTTTATTGCCCCGTGCAGTGAGGCCGAAGGGAAAACTTTTTTCCTGGAGCTGGGCATTAAAGACTGAATAGCCCCTAGGTCAGGGGTTGACAAATTTGCTTGGAATCTAGGAGCCAGCTAAAAAAGTTAGGAGCCGGGTCCGTGACGGTGATCTGGACCTGTCCCTGGCCTGACATGGAGACGAGTGAGGGGAAGATAGCCCCAAGCCCCTCACCTGTCTCCAAGTCATTGCCCATAGCTCTTAGAGGGACAGTTTATTTGTTTTATTTTTTTCAAATGACAATTTTTTTTTTAATTGCCTTTTAGTGTAAATATGAGATGTGAGGTCTCTCTGACCCCAGATCTCATATTTAAGAGGACCTGTCATGCTTTTTTTCTATTACAAGGGATTTTTACATTCCTTGTAATAGGAATAAAAGTGACGTACTTTTTTTTTTTTTTTTTTTTTTTTTAAAGAACAGTGAAAAAAATAAAAATAAAAGTTAAAATAAGAAAAAAAAATTTTTTTAAACGCGCCCTGTCCCGCCAAGCTTGCGTGCAGAAGCGAACGCATATATGAAAGCGGTGTTCAAACCACACATGTGAGGTATTGCTGTGATTGGTAGAGTAAGAGCAATAATTCTAGCCCCAGACCTCCTCTAACTCAAAACGTGCAACCTGTAGAATTTTTTAAACGTCGCCTATGGAGAATTTAAAGGGTAAAAGTTTGTCACCATTCCATGAGCGGGCGCAATTTTGAAGCATGACATGTTGGGTATCGATTTACTCGGCGTAACATCTTTCACAATATTAAAAAAATTGGGCTAACTTTACTGTTGTCTTATTTTTTTTTATTAAATAAATTATTTTTTCCCCAAAAAAAGTGCGCTTGTAAGTCCGCTGTGCAAATACGGTGTGACAGACAGTATTGTAACGACCACCATTTTACTCTCTAGGGTGTTATAAAGCTCCATTAGCATTGCTGGTTGTAATTCCGACAGCCACCACAAGAGGGCACCAGATTCCAGAAGGAACCATAGGATCACAGAAGGCCTCAAAGCCGGGGGCTCAATTACCGGCCGCCGGCGGCGCGGTCCGACGCGATCACGCCGGGGGGGGGGGGTCCACGGAGACAGGATACCCCCAGCTGTGCTGCCCCAGGTCACTAATTCTAGTCGCAAATGCGACCTGGCGCCCGGGTTTTGTCGAGCCCTGCCCTAGGTTATGAGTAGCACTCCCCAAGAGATGTCTTGGGAGACATGTGTGATTATCAACTGCCATAGGTGCTTCTCACTGAAACCATTAGTGTTCGTTCACCCATATGGATGGGGAGATGGTGGGGGGGGTGGGGTTAGTAGAAACCTGTTCAAGTCAACAGGTCCACACCACAAAATATCCTGTAGTGGTGGTGCTGACTTTTTAGGGTTGATAAGTGGTGAAGGGACGCCTACCTGACAACTGTGTGTGTATGAATACGTAGAAGGCCGGGTTCACACCGGTATGAAATGACAGTCATACCACTTTGGATCTGACTTTCCCCTGCAACTTGAAGTCTGACATGCGTCTGACTTCAATGAACAGGGATTGATTTTGATCCCTGACAATACCAGACAATTCCAACGCATTTTTTTTTCGGCTCGGGGGTTCTGCTGAAAATCCATACCAGACAGAAGGGCCTGGTATGCTATGATAATCAATGGCCCGAAGTAGGATCAAAGTCAGACCAAAGTAGTGTATGGAGCATTTTCAAAGTCAGACCGACTTGTGTCGGACTAGTTAAGATGGCTCCCATAGGAAAACATTGATTTCCACACATGCGCCATGAGCTCCCATTTGTCATACCAGTGTCAAAACCGCCAATTATATGCGTAAGGACTGTTTTCCTAGCCAGAAATTTGCAATTCAGTTTACCGCCTGAATGCACCTTAAAAAAATAAAAATAAATACAAACAGTAGACACAAGGGACATTACTTACCTTCAATGCAATTTGTTTCTGCGTCTTTTAGTTCAGTCAGAATCTTCTGTCCCCCAAAGCCCCTCACCCCCACCGCAATCTTCTAGCAGAGGTTACTAGTACCGAGGAGGCGCCCACAACTCCAGCCATTTCCACACAGCTCCACCATTGATAAAAGCGGTTACTACCGCTGCTTCTAAGAATAAAACAGGATCCATGAATGGAGGACAGGTGGGTGATCGAAATATCCGCCCCCTCCATTCAGGTTCCATTTCATTTATGAAAGTTGTAGTAACAACCTGTATGAATGGAAGAGCTGGGCAGAAAGGGTGGGCATAGCTGGCCATTCTTGATGAGAGCCAGTTGTACAATGCGTATTACCTCCACTGCACCAGAGGGCAGCAGTGGAGGAAGTTCCCTACTTCTCAAAAGACAGAGGTTCATAAAGGACATCACACTGAAGGTAAAGCCAGCCATGGCTGGTTTGAATCTCAGCCGGTTCAGCAGAGAACACCCGAGTTTAGGACCATCTATGGGCAAGTTGATTGTACCCAAGTCGACCCATTGATAGAGCTGGTAGGGATTCTCCCATCAACATTGACTGTATTAATGGGATAATCTAGTGATTTTATTTTTTGCAACCACGGGTTGCAAGAAAATGGCATGATCTATGGCCAGCTTAAAGTGGTTGTAAACCCTTACAAACCACTTTGACCTACAGGTAAGCCTAGATTAAGGCTTACCTGTAGGTCCAAGAAATATCTCCTAAACCTATACAGTTTAGGAGATATTTGCCCGTAGACAGCGGCGCGCAGGCGCACTGAGCGCGGCATTTCCAACAATGGAGCTGCCGCGCGTGTCGGCTCCCGTGCGCATGCGCGGGAGTGACGTCATTGCGGCTTCGCCGAATGACAGCGGCGGAGCTGCGAGACCCCACCGAGAAGATGGATGCGCCGGACTACAGGGGACAGCGGTGACTACGCTGGCTCCTGTGTCAGGTAAGTGACACATAATGGGCTACTATGCGATGCATAGTAGTCCATTATGCTTTGCCTTTGCAGGGAATGAAAGAGGAAGTAAACTCATCAGGGTTTACTTCCTCTTTAAAAAATGAACCTTATGTTAACGTTGTATTTTTTTTTCTGTAGGTAAACGTAAGCTTTTAGGGCCGGTTCACACAGCGGGCGATGCGAGGCGACACGACTCGCCTCGCTCCCGCAAGTCGCCCCCGTTCTGTACAATGGAACCGTTCTGAGAGGAGCGACTCGAGTCGCTCCGACTCAGAAAAAAGGTTCCTGTACTACTTTTGGGCGACCTCGGGGCGACTTGCATTGACTTCTATACAGAAGTCATCTGCAAGTCGCCTCTGAGGTCGCCGCAGGTCGCGGCGAGGCAAGTCGGAGACGCCTCGCCTGCTGTGTGAACCGGCCCTTACCATTTTTTCATAACACAACTTTTCCAGAACCAGGTTGGCGAAACTTATATTGTCATCACAGTTGAATCTTTGTCCTGTGAGCAAGCAAATAGGAAGCTGAAATAATAATATTGTCACCTGCTTATCTGTAGTGAGTCACAGACATGTGAATCAAGACCGCTGAACAGAATTACAAATCCTTTAGCAAGTAACAGTTTAAAATGGTTTTAAACCTTATATTTAGCCATTAAACCGCTTGTGTGGTGTACTTTGCAGAGGTCAATAATTTGTTCTTAGTTGTTGGATGTCTCCATGGTTGTAAAGTTTGTGATTCAGAGGGTAGAGAAAAACGAACGCTGACTGGTTCTTTTATAGTCATTTATCTTGGACTTGTTTTGACCGCTCATACATAGGTCCTGATGATGCAATTTGTTCAGACATGTTCTCTAACAAAGTATTTAACTGCATTTAAAGCCATGCAATATTTAAAGATGAACTCTTGGAAGACAAAAAAAAAAGTTATTTCCTCATGCAGTGGGGCTGTGCTTTTTTTTTTCTAAGGGATTGTAGGGTGGATATATACTTACCTTATCCATCAATCCTCTGAGCGCAAGACCAGTCCCTGCCGCTCCTACCCCCACACGCTAGAAGTCTTTTGAATGGACTGTTCCTGACATCATCACGCCTATAGATTGGCTCACGATGTGAGGGCGGCAGGAACAGTCCACCGTTGAAGTTGGGGAGCGTGGTTTTCTGGGGGTTCAAAGAATCAGGTATGTATAGCTTTTCCCTGCACCCCTGGACAAAACAAGCAGTTAATCCATGCAGTGCAGGCACAGTCCCGCTGCATGGGGAAAACATTTTTCTCCCTGAGCTCTTCTTTAAAGTGCACACATTTGGACTCCAATTATTACTTCTTAAGGCAATAATATGCACAAAAAATAAATTAGAAAGCTTCTGCTATCTAGACTGTTGACTTTATCATAACTTGGTAAACCATGTAGAGTTTCTTTTTAGACAACAGTAAAGTAGCAGCTCACCCCCAACACTAAAATCTGTAAATCTACAGGCATTCACAATCTAAGACTAACCTATCTAGACAAAAAAAAAAAAAAAAAAAAAATGATAGAGATTATATATATATATATATATATATATATATATATATATATATATATATATATATATATATATATATATATATATATATATATATATATAATAATAATAATAATAATAATTCGCTATACATACCTCTTCTGAAGCCAGTCTGGTACCACGCTGAGCTGTCAGCTATGGCTTTGCAGAAGCAGGAGGCAGCCAACATAAGACCCATAGTAAATCTATGGGTGAGACTTATTTCACAACCATTGTCAGCTGTCTCCTGCACAGAGCTTCTGCCACTGGAGACGGTGGCTTCAAAAAAGGTAGGATAGCAATTTATTTTTTACAGGGCTAGATAGGTTAGTCTTTAATTGTGGATGCCAGCAGATTCACAGATTTTAGTTTTACGGTGAACTTCTATTTTAAAAGAACAATTATGTATAGATCCGTGACATTCAATGCCACTGGCTAAAGTTTGGGACATCTGCTAACAGCATTTATGATGAGAATGGCATGTCAAACAGCTCAATATATGGTCCCAAAAAAAATAAAAAAAAGGTAATCTGGGAACACACAGCCACATGTTGTAGTCAAAAAGCCCAAACTGATCAGTCACTTACCCTACGCATGGCTTCCTCCTCTTCTTGACGTTTCTCATAATGTGCAAAGTCATCAAAGATAGAGGTTGTATGCTTGAAAGTTGCAATAATTTTAAGAACTTGCTTGGCTTTTTCTAGGGGTACCTCTTGAGTGTCCCTTGAGTTGGTAACAGGCTTATTATCGTTGTTTTCCAAACGAATGTGTCGCAGTTGGTTATTGGGAACGTCTTTCACAAAGACCCATTTGACTTCAAACTTTCCCTTCCATTTGTCTTGGGACCAAACTCCAGCATATGCATTGTAGTCCACTACAGACTTCATTTCTGCAACTCCACAAAAATGTCCACTTCCATTTACGCTGAAGAGTAAATAAAGTGGGCCTTTCCCATTCAAAGATCGATAAGCAGCATCCAAACGCTTATTGCCATGTTCAGTACTGCACCAAATTGAGTACTTGATAGAACGGTGAATGTCATCCTCAGAGTAGCTTTTGATTATAAACACTCGCCCGTTTTTCAGACTCCAATCAAAGTCTTTGGGATTATAGTTGTTTATGGCCTTCAGTTTCTCCAGTACAGGGTGAACCTCAACACCAGAAGGTGAGGAGCTAACAGGCACAACACCTAAGCTAAAGTTATCATTCCCAGAGACATTGTTCTGATTGAAGCCCACTCCCCTGTTCCTAGGTGCCACCCAGCGGTTTTGAAGCTGTTGCTGCACCTGATGTGTTGGGGCCTGCTGCTGAGGTCCTTGTTGCTGCTGTGGTTGTTGCTGTAGCTGCTGTTGAGGCAGTTGGTTTTGCACCATTGGTAGAGGTTGAGTTAATGGCTGAGGCTGTTGAATTACAGGCTGAGGAGGCATAACTGGTTGAGCTAGTGGGGCCTTTACAACAGCCCCCTTATCATCCCAAGTTCCAATATTAATGTTGTGTTTTATAGGCGGGGGAGGAACTGCAGTACTACCAACACCCACATTGCCCTTGGGTTTTAGTTTAGGCTGAGGTTTCGCTGGTTTTCGAGCAATGGCAGCCCATGAGGTTGGCTTCGGCGCTGAACTGCTAACTGGGGGCACATTGTTTGCAGCTATACTAGTCATTCCTGCACTAGTCAATGCTGACCCAACTGTTTTTGTCACAGCAGCTGTCATGTCTCCACCGATTTTCAGTCCCGTCATTCCTTGCTCAATGCTGTTAATGCCCGGCACTTTGCTCAGAGTATCGCTGCCAAAACCAGCTTGTCCATCAGCGATGGCTCTACCAAGGGAACTAGGAGGATATCCATAGCTGCTGCTATATGCAGAACTTTGTGTTGATTGTCCCTGAGATCCACTTGTCCCCCATGTGGAGAAATCTGCATTCCCAGGAAAAAAATTAAACCCATGCTGGCTTAGGAAAGGAGGAGTGTTCCCCAAAGCTCCAGGCTGACTAAACACTCCATCCGGTATGTAGTGGTGTTCTCCATTGCTCATCTGTCCATACAAGTACGGCATTGGTGGGTCTCCAGCAGTTGACCATGCTGCCTCACCAAGGGAATAAGGAAATCCAATGGATGGAGCATAATAACTAGGCATATATGGGTCTGACATTGGTGGATAGCTATTACTCTGCAACAGAAAACAAAAAGGTAGGTCTAAGTTCATTGGACAAAATTAGGGCATGTGTGTAAAACAGTAAATAGCCACAAACAAGCACCAAAACCAATTAAATATTACTTGAAAGGGCTTAGAGACAGTTTTGATCATATAAAGATAAATAAAAAAATCATACCAGTATCATGTGTTGATTTTTAAATGCTGCACAAGTACCATATTTTTTAAGGCCCCTTTTCACCTGTACATTTTTCAGGCGGAACCTGATCAGGTGCTCCATTCACCCCTATGGGGCAGTGAACGTCAGCGGTGACATGCTCGCTGACACCAGCAGCTATCTGCCAAATCCAGACAGATGGTGGCCCTATTTTCCATCCGTCTGGAGGATCTGATGAAAACAGACAGGCAGTCCATTTTCATCCGATATCCCCATAGAGGAGAGCGTGACTCTGACAGGTAGGTCTCAGTATAGTGAGCAGAGACGGCCCTGTCATCTGCCTGCTCAACAGATCGATCCCTGCTGAGAAAGCGGAGTCCATCAAATGGACAAGCCCATGTGAAAGGAGCCTTAGTCTCTAGAACAGTGGTCTCCAAACTGCGGGTCTTTACCCTATCCAGCCGTTGGGGTATCTTTCCTCCCACTGATATAAGACACTCCAACTGACACCAACAGTTACTTTAGCTGCCATCTCCAGGACGGGACTAAAGGACGGTTTTAGCCAAAGATAACTTATGCAAAGTATACTCTTGGTAAATCACTAGACATGGTATCTCAAAATGTCTTTTTTTTTTCTATCAGAAAACTTTTGTTTAATGTAAACTTAAGCTCTGTCTTTTCTATATTTGAAAACCTTAGTAAGATAAAATTGAATCAAAGGGTAATCTATGGGGGTTATTTACTAAAAGGCAAATCCACTGTGCACTTCGAAGTGCAGTCCCTGTATATCCAAGGGGGGCATGCAAGAAAAATAAAAAATACATTTTGCTTGCACATGATTGGATGAGAGAAATCAGCAGAGCTTCCCCTCAAATCTACATCAACTGCACTTCCAAGTGCACATGTAGTGCACAGCAGATTTGCCTTAAATAATCCCCTATGCATTATTTTAATCACATGCTTAGTCTATATTGCCCAGGTTTGTAACAGGTTTAATACTTGCAACATATGAAGAAGATTGACACTCCTGGAAGTGTTGATTTCTGAGCAGACTATAGACAGCAACTCCTCAAGTTAAAGAAGTCATTTAGTGGCATGGGCAGCAGGAGCTTTAGCTACTCTTGTTTACAGGCACATCTGTTATTTAAAGCAGAAGTGATGTTCTGCTGTAACAAATGGTGCACAGGCGGCTTTTATTGGAGGAAAGATCTGCAATGTATCTTCTGCACTGAATTTGCCTCACCTGCTCACGGTCTTCTCTGGCGCTACAAACAGAGCTGAGCATATGCAGCTCAGCTTAAAGCTCCGGGCCGGTCTTCAAGTGCCAGACTGACTGCCTACGGCACAGGAGTGACATGATCCCACGTCAGCCAATGAAAATGGCTGAAAGCCAGCACAGAGGGATGCTTTCAAGAGACCATTAGAAAAGTAGGTTTAACCCCTTTAATTCTGCTTACTTTCAGTGACAACCACTTTATCTTTCCTCAACTACGAAGTGAATCATTAACTTGGAGAAAATGTGCATCTCAGGCATCCAGAGACCACGTCAGTTACAATGTAGTACAGACAGGATAGGAGAGAAAGGCAGCTTTCACATTTCCATGCTAACAGATTCTAGATTTTCTATATTTGCTGAAACATGGCAAGTCTCCCCTCCCACTCCTGGCAGGGACTGAACCAGCTTCCAGCAGTCAAGGAAGGCCCTACATTTAGTCCCTACAGTCTCGGGCTCCAGCATTGTGTCATCAAGGCTAGGGCCTCATTTTAACATGAGAGCAACAACATTTGACCAATTAGGTTTTGCAATAAGAAATATATCAATTATTTAATAGAACTGCCATACACTGGGAGAATGAAAAGATTGTCAGTTATTATGCAAAAGGCAGATAAGTTCCTACTGACCGATTCAATTATGAAAACGATTATTACCGATTTCAATTAAAAAGGGATAAGAAAATATGTCTTGCAAACTGGTGATCCATAAAATGTAGTTTTCACAGCAGCACTCAATGTATGTTTGTTTTTCAATTCAGCTTTAGATAGTGCTATTAAGCCCAAAAGCAAACATATTGCAACTTGACAATTATTAGATGTAATTGCGGCATTCATTTTCCCTTATTTTTTTTATTTATTTTTTTTAGGTCATTTATTTTCATCTGGTGATCCAGCCAAAAAAGTCAGTTTTTCAACAGATCAAGCCCTCCTACAAATGTTCTGGTTAAGAGGGTTGCAACAAACCATTTTCAACTGTTAGGGGTGCTTACAATGATCAGTTTTTTTTGGGGGACAAATAAAAGAAGAAAAAGAAAAACTATTGATGTAACTGCAGTGTGAGCTAGAGTCTGACTGTAATCTGCTATGACATCTAAGGGCTCATGCACACTGCATCTCAAATAATTGGCTGCTACAGGCTTTTGAGCTCAAAATTTTTTTCTGCCTGGAAACTCCCCTCCATGTTAGCCAATGTCTCCATGTACACTATGGCTTTTTCAGGCATATGAGCTTACAGGCAGAAACAAAAAAACCCACTAAACTCTGGTTTCTGAGGAGGTTTTGAGCAGAAAACAGCCTAAGTGCATGAAAACAAGCAAAAAAATAAATAAAATAATAAAAAAATATATATATATATAAAAGCACACACACACACACACACACACACACACACACACACACACACACACACACTAAGAAAAAGGAAAAAAAATTGCTGGGTTTGTGGGGGGGGGGAGTTTATGCTCCAAAAAGCTCAATTTAAAAAATAAAATAAATAAAAAAAACACATGCAAAAGAGCACAAGCTTCTAGGCAGAGAAATAAAAGCGCAAATGCCTCTAAAAAGCAGCTCAAAGAAGCTGTTCCTACAGGCTTTTGAGCGCACATTCTTTTTTGCCTGTAAGCTACCCTCGATCTTAGCTAATGTGTCCATGCACAGCATTGCATTGTCAGAGTTTACAGGCAGAACCCTCCACCGCCACACACACACACACACACACACACACACACACACACACCAAAAAGTAAAAAAATAAAAATAAAAAAAAATAAATAAAAAGTGTGAGCTGAAGGGAGGGTTTGTGTGGGGGGGGGAAAAAAAAAAAACAACACACAAACACTTATGCCAAAAGAGCACAAAAAAAAAAAAAAAAAGCACAAGCTTCTAACTTTTAGGCAGAGAAATAAAAGCAGCTGTTTTTGAGCTGCAGCGTGCACGAGTCCTAAAGCTGCGTACACTCACCAGCGGGTTGAATGGAAAAAAAAGTCAGACAGATTACTGTACCAAAAGAAGCAATGTTGGTGCGGCGATCTTCCCTGTTGTTGAATTATGACAGTAGGGAGGCTCACCCTCCCCACTGCAAATGCTGATCAAATGCTGGTTTGCCAGCATAACCCTTCAACAGAAGCCAGTCTAACGACAGACACAGATACCAAGAGTCGTCCGGTTCCTGCCGTCTCCCTTCTCCCCAGATTAACAATGCAACTGTCTACTCCTGTGTCCCCTTTATCCAGAGTTGTGCCTCACTAATACAGGGGGTGCGTTACTGGCCAGATCACCAGGTGATAAACAGCGGGGGAAAAAAAAGCTAAAAGAAAAAAAAAAAAAAGAAGGGAAGAATACTTTTGGAAAAACGTCATGCTAAGCCAGGCTACCAAAGGTGGTTCCAGGATTAAAAAATGTACTACCCTAATAACTGGTTTGTCTCGGCACCTTTGATCTGAGGAATGGAATTAGCCTAGATAAAGCCCGGGTTGCTCCCATACTCTTAAACATTAATAAGCTGGAGGCTGTAAGTCACTAACAGCAATAAATCAAAGGCGTTCAACTTCACAAGTTGCAATTTTAACCAACCTGATTCGTCTGGCTAGTTAGATATGGCTCAAAGTCATCATCGTTTACTGCATCTTTCTGATGCATTGAACCGTTCTGCACTGCAACTGGAAACCAAAAGAAAAGAAAAAAGGAAAAGAAAAAAAAAAAAAAAAGTTAGAATCAAAAGCAGCAGACAGTGTTCATTTATACACATTTATAATTCAATAGGAGGCAAGCATAACAGTAACAAACATGTTTCTTCTTAGGAAAAACCTTTTAGCAGGATCATCGAACCTGACAGTCTGTTTTTACAATACCTGGACTTGTGAATGTGCTAATGGACACCTTCACAGATAGACATACGGTACAAGCCAACTTAGACCAGTCACCATGTAAGATTGCAGTAAACATCTCTTTACACATTTTTCGTTCAGCCTATCAATTTAGCAAGTCTAGTCTGTAAATATAAACTTAGCAAAAACTAACTTGCTCAGTACACAAACTGCTTAATGGGAGAAAAATAAAATGTTTCTTTTCCAAAGGAGTTATTTAAGTGCTCATGGCAGAGGTGTAACTAGAACCTTCAGGGCCCTGATGCAAGAAATCTTAAAAGGGCCCCCCTGACACACGGCCGGGGCCCCCCCACCATGGCTAAACACCAGGGCCTGATAGGAACCTTTGTGACCCTGGTAGCTCCACCACTGGTGTCAGTTTTTTATTTGTTATTTTGTTTACGTTTATATATTTGTTTATAATTTTGTTATTTTATATATTTTTACAATTTTTTATTTTTTTTTTATTTAGAAGCCCTGTTAGGGGGTTTGGTGAGATATTAGAGATATTATAAACAGACCTCTGATGTTTCACCTTTGAGACCGAGAAAGGAGATTGAGGACAAAGCCCTCAGTCTCCATCTCTGCTGTACAGAATGAATGGACAGGAATAGCTCTGTACGATTCATTTTTTTTTTTTTTAACTATTTTAAACTCCCCCCCCCCCCCAATTGAGATCTTGACAAAACATTTTCCGGGTAATTTTTATGCAGAGAATTCTCTGCTGAAGCTGAAAAAAAATAAAAAAATAATTAGCAGAGACCCTAGAAAATAAAAATGGTGGTTGCAATAATTTATGTCACACTGTATTTGCACAGCAGTCTTTTAAATGCAATTATTTTTGAAAAAAAAAATACACCAATGAATTTTTTTTAAAAATGAAGCAGTAAAGTTTGACCAATTTCTGTATAATATGAAAGATGTTACCCGTAAGAATCTTGATCTTTATTCTAAGCTAAAAAAAAATAAAAAATAGCAATTCTCATTTTGGCCAGAATTGTGCAGTTTATTATGTCTCAGTTATAAATGGTCAGAGTTCGATACGGATCACAGACTAATCATAAAGACAAGGAAAGGGCCCTTTCTCCACCCTCCATCCTGACACATCCCACACAGCAGTTGGCAGGAGACGAGAAAGGGAAGCCGGCAGCACTGCGGAGGATGAGGGTACAAGGGAGGGCACAGGGGCCTGGGGGCAGCAAGAAGTAGATAGGAGAGGCAGTGGGGTGGCATATAGGAGGAACTGACCACCTCAGTTTTCCTCCTGCAGCCACTGAAAAGCGGCAGAGAAAAATGGAGGGGGATTGGTTGCTTTATATGCCATGCCTACTGCCCCTCTATACGCTGCAATTGTGACCCCTGTACATAACCCCTGTCCTTTCCATCCTGGAAAAAAAAAAAAAAAAAAAAAAAAAAAAAAAAATTCTCTCCACTCCCCTAATCCTCTGCAGCACAAATTTTACCAGCCCCCCCTCCCTAATGTTTCAGAGTGGACACCCAGGGCACATTCCCTGCATCTTACAGGATGCCAGGGGTCCAGGCACTGCAATTGCCCCCTATGAGGCAGGCAGCAACTCTTTAATTGGGGGGGGGGGGGGGGTAAGAGCATATATGTGCTGAGGGCGCTGTGGGAAGGGACAGGACTTGAAAGGTGTGATGTCAAATCCGTGTGGCTGCACCCCTCCTAGCACCCTGTCCTCTCACCACCCACTTATCACTCCTCCAGGTATATTTTCCTATTACTTCCCCAGTTACTATTGTCCCCCCCTCCTCTAAATACAGCAAAACACATAGATCTCAGCAGCGCTGCTCTTCCAGTTCTATACTCCTCCTGTCTGTGTACAGGAGAACATCGGAACCCAGGAGGAGCTGGCTTCAGTGAGGTCTGCAAGGTGTGCAAAAATTTGGCGGGGAGACATGCCAGCTTCCACAGAAGGGGCGATCTTGGCGTGTGGGACACCAGTCACAATTGACATCCTCCCAGGATAAGACCTGCTGTGGCATGATCTGTTTCCCGCTGTGTCCACCAGACAGCAGATGACAAATCATTGTACCGGGCCTCTGCTGGTACAAAGTAATCACAGCGATCACATGACAGATGTACACAATGAATGGCTTTATCATTCACAGCCATTGTGTTGATCTCTGATTGGGCAGTGTGATCACATGGTACAAACATGGTCAATCACAGTGCATCTGTACCATTTGATAACTGTGGCCATTTTTAGCAAAAAAATAAAATAAAAAAAACCCCACTAGTGATTAAATGCCAGTAAATAAAAGCTCCGTCTATTAAAAAAAAAAAAAAAAAAAAAAAATTATATTTATAAAAATGTAATTTAACCACTTCAGCCCCAGAAGGATTTACCCCCTTCCAGACCAGAGCACTTTTTGCGATTCAGCACGTCGTCGCTTTGACAATTGCGCGGTCGTGCGACATGGCTCCCAAACAAAATTGACGTCCTTTTTCCCCACAAATAGAGCTTTCTTTTGGTGGCATTTGATCACCTCTGTAGTTTTAAATTTTTGCGCTATAAACAAAAAAAATAAAAAATAGGGGATAGTTTTAGGAGATTGTGTGTAATTATATATATATATATATATATATATATATATATATATATATATATATATATATATATATATATATATATATATATATATACACACACATACACACACACACATACACATACAAATAATCAGAAAATATAATTTTCTGTGGCTTTTAAGTTGTAGCCAACACTGCAATTTCGAACGTGTTTCTTATTGCTCCAGATGGGAACTGGTTAGAGGTCAAGTCACAATGACTACTGCATTGGTGATTAAAATACCGTTCACTTGTGATCGACCACAACTTTCTATCGAAGAGATCAGCAGAGGTTAAAACACAATGAAATAAATACTGGTTCATAAAATTTAAAGGCTTTCCATAGTTGATTTCATGCAAAAGGAATAAAGACCTTCCCCCACTACCCTAACCTAAAAGGTCCCAGATAGAATTAGGTTTGAAGTCATTTTGTGTTTTTTCTTAGAGGCGCTCCTCACTTCAAACAGATCCAGATTTTTTTTCGCCATCTTTGTCCCATTTCACTTTGTCCCAAAGCCAAACAGGAAGGAAGATGACATTTCTGCAAATTAAAATTTCTTGGGAACCCCCAAGTCCCCATTGGAAGTTCTCCCATCTATTACTTTTTTCTGGGGACAGCCCAAAATGTAAATCAGGTAGACTACTGAATACACAGGATCTCTTACAGATATTAACCATTTTAGCCACAAAGTGATTTTTACAGTTTTTATTGGGTCAGAAAACCTAATCTGACATTGTGCAAATAAGCCGTAAAAGAACAACTGGGTAGCACTACAAAAAACAGGAAGCAGGGCCTACCTACCCTAGGCAACTATGGCTGCCTCTGTGTAGAAATACATTTTTGAACTTTGCAAATGTCTGCGTGGAACCAGGTTTCTTTGTACAATGTCAAATAAGTTACTTGTACCTACTTTACATAAAAGTGTTCTCAGAAAAATGTTGGTCGCTGAAGCAGTTTTGGCATATTATCCTATTGAACTATGGCTTACACCACCTACATTTGTCTTATTCATTTTTGTACTGAGTAAATATTGTTTACTATTGCAACACATGGGAACTTGAATCAGCAAACCACGTGAAAACAAAGGCTTGCAGCTGGGAACATTCATAGGACAAAGAAAACTATTTCCCCATAGCTGCAACACAAGAACACCATGTATCTGGGAGATACTGAACAATCTGATGAAGAAATGTCCATTAGAAAGTCTAAGATAATCAGTATTTCTCTTGTCAAGAAATCAAGATAAAAAAAAGGTGATCAGCAGGATAATCACCTATTCCTGCTATGCAGTACAGGAAACCAAGAATGCAAACAGTAGTAAAAGGGCATGTAAAACAAACTACTATAGGCTTTAAAGTGCTTGTAAACCTCAGGCATTAAATATGAACAAAGCATATTCCTCTATAGTGTGCACTTGTATCAATTAAGAGCACTAAGTGTCATTTCTGGCTGCTGCTTCATTCCTCTGCTATCAGCTTGAGCCACCCCCTGACAAGTTTTCTGACACCAAGAGGAAAAAAGGTGACAGGGGAGGGACCTCCAGCTGATTGACAGCCTCCGCTCGGTTCCTGTGTGCTGTGAAAAGGGAGGTGTCGCTCTTCCCTCCAATCAGCTCTCAGAGCTCTCCTTACTGAGCTCTGCAGAGTGACTTCTACCGTCCTTTTTCTGTCAGCTCAGACAAGCTTTATAAATTCTGGACTTTGAGCAGATGTAGAGAAAAGAGAGCTGCAGATAAACAGGTACAACGTATGTAGGAGGATCTCTTTCATCTCTGTGCATCACTGGAGTCCAGTCCCTTCATTGGGTATATTGTAAGGGTTTACCAACCACTTCAAGTTATCAATGTAAAGCAATGTAAAGCTAATCAGTGTAACATAAGTAATTCAGCCAATGTGTTTTGTGTTTAATGAACCTTGGTTCTTTTGCCTCACTGTTTCTTCAAGTCTTTGGGTATGCTGACTAAAAACAATGCACCCCCTACGTGGCAAATATGCAATCTTAAAGTGATTGTAAAGTTTTTTTTTTTAATAAAATCCATACCAGACCGAAGGGCCTGGTATACTCTGAGGGGGTCTTTTTGTTTATTTGGCGTGGAGTTCCCCTTCAAGATCAGCTCAGAAGTTGCATGCCAAAGTCGGACCAGTTAAGACCGCGATCCGACTTGCTGGCTGGAGTAATGGCCTCAGTCTTCTACAGTTCCTTCATTGTTCAAATCAAGAGACTGGAGGTAGGTGTCAGTATTCCTTAATTGTAACAGGCGAAACAGTTTCACCTTTCTGGCAGTATAAATACCAGGACCTAAGCCTGGTAAGCCCCACATGCAGCTCTGGTCAGAGCCACTGTACAATGTTAGTGCAGTGCCCCCCCCCCCCACCCGCCAGAACACGCCGGTCAGTGCGCTCAGCAAACAGCCAGCTTCTGTAGGACTAGCTGCCATACACACTGGTTGAACATTGGCCGGTTTATATTAAACCGGCCGATTTTGCCCGACATTCGGCCCATGTGTACTAGGCTTTAGGCAAGCCATACACAGTGAATTTCTGTGTTGCAAGAAAGAAATTTGATTCCCCCATCACCACAGACAAGAGTTGATGCAGGAATCCCTCCTGCTGGGCCATTGTCTTCTCCTGGCAGAGAGAACATAGTGATTACTGATAACTGCTATATCAGCGATAATCATGTGTAAAGTCCACCAGGCTTGTTGCACCAAAACTGATCAACTTGGTACATTCAGCCTGCCCATTAATGGTTTGACTCTTGGCCAGGTCCTGCTGAACTGTGTATGTCCGGCCTTAACAGACAGAAATGTAAATCCTTCAGAAAACAAAAACTTTTTTATGTATAGTACCTAATTAGAGAAGTGAGACTACTCTATTTACTACTTTGTTTCCCTATAACAGAGCTGTAATGTGACCTGTCAGCCTGAACAGAGAAGCATGACTTAACAAGGCACAGTGTGTGATTACATTTTGGGGTTTCCTGCTTTATTTCCTTCTTCTTGACATCTCTATGCAAAGTATGCAAGGCGGGACAGGACTGAAAAGCTATGGCTATTGAACCTTCCCTGGAGTGAACGTGGAAGTTGGAGTCTTAAAAAGGGACCCCCCACCAAAAGGATCACCTGGATATTTTTGGAACATCTAGAATGAAGCCAAGATTGATGGAGCACCACCCCAACACTACAACCATAAAAAAGGCCACAGGATAAAACAGGGAGGGCCACATCAAAGACCTCAGAGGGCCACCAATTGAGTACCCCTGCTCTAACCTGATAAACCTCAGAACAGCCACTCAAAGTGCTTTCAGATCCAGCTACCAATCAATGAAATTTTCAGCTGTAGAGCTGGCCATAGACTGCTTACATTTTGGGCAATTCCTGCTGAATTAACCGAAAATCAAAATAAGGGTGGCTTGCACACAACAAAAGTAAAAAAAAAAACAAAAAAAAACAAAAACACACAATCACTGAGCCTGGTGGAAAATTATCGTCCGAACAGCCACTATATCCTATCAGATGCCCCTACTGTTTGATTATTCAGGCAGCTGCAGTACCGAAAGTGGAGATTACCCCATTACGCTAAACAGGATTGAGGGAGGAATCAACTGATTTTCTCTCGTTCAGCCCATGTATGGATACCCCAAGGCAAAGTCTCCAGTGCGATTCAAAATGGATCTCTCACACTACTCAATGCCATCCAAGGTATTTTTATTTTTAAAAACATGTGTAACCGTCCATAAGGAAAATGTCACTACATTTTACAGATCATTATTCCAGTTTTGATGAGCTAAAAACCCTTTATCCTGGGTGAACGGTAATGAAAGTAGATGTATAGTATACTGGCGTATTCTTTGACTTGGACGGAAGTGTGATGATCAACATAATAGATGCTGATGTATACAGTACAATGTACACTGCTGACATTTATAGCACTTATGAAAATAATGTGCGTTCAGCTTAGTGGTTCTCTCACTCGGGCAGGAAAAGCACCCATTGTTTTGGATGTGGCATGATATAGGAACTCACACTATTTAGGTGAATATGCTGATTTTTTTTTTTATCCATCTGCCATTGCTCTACCTTTGGAGATTCCTAGATCAGTACTAGCACTTTGAAGTTCGAGGGACACCAGTTCTTGCTGCTCCTGCACTTCCCACAATTTCAGAGAATTCAACACTGAAGTAAATGCAGTGGGCACAAAATTCTGACAAGCAGCAGTATGGTAGGCATTAAAAAAGTTCTTATCTCAAGGAACTTCATAGGGCTGACCTAAACAGCAGATCTGCAAAGGCAAGGATATCATTTTACATGCATTCAGTCCTCATCACCCTCCAAAAGAGCCAAATAGTTGGAGTTTGAAATTACATTTTAAAACACTTATCACTCTAAAAACATTTTTTGCTTTGGAAGGGCGCCAGAAGGTTGAATTACAAGCGAATAATGTTTTAGATTCCTCAGTGGCGAGTTTCCCGTAACAGTTTGGGTCCCCATTCCAACCCACAGGACTTTAATACGTGCCTGCACAACATACCTAATTGTTTATGATACATTAAAGTGGATGTAAACCCCCACATATACCCAGTGAAGTGAACGCCCTCAGATAATACACAGGGATGAAACAAAACTAAAGTTTTACATGTATATCTGCTGTCTTCAGCTGAATATATCCTTTAGAAAGTGCACATTGCGTTACAGATTTTTCCTCTTCCTGTTCAGCACTGGGAGTGGATTCTTGGCATACAGCTGATTGGAGGAAAGGTACACACCCCCTCTTCTCATAGGCAAGGGAAGAAAGGAATGTGCAGAGCTGTGCTCTGACAAGTCAAGCTGTCTGCTAATTCATAGCAACCTCCCATGACACAAATTTAGAGCTTGTCTGAAGTTATCTGACTGATAACAGAGCTACGAGACAGAAGAAAGCCACGAACTCGGTACTCTGGAGAGAGATAAGAAAACGCTACAGATATATGTGCCCAGCTCAAAATTTCATAAACTGAGTTTACAACCACTTTAAAAAGGTAGGGGTGTAAAACGTAATTTCATCATGTGCCACAGCAGCATTATGGCTGCCTTCAAATGGCTGGCTGTATCTGAAAGGACTATATAAAATTTATTCAGGGAATTTTCCCCCAGAAAATTGCTGCAGAAACTCAAGCACGCTCGTCTCCACCACCCCTGCACAGAACAGCATAGAATAGTGGGTGTGGGAGCATTTTAAAAGGGCAATAAATACCAGGAGTGTTATGTGTGTTCAGGGGTGCACTACGGGCATAGTGCAAAGTTAATGGGGTTGGCTGAGTACAGAGTTCACTACATACAGCATTTAGGGGTGTGCAGGGTTCAGCTCCCTTTCACAGACTGCCCATATCTCACTTGCCCCCCTTCTGGGCTCTGACCTCTGTACCACTCTTCCCCATCTCATTCCACAGACCTGTCAAGGGGTTTAACCCATGAAAGCTGAACAGACCATTGAAAAACAGTCACGGAGAGGTATGCTTTGGAAGACCCGTCTCAGCCTGCAACTTAGGGCTCTGATGCCCCCCTTGCTTCCCTCAATGCATTGTTCTGTCTAACCAATAGGGAGGATCGGACTAGAGAACTTGTGGAAGTTTATTTGTATCCGATATAGCTGCCTTTTCCAAGTGAAATAAATCTATGACAGGTTTAATCAAACCATTTCAGTAAACTCAATCCTAATGAAAAGTAACAAAATAAGCAAAGATAAATCACTAAAGTTTTTTCCCCACATGTCAAAAATACTGGAATATAAAAATAAAAGAAGGGCAGACGTACCTTTGTTTCCCTGTCCTTTAGGTCTCTGCAACAACGTAGAAAAAGAAAGAAAAAGGTCACTGGAATTAAATACACAGAGAATTCTTTAGAAGTTAGAACAATCAATTCTACACTTACAAGCATCTTCAACACAATATTGTGATAACCCTGTTTTAGGGCACAAAGTTTAATCACATTATAGACCACAAAAATATGTTAAAAAAATAATAATAATATCGAAATGAAGTCATGATCAGGATGTTCCAGTCCTAGAAGAGCAAATTTAAAAACCCAAATAAAATAGTTTTACTTTAGCCTAGAAAAATAATAACTTCCTGACACTACAATTTTTACATTAAAAAAAAAACCATGACAAGCTTTACATACAATACACCGGGGGCTATGAAAAATTCTTAAAGTGGAACTCCAAGGGGAAAATATATACATTTTTATTGTGATGTCATCTACAAAAAAGTAGTTGCCGGGATAAATGTTAGGAGAGTCTCCCCAATGTGACAAGGTTCTAACCTTTCCTTAAAATGTTACTAAACCCACAACAGTAAAATCTGTCGGTATATGCAGCATAGCATGCTCGTTATACTCACTGTGGAACTTAAGGGGTTAATCCTCTGCATTGTTTTCAAAGGACGATTCAGCCTGTATGCACAGATCCTTCCCTCCTGCACTGTCTATCTTGGGAAAGCCAGCTAACACAGGCAGAGTAACCAACCTGCGCATGCTCAGTTGTGTCTTTTTTGCTGGAGAGAATAATTACTTGTTGATCATAGCTAGCCATATGATATAGACATCACACATGTGGGTGTGTGTATACAGGCTGAAGTGGAAATCTCCTCCTTCCTGTACTCTCAGCACTGGAGAAACTATTCAGATTATTACTGACCGCAGGGTAGATTTGATTTAAATCAATTACATTTAAATCATAACTTTTAAAGAGCAACTTTTAAAGTGGCTCCTCCTCCGACCCGCCGTTGGACTCACAGACAGTCCCATTCACTTTAATGGGATGGCTGGTGATGCGGCAGTGACACAAAGGTGAGTGGATGCTGCTAACAGGCACTGCCATGATGGATCTGAAGTGACAGGTGCTCTTTAAAATGTAAGGACTTATGCTTGCTGGTAGTTAGAATCTTTAATATTTGCAAACAAATTGAAGGTTTCCCCATTCAGAAAAATAAGCTGTCAGTTTAGTAAAACAGCGATATCAGAACCGATTCAAATCGTACAGTTTGCAGTGTACATAGATTTGCAAAACAATGGGATAAAGGAATATTCCTGAACTTTGTTTTATCTCATAGTTCCTGTAAAATTGTGTTAATGCATCAATGCAGTGCATGTTATGTTGGCTTGCAGAGCTTGGATTCATTGAATGAGTTTACCAAAAATGTAAATATTGCAGAATATACAGCCTCATGCTACATAACTAAGCTCCATTCCATGCTGAATACACCAAATTGTTAACGTATCTTAAATAGAAAACTATCTTTTGATAGATTTTTACTCCAAAAGCATTTTATTAAAATAAATTTGATAAAATCCCCCAAAAATAAAAAATGTTTTTTATTTTTTTTTATTTTATAAAAATCATTAATATCCACCCTGACTGACCATGGTATGCAGATCAGTCAAAAAGGTATATAGTGGCAATATTTCAAAGTAAAAAGAAGATTTATAAGCTGTGGGCACTGTGGGGGGCAGATGAACTATTTTCAGATTACTGGGTTTAGTAACACTTTAATAGGTTTTTAGTGGGGTGTGTCTGTTGGAAATATTTTTCTTCATTTCACACTACAGGAATATAGAAACTAAATCAGAAAAGTGCTAAACTTACAGCAATAAACACCGGACAATGACTCATTTTTCCCCCACTCTTTCAAAAATTAAACAATAGCTTAGTTGGGTTTTAGCTGTTATAGGCAAACCTTATCCATAAGAAGTTCTGCCTATTCTTGAAGGGCGCTGCCAATCTTAATTTGGTTCAACACATGGACAGTGAATAGATCTAATAATGAAAGCAAGAAATTAATTCTAGAGTATTTTACAAATCCTTTTAAAGTCCCACCAACAGCTCATGCAGACAGTAAAACCACAATGCCAAGACACCAATTACACATCTCCCCCACCCTACATCTAAGATGACCTTCAAACATGCACTGCTGGTGGGTCTTTGGGATGGGCTTGGCTGTAGGGCTCATTCACACCAGCAGATGCGTATACAGTGCCAGATGTGTGCTGTAAAGAGCAATGCCAAGGCATTGTAAGGATGTACGTGCGGTATTTACTTTCGCTTTTTTTTTTTCACCTTTATTACGTCACAAAATGATATTTCATCTTTTTGCAGCACATTGTGTCACAAAGCATAGTGCGTCACATCATTCTGTGCTGAAAAAAGAAGAGCCTGTCCTACTTTTTTCAGTAACCACTGCAGCACAATGGTGTGAACTCAAATGACTCATGGCAAACTGCCTTGTCTATGCATTAGGACTACACAGCCCCATGCATAGTGTGAATGGACCCTAAATGGTAATGCATGTATTTACGTGTATTTTAGGTGGCCATTTATAAAACAAGTGCAAATGTTGGTAGAATGTGAAATGTCTCGTGTGACGAGTGTAATATCCCCAACACTTTGCCGCACTCAGAGAGCTGCAGGTGTTGCATAAAGCTGACAATACAAATGAACTGTACACAGCCAAACTTCTGCATAATCATTTCCCGCATATGCACAGTCTATTTTTCCTAAACACAAAAGTTGCCATTTAAGAAAATCCATCATACGCACTGGACACAGGAGCTAATGTCCATGTGCATGAGGTCTAATCAAAAATGCACAACTAGTCAACAGAAAAATGCAAGTTAGACTAAAGCTGGCCATAGATGGTTAAAATTTCAGCCGGTTCAGCAGGGACCGGCTGGGATTTGAACCCTATACAGGCAGGCTAAATGTACCCATTGAGCGATCAACTTCGGTACAACCAGTGTGCCCGGTTTTAAATGCGAGTATTGCTAGTGGATATTATAGCCGCTAGCAGTAATCACCGGTTTCTCCTGGCAGAGACAGTTCCCTCCTTCCCCCGTGGTTGCAGGAAAATAAAGATTTTTGTAACTCCAAAACATTGGTCTGACTGTGGTTACCCAAGGCTGTTATTCTTGTATACTTTGATTAGGATTCTTGGGGCTCCTTCACACGGACGTGTACGGAGCCCGCTCTGCTCAGCGGGGGATCGCTCCGTTGATCCCCGCTGAGCAGAAAGATGACAGGTCCGTCTCTGCACACTGTGCAGGGACGGATCTGTCAGAGCACCGCTCTCCCCAATGGGGGAATCGGATGAGGACGGACCATAAAGTCTGTCGTCACCCGATCTGTTCCCCAGACAGAAGAGGCCAGGCCTCTTTCACGCAAACAATCCGTTCGGGTCCTCCTGTCAGTTTTTTTTAGGTGGACCTGAACGGATGCTCCATAGACCTCCAACACCGTTGACATCCAACCCGCTCCGATAAAAAAAAAAAAAAAAAAAAAAAAAAAAAGTGTGCGACGGAGGAAAAACCTACTTTTCCAGACGTCTGAGGATCGGGTGATGATGGGCTCTGCGGTCCATCCTCATCTGATCCACAAAGGGAAGAGCGCCACTGATAGGTCCATCCCTGCACAGTGTGCAGAGACAGACCTGTCATCTTTCTGCTCAGCGGGGAATCGACAGAGCCAGAGCCAGAGCCAGAGCCAGACCCGTCCATGTGAAAGAGTCCTTACTCTGTGCAATCCGAGTAATTTGAGAAGAACTCTGGACACAATGATCCCATGTGGATAACAAACCAATCTCCTTGGGAAGCAGAACACTGCTGATACTCAAACACAGATTTAAAAATGTAACGCAACAATGTAGAACATCTCAAGATAGACTTTGTCAGGTCCATCTTCTGAAGCGTAGTCACCCCAAAGCACTCTGCACTAGCCGCTAAAACAAATATACATCAATGTTCTCTTATGACTGCTGTCACCTTTTGGCTATACTAACAAGGGTGCCCATAGAAAGGCAGTTAAAGTATATCTAAAGCCCATTCTTTTATTGTGGCTAGAGAAGACCAAGGTTAAAGCTGCTCCCATTTTTCTCAGGGAGATTTGCATTCTCTTCCTGCCCTGTGGACTCAACAGGAAATTGAAGATATACAGTGGGGCAAATAATTATTTGACCCCCTGCAGATTTTGTAAGTTTGCCCACTTACAAAGAAATTGGTCTATAATTTGTATCCTGAGTGTATTCTAACTGATAGAGACGGAATATCAACCGAATATCCTGAAAAACACACACACACACACAGGATACAAATGTTATAAATTGAGTTGCAGTTCAATGAGTGAAATAACCATTTGATCCCCAAGCAAAACATGGCTAAGTACTTGGTGGAGAAACCCTTGTTGGCAAGTACAGTGGTAAGAAGTTTCTTGTAGTTAGTTACCAGGTTTACATGCATCTCAGGAGGGATTTGGGTACACTCAGCTTTACAGATCATCTCTAAATCTTTAAGGTTTCTTGGCTGACGCTTGGCAACTCAAAGTTTCAGCTCCCTCCATAAATTTTCTATGAGATTAAGGTCTGGAGACTGGCTAGGCAACTCCATGACCTTAATGTGCTTCTTAAGCTACTCCTTTGTTGTCTTGGCAGTATTCTTTGGGTCATTGTCATGCTGGAAGACCCATCCACAACCCATCTTCATCGTTCTGGCTGAGTGAAGAAGGTTCTCATCCAAGACTGTACAATGCATGGCCCCCTTCCATTGGTCCCTCAATGCGGCAAAGTCGGCCTGTACCTTTAGCAGAGAAACAGCCCCAAAGCATTAGGTTTCCATCGCCATGCTTGACTGTAGGGATGGTGTTCTTAGAGTCATAGCCAGCATTTTTATTCCTTCAAAACACATTGGGGGTTATTTACTAAAGGAAAATCCACTTTGCACTGCAAGTGCACTTGAGTAAATGCCAAAGAGCTAAATTTTGGTCTTATCTGACCACAGCACTTTCTCCCAATCCTTCTCTGAATCATTTAGATGTTCATTGGCAGACTTAAGACCGGCCTGTACATGTGCCTTCTTGAGGAGGGGAACCTAGCGGGTGCTGGAAGATTTTAATCCATGGCGGCGTATTGTGTTACCAATGATTTGTTTGGCGATGGTGGTCCCAATTGCCTTGAGATCATTCACAAGCTCCTTCTGTCTAGTTCTGGGCTGATCCCTCACTTTTCTCATGATTATCCTTACCCCATGAGGCGAGATTTTGCATGAAGCTCCAGACAGAGGGCAACTGATGGTTATTTTGTATTTCTTCCATTTGCGAATAATTGTTCCAACAGTTCTTTCCTTCTCACCAAGCTTCTTGCTGATGGTCTTATAGCCCATTCCAGCCATGAGGTGGTCTATAATCTTGTCCCTGAGGTCCTTTGACAGCTCTGGTCTTGCCCATGATTGCGAGGTTTAAAATGGAAGAAAGATTCTGTGGACAGGTGTCTTTTATACAGAAGTTGTCATTAGGAGCACCTTCTTAAAATTGACAGGATTAATCTGTGTACCACATTAGCACATGCTGTAGCCAGTCTGTGGGAATTATTGTTGGTTGATAGGGGAACAAATACTTATTTTACTCACTATACTGTAACTGAATTTATAACAATTGTATTGGGTTTTTTTTGGGGGGGGGGGGCGATATTCTGACTCAATTATAGACCTTTCATTTCTTTGTAAGTGGGCAAGCTTACAAAATTTTCAAGGGATCAAATACTTATTTTCCCCACACTATTTACAATCTGATGAAAATCCTCAAACTGCCCATACACTGCTCAAATTTTGGTTCATTTGAGCTGCAGCTACCCCCATAAGAACCACCTGGCTGGACAAAACGCCTCATTGAATTCTCTAATTCAGCCCGCGAGGCGATCAACAGATAGAAATCTAAAAGTGTATCACTAGCTTTGGACAGTGGTTATGGCAACAAGTCCCCATTAAAAGATTTCACCTTTATTCCTGGTTTAGCTGCAAAACCAAGTTTGGTGACGTGTGATCAGAGAGGGAATCTCCCTAACAGGGACACACAATAAAAACCCCAACAGTGGTTCTAACCCCCCAGTACAGTATACAAATTATAAAAAAAAATGTTGTCTTTAGTTCAGGGCTGGTCACATTTCAGGAGTCAGGTAGCCAACACTCCATAAAATAGCACTATAGACAACCCATCACCGATTTGGATAGAGTAAGGGAGGGTCATTATACTGGTTTATTTTTTGTCATCTGTGTCCCATTGGGGAGATTTTTTTTTCCCTTCAATTCTTGTCTCATAGCCAAAACAGGAAGTGAAAGTAAATCCCGGAAAATTAAATTATTACTAAGCCCAGGACCCTGCATTCACTACATCTGGTCTCCCACTGTACATAGAACGTGGAAACGCAATTATTTTAGTAAATATAAACTACCAAATACCTTTTCTCATCTGCAGTATACAGTTGTGACTTCCATCAGTGTCTGGCCAAGCTCTGGTTGACAAGATTTCATGCAAGTGCAGACACACCTCAGATCTTTGCCAGGTCCCAAAGAGACTCATGTGTGCCTGCATGTGCAGGATATCAGTCTGATGCCACGTACACACGATCAAACTATCCGGTGGAAAAGTCCGGTGGACTCAAGTTTTTACCCAAAAGTCTGGCGGACTTAGAAAGTAATTTTGACTCAAAAACTGTCCGGCGGACAATACGGACATGTGTGTGTGTGTGTTAGTCCGCCGTACTTTTGAAATTAACGGACTTTTCCGCATGGTCCATATCAGACCCTTATCCAAGCACGCTACTCGGCCGGTCAGGAAAGGGGGTGGGGATGAGCGAGCGCCCCCCCTCCTAAGCCGTACCAGGCCGCGTGCCCTCAACATGGGGGGGGGGGTGCTTTGGGAAAGGGGGGCCGCGCGGCCCCCGACCCCAAAGCACCTTGTCCCCATGTTGATGAGGACAAGGGCCTCTTCCCGACAACCCTGGCCGTTGGTTGTCGGGGTCTGCGGGGGGGCTCATCGGAAGCCCCCTTTAATAAGGGGGCCCCAGATCCCAGTCCCCCCCATGTGAATGAGTATGGGGTACAATGTACCCCTACCCATTCACCTGTTGGGAAAAAAAAAAAAAAAAAAACACACACACACACGGGTTTAAAATAAATAATTTATTGCACAGCTCTGGGGGTCTTCTCGCTGGATTCCTCCGCTATCTTCTGCTCTTTTACTAGCGGAGGAGCCCGGCTTTCTTCTTCATTGCCGCCTCCCTGGGTCTTCTTCCGACTTCAGGGGTCTTGTCCCCCTCTTCGGTTCTTCTTGCCGGGCTTCCGCGCCTTCTTCTAGCTCTTTTACAAGCGGTGGCTCGGTCTTCTATCGCCGCCGCCTTCTCTTCTTCCTTGAGATGTTGACTCAACGCGCTCTCTGGCTGCAATGACAGGGACGCGGCGTGCGGCGACTTATATAGGGACATTGCCAGGTGATGTCTCCGCCAATAATGCCGTCACAGTCCCAGAGGATGCTGGGACTGTGATCCCGCCCATTGTCCCTATATAAGTCGCCGCGCAACACGTCCCTGTCATTACGGCCAGAGACAGCAACGAGTCAACATCTCAAGAAGAGAAGAACAGAAGGCGGCGAAGACAGCGGCGACAAAAGACCGGGCCACCGTCAGTAAAAGAGCTGGAAGAGGGAGTGGAGGCCCAGCAAGAAGAACCGAAGAAGGGGACAAGACCCCCGAAGTCGGAAGAAGACCCCCAGGCGGTGAAGACGAAGAAGAAAGCCGGGCTCCTCTGCTAGAAACGCTAGCAAAAGAGCAGAAGATAGCGGAGGAGTGCGGCAAGAAGACCCCCCCCCCCCCCCCCCCAAGACGGAAGAAGACCCCCGGAGCTGTGCAATAAATTATTTTAAACCCTTGTGTGTTGTGTTTTATTTACATTTTTTTCACAGGTGAATGGGTAGGGGTACATTGACATAGGGTGGGGGGCCGGGATCCGGGGGCCCCCTTATTAAAAGGGGATTCCAGATTCCAATAAGCCCCCGCAGACCCCGACAACCAACGGCCAGGGTTGTCGGGAAGAGGCCCTTGTCCTTAACATGGGGACAAGGTGCTTTGGGGCACCCCCCACCCATGTTGAGGGCACGCGGCCTGGTATGGCTCAGGAGGGGGGACACGCTGGCTCAAGCCCACCCCCTTTCCTGACCGGCCGGGTAGCGTGCTCGGATAAGGGTCTGATATGGACCTAGAGGGGGACCCCCACGCCATTTTTTCCGCATAGGGCTTCCCCTTTAAGTCCATACCAGGTGACGGGGCCAGCGACGTGTCAATCTCGCCACCTTCGGCGGCGACTGACTTCCTTCGCTAGTCCCGGCTACCTGGAGCCACGTTCAAAATGATTGGACTTTCCTCCGTGTGTGGGCAAGTCCGTTCATTTCAAAAGTACGGCGGATAGTCCACTGGAAAAGTCCCGTGTGTGGGCAGGTCTGCTCGTTCGGAAATTTGGCAGACTTTCCGCCAGACTAAGTCCGCCGGATAGTCTGATCGTGTGTATGCAGCATTAGATGGCAGGCAGTATGGGAGAAGAGCTATAAAGAACAATGCTGCACTCCATAGACCAGTATGTATCATTTATTTTAAATACAGAAACCATTAACTACAGAAACCCTCCCCCCCCCCCCCCCCCAAGAAAAAAAAATGGCTTTAGAAGGTAGAGTGCCTTAACTTGTCCAACTCTGTTTCAGTTATACTTTAACAATTATACTTTCATGAGTGCACCAATGAGGATTCCATGGTTGACATCTCCTGAAAATGTTCATTGCCTGGCTGTCATGCTTCCCACTTGCTTGACCTGGAACAAGGACTCGATTTTCCTGATCTACATGCATTCAGGTCAGTGACTCAAATTATTGAAGCCAAAGCATCAGTACGATAGCCAGATAATGAGTATTTCCAGAAGGAAGTCATAGCAGCCTTAGTTTTTCATTTATTATTCCAGGACAAGATCACAAAAAGGGTCCACCCAAAACAAGACTCAGCCAAAAAGGCAAAGTAAAAAAAAAAAAAAAAAAAAAAATGTATTTAACGGCCCAGCAAAGTTTTGTACCAACGATCAGCAGATCACTGATACAATTTCAGGATCCTGCAGTTCGCCCCTCAGCCTTCTACCTCTGTACGTACTGTCAGCTTGCAAACTATGAGTGCACTGAGCCATATGCTTGTGGTCCATTTAACCACTTGCCGACCGCCGCACGCCGATGTACGTCATCAGAATGGCACGGGCAGGCATAAGCACATACATGTACGTCCTTTGCCTCCCGCGGGTCGGGGGCCCGATCGGGCCCCCGCCCGGTGCCTGCGGCGGTCGGTTTTCGTTCGGGAGCGATCCCGGACGAGGGGACGGCCATTCATTCATGGCCACCCCCTCGCGATCGCTCCCGACGAATGGAAATCCCCGGTGACATCACTTCCTCTCCTGTAATGTAAACACAGGAGAGGAAGTGATGTATTCTCTCCTCCGTGTCGGTATTTTTCGTTCCGACACGGAGGAGAGCGGATCAGTGAGTTGCACCAACACATCCCACACACAGTAGAACATGCCAGGCACACTCACACCCCCCCTTTACCCCCCGATCACCCCCCCAATTACCCCTGCCCCCCAGTCACAGTGACACCAATGTCATTTTTTTTTTTTTTTGCATTGGTGTCATTTGTGACTGTAATAACTGTTAGGGCAGTTAGGGTTAGCCCCCTTTAGTTCTAATGTACCCCCCTAACCCCCCCAATAAAGGTTTAACCCCGTGATCACCCCCCGTCGCCAGTGTCACTAAGGCTGGGTTCACATTGCAGCGGTTTATGAGAACGAATGTGATTCGCACCGCACTGCAGTGCAAATCACATCCGATCTCTGTGCGATTCGAGTTCAGCCATTCGCCGCACCCGCCGCACCCGCCACACCCGCCGCACCCGCCGCAAATTCGCACGGGACCCTTTTTTTGGCCCGCAGCAGAATCGGATCGCATGGGTGTTCACACCATGCGATCCGAGTTTGCAGATCGCACTGCGATATGCGAACTGATCTGGGGGTGTCAGTAACATTTCACTGACACTCCCAGCAGTTCGCATAGGGCAGTGTGAACTGCCGCCGGGAGGCATGCGATGCGGGAACCCGCCGCGGATTCGCGGCGTTTCCGCATCGCTCCAGTGTGAACCCAGCCTAATAAGCGATCATTTTTCTGATCGCCGTATTAGTGTCACAGGTGACGCTAGTTAGGCAGGTAGGTATTTAGGTTCGCCGCAGCTTTTTATAGCGCTAGGGACCCCCATATACTACCGCATAAAGCCCCCTGATTGCCCCCTAGTTAACCCTTTCACCAGTGATCACCATATAACTGTTACAGGTGACGCTGGTTGGTTAGTTATTTTTTTATAGTTTCAGGGCACCCGCCATTTATTACCTAATAAAGGTTTAACCCCCTGATCACCCGGCAGGTGTCATTTGTGACTAATAACTGTTAGGGCAGTTAGGGTTAGCCCCCTTTAGTTCTAAGGTACCCCCCTAACCCCCCCAATAAAGGTTTAACCCCGTGATCACCCCCCGTCGCCAGTGTCACTAAGGCTGGGTTCACATTGCAGCGGTTTATGAGAACGGATGTGATTCGCACCGCACTGCAGTGCAAATCACATCCGATCTCTGTGCGATTCGAGTTCAGCTATACAGATAGTATGGCTGAATTCGTGTCGCACCCGCCGCAAACTCGCACGGGACCCTTTTTTTGGTCCGCAGCAGAATCGGATCGCATGGGTGTTCACACCATGCGATCCAAGTTTGCAGATCGCACTGCGATATGCGAACTGATCTGGGGGTGTCATTAACATTTCACTGACACTCCCAGCAGTTCGCATAGGGCAGTGTGAACTGCCGCCGGGAGGCATGCGATGCGGGAACCCGCCGCGCATTCGTGGCGTTCCCGCATCGCTCCAGTGTGAACCCAGCCTAATAAGCGATCGTTTTTCTGATCGCTGTATTAGTGTCACAGGTGACGCTAGTTAGGCAGGTAGGTATTTAGGTTCGCCGCAGCTTTTTATAGCGCCAGGGACCCCCATATACTACCGCATAAAGCCCCCTGATTGCCCCCTAGTTAACCCTTTCACCAGTGATCACCATATAACTGTTACAGGTGACGCTGGTTGGTTAGTTATTTTTTTATAGTTTCAGGGCACCCGCCATTTATTACCTAGTCTCACTAGTGTACCCCTAAATTTAGGGGTGTCTACTTTCTAAAATGGGGTCATTTGGGGGGGGGGGTTTGTGCCATCTTGGCATTTTATGGCCTTCAAAACTGTAACGCCCTTAGAAAGCCTGAAGGCGGTGCTTGGTTTTTGGGGCCCCGTACGCGGCTAGGCTCCCAAAAAGTCCCACATATGTGGTATCCCCGTACTCAGGAGAAGCAGCAGAATTTATTTTGGGGTGTCATTTCACATATGCCCATGGCATGCGTGAGCAATATATCATTTAGTGACAACTTTGTGAAAAAAAAAAAAAGTTTGTAATTTTCCCGCAACTTGTGGCAAAATATAAAATATTCCATGGACTCAACATGCCTCTCAGCAAATAGCTTGGGGTGTCTACTTTCTAAAATGGGGTCATTTGTGGGGGTTTTGTGCCATCTTGGCATTTTATGGCCTTCAAAACTGTAATAGGTAGTGAGAAGTGAACTCAAAAAATTACGCCCTTAGAAAGCCTGAAGGCGGTGCTTGGTTTTCGGGGCCCCGTACGCGGCTAGGCTCCCAAAAAGTCCCACATATGTGGTATCCCCGTACTCAGGAGAAGCAGCAGAATTTATTTTGGGGTGTCATTTCACATATGCCCATGGCATGCATGAGCAATATATCATTTAGTGACAACTTTGTGAAAAAAAAAAAAAAAAAAAAAAAAAGTTTGTAATTTTCCCGCAACTTGTGGCAAAATATAAAATATTCCATGGACTCAACATGCCTCTCAGCAAATAGCTTGGGGTGTCTACTTTCTAAAATGGGGTCATTTGTGGGGGTTTTGTGCCATCTTGGCATTTTATGGCCTTCAAAACTGTAATAGGTAGTGAGGCGTGAAATCAAAAATTGACGCCCTTAGAAAGCCTGAAGGCGGTGCTTGGTTTTCGGGGCCCTGTACGCGGCTAGGCTCCCAAAAAGTCCCACATATGTGGTATCCCCGTACTCAGGAGAAGCAGCAGAATTTATTTTGGGGTGTCATTTCACATACGCCCATAGCATGTGTGAGCAATATATCATTTAGTGACAACTTTGTGTAAAAAAAAAAAAAAAATTTTTTTTTTGTCATTATTCAATCGCTTGAGGCAAAAAAATAAAATATTCAATGGGCTCAACATGCCTCTTATCAATTTCCTTAGGGGGTCTACTTTCCAAAATGGGGTCATTTGGGGGGGGTTTTGTACTGCCCTGTCATTTTAGCACCTCAAGAAATGAGATAGGCAGTCGTAAACTAAAAGCTGCGTAAATTCCAGAAAACGTACCTTAGTTTGTAGATGTGACAACTTTTGCGCAAACCAATAAATATACAATTATTGACTTTTTTTTTACCAAAGACATGTGGCTGAATACATTTTGGCCTAAATGTATGACTAAAATTGAGTTTATTGGATTTTTCTAATAACAAAAAGTAGAAAATATCATTTTTTTTCAAAATTTGCGGTCTTTTTACGTTTATATCGCAAAAAATAAAAATCGCAGAGGCAATCAAATACCATCAAAAGAAAGCTCTATTTGTGGGAAGAAAAGGACGCAAATTTTGTTTGGGTACAACATTGCATGACCGCGCAATTACCAGTTAAAGCAGCGCAGTGCCAAAGTGTAAAAAGACCTCTGGTCATTTACCAGCAAAATGGTCCGGTCTGAAAGTGGTTAAACAAGTACCGTACCTATGCACTGATGGAAGATGGGACTTGTAGGTTTCTCATTCCAAGATCCCTGTGAATGGAGTGGCTGTGTGAGCGGAGAACTTTCTAAATGTGACAGCGGGTACAATGAGAGGACTGCTTGCTGTCACAGGAAGGGTTGGACCTATCTATGGATGTAAAATGCTCCAGAAAGTGAATTTATCCTCCAATCATGGAACTCTGTGAATGAGCCCCCTTTGGGTGAGTGAGGCTTGGGCTGGGTGAACTCTTGTATTCTTGCCCTGGAATAACAAAGCTTTGTGAAGGCTGAGGTCATTAGAGTGCAGCCAATTTGTTTGTTCCCAATTTTTTGGCATCATTGAAGTACAAGCATGAGGGAAGTAGAATGCTCTTTTTACACACAGGAAAGGAAACGATCAGTCAGGTTCTTCCCCCAAATGGACGACAGGCACATCACACACTGACAGCTGCTGATGATCTCTCAGGACTTCACCTACACGCTATCCAAGGAATGCTTCAGTCAGTGGCACCAACAAACACCCAACCAAGTTAGACAACTGGCCCTAGAGGGTGAAACATCACTGCAATGGGCCTCAGAGCATGAATAAATTCAGAGATGACCATACACTATACAATCTGATTGCATATTCTCCTTTAATTCTGCCATCAATTATATACGGAAAGGGTCTGCCTGGCTAGATACTAATTTAATGGATTGCTTTGCCATATAGAAAGCTGACTGTACAAGCAGATTGTAAAGTGTATGGCCAGGTGACAGTTCATCATACACACTGCAACCTGACTGTACAATCAATAGAGATACAAAAACAGTCACTTCCAGCGCTAATAGGTCTTCCAAGGTGAGGAGTAACAGATGTCAGATAAAATGATGGTGCGAAGGGTATATATGGTATCCCAAAACTAGGTGGATGCTGCCTTCTTCAGATGGGGTAAACCGAAAGGAACTACAAGAAAAACAGAAATGCAACTGAAAAAAGGCCATAAACAGTTCATGGACAAGCACAGAACACGGGGTATAACTAACACATTTCTGGGGTGCGCCCCCAAAACACGTTAGCTGTAGACCATGTTCTGTGCATGTCCATGAACTGTGTTTATGGCCCTTTGTCAGCTGCATTTTCTGAGTACCCACTTTTATACAAAAAAAGTTATTAAATTATCTCTGGTAATGCACCAAGTGTGCGCGCCTTTCATTTCTGGTTTTCGTGACTAAACAATCAACTTTAGATTTACTAAAAACCATGCAATAGGAAAACCTACCCAACTTATCCAATCATCTCTATCCCAGCAGGCAGGCCTCTGGACATCATCACACCCACTTACTTGAGCAGTGCTGCCCTTTACATCCCTGTCCTTTGTATGATATGAGTACCTTCCCCTTATGTAATAAAAGGTACACTATGGAGATCCTTTCTTATTCCCTATATATTGGATACTATTGAGCTCACCACTGTTGGATGAGCAAAGTGGAGGAGATCTATTAAGGCTGCCAAGTTCAAATCCAGATGTTGGTAAAAGTGCGGTCCGACCTCCTGTAGTCTCCAGAAAGCTGTGTGTATATGAAGGTGGTGGAGCACTGAAGATAACACACAACTGGTTTTTATCCAGGGTTATATGAACTTATTATTCATCAGCAAATCACGCTATTGCAGGTGCACACGCCAGCTCCACGGCAGGGGAGCTGATTTGTGTGGCCAGCGGTCGCGATGTCCATTGGCCACCCGAAAATCGCTCCACAGAGAGCCAGAATAGGGATCTGTCAATGTAAACAGATTAGATCCCCGTTCTGACAGGGAAGTACAGAGCGATCATCTGTTCCTAGTGATCTGAAACAAAAATCTCTCTGTACTCCCAGTCCCCTGCCCCCATGGTTAGAAACAAGTCCCAGGGAAAACATTTAACCTCTTGATCGCCCCTAGTGTTAACCCTTTCTCTGCCAGTGTCATTTATACAATAATCAGTGCATTTTTATAGCACTGATCCCTGTATAAAATGTCACTGGTCCCAAAAAAGTGTCAAGTGTCCGATCTGTTCAACGCAATGTCACAGGCCCGCTAAAAATCGCTGATCACCTCCATTACTAGAAAAAAAAAAAAAAAACACAAGTTTAAAAATGCCATAAATCTTATTCCCTATTTTGTAGATCCTATAACTTTTGCGCAAACCAATCAATATACGCTTATTGTGATTTTTATTTACCAAAAATATGTAGAATACATATTGGCCTAACCTGATGAAGACATTTTTTTTATTTTTATTTTTGGATATTATAGCAAAAAGTAAAAAAGTCAAAATTGATGCTTTTTTTTGTTTATAGCACAAAAAAATTAAACCTCAGGAGGTGATCAAATACCAACCAAAAGAAAGCTCTATTTGTGAGAAAAAGGGGACATACATTTTGTTTGAGTACCACATCGCACGGCCGCGCAATTGTCAGCTAAAGCGTCAGTGCCGAACTGCAAAAAAATGGCCTGGCCATTATGGGGGAAAATCTTCCAGGGGCTGACGTGGTTAATCTCCAAAACGTACCCTGTCAGGAAGTACGTTTAGGAGCATTCTAATTAGTTGGCGCTCACCAATCAGAACCCATGTAGCCCATCCTGTCATCGGGAAAGAAGAGTGAAAACTGAGGGGATTTCTAAGTCCTGGACCCATGACGGGGCTATAGCAGGGGTCCTAGTGGGACTAGGGGGAGGGGGGGGGGGGGGGGGTTCAGCGCAAGTTCACCTTACAGATTCTTCTGTAAAAGGGGAACTTACATTTTAAGGACCTACCTAATCTCTTTCAAACAGCTGCACTGCCATCCGATTGCTTCCACATACTCCCAGTAACAGCGAGGGTGTCTGCTTTCAGAAAATATATAATGTTGTTGGGGGAGGAGAGGGGGGTTTGTGTAATCCTCAGGCCTAAAATTACTTTTTTCTGCATGTGTGCAAAAACATCCAAAAACAGCTCTGGCAGCGAAAGGGTTCAAGGAGAAGCATGGGGAACGATCTTCTATAGCCCCATACACACTATCAGATTTTCTGCTAAATTTTTCCTTCAGATTTACCAAAACCATATAATATGAGGTCAAACCTTAGGAGTTTCAGTTTGTATGCAATCAGGCAGGCCCTTGCACTACATGGTTTTGGTAAATCTGAAGACAAAAATCAGCAGAAAATCTGATAGTGTGTATGGGGCTTAAGGATCACAGGGGTGTACTTCATTCTGGGACTAAAGCCTGTCGGGCTGATGTCACTGAGCCTGTTAAAGTCGGGATCCACACCAACACCAGGACCGGCAGCTGGCTCAGCCTCTCAGCGAGCCGCTGGGAACAAAAACGCCGGAGAAGAGTGCCAGTGATCAACAGTCACAGACTCACTGGAAATCAGGAACTGAGCAACCTGTGTTCTTTGATCACTCAGTATATATATATATATATATATATATACACACACACACACTTTTTTTTACTTTATGCTATAAAACATCCAATAAGTAAAAAATCTAATATCTTCATAAATTCAAGACAAAATGTATTCTGCTACATATTTTTGGTATACAAAATCCCAATAAGCGTATATTGATTGGTTTGCACACAACTGATAGCATCAATAAAACTATGGAATATATACTGGATTTTTTATTTTATTTTTTAACACTAGTAATAGTGGTAATGACTTATATTGCGGTGGACAAATCTGACACGAAGTTACACTTTTAACACTTTGAGGACCAGTGACACTAATACAATGATCGGTGCTAAAATGATGTCACTGTATTCATGATACTGGCAGGAAAGGAATTAAACAGCTAGAGCGATCAAAGGGGTTTTAGGTGTTCCTAACCAATGTTTATGTGTACTATGTGCTGCTGTTACTAAGGGATGCAATTTATTTTATGCCTTGCTTTGCAGAGAAAGAAAATACATCACTTCCCTGCTGGCAAAACAGAGTTCTGCATTGTTTACATATGCAGAGCTCTCTCAATGATTAGTGGGTGGTGGTGCACGTTCAATGGCCGGCTTCTGCTGTGACTAATCACGCGTGTGCCCCCTACCTGGGCGTGCAGAACACACACATTTTTTTTTAGAGCTATAGAGGGACTGCCCTGTAGCAATAAAACCTGCTATAGGGCAGTTGGCAAGTGTTTAAAGCTGAACTAATGATCCTCTGCTCCTGTGATAAGGCTTTTGCCTCAGAGGAGACTTGTAATACATCGACCTACCTGATCGCAGCGATCCCACTATGTACACTGAGCTGCGCACGCACAGGTCAGCTGGCCCGATCCCTGTGTGCAGGGGTGACCTGCTTCTGCTCATGTGCAGGAGTGACATCACCCCACACGGGCCAATGAAGAGGCCTGAAGACCGGCACACAGGGCAAGATGCCGGCAGCGGGGGGGCAGCTGGAAAGGGGATTATTGATCCCTTTAGTTTGGATTTATCAGAACTGCGTGATGGAACACATCTATTTATTGTGTTTATATCCAATCAGGCAGGCCCTTCCACTACATAGTTGATGATCGATCTAAAGCAGATTGCATAGTGTGTGTGGGGCGCTTTAGAGCTGCCAACTATGTAGATTGGGGGTCCTGCCTTATCGGATAGTTCAGGTAGGTGTTCACATGGCATAGATCTGGTAGACTGAAGGTTGATTGTATCGTCAGATGATAATGTGTATGGTGACTGTAAAGATTGTATAGTGAGCTTTAGATCTGCCATCTATGGCATCCTGCATTCTTCATGGGACACACATTGTATTGTTCAGGTAGGTGGTGTTCATGAGACATAGATCTGGTGGCTCTAAGGTTGATTGTAAAGTGTATGGTGAACCTGTGGGAGAGCGTCCAATCAGATTTTTTGACGAGTGGTGACGGTAACACAAATGTGATCCCCTACAGAAGGATGTGATGAGCTCCCCCCTCCTCCTCCCGGGGTTACCTGATCCACGCTGGTGGCAGACATTCTCCCGCGGAGCGGCCTGTGCTCCGTACGATGTCGGTGTTGGGGGGAGGAGGTGTGCACAGAGGGGGTGGGGGGCTATCGCAGCGTCTATAGGCCCGCAGAGGGCTGATCGTTCATGTAGAGGGGGATCGCACACATCCGTAGTCTCGGTGGGGGCTCCTGGACACGTCCCGGGTGCGGCGCCCTAACGGCTGTCTATGGGGAGGGGCTCCGCCTCCTGTCTCTGGCGCTCCTCGGCCCCGGCTCGGCTTCTTCTTCTTCTCCGGACAGGATCTCTCTTCTCCACAATGGCGGACGAGGCCTCACACTCTCACTTCCTCTCCCAGCCTCTCTGACCTTCCGCCGTGACGTCAATACACAACCACTTCCCTGTCATGTGACCGCCGGGAAGGGGGCGGGGCATGGGTTGTTGTGAGGATGGAGTGGTCCCATGTATACAGTGACTAGGAAGAGGGATGTGGTCCCGTGTATACGGTGACTAGGAGAGGGGCGTGGTCCCGTGTATACGGTGACTAGGAGAGGGACGTGGTCCTGTGTATACAGTGACTAGGAGGAGGGACGTGGTCCCGTGTATACGGTGACTAGGAGAGGGACGTGTATACAGGGCCGTCTTTAAAGAGGAGCTGCACCTAAAAAAAAAATATTAAAAGCCAGCAGCTACTAATATTGCAGCTGCTGACTTTTAATAATATCACACTTACCTGTCCCTGGTTCCAGCGATGTCGGCGGCAGATGACGAGCGATCGCTTGTCTCGTTGCAGCCATCGCCGCCATCCTCTGTCAGGGAATCGGGAAGTGAAGCATGAGGGCTTCACTGCCCGGTTCCCTACTGCGCATGCGCGAGTCGCGCTGCGCTTCTCTTATGGTCCCCCGCTGTGTCTCTGGGAACTGTGTGTTTCCCAGAACACAACGGGGGGGGGCGGAGCGATGCGGGGGTCTGCGGCGGTCTGGCCGGAAGTGGGTGCAGTTACCTGGATTATTCAGGTAACTGCACCCCCCTCCCCCCTGAAAGGTGCCGATTGTGGCACCGGAGGGGGGGAGGGATAATACTAGCGGAACTTCCCCTTTAGGGTGAAGAACCGCTTTAATATTGATTGGGCCCTGGGCAAAAATTTGCTTAGGGCCCCCCTCCCCCCATGCAATTTCGCTCTCCACCTACTCTGAGACATACAATAAATAGCAGCTAGACTTAAAATCAGTTTACTGTATTGCGATTGGTTGCCAGAGGTTACAGCATATCATTACTGCTTACTGACAGTTTCTAGAGGTTACAGCACTCCTTAAGGCTCACTGATTGGTTGCTAGAGGTTACAGCACATGATTTTGGCTTGTTGATTGGCTGCTAGAGATTACTGTACAGTAATACTGCTCACTGGTTGTTGTAGGTTACAGCACATCATCTCCTCACTGCAGGGGGCATGATATACATATGAATGCTGCCTTATTTACATATCAATGCCGTTGGCCTCAGCTATTTACATATGCATGTCACAGCTATTTACATATGAATGCTGGTTATTTACATGTAAACACAGGGTCTGCAGGTGAGTCGTCTGTACACAACAACAGGACTAAAACCTCAAGGGAATGTAAACTGGGATAGTTGGCAAGTGTGAGGCAGCTGCTTTGGGCCCCACAACAATGAGAGGGCCCTGCCTTAAAGACGGCCCTGTGTGTATACAGTGACTAGGAGAGGGCTGTGGTCCCATGTATACAGTGACTAGGAGATGGATGTGGTCCCGTGTATACAGTGACTAGGAGAGGGACGTGGTCCCGTGTATACAGTGACTAGGAGAGGGATGTGGTCCCGGCTCTCCCTGTGCTAACAACCCTCCCTGCTGCCCCAGCAGCCTCAGTACGTCAACAAGCAGTATAATGTAGAGAAAGGAGGGGTGGGTGCTGTGATGGTCGGTGAATTACAGAGAAAAGGATTTTACAAAAAATCCTATTTTCTCTTATATTCACCGACCGACACAGCTCCTCTCTGTAACTAAATGGGATGTCCCCAAGTGGTGGAAAAAACAGCATTACAACTTCATCCACCATGGCAAGTGGGAACTAGTGAAACCAAACCCACAAAAAATCAGCAGTGCACGGAAAAACACACCACCATATAACCGGGTATTCTCAACAGGAGAGATCCCCAACACCGCAACCTTTTTTGCTGAAGTAATGCAACAGTGCATTAACAAAAAGTACTAAATTTTTATCAAAAAAACAGGAAAAAATCTCAATTGCAACTACACGGCCGCCTGCAAAACTTTGCGGGCAAAACAGGCATCAGCCGATGCACTGGCATCTACCTTGTAGAACTTGGTAAACTTATGGACAGACGACCAGGTCACCGCCTTACAAACCTGAGCGACCGACGCTTGGTGTCGGAAGGCCCAAGACGTTCCGATTGCCCTTGTAGAGTGGGCCGTGACCGGAAAGGGGGGCGCCTGCCCCTTCAAGGCATAGGCTTGTACTACAATCTGTCTGATCCACCTGGAAATTGTGACAGACGAGACTGCCATACCCTTCTTTGGACCAGCCACCAAAACAAACAGCGAGTCTGACTTCCGAAAGTGAGCTGTGGCAGACAAATACACTTTTAGAGCCCTAACCACGTCGAGAGTGTGAAGAGCCACCTCCTTGGGGTGCTTTGGCTTAGGACACAATGATGGTAATACAATGTCCTCATTGATATGAAAGGCCAAAACCACCTTCGGTAGAAAGGACGGTTGCGGACACAACACCACCTTATCCCTGTGGATGACCAGATAAGGTGAATTGCAGAACAAGGCCGCCAATTCCGAAACCCTCCTGGCCAATGTGATGGCCACTAGAAAAAACACTTTCTGTGAAAGGGTCAACAAGGGAATCTCCCTGATATTCTCAAACGGCGGCTTTTGAAGCGCTGACACCAGGTTCAAATCCCTCGGCGGTAACGGTGGACGCACCGGAGGGACTACATGTCGTACCCCTTGAAAAAAGGTACTCACTAATGAGTGAGACACCAGGGGTCACTGAAAAAAAGACAGCCAAGGCTGAAATTTGCCCCTTAATGGTGCTCAACGCCAACTTCTGGTCTACACCTTGCTGAAGAAACAGCAGGATCCTGGATATAGAAAAGGAACACAGATGGCTCTGCCGATTCAGGGACAACGGAGATTTGTCCCATTTTGTCAAAATCTCCTTCTGCAGGACTCTGGTGTGGAACTGAGCATAAGGTACTGGCTCGAAGGATGCCACCATGGATCCCAGTACTTGCATGGAAAAGCGGAGCGACTACCACTTGCGGTTCACCAGTACTTTGACCGCAGATCTGAGAGTCTGCAATTTGTCTGAAGGGAGAGACTCTCACTTCCCTCGAGTCCAATAGCAAACCTAGGTACTCCAGACGCTGGTTCGGTACAAGCACCAACTTCCTTAGGTTCAACAGCCACCCAAATTCTCGCAGGGTCTGCATGGTGATCGCCACATCCTCCTCTAATTCTGAGGCGGAAGATGCTCTCAGGAGGAGATCATCTAGGTAACCCACGATCGCGATCCCGCATTGTTGCAGCAACGCCAATACCGGAGCCAGTACTTTGGTAAAGACTCGGGGGGCTGTTGCCAGGCCAAAAGGAAGATCTACAAATTGGTAGCGGGCTTCCCCGACTGCCAAACGCAGAAATTTTTGATGCCAAAGGCATATGGGGGGTATGTGCAGGTACGCATCCTGGATGTCCAGGGAGTCCCCTTGATGGAGTGCAGCGACTACTGAGCGAACTGATTCCATTCTGAACCTCTGCACTTTTACAAAGTGATTGTGGGCTTTTAAGTCCAAGATCAGACGTACCACTTCCTTCTTGGGAACCATAAACAGATTTGAGTAGAACCTCTGGAAGTGTTTGAATTCCGGAACTGGTACAATCACCCCCTGATTCAGCAAGTCCCTCACCACCCCTAACAGGGCCTTGCGAGGATGCTGGAGGGGAAGAATCTGTTTGGCGACCAAGAGAGAAACTCTATCTTGTAGCCTGTGGAAATCAGGTCGCAGACACATTGGTCAGATAACCGGGAGGTCCACCGGGCTGCAAACTCCCGAAGGCGACCCCCCCACCCGAGATGTGGGTGGGGGCAAACCTTCATGCGGTAGCACTTTTGTTCGCAGGCTTGTTAGGCTTGCGGTTCCAGGGATGCTTCTGACCGTCCGTGGGCGTCCTGTCGGGCTGGGGGCGTTTTGTCGAAGCACCGGGCAGACAAAAAAGCCGCTTGTGAGCGGAAACAGAGGGCCCTTGCCTACGGCATGGCTCCTTAGCCTTCCTGGCCTATGGGAGTAGTGTACTCTTACCACCCGTGACATTTTTAATAATGTCATCCAACGAGGCTCCAAAGAGCCGCTCGCCAAGGAAGGGGAGATCCGACAGGGCTTTCTTGGATGCCTGGTCAGCAGACCAGCATTTTAGCCAAATCAGGCGCCATAGCACCACAGCTGACACTGAAGCCCTGGATAACAGAGGCAGAGTATCAAGGGCCACTTCACAAACGTACTTAAGGCCTTGAACTAGTTGGTCTGCTAGTTCCCCGCAGACAGGGGAGGCCTGTTGCTCTCCCAATTCGCAGTGCAAAAGTTTTGCCCACTCAGTGTCTGCGACACCAGTGCGGATGCCAGTACAGGTTGCACGGCTGACCCCACAACCGTAAATAAGGAACAAGCCACCACCTCGGCCTTCCTGTCCGTGGGATCCTTGAATGCAGGAGTCCCCTCAACCGGGATCGTAGTTATTTTATTTAACCTAGACACTGGGGGGTCCATGCCCAGAGGAGCCGACCATTTCTTGAGAAGGCTTTCCTCAAAGGGGTAACGCACCACCTTGTTTTTGGGGACCAAAAAGGTCTTTTGCGGCCGACCCCATTCCCTGTAGATGAGCTTGTCAAATACGGGAACACCTTAGGTGAACGTGCTGGCTTGCGGGACCCAAAATGGACCGATACATCAGCAGAGGGGTCTGCTGGCTCCTGGATCTTCAGGGTATCACGCACAGCTGTGATAAGTGCTGCAACCAGCGCCTTGTCGCGCCCAACCCGGACAGGGAATCATCCTCGCTGCCCGAACGGTCCTGGTCAACTTCGTCTGATAGGTCAGAGCAGGGGTCACCAGCCGCAGCAGGGCCCGAGTCTGCACCACAGCTCTCTCCAGAGGACGGGGGGCAGGGGCCTTTTACGCGCACCTTTCCTTCCATGCACCGCCTCTATTTTTGCAACAAAAGAGTTAAGGACCGCCGTCAGGGTGTCCATGGGCACAGCGCTATCCGCAGGTGACCCAGTTGCAATTGCCTGGATTTCGGGGGAAGAAATACCAGTTTCTGAAGCCATGCTGACCCTACCCTGTCTGCCACCTGAAAGGGGACTTAGGACAGGGAAAGTCCCACCCTCCTGCTGCCGCTGGCTGGGGGGGTTCCTAGCGCCAGACTCACGCCCTGGGGCATTCTGTGATGGTTACCAGCCATGCCTGTAGTCCCCAGGAGGTTACCCAAGTGTAGAGTGAAGAAACTGTGTCGGCAGCAGCTGTAGAAAAGAGCGATGAAACGATCTACAGAGCTTGCACCAGCGTTCAGGAAATGGCCATCCAGCGTCCTGTATACAGGGAACACAGGAAACAGCATGTGATAGCACATGGTATGCTGTCACAAGAAAGCTGCTGTGAAAAGAGCGCTCAGGCTTAAAAAAATGGCCGCCAATGCTACTAATAGGAAAAGCCCATAGAAAATGGCTACTGAGGCTCACAAGGGGAGCCTGCTCTGTCCTCAGTCAAAATGGCCACCGAACAGGGCAAAATAAAACTGAGGCTGCTGGGGCAGCAGGGAGGGTTGTTAGCACAGGGTCCGCCACCCTGGGTGGTACTGACAAGTCTTTGTATTGTGTTACAATTTTGCCTAGTTCTCCTAATGGTAGGCTAATAAACTCATTTAGTTACAGAGAGGAGCTGTGTCGGTCGGTGAATATAAGAGAAAACTACTTACTATTAAGCAGAGCACCATTTTCAAGCAATGTGGGGAAGAAAAGGGATCTCTCTGCTGCCACAAAGAGTGAAATAGTTCAATGGCTTGGACGAGGTATGAAAACATTAGATATTGGGGCGTGGCTTGGATGGCCTCCGGAGCAGACGTGTTCTGAAGCTCCTGCCAAGGCCTGCCTGCACAGCGCTGATGCCTGTTCCTCACAGCCGCCAACCATGGGCAAATCCCGCAAAGACAAAACGGCGAGCCCCTGGGGACACTCCACCCAAGCCTCCGCCGCTGCTCATAACGGAGTACTTTAACTCCAAATCTCCGGCGGGATTACACGCAGCCAAAATGGCGCTGGCATCATCACCCCGCGACCGTGCGGCAGCCGCCTCCTCCTCACCGCCGCAGGATACATCGGGACACAGGTACAGCTCACAGGGGGACCTCAGTGCAGAGCATGTCCTCATCCCCCAGCCCCCTGGACGGACCCTCTGCTCCCGCTGATGGTTGTGGGATGGGGAGCCTGTCACAGCCGCCCCCCCCCCTCTAATGGATTCCCCGCCATCCCCCATGAACACTGGGGATCAGCCATCCTCTCCCTCCTGGGACTCATCCATCCCTGAATGGGACCCCTGCTCTTTACCGCAAAGGCCCCAGGCTGTAAGGGACAGACCTCTCCACCCCCCCCAGGAGGGCTCACTCATAGGTACCAGCCCATCCCTCTGCCCCACAGCCCTCAGAGCCTCTGGAGGCTTATTAATCAGCCGCAAGAGCGCAAGGTACCTCTAAGAAGGCCACCTATCCAGCTGGCACCCCCTCCCGTGTGCTTCAGGGCAGCCACCCTCCGCCATCAACCCGCCCGGCTCCCGCTCAGGACTTTTTTTTTTTTTAAACTTTATTTCTTTATCAAGATATTTATTTTGTTTACAAAATACATAAAAATTTTACATTTTTTTAAAATCAATAAAACTGTCAGTTTTAAAAAAAAACATTAGATATTTCACGAAAACGTAAGCGTGATCATGGCACTATTAAGAGATTTGTCCCTGGTGACTGCCGTTGCGAGAGGACCTCCTATATCAGTGATGGCGAACCTTGGCACTCCAGATGTTTTAGAACTACATTTCCCATGATGCTCCACTATACTGCAGAGTGCCAGAGCATCATGGGAAATGTAGTTCCAAAACATCAGGGGTGCCAAGGTTCGCCATCACTGTCCTATATCAAGGTACAATCTTTCATCCTGCTTTACCATCGCTGACTTTAACGGCCTGGCTATTGAGAGCCAGGTGTTGAGGTACCGGGGTCTGTCAGACTCGGTGATCCGAACTATGTTGAGGGCGAGAAAATCTTCTTCTTGGAAGATATAACATCATACCTGGAAGGCCTACATCTCCATGTGTGAGGAGAACGGATGGCATCCGCACTCTTTTTCCATATCCAAGATCCTGCTGTTTCTCCAGCAAGGAGTTGACCAGAGATTGACATTAAGCACCATCAAAGGGAAAATTTCAGCTTTGGCTGTCTTTTTTCAACGACCCCTTGCATTGCACTCCTTAGTGAGTACCTTCGTTCAGGGGGTACGATATGTAGTCCCTCCGGTGTGTCCACCGTTACCCCCATGGGATTTGAACCTGGTGTTGTCGGCGCTTCAAAAACCGCCATTTGAAAACATCAGGGAGATTTCTCTGATGACTCTTTCCCAGAAAGTGGTCTTTCTAGTGGCCATCACATCGGCCAGGAGGGTTTCGGAAATGGCAGCCTTGTCTTGCAAGTCGCCTTATCTGGTCATCCACAGGGATAAGGTGGTGTTGCGTCCGCAACTGTCCTTTCTACCGAAGGTGGTCTCGGCTTTTCATATCAATGAGGACATTGTATTACCATCGTTGTGTCCTAAGCCGAAGCACCCCAAAGAGGTGGCCCTTCACACTCTCGATGTGGTTAGGGCTCTGAAGGTGTATTTGTCTGCCATGGCTCCCTTTCGGAAGTCAGACTTACTGTTTTTTTTTTGGTGGCTGGTCCAAAGAAGGGTATGGCGATCTCGTCGGCCACCATTTCCAGGTGGATCAGACAGATTGCAGTACAAGCCTACGCCTTGAAGGGGCAGGTGCCCCCCTTTCCGGTCACGACCCACTCTACAAGGTCAATCAGAAACGTCTTGGGCCTTCCGACACCAAGCGTCGGTCGCTCAGGTGTGTAAGGCGGCAACATGGTCGTCTGTGTATACGATTACCAAGTTCTACAAGGTAGACGTCAGTGCATCGGCTGATGCCTGTTTTGGTCGCAAAGTTTTGCAGGCGGCCGTGTAGTTGCAATTAAATAATCAAATTTTTTCCTGGTTTTTCGATAAAAACGCAGTTCTGTTAGGTTAATTCACTGTTGCATTACTTCCGCATATGGTTGCGATCTTGGGGATCCCTCCTGTTGAGGATACCCGGTTATATGGTGGTGTTTTCCACACACTGCTGTTTTCTTGTGGGTTTAGTTTCACTAGTTCCCACTTGCCATGGTGGATGAAGTTTTATGCTGTTTTTCCCACCCCTCGTTTGGCACTGCTTGGGGGCGTCCCATTTGGTTACAGAGAGGAGCTGTGTCGGTCGGTGAATATAATAGAAAATATAATTTTTGTACTCACTGTAAAATCCTTTTCTCTGTAATTCACCGACCGACACAGCACCCGCCCCTCCTTTATCTCTTTACATTATACTGCTTATTGACGCACTGAGTTCTGCCTGAGCAGGCTGTGGGTTGTAGCCTAGGGACCGCCCCATGGGCAGAACTAAAAGTTCTGAAGTGTTGTATTACAACTTGCCTAGTATCTCCAGTGATAGGGCTAACAACCCAAAAATCCTATTATTTTTTTATTGGCAAATAGTAAACTATTTTATAAGCATGTGGTATGTGTTCATGAAATGATTGTATGATGTATACATTTTCTTTATCGTACATCATGGGACACAGAGCCGACACTGTTCAGTCAGTTTGGATCTGTCTGTTATAGCAGTGTCCTGCAGCGAGGAAAAAATAAGGGAAGACACCTAGGAACTGTAAAAAGTCCACCTATGCTGTTTTCTTCCATATGAAAAACATTGTATGCCTTTAAAGCTCCACTAGAGGGAGTAAAATACACATACCTTGGTATGTTGCTCTCAGCAGCTCTGTGTCCAGCTATAACAGCAGGTGTGTGTCCCAGCAGCCATGGGAGGGTTCTTAACTGAACAACTGACGTGTTCCTCTCCCCCCTGGGGGAACTAAGGGGCTGGGGGTACAGCAGCAAGTTTTTAACAACATATTGCCATGTATAAACGGCTCCTGCTAAAAACAAATACCAGAAGCCAAACCACTACTGCTGATAATAACACCCCCCTCCCTTTCCCGGAGGGGTACGGTGGAGGCTTCCCTTTGGGTATTACATATATTGACTCTCATTAGCCATTTCAGTACCTGCCTTTTAAATAAGTCCTTGTTGTGCCCCAGCCCACATGCAGAAGTCTGGTAAGTGCGCCAGACAGCGATCGCAGAGCCTCCTCTTCATCGAGTCTGCATTTGCCGTCCGACTAGTGTTCATGTTGAAATAAGGAGGGGGTCGGTTATTGGAAGGGGCGTGGCTTAAGGCACGTGCTGAACAAGCCAAGCAGGCTCACACCTGAGGCTTTTAAAAAACAGACGCTCTCATTTACAGAAGATCCCTATAAAAACAACTGAAGAGAGGAAGTCTGACACACAAGGACACAGGAGTGCTGGGGCACGTAAGGGATGTATACAGGATTTTCCACTACAGGGAATATTGTTACTCAGCACCAAAAGCTGATCTTTGTGGTGGTATTGTTTTGCTAGACTGTTGCTCAGCAAGTAGTACATTTTCTTAAAGCGCCTCTGCTTTGTACTTAGCACTATGGCTTCCAGAGTTATCACAAAGGTACCAAATATTCCACCTCAGGCTCTATTACCCTCAGGCGATCATGAGGAAAAGAAAAAAAGAGGAGAACTGCGCAATCTCCAATATTTCTATTGGGATATAAGCTACCCAGAAAAAACTTCATAAAGCTTGGATCTGGGAACTACATGTGACAAAATATATGTGTATAACCTACAAAACATATACAATGACCCTTATAAACTCTAAACAAAATACGTGATGCTAGGTGTTGTGATGCCAAGCATTCAAAAAAGAAAACGTGGAATTGAAACCAATATAACTATACATTGTGAAAAAATTAAAACAACATAAATGTGTCAATATTGAAAAGTCTTTTTATAAGTCCGAAGTGAAAACACCACGTGTTGATGAAGAAGGTCCAATCCAAAGCCCTATGAATTGGCGTGAGACCAGACACGGTGTACCTCCACCAAACAGATAACCCTAGCCCCTTACCAGATGCCCCAGTAAGGAGCGCTTATCACAAATCAGGTAAGAAGATACCTACCCCAGACGACGTGACTCTTTCACGAAACGCGTTGGGTGGCGTGACACGCTTTTCTGCCTCAACTGAACTGGTACCTGAAGGGATTTCGTTTGGGCTCGCGATCGGCCGACGCTTACCCAATTTGGACGATATGCCCTCTTGTTTCCTTACGTTTGTAAGTGCATTTCTTTTACTTTTGTGGTTTTATTAAACGTTTTTACACTATTTGGAATATTTTTTCTTTTTATGGCGGACCTTTTTTGATTCTTCAATGAAACATATATGAGTCCCGCTTCATAAGTGTTCCCCCCTGGTTTGGACGATTCAAGGCTGGCGTATCCCCTAATCTGGTCTACGGTTGAGAGTTCCATTGGGATCGCTTAGGATTGATCTATCTTCTGACCTGATTTGTGATAAGCGCTCCTTACTGGGGCATCTGGTAAGGGGCTAGGGTTATCTGTTTGGTGGAGGTACACCGTGTCTGGTCTCACGCCAATTCATAGGGCTTTGGATTGGACCTTCTTCATCAACACGTGGTGTTTTCACTTCGGACTTATAAAAAGACTTTTCAATATTGACACATTTATGTTGTTTTAATTTTTTCACAATGTATAGTTATATTGGTTTCAATTCCACATGTTTTCTTTTTTGAATGCTTGGCATCACAACACCTAGCATCACGTATTTTGTTTAGGCCGCGTACACACGCGGGGACTGTTCGCTCAACTTTGTCCGTCAAACAGTTTCAGCAAACAGTCCGCTCAAAATTAGCATGGACGGACTTGCCCACACACGACGAACGAACAGTTTGCTGAAACCGTGCGCGATGACGTGAAAGGCACGTACGACGGGACGGAAAATACGACGTCCTATACACTGCATTACAACTTTCGGCGTGTAAATCCTTTCTGAGCATGCGCGGAACTTAGTTTGACGAACAAGCCTACACACGAGGGGACTGTTCGCTGAAACCAAGTTTCAGCGGACAGTTTTCCTGAATTTCCGAAAAACTTTGTTCAGCAGACTGTTCGCTGAAACTGTCCGCTGAAAGCCCACACACGGGCGGACTGTCCGCCGAAACACTGTTCAGCGGACAAAGTTGGGCGAACAGTCCCCGCGTGTGTACGCGGCCTTAGAGTTTATAAGGGTCATTGTATATGTTTTGTAGGTTAAACACATATATTTTGTCACATGTAGTTCCCAGATCCAAGCTTTATGAAGTTTTTTCTGGGTAGCTTATATCCCAATAGAAATATTGGGGATTGCGCAGTTCTCCTCTTTTCCTCTTTTTTTCTTGTCTTTACACGTATATCACTTTTGGTATGTACTAGAATTGCTGCATCAACTATTTATAATAATTTAATAATTTTCTGATAATACACTGTAGCGCAGATTTCCCTCTTTTTTTCCTCGATCATGAGGAAAAACAAACCGATTATTCCTCTGCAGAGATGGTTCGTTCCACTTTCATGCTACCCCTAACTCAGTCAGCTGAAAGTTTGGTTTCTTCCTTGGGTTCTTTAAAACCTTTACAGCCTTTTCATGCATTTCCAGTCCATACATTACTAGAAAATGGTGCTGACTGAGGGAAGGGATTGTGCTGACTGGGGGGGGAATTGTGCTGACTGGGGGGGAGTGTACTGACGGGGGGGGGGTTGTGCAGACTGGGGGGCTACACTGTGCTCTGGACAGTGGTATGAGGGGAGAACTGTAATGTACACAGTGCTCTGGACGGTGGTATGAGGGGAAGCCTGTAATGTACACAGTGCTCAGGATGGTGGTATAAGGGGAGGCCTGTAATGTACACAGTGCTCTGAGAGGCCTGTAATGTACACAGTGCTCTAGACAGTAGTATGAGAGGAGACCTGTAATGTACAAGGTGGTCTGAGAGGAGGTCTGTAATGTACACTGTGCTCTGGACAGTGGTATGAGGGAAGACCTGTAATGTACACAGTGGTCTGAGAGGAGGCCTGTAATATACACAGTGCTCCGGACGGTGGTAATAAGGGAGGCCTGTAATGTACACAGTGATCTGAAAGGAGGCCTGTAATGTACACAGTGCTCTAAACAGTGGTATGAGGGGAGTCCTGTAATGTACACCGTGCTCTGGAAGGTGGTATGGGGGGAGGCCTGTAATGTACACAGTGCTCTGGATCATGGTATAAGGAATGGCCTTTAATGTACACAGTGGTCTGAGAGGCCTGTACACAGTGCTCTAGACAGTGGTATGAGGGGAGACCTGTAATGTTCAAGGTGGTCTGAGAGGAGATCTGTAATGTACACAGTGCTCTGGACAATGGTATGAGGGGAGACCTGTAATGTACACCATGGTCTGAGAGGAGATCTGTAATGTACACAGTGCTCTGGACAATGGTATGAGGGGAGACCAGTAATGTACACCGTGGTCTGAGAGGAGGCCTGTAATGTACACAGTGCTCTGGACAGTGGTATGAGGGGAGACCTGTAATGTACACAGTGCTCTGGACAGTGGTATGAGGGGAGACCTGTAATGTACATGGTTTTCTGAGAAAGGGCCTTTAATGTACACAGTGCTCTGGACGATGGTAAGAAGTATCTTTTTTTTTATCTCATGGACGAAATGTGAGAAATAATATGATTTTTATAACAGCTTACCTGTAAAATCCGTTTCTTGGAGTACATCATGGGACACAGAGCCTAAGTAATAACCTAATGGGTATATAGGCACCTTCAGGTGATGGACACTGGTATACCCAATACATGAAGTTCAATCCCCTATATAACCCCTCCTCCTTCCAGGAGTACCTCAGTTTTTGTAGCAAAGCAATATGTCTAAACCCCAAAAATGTACTCCAAGAAAAGGATTTTACAGGTAAGCTGTTATAAAAAATCATATTTTCTTTATTGTACATCATGGGACACAGAGCCTAAGTATTCCACATAGCAATGCTATTTGAGGGGAGGGAGAGACAACCCGTAGGGCACCCCAGACTTGAGGACTTATACTGCTGCCCGCAGTACGCTGTGCCGGAACGCGATATCCTCATACCTCCTTACATCCAGATGATAAAATTTTGTGAATGTATGTACTGAAGACCAAGTTGGGTCCTTGCAGATCTGAGCCATGGAGGCCTGGTGACGCACTGCCCAAGAAGCACTAACCGACCTGGTAGAGTGTGCTTTCACTTGAAAAGGTGGAATCTTTTCCCTTAAATCATGTCTGAATTATAACTTGCCGAATCCACTTAGCGGCAGTGGATTTTGACACTGCCTGTCCTTTCTTAGGACCCTCTGGCAGAATAAATAAGACATCAGTCTTTCGAATCTGAGCAGTTGTCTTTAAATAGATTTTCACTGCTCTCACCACATCAGGACAATGTAGTGACTTTTCTTCCCTGGAAAATTGTTTTGGAAAAAACTATGGAAGGACAATATCTTGGTTCAGATGAAAACCTGAGGCCACTTTTGGCAAAAAATCTGGATGAGGGCGTAACATCACTCTGTCCTCGTGAATAATAAAGTATGGCTCTTTACAAGAAAGAGCAGCCAATTCCGAAACCCTCCTTGCTGAGGATATAGCGACCAAGAACATTAGCTTCCTTGTCAGAGGAAAGGGAATATCCTGTATCGGTTCAAATGGCTGTTTTTGTAACACTGACAAAACTAAGTTCAAGTCTCAAGGGCTCAAAAGTGATTTAACTGGCGGATTAATCTCCATCACCCCTTGCATAAAACCCTGGACTAAAGAATGCGTAGCAAGCAGTCTTTGAATTAAGATCGATAAGGCTGAGACTTGGCCCTTAATAGTACTCAAGGCCAACTTCATCTCTACTCCTAATTGTAGAAAGGCAAGAATTCTGCCTATTATATATATCCGAGGGTGCCAACCCTTGGATTCACACCAGGAAACATAAGCCCTCCAGACTCTGTAATATATAGTTCTGGAAGCTGGTTTCCTTACATTAATTAAGGTGGTGATAACTGATCCAGAAAGCCCACGTTTCTTTAGAATGTGTGTTTCAATAGCCAGGGTGTTAAGTTTAGTGTTTGTAAAGTAGGATGGAATATCGGCCCCTGTGAGAGCAGGTCTGGCCATAGTGGAAGGGACCATGGATCCTCCATTGCCATCTTTACAATTTCTCCATACCATGACCTTCTGGGCCATGCTGGTGCTACCAGAATGACTGGCTTTCTTTCCAGCTTGATCCTGCAAAGAAGTTGTGGCAGCAGCTGAATAGGGGAGAATGCATAGATCAGTGAGAACTGATCCCACGGGGTCAGCATTGCATGTGTTCCACATGCAAGTGGGTCTCTTGTCCTGGACACAAAGTTGACTAACTTTATGTTGAATCTGGACACTAGAAGATCTACGTCCGGAGTCCCCGATCTTTGGCATACAGCCCGAAAAATGTCAGGGTGAAGAGACCATTCCCCAGGGAATAACTGCTGATGACTCAAGTAGGAGCCAATTCTCTACTCCCAGAATGAAGACTGCTGATAGGCATGGAACATTCCTTTCTGCCCAAGTTAGAATATGGTTCACCTCTATCTGCCCTGGAAGACTCTTGGTGATTGATATAGGCCATAGCTGTGGCATTGTCGGTTTGGATCCTGACAGGACAATCCCTTAACCCTTAACCTGAAAGTCCAGGCCTTCAGAGCCAGACGCACTGCCCGAATTTCTAGGATGTTGATTGGCAAAGCTCTTTCGGTTCTTGACCACTGTCCCTGGAAAGTTGTTTTCTCTAGTACTGCTCCCCAGCCTAAAAGGCTGGCATCTGTCGTTACCACTTTCCAGATAACTGGTCTGAAGTATTTTCCTTTCAGCAGATTCTGGGTTAGTATCCACCAACTGAGGCTTTGGGACCCCCTTGGGGACAGCTGCATTGGCAAGTCCAAAGCTTGGATCATTTTATTCCAAGCAGACAGGATACTGTTTTGCAATAGTCTCAAATGGAACTGAGCATAGGAAACTGCTATGAACGAAGCCACCATCTTTCCTATAACCTCTTGCAAAGGCAAATGGAGGGATTTCCTTTCAACCTGACCATCCACACCAGCTCTCATATGGAGTTGATTTTTGCTGGAGGCAAGAACACCTTTTTCTGGGCTGTGTCTAAGACCAGGCCCAAATACTCCAGCCTTTTTAGCAGTTTTAAGGAAGACTTCTCTAGGTTTAGAATCCAACCCAGACTTTCCAGGTAACTGGTTGTAATGCGTACACTTTGCTCCAAACAAGCCACCGACTGGTCTATTAGCAATAGATCGTCTAGGTACCCAAGACTGTTATCCCCTGTGCCCTTAACCTGGCTAGAGGTGGGGCCAGCACTTTTGTGAACCCCCAGGGTGCTGTAGCTAGCCCAAAGGGCAAGGCTACAAACTAAAACTGCTGCTGTTCTATTTGAATTGCAGAAACCTTTGGTGAGCGGAGAATATAGGGACATGTAGATATGCATCCCTGATGTCGATATACGTCAGAAGTTCTAATCCTTGTAGGATAGAAACTACTGACCTGATCGACTCCATGCGAAAGGAGTGGGTTTTCAGGAACTGATTTAGATTCTTTAAAACTAGAATGGGTCTGACATCCCCATTTGGTTTTGGTACCGTAAAAAGGTTTGAATAAAACCCCAAACCTTGCTCTTCTGTGGGGATCTGTATGATCAAGCCCTGAGCCAGTAATCGGTCTAATGCTTGAAACAGAGATTGCCTTTTCCAGTTTGTAACCTAGAGACACTGTGGAGATGACCCATCTGTCCTGAATTTCCTATTGTCAGTATTCCTCCCACTCTGGCGAGGGGGTGCGCCTCTTCATAATGAGGCTTTAGTGTTCTGCTTTGCAGATTTCTGGCCCCAGGTCTTTTGTGCCTGGGCCTGACCCTGAGGTTTTCCTCTAGAGTCTGACAGCGGAGGCCATTGCCACTGCCTAGAGGGGGATGCCCCTGGCGCAGGAGAAAAAGTCAGTTTAAATGAAGGACTTTTTTACTTTCTTTTGACTGGCAAACGAGTACTCTTCCCACTAGAAATTGTTTAGATGTGTTTACCCAAATCATCCCCAAATAGTTGATCTCCATCAAAAGGGAGACTGACTAGTCAGAAGCCTTTTTCAAAGTTCTTCGGGTGACCAATTTTTTAACCGAAGGATCTTACACATGTGTACTAGCACAAGTGCAAGGCAGGACGCTTGGTGAATAGAGTCTTTAATAGCATCTATGGCAAAACATAATGCCTTTGGTAGTTCGGCCAACTCACGGGCCTGTTGTGCAGGGACCTCCTTAAGGGCCTGTCTGAACTGGTCTGTGAACTGTGCATTGTCTACTGGGCAAGTTAAACTTTTATTCACACTGGAAATCGCAGCAGCAACTGCTGGTACATTCCATCTTTTGGTGAGTTTCTCCTCCATCATATAGAGAACTTAAAATCTCTTTGGAGGGAGAAAATGCTTATCCGGGTGATCTTATTCAGCATAAATAAGCTTCCATATCCCCCCAGTCTGTACAAGCCCTCTCCCCCATCAGCACCATATTCCCCCAGTTTGCACACCCAGGGCCAGGTTAAGAGCATCATGGGCCCGGTGCTGAGGATTTTGGGGGGCTAGTGTAAAGGGGTCAGTAGAATGTAGAGCAGTGTAAAGGGGTCAGTAGGATGTAGAGCAGTGTACAGGGGTCAGTAGGATGTAGGGCAGCATACAGAGGCCGGTAGGTATGTAGGGTAGTAAACAGAGATCAGGGCAGAGGACTAGGCATCCCCAGGGCAGTGGAGAGGGATCAGCAGATGAGAGGACAGGGGGCCTAGATGGCACATTATAGGGGGGTCAAAAGGCCAAATTACTTGGGGGTTAGCATGGCACAGTATGAGGGGGTGTCAGCATTACACAGTATTGGTGGGGTCAGCATGGGACAGTATGGGGGGGGGGTCAGCATGGCACAGTATGGGTGGGGTCAGCATGGAACAGTATGGGAGGTGGTCAGCATGGAACAGTATGAGGGGGTGTCAGCATGGCACAGTATGGGTAGGGTCAGCATGGAACAGTATGGGGGGGTCAGCAAGGCACAGTAAAGGAAATTAGGAGAGTGCACAGCACAGTGCAGAGAGTGAGGAGGACACAGTACAAGGGGATCAGCAGGGCACAGTAGAGGCCGTGTAAACCTATGGGCAATGACAATCCTTGATGAGCCCAGCTTCTCACAGTCCTTCATGAAAAAGGAGATGCCATCTTCTCATTGGTCTAACAGTACTTCTATGCTAAACTGCAGTAACTCAGCAGACTTAGTACAGAGGTACCTGCAAGCTAATGCATGATATACTAGCTGAGCTCACCTCCAGACAAGCTCAACACCCTGAGAGCTCTCCTTCCTCTTCTCTCTTCTTGGTGGGCGCAATTGCAGATGCCGGGCACATCCCTATCCTGCCTACTCAAACAGCAATAGCCAGAAGGCTCTTCCCAGACTACGTTTATCCTGCAGGAGAGTGCCTTATTCTGCCGGGGAGTGAGGTAGTGGGTGGAGATTCAAATCCCAATGTGCAGAAATGGACAGCAGATCCCTGATACTGATGAACTTTGTGCAGACATGTAGAAATGACATTTATGTAAGCTGCCCCAGCGGCTCTGATTTCTTGGAAACCCGGGACAAGAGCATGGCAGAACAGCTTACTAGAATCTGTGACAGCTGCCAAGTATGGGCCTATTCTAAGGTAGGGCCCTGGGGCTGCAGCTCCATTAGTCCCTACGTTAATCCGGCCCTGTGCACACCCCCCCAGTCAGCACCATATCCACCAGTCTACACAATCCCTCTCAATCAGCACCATATCCCTCCAGTCAGCACCATATCCCCCCAGTCTGCACAATCCCCCCCAGTCAGCACAATCCCCCCATCCCAGTCAGCACCATATCCCCCCAGTCAGCATAATCCCCCCCAAATCTGCACAATCCCCCCAGTCAGCACAATCCTCCCCCCAGTCAGCACAGGGGGAGAACAAAATGAGAAGATAAAGAGGTCTGGTGAGAGAGGAGAGCTGTTTACGGAGCGGATGGCTCACTCACCAATTATGCCTCCCCTCTCAGGCTGGTTTTCACAGGTAGGCAGGAGGCTGGAGTGTGGGCGAGGTTGGGAAGACACCAATTTGAGGTGGAGTGTCCGATTGCACTGGTGGCGGAGTTAGGGAGGAGCCAGGTAGTGCTGATGGGATGGGCAACAGGTGACACAGCCCGACTCCCGGCTGCCCGAAGCTAAAATGCAGAAACGGCTGAGACTGAGCAGCCAAAAATAGTGCCATGGCTGCTGCAGCGCCAATCCGGGGACAAAACCAGGGACATATTTGGCCCGGGGAGCGCATCCCCAATCCGGGGACGGTCCCTGGAAAACGGGGACATCTGGTCAGCCTACTTAAAGAGGGATTACTTTGATGCAGTTGGTCAGCTTAAGCATGTATTAAAATATGTGTGACCTAAAAATACCTGTTTTTGTTCAGCCGCTAGCAGGGGTTAAAAAATATATATACCAATCGGGACTCATTTCCAACTGAATATCTCTTCTATATCCTGTGTCCCCCTTCTTTCTTCTTTGCTGAAGGTGTATGAACCCTGTATGTCTGTTCCCTCATCGGACTTGCTTCTTTCCATCAGTGCTGTGTCTCTGATCTGTGCACTGACCCACATTTCTTCCTCCCACCAGTGCTTTGTCTGATCTGTGTATGGACTCAACCCACTGCTTTGTTCATTGTCATTTTTTAATTCATTCACATATATAATTTTTTGTTAAAAGTCAATTTTCTTTTGTATGGTTACATTTCAAGCGCAACTTATGTTTTTTATTACTGTTATTCACCATAGAGATATTTGATGGTTTTTGTTGCACTTGTATTTCTCAGTTTTTGCTCTTTAGCGTGGTATTCACCCCTTTACACTTTACCACAGTCAACTACCTGGAATACCTAGGTTGGGTCCTCAACCTAGAGAAATCTTCTTTAAAGCCAGTAAGAAGATTAGAGTAGGTCTAGTCATAGATACAGCCCAGAAGAAGGTGTTTTTACCCCAGGTAAAGATCAGCGCCATAAAGGAGCTGGTTCAGGTGGTCAAGATGGTGGCTTCATTCGAAGCAGTTCCCTATGCTCAGTTTCATTTGAGACTGCTGCAAAACAGTATCCTATTGGCCTGGAACAAGAAGATTCAAGCACTAGATTTTCCAATGCGTTTGTCTCCAAAAGTGCGCCAGAGCCCCAGTGGTGGAGGATATCTGAGAAACTGTAGAAGGGGAAATCCTTCTTACCGATTACCTAGAAGGTGGTAACAACAGATGCCAGCCTTTCAGGTTGGGGAGCAGTCCTGGAAGAAGCATCTGTCGAGGGGAAATGGTCCAGAACCGAAAGGACCTTGCCCATCAACATTCTAGAGATTCGAGCAGCGCATCTAGCCTTAAGGGCCTGGATATTCAGGTTGCAGAATTCTCCAGTCAGGATTCAATCCGACAATGCCACAGCAGTGGCTTATATCAACCACCAAGGGGGCACCAGAAGTCAGGCAGCCCAGGGCAGAGAGAGGTAAACCATATCCTAACCTGGGCAGAAAAACATATGCTGTGCATATCGGCAGTCTTCATTACAGGGGTAGAGAACTGTCAGGCAGACTACTTAAGTCACCAGCAGTTGCTCCTGGGGGAATGGTCCCTTCACCTTGACATCTTCCTGGCTATATGCCAAAGATGGGGTATCCCGGATGTAGATCTGTTTGTGTCCAGGTTCAACAACAAAGTTGACAACTTTGTGTCAAGAACAAGGGATCCACTCGCATGCGGAACATATGTGTTGGTGATCCCGTGGGATCAGTTCTCACTGATTTATGCATTCCCTCCTATTCTGCTGCTACCTCGACTTCTTCGCAGGATCAAGCAGGAAAGGAAGTAGTTTTTGTGGCCCCAGCATGTCCCAGAAGATCTTGGTATGCAGAAATATTAAAGATGGTGGTAGGGTCCCATGCATACCTCCCAAATTTTTGAGATGGGAATGAGGGAGACCTATCAGCAAAAGTATGCAGGCATAGGACACACCCCTTGCCACGCCCCCTTAAAGGAGAATTGTACAAAAAAACAAGATTGGTGTAACTCACAAGTGCTTTTTTTATCACTACTATTCCTTTATATTGGCTTTGGGAATTTACATATGTAGCAATTTAGAAATCAGATGAAAGGTTTAGTGCTGGAAAACACTTTTTGATAGATAAAAGTGCATTTTATATACATCTATATAGATCAGACCAAAATGAGGGACAAATGAGGAGGAATGAGGGACAGAGGGACATTGCTCGAAATCAGGGACAGTCCCTCGAAATCAGGGACAGTTGGGAGCTATGCCCATGGCCCCTACCACCATGTCCAGACCTGCTATCGCAGGGACCAGTGTTCCATCCTACTTTACAAACGCTAAATTTAACGTTTTGGCTATTGAAACCCACATTCTGAAGAATCATGGGCTTTCAGGCTCAGTGATGCCTACCTTGATTAATGCAAGGAGTCATTTATTATAGAGTCTGGAAGGCATATGTTTCCTGGTCCTGAATCCAGGGGTTGGCATGCTAGAGTCATAGTTAGAATTCTTGCCTTTCTACAAATGGAGCTAGAGGTGAAACTGGCCTTGAGTACTATCAAGGGCCAGGTCTCGGCCTTATCAGTATTGTTTCAACTTTCACTTGCTTCCCATTCTTTCGTCTGATGCTTTATACAGGGGGTAACGCAGCTTAATCCACCATTTGGAGCACCCCTTGGGACTTGAATTTAGTTCTGTCGGCATTACAGAAACAGCCTTTTGAGCAGATACGACATATTTGTTTGGTCCTTTTGACAAGAAAGCTAGTTTTTCTTCTGCAAGAAGGCGTCCATTCTTGTAAAGAGCCATATTTAATAGTTCACAAGGATAAAGTAGTATTGCATACTCACCCTAGCTTTCTGCCAAAGGTGGTTTCAGGTTTTCACCTAAACCAGAATATTGTTTTACCTTCATTTTTTCCAGAACCCTGTTCAAAGGAAGAGAAGTCACTGCATTCTTTGAATGTAGGGAGAGCAGTCAAAATCTATTTGAAGGCGACTGCTCAGATTCAGAAAACAGATGTTTTGTTAGTGTTGCCTGAAGGTCCTAGGAAAGGACAGGCAGCATCTAAATCCACTATTGCCAAATGGATTTGGCAAGTAATTATTCAAGTTTATGGCTTTGAAGAGGAAAGTTCCACCTTTTCAAATCAAAGCACACTCCACTAGGGCTGTTAGTGCTTCGTGGGCAGTGCATCACCAAGCCTCCATGGCTCAAATCTGCAAGGCCGCAACCTGGTCTTCAGTCCATACTTTCACAAGATTCTATCAGGTGGATGTAAGAAGGCATGAGGATATCGCCTTTGGGCGCAGTGTGTTGCAGGCAGCAGTATAGGTCCTCAGGTCTGAATGCACCCTACTTTTGTTTGTGTCCCCTCCCCTCAGGTGGCATTGCTCTGGGACATCCCATACAGTTATTACTGTTGCTCTGTGTGATGTACAATAAAGAAAATAGGATTTTTATAACAGCTCACCTGTAAAATCCTTTTGCTGGAGTACATCACAGGACACAGAGGTCCCTCCCCTCTTTCTGGTTACACGTGTATTGCTTTGCTACAAAACTAAGGTACTCCTGGTAAGGGGAGGGGTTATATGGGGAATTGAACTTCCTGTTTAGGGTGTGCCAGTGTCCATCACCTGAAGGTACCATATAACCCATACAGTTATTACTGTGGCTCTGTCTCCCATGATAAACTCCAAGAAAAGGATTTTACAGGTAAGCTGTTATAAAAATCCTATTTTTGCAATGCTATATGCTTATGTTATATGCTATAGAATTGAAAAATCCTTCCTTGCCTCTCAGGATTAATGTAATTTACCATCTAGTAAATATGCTGTGATGCCTATATTGGTACAACCTTGCACTTGGCAGCAGTAAGCCAGCAGACATCTTGTTAGACCCAGCCCAAACTATATGGGCTGGTTGTAACAAGATGTTTGCTACTGGCTTACTGCAGCTGAATGCAGGGTGTACCCAGATGGGCATCGTGATGTTTACCCTCTGACGGAGACATGGAACGTCATTTCCTGGAGCGGTATCGGTCCCGAAACCAATACTAGTATCGGGACAACCCTAGTAAGAATAGATTATTATTCTGTCCAAATTAATTTCATGCATTTCGGCATGCATGTTTTTCATGCATTGCAGTGCGTTTTTTCCCACTCTTTTTTTTCTTCTTCACAATTGAGGACATTCCTGTACATTTTTGATGTGTTCTGCCACAATTCAGATGCATTCCATACAGAAAAAATACAGCATGTTCTACCTTTGTTGACTGCACTGGTGTGAACTACAGATATCTCCAGTCTCCCGAATCATCCCGACTGGCTACCTTTATAACCCCTGAGGAAGCACTTGGATATGCCACCAATGTAATCTTGTGGGTGTATTCTCCGAAACATATCGGGATTTGTTTCAACTATTACTCTTATCTTACTGATGTTGGACATATTTGTGTATTCAAGTCATCTCAGACTCTAAAAAACCACACCAAATTTAAGCCACGCTCAATTTGTAGTATGGTTTAGGCCACACCCACCTCCCTGAAATGAGTTTTTGCAGGTTGGGATGTCTGGAACTAGGGCCATTGGAATGCATGTTAAACACTGTACATGCATTTTTGATGCAAAATAACAACACGCTGAACTGCATCTGGTGTGAACTAGCCCTGAATGCCCAAATGCCTGACGTTCCTAAATGCACCTAAACACAATAGTAACACAGGGATTTAGGCACATTTTTCATGTGTGTTTTCTCCTGCCGGGAAAAAAGGTGTTCATAAGAGCTGGGAAAATACTCAGAGTGCATGAGGCCTAAAGGGTTAGTTCCTCTTTAGCAAAAATCAGCCTATGGAGGTAAGGGGCGCCTGTAGATAAAAACAAGCCACGCAGCTCTGACTAAAGTTGAATAATGTCCTTGCTATAGGTGTAGGCCATTTAAGCACCTCATGATGCCTGATTGGAATACTCCCAGGACGTTGCTAAGACTGGAGTAGCTGTTACTATTCACCTGCACCATCACAGGAGTGAGCTCTTTCTCTGATTCAAACTCCCCTCACATGCCCCTTTCTCCCCTGATGCAGTAGCTCTGAGCTCAGCACTTGAGTACTCTCTACTGTGATGGTGAAAGTTAACAGTAACAGTTAGGACTCTCTATGAAAAAAATCCTTAGCAATGTCCTAGGAGTATATCCGATTTGGCTTTATGAGGTGCATAGTTTAGTCAGAGCTACACCCTGTGACAGACCTAGCCGTGTCTGTCACACACCCCTTTTCTCATAGGCAGATTTTTGGTGAACTAACCCTTTAACTACTTGCCAACCAACCACTGCAGTTGTACTGCGGCAGGTTGGTATGGCGGCACAAATCGCTGTCATTGTACATCGGTGTCAGAGCTGGGCTCAAGCCTTCCTTCTCTAAGCTGGCTGCTCAGTTGTCAGCTCCTATCTCTCCACAGTTACTCAGCTGTTGATGATATCCTGCACATCAGTCCTGCCTACTTAAGCCGTCCAGTCCAGAGGAGCTCTGCCTTCGCCTTGGTCAACATCACAGAGACTATCACCTGCATTCCTGTTAAAGACTTGCTTGGCTGACATCCCTTATGGCTCCAAATCCTGCTTGCTGTTTTACTACGCTAATCTCCGGCTCCCTAACGTTTGGCTTGTCTGACTATCTGTTCCGGTTCCTGAACTCTGGCTATGTTTTGACTATTTGTTGACCGTATCGCTGCTTTGATTGAATGTTTTAAAACTGTTTGCTTTTTTTCAAACAATAGGAATGGTTTAATTATATGTTTCATATGTTTTGACTATGTTTGTTCTATTTACTTTTATAATTAAACAAGTGTGATTTAACTGTACTTCTGTCTTGGTGTGATTTCATGGTTTCTGACAGTCGGCCGCTTTAAGAAGCTATAGGGGGTGACAGAGCTCACACCCAATGTCTGCCGGCCACCTACGATTGCTCCACAGAGAGTCAGAATGGGGATCTGTCAAAGTAAACAAACAGATCCCAGTTCTAACAGGGATGTAGAGAGAGATCTGTTGTTCCTAGTGATCAGGAACAGCGATTTCTCTCCTCCTCCAGTCAGTACACCCCCCCCCCCCCCACAGTTAGAAACACCTCCCTAGGGAACACTTAACCCCTTAATCACCCCTTAGTGTTAATCCCTTCCCTGCCAATGACATATATACAGTAATCAATGGCTATTTTTAGCTCTGATCGCTGTATAAATGTCAATGGTCCCAAAAAAGTGTCAAAATTGTCCGATCTGTCTGCAGAGGTGATCAAATAACCCCAAAAGAAAGTTCTATTTGTGAGGAAAAAAAGACATCAATTGTGTTTGTGTACAGTGCCGCATGACCGCACAATTGTCAGTTAAAGCTATGCAGTGCTTTATTACAAAAATGGCCTGATCAGGAAGAGGGTAAATCTTTCCGGTCTGTAAGTGGTTAATGCCTAATGCGCATAGATGCTTAGCAGCTCCTGTGTGCTGAAGTGCAAAATCCCCAGAGTTTTCCCTGCTTTTCTTTGTTTTGTGTTTTGATTGACATGTAACAAAGTGACATTTCATTAACCTATTCCCGCCAAGTGTATAGTGCCTATATGTGACTTCATGGAAGTGGATCTTTATCCTTGATGCTACATACATTCACCGGCCACTTTTTTAGGTACACTTTTTCAATTTCTTGGTAACACAAATTGCTAACCAGCCAATCACTTGGCAGCAACTCAATGCATTTAGGCATCTAGATGTAGTGAAGACGACTTGCTGAGGTTCAAACTGAGCATCAGAATGGGGAAGAAAGAGGATTTACGTGACTTAAACTTAGAAAGGCAACAGCAAATCAAATAACCACTTATTACAACCAAAGTATGCAGAATAACAACTCTGAATGCAGAACACAGCCTTGAAGCAGATGGGCTACAGCAGTAGAAGACCACACCGGTGCCACTCCTGTCAGCTAAGAACAGGAAGCTGAGGCTACAATTTGCACAGGTTCCGCAAAATTGGACAATAGAAGATTGGAAAAACATTGCTTGGTTGATGGGTCTTGATTTTAGCTGCGGCATTCAGAAGGTAGGGTCAGAATTTGGCGTAAACAACATGAAAGCATGGATCCATCCCACCTTGTATTAGGCTGGTGGTGGTGGTGTAATGGTGTGGGGGATATTTTCTTGGAACACTTTGGGCCCCCTAGTACCAATGGAGCATAATTTACATGCCACTGCCTACCTAAATATTGTTGCTGACCATATCCATCCCTTTATGACTACAGTGTACCCATCTTCTGATGGCTCCTTCCAGCAGGATAATGCACCATGTCACAAAGCTCAAATAATATCACCACTGGTTTCTTGAACATGACAATGAGATCACTGTACTTCAATACCCACCACAGTCACCAGATCTCCATCCAATAGAGCACCTTTGGGATGTGGTGGAACAGGAGATTCGCATCATGGATGTGCAGCCAACAAATCTGCAGCAACTGCCTGATGCTATCATGTTAATATGAACCAAAATCTCTGAGGAATGTTTCCAACATCTTGTTGAATCTATGCCACAAAGAATTAAGGTTGTTCTGAAGGCAAAAGGGGGTCCAACCAAGTGCTAGCAAGGTGTACCTAATACAGTAGTAGCCAGTGAGTGTACAGTGCCTTGTGAAAGTATTCGCCCCCCTTGAACTTTTCAACCTTTTGCCACATTTCAGGCTTCAAACATAAAGATATACAATTTTTAATTTTTGTTAAGAATCACCAACAAGTGGGACACAATTATGAAGTGGAACGAAATCTATTGGATTTTTGAAACTTTTTTAACTAATAAAAAAATGAAAAGTGGGGCGTGCAAAATTATCCGGCCCCCTTGCGTTAATACTTTGTAGAGCCACCTTTTGGTGCGATTACAGCTGCAAGTCGCTTGGGGTATGTCTCTATCAGTTTTGCACATCGAGAGACTGAAATTCTTGCCCATTCTTCCTTGCAAAACAGCTCGAGCTCAGTGAGGTTGGATGGAGACCGTTTGTGAACAGCAGTTTTCAGCTCTTTCCACAGATTCTCGATTGGATTCTTGGATTCAAGTCTGGACTTTGACTTGGCCATTCTAACACCTGGATACGTTTATTTGTGAACCATTCCTTTGTAGATTTTGCTGTATGTTTGGGATCATTGTCTTGTTGGAAGATAAATCTCCGTCCCAGTTTCAGGTCCTTTGCAGACTCCAACAGGTTTTCATCCAGAATGGTCCTGTATTTGGCTGCATCCATCTTCCCCTCAATTTTAACCATCTTCCCTGTCCCTGCTGAAGAAAAGCAGGCCCAAACCATGATGCTGCCACCACCATGTTTGACAGTGGGGATGGTGTGTTGAGGGTGATGAGCTGTGTTGCTTTTACGTCAAACATATCGTTTTGCATTGTGGGCAAAAGTTTGATTTTGGTTTCATCTGACCAGAGCACCTTCTTCCACATGTTTGGTGTGTCTCCCAGGTGGCTTGTGGCAAACTTTAGACGAGACTTTTTATGGATATCTTTGAGAAATGGCTTTCTTCTTGCCACTCTTCCATAAAGGCCAGATTTGTGCAGTGTACGACTGATTGTTGTCCTATGGACAGACTCTCCCACCTCAGCTGTAGTTCTCTGTAGTTCATCCAGAGTGATCATGGGCCTCTTGGCTGCATCTCTGATCAGTCTTCTCCTTGTCTGAGCTGAAAGTTTAGAGGGACGGCCAGGTCTTGGTAGATTTGCAGTGGTCTGATACTCCTTTCATTTCAAAATGATCGCTTGCACAGTGCTCCTTGGGATGTTTAAAGCTTGGGAAATCTTTTTGTATCCAAATCCAGCTTTAAACTTCTCCACAACAGTATTACGGACCTGCCTGGTGTGTTCCTTGGTCTTCATGATGCTCTCTGCACTTTCAACAGAACCCTGAGACTATCACAGAGCAGGTGCATTTATACAGAGACTTGATTGCACACAGGTGGATTCTATTTATCACCATCAGTCATTTAGGACAACATTGGATCATTCAGAGATCCTCGCTGAACTTCTGGAGTGAGTTTGCTGCACTGAAAGTAAAGGGGCCAAATAATTTTGCACGCACCACTTTTCAGTTTTTTATTTGCTAAAAAAGTTTAAAATATCCAATAGATTTCGTTCCACTTCACAATTGTGTCCCACTTGTTGGTGATTCTTCACAAAAATGTTTTATATCTTTATGTTTGAAGCCTGAAATGTGGCAAAAGGTTGAAAAGTTCAAGGGGGCCGAATACTTTCGCAAGGCACTGTATATGTGCTGCTGTGTTTATGCTGGAATTGTGCTGCACAGTGCACTCCCAGAACATAAAGGGGGTCTCACCGACAGCTCCAGGCCTTGTACTAATGATCTGGAACTCGGGAGGATCAGTTCTCGATCACTTGATCACTTTGATAGTCTCTGATTGGCTATCCCAGGGATCAGTCACTGTACAGCCTGCCCCGATGTATGTTTTCTCCTCTTGAATAGAGAAAAAGAAATATAGCTTTTCTCCTTACTGGAAGATAAATTGTAAAAATTGTGTTTATAAATAATAATAGTATTAATAACAATTTCAAAATAAAGGGATATAATTGCTAGATCAGAGTTTCATCTAGGTCAGTGTCAGGGTTATTGTCAAAGGTCATGTTCAGAGTCCAAGTTAGGGCCTAAGGTCAGGGTCAGTGTTTTTTAGGGAGGATTAAAAAAAACATTTTTTAATCAAAGTGGTTCTAAAGGTAGAAGTTTTTTTTTTTTTCTTTTTACCTTAATGCATTCTATGCATTAAGAGACTTGTAAAGTCTCATGGTTTTTCACCTTAATGCATTCTATGCATTAAGGTGTAAAACCATCTGTGTGGCAGCTCCCCCCCAAAACCCCCCTTTTTCTCACCTGAACCTGATCGTTCCTGTGACAAGCATGGATTAATTTATAGCAGCACCTTTGACTCCCGCTGCTGTCAATGAAATCTAGTGACACGGGAGCCGGGGAGGGGCCGAGTCCTGCTGTCTGTGTCAGCAGCAGGACTCGGGAGTGTGCCCGCATGTGTGCCCCCATGGAAAGCGGGTCTCCGTGGGGGCACTCAATGAAGAGGAGGGGCCAGGAGTGCGACCGGGGGACCCCAAAAAAGAAGGATCGGGACCGCTTTGTGCAAAACCCTTGCACAGAGCAGGTAAGTATAACATGTTTGTTATTTAAAAAAAAAACAACAAGAAAAAACCTTTACAATTACTTTAACCACTTGACCACTGGGCACTTGAAGTGGTTGTAAACCCTTACAACACACCTACAGGTAAGCCTACATTAAGGCTTACCTGTAGGTCCAAGAAATATCTCCTAAACCTATACGGTTTAGGAGACATTTGCCCGAAGACAGGCACCACTGTCTACGGCGCATGCACCGTAGACAGCGGCGCGCAGGCGCACTGAGCACGGCATCTTCAACGACGGAGCTGCCGCGCGTGTCAGCTCCCGTGCGCATGCGCGGGAGTGACGTTATCGCGGCTTCGCCAAATGACAGCGGCGAAGCTGTGAGACCCCACCGAGAAGATGGATGCGCCGGACTACTGGGGACAGCGGTGACTTCGCTGGCTCCTGTGTCAGGTAAGTGACACATAATGGACTACTATGCGATGCATAGTAGTCCATTATGCTTTGCCTTTGCAGGGAATGAAAGAGAAAGTAAACCCATCAGGGTTTACTTCCTCTTTAAACACCCTTAATAACAAGACCAATTTTCATCTTTCGGTGCTCTTACATTTTGAATGACAATTACTCAGTCATGCAACACTGGACCTATATGAAATTTTTGTCCCTTTTTTCACACAAATGGAGCTTTCTTTTGGTGGTATTTAATCACCGCTCGGTTTTTTATTTTTTGTGCTATAAAAGAAAAAATACTGAAAATTCTGTAAAAAAATGAATTTTTCTTTGTTTCTGTTATAAAATTTAGCAGATTAGTAACTTTTTCTTCATAAATTTTGGCCAAAATTTATACTACTACATATCTTTGGTAAAAATAAGTACAAATTGGTGGATATTATTTGGTCTTTGTGAAAGTTATAGAGTCCACAAGCTATGGTGCCAATATCTGAAAATTGATCACACCTGAAGTACTGACGGCCTATTTCAATTCTTGAGACCCTAACATGCCAGAAAAGTACAAATACCCCCCAAATGACCCCTTTTTGGAAAGAAGACATTCCAATGTATTTAGTAAGAGGCATGATGAGTTTTTGAAGTTGTCATTTTTTCCCACAATTCTTTGCAAAATCAAGATTTTTTTAACTTTTTTTTTTTCACAAAATTGTCATATTATCAGTTTATTTCTCACACACAGCATATGCATACCACAAATTACACCCCAAAATACATTCTGCTATTACTCCCAAGTACGGCGATACCACATGTGTGAGACTTTTACACAGTGTGGCCACATACAGAGGCCTAACATGCAGGGAGCGCCATCAGGCGTTCTGGAGCACCCAGGAAAATTCTGACATTTCTCTCCTACATGTAAAAATCATCATTTATTTGCTAGAAAATTACATAGAATCCCAAAACATTATATAGGTTTTTTTTAGCAAACACCCTGGAGAATACAATGGTGGTCGTTGCAACTTTTTATCTCGCACGGTATTTGCGCAGCAATTTTTCGAATGCTTTTTTTTTGGGAAAAAAAATGTTTTGTGCTTAAAAAAAAAAACACAGTAAAGTTAGCCCAATTTTTGCATAGTGTGAAAGATGAAGTTATGCTGAGTAAATAGATACCTAACATGTCACTCTTCAAAATTGCAGACGCCCGTGGAATGGCGCCAAACATCGCTACTTAAAAATCCCCTTAGGCGACGCTTGAATTTTTTTTTACTGGTTATATGTTTTGAGTTACAGAGGAGATCTAGGGCTAGAATTATTGCTCTCGCTCTAACGTTCGCAGCGATACCTCACATGTGTGGTTTGAACACCGTTTTCATATGTGGGTGGGACTTACGTATGCGTTCGCTTCTGCATGCGAGCACATGGGGACAGGGGCGCTTTAAAAAATTTTTTTTTTTTTATTGTTCATTTTACTTTATTTATTTTAGTTTGACATTTTTTTCCCCAAAAATACATTTTTTGATCCCTTTTATTCCTCTTACAATGAATGTAAACATCCCTTGTAATAGGAATATGGCATGACAGGTCCTCTTTACAGTGAGATATGGGGTCAATAAGACCCCACATCTCACCTCTAGGCTGGAAAGCCTGAAATAAAAAAATAAAAAAGATTCTGGCTTTGATCGTATTGGCGAGTTGGTAGAAGCACTGGAGGGCGGCGGGAGGGGGGGATGTCTATGGCTGGGTATTGCAGGGTATCACCGACTATGGCTGGGTATTGCAGGGTATCTCCGAGTATGGCTGGGTATCTCCGAGTATGGCTGGGTATCTCCGAGTATGGCAATTTATGGCAGGGTATTGCAGAGTATTGGCAGGGTATTGCAGAGTATTGGCTGAAATTTTACTGCAGAGTATTGGCTGGTACTGCAGAGTATTGGAAGTTAGTGCAGAGTATTAGCTGTTATACTGCAGCAGATGAGGGATGCAGCAGATGAGGAAGCAGGAGAGTCAGTCCTTGAAGACAAAGTGAGGGTTCCATTAGAGCTTTCAGATTGTCTCTCCCGTAACCATTGATCGATCTGAATGGCTAGATTAATAAGATCTTCCAGGGATGCTGGTACTTCCACTCTGGAAAGTTCGTCTTTTAAAGTCTCAGAAAGTCCTAGGTGAAACGAAGTGCAGAGTTATTCCATTGAGTGTCTACATTCCATACACGAAAGTCAGTTACATAGGCCATAGGGCTTGTTGCAGCTTGCCAAGCATGGATTCAGTAGACTGATGATAAAAGGGATCAGCGTATAGCTGAGACATGGCTGAAAAGAACAAATCGGTGGCTGCCAGGACCGGGTCATGTTGCTCCCGGAGGCGATGAGCCCACAATTTCCATAAAATTGTTCGGGTATAGGCACCCTGGGTTCTAGAAGGGGAGAGTAGACTCACGGAGTAGGCCTGACTCGGTTTGAGCAGATGAATTTATGACTGTTGGAGGAGCGCAGGCAGATGCAACATCCATCTTGTCCAGTAGCTGATCTTCCATGCAGTTGAGTTTTTCTTGTAAACTGCACAATGTATGATACAGCAGAGATTGATCTGCAAATATCCTCCAATGGAGAGACCTCCCTTTCAGACTCCATCCATGGCTGACTGGTACTGTCATGTAACTGGTAGGAGACTGAAATGACGAGGTTGGACTCTCTTGTATTTCCAGCCCAGGCCCCACTGAGAGTGGAACAGATGGTGGCGAGGGACAGGAGGAACATGAGTGCCTGTAAGTGTTGATTGCAGAGCTTGCGGCAGGAGTTGTAGACTCTGTGATTCAGGCAGAACATCAGGTCAAGAACTGGCATGATACTGGAAAGATCAGCCGAGGTTAAAAGGGAACTCCAACAGGCTTGCAGGTTCAGGATGTGTGGTTTGCTGGAACCTCCTGTAGTCTGGAGACAGAAGCACACTGGACCCAATGGAGCTGGGATGAAGGGCAGCCAGCACAGGCACATGGAAGAAGCATTGAGCCAGGCAGGAAACAGAAGCGAGGTCAATAGGATAGCCGGATTCAACAGCGAACGGGCAGCAGGGTACCAGGACATCAGACAGTAGCAAGGTCAGGAGCACCCGGGATCAGGAACCAATAATCAGAAATGTAAGCAGAGTCCAAAGCCAGGTCAGTGGAAAGCCAGGTCAGCAACAGATAGCAAGCAGGATTCAAGCAGGGTATCAGGAAACAGCTGAAGACCAGTCAGCATTGAGCAGGAGTCAGTGCATCCTTTAACCACTTGCCGACCACCGCACGACGATATACGTCGGCAGAATGGCACGGGCAGGCATATGGGCGTATATATAAGTCCCTGCCTGCCCGCGGGTGGGGGGCCCGATCGGGCCCCCCCCCCCGGTGCCTGCGGCGGTCGGCATTCCTTCGAGAGCGATCCGGGATGAGGGGGCGGCCATTCATTCATGGCCACCCCCTCGCGATCGCTCTCGACGAATGGAAATCCTCCGTGACATCACTTCCTCTCCTGTAATGTAAACACAGGAGAGGAAGTGATGTATTCTCTCCTCCGTGTCGGTATTTTTCGTTCCGGCACCGAGGAGAGAGGTTCGGTGAGTTGCACCAACACACCACACATACAGTAGAACATGCCAGGCACACTCACACCCCCCCTTTACCCCCCGATCACCCCCCCAATTACCCCTGCCCCCCCAGTCACAGTGACACCAATTGCTTTTTTTTTTTTTGCATTGGTGTCATTTGTGACTGTAATAACTGTTAGGGCAGTTAGGGTTAGCCCCCTTTAGTTCTAATGTACCCCCCTAACCCCCCCAATAAAGGTTTAACCCCGTGATCACCCCCCGTCGCCAGTGTCACTAAGGCTGGGTTCACATTGCAGCGGTTTGAGAACGGATGTGATTCGCACCGCACTGCAGTGCAAATCACATCCGATCTCTGTGCGATTCGAGTTCAGCCATACAGATAGTATGGCTGAATTCGTGTCGCACCCGCCGCACCCGCCGCAAACTCGCACGGGACCCTTTTTTTGGTCCGCAGCAGAATCGGATCGCATGGGTGTTCACACCATGCGATCCGAGTTTGCAGATCGCACTGCGATATGCGAACTGATCTGGGGGTGTCATTATTTCACTGACACTCCCAGCAGTTCGCATAGGGCAGTGTGAACTGCCGCCGGGAGGCATGCGATGCGGGAACCCGCCGCGGATTCGTGGCGTTCCCGCATCGCTCCAGTGTGAACCCAGCCTAATAAGTGATCATTTTTCTGATCGCTGTATTAGTGTCACAGGTGACGCTAGTTAGGCAGGTAGGTATTTAGGTTCGCCGCAACTTTTTATAGCGCCAGGGACCCCCATATACTACCGCATAAAGCCCCCTGATTGCCCCCTAGTTAACCCTTTCACCAGTGATCACCATATAACTGTTACAGGTGACGCTGGTTGGTTAGTTATTTTTTTTATAGTTTCAGGGCACCCGCCATTTATTACCTAGTCTCACTAGTGTACCCCTAAATTTAGGGGTGTCTACTTTCCAAAATGGGGTCATTTGGGGGGGGTTTGTGCCATCTTGGCATTTTATGGCCTTCAAAACTGTAACGCCCTTAGAAAGCCTGAAGGCGGTGCTTGGTTTTCGGGGCCCCGTAAAGTCCCACATATGTGGTATCCCCGTACTCAGGAGAAGCAGCAGAATTTATTTTGGGGTGTCATTTCACATATGCCCATGGCATGCGTGAGCAATATATCATTTAGTGACAACTTTGTGAAAAAATAAAATAAAATAAAAAGTTTGTAATTTTCCCGCAACTTGTGGCAAAATATAAAATATTCCATGGACTCAACATGCCTCTCAGCAAATAGCTTGGGGTGTCTACTTTCTAAAATGGGGTCATTTGTGGGGGTTTTGTGCCATCTTGGCATTTTATGGCCTTCAAAACTGTAATAGGTAGTGAGGAGTGAAGTCAAATATTTACGCCCTTAGAAAACCTGAAGGCGGTTCTTGGTTTTCGGGGCCCCGTACGTGGCTAGGCTCCCAAAAAGTCCCACATATGTGGTATCCCCGTACTCAGGAGAAGCAGCAGAATTTATTTTGGGGTGTCATTTCACATATGCCCATAGCACGTGTGAGCAATATATCATTTAGTGACAACTTTGTGAAAAAAAAATAAAAAAAAATTAAAGTTTGTAATTTTCCCGCAACTTGTGGCAAAATATAAAATATTCCATGGACTCAAAATGCCTCTCAGCAAATAGCTTGGGGTGTCTACTTTCTAAAATGGGGTCATTTGTGGGGGTTTTGTGCCATCTTGGCATTTTATGGCCTTCAAAACTGTAATAGGTAGTGAGGAGTGAAGTCAAATATTTACGCCCTTAGAAAACCTGAAGGCGGTTCTTGGCTTTCGGGGCCCCGTATGCGGCTAGGCTCCCAAAAAATCCCACACGTGTGGTATCCCCGTACTCAGGAGAAGCAGCAGAATTTATTTTGGGGTGTCATTTCACATATGCCCATAGCATGTGTGAGCAATATATCATTTAGTGACAACTTTGTGTAAAAAAAAAAAAAAAATTATTTTTTTGTCATTATTCAATCGCTTGAGGAAAAAAAAAAAAATATTCGATGGGCTCAACATGCCACTTATCAATTTCCTTAGGGGGTCTACTTTCCAAAATGGGGTCATTTGGGGGGGTTTTGTACTGCCCTGCCATTTTAGCACCTCAAGAACTGAGATAGGCAGTCGTAAACTAAAAGCTGCGTAAATTCCAGAAAACGTACCTTAGTTTGTAGATGTGACAACTTTTGCGCAAACCAATAAATATACAGTTATTGACTTTTTTTTTACCAAAGACATGTGGCTGAATACATTTTGGCCTAAATGTATGACTAAAATTGAATTTATTGGATTTTTCTAATAACAAAAAGTAGAAAATATCATTTTTTTTCAAAATTTGCGGTCTTTTTCCATTTATATCGCAAAAAATAAAAATCGCAGAGGCAATCAAATACCATCAAAAGAAAGCTCTATTTGTGGGAAGAAAAGGACGCAAATTTTGTTTGGGTACAACATTGCATGACCGCGCAATTACCAGTTAAAGCAGCGCAGTGCCAAATTGTAAAAAGACCTCTGGTCATTTACCAGCAAAATGGTCCGGTCTGAAAGTGGTTAATTAGGCTGTCTGGCGCCAACTCCTCTGAGTGCGTGCATTCCTTCCTTATGGGAATCTGTGGTCGCTGGTGCGCGTGCGCATGTGTGTGCACCCAATGTATTACAGCAGTTCTCTTACAACACTGCTATCTCCTGTCTTGGAGAACGTGTGAGAAGTTATCATGCTGATAACAGAGCTACTGAGCAAGAGACAGCTATAGGACATAGTGCTTTAGAGAGATATGAAAACACTACAACTATATGTGGCCAGCTTAAATTTAATGAATCGGGTTTTCATCCAATTTAAGGTTTGTTTTACCTTCTGTGATAAGAGGTTAAAGTATAACTAAAGACAAAACTTTTTTTTTTCTTTTGAGTAGAGATAGATTAGGACTCCTGTCAATATTTATTGCTGTCTGTGCCCCTGTTAAGGAGATTCACCCTCTCTAATTGTGCTGGTTACCATTGTCATTGAAAGTGAAAGTAAAATAAAATCCCCAAATATTGGGTTGTCGCCAGAAAAGTAATAGAGGGGAAATGTTCCAATGAGGACACTAGTTCTGGTGATCCCCAAAGAATTTCCTTAAAGCGGACCTTCAGTCTTTTTATGAACTTGTCCTTGTTGTTTTAACTTTGGATAGGTAAACTATTCTGACTCCAATTGTTGTGAAGCGATTTATCCCTTGTGAGACCTCAATGCCTGGTCTGAATAAGATATAAGGCCCCTTTCACACGGGCGGATAGAATGGTGCTTTTAGCTGCGGATTTTCTTCATTTCTACCGCAGCTAAAAGCACACAATGCTTTCCTATGGCCCCATTCACACACAGCGTTTAGCGGCGATTTCGTTACATGCGGTTCGGTGCGAATAGAAAAAATAGAATTGTATGCGTCCAGGTGCGATGTAGCGCAGCTATAAGCACATAACCGCAGGTAATCGCAGTCTTTTGTGTCAATTGCGGCCAGCAGCGTGAAAGAAGAAAAAAAAAACCCGGAAGCACATCCTATACAGCAGGTGTACCTGGGAAATGACACAGGAAGTTGAGAGGGATGAAAGGGGAGAAGACAGCATGGCGGCAAGAGACATCTCACACGAGGCCATCATCGCACTGGTGCAAGCCCGACCAGAGTTATGGGACTCAGAATGCCCAGGATATGCAGACCGAGTGCTGAAGAGAGCAAAGTGGGAAGAAGTCTACAAATATGTCACACCGAACTGGGACGAGATGTCTGCAACTGAACAGGATAACCGAGGTGAGTGCAAGGTTTGTTGTGTCTATGCAGCAGGGTACACATGCATCCTAGTAAAGATTTTACCCCCTAATGACCAGGCCATTGTATGTTTTTTTATATATTGCAGGAAAGGAGGTTTATACACGTTGGAGGTCCCTGCGCGACCGTTACAAAAAAGAAGTCAACGAAGAGAAGGCTGCGGAGAGAAGCGGAGCACCCTCAACTCGTCGCAGGCCTAACCCCCATGCAGAGGCTTTGTCTTTTTTGAGGCGCACCACTGAGATGCGCACGTAAGTATATCCATTTATTTTACTTAGCGATTTGGCATATTCATGTTCACTTTTTTTTTAAACGTGTAATCTTTATTGTTACCTAGAACTGTGTCAAGTGTCCCTGTGAGAGCAAGCGCAAGGCGCGAAAGTTCGTCGCCATCACCATCAGGAGACGCTGACACCAGTCAAGAAACCACAGAAACAGTGTCATCCCAAGAATATCATCCATCCACTCAAGAACCTGCGGTATGTATTTTAAAAATGTCACAATTTCTGTCCACAAAAGACGTTACATTTTGAAAAGGCAGCTGGTGTTGGCACAAATGTTGTAGAAACAACAACGACTTGTTTTTTGGGCAAGGTGTGACTTGTTCTTCTGGCTTTGGAGGTCTTCAGTGAGATCAGGTTTTTGCAACAAAACAAGTACCTGTGTGTGATCTATTCTAAACAGGTGCTGCAATATTTGTGCAAGCCATCATATGCTGTTCAGTGTGACCTCAGTATCAGATGCATAATCTATATATTATAATATTGCAGGCAAATCCAGATAGGAGAGTCCGGTCTACTACTACCACCCGTCGAACACGTACTCAACAAGAGACACCTTTTGAGGAATATTTCAACCGTATCATTGAAGAAATGAGAAACCAATCACAAAACCAGGCAAAAGATGATGAATTCCTCAACATCTCAGACCCCGATGTTATGTTTTTAAGAATGTTGCTTTGTGTAATCAGGGAGATTCCTGCAGATAAGCGCACTGAGGTCAGGGGTGATATACATGCCTATTTAACGTATATTGTGTCCGCTTGCAAAGAGCAACGCCCATATCCTAAATTTCAGCCATGGGCTATGGGTTTTAATTCACCTAGTGGGTCTTTCAGTAGACCAATGCCCAGTCAGCAGTGCCATGACACAACATCTGCCATTAACCCTTATGTAGGACCCCCACCACTGTATACATCTTACCCGTCTAATCCTGGTTACCAAAGGATGCATGTGCAGCCACACCCAGTGTCTTCACCCTCATCTTCCCATTCAGGATCACCCATAGATGTTGGCAGTGAACCAAGCCATTCTTCCCTGCGTAACCCTAATTATTCAATATATGAAAACTTATAGTATTCCTATGGCAGTGATATGACGGTTGTATTTTTCTTGTTGTGTAATGTTACTTAATGTTTTACCTACACTACTTTAATGTTTTACCTACACGAACTAATGTTTACAACAAACCCCAGATTCCTCCATGTACACTGAACTGTACGCACAGAAGAATCTCCCACTGTCCCAAGCTTATACATGTTGCTACTTGGCCCCACTTGCTCTCACAATACCTGAACTTTCTGATTGGGTGCTAGCATTGTTTAGGTTGAGAGACTTGGCCCAGTGGGAGATTACCCCATCTACACAGTGGAGTGTACATGGCGACATCTTTTGCACTTTCTCCATCTAGCCAAATATTTCAGAACTGTTTACCGCACTCAGTGCCCATCTTTGGCCCCTTTCACACGGGGCGGATCAGTAATGATCTGCCCCGTGATGATCCGCTCGCTCAGCGGGATTGCTCCGTTGTCCCCGCTGAGCCGGCTGCGGACAGGGCGGTCTCCGCACACTGTGCAGGGACCGCCCTGTCAGCTCTCCACTCTCCTCTATGGTGATCGGACGAGCACGGACTGTCTGTCTGTGTCCATCCGATCGGCTCTGCAGACGGATAGAATAGGTTTTTACTCCGTCTGCAGAATCGGACTGTTGCGGAGGCGGACGATATCGGGTGCCACCGCAATTGTCCGATTCTGTAGACGGAGGGAAATCCAATTTTTCTAGCCATCTGCAGAGCGGATTGGATCTACACGGACAGATGGTACGTGCTCTTCCGATCCCCATAGAAGAGAACAGAGAGCTCACAGGGCACAGTGTGCCGGGACAGCCCTGTCTGCCACCGGCTCAGTGGGGACAATGGAACAATCCCTGCCGACCAAGCGGATCTTCACGGGACGGATCATTACTGATCTGCCCTGTGTGAAAGGGGCCTGACAGCACTTCAGGAATACTGTAACCTTTTTTTTTTTTTACGGGGGGTAGTGGGGGATATTTTGTGGACTCGTTATCTGTTGCACTTGAAATTCAATACTTTAAACTAAAAGGAGATTTTATATATATATCTCTATATATATATATATATAGATCTCTATATATATCTCTCTATATATATCTCTATATATATATATATATATATATATATATATATATATATATATATATATATATATATATATATATATTCCAAAGGAATTAAAAAACATTTTTCTATACTTGCAAGCATTCAATGTTTTTGTAAGGTTTTTCTATTTTTTTTATACACCCTGTGCAGTGCAGGAATACTGTAACCTTTTTTTTTTTGTGGGGTAGTGGGGGATATTTTGTGGACTCGTTATCTGTTGCACTTGAAATTCAATACTTGAAACTAAAAGGAGATTTTATATATATATATTCCAAAGTAATTAAAAAACATTTTTCTATACTTGCAAGCATTCAATGTTTTTGTAAGGTTTTTCTATTTTTTTTATACACCCTGTGCAGTGCAGGAATACTGTAACCTTTTTTTTTTGTGGGGTAGTGGGGGATATTTTGTGGACTCGTTATCTGTTGCACTTGAAATTCAATACTTGAAACTAAAAGGAGATTTTATATATATATATTCCAAAGTAATTAAAAAACATTTTTCTATACTTGCAAGCATTCAATGTTTTTGTAATGTTTTTCAATTTTTTAAATACGCCCTGTGCATTGCAAAAGATAGAAATAAAAACAATTTAAATTGTTGAAAATTGTCGACTACTTTATTTAAGGCAAACGTGAAAACTGACACAAAAACCTGAAATATGTGATGAAAAAAACATGCAACAATGGTTAAAAATTTATACATAGTCCAATTGCCATGGCAGCTGTCCATCTTCACTCAAAAAATAATCAGTGAAATGTTCACGGACTTGTAGGGCCTGATTACTTGGACGAGTGCCAGTAACAGGACCTATGGGTTCCTCATAAACAGGGGTTTCGGTGGCCACGATCTCCTTACCCCTCAAAAAATTGTGGAGAACACAACTCGCTAGAACCACATTGACGGCATGCTCAACTTCCAGATGCATGGCTGTCATCAAAACACGCCATTTGGCAGCGCAAATGCCAAATGCGCACTCCACCATTCTTCGAGCTCTGCTGAGTCTATAGTTAAAAATTCGCCTCCTGGCAGTGAGACCATGCCTGGTATAGGGCCTTAGCAGGTGCGTGGTTAAGGCAAATGCCTCATCTCCCAGCACTACAAGTGGAAGATCTGGTCCAGTAGTACCAGGGAGAGGCCTTGACTGTGGCACCTGAAATTCGCCATGTTGAAAACGCCGCCCCATTATGGAATTTCTGAAAATTCTCGAATCTCCAGAACTCCCATACGCTCCAACATCCACAGCGATGAACTTCATATTTGCATCGCTGAGTCCCAGAAGCACAATAGAAAAGTATTTCTTATAATTGAAAAAGCGGGAACCGGATTTTGGAGGCTTGATGAGCCGGATGTGTTTCCCATCTAATGCCCCAATGCAGTTTGGGAAGTTGGTCTTCTCCCAAAATTCCTCCGCTATTTCCTCCCACAGACTGGATGTTGGCTCCGGCATGACTGATGTTCTCAGTTCTTCCCAGATGACGTAACAGGTATCATGCACAATGGTGGATACGGTGGAAATTCCCATCAGAAATTGATGATGGAGGGAGGTGAAACTGGCACCAGTGGCAAGGTATCTGCAATACAAAATTGATAACAATTCAGAAAATATAAAATATAGTAAAATAAATAAAATTTAAAAAAAAATCAATATACATATGGAGTTCTACATGGTAACAAATAAACATCAGCATCTATATAAGCTGATGACTTTTAACACATTGCAGCCCAAAGATAAATCCCTCGGCTCTGGTAGTAGGTGCTGGCATCCAAACAGGAAGCCTGGTGGTGGGTTGGTCTAGTACAAAATATTATTTGGTGGTACCTTGCTTGTTAATGCAAAACTCTGCCTTTGTGTTCAGAGCTCACCTACATAATGAGAAACTACTGAAATTTGATGATGTTTCCTATTTGCAAAAAATAAAACTGACTGTGCAAGGCACGATAGATAGTTTTCAAGGATAAAAAATAATGGTAATGGGAGTAATGTGCGAAAAATCGCTGTTGTGATATAGATTAGGTTATAGATTCATCTATATATATATATATATATATATATACATATACATATACATACATACATACACACACACTATTGCCAATATTGCCTAAGCCTGCATGTACATGAATTTAAGCATTTGTTCAACATATGGAAAACCTACCTTAACGTAAGTAACAGCCGTTCTTCTGGACTAATGCTTCTTCGCATATTGGTCGTGGTTCTGGTCAGGCGTCCTCTAACAAGTCCCAACAGCTCATCGAAGCATGCCACCGACATCCTGGTGTAATTGTGGAACTTGTCCCCATGAGTCCTCAGCTCACCGAACATGAGGGCAAAGTAGCCGATCGATAGGCGCTGAGACGTTAGGGGATGGACCCAGTAACGACGAGGACGTCGCCTACTCTGGATCGCTCTTCTTCTCTTCATCCTCATCATCAGCAAAATGAGCATTGCAAGCAAACTACCCATATTTGCATTCATTTTTCAAAAAAACTGGCACAAAACTCAGCACTCCTCTCCACTCCTGCAAAACTCCAACACACACTCAGCCAGAGAACAAAGAAACAGGTTTAAATATAGAGGACTGCAATGCATCATGGGTACATTCCAGGGAACAAAAACATAAATAAATAAAAGGGTTGCTATGGGAATAAAAACTGCAGTTAAACGCAACCGCATAAAAACGCATGTAAACGCATGTAAACGCTGGTAAACGCACTGTGCAAACGCAGCTGATCGCTGTGCCTGGAGCCTTGAATTTTGTAGAAAAAAATAAACATGATTCCTGCGGCAGAACAGCCGCCCGTGTGAAAGGGGCCTAATTACTGAGGACAATCCTCATCAGATAGTTTGAACTCACCAAATATTGATTCCATCCACAAAGGTGCTTTTATTCTGAACAGCAGGTTACAGCAGATGACAGGATACAAACAGATGAATAGGGTGTAGTATTTATGTGGTGAGAATATGATATTGTCTGCAGCTTACAATGCAGAATACACATGCCCTGCTACATGTGGCTTGTAGCTGCATCCATGATACAAGTATAATCACAGGAAAAAGGGTGGAGAATTACATACAAAAGGAAGTGTGTCATAACATAAGAGAAAAAGAACATAAGAAAACAAGTGTATTACCACAAAAGGCCACTAGATTGCAGCATGTGAATTAAATATAAACGTCCATAGAAAATGGTTAGGAAAACAGTCTATAGATATTTTATGCCCCGTTGGAGCAGCACACTACCCGTCTGGCATGGTAAATGTCACTATATACATCAGAACGATAGTTATGCAACTGCAAATAACAAACAGTGTAATTTGCTAGATATCTTAAAGACTTGAAAGACATAAAAAAACATGCATTTAATGGAATGACTCTTAATTTAAGGCTTAAGTTATGTTGACTAAAGTTCAAGACACTTTCTTCTTGAAGTGACAGGTAGGATCCAGCAGCGTAGGTAAACAAGTTCATTCTCCAAAGGGCAAGAGCAGAATAAGTTCAGTGATAGGTCTGATGAAGGTCTTTACAGTCCCTTGTCTTGAAACCTTCACCTCCACCTTACGTACCTTACCGTCATTACTAGGAACGCTCTTACAATAAGTCCCATGGGCCATCTGATTCTTTCAGCTTGCTGGTCCTTAAGCAGAACAAGATCTCCAACTTGTATGTTAGGGTTCAGCCATTGCCAATTCCTGCGTCCTTGCAGAGCTTAAAGATACTCCATTTTCCAACAATTCCAGAAGCAATTGGCGAGGTGTTTTACTCGCTTCCAATGGTCATAGCACAGATTTCCTGCTTTAAAGTTTCCAGTGGAACAGGAACAGACCCAAGCTTCTGGGTAAGAAGAGTAGCTGGAGTAAGGATAGTTGGGGTCTCTTGGATCTTTTGGACACTGTAACAAGTGGTCTTGAGTTGATTATGGCAGATGCCTCTGCAAAGTAGATGGTTAAAACCTTGTGAGTAAGTCTTGTGGAGTTAAAGTCCAAAAGCATAGAGTCCAATATTTTACATGTGATACCGATCATTCTCTTCCATGAGCCACCCATGTGGGAAGAATGATAAGGATTGAAAATCCATGTACAGCCTTTTTCAGCTAAAATGTCTTGGATTGGCCTAAAATTGAGCTTTAACTCTCGACAGGCTCCAACAAAATTCGTTCCACAGTCAGATTTTAGTGTCTTGACTGGCCCTCTAGGAATCATCTTAGAGCATTGATGAAACTTGAGGCATCAATAGATTCTATCACTTCATTGTGTACTGCATGCACACTCATGCAAGTGAACAGCACTGCCCATCGCTTGCTATTTGCTTGGCCACCTCGAGTTCTGTGGGCTGTTACCTTCCATGGCCCAAAGACATCCAGACCAACATGAGTGAAAGGTGGGTCAGTACTTAAAGGGGTTGTAAAGTAAATTTTTTTATTTTTTTTAAATAAAAAAACATGTTATACTTTCCTCCACTGTGCAGCTCGTTTTGCACAGAGTGGCCCCGAACCTTGTCTTATGGGGTCCCTCGGCCGCTGTCTCGGCTTCCTCCCGCAAGTACTTCTCACCTTGTATGGTGATAGGAGCTACGAATCCCAATGGATCGTATAGTCTGTTCACCACTGACAGAACACCACATTTGGTAAATGGCTTATCTGCAGAGCTGACCTAAAAACCAAAGGTGTCTTTTAATTAGACACGTGCATTCGTTTTCGTCCGAATTTTTTGTCCGAATTTTGTGTATTTTCGTTATCGTTTTAACAAACGATAACGAATGTGCAGGATCCAAAAACCAAAAGATCTGACATAAACAAATGTTTATTTTCATTTTCATTGCAACAACAGTTCAATATAGATAGGAGATTTGACATGACGCTGACAATAGCGATCTGTGCCCATCAAACCTGTGGTCGAATGTGCCTAACCTTAGCTCTATTAGTCCAAGATTATTCTACATCGAGAAAAAACATTCGACATAGAGGGAAACGATTCCACATTATAGAGACAATAGCATAAAAGGTCAAATGTGCCTAACCTAACAGTATTAGTCCAAGATTATTCGACATAAAGAGAACAGATTCAACATGAAGATTCGACCAAGCAGTCGACGTGAGTGGACATTTATGGTCAAATGCTCTGCCCATAGGCTGTAGAAGAATTCTAATGTTGGTTGACTAGTAATAATGTAGCACTGACTCCCGAAGGAGCAGCTGATTTTGTTGGGCTTACCATTACCTTCTTGAACTCATGTATGTCTAGGAGTTTCCCGAGGTAGATGGCCCAAAGAACTGTATAAACTGACACTGGATACACTTTAAGGATTTTTATTTGCAAAATAGAGTAGACAAGACGCAGTCTCTCAATGAGGGTTAGAGGGTTCAGGTAGAAAATTCAGGTACTCTTGGAACTATTCAAATTAGAAAGTCTCTCTCTATAGAAATCCAGAGAATAGCCACTCACAACTGAATTCTCACAGCTACCGAATAGACCTCCTCTCACCAGGCCCAGCAGCCGGAAGAGTGTTCAGATAAAGCGAAGCCTCTACCACAGACTTTCCTATAGAACGGTTGAATAAAGTCTCTGCCACAGACTTGTTGTAGAACAGTTGTAGTATAAAGTCTCTGCCACAGACTTGTTGTAGAACAATTGTAGTATAAAGTCTCTGCTACAGACTTGTTGTAGAACACTTGTAGTAACTGAAGGATATAGACAAATTAGAGAGCCTTTGTACGGTACCAGCATCTTGCAGCCGGTCTGACGATACCGTACGAGTGTAGATTCACTTGGGGTCTTTCAACTAAGCCTTCAGGCTCTTTCTGAGAAGCCAGCCTTCAGCGTGGCCTTCACCCGAAGAGTCCTCCCCTGGTTGCTTCCTCAGTTGCTGGGCCTCTCCACAGGATTAGATGGCACCGGACCACCTCCGAATCCTCCCTCCAGTTACTTTGCCTCAGGCTAGCCAGCCCTGAGACTCGGAATTGGATGGATCCGCATTCCAGGCCATGAGGGCCATGGGGGCTGGTCAGGAGGACCAGGACCAAACAGACAGAAAGCTCTTCTGGACCGGAACCCAGAATCACGTGATCTCAGTACCTTAAGTACCCTCTCCCAGAATGCACCGCAAGATGACACTCTCACTGGGCTGGTTCAGAGAAAAGTGGCACTCAATGCGCCCAGCTGAACTGCATTCTCACACTTGCCAGTGATGACAGCGCCACCTGTGGCCAAGCGAAACACAGTGAAATCCAGCTAGACTGGTACTGAAACCATAATTTGGTATATTTAAACCCAAAACCAAACTGCGGTTCTAGGAACTTTAATTAGAGAAAAACACATGAGTGTTTTCAGGAGTCGGCGCTACATACCCCCTTCCCTTTTAGACAATGTCCCCATCGTCTGGGAAAGAAAGGAAAAAAAACTTCTAATCCTAGAAAAATTGAGTACCTGAACTTTAGGGTTGGGATGGGGAAAGGAAAGGAAAAAACAACAAAGAACTTTGAACAATATAAAATGTTTAACAGTAAACACAATCAAGTTACATGTCATGCAACCCAATTCCTATCTATCTGTACCACCTATTCTCCGGAAGCTTGATAGATGTTTTCCTGTAAAAAACATACACAAAACAGCAAACACACATTGTTTCTAAAAGGCAGGTCCTCATCACGTGAATGATGAGTTCCTCTCTTCCAGACTTAAAACTTTTTTTTTTTTTGAGCCAGAAGACAAAAATGTTCTGCGCAAACCCACACCACCTAGTGACAAGAGTCATTAAGTGCCAGTCCTTCCCTTTAGACAAGTACTGTGGTGCATTGAAAATCTTGACACGTAGTTTCTTTGAGAACCTAAACATCTAACTAACTGCCCACAGTCCTTGAATTCAAGTAAAAAAACAAAAAAAGGAAAAAACTTTTAAAGCAAGGGAAAAAGTTCCGATAGCTCATCTACCAGTAAAACCTGGGATCCAGCAGAGTCAATGACTTCCCCTGTGCATCTACGGTGGTTATAAAATAGACCACATTGTCCATCCCTGGTCTACAAATGACAACCTTGTCCGCGTAGATGTGCCTTCCATAGCTCCATTGTTGGAGGCAACCTGTAAAACAGTCGTACATGTCCAAAGAAAATACTTTTTTCCTGAATGGCTTTGCAACTTTCAGGTAGTTTCAGACATCCTCTGCATACCATTCTTCATGGTTCTTTTCGATCATGTCCATGATTTCTCTGGGCACATATGGGAACTTTAACCCATACTGAGTTGCTACCCACTTGTTTAGCAGCCGCTGAGACCGTGCAAGTTTGGACAGAGCTCTCGCATTCCCATCCCCTGGAGGCACACAAGAGTTGGAAGACTTGCGCACCAGGGCATCAGAATTTTTCTTGAGTACAGTCAAATTCACGGGTTTGGGTAGAGTCAAATATATAGTGTTTTCCGCCCGTGGCGTTACACTCCCCGAATTTAGGGCCAACCAACCGGAGATACTGCAAGTTGCGGCGACATCATCCCCGTTAGCCCAAAGCATCTCCTGTGACATTGTCTCAAAGAGATCATTATCTCCAGCATCAGAGAGAGAGTCCAATTCCGAATCTCTGAGCTCCTCCGCTGGTAAATAATTTCTCACAGCACAATGGCCCCAGATCTCTCACCATCAGTGTTAGCAGACTTCTCCGATGCGATCTCTCCCCTCCGGTCCGGTTCAGGTAAACTTCTGGGTAGCCCTCGACTGCGGCCGCAGGTGGACTTGACTCAGCCCACTTTTTCCAAAGCAGGCATGGTAGTAGCGGTGATGGTGGATAAGGCAGTGTCCATGACCTCCGGAGTAGTTCCTCAGACAATGGCAGTAGTAGTAGTAATGGTAGTCACATCTCCCTCCGGGATGCTGACAGCAACAGGCATCATAGCTATGGTAGGCCTCACCAAAGGAGCATAGGCAACAGACTCCTCAGTAGCCACGCCTGTGGCCCAGTCCATGCAGTACGCCTTCGGGGGCACGATGGGCTGCTCCACTTTAAGAAGGTATTCTCCACAGCCAAGACAGAGAATGAATGGCCGAGGGCTTGTGATCAGTCCTTCACACTTGCCACAAAGCATCCCAAGGGCTTTGATGTCTCCCGATGTGTACAGGATGAAACACCTTTGAGGTGCCAGGCGGATCCCCGTCTTGGTCAACACAGTTCCTGGGAGTCTCACACTCGCAGGGATCCCCACAGACGGCATTCTGGGTCCCATAGTGGGCAACGTTCCCGGAACTCTAAACATCTTTGTTTTTTCCGCTTCTGCAACAAAGCACAACCAACCTCTTCTCCCTCCTACGACACTCTCCCGCGGGGCCTCGTGTAGGGAGAGGAAACAGGCGAGACTCCTCCCACTTGCTCCTCCGGCTACGCAATTCACTGGCTTTTTCAGACTCCGCCCACAGTTTACGCGCCAACAGTGGATGCCAATAATTTTTTTCACAAAATGGCGCAGTCCAAAAAAAATGTAACCCTCTGCCCTGTGGTTACCACGTGTACAGTTCATTCGTTGCGAAAACATGTACCTTCGTGCGGTATTCGATCATCTCATTGTCCATGTTGTTGTCACAGTGCCACAGAAACCTTAGGTGGTTCCTATGGTCTTCACGCACAATGAAGCAATGAAACATTTGTTCAATGTCAGCAGTTATGGCAACTGGCTCTCTTCTAAACCCCATAAGTACACCGACAAGGTTGTTGGTTAGGTTCGGACCAGTGAGAAGAACATCGTTCAGGGATACGCCTTGATGCTTGGCACTGGAGTCAAATACTTATTTGCTTTGGCTTATGTGGATGATACATTCTGAAGAAAGGCAGGTAGCAGCACTCATCGTGTCTTTGAAGTGGTGGAGCTGGTTCAGCATGATCATTGTCAAAGGTCAAAGGTCCTTTCCATAAAGGCGGTGAAATGTTCCTTAATTTCGGGCCTATTCTTTAGTGTTAGTTAAAGTGAGTTGATTCTGGATAGAGCCTGTTCACGATTGGTTGAGAGTTTAACCCTCGCAGCACGAAGAGGTAATGGTGCAACCTATCTGTTAGGCCGCGTACACACGGGCGGATTGTCTGCCCAACTAAGTTCGTCAGACAATCCGACAGACAGTCCGTTCAACTTTTGAATGAACGGACTTGCCCACACACGGCACTTTTTGAGCGGACTAATACGGCGGACTAAGTCCGCCATACAATCCGCCCTACTTTTGAAATGAACGGACTCGCCCACATACGCGGAGGAAAGTCCGCTCATTTTGAGCGCGTCTCCAGGTAGGCGGGGCCCGCGAAGCAGACGTCGCTGACCCCGCCGCCTGGAATGGACTTAAAGGGGAACCCAACGCCGAAAAAAATCGGCGTGGGGGTCCCCCCAAAGTCCACAACAGACCCTTGTCTGAGCACGCTACCCGGCCGGCCAGGAAAGGGGGGCGAGCGAGCGCCCCCCCCCCCTCCTGAGCCGTACCAGGCCGCGTGCCCTCAACATGGGGTGCGTGCCCACCCCAAAGCACCTTGTCCCCATGTTGATGAGGACAAGGGCCTCTTCCCGACAACCCTGGCCGTTGGTTGTCGGGGTCTGCGGGCGGGGGGCTTATCAGAATCCGGGAGCCCCCTTTAATAAGGGGGCCCCCGGATACCGGCCCCCCACCCTATGTGAATGAGTATGGGGTACAATGTACCCCTACCCATTCACCTGTAAAATAAAAGTACCAAAAAAAAACACAACACACGAGATAAAATATTTTATTGCACAGCTCCGGGGGTCTTCCGTCTTCGGGGGTCTTCTCGCCGGACTCCTCCGCTATCTTCTTGTAGCTCTTTTGCTAGCGGAGGAGTCCGGCTTTCTTCCCGCCGCCGGCCTCTTCTCCCGACTTCGGGGGTCTTGTCCCCCTCTTCGGTTCTTCTGCCAGGCCACCGCGCCTTCTTATAGCTCTTTTACAGGCGGTGGCCCGGTCTTCTGTCGCCGCCGCCGCCGCCTTCCGCTCTTCTTCTTCTTCTTCTTCTTCTCCAGGAGATGTTGCCTCGACGATCTCTCCGGCCGGAATGCCAGAGCCGCGCTGCGCGGCCACTTATATAAAGACAATGGGGCAGTGTCACATGGCTTTATGTCACATGGGTTGGCGTCACATGGTGACCCCGCCCCCTTACGATGTCATAGTCCCCATGTGACATCAACCCATGTGACGAGCCCATGTGACATATACCATGTGACACCGCCCCATTGTCACTATATAAGTGGCCGCGCAGCGCGGCTCTGGCATTCCGGCCGGAGAGATCGTCGAGGCAACATCTCCTGGAGAAGAAGAAGAAGAAGAAGAACGGAAGGCGGCGGCGGCGGCGACAGAAGACCGGGCCACCGCCTGTAAAAGAGCTATAAGAAGGCGCGGTGGCCCGGCAGAAGAACCGAAGAGGGGGACAAGACCCCCGAAGTCGGGAGAAGAGGCCGGCGGCGGGGAAGAAAGCCGGACTCCTCCGCTAGCAAAAGAGCTACAAGAAGATAGCGGAGGAGTCCGGCGAGAAGACCCCCGAAGACGGAAGACCCCCGGAGCTGTGCAATAAAATATTTTATCTCGTGTGTTGTGTTTTTTTTTGGTACTTTTATTTTACAGGTGAATGGGTAGGGGTACATTGTACCCCATACTCATTCACATAGGGTGGGGGGCCGGTATCCGGGGGCCCCCTTATTAAAGGGGGCTCCCGGATTCCGATAAGCCCCCCGCCCGCAGACCCCGACAACCAACGGCCAGGGTTGTCGGGAAGAGGCCCTTTTCCTCATCAACATGGGGACAAGGCACCCCCCATGTTGAGGGCACGCGGCCTGGTACGGCTCAGGAGGGGGGGGCGCTCGCACGCCCCCCTTTCCTGGCCGGCCGGGTAGCGTGCTCGGACAAGGGTCTGTTGTGGACTTGGGGGCGTTGGGGGTTCCCCTTTAAGTCCATACAAGGCAGCGGGGCCAGCGACGTCTCCGTCGCGGGCCCCGCCTACCTGGATACCCGCTCGAAATGAGCGGACTTTTCTCCGGGCGGGAAAAGTCCGCTCATTTCAAAAGTAGGGCGGACTGGCACACACACGGGCGGACTGTCCGCTGAAATGCGAGTCCGACGGACAGTCTTTCCAACATTCCGAAAGACTTAGGCCGCGTACACACGGGCGGATTGTCTGCCCAACTAAGTTCGTCAGACAATCCGACAGACAGTCCATCCAAATTTTGAATGAACGGACTTGACCACACACGATGAACAGACAGTCCGCTGAAAACTTGCGCAATGACGTGTACAGCACGTACGACGGGACTAGAAAAACGATGTCCAATACACTGCAATGCAACCTTCGGCCGTGTAAATCCTTTCTGAGCATGCGCCATACTTAGTCCGTCCAACTTGCCTACACACGAGCGGACTGTCCGCTGAAACCAAGTTTGGACGGACAAAACCAAGTTTGGACGGACAAAATTACGGAAATTCCGAAAGACAAAGTCCGTCAGACTGTCCGCTGAAAAAGTCAGCTGAAGCCCACACACGAGCGGATTGTCCGCTGAAATGTGTTTCGGCGGACTAAGTTGGGCAGACAGTCCGCCCGTGTGTACGCGGCCTTAGACTAGATATATGGGCATACATGTCTCCTGTTTGTCTTTGATGCAGGCATAGGGGTGTTTTACCCTTAACCAACATAGTGAATTGCCTATAGACGACAGTGCAGTATGGGTGGTTCTTGTCCTGTTTATGTACACCCTCCAGGTAACATATTGGTTTTACTTAGACTTTCTAACAATGTGTTACTACTATATGCAATGGATGTAATTTACATATACCCCCTTTTCTACGTCATTTTATTTATTATTCTTTGACATAGACGCAACGATACTCCATCTTTGTCCAACATACTGCATTGGTTGCAGGCTCAGTTTATTGCTTATGCCATCAAACTTTTGCGTGATACCCTTTTCTGGCTACCACATATATTTTCATCCACTGTGATCGGTAAGCCTTTTTTATTATTGGCCGACGTAGGCAGTTGTTTGTCTGGGTCGTTTCTTTTATTATCTAATTGGGTCATTATTTTATCACCACCAGAGCTACACGCCCCTTATCCCCCATGTCTACCGGAGGGGGAATATAGGAGGGCCCACTTACGCGAAATCAGTTTTTACCTTACCTTCTTTGAGCCTCTGGGTGAGTGAATGTCCCCTTATTCCCTTTATTCTTATTCTATATAAATATTGGCTGAATAATGTTCCATTTCTTTACTCATGTGAATTTGTTGATTGTTAATGAATTGTATGTCTATTCACATAGATATCCTCCTGAAGAAGCGGCTGATCCGCGAAACTAGTAGAGGAGACCCTTTTTTCATACGCCACCAGAACTGAACTCTTCTATGAGTATCTATATATGTTAAAGACGCTGGGGTGTATCATGATTTTATGATATTCTGTATTCTGTCCTTTTTGTATTTATTAAACATGTGTTACATTTTATTATCATTTATCTTTTCTTCTCTTTGTACATAAAGTACCGGTATAGTCCATACATCAATTATTGGTTTGTGTTGGTTATAATGAAGTTAGCGTGAACGGCTACTTTAATAACCCCTTACCAAAAAATTCCTTTTCCTTGATCATTGTCAAAGATCCTTTCCATAAAGGCGATGAAATGTTCCTTAATTTCGGGCCTATTCTTTAGTGTTAGTTAAAGTGAGTTGATTCTGGATAGAGCCTGTTCACGATTGGTTGAGAGTTTAACCCTCGCAGCACGAAGAGGTAATGGTGCAACCTATCTGTTAGGCCGCGTACACACGCGGGGACTGTTCGGCCAACAGTGTTTCGGCGGACAGTCCGCCCGTGTGTGGGCTTTCAGCGGACAGTTTCAGCGAACAGTCCGCTGAACAAGGTTTTTCGGAAATTCCGAAAAACTGTCCGCTGAAACTTTGTTTCAGCGAACAGTCCCCTCGTGTGTAGGCTTGTTCGTCAAACTAAGTTCCGCGCATGCTCAGAAAGGATTTACACGCCGAAAGTTATAATGCAGTGTATAGGACGTCGTATTTTTCGTCCCGTCGTACGTGCCGTTCACGTCATCGCGCACGGTTTCAGCAAACTGTTCGTTCGTCGTGTGTGGCCATGTCCGTCCATGCTAATTTTGAGCGGACTGTTTGCTGAAACTGTTTGACGGACAAAGTTGGGCGAACAGTCCCCGCGTGTGTACGCGGCCTTAGACTCCTCCTGGAAGCATTCTTTGTCCATTATTTTGAAGAACTCTCTGTGTTCGACAAGGCTATTTTGTTGTCATCACTTGTAGTACAAAATACTGTGGTACCTAGGTTGTCATCACAAAGGTTAGGAGTGACATCAGTTACTTGGATGATGTCAAGAGGCTTCTCTTTTACTTCATAATGGCGAGGGCACTGTTTGAAGTGAGATGCAGGTCCATTTCCTAACATGTAAGTTTTGAAGGAGTAGATCTTGGATGACGTAGGCATTCTATCCAAGCATACGTTGCCCACGATTACCCAGCTTAGATAACGTTTTTCTGCTTAAGGGGCATCATCAGGTCCGTTATACTGCTTGCGTAATTTGTGTACTCTGAGAAATGTCTCTTCCTAGCAAGATCAAGATTTCAGCATTCATGTCCATTGCAGGAATTTCCTTAACAAGGTACCTCAAATGAGGATGGTGATATGCAGCCTCTGGAGTAGGAATTTCTTCCATTTCGTCTGGTATCTGGTCACACTCGAATAATATTGGTAGGGGTATGCCCTCTCCCTTATTTATATGAGAGACCATCGGACCTTCCACTGAAGGTCTCTGAATGACCTGAACAGGTTCTGAGAGTATACGGTGATGCTTGTCCCTCTATACCAAAGATCTCAAAGAATTTAGGCTTAACCAGGGATCTGTTGCTCTGTTCATCTATTATGGCATACATCCTAATAGCTTCCTCAGGTTGACCCTTTGGGTATATGTTGACTAGGCATATCTTAGTACAGAATTTGTGATCTAAGCTTTCTCCGCAGACATCTGTGCATGAAGAAGAAACGTTAGCTGTGGCTGGAGCATGACCTTGTAGCTCCCCGCCATAACTTGAGACAGGGCTGGAGGTAGGAGGCTGCTGTGAATTGTCTGAGGGTGGGCCTGGATGTATAGCTGTAACATGTCTGATACTACTGCAGATACTACTGCATTCTGTGCTCTTGTAACATCTTTGCCCTAAGCCCACAACATTTCTTTAGGGTATGAGGCTTCTTGTGAATAAGGCACTGATGATTAGGGTCTTTATCTCTGTCACCCGAATCGCTCTGGTGAGCAGGAGAGGATACGGGTGGTGAGATGTCTGTCCTTTTAACAGATATTATTGCTCTATTAAAGTCTTTACGTTTAGCTGCTATGTTATCATACCTTGATGAAGATTATGATGATGAAGCAGGCAAGTTGGGTTCACTGAAGCTGAAGCTGGGATCGTTTCCCATCCAGGCTTGATCACTGATGAACCTGCAAAAATATGCGAGTGGAGGAAAAGATACATTATAGTCTCTTTTGTACCTTGAGCCTTGTTGTGCCCATTCCTCTTGCAGGCCATATGGCAGTTTAGACACCACTGGATTGACACAATGAGCAGTGTCCAGGAAGCTTAGTCCAGGTAGACGTGGGTCTGTCTTTGCCAACTCTAGTTTCATGAGAAGATCACTCAGATCTTGGAGCTTGCGATAGTCTTTGTTCCCTATTTTTTGGAAGTTTTGCAGTTTCTTGAATAGAGAGCTTTCTATGGCTTCAGAGCTACCATAGGCTTGCTCAAGTCTTGCCCATGCAGCATCAAGACCTGCATCTGGGTGGTCAACATGCACTGTTGTTAGTCTTCTAACACGATCTGCAGATTCTGGCCCCAGCCACTTTATGAGCAAATCAAGTTCCTCCTTGGTGGTAAGGTTGAAATCAGCAATGGCAGCTTTGAAGGTTGATCTCCAGGCCCTGTAGCTCTCCGGACGTTTTTCAAACCTTATGAGGGTAGTGTTAATGAGCTCACCACATACCATATATATGGCAAAGTCATTCAAGTCTGATCTCTCACTCTTCGGTGCCAAAATAACTTGTGGAACCCCTGGGGTGTGAAAGTTCTCTGGTGAAGTAGGGTGAGGTTTACCAGGATGAAATGATGTTGTAGGAGTGTTTAACTGTGGTGTAGTCCCTAAGGCTTGTGCTGGGTGTGGCTTAAGCTGCGGCGTGTCACTGGAAGTCACCTTGTTGTCAGTAAGAGGTGATGCAGTTTGCTGCATAGATGCACTTGTGTTGTAGACTTGAAAAGGCTCAGGCATTTGGGGCTAAGAGGTCTCGGTGTTGAGAGTCAGAACAGTGTTGTTAGTAAGATGTACAGGAAATAATTCTGTATCATTGCAAACAATATGTTTTAGTACATATTCACTGGTGCATTCAACTGGGTCTTGCAGTTCCGCTGGGATGGACCAGTCTGAGTTAACACTTTCTCCCATCGCTTGTTCAAGGACTCTTAGCCTTGCTGGGGCAACTTTGTAAAGTGTGTGATACTGCACTGTCCCAAAAAAGTGTACCAAGGTGAAAAACCACAAAAAAAACAAATAAAATATATCTGCTGCAACTAAAATATGTGAGATACACTTTTTTTAAAATTTACATAATCTTTATTTATTTTCATAATAATTTTACAATAGACAAACTTTATACAGTTAAATAATCGGTTTTACAAATTAGAATTTATTTTCCCTTTCCTTTCCCCCCCTATTCCCCTCCCCCTCCCGTTTTAGAACATGGCAGGATAAGTCAGAAAGTCCCTCTTGCACAGACTGTGATCGTGACTCTCCTAGCATCTCCTTCTTATCACCTATTCAAAAATTTTCTCTTTCTTTATTCCCTCACTCGTCTCCTCCTACCTTTCCTACTCCCCATCCTCAGTCACTCCAAACCCTTACACTGGATATCCCAACCTATCCAACCATGGTTTCCACATTTTTTTAAATTCTTTAAAATTTCCTCTCCTTACATATACTACCTGTAATTAACTGCCTCCAATCTGCTACCGAAGGGGGGTTTTCTGCCTGCCACCTCTGCGCTATCAGTTTTCTTGCCTGAAACATACACATCATTACTGCTTTGTTTATACAAACTGATCCCCCTATTCCTTCATTCAGGCCCAGCACACACATTCTGGGGTTCCCATTAGCCGTCACTCTGAATATTTCATTCAAATCGGCAATAACTTCTGACCAATAGCGAAACAGTTTAGGGCACCACCAGAACATGTGTGTCAGATCCCCAGTCTCCTGACATCTTGGGCATCCATCATCCACTCTTCGCCCAAAGCTAAATAATCTCTTTGGCGTGTAATATGCTCTATGTATCAGCATCAGATGTGACACCTTCTGGGCAGGCGAAACGGATATCGAATGCCCCCCCTCAAGTATCCTCATTCACTGCTCATCTGAAAATGTTCCTAATGCCTCCTCCCATTTCCTTCTACTTTTAAGTTTTCCTGGGCTTTCTATACTCCCTTCACATATATATGGGTAAATTTCTGCTATAAAACCTATTACTCTATCTTGGGAGTTTAATCTACTGTAAATGGGGGAGTTACTCCAAACTGGCCCTAGTGTATCAAATTGTTTCCGTAAGGCGTGTCTAATTTGTAAGTATTTATAAAATGAATGTTTTGGTAGATCAAATTCCGCTCTCAGCACGTTAAATGTTTTTATTGTATTTCCTTCGTACAGCTGGGCCAGCCTGTCAATCCCCCTAGTTTCCCAGTCTTTATGTCTTCCGATCATTTCCATTTCCTGTAGATTCAAGTTATTCCATAGGGGGGTTTCTTTAGTCATCCCTCCCAGGCCTTTTATCGCCTTTACTGCCTTCCATACTTTTAAAGCAAGTTTTATTGTGGGCATTCTATGGGGAAATGAATTTGCCTCCAAAGCCTCTACTATAGTCTTATGAGGTGTCCCTATAATAATTAATGCCGTGTTTGTTCCTCCACTAAGCTTCTTACTCGTCCCCAGATGCTGCAGTTGGGCAGCTAAAAAATAGCTTCTTGGATGTGGTACTGCCGTTCCTCCTTTCCTTGTTGGTAGCTGCAGGATTTGTAAGCCAATCGTTGAAATACCTCCTCTCCATATGAGTTCTCGAAATAATGTTTCCATTTTTTTAAACCATTTTATATCTATCCATATCAGAGAGTTGTGCGGCAGATACAATAACTGAGGCATCCACAGCATTTTAATCAGATTGCATCTCCCTGCAACTGATAGTGGGAGTCTCTTCCAGATTTCTATTTTATTTTTAAATTTAGCTAATATAAATATGTGAGATACACACACCGAACAGAACAATGGAAAAATTTGTTAGCTTTGCTGAAAAATTCAAAGAATGTGATAACAACTGAAAAGTTGTTATCACATTCTTGTAATTTTTCAACCCAGCTAACTAATTTTTCCATTGCTAAGGCAACTGCTTCCTCATGCTTTTCATTTGCAGAATCTTTAATTGGGTATCTGCCTCTGCTTGTCGAGCTTTCATCTTTGACTTTTGTGTCTTTACTTGGGAATCTGCCTCTGCTTGTTGAGCTTCCATCCTTGCCTTTTGTGTCTTTAATTGGGAATATGCCTCTGCTTGTTGAGCTTCCATCTTTGCCTTTTGTGTTTCTATTTCTGCTTCCTTTCTGGTAAAGGAGCTTTGCACTTTATTTGCTTCCAGATGTGCACAGACCTCTATTAGCTTGTCGCTTAATGTTGAACTTCTGGAGTGAGATGATCTAGAACAGTGATGGCGAACCTTGGCACTCCAGATGTTTTGGAACTACATTTCCCATGATGCTCAACTACACTGTAGAGTGCATGAGCATCATGGGATATATAGTTCCAAAACATCAGGGGTGCCAAGGTTTGCCATCATGATCTAGAAGAACGTGCAGTGTGCTTGGTTCATGTGGATATGTGAGATCTGGTGTCCTTCAGTTGAGCAATGCGGAGTTCAGCCTTACACTTGACATTTTGCACTAAGAGATCCCTTTGTTGGTTTAGTGCATCATCCCGGGTCAGGTCTGCTGAAGAGTCCTCTATATTACAGTCCTGTAAGAAAGCTGTGTATTTTGCAAACAGCAGTTGTAGAGTTCATACCCGGCAGATAAGCGATCTATAGAGTCTCTTAATTCAGCTGGTTGATCATTAAGTCTGACAAAATTGACATGCAGTGTGAAGTTCTGTCCCATAAGTCTGACAGATTGCTGGAGAACTCATCTCTAGTGGCTTCATAGTTTTCTCTGAGTTTCTGTGTAGGTTTTATTGTATGTTTGGGTCTTACACTCTGTTCAACAATATCTGCACAATCCCTGTACATCTGCGGGTTCAGAGGCATGATGAATCGGTGTTGGTTCAGCCACAAAAGGGTGCTCGGAGTCTTCTCAAGACATTTTTCATGTTTTTGCAAGAAATTATACTGTCTCTTTAAGAAGACAAACAGCAGCTTAGACAGGTGGGATAACGCAGAGAAACAATTTTTAACATTCATATGAGGTGCAGTAAACTTGTGCGATCATGTGCTTCACAAGATGGCTGATGGTACTGAGCTTGATTGCAGATTAGGCGGACAGATATACACAGCAGGCTGTGGGAATTCTATACATCTTTTGACTATTTTGACTCTGATTGTTGTGAAGCGATTTATCCCTTGTGAGACCTCTATGCCTGGCCTGTATAAGTTATAATCACTGAGAACAAACCTCATCAGATAGTTTGAACTCACCAAATACAAAAAAGTGCTTTTATTCTGAACATCAGGTTACAGCAGATGACAGGATACAAACAGATGAATAGGTTATAGTATTTGTGCGGTCAAAAGATGATATTGTCTGTACAAACAGACGGGGAAACGGTAGGGTCAATAAACCCTGGGACTTTAAAGGTGCTAAATATTCTATAGTAAATAGAATCAAAGGGAGTATATATCATAAAAAATAAATTTTTATTCCATTTACAAACAAATATAGAGCAATATTTACAATTCGGATTAAAATTTGTTGTTTATCCACATCCAGTGTATTACAACACACAATAGCACACAAAATATTTATCACTCAAGGTATACCACTCGACATGTTTCGCTCCTTTGAGCTTCCTCAGGAGTTTACAGTTTACATTGTTTAATAGATACATTATCCAACTAATTTTTATTTCATCACACAATTGTTAGATGTAGGTCTATATATGGTCTTACCGAAGAATGCCAGTAAGTGAATCACACCACGACCAACAGAAATACCAGCCAATAGATATAAATTAGGTAGAGTTTGGAATCCCTCACAGCAAGGAATACCTATATTCGGGCAACTGTATGCACAGTTCCATGCATCAGAGGGGGGAGGAGTCACCGGGTGGCCCCGTCCTTCATTATAAAAGAACTGTCAGAAGAAGAGAAACGTTACACAGCGGGAGTCTCCCATTGCGCGGAGCAGCCCAAGAACAAAGAAGAGACACCATGGAGGAAGATGCCGAACACCTTACCATTTCACACAGGGGGGTGGCCGGGATCTGGGGGTCCCCTTGTTAAAGGGGGCTTCCAGATTCCAATAAGCCCCCCGCCCGCAGACCCCCACAACCACCGGCCAGGGTTGTGGGGATGAGGCCCTTGTCCTCATCAACATGGGGACAAGGTGCTTTGAGGGGCTACCCCAAAACCATCCTCCCAATGTTGAGGGCATGTGGCCTGGTACGGTTCAGGAGGGGGAGCACTCTCTCGTCCCCCCTCTTTTCCTGTGGCCTACCTGATTGCGTGCTCGGATAAGGGTCTGGTATGGATTTTGAGGGGAACCCCCACGCAATTTTTTTTTTTGGCGTGGGGTTCCCCTGGATTTCAAAGAGGCAGAGGAACCAGAGATCAAATTGCCAACATTTGCTGGACCATGGAGAAGGCAAGGGAGTTCCAGAAGAATGTCTACTTCTGCTTTATTGACTACAGTAAAGCCTTCAATTGTGTGGATCACAACAAGATGTGGCAAATACTGAAAGTAATGGGAATACCAGACCACCTCACCTGTCTTCTGAAAAACCTGTATGCAAGTCAAGAAGCAACAGTTAGAACAGGACATGGAACAACTGACTGGTTTAAAATTGAGAAAAGAGCGCGGCAAGGATGTATATTGTCACCTTACTTATTTAAATTATTTTCAGAGTGCTCATGTGAAATGCCAGGATCGACGAATCACAAGCCGGAATTAAGATTGCAGGGAGAAATATCAACAACCTGAGATATGCAGATGATACGACCCTAATGGCAGAAACTGAAGAGGAAGAACTAAAGAGTCTCTTAATGAAGGTGAAAGAGGAGAGCGCAAAAGCTGGCCTGAAATTGAACATTAAGAAAACTAAGATCATGGCAACCAGCCCCATCACTCTTTGGCAAATAGAAAGAGAAGAAATAGAAACAATGACAGATTTTACCTTCCTAGGCTCCAAGATCACAGCAGATGGTAACAGTAGCCATGAATTAAAGAAACACTTGCTTCTAGAGGGGAAAGCAATGGCAAACCTAGACATTATAAAAAACAGAGACAACACCCTACCGAGTGCTGTATAGTGCTGTATAGTCAAAGCTATGGTATTACCAGTAGTAACCTATGGCTGTGAAAGTTGATCCACGTACACACGATCAAACAATCCGTTGGAAAATTCCGGCGGAGTCCGCCAGACAATCCGCCCATGTGTAGGCTCCGGTGGACTTTTTTTACCCAAAAGTCCAGCGGACTAAGAAAGTAGTTTTGCAGCTAAATATGTCCGCCGGACTCGCATTTTGGCGGACAATATGGCCGTGTGTGTGCTAGTCCGCCGTACTTTTGAAATGAACTGACTTTTCCTGCCCAGAGAAAAGTCCGCTCATTTTGAGCGCGTCTCCAGGTAACCGGGACCAGCGAAGGAGGCGTCGCTGGCCCCGTCACCTGGTATGGAGTTAACGGCGTGGGGGTCCCCCTCTAGGTCCATATAAGACCCTTATCCGAGCACACTACCCGGCCGGTCAGGAAAGGGGGTGGGATCAAGCGAGCGACCCCCCTCCTGAGCCTTACCAGGCTGCGTGCCCTCAACATGGGGGGTGCCTTGTCCCCATGTTGATGAGGACAAGGGCCTCTTCCCGACAACCCTGGCCGTTGGTTGTCGGGGTCTGCGGGCGGGGGGCTTATCGGAATCCGGGAGCCCCCTTTAATAAGGGGGCCCCGGATCCCAGCCCCCCACCCTATGTGAATGAGTATGGGGTACAATGTACCCCTACCCATTCACCTGTGAAAAAAATGTAAAAAAAAACACAACACACAAGGGTTAAAATAGTTTATTGCACAGCTGTGGGGGTCTTCCGTCTTCGGGGGTCTTCTCGCCGGACTCCTCCGCTATCTTCTGCTAGCTCTTTTACTAGCGGAGGAAACCGGCTTTCTTCTTCACTGCCGCCCTCTTCTTCCGACTTCGGGGGTCTTGTCCCCCTCTTTGGGGGTCTTGTCCCCCTCTTCGGTTCTTCTTGCCGGGCCACTGCGCCTTCTTCTAGCTCTTTTACAAGCAGTGGCCCAGCCTTCTGTCGCCGCCTTCTGTTCTTCTCTTCTTGAGCTGTTGCTTCGTCACTGTCTCTGGCCACAATGACAGGCAAACGGCGTGCGGCGACTTATATAGGGACATCGCCGGATGATGTCCCCGCCAATTATGATGTCACAGTCCCAGAGGATGCTGAAGTCGGAAGAGGGCGGCGGCGAAGAAGAAAGCCGGTGTATTCAGGGCCGTTTTTAAGGCAGGGAAAAAGGGGCAGCTGCCCTGGGCCCTGTCATTGTTGTGGGGCCCAAAGCAGCTGCTTCATACTTGCCAACTATCCTGGTTTAAATTTGCTCGCCCCTTGAGGTTTTAGTCCTGTACTGTGTCCCAGATGACTCACCTGGATACCCTGTATTTACATGTCAATTCATATGTAAATAGAGGCAGCCGGTGGCATTGATATGTATATCATGCCCCCCTGATGTCATATCCACAGTAATCTCTAGCAACCAATCAACAAGCAGAAATCATGTGCTGTAACCTCTAGCAACTAACCAGTGAGCTGTAATGTGTTCTGTAACCTCTAGCAACCAGTCAGTGAGCGGTAATGATAAACTGAAACCTCTGGCAACCAATTGCAATAGCTGCCTGATCTGATTCAGTAAACTGCTATTTATTGTATGTCTCAGAGCAGGTGGAGAGCGAAACTGCATGGGAAGGGGGCCCCCAAGAAAAGTTTTGTCCAGGGTCCAATCAATATTAAAGATGGCTCTGGGGGTATTTGTACTTTTATGGCATGTTAGGGTCTCAAGAAATGAGATAGACCGTCAGTCCTTCAGGTGTGATACATTTTCAGATATTGGCACCATAGCTTGTGGACTCTATAACTTTCACAAAGACCAAATAATATCCACCAATTTGTATTTATTTTTACCAAAGATATGTAGTAGTATAAATTTTGGCCAAAATTTATGAAGAAAAATTACTAATCTGCTCAATTTTATAACAGAAACGAAGAAAATTCATTTTTTTACAGAATTTTCGGTCTTTTTTCGTTTCTAGCACAAAAAATAAAAAACCCAGCGGTGATTAAATACCACCAAAAGAAAGCTCTATTTGTGTGAAAAAAAAGGACAAAAATGTCATATGGGTACAGTGTTGCATGAGTAATTGTCATTCAAAATGTGAGAGCACCGAAAGCTGAAAATTGGTCTGCTTATTAAGGGTGTTTAAGTGCCCAGTGGTCAAGTGGTTAAAGATGCAGTCTTTCTGGGACCATTTAGATCTCTTTTTGAGGCTTTATCCATTTTTGAAATTTGTTGAAATACACATTATTATACAAAAGTTACAAGGGGAGCGATGAACTATAACTATTTAAAAATGCAACTACTTTTTCTTGACACACTTGATTATTAGAAGCTATTGTAAAGGATTAGGCTATAAAGATAGAGATTGGGACTGTAATTGGAGTAATTGAGATAAGAAGTCCAAGCACAGTCCTCTCCTCCAATAAAGGATCTTTTATATTAACTGCCCATACCAGAGAAGCAATTAAATACATCAGCTAATGAAAAACAACTATTTTTCTTGGCACACTTGACTAGTAATAGGCATTGTAAGTAATTGAGCTTAAATGTATTATTGGACTAATTAACTAGGGGATAAGAAGTCCAGGCACATTTGCCATAACAGTGAGAGTGAGAATGAGATTCCCGCTGAAATGCCCATATACTCTTCATCAAAGGTATTAAGAGAATCTGGTATTATTTTCAAAGGTTAGAAATTCTGTTTTTGTGTGAATTCACATTCCAATTCCAGCTGCTTTCTGTTGCCCATCAGTGCCATAATCCTGAGATCATTTATGCTGGGGCCTCTGCTAAAGAAATGGACTACAACAGGAACATTTGTTTTATTGTTGTCATTGTCATTTTATTATAGGTATTTATATAGTGTCAACAGTTTAGGCAGTACTTTATAAACATATAAATTGTACGTTTGTATCAGTATCTGCCCTCAAGGAGCTTACAGTCTAAGGTCCCTAATTTATATTCATACTGTACATACACATAGTAGTGCCAACTTAGAGAGGAGCCAATTAACCCTTTGAGGACCATAAGATTACTGTCATCAATATAAAAATAATTATATTTTTTCCCTTTAAGAATGTATTTGAACAATAAATAAAACCTTTTCTACATTTGTGTCATTTTTGGAGGAATTATAATCCAATAAAATCTGACTATTTAGGTCACTTTTAATGGAACGCCAAAAGAAGCAATTTTTTTTTTTAAGTTCGTACACTTCAGCTACTATAACTAAGCCATTTTATGAAATAACTGGCAAAAAGCTAGATCAATTTGTTGATAAGAACTAACATTTTGACTCAAACCAAAAAAAAAAGTATTTTAAGTTCTTAATCAGATGATACAGGCAATTAAAAACATGGGACAAATACGTCCCTTGGTCCTCAAAGGGTTCCTACCCACATGTCCTTGGAGTGTGAGAGTAAATCCAAACAAGCACAGGGAGAACATGCAAACTCTATGCAGGTAGTGTCGTGACTGGGATTCAAACAAACAACCCTAGTCCTGGCAGACAGTTCATTTATTGGCAAAGGATTTGACCCATCCCCAACATAGAGTCCTGTGGGGCATTTTGTATATGATATCAGGTATACCAAGTTTGAGGATCTACAGCTACAATTGCTCAGTATGTTGTACTTACAGTATGCTGTGTGCCCTAGTACCCTATTGGTGCTGTGAATAGATTTATACATGGAGTGAGATGTTCCATTTAGTGCTGAACTGTCTGAGGAACTTCTTACAATAAGATGTCTGTAAGCAGGTTTTGTAATTGTTAGTTCAGTAAGTTAGCGGCTGGCCCAGGCTGGGGGAAAGGGTTATGTGTGTTTAGTTCCCAAGCTTTTTGGTCCCAGCCAGCCCACCTGTTCTATAGAAAGGGGGAAGTCTCAGATCCAGGGTACGTTGGTTCTATTCCTGCTTGCAGCTAGGGGTATCGGGATGGGACTGCTAAGTCTTTCAGTTTGTTTTCTGAAGGCTCCAGGATTTTTACAAGCCATCCAAGTCATAAAGAACACCAGCATGGACTATCACCTAATGGAGGTATGCCTAGGCAGCCGCATAACTGTAGTTAGGGTTTTCAATTGGACATTGTTCATATTGGACTGTAATGTTGACATTTCAGCTGTTAATTTATATTAACTGTTCTAGGCCTTGTTTGAACTTATTCAAAGGGGCACATGTGGGTTCTGGCGTATCTAAAGAACCAGGGTCTGTATAACACAAATGGGTATGAATTAACACCAGTATGAAAAGAGCCACTGGAAGAAATAGGAGTGTAGTTGCTATGAGTAACTAAGTACAAGTTCAAGACATGGTACTTGGTAAGGTGACAGATCCTCTGGTAGCGAGGGCGTCAATATGCTGGCTCCCTCTCTAGTGGTCTGTATCCAATAGCAACTGGAACCGAACCCACGTTACAGTGCCCCCCCCCCTGGAATCAGGGATCACATCTTAAATTCAGCACAGTTGTATCGCTATCGGGGTTCGGGCAGCCCGCACCCGGTTGCCACCCGCCAGTGGGGTGACACCATCAAGGTGCTGCCAAGCTCCCCCATCAAGGTGCTGCCAAGCTCCCCCATCAGTGTAGTGTGAGTTCTTTTGCCTACTCAGTCCAGCAGAGAACTCGGCAGCGCTGTGACAGGAGAAAGGCAAGCTGCGGGCTGTCAGAGGTTTCCCCCAGGTGCCCCCACTTTCTCCTGTCAGGGAGAAGAGACGGCAGCTCTCACCAGGTTCCCCGCCCAGCTTCCTGCCCACTCCGTTACTTCCTCATTGGCTATAACTGAGGGCCAATCAAAGGAAACTAGGAGAGGAGAGCATCATGGGACATGTAGTCCCAAAGATTGGTGGCCCCATTTTCCACAGGGAGGAGGCTACATCGATCAAGAGAGAGATTGAGAGACTGCAGCCTGGAAAAAGCTGAGGGAGAGAGCGCTACAGGACAAAGAATGAATGTGCTGGCCAGAAGCCAGAGAGAGAGCCACGCTGCCCAGCACCACCAGAGAGAGAGCCACACTGACCAGCGCAACCAGAGAGAGCCATGCTGCCCAGCACCACCAGAGAGAGAAACACTGAGCCACTACCAGGGTGCAGACTTGCTACACTACTGACCAGAGTTGGCCTGAGGAACCCAGAGTGAGCGATCGTCCAGCCGGAGGGATCACGGCTGTAGTTTCGCTGGGTCTGGTAAGAGGGCTTGTTGGCCATTATCCATTACTTATCCTAGGGACTGTACTACGTCTGTAGTCTCTGACCATGATAATATGATAGTGACATTGTCGAAAAGGTGCAGTGAATGGGTGACCCTAAAATGATGCCCCCCCCATGAAAAAAGTTCTGCGGACGCCCATGCAGAGATCTATGGCCTGTTCACAAGGTATGAGAAAGAAGCATGCATGAGGTCTGCGCTATTTGCTCAGCAGGACCCTGGACTGGTGAAGTGGGCGCAGGCCCAACACAGATGCGCATACAGCCTGTCAGCCCCGCCCCACCCTCCATTATCTACTCAATGGATTTCACTGACCAATGGCTCCCACTGTTCTCAGCAAAGCCTGTTAGACCAGGAAGAGAAGACCTGCAGCTGGGCATAGCACCAGCTCAATACAGGAATCTGCCCTGTCCCCCAATCCCTCCTCATTGTTTTTTTTTTACAGCAGCAGGAGCCAATGGCTCCCGTAGCTATAAATCTGCCCTGTGAAACTAAGAAGAGAGAGCAGCACTGCTGCTGACATGTACAGTGCTGGATTCATACAAGACTCAGGTAAGTATTTAGGGAAAGGGGGAACCAAACAGTTAGTGAAAGTTTTTGTCACCTTAATGCAGGTACTGCATTAAAGGAGTTGTAAAGGCAGAAGATTTTTATCTTAATGCATTCTATGCATTAAAATAAAAAGCCTTCTGTGTGTAGCAGCCCCCCCAGCACCCCAGAATACTTACCCAAGCTCCATCTCTGTCCAGTGATGTCCACGAGTCCCTCGACCGTCGGGGACTCTCCCCCCTGATTGCCTAAGACACAGCAGCGTCATTGGTTCTCACAGCTGTCAATCAAAGTCAGTTAGCCAATCAGCTGCAGCCCGGCTCAGGTGCCCCCATAGCAAGCTGCTTGCTGTGGGGGCACTCAGCAGGAGGGAGGGGCCAGGAGCAGTAAAGAGGGACCAGAGAAGAGGAGGATACAGGCTGCTCTGTGAAAAACGTTCTGCAACAGGGCAGGTAAGTATAACAAAAAAAGACTTTACAATCACTTTAAGGTAAAAAAGACCTTATGATTTTAGAACCACTTTAAGCCAGATACAACAAACTGGCATTTGAGTGAAGTAAATCTGTATTGTGTAAAAAAAAAAAAAAAGTATAAAAGCTTAAAGTGGAGTGCCCCTAAAAAATAAATATTAAAAGTGAGCAGCTACAAATACTGCAGCTGCTGACTTTTAATAATTGAACACTTACCTGTCCCAGGGTCCAGTGATGTGGGGGAACAAAGCCCCCCTCGTTCCCCGCTCCGTGGTGCCGTCATTCGTACTGTGGGCACCCGGCTGTGGCTTCACGCATGCGCGAGCGGCGCGGGGTGCCGTGATACGCCGCACAGTCACCTGGGACATGTGACAGGTCCCAGATGACTGTGCGGCGCGAGGGGAAAAGATATCACCAGCAAGGAAGAAGGCATACTACGAGGGACCCCCTAGCAACAGGTATTTAGAGGTGAGTAAAACATTTTTTTTCCAATTATTTTTATTTATTTTTTTAAAGAATTTTAAGCAATTTTTTATTTTTTGGTGGCAACACCACTTTAAGTGACGGGTTCTGCCTCTTTTCCCTTAGCTGGAACCTCCACATTTGCAAATAACTTTTGCCAGCTCTGGCACCATCTCTGCAATTGCTGAGAACATATTTGCCTGTTGAGTGCCCCAGGCTCATGGAACAAATGGAAAGATACATATTTATATTTGCAGTCAAAGCATATTTTAGACTTTCTACACACTATAGATTCCATAAACTCTGCAGGAATTGCAGTGTGCTGTAGTGGAGGGCTTCCTGCACTACACTATTGATGAACAACGGCACTAATGAGGACACAGATGCAAACAGCCATTGTAGTCTGATGTACCCACTGTTACTGTGCAGATTTAAAATGTAGAGGACTATTTAAAAAGCTGAAAATACCTCTCGCTTTACCATCCTTCTCATCTAATCAAATCAGTCTGTCCTAGGACTCCAATACCTTTTTTGCCTATTCAAGACAAAGGGGTTAATTTACTAAAGGCAAATAGACTGTGTACTTTGCAAAGCGCAGTTGCACTCTGCAAGAGAAGTTGCTCCTGTGTTTAGTAAATGAGCAGAAGTTCAGCTGATTGCCATCATCCTATCATGTGCAAGAAAAAAATTCAGTTTTCTTTATCGTACATCATGGGACACAGAGCCATAGTAATAATTATATGGGTATACAGGCCACCTTTAGGTGGCATGCCCATGCCCTAAGACAGGAAGTTCACTCCCTACATAACCCCTCCCATTATTGGGAGTACTTCAGTTTTTTCGCCAGTGTCTTAGGTGTTGGTCACGAGTAAAGATGTGCTATGCAGAGGCTCCACTGGAGTATTCCTTGCTGGAGCAAGCCTTTGCAGCCGAATCCATCCAAAATGCCATTGAGGCCAAGGTGGTTGGTACCCAAGCCTCGTGCTGGAAGAAACAAGGCTTTGCCTGTAATGCTTCTCTTTCAAGAGCTGGACCCTAGGATTCAGTGCTTTAGTCAGATTGCAGTACCATTAAGCTTACTGACTGGGTGCTATACGGGTCCAGGGCAGTGGAGCCCCGATAAAAAGGGACCGCAGTCCTTAAAGGTTTTTTAATGGAGCCCGCCGTGATGGGTGAAGATTGGATCTGTTTGGTTGTACGTACCACAGAACCCTGCGGCGGGATAAGGTAAATGGAGATTTCTAAGGAATTTAAAAAAAAATTATAATTTCCTTTGGATTTCTCCTATACAGGCAGTCCCCGAGTTACAAACATCTGACTTACAAATGGCTCCTACTTACAAACGGAGGGAGAAAACAAGAAGTGTGAGGAAATCTACCCCTAGGAAGGAAAATTCACTCCTCTTAGCCCTTGTACACACGGTCGGAGAATCCGTCGGAATGTGTCCTATCGGACCGTGTCGTCGGATAATCCGACTGTGTGTGGTACGCATCGGATTGATTCCGTCGGAATATCTGTCGGACTCAATTTTACAACATGTTGGAAATATTTCCCAACCAACTTGGCCGGTCAGACATACTCCGATCATGTGTAGAGAATTTTGATCGGACCAAGTGCCACGCATGCTCAGATCAAATTCCTACGTCAAAGCTATTGGCTACTAGCCTGAATGTAGTCCCATCGTAACGAAATTACGTCATCACGTTCTGAAAGATCTGATTTTTCGCCAACTTTGTCCGACCGTTTGTATGCAACAGTTTCGGACAAGATCCGACGGACAAAATCCGACGGGCAAAATCCGACGGATTTGGTTGTGGAAATCTCCGACCGTGTGTACAGGGGCTAAGAGTTATCGTGGGAAAAGGGGGTCTCCACTGAAACATTATCATCAATCTTTTATTTCCACAACAACCCGAAATTTTCAAAATTCAATTGTCATTGGGACAAAGTGAGGTGAAATCTTCTGAACAGGGGCACAGACAGCAAAACAAAAGTTTCAGGGGTGTTAAACCATCCCTATGCTATGCAAAAAACCTAAAAAATGTTTTCTTGGCTAGAGCTACACTTAAAAAATTTACTTGTTCTGACTTACAAACAAATTCAACTTAAGAACAAACCTACAGAACCTTGTTTGTAACCCGGGGCCCGCCTGTACAGTAAATGTTGTCATGCCTAAAGTCACCACTGAGGGCTGTAAAGAGCACGTACCTGTTTCTTCCATGCTTTCAGATCTTGCTCCCCCCTTCAACGCACTCAGCAGCCGTGGCTTTCCTCTCACCTGTGCTCTAATCCTCCAACCACCCCCCCCCCCCCACGCTGGTCCGATCAGAGGCCCGGGTGTGGTCGAGAATCACTTTTTTTTAAAGAGAAGGGGGCGTAGTGAGGAAGTAAGGGGGCGTGGCGTCACAGCTCAGGGTGGATTCGCTTATAAATAAACTCCATTTGTCAGTCTCATTGGACTAACGGAGGGACACAGAAGCAGTCCTGGGCATGTGAGTGTGGGACACAGGCATTCCCCAGGGCACATTTACTCCACAACAAGCCGAGAGCATAAAAGCATAATAGTTTTCTCCTCAGCTTTGGTGGGGCTGGAGGAAAGAATGACTGCTCTAAACACATCTTTCCAGCATGGGAGAAAGCGCGATAGGTCCCCTGCTACTGCCCAGGACCCTCAAGCAGAGGATCGGTGGGCAGGGGAGGATGAGGCCCCCTCAGGGGACCATGGGGAGGCAGACTCCTCTTCCAAAGAATCAATTGTGGAAGAGCCTTTTTCAGCTTCACAATCTGAAAAAATTGCTGGTGCAATCGCTGACAGAAATGGTTCAATCCACATTTAAGCTACCATTTATGCTGCGTACACACGCTCAGATATTCAGACAACAAAATCCTGGATGTTGGCTCAAACTTGTTTTGCCTACACATGGTCGAACAAATGTTGTCGGAAATTCCAAACGTCAAGAAGGCGGTGACGTACAAGACGTTCAACGAGATGAGAAAAATGAAGTTCAATAGCCAGTGTGGCTCTTCTGCTTGATTCCGAGCATGCGTGGAATTTTGTGCGTCAGAATTGTGTACACACGATCAGTTTTGTTGTCGGAAAATTTGAGAACCAGCTCTCCAAATTTGTTGTCGGAAATTCCGACAGCAAATGTTCAATGGAGCCTACTCACGGTCGGAATTTCCAACAACAAGCTCCCATCGAACATTTGTTGTCGGAAATTCCAAGCGTGTGTACGCGGCATAAGTGTCAGCTGAAAAACCCACTTCTTCTTTGAGTTTGCTAAAGTCTCCCCAATCTATGCATGCTTTTCCTGTCCATCCACTATTGGAACAGCTTATGTATTCTGAATGGGATCACCCAGATAAGCATTTTCTCCCTCCTAAAAAGTTCTTTACACTTTATCCTATGGAGGAAAAATTCACAAAATTTTTTTATATACCGGTAATTGATGCTGATGCTATTTCCTCTGTGAATAAAAATTTAACTTGTCCAGTAGACAATGCTCAAATGCTTAAGGATCCAACTGATAAAAGATTGGAATTCCTGTTAAAAGCTCATTATCTTTGGCAGGTAAAGTAACTCAACCTGCAGTGGTGGCAATAGGTGTATGTCAGTCTCTGAAGGACCAGTTGAGACACGTGCTCAAGGTCATCCCCGATCAACAGGCACGGGATTTAGCTACCAGGGGCATTATATTTTGCTATTGACGCTATGATGCCGCGTACACACGACCAGACTTAGGTCCGACAGACTTTCGACGGAGTTCTGACGGAGTTCTGACAGAGTTCTGACAGAGTTCTGACGGACTTTCCGAATGAACGGACTTGGCCACACACAATCACACCAAAGTCAGACGGATTCGAACGTGATGACGTATGACTGGACTAGAATAAGGAAGTTCATAGCCAGTAGCCAATAGCTGCCCTAGCGTCGGTTTTAGTCCGTCAGACTAGCACACACACGAGCGGATTTCTCGGTAGGAACTGGGTCCGGCAGAGTTCTGTCGGAAAAAATTTGAAACATGTTCCATTTCTAAAGTCTGTCAGACTTTTGAAAATCAAAAGTTCGCTGCAGCCCATACACGATCGAATAGTCTGCCGGAATTGTTCCGTCGGACCTTTGATGTTGAAAATTCCGCCCGTGTGTACGCGGCATTAGACCTTGTACACACGGTTGGACATTCCAACCACAAAATCCGTCTGATTTTTTCCGACCACAAAATCCGTCTGATTTTTTCCGATGGATTTTGTCCGAAACTGGTGTTGCATACACATGGTTGGACAGAGTTGTTGGAAAATCCGATCGTTCAGAACGTGATGAAGTTCGTTTGTTACGGCGGGACTACGTTCAGGCTAGTAGCCAATAGCTTTGGTCTCGTAATTTGATCTGAGCATGCGTGGCACTTTGTCCGATCTGAATTATCTACAAACGATCGGACAAAGTCCGATCGGATCATGTTGTCGGAAAATTTTATATCCAGCTCTCAAACTTTGTCGGTCAGACATTCCGATGGAAAAAGTCAGATGGAGCCCACACATGGTCAGATTATCCGACAACACGGTCCGATCGGACATTTCTTTACGGAATTTCCGACCGTGTGTACAAGGGCTTAGAGATTCTATCCTTCAGGCTTCACGCCTGACACTTGTACTTGTGTATATGCATAGGATCTTATGGTGGAAAAATCGTTCAGCTGAAGCGCCATGCAAAAAACTCCTGGATGGTTTTCCTTTTCACGGTGAATGGCTGTTTGGAGAGGATTTGGATAAATACATTGAGAAAATTTCAAGTGGGAAAAGTGCCCTTTTGCCAGTTAAGAAAAGGAATAAACTTCCTTCATTTAAATGGGCTCCTTCTCCAGGGTCGGGGGCATCAGCCTCTAGGCAGTCGCGACTGCCTCTGCTGTCAGGTTCAAGGGGGTAAACCTCAGGGTCAACCCCAGAGACATAAGTCCTGGGGAAGGAAACCTACAAAGCAGAATGCTAAGGCCTCTTTATGAAAGGGCGCGAGTGGGGGGAAGACTTCTGCAGTTCTCAAAGGTCTGGCAGGAAGAATTTCGGGGACAGATGGGTGCTCTCCACAGTAGCCCTGGGTTACAAACTAGAGTTCCAGGAGTTTCTGTCTCCTCGTTTTCTGAGGTCAAATGTCCCCAAGATTCAGATCTTTGATCAGTCTCTCTTTCAAACTTTAGACCGGCTTTTCTCTCAAAGAGTGATCATGGAGGTTCCCATGAAAGAGCAGGGGTTGGGGTATAATTCAAACTTCTTCATGGTGCCAAAACAAAATTTGGATGTCAGACCCATTCTAGATCTCAAGGACCTGAACCAATTCTTAAATTTCCGTTCGTTTCACATGGAATCAATCAGGTCAGTAGTCTCCATCCTGAAAGGAGGAGAGCTTCTGGAATCAATCGACATCAAGGATGCAAAATTTCTATGTTTCAAGGAAGAAAAACTCAATTTGTAAATCTTCCTTAAAACCATTAAGAAGGCTAGAATAATTGGGTCTGATCATAGATACAGACCAGAAGAGAGTATTTTTGCCACAAACAAAGATCAGCACCATAAAGGAGCTGGTCCAGGTCGTCAGAGCAAAGAAAGACCCTCCTATTCGCCTTTGCATGAGGTTGTTAGGGAAGATGATGGCTTTGTTCGAAGCCATTCCCTATGCTCAGTTTCATTCGAGACTGCTGCAACACAGAATCCTATCCGCTTGGAACAAAAATGTCCAAGCCTTAGTCCTTCCAGTGCATCTATCCCCATTGGTGCACCAGAGCCTCAGTTGGTGGTGGTTATCCAAGAATCTGCAGAAGGGGAAATCCTTCTTAACGGTCACATGGAAAGTGGTAACAACAGATGCCAGCCTTTCCGATTGGGGAGCAGTCCTGGAGGAGGTGACTGCCCAGGAGAAGTGTACCAGATCCGAAAGGACCTTTCCCATCAATATTCTAGAGATTCGGGCATCACGTTTGGCCCTGAGGGCCTGGACAGATTATAGAATTGTCTTGTCAGAATTCAATCCGACACAGCCACAGCAGTGGCCTATATCAATCACCAGGGGGGCACAAGAAGTCTTGCGGCCTAGAGAGAGGTAAACTATATCCTAGCTTGGGCAGAAAATCATGTTCCTTGCCTATCTGCAGTCTTCATTCCAGGAATAGAAAATTGACAGGCGGACTACTTGAGTCGCCAGCAGTTGTTCCCAGGGGAATGGTGCCTTCACCCCGGTATATTCCTGGCAATATGCCAGAGATGGGGGTTCACGGACGAAGATCTATTCACGTCCAGGTTCAAAAAAAAGATCGACAACTTTGTGTCAAGAACAAGGGATCCTCTAGCATGCGGGACAGATGCCTTGGTGACTCCACGGGATCAGTTTTCACTGATTTATGCATTCCCTCCTATTCTGCTGCTTCCGTGACTTCTTCGCAGGATCAAGCAGGAAAGAAAGTTGGTGGTTCTTGTGGCCCAGTAGATCTTGGTATGCAGCGATCGTAAAGATGGCAGTAGGGGACCCATGGACCCTTCCACCACGTCCTGACCTGCACTCGCAGGGTCCGGTATTCTATCCTACCTTACCAGCGCTAAATTTGCATTCTTTGGTCCGTAACTTTTTACAGGGGGTAACCCGGCTTAATCCACTGGTTAATCCACCCCTGAACCCTTGGGACTTGGATTTAGTTCTGTCGGTATTGCAGAAACAGCCTTTTGAGCAGATACAACATATTCCCTTGGTCCTTTTGACAAGGAAGCTAATTTTTATGGTAGCCATATCTTCTGAAAGAAGGGTATCAGGGTTGTCTGCTCTTTCTTGTAAAGAGCCATATTTAATTATTCACAAGGATAGGGTAGTATTGTGTCCTCATCCTAACTTTCTACTGAAGGTAGTGTCAGGTTTTCATCTAAACCAGGAACTTGTTCTACCTTAATTTTTTCCAGAACCCTATTCTATGTAGGAAGAGTCACTGCAGTCTCTGGATGTAGTGAGAGCAGTCAAAGTCTATTTGAAAGCGGCTGCTCAGATTCAAAAAACAAATGTTTTGTTCGTGCTGCCTGAAGGTCCTAGGAAAGGACAGGCAGCAGCAAAGTCTACTATTTCTAAGTGGATTTGGCAAGTAATTGTTCAAGATTGTGGTTTGAAGAGGAAGAGTCCACCTTTTCAAATCAACGTGCACTCTACCAGGGCTGTTAGTGCTTCGTGGGCAGTGCATCACCATGCCTCCATGGCTCAAATCTGCAATGCCACAACTTTGTCTTCAGTCCATACATTCACTAGATTCTATCAGGCGGATGCAAAAAGGCATGTGGATATCGCCTTTGGGCGCAGTGTGCTGCAGGCTGCAGTATAGGTCCTCAAGTCTGATGGCGCCCTGTTTTTTTGTTTGTGTCTCCCTCCCCTCAGATAGCATTGTTTTGTAACATCCCATATAGTTATTACTATGGTTCTGTGTCCTGTGATGTACGATAAAGAAAATAGGATTTAATAACAGCGTACCTGTAAAATCCTTTTCTTGGAGTACATCACGGGACACAGAGGTCCCTAACCTCTTTGGTTACACGTGTATTGTTTGGCTACACAACTGAGGTACTCCCAGTAATGGGAGGGGTTATATAGGGAGTGAAATTCCTGTATTAGGGCATGCCAGTGTCCATCACATAAAGGTGGCCTATATACCCATATAGATCTTACTATGGCTCTTTGTCCCGTGATGTACTCCAAGAAAAGGATTTTACAGGTAAGCTGCTATAAAAATCCTATTTTTTTAAATTGTCCTTGCATGTGATTGAGTATTCTTTGCAAGTGAAGCTTTACGTCATTTACTAAGCTCTGGAGCAACTGCACTTGTCAAGTACAATTGAATTATGCAATCCTAATTCTTCTAAATGTAATACATTGCCTTGAAAAAGTATTCATACTCCTTAAAATTTTCTGCAGTTTGTAATGGTACAACCAAAAATGTAAATGTATTTTATTGGGATATTTTGTAATAGATCATCACAAAATTGCATATAATTGGGAAGTGGAAAGAAAATGATAAATGGTTTTCAAAATGTTTTACAAATAATTATGTGAAAAGTGTTGCGTGCGTTTGTACTCAGCCCCCCTGAGTAAATACTTTGTAAAACCACCTTTCACTGCCACTACAAGTCTTTTTGGGCTAGGCTCTTCCAGCTTTCCACATCTAGAGAGTGACATTTTTGCCCATTCTTCTTTGCAAAATAGCTCAAGCTCTGTCAGATTGGATAGAGAGCGTCTGTGAACAGCAATTTTCAAGTCTTGCCACAGATTCTCAATTGTATTTTGGTCTTGATGTTGACTGGGCCATTGTAACACAGGAATATGCTTTGATCTAAACCATTACATTGTAGCTTTGGATTTATGTTTAGGGTCGTTGTCCTGCTGGAAGGTGAACCTCCACCCCAGTCTCGAGTCTTTTGCAGACTCTAACAGGTTTTCTTCTAAGATTGCTCTGTATTTGGCTCCATCCATCTTCCCATCAACTCTGACCAGCTTCCTTGTCCCTGTTGAAGAAAAGCATCCCCACAACATGATGCTGCCACCACCATGTTTCACGGTGGGGATGGTGTGCTCAGTTTTTCGCCACACATTACGTTTTGTTCAATTTTGGTCTCATCTGACGAGAGCACCTTTTTCCACATGTTTGCTGTGTCCCCCACATGGCTTCTCGCAAACTGCAAATGGGTCTTCTTATGGATTTCTTTCAACAGTGGCTTTCTTCTTGCCACTCTTCCATAACAGCCAGATGTGTGGCGTGAACGATTAATATTTGTCCCGTGGACAGATTCTCCCATCTGAGCTGTGGATCTCTGCAGCTTCTACAGAGTTGCCATGGGCCTTTTGGCTGCTTCTTGCAGTGCACTTTGAAGTGCACAGTGGATTTGCCTTTAGGAAATAACGCCCTCACATTGCACAGGCAGCTGGACTCTGGAAAAATCATCACTGCAAGGGTGCCCTATCCTCATCCTGCTGCTGAGTTTCCAGTGAAACAATGGTTATAAGTAGGGTTGCCACCTGTCCAGGATTCACCCGGACAGTTCGGGTTTGGAATCATGCGTCCAGGTTTCAGACTGTCTGAAACCCGGACACATTATTTAGACTGGACTATGGTTTCCCAGCAGGGTTTCTGGCTGCAGTTTTCACTGCTGAGAGTGTCTGTTACACTGTCTTTCACACTGCCCAAAGCCACCACTAACAAACCATACCCCCCACCCCCCCACCAACACATACAGACGGGAGAAGAGAGAGGGCTTGATCTGCACCTCTTCCCCCCCATCCCTACCCCTCTGTGTCTGCCCACACTCCAATCCCCGGTGCTGTGCCTCAGAAAAGGAAAGTTGAGGCTGGAAATTTGAAGTCCAGCAGCCTCAGATCCATCTGAATGAGAGGTGCAGACTGCCAAGGGGTGAGTGAGCTCACCACCCATCCCTGTCTCTGAATGAAGTCTCCCCCCTTCCCTCTCCTTCCTCAGAGAGAGTACACTAAGTCAAATCAGGGTTCTCAGAGCACCCCTTACATCAGAGTTACCCTTTACACCAGTGTTTCCCCTTACAGCAGAGTCCTCTCTGTACATCAGAGTACTCAGTGTTCCCCCATAAATCAGGGTTCACAGAGCATTCCTTATGTCAGAGTCCCCAGAGTTCAGAGGTAAAAGGGGAACTCTGTGGACTCTGATGTAAAAGAGGACTTTTGTTATTAACTTATATACATATGATTAGAAATGTTATTTAGTAGCAAAATATATGTATAGCTTATACTATAAAAAAGAAATTTCTGTGGGCCACAAAACTGTTCGGGTTTGACTTGAAGAAAAGGTGGCAACCCTAGTTATAAGCTTCAGGTCTTCAGGCAGAATAGCTGTAAAGATGGGGACTTGGCCCCTCCCCCTTCATAGAGAAAAGTTATTTAATTGATTAAACTGCCTGAAATACAATCTGAAAATGGTAGAGACCACGGGGGTTAATTTACTAAAGGAAAACAGATTGTGCACTTTGAAAAGCATGGTTGCACTCTTCAAGTGCAGTTGCTCCAGAGTTTAGTAAATGAGGGAGAGTTCTTCTGACCTCCATCATGTGCATGCAAAAATGTAGTTTTTTTTAATTCTCCTTGCATGTGATTGGTTATTCTTCGCAAAGTTAAACTTTACTTAATTTACAAAGATCTTTAGCAACTGCACTTGAAGAGTTTAACTTTGCAAAAAAATAGTCAATCATATGCAAGGAAAAAATAAAAAAAAATTTTTCTTGCACATGATTGGATGATGGAAGTCAGCAGAGCTCCCCCTTATTTTCTAAGCTCTGAAACAATTGCACTTTCAGAGTGCAACTGCACTTTGCAAAGGTATATCGAAACTATATATATAGTAACATGTGGGACTTTTGAGGCACAATGTTTTAGTAAGATTTATAACATTTTATTTCATTTCTTTTTAAAAAAAAGTATCATCTAGTAGACATATAAGATACAGTTATAAAACAGTAATTTTAACCACTGCAATGATTTATAACAAGTCTTTCCGCTCAACGCATTTTATGGACATGGTCCTCTTCATTAGGAGATAGCAGAGTTGAATTTCTGTCATCTAAATAAAGTGACAAAATTGATCTCAAGTAATCATATCAATAGAATACGTTTTCATAAATCATGCCATAACTCCTCTCCAAGAACTGCAACATGTATCCAGATATTCTTCACAGTTCAACTATACATGGCACAGGGGTCCCAAGGGTGTGGGATCTCCCTCCCCCCCCCCCCCCCTCCTCCAACCTCCAACTTAATTGATTCTATTTAATGTTTCACTAGTTCTTTCAATTGGTGGGTGCCAGAGATACCACTCAAACCTTCATTTATTTAATTATTTATGTATCTTATATTCAAAACAGACTGTGTGTACCCACCTCCCAGGGGACTCCATCAGGAATTAAGTCACACATACCTTGATTTTACACAGGAGGTCCATTAACCAGGCGGTTGACAAGTAAACTTCTCTCATATGTTTAGTTTGGGTTCCTCACATTCGGTCTATAAAATAACCATGATTTAAATGTAATTTTAATGTCTCACATTCACTCAATGGAAGTAATAATGATATTATAATAATCATTCAATAATGGTGATGGCAATATTATACTACTACTAATAATGATGATGATAGCTATAATGATGGTACTGTTACTGGTAGACAGAATAACGTTCTTAAACGAGGAATAACATTCCTCTATGAAACCACACTGCCTTTGCACAGTAATTAAAGCGGAGTTCCGACAAAAAATAATAATTAAAATTCAGCAACTACAAATGCTGCAGCTGCTGACTTTTAATAATCGGACACTTACCTGTCCCAGGGTCCAGCGATGCGGGGGAACGAAGAGGCACCGGCATTGTCACTACGGGCGCCCTGCCCATGCAAGAGCCTCACATACATACACGCACTGTGCATGTACGAGCCGCACTGCACGCTGTGACTGTCAGGGTAATCATCTGGGGCCTGTGATGTGTCCCAGATAATTGCTGAGAGGGAGGGGGGAGAGGTGAACTTACTTCTGGCGCCGCAGTGCCCCGGGAGGAAGTGGGAGCTGAAACCCTCTTCCCAAATGTGGCATGTCAGGGGGTCACCTTCCCTTAAAGCGGAGTTTCCATTTTTGGGAGGAACTCCGCTTTAAATAGCTAATATTAATACGAACCCAACGATCATAAAGACAAGAAAGAGGGGAAGGTAATGCTGGTTTTAAATATTTCAAACACAGCAAGTTCCAATGCTGACAGCCATGTGCTGCCTGGTTTGAGCAGAGGTTGACATAATCTGCAGATTAGACAAGGAGATAAGTAAACTATCAGTTATTAAAGAGCTTTTTGCTAAGAAGAGCAGCCCACCAAAGATATGTCCTACCTGTGTTGATCCCACACTGACAAAAAAGTCCTTAGCCTATTTACAGGCTGTAGAGAGGGGAGAAAGAGAGATACCCTGGAACCCACTGTGCCATATAATAGAACTAATGTTCTCCAAATTGTCCCCAGCTGTAGTCAGGTGGCCAGAATCAATTATCTGGAAGCCGGACCTATACCAAAGATGGCCGCATCAGCTTCAGATGGACTAGCGCATGCATCTTGGCATGCTCACACGTCACGTGACGGGCGTTGCTCGCCATTCGGCACATGGGCATGCTGGGATCAAGAAGGAGGAATGGACAAATTTCCCCTCACCCCAGTATAGCAAGCACAGCCCGGAAATCGGGGCATGTTTGCACGCAGGGGCGGGGGGGCGTGGCCAGACACATCCGCCAAGATCATAGCCCACCATCTTCTTAAAGACCTACTACATCTAAACACTATTTCCGGACTCAATTTGACATATTTCCCTATGATGTCATCAGTACTCAAAAGGAACCAGAATTTTTGAACCGTTTGTCTAATCATACTATGATGGTAAGTATAAGTAGTGATAAATTTAACAGTGTCACTCATTAGGGGGTCCCGAATGTTCTGTTTAAAAATAGGGTAAGTTCTGAACGTGGGTGACTGCAAGCTTTTTGGTAATCCCTTTTTAGAAATGTTTTACTACATCCATGTATAATGTTTCAATATCTTTTATTAAATTTTTCAAAGAAAAAAAATTACAAACGTGAACAGTCAATTGCTGCTGTATAGTCACACATCACATATCTCTTTTATGCTTGCACAACAGTAGTATAAGTAGTATAAGTAGTAATAATCTGCTGAGGCGTGACCTCCACCATGGACACCCCAATTGAGTACTAGCTGTGTCAGCAGGCAGAGGACAGCCTAAGCGTCTATATTTGAGCATTTCAATACAACAACTATAATTACAGTCTGAGTAAGATGAGTGCCGTAGCTCCTGTTTACATATCTTCCATCACAAGCGTTATTATCGTCATTACCACTCTACATATACATTCCTTACAGCTGAGTTATTTGAAGGAAAGGAAAAAAGTGAAAAGAAGAGGAGAAAAGAAAACAGGACCATTAAACTTGTATATTACACATTGCTTTCCCCTAGTCTACAGGAGTGCCAGTTTTGGATATTGCAGGGTACCATTTGACCCAGGGATTCCAATTTTTACAGGTAGAAACCAGATTGTTCATTGCAGATGCATAACTGCATTCATATGAGCTATGCAAGTGGACCAGATTTATTCTAATTGTAATGGGTCTACAGATTTCCAATGTCTGGTGATAATGAGTCTTGCCGCTATCAGAATATGATTTGTCACATAACGGAGTGGGGGGGGGGGGGGGTATTTGTTCTATTCCTATGCTCAGTAGGGCCAGTTGAGGTGAGGGGGTTATAGAAGTTTTAGTGACCCTATTAATTAAGTCAAAGACATTGGACCAAAATGTTTGAGTTTGAATGCAGTCCCAGAGTATGTGCATGAGATTTCCTACTTCTCCACAGTTGCTCCAACAGTAGGGTGCTATTGATGCGTTGAAGGTGTGGATTTGGGCTGGAGTAATATACCATCTCAGATTTATTTTAATGATCAATTCCCTCAGGTTGGAAGCCCTATTTGCTTTATTGCTAGTTTGTATTGCCGTAGACCATTTTGAGGGGGTGAATGTTTTACCAATGTCTCTTTCCCATTTTAGCATTGGGGGTAATTTGTTAAATATATTTTTGTCTTCTAATAGGTTATAAAAAACTGATATGCCTTTAGAGTTCTTGGATGCACAAGACAGGTACTTATTTTTTCATGAACATAAATTTGTAATCGTGGGTTATTAATGAAACAATGTATTACGGTATTTGGATATACCTAAAATATTCAGTGGGAGGGATATTAAATTCTTCGCTTAGTATGTTAAAGGGTTTGAGCACATCGTTAAGATAAAAATCCGATAAATGTGTAACACCTCTACCCTGACACTTTTCTAAGGAAACATCTGGTATTAAATGATATAGTGCGGAAATGGGCACTTGTACTCAGAAGGGTCTTTCACCCTTATTGGCCTTGTTAATACAGTAGTTCAATGCTGTTACTGAGGCATAGATGGTGAGGAGAGTTTAATTTTGTTGTTTTTCAGTTGGGGATTACTTAATAGCCATGACCAAAGGTCCTGGCCTGGAATTTGAGATGATTCCATATTTCTCCAGGGGCAAGTTGCTTGGTTGGTGACCCAGTGTTTGAGTTGTGCTAGTATAGATGCGTAATAGTAGTCTTTGAAATTTATGTATCCTGCGCCACCTGCAAACCTATGTTTCATTAGGTTAGTTCTTGTGCTCCTAGCTTTGGCTTTATTCCATACATATTTGCTTAACTCTCTCTGAAGTAGTGTGAAGTAAGATGTGGGTACCGGCATGGGAAGGGACCTAAAAATATAAAGGAGCTGAGGTAGTTTAAGAATCTTAAAAGCAGCTAACCTACCCAACCACGTGAGATATGGCTTGGAGATTTTTGGAAGATCTTTTGTGAGGCCATCGATATATGGGGTATAATTAACATTAAACAAGGAGGACGTTTGCTGGGTTAGCTTGATTCCTAGATAGTCTATTGAGTGTGTGGCCCAAATATATGGATATTGCTTGTTTAACAGGGATTGCAATTCCGGCAATATCCCTATAGTATCAGCAAAGAGGTACTCACCGAGGCCAAGATGCAGAGAGCGGGGGCTGTTGCGACTCAGCGCACACCACCCCTGGAGGTGATACAGGGAATGGGTTGCACCAAGAAGCACAAGCCTCCAGCGGGATACCTGACTTGTGTGAAGGTCTGGAGGAAGGCTTGTGCAGGATGGACCAGACCAGAAGGTAAGCAGCCAGCAGGTCTGTAAAACAAGTAAAGAAAGTGCAGAAATAGGCCGAGGGTCAAACACCAGTAATCAGTCCTGGAGCCAGCAAGGCTGAGTGCAGAGGATAATCCAGAGGCAGGCCGAGGGTCAAACACAGGTGATCAGTCCTGGAGCCAGCAAGGCTAAGTGCAGCAGACAGAGGATAATCCAGAGGCAGGCCGAGGGTCAAACACAGGTGATCAGTCCTGGAGCCAGCAAGGCTAAGTGCAGCAGACAGAGAATAATCCAGAGGCAGGCCGAGGGTCAAACACAGGTGATCAGTCCTGGAACCAGCAAGGCTAAGTGCAGCAGACAGAGAATAATCCAGAGGCAGGCCGAGGGTCAAACACAAGTATCAGTCCAGTGCGCAGCAAGGCTAAGAGCAGGAAGTCAGTTTAAACAAGCCAGGGGTCAGGTCAGGAGATAATCAGCATAGTCTTAAGGCAATCCGGGTCAAAACAGGAAGTGGCAAACAGGAACAGGAAGCAGGGAAACACAGGTGAGCTGAGACAAACCAGCAACTTGTCTGTGTGCTAAGGATCCTTTTATAGGCTGGTCAGGGAATTCACGTTATGTGCGTGCTTGAGCACACTCGTGCACGCCTCTCAGTAGGGCTGCGAATGTGCGTGAGCCGGAGCGCCGATCCATGGCAAATTTGTGTGCGTCTTTGCGCAGGGAGATGGTGAGTTTGATACAAATTACTTCCCTGATAGTGCCCCCCCCCCAAGGGGTGGCCTCCGGACGCCCAAGCTGGCCATCAACTCCGGATGTTCCTGATGAAAAGCTCTAATCAACCTTGGAGCATGAAGATTACCAGAAGGTTCCCAGGAGTTGTCTTCTGATGGGTACCCTTTCCATTTTACTAGGTACTGAAGTTGTCTGTCCGACTTTCTGCAGCTAAGTATGGCTTCCACTTCAAATTCATCCTCCCCATCTATTACAACTGGAGGCGGGGGAGGCTCCTCTCTTCCGGGAAATGGACTATGAACCACTGGTTTTAAGAGAGATACATGAAAAACCGGATGTATTCTGTATGATCTGGGTAAGTCTAACTCGAAGGCCACAGGATTCACCATTCTCTTAATTGTGAATGGGCCTATGAACCTAGGACCTAACTTACGTGAAGGGCAGGGTAGTTTGAGATGAGTAGAGGCTAGCCAGACCTTCTCGCCAATTCCAAAAGCTTGATTCTCATTTCTCCCTTTGTCGTAGTACTTCCTGTAGTCGTCTTGAGCTCTTTGCATGGTTTCTCGAATCTTTTGAAAATTTGATTGGATAGAGACTATCCGATCCTGAACAGCAGGGACTGGCGTTTCAGGGATGGAGTTGGGGAGGAAGGAGGGATGGAATCCAACATTCGACCAAAACGGTGTTTGGTTAGTAGCCGTGTGTACAGAATTGTTGTATGCAAATTCTGCATAAGACAGAAGGGAAGACCAGTCATCCTGGGAGCCGGAACAGAAACAGCGGAGATATTGTTCTAGAGATTGATTTGTCCTTTCTGTCTGACCGTTGCTCTGAGGATGGTATGCGGATGAGAGACAGACCTTGATTTCCAAGACCTTACAGAGTTCTTTCCAGAATTTAGAAGTAAACTAAGCGCCCCTATCTGAGACGATACTGTTAGGTACTCCATGGAGTCTGACTATTTCCTTAATAAAAGTATTGGCAGTGTCCAAGGCAGAGGGAGTACCAATCATGGGCAAGAAGTGGGCCATTTTTGAAAGACGGTCAACCACGACCAGGATGGTGGTAAACCCTTCTGAGGGTGGCAGGTCCACAATAAAGTCCATAGAAATGTCTGCCCATGGCCGTTCAGGGATAGGTAGGAGGGTCTCAGTAATCCCCAAGGTTTGGCTTTAAATCCTTTGTTGCGTTGGCACGGAATGCATGAGGAGACAAATTTCTGACAGTCCCACCTCCAACCAGGCCACCAGAAGGAAAGGGAAATCAATTCTGACGTCTTCCGTATTCCGAAGTGGCCGGCCAACTTGTGTTCATGAAAAGTCTTTAAGATTGCTGGCTTTACTTCCTGAGGGACAAAGATCTTATCATGTGCCCAAAGTAGATCATTGCGTTTCTTCAAGGAAGACACTACGGGATCGGTACAGTGGCTTGAGGCTGTTTTAATGGCGGTTACCAGGTCGGATTGTGTAAGCAGGAGAAAATTTTGCGGTGACAGAATGGTGCTGGGCTCAGTAAACTGGGGGGATTCAGGGAACATCCGGGAGAGTGCATCCGCTTTGCCATTTTTGGACCCGGGACGGTAGGAAATGTGGAAGGTGAACCTAGAAAAAAAAAGTGCCCAACGGGCTTGTCGTGGTCTTAAGCGCTTGGCTGTTCTGAGGTATTCCAAGTACTTGTGGTCCGTAAAAATTGTAATAGGATGAGTTGCACCCTCTAAGAGATACCTCCATTCTTCTAAGGCAAACTTAATGGCCAATAGCTCTCGGTCACCGACATCATAATTCTTTTCCGGAGGATTTAGCTTTCGAGAGGCAAAAGCTACTGGATGCAAAAGGGCCTTGGGGCCCCATCTTTGTGAAAGAATGGCTCCAGTGGCGGTTTCAGAAGCGTCAACTTCCAACACAAATGGCAAAAGTGGGTCTGGATGCTGTAGAATGGGTGCTGAAGTCAACAAAGATTTCAGTTTAATGAAGGCTTCCTGAGATTCCTGGGACCACTGGAAGCGTCCATATTGACGGGTCAGCTGCGTAATCGGAGAAACAATGGATGAGAAGCCGGCAATGAATCTTCGATAGAAGTTAGCAAAGCCTATGAATCTTTGCACAGCTTTTTTGTCTTGGAAAGGGATGTGAAGTTTTTGAGCCACAGAAATGTCCAGGAAACAACTGCATGCTCCGGAGTCAATTACGGCCGGTAGTTGAATCCTCTCTTCCGCCAGCTGCAGAGAAACAGAAAGAGTAACATAAGACTGGGTGAGGTTTGTGGCTTGATAGTTCATAACAAATTGCAGAGGTGGCTTACAAGGTCTCACTGGGCAGTTGCAAAGGTAATGGCCAACCCCTCCGCAGTACAGACATAGGTTGGCCTGTCGTCTTCGTTGCCTTTCATCTGGGGTGAGACGAGGGCGAACAAGTCCTAGCGGCATGGGTTCCCCTTCCGCGGCCAAGGGGCCGGCAGGGACCGGAATTGGAGGGTAAGGAGTGGTCGACTTGGGGAGCATCCAGCTGGGCCGAGGGATCTGAAGGCGCTCAGAGCGACTCTCCCGCATGCGCCTGTCCAGCTTGGTGGCTAATTGAATCAGGTCCTCCAAAGAGGCGGGGGTCTCCACTCTAGCTAATTCGTCCTTCAAAGTTTCGGAAAGGCCTTGTCGGTATTGGTACCTGAGGGCGGCCTCATTCCAGCCGGTGTCAGCTGACCACTTACGGAACTCGACGGTATAGTCCTCCATTGGTCTCTTTCCTTGTGTTAAGGTGTGCAGAGTGGCTTCAGCTGTAGCAGTACGTTGTGAGTCATCATATAACTGACCCATGGAGTTAAAGAAGGTTTCCACCGAGTTCAGGAGAGGACTTCTTTGTTCCATAAGGCTATGTGCCCATGCCTGGGGTTCTTCGGATAGTAAGGAGATGATAAATCCAACTTTCACTATTTCAGAAGAAAAAGTCCTTGGTTGCAGGGCCAGATATAAGGAGCAGGCATTTTTAAATGCCCTGAATTTTTGTTCGGTCGCCCGAAAATCGCTCAGGCGTAGGTACCCTTGGTTCAGGAGTCGCCATCACCAGGGCAGGCGGTGAATGGGCCTGTGGTAGGGAGGCCCCGCCAGGGGACGCTGGTGCTGCGTTAACTGGTGCAGGTGTTACTGCTAATTGCTGAAGACGGCTGTCGATTTGGGTGTACCCTTCTTGCAATTTCTGCACAGCGTCTGCAAGGGCTGTAACTTGCTGGCACAACATCTCCAAAGGTGAACCCGCTCTGTTGGCCTCTGACATGGCTGGTTTGTACTATCAGCAAAGAGGTACTCACCGAGGCCAAGATGCAGAGAGCGGTGGCTGTTGCGACTCAGCGCACACCACCCCTGGAGGTGATACAGGGAATGGGTTGCACCAAGAGGCACAAGCCTCCAGCAGGATACCTGACTTGTGTGAAGGTCTGGAGGAAGGCTTGTGCAGGATGGACCGGTCCAGAAGGTAAGCAGCCAGCAGGTCTGTAAAACAAGTAAAGAAAGTGCAGAAACAGGCCGAGGGTCAAACACCAGTAATCAGTCCTGGAGCCAGCAAGGCTGAGTGCAGAGGATAATCCAGAGGCAGGCCGAGGGTCAAACACAGGTGATCAGTCCTGGAGCCAGCAAGGCTAAGTGCAGCAGACAGAGAATAATCCAGAGGCAGGCCGAGGGTCAAACACAGGTGATCAGTCCTGGAACCAGCAAGGCTAAGTGCAGCAGACAGAGAATAATCCAGAGGCAGGCCGAGGGTCAAACACAAGTATCAGTCCAGTGCGCAGCAAGACTAAGAGCAGGAAGTCCGTTTAAACAAGCCAGGGGTCAGGTCAGGAGAGAATCAGAATAGTCTTCAGGCAAACCGGGTCAAAACAGGAAGTGGCAAACAGGAACAGGAAGCAGGGAAACACAGGTGAGCTGAGACAAACCAGCAACTTGTCTGTGTGCTAAGGATCCTTTTATAGGCTGATCAGGGAATTCACGTTATGTGCGTGCTTGAGCACACTCACGCATGCCTCTTAGTAGGGCTGCGAATGTGCGTGAGCCGGAGCGCCGATCCATGGCAAATTTGTGTGCGTCTTTGCGCAGGGAGATGGTGAGTTTGATACAAATTACTTCCCTGATATATAGGGAGCATGAATGACTTGGTAGCATTTACCTTATATTAGGATATTCTACTAAAGGATCCTAATATGTCCCCTACCGAAGCCAGGGAAGATCTGGGGTTGGACAGAATTAATATTGGCAAAAAAAATTGATTTTATGTTCTTGTGGCCCAATTTTTAAACCTTTAATTTCTTGTGTGGACCTGATTTTTTCTGCTAGTGGCTCTATCATTAAGTTAAAGATTAGAGGTGAAAGGGGGCACCCTTGTCTTGTGCCGTTAGTAATGGTAAAGGGTGTGGAAAGCTTAGAGGAACAGTGAACTTGGGCAGAGGGGTGGGAATATAATGCTAATATGGCCAATAGAATTTGTCCTTGAAATCCAAACTTCTTTAGGGTCTTGTTCACATATCCCCAGTGGGCCCTGTCAAATGCCTTCTCCGCATCCAAAGATAGGAGCAGAGAAGGCATTCCACAGGATCCCGCATGGTGTACAATATTTATCATCCTCCTAGTGGCGGCAGACGTTTGCTGTCCCTTTGTAAAGCCTGAATGATCTGGGTTAATTTGATTCGGAAGGAGGTCAATTAGTCTATAAGCAATTAATTTTGCGTATAATTTAGTAACATGGTTGAGAAAGGAGATTGGGTGAAAATTTTGTGGGATGGTAGGATCCTTCCCCGGCTTCGGCAGGGTAACAATCAAAGCCCTTAACATTTCCTGGGGGAAAGAGGAGGCAGCAGAGGAGGCAGCTGCATTGAATACAGGGGCGATATGTTCGACAAGCAGGGCTTTAAACTTTTTGTAATATTCCCCTACAAATCCATCTGGGCTTTGTTATTAGGCAATGAATCAATAGCTTTTCCTATCTCTAGTGGTGTAAATGGAGCATTTATCATGTTCAATTGGTCCTCCGTTAGACTAGGAAGTTGAACAGAGTATAGGAATTCTTGAATATCGTGACTGTAAGGTTGGGTTGTGAGCTTATCATCTTTCAGGTTGTACAGGTTGCTATAATATTCGCTAAAAGCGTTTGCAATGGCTTGTGGGTCTGTTAACTTTTGTTTAGTAGTGGGATGGTATAGAAAGGGAATGTGGGTTTAGAATGTTGTTCTTTAATTTGGTATGCTAATAATTTTCCCGGCTTGTTGCCACAGGCATTTGATTGCATTTTTAGCCTTTTTTGCGTTTTTTCGAATTTATCTAGTAAGAGTGTACGAAGTTCAAGACGGAGTTGAATTATTTTAGATTTAAGTTCTGATGAGGGATTTTGCTTGTTAAGGGTGTCTGCGCCTTGAATGTCGGATATAACCTCATCGATGTGGTGCCTCCTCTGCTTTTGTCCTGAGCACCTAATGTTATGAATAAGCCTCTTATAAAGGCTTTGTGTGCAGCCCATATCATATGTTAGTCCTTTACTGAGCCCTTGTTAATTTTGAAGAATTCCTCTATATTTTTCTGTAGGATGTCCGAGTATGGTTTAGTTTGTAAAATCTGAGTGTTCATTCTCCAAAGATAGGTTGTGAGGGATTATCTTCAATGGTAATGCAAATCGGAGAATGGTCTGACCAGGAGGTAAGGAGGATGGAAGAAGTGGATACTCTTTGTAATGTCCACTAATCAAACAAGAATAAATCGATGCAGGAATATGTGTTGTGGCATGAAGAAAAAGTATAGTCACGTTCTTCTACATGTTAGCATCTCCAGACATCATATAATGCTATATAGATCTAAGTTAAAGCACAAGGTGTATGTGCAGAAATAAGGTGTGGTTGATGATCACGCTGCTAAAAAAAAAAAAAAAACTAGAAAAAAAAAACGTATAGAATGAAAAAACCAACAAACAGGAACTGCAACAGTTCTAGGGTAGTACCTAGGAATCGCTTCCTATGTACAGACACAGCCTGTGTCTAGGATTGCGAAATTGGGGGAAAGAATGAAAGTCCATTTGACCGATTGTGAGTGGTAATTGCATTGAACCACATTGTTCGTACATCCCTGTATGTGCTAGGTAACTTAACGGTTCCTATTGTACCTTTGTGGTAGTGGCTGATTTGTTTGTTCTCTGCCACCGCTATGTTCCATAGGGGTTGCTGCTTGCATGTCAGGGATAATGCCCCAGTTTTGCAAAAGGTTTAAGCCATTTTGTACTGTCGTCACTACATGTTTTGCACCATTATACGTAATGGCGATTTTTGCGGTTGCCACCCATTGGTACTGGATATGGTTGTCGCGTAAGGTCTTGGTGATGGTATTGAGCTGCCTGCGGTGGCTTAATGTGTGTTGAGAAAGGTCTGCGAAGATTTGTAATTGGCCATATGGATCTGGCAGGGTGCCCAGCGCTCTCGATTTTTTGCATAAATTGCTCCTTGATGTGATAAAAATGGACCCTCATAATTACGTCTCTGGGCACCGCCTCCGACAGAAAGGAGGGTTTGGGTAGTCTGAATGCTGTCAATGACCAATTCAATATTTTTTGCTTCGGGCACGATAGTTTTAATTAGACCTTTGGTGTAAGATGGTAGGTCTGCTGGCTGAACGGTTTCCGGTATGCCGCAGAGTTTAACGTTATTTTGTTGCGACTTATCCTCGATATCTGCGTTTTTATCCTTAATCCAAGTATTGTCGCGGGCTTGGTCTTCTTCTGTATCTATAATATCATTTACTGTATGCGTGAGGTTTCCCATAGTAACTTCCATGTGGGATACTTTATCCTCAATCACTTCTATGTCGTGGCCAATCTCTGAATGAGGAATAACATATCTGCTTGCAGGGAGCTCCTTCCTTAACCACTAAACAACCGGCCCATAGCCGAATGATGGCTACAGGGTGGTTGTTTAACTCTGGGAGGCCGTCATATGACGTCCCCCCAGAATTCCGTTATCACGCGTCCCCTGGGGCTCGCACTCGAGAGCATCTGTGTCCGCTGGGTCCACAGGACCCGCCGCAGCACGGATCATGGTAAAAGTCCGCTCATCATAGAGCGATCACTTGTAAACAAACCGGCGTCATGTTATGACGCCGGTTCCTTCCTCCCCTCTCTGTACCGATCGGTACAGCGGAGGGGGAAAGATCGGTGTCAGCAGCGATGTGGGCTGGATCTGCAGTGCCCACAGTGCTGCTCACCAACAATTAACCCCTCAATTCCCTACCAATACTCTGCAATACCCAGCAATGCCCAAAACCCAGCAATGCCCTGCTCTTATACTCTGCAATACTCTGCAATACCCTGACAATACTCTGCAATGCCCTACCAATACTCTGCAATACCCAGCAATGTCCTGCCAATACTCTGCAATGCCCTGCCAATACTCTGCAATGCCCAGCAATGCCCTGACAATACTCTGCAATACCTGCCAATACTCTACAATACCCAGCAATGCCCTGCCAATACTCTGCAATACCCAGCAATGCCCTGCCAATACTCTGCAATGCCCAGCAATGCCCTGCCAATACTCTGAAATACCCTGCCAATACTCTGCAATACCCTGACAATACTCTGCGATGCCCTGCCAATACTCTGCTATACCCAGCAATGCCCTGCCAATACTCTGTGATGCCCTGCCAATACTCTGCAATACCCAGCAATGCCCTGCCCATACTCTGCAATACCCTGCCAATACTCTGCCATAAATTGCCATACCCAGCTATACTTGGAGATACCCTGCAATACCCAGCCATACTCTGCAATACCCAGCCATAGTCGGTGATACCCTGCAATACCCAGCCATAGTCAGTAATACCCTGCAATACCCAGCCATACTCAGTGATACCCTGCAATACCCAGCCACTCGGTGATACTCTGCAATACCCAACCATACCTGGTGATACTTTGCAATACCCAGCCATACTCGGCCATGCTCAGTCATACTCTGATAACGTACAATACCCAGCCATACTCGGCCAAGCTCAGTCATACTCGGTGATACCCTGCAATACCCAGCCATACTCAGTGATACCCAGCCATGCTCGGCTGTACTCAGCCTCTGTATGTGACCAGGCTGTGGAAGTCTCACACATGTGGTATCACCGTGCTCAGGAGGAGTAGGAGAATCTATTTTGGGGTGTCATTTTTGGTATGTACATGCTATGTGTTAGAAATATTGTATAAATGGACAACTTTATGTAAAAAAAAATGCATTTTAACCACCATCCCGCCTGCCAGCCGTCATATGATGACCTTGACTTTGTATGGGGATATCTGAATGATGCCGGTAGCTACAGGCATCATTCAGATATCAGCTTTTTCAGCCATCGATTCTCTACACCATAAGAACAATCATAGTGGCTGTTTGATCATTCTTACAGGAGGCGAGAAGGGATGCCCCCCCTCCCGCCGCCCTCTGGTGCTTCTACCAACTCGCCAATATGATCAAAGCCAGAATCGGTTTTTTTTTGGTTTTTTTTTATTTCAGACTTCCCAGCCTAGAGGTGAGATGTGGGATCCTATTGACCCCATATATCACTGTAAAGAGGACCTGTCATGCCATATTCCTATTACAAGGGATGTTTACATTCCTTGTAATAGGAATAAAGTGATCAAAACATTTATTTTTGGGGAAAAAAAAATGTCAAACTAAAATAAATAAAGTAAAATGAAAAAAAATAAAAATAAATTTAAAGCGCCCCTGTCCCCATGTGCTCGCATGCAGAAGCGAACGCATACGCAAGTCCCGCCCACATATGAAAACGGTGTTCAAACCACACATGTGAGGTATCGCTGCGAAAGTTAGAGCAAGAGCAATAATTCTAGTTCTAGACCTCCTCTGTAACTCAAAACATGTAACCAGTAAAAAAATGTAAAGCGTCGCCTATGGGGATTTTTAAGTAGCGAAGTTTGGCTCCATTCCACGAGCATGTGCAATTTTGAAGAGTGAGATGTTAGGTATCTATTTACTCAGCGTAATTTCATCTTTGACATTATGCAAAAACATTGGGCTAACTTTACTGTTTTTGTTTTTTAAGCACAAAACAGTTTTTTTTCCCAAAAAAATGCATTCGAAAAATTGCTGCGCAAATACCGTGCGAGATAAAAAGTTGCAGCGACCACCATTGTATTCTCTAGCGTCTTTGCTAAAAAAAACATATACAATGTTTTTGGGGTTCTATGTAATTTTCTAGCAAATAAATTATGATTTTAACATGTAGGAGAAAAATGTCAGAATTGGCCTGGGTGCTCCAGAATGCCTGATGGTGCTCCCTGCACGTTGGGCCTCTGTATGTGGCCACGCTGTGTAAAAGTCTCATGTGGTATCGCCGTACTCGGGAGTAATAGCAGAATGTTTTTTGGGGTGTAATTTGTGGTATGCATATGCTGTGTGTGAGAAATAACCTGATAATATGACAATTTTGTGAAAAAAAATAAAAAGGAAAAAAAAAATCTTGATTTTGCAAAGAATTGTGGGAAAAAAATGACAACTTCAAAAAACTCATCATGCCTTACTAAATACCTTGGAATGTCTTCTTTCCAAAAAAGGGTCATTTGGGGGGTATTTTTACTTTTCTGGCATGTTAGGGTCTCAAGAAATTAGATAGGCCGTCAGTACTTCAGGTGGACTCTATAACTTTCACAAAGACCAAATAATATCCCCTAATTTGTACTGATTTTTACCAAAGATATGTAGTGGTATAAATTTTGGCCAAAATTTATGAAGAAAAATTACTAATCTGCTAGATTTTATAACGGAAACAAAGAAAAATTCATTTATTTTTTTTACAGAATTTTCGGTCTTTTTTCTTTTATAGCACAAAAAAAAATAACCCAATGGTGATTAAATACCACCAAAAGAAAGCTCTATTTGTGTGAAAAAAAGGACAAAAATTTCATATGGGTACAGTGTTGCATGACTGAGTAATTGTCATTGAAAATGTGAGAGCACTGAAAGCTGAAAATTGTTCAGGTGTTTAAGTGCCCAGTGGTCAAGTGGTTAAGTACATTAACATGTCTTTAAGTGTGTTATCCAGTACTGGCTTGCCTGCTTTGGGGAATGCAGCTATGGGGTCGTTTTGTGTCATTTGCGGAGGTGGCATGTTTGTTGGTGCTCGGGAGTGACTCACCTCACTGATGACTGAGGGGAGATCCAGCCTCATCTTACCCTTTGCAGGGCTGCTGGTGTTCGGGGTGCCTGGCGGAGAAGGCTGGTGTTCCCCTCCTGTGCCCAGGGAGGCTAGTTGCTGCTCTGTGGGACGAGCTGTGTGCGCCGCTTGTGCCACTGCTTCTCCTCCTTTGAGTCTGGCCACAGCGCAATCTTAGCCATGCTGCGCTGTCGGCTGGAACATATATTCCGTCAGTTTGCGGGGTATGCGATCCTCCTTCCTCTTTGCCGATCTTCCCCTCAGGTGCTGTGATGTGCGGGCATATCGGGCGCTGTGGAGAGATACAGGGAGCCGGCTGACACTTGCATTGGCGGTTATTGTGCGGAGCAGTATTCTATGCGGCCATCTCTCTCACCGGCCGGTCACGCTCCCTATATATCCATGTATAATGAATGAGTCTATCACTGAGGGCCAAAGCCGATCGGACCGTGTTGTCGGATAATCCGACTGTGTGTGGGCTCCATTGGACTGTTTTCATCAGAATATCTGACGGACAAAGTTTTAGAGCTGGGCTATAAAACTTTTCGACAACATGATCCGATCGGACTTTGTCCGGTTGTGTGTAGAGAATTCCAATCAGACAAAGTGCCACGAATGCTCAGATCAAATTCCTAGACCAAAGCTATTGGCTACTAGCCTGAACGTAGTCCTGTCGTAACGAAATAACGTCATCACGTTCCGAGCGATCGGATTTTCCGACAACTTTGTCTGACCGTGTGTATGCAACACAAGTTTCGGACAAAAGATTTTGTTGTCGGAATGTCCGACTGTTTGTACAAGGGCTAAGAGTGATAACCTGTGCAGTTATCTTTGTGAATTGACATTTACATTAAAGTATAACTAATGGCAAAATGTTTTTTTTTGTTTTGTATAGAGTGGAGGAGGATTAGAATGCTTGTCAGTTTGTATTGCTGTCTGTTCCCCCGTTAAGGAAATTCACCATCTTTATTTGTCCTGTTTACCATTATCATTGAAAGTAAAAGTAAAAGAAAATCCCAAATTTTGGGTTATTCCCAGAAAAGTAATAGAGGGGAAATCTTCCAATGGAGATACTAGTTCTGGTGACCTGGGGGTGCCCACGGAACTACCTCAATTTGCAGGGATTTGCTCTCACTTCCTGTTTGGCTATGGGACAGGAAATGAAGGGAAATCTATGCAATGTGACACAGATGGCAGAAAAAAAATCTGATAGGGGTTATAACCCTCCCTTATTCTATCCAAAATGAAAAAAAAAACAAGTTTTGCGTATAGTTCTACTTTAAGTTTATTAGCCATTAAAATAACATTCAGTTGTTCTGATAGCACCATTAGTTGTCAAATATGATGACTAGAGCAGGCTAAATATAGTGTATTATACATTACTGAGAAATTCGTTTTTATAGATATGAGCAATATAAGTTATGGTATGAGGAAAACTATGAGCTCTACAAGGTGTTGCATGTCAGAACAAGAATAAAACAGCTTTGTTTATTGATCCTAATTGTTGTGAGTCAAAAGCATTTCATTGCTGGACATGTCCCGGGTTGACAGGTCAAACTTGTCCCTCCTGTGAAATGATGCAATGGCTTATTTTGTACTGTAACGTTACAAGACTCTGCAGGTGATAGAACCCCTGGCAAAAAGTATGAAATTACCACTCTTGGAAAATGTTCATTCAATTGTTTAATTATATAAAAAACACATAATAATCAGAGACATGCTTCAAAGCTATTTTCATTTAACATTCCAACCTTCTGACTTTAAGAAACACTTACAAAAATAAAAAATAAAGTAAACTGTAGTCAGATGCAACTGTTTTTGCAGATAAAGCTGAGGAAAAAAATATGGGATTAAAGTGGTTGTAAACTCTTACAACACACTTTGACCTACAGGTAAACCTAGATTAAGGCTTACCTGTAGGTCCAAGTAATATCTCCTAAACCTACACGGTTTAGGAGATATTTGCCGAAAGGCAGGCACCGCTGTCTATGGTGCATGCGCCGTAGACAGCGGCGCACAGTTGCACTGAGCGCGGCACTGTCAACGACGAAGATGCCGCGCATGTCAGCTCCCGTGCGCATGCGCGGGAGTGACATCATCGCGGCTTTGCCGAATGACAGCGGCGGAGCAGCGAGACCCCACCGAGAAGATGGATGCGCCGGACTACAGGGGACAGCGGTGACTTCGCTGGCTCCTGTGTCAGGTAAGTGACACATAATGGACTACTATGCTTTGCCTTTGCAGGGAATGAAAGAGGAAGTAAACTCATCAGGGTTTGCTTCCCCTTTAAAATGTACTTTGCAGTTCTAAAACTAACATCTGCATCAGGTTAAATCCTGAAAAATGATGTCATCATCACCAAACATCCTTTCAATTGATGGAATAAAAAAAGTGCCTGAAATCCCAATATACAGTGGCTTGAAAAAGTATTCACACCCCTTGAAATTTTCAACATTTTGTCATGTTAAAACCAAAAACGTAAATGTATTTTATTGGGATTTTATATGATAGACCAACACAAAGTGGCACATAATCGTGAAGTGGAAGGAAAATATTAAATGTTTTTCAATTTTTTTTACAAATAAATATCTGAAAAGTGTGGTGTGCATTTGTATTCAGCCCCCTTTACTCTAATACCCCTACATAAAATTTAGTGGAACCAATTGCCTTCAGAAGTCACCTAATTAGTAAATAGAGTTCACCTGTGTGTAATTTAATCTCAGTATAAATACAGCTGTTCTGTGCAGTCCACAGAGGTTTGTTAGAGAACCTTAGTGAACAAACAGCATCATGAAGGCCAAGGGACACACCAGACAGGTCAGGTGTAAAGTTGTGAAGAAGTTTAAAGCAGGGTTAGATTATAAAAAGTATCCGAAGCTTTGAACATCTCACTGAGCACTGTTCAATCCATCATCTGAAAATGGAGACTATGGCACAACTGCAAACCTACCAAGACATGGGCGTCCACCTAAACTGGCAAGGAGAGCAATAATCAGAGAAGCAGTCAAGAGGCCCATGGTAACTCTGGAGGAGGTGGAGAGATCCACAGGTCAAGTGGGAGACTATTAGTCCTGCACTTCACAAATCTGGCCTATATGGAAGAGTGGCAAGAAGAAAGCCACTGTTGAAAGATAGCCATAAGAAGTGCTGTTTGCAGTTTGCGAGAAGCCGTGTGGGGTTACACAGCAAACACGTGGAAGAAGGTGCTCTGGCTAGATGAGACCAAAATTGAACTTTTTTGCCTAAAACCCAAACGTTATATGAGGAAAAAAATTAACACTGCACATCACCCTGGACACACCATCCCCACCGTGAAACATGGTAGTGGTGGCATCATGTTGTGGGGATGCTTTTCTAGTAGAGCGTGAGCTATTTTGCAAAGAAGAATGGGCAAAAATGTTACTCTCTAGATGCGCAAAGCTGGTAGAGACATCCTGTCAGGGAAGTCGTCCACTGAATACAGCTGACATTCTCAGGCACGCACCTGTGCCGACAAAGTACACACAGATCTGCCACAGGCGCATCAGTAGACACGCATGCGTGTGCGCAAACGCGATTGCGCAATTCGTGTTCGCAAGCATGCCTGTCACCAGGGGCGGACTGACAACTCATGGGGCCCCCGGGCAATAGGAGATGATGGGGCCCCCAGGCAATCAGAGATTATGGGGCCACACGGTATACACACACACAGTATACAATCACACAGTATACTTAGACATGTTTCTATTGGCTGAGAAGGTACTGGAGAAGTGGGGCAGCTATAATCTCTGGATTTTTAGACCAAAAGGATGTCAGTAAGGGATATTTCTACATACTGTCCTTGGTTTTACTGAGGCTGGCAATGCTGATGGGGCCTCCTAGTGGCCCAGGGCCCTCGGGTAGTGCCCGAGTGGCCAAATGGTCAGTCCGCCCCTGCCTGTCACCAGAATTGGGGCCAGACGGCCTATTTAAACACAGAACTCAGTACTGTCTGGTTGCTGCTTGGTCTACAGCATTACCTGAAATCTTGTTACCCTGTGTTGTTCCTGAATACCATTCCAGCCTGCTACGTGACTTCGCTCCTGCCTGCTGTTATACCTGATCTACCTACCTGTTGCCAAACCTGCCTGTGACCTGACTATGCTCCTGCCTGCTGTTATACCTGATCTGCCTACCTGTTGCCAAGCTTTCCTGTAACCTGACTACGTTCCTGTCTGCTGTCATTCCTGATCTGCCTACTTGTTGCCGAGCCTGCCTGTGACCTGACCACGCTCCTGTCTGCTGTTGTACCTGATCTGCCCGTCTGCAGCCAAGGCCTCCCTGTGATCCGGCTATGCTCCAGCCCGCTAGCAGCCAAGTCCAGCTTTCCACCTGTGTGTTCCTGGCTACTACCTACACAGACTTCAGAAATTATCCCAGGTACTCTTACTCCACCATGCCCCCAGCCAGCTGTCCCACTACCAGCGGCCCTTGAGCCGGAGTTGTACGGGAGGCCTACCTCTAAACGTCAGGCTCGCCACCAATTACGTGACAGTTCCAAGCATCCATCAAGCAATCCCCATTCTTTTCAAATTATGGCTTCCATCCCACCTTTTTGCCAGACTTTGTCCCTGAGTCTTCGTTACCAGCCATCCAAAGCACTGTGGATTTCTTCAAACGCAACAACAAGCTGTTGCAAGAGGCCATGACCAAGGCACAGGAGGATTATAAAAGAGCTTTTGATAGAAAGAAGAGAGGGGAACTCATTCTGCAACCAGGGGATCAGGTCTGGTTGGCTACAACCAATCTGAGACTGACCTGTCCATCAAAGAAGCTCGCTCCTAAATTTCTTGGGCCGTTTCCTGTAAGGAGAAGGATTAATGATGTCTCCTACGAACTGTCTCTACCGGAATCATTCAGCATACACCCGGTATTTCATGTGCCTTTGTTAAAGCCTGCATTGCTCGATCCTTTCCCTAATTGGGGGTCTAGACCGTCTGAACCAAGGATGGTCAATGGGGACGAAGAATTCGAGGTAGAAACAATTGTAGACTGCAGGAGGAGAAGGGGTCAACTGCAATACCTAATCAAATGGAGAGGTTATGGGGCGGAGGATAACTCCTGGGAGTCAGAGCAGAATGTACATGCTATGGACTTAATACATGCCTTCTTCCGCAGCCATCCCCTGAAAAGGAACCAACTGGGCATCAGGAGGCTGCCTGTAAGGGGGGGCAATGTCAGGGAAGTCGTCCACGGAATACAGCTGACATTCTCAGGTGCGCACCTGTGCGCAGGTGCCGACAAAGTACACACAGTTCTGCCACAGGCGCATCAGTAGATGCGCATGCACGAACGCAATTGCGCGTTCCCATGTGTGCTCGTGTGGGTGCGCCTCTCACCAGAACTGGCGCCAGATGGCCGATTTAAACACAGAACTCAGTACTGTCTGGTTGCTGCTTGGTCTACAGCATTACCTGAAATCTTGTTACCCTGTGTTGTTCCTGAATACCGCTTGCTACGTGACTTCGCTCCTGCCTGCTGTTATACCTGATCTGCCTACCTGTTGCCAAAGCTGCCTATGACCTGACTACGTTCCCGTCTGCTGTCATTCCTGATCTGCCTACTTGTTGCCGAGCCTGCCTGTGACCTGACCACGCTCCTGTCTGCTGTTGCACCTGATCTGCCCATCTGCTACCAAGACCTGCCTGTGATCCGGCTATGCTCCAGCCCCCTATCAGCCAAGTCTGGCTTTCCACCTGTGTGTTCCTGGCCTCTACCTACACAGACTTCAGGACTTATCCCAGGCACTCTTACTCCACCGTGCTCCAGTGCCAGCTGTCCCACTACCCGCTCGGGGGGGAGGGGGGGGGGCTGAATACAAATGCACACCACAATTTTCAGATATTTATGTAGCAGTGTAGTTGCCACTATTAACATACATCCACCATATCACCCCGCTGCCAGACTATATATCTTGCAGAGACAATGAACAGTCATTTGCATTGTTTTGTTTATTGGTGGAGTACAACTTTGTTGGGGAAAGGGGTATATGGGATGCCCATAGAACAGATCACTTTTCCATCATATTTAGAGATTTTATAGATTTTATAGATTTAGCACATAATTTGAGTCTGAAGGAATGATGGGCATGTTTAACAGCTAAAGTCTTTTTCCTGCATCACCCTGCAGACTATTGCTCCTCCTCTGTGTAACACCTGCAGACAGAACTTCCTTATCAATGAATCCTCTCCTCCTGCACAAACTTATACTGTAGTATATTAATTTCTTGTCACATCTTCTTCTGTAAGCAAAAGAACCCACTCTGAATAGTTTCTCATGCTGACTCTGGTTGCTCGCTGCTACTAAGTCAGAGGCCTGATACCTCTCCCCGGAGGCCTAGTAGTTTAAAAGCATGTTCTGAATGGTGGACTACTGTCCCCAGCTAGCCCAGCTTGCAAATCCTGTGCCCTCAGGCCACATCGATTTAAAACTACTCCCCACAGTCTCTTCTCTGATCAAGGACTCCGCATCAATGACCTTGTAATGATGAGGACTTCACTAATGACCGTGTAAAAGTGAAGTTCCCTCACAGACTTCCTGGCACATCCAGCCCTCCACTGTGGTACACTCACCGACCTTTCTCTGCCCCGAGTCCTTGATGGAGAACTTAACTGGAGTGTACATTCCGACAGCTTTCTCTGCTCTCCCCCTCTGCTCCAGGAGTTCCTCATCAATGACCATGTAATGATGAGGACTTCACTAATGACCGTGTAAAAGTGAAGTATCCTCACAGTTCTCCCTAAACCTCCTCCTGCGATCAGCACAACCCCCCGAGGTGGGGGTGCCCTCCTGCTGCTGTCTAGTACTCCATTCTCCACTTCGCTCGGCCGACAACTCCCCCCCAGTGGCCTGTTACCTCAGCTTATATAGGAGGCCCGCCCCCTGCTAATACCAATTGGGGATTGGTCAGAGCTCCCACATGAGCTGCCTGCCACTCCAGTTCCAGGCCCTGCCCCTCTTCCAGAACATTCTACCTGGAAGCAGGGGAGGCGTCTCAGAACTAGAGCACAGGAGGTCACACTCACTGCTTCTCTGACCACTCCCAGCCCCCATATCAAAACAGACAGGCCAAGCTTAAAACATAGGCCTGCCTAAATGTACCTGTGGTGACAGGCTCCCTAGTAAAAAAAAATCCCATACTAGCACCTACCTATTGGTAGAGGGTGCTACATTTATTTGTAAACATTTTTGAAAAACATTTATAATTTTCCTTCCACTTCCCAATTATATGCGTGTGTTTGTGTAACTTTGTGTTGGTCTATCACATAAAATCACAATAAAATACATTTACATTTTTTGTTGTAACATGACAAAATGTGGAAAATTTCAAGGGGGATAAACGCTTTTTCAAGACACTGTAAATGTGTGCATTTATTGAAGATTTAATGACCGTTATTTCACCCATATCTTTTCCGGATATGCAACCCCATATCATCAATGATTGTGGAAATTTGCATGTTTTCCTCAGGCAGTCGTCTTCATACATTTCATTGGAATGGCACCAAATAAAAGTTCCAGCATCATTACCCCACCAAAGGGCAGAGTTGTAATTTATCGCTGAATATCGCTTTCATCCAGTCATCCACAGTCCATGATTGCATTCCTTTATCCCACTGTAACCCTGTTTTCTTCTGTTTAGGTGTTATGGTGGTTTTCTGTATACAAACCCCATTTCCTTTAGGCGATGTCTAATGCCGCGTACACACGAGCGGACTTTTCAACATCCAAAGTCCGAAGGACCGAGTCCGTCAGACTATCCGATCGTGTGTGGGCTGCAACGGACTTTTGATTCACCAAAGTCTGACGGACTTTAGAATATGGAACATGCTTCAAATTTTTCCGACGGAACTCCGTCGGACCCAGGTCCGATGTAGAAGTCCGCTCGTCTGTATGCTGTTCCGACAGACCTAAAACGACGCATGCTCTGAAGCAAGTACGAGACGGAAGTGCTCGGTCTTGTAAAACTCCAGTTCGTATTGGAAGTAGCACATTCGTCATGCTGCAAATTCTGTGCTCGTTTAAATGTAGCGCATCTTCTTTATAATGCTAGAAGAACGAAGTCTTTATTTATAATGCTAGAAGAACGAAGTCTTTATTTATAATGCTAGAAGAACGAAGTTGCTTTGCTGCTCATATTCACTCACAGAGTTCTCACAAAACACATTTCTGTCTTATTTCTCCTCATCTGATGAATGATCTTGTTTTTATTTTAAAGCCCCATCTCATTAATATTTTTTTATTTTAATTTTTTTTTTTTTTTTGGAGTAATTTTTTTCCTCCATATTTTTGGTAGAATTCTTTACCATTTTTTTCTTGTGATCTCCATATTTAATTATTCTGTCAAGTTAAAAAAAAAAAAAAAAAAAAAAAGTTGTTAATTTGACAGAATAATTAAATATGGAGATCACAAGAAAAAAAATGGTAAAGAATTCTAAAAAAAATATGGAGGAAAAAATTACTCCAAAAAAAAAAAAATGGTGTTGAGTAATTTTTTTCCTCCATATTTTTGGTAGAATTCTTTACCATTTTTTTCTTGTGATCTCCATATTTAATTATTCTGTCAAGTTAACACCAAAAACCTTTTTTTTTTTTTTTTTTGTGTTTTTCATTACCACAATAACCTATTTATTTTTATTCTGGTGACAAGTTACCACAATAACATTTTTATTTTGTTTGTAACCTCAAGGAGGTTAGTGTCCCTTGTTAATTTCACATTGTCTTTTAGAAATGTATTTGACCAAAAAACACATAGGCAATTATATTTTCAAACAAAAATATCCATTTATTCTGGTTCAACAAACAAAAAAAATGAAGGCAACACTGGAGAAACTTGTGACATTTGTGTAGCCTTTTGGCCCCAGGGCAAACATTAAACTCTGTGGAAAAGAAAATTCAAATATTCCGAAATACAATATGGTCCCAGAATCCCAGACATCAAGAGCAGCATCAGATGGTATATATGTCCCCAGGCTGTGGTACAACAGGCTGCGTCTTTTTGGTCAGACCAGAGTGAAGCCAGGTCAGCACCTTCTTCTCTTCGCTCCACCCTTCACTGCACCCTTCCCTGCAGACTTCCCTGTAGCCTTCCTGGGAGGCTGTGTCTCCGGTGGTGTACTTGTGGTAGGAGGAGGAGGAGGAGGAGGAACAGGAGGAACTTGCTCCACAATATTGCTGGTGGCAGTTAATTCGCCACTCAGCCCCTTCTGTAACGCCAAGAAAATTAGCCTTTCACACTGGAGACGTTGGCCCATCTCTAATTGCTGCAGACGGCTGGCGATGTAGCAGCCATAGGCCTCTTCAGCCTCAGGGGGGCTCTTTAAGACATTAGTAGCCTCTCGAATTAGGCGCAGGGATTCCTACTGTGATACTGAATTTTTTTTGGCCCTTTTTGCTGGAAGACGGAGGGGAGGCACCTGTGATGTTGTCAGGCTTCTACTAGGCCCGGCCACCTCCTGGCTGACAGTGGGCCCGGCCACCTCCTGGCTGACAGTGGGCCCAGCCTCCTCCTGCCTGCCACTTTCCCCACCTTCCTCCTGGCTGAGCTCATCCTGTGTATAAAAAAGGGACATTGTTTTAGTTTTTTGTTCATCAATCATAAACATTTTTCAGCTCCTGACTTCAAAATTCTGTTAATACATATAAAAGAGTATCATTATGACACCACTATTTCTTGTTTCTGCTGGTGACAAACATTTGTGGCCACTACTGTAAATTGATATGTCCAAATTTTTAGGTTTTTTTAACATCAATAATAGCGTTAAAATTCTAACATCTAGTTAACATCATTAATATTATGAATATCACTATTTTTTGTAACAAAATACCTGGCTCCAGCTGGGTGCATCCGCTTCTTCCAGGATGGAAGGCTCCGCTTGCTCATCAGCCTCTGCTGAGGTGGAGGGAATGCTGCAGGGAAGGGTGGAGGGAAGAGTTGAAAGCGACTCCCTGGCTTTACACTGGTCGCCAATAAACCGTAGCTTGTTAAAGTACCACAGCCTGGGTACATACACAGCACCTGGTGCTGCTCCTGATGTTTTGGATTTCTCGATTTTCTTATTCTCCTTTCGGTACATATTTCGCAATAATTGAATTTTCTTTTCCACAAAGTCCACGTCTGCCTCTGGGATCCAAGGCTGCACAAATGTCACAAATTTCTCCAGTGTTGCCCTCCTTACTGGTTTATTATAATAATCTATGTGCTTGGCTTGCCACAGATTTGTCATCTCTTTATATTTGTCTATAAATAGACTTAAAAATTCCGGATCCTTGAATTTCTGATTCATTTTTCTGGAAGACAATACACAAGCCAAAAACAATAATGTTAGCTCAGACTCTCCTAATCTTAGCCCAATATAGACTCCAGGATCTGCCACTTATTTGGGGAAATTGTTTAAACTTACCTTCGTTTTGCTTGCTCCCAACTTCCGTTCCTATTTTCGCAAACGAACATACGACATGTGATTTTTGCCGTTATATACAGTGCGTACGCGTAGAACTACGCCTGCTTTGCCCGCCCCTGACGTTCTTTTAGTCAAGTTCTTGTTTTCCCGCCCTTTCTGCGCACTTAACGTACGTACGACATGTGCATTTTGGCGTTGTATACAGTGCGTACGCGTAGAACTACGCCTGCTTTGCCCGCCCCTGACGTTCTTTTAGTCAAGTTCTTGTTTTCCCGCCCTTTCTGCGCACTTAACGTACGTACGACATGTGCATTTTGGCGTTGTATACAGTGCGTACGCGTAGAACTACGCCTGCTTTGCCCGCCCCTGACGTTCTTTTAGTCAAGTTCTTGTTTTCCCGCCCTTTCTGCGCACTTAACGTACGTACGACATGTGCATTTTGGCGTTGTATACAGTGCGTACGCGTAGAACTACGCCTGCTTTGCCCGCCCCTGACGTTCTTTTAGTCAAGTTCTTGTTTTCCCGCCCTTTCTGCGCACTTAACGTACGTACGACATGTGCATTTTGGCGTTGTATACAGTGCGTACGCGTAGAACTACGCCTGCGTTGCCCGCCCCTGACGTTCTTTTAGTCAAGTTCTTGTTTTCCCGCCCTTTCTGCGCACTTAACGTACGTACGACATGTGCATTTTGGCGTTGTATACAGTGCGTACGCGTAGAACTACGCCTGCGTTGCCCGCCCCTGACGTTCTTTTAGTCAAGTTCTTGTTTTCCCGCCCTTTCTGCGCACTTAACGTACGTACGACATGTGCATTTTGGCGTTGTATACAGTGCGTACGCGTAGAACTACGCCTGCTTTGCCCGCCCCTGACGTTCTTTTAGTCAAGTTCTTGTTTTCCCGCCCTTTCTGCGCACTTAACGTACGTATGACATGTGCATTTTGGCATTGTATACAGTGCGTACGCGTAGAACTACGCCTGCTTTGCCCGCCCCTGACGTTCTTTTAGTCAAGTTCTTGTTTTCCCGCCCCCTTTCTGCGCACTTAACGTACGTACGACATGTGCATTTTGGCGTTGTATACAGTGCGTACGCGTAGAACTACGCCTGCTTTGCCCGCCCCTGACGTTCTTTTAGTCAAGTTCTTGTTTTCCCGCCCTTTCTGCGCACTTAACGTACGTACGACATGTGCATTTTGGCGTAAGATCCAATGCGTACGCGTAGAACTACGCCTGCTTTGCCCGCCCATGATGTTCTTTTCCAAGAATATTTCCCGCCCCCTTTTCTCTACGGTGCGCAGTAGGAGAAACATGGCGGAAACACAACAGGTGCTTGATATTAACGACTCCAGTAGTCACGAATCCCCGGAGCCACAAACGTCCCGATCCGGAAAGAGGAGATTTAAGGCCTCAAATATGGCATTTGAAGAGATGGTGGAGATGGTGGCAATCTTGCGAAGTAAGGATTATGATGGCAAGCATGGACCATACACCCATCCGAACTTGCGCAAGGCCAAAATCATGGCCAAAGTAGTTAAGACCCTGCACAATAGTTTTGGGGTACGACGGTCAAAAGACCAATTGAGGAAACGGTGGTCCGACCTTAAATTGAGGGAGCCGGATCAATACAGAAGGATCAAGAAAGTTCTGAAAAAAAGTAAGTACTTGTCGTGTGTTCCTATTTTATGATTATTGCATACAGAGCCATATGCTTTACCTTTGTACAATGTAAAAAATTGCTGCTTTCATGTTGGATACAGTAAAAGAATCGTATCGTTCTTAACAAACCCTCGTAAATTGTTCGTGGCAAACCTCGTTTATGATACAGGGTTTAAACAGCATTTTTTGACTGTGTAATTTTTAGGACACAAAAAAAGATTAGGACATTGTGGTTTAGATGTGTTTCAAAATACAATGACTAGAAAAGAACATTCAGTGGAATTGAAGGAGAGGACACTTGGCAGCTGGGTAAAAACACATCTGCACTCATGAGCAAAAGTGTGGGACACCAGAGAACATTTATTAGGGTAAACCACACGGGGTTCCCTGGTATACTTTGGGGGGGGTTGGGCATGTGTGAAACTTGGCACAAAAAGCGAATTATTGTAGTTTTTGGCAAAGTCAATTGATTTATCATGTCTTCACATTTTGCATCTCTTCATAAACCGACAATTGTACAACACTTCTAATCAAGGTTTCATCTTCCTAGTTCTGGCCTTAAATATCTGTGTGCTAAAGTATACCTTTTTGTTTGTTAATTTCTCATAGGGGAGAAAAGACTCACAAAGCAGGATCCCAGGGACCGCCACCCTTGCCAGCATGAATGTGAGGTTAGCCCCATCCCCCCCGTGGATGTGCATGTGGAGGAAGGAGAGGTGGAGGAAGGAGAGGAGATGGGCACCCCACCAGGTGAGTGTCTGACACCACAGCTTCAGGTAATCGATGTATACCTGCATATTTCAAAACACATGTTTTTACATCTATTTTAGGTGATGTTCTGGTTGTGGAAAGCGACACATTTCCAAGCACCAGTGCCCCCCCCGAGGATGTCGAGGAAGGAGAGGTTGAGGAAGGAGAGGTGGAGGAAGTAGGGGAGATGGGCACCCCACCAGGTGAGTGTCTGACACCCCAGCTTGTTGAAATCCATGTATGACTGCATAATTTTTGACCCAATTTTTACCATCTATTGTAGGTGATGTTCTGGTTGTGGAAAGGGCCCCATTTTCCAGTGACAGCGCACATAGGCTGATTGGCCAGATAATGGGCTGGAATGGGGAACTAGATGACATGCGAACTAGCCTGGATCTCATGAAGACTCAGATTGACAATATGCAGCTGGAAATGAAGAACATGATCGATATTTTGGGGAGAATATAATCCGTTTCTCCATAATATCGATCATGTTCTTCATTTCCCTTGTTTTAGTTCAAAGATTGTTACTTCCAAAATTTTTAAGATTGTGGCTGATTGTTGTTACATTTTTCATATTTTTTTAAGAAAAAGAAAAAACACAAAAAAAAAATTGTTTTTAAAAATTATAAAAAAAAAGGAAACTAAAAAATGTTTGGCAAAGAAAGTTAAATTAACCCAAAAAAAATTATATCAATAAATATTCAATGGCACATGTGAATGTGGCCAAATTAAAATTTTGAAGAATCAAGAATGTGTGGCGTATTCTTTCAATGCTCAATACCAGTTTGGGAAAAGTGATTTTGTGTATCCAGTGACAATGGGCCTTATTGAATTAATGAAAATACACTTGGCACTACAAGTGCACTAGGATAACATAGGAGACAGCACAAACCAAAAGCAAGCAAGAAAACACATTTCAGATTTGAGGTTCTTTTATTATTTTACTCTTTTTAAAAATTAAATAATCTGTGGCATTGCAATGCCCCCCCTACCGTTAAAATAAGTGACATATCTTTGCCGAACTTCACGGGCACTTTGGGGGGCCAAGCCAGTACGGCCAGTATCCAGGCCTGTCAGCGATTCCGGACCAAGTCCAGCCTCAGGCATTATTGTCGATAAATAATTTGTGGAGTTTTTATGTAAAAAATTGTGCAAAATGCAGCACGTAAGTACGACATGGTTCAGTTTGTATTCGGCTAGGTTAATAGCAGTCAGAAAAACACGGAACCGGCTGGCCATTATTCCAAACGCATTTTCCACAACTCTTCTCGCTCTGGCCAGCCGGTAGTTGAAAACCCTCCTCTCCGGGGTGAGGGTTCTTTGGGGGAATGGCCTCATGATGTGGTCGTCCAGAGCAAAAGCCTCATCAGCGATGAACACGAAGGGGAGTTCTTCCACATTCTCTGAATCAGGTGGCAATCCCAGTCCACCTGTCTGTATACGGCGGTAGAACTCCGTCTGGGCGAAGACTCCTCCATCCGACATCCGGCCATTCTTCCCCACGTCCACATACAGAAATTCATACTGTGCCGACACCACCGCCATTAACACAATACTGTGAAACCCCTTGTAGTTATAATAGTATGACCCCGAATGGGGTGGTGGCACAATGTGGACGTGCTTCCCATCTATCGCACCACCGCAGTTAGGAAAGTCCCAACGGGTGGCAAAATGGGATGCCACAGTCTGCCATTCCTGTGGCGATGAAGGAAACTGGGGAGGCAAAGCAGAAAAAACAAAAATAAGTACTTTTGCACATTAAACATTGTACATTACAACACAAACTTTCTTTCCCGCTTCTGCCTAGTCACAGGACACCGATCGTCTGCTCCCTGTCATTGGGAGCAGTGATCAGGGTCATGTCACTGCTAGCCCATCCCCCAGACAGTTAATAAACACTCACCCAGAACACACTTTAAACCATTCCTCGGCTCCCTTGTGCTTAATAACACCTTCACTGCATGTGACATTTTTACAGTAATCCATACAATTTTTTACAGCATTGATCACTGTATTAATGACAATGGTCACAAAAATGTATGGAAATTGGCCAATGTGTCCGCCATAATGTGGCAGTCACCAGAAAAATAAAAAATAAAAACGGTTAGCAACGCCATTACTATTTTCAAAAATGGCCAGATTTTACAAATGCCAGCAAAATAGACCATATTTACGAAACGATAGAACTTTTGCACAAAACAATCAATAAACGCTTATTGTGATTCATTTTAACACATTTGTTTACTAAAAGAATACGTATCGGCATCAAATGATGTCCAAAAAAATCATGGTGATATATTTTTGTGCCTATATTTCTTATTAGAGCGAAAAGTGAAAAATAATGCATATTTTGAAAAATGCATTTTGGGTTTGTTGGTGGTTAATTACCAAAAATAAAAAAGCAGAGTTGATCAAAGACAACCAAATACAAAATCTATTTGTGCTAATAAAATGAAGATAATTTACTAGGAGGAGCCATGTTACAAGGACGCACAATTGTCAATTCAAACAACGCACTGCCAAATCACCCAAAAAAGTGATGAAGGTCAGGAAGGGGGGAAAATCATTCCAGGGTTGAAGTGTGTTAAAAATACAATATATAACTCAACATTAATTTAAGGACACACAGACTCGTTGGAATTATATTAAGTGTGGGGGGGGGGAATCCAGTTAAAGGACACACAGACCATTTGGGATACTATTAAGGGGGGGGGGGGGGGATTCAGTTAAGGGGACACAGACCATTTGGAATAATCTTTAAATGTTTTGTTTTAGGATAAAGCAATAGAATGGAGCTGACAAAAGACATTTTAAGTGACTAGACTAGGTGGATATGGGCCTACCATAGCATGTTGGTGAGGTTTAATGAAGGCAAATATGCAGGAAAGACAAAAAAGGAGCATTAAAAGATTGCAGCATGCATGAGGACAAAGGGGACATTCACAGCATATTGCAATCATGGTAATTAGAGATTGAGGAAAGAAATACAAGGCATTAGCAAACATTAAAGACAATAAAATGTGATGTTAAATGATAAATCTTACCTTAATATAGTCCTCCTGCAGGACCTGTATGATGGCAGAACAGGTCTCTGGGATAATGATCCCCAGAGCCTGGGGGGAGATGCCTGTCGAGAACTTGAGGTCCTGAAGGCTTCTCCCTGTCGCCAAGTAGCGCAACGTGGCGACGAGCCTCTGCTCCGGAGTGATGGCTTGCCGCATGCAGGTATCCTGCCTGCTGATATAAGGGGTCAGCAAAGCCAGCAGACGGTGAAAAACGGGGTCCGTCATCCGGAGATAATTCCTGAAATCATCAGGATTATTCTCCTGGATCTCACGAAGCAAAGGCATGTGCGAGAACTGGTCACGCTGGAGCAACCAATTCTTCGTCCATGAACTCCTCAACACCCCGTCCACGGACTGTTCTTGGGTTGCAGAATGAACTACAACACCAAGCGCAAGCAAAGCACGAACTCGACGACGAGTACGTACACGCAACATGGCTTCAAAACGGTCGGATTGTCAGAATGAACTTAACAGACGTCACTGAAGAACAGCAAGGCCTGTGAAGAGCGAGCTGAAAGTCAGCGAGCGCAGTTAGATCGCACTGCAAAATACAGAGACGAACTGACTACACGCACTAAAAAACAGATACAAACCTCACAAGCACAAACTGAAAAGCAGTGAAAAACGTTCTGAAAAATACGAGTCTGAAAAACGCGAATCGTCTCTCACCAAACTTCTACTAACACGAGATAAACACGAAATTAGCAGAAGGAGCCCAAAGGGTGGCACACTTGGTATTGAACTTCCGTTTTATAGTCTCGTCGGACCTGGTGTACGTCACCGCGTACCAGACGGGCGGACTTTAGTGGGATCGTGTGTAGGCAAGTCTGTTTCCACGGAACTCTGTCGGAACTCTGTCGGAACTCCGGCGGAACTCCGGCGGAAACTCCTTCGGACTTAAGTCCGCTCGTGTGTACGGGGCATTACAGTTCGGTCACAGACATTGACTCCAGTTTCTGACCATTTGTTACTCATTTGTTTTGTTGTACATTTTCTGTTTTCAAGGCATATTGCTTTAAGTTTTTTATCTTGACACTTTGATGTCTTCCTTGGTCTACCAGTATGCTTCCTTTTAGTAAACCTTCTTATTTGATTTGTACTAATGGAGACCATCATTAATACCTAAACAGAAAAAAAAACAAAGTTACAGTGGGCTAAAGAAAAGCAATCATGGACTGTGGATGACTAGATAAAAGTGATATTCAGAGATGAATTACGAATCTGCATTGGGCAGGGTGATGATGCTGGAACTTCCATAATCATTGATGATATGGGGTTGGCATGTCAGGTAAAGGTACGGGGGAGATGACAGTCATTAAATCTTGGCGCGGCATGCAGTGTTTTTTATTCAGCATACACCACCGACATTTTTCCTTGTCATGGGGTGGGACTGCTCTGGGATAGCTGCCCAATGCGGTCCCACAACATCTGGTGTAAACTTAGCCTGATGGTTATTATACAAACTCCTTCATTTTTGGACCCAGTCATGTTATAAGATTAATATTTTATTTATTTCAGGTATTATATACAGGTATATACAGTTGTGCTCATAAGTTTACATACCCTGGCAGAATTTATGATTTCTTGGCTATTTTTCAGAGAATATTAATGATAACACAAAAACATTTCTTTCACTTGTGGTTAGTGTTTGACTGAAGCCATGTATTATCAATCAACCGTGTTTACTCTTTTTAAATCGTAATGGCAACAGAAACTACCCAAATTACCCTGACAAAAAGTTTACATAATCTGGGAATTTTGGCCTGATAACATGCACACAATTTGACACAAAGGGATTTTAATGGCTATTAACCAGTTCCTGACCGGCGCACGACGATGTACGTTGGCAGAATGGCACGGGCAGGCAAACTGGTGTACAGGTACGTCCAGTTCAAATTGCAGCTCTGCCATCACGTGCGCATCGCCGGCCAGGACCCCGGTGAGTCCGGTCATGGGTCCTGCGGACTCGATCGCGGCGGGGATACCCGCGATCGTCCCACGGGGAGGCTGAACAGGGAGATGCCGATGTAAACAGCATCTCCCCGTTCTGCCTAGCAACAAGTGACACTGATCTCTGCTCCCTGTGATTGGAGCAGAGATCAGTGTTCACTAACACACAGCCCAGACCCCCCACAGTTAGTAACACGCCCCTAGGACACACTTAACCCCTACACTGCCACCCCCTGCAATGCATGAATCTATCTATTGGTGCTAGAGGGGTGGCTGGACAAAGGGGGCTGCGCCCATACGCCCTTATGGATGCACCGCCACTGCATGGATATATACATAAAGGCATAATAATATAAAAAAGAAACGATTCATTATGGTATACGATAAAATACTGATGTGATACAAATAGTTGCTGTGACATAACATTGTAAGAAGGCTCTAGGCGTTTCGTGATTGTTTCACTCATCAGGAGCCAGTGCAAATTAGATGTATCTATAACAAAAAGGTAAAAAATGCCAAGATAGTATAATGAAAATAGAAAACAAAAATCGGGGGAAAGGGAAAGAGGGGAAACAATGCTCCCAACAACTCTTACCTAGGGTTGGTATATAGGTCAGATAAATGGATAATATCAGTAGTTGGAGGCGAAGTGGAAAAACGTCATCCCCAGGAGCAGAGGTGGAGAAAGCAACAGCAAAACGTCAGCACCAACACCAGCGGTTGAACTTCTGTTAAGATAAGATCCCCAGCAAACAGTTGTGGTAATCAGTGGGTGCCATATATGGTCCCGTAGGGCTTGTATACAAATGAATTAACAATGAATCAGTGAAGTGATTAACAACTGTTTTTATCATAATTTAAGGTACCTGTGGTTCACACTGTTACTCACTAGCCTTTATCTGGTCACCCCTTGTTTGGATATATATATCTAGTTTCTGTTTCAACTTTTAGTTTCTTTCACCTTGTCACCTAGTCACTGGTTTATGTTCTTCTGGTCTACTACCCCCCTTCCCCCAGCTTCAACAGTTGCTAATCGCTTCACTGATTCGTTGCTAATTCATTTTTATGCAAGCCCTATGATACCATATATAGTTCCTTGTTCATTTTGTCTACTTTGTTTCAGTTTGGTTAAAAAAGACAGAAATACCCTGCTGTGTAGGCACCAGTGTTTCCAACCACCAGTATTTTTACTGGCAGCCAGTAACCAGTAAAAAATGGGAACTTTTCTCCTGCCAGTAAATGCCAGTGAAAGGAAAAGGTTTCCAGTAAAAAATATGGCTGTGACTTACTATAAGAAATATGTTTTTTGTCATAATATCTATCATAAATGGGTTGTAAACCATCAGCATTTTCACCTTAATGCATTCTATGCATTAAGGTGAAAAACCTTCTTTACTGCAGCAGCGCCCCCGAGCCCCCCTCATACTTACCTGAGCCCCGTAATTCCGGCAACGGGAACGAGCACACCAGCTCTGGCCGGTGTCTCATGTTCTGATTGGATAGATTGATAGTAGCGCAACCATTGGCTCCCACTGCTGTCAATCAAATCCTATGACGTGGGCACTGGGGGGGGGCAAGGCCGAGTCCTGCTGTCTGTGTTAACAGACGCAGCAGCAGGACACCGGAGCGACTTGCACTGGTGTCCCTTAGGAGAGCGCTTCTCTGACAGAACACTCAAGAAGAAGAGTCATGGAGGGACCCCAGAAGAGGAGGATCGGGGCAACTCTGTGCATAGCCAACTGCACAGCGGAGGTAAGTATGACATGTTTGATTTATTTTATTTTTTTAAACTGAACCCCTTTAAATCACATTGCTAATTTCGTATTGTACTTGTTTGTAGCCTAAATACAGAAATTTGCACTTAAAACTGTAATTTTGGAAATGCCAGTAAAAACTTGGCTGTGCCAGTAAATTTTGGGTATTGTGTCAGTAAATTTCAATCTGGTATGTTGTCAACACTGCTAGGCACTGGTTCCCAAGTGGTGTACTGTAAATATGATCCAGGTCACAGTCCGCAGTTCTGAGTAAATAGAATGTTCCACAGATGACCTAGCAGTACAGATTTTTGTATGTCCAGCCAAAAGTTTTTTCTTTTAGAATAGAGTGATAGAGAGGAGAGAGACAGGCTAGTACTGCTGTTCAGTCTCTTTTTCAAAATAGAAAAAAGTTTTTGCCTTGACATACACTTTAAAATTTAATTTACTTTGCATCTTCTCGTGACATCACCTCTCCTCCCTGTCCAATTAGAGAATGCTTTGCATTCAATGAGAAAAATGCAACGTGTTCTCTGAATGACACCAGTACTGAGTGACCTCCTGTGTCCATTAAGCAGCATGGCAACTGCTCAGCACAGGACCCAGAAGCTAGCAGCAATCACTGTAGTACTGTGCCTGCTACAGTGATTTTCATCTTTCACTGGGATTGGCCAGGTATGACACCTACACAGGGCCAGTGCTAGACTATTTTGTACCCTAGGCAAGACCATCTACTTGCATCCCCCCCCCCCCCCTTTCTAGGTTTTCTAGGACCATCGGAGGTACATCCATCTGCCCTACCTGCCAAGGAACCATTACAGTTGGTGGTGGTGTGTGGGCCTTCAGCCAACTGTGAGGAGCTTGAGGATTGGCCTGGAGCTTTGTGGGATGCTCCTAAAGGTACGGCCATGAAAGAGGACCTGGAATGATCTTTGACTCTCGTTGTTTCACCTGCAACATCTTCACCAGTCCCCACTGGCGTTTTGCCTTAGAGGGGGGTGCTATCACAAGGTCCCCAACACCTGGTGTCCTCCTTATATGGAGTCAGAGGAGGAGGAAGGGGAGGAGACCAGCAGTGCCTCAGAGACCCTCCAATGCCCACCATCCTACCTGCCCCTAGGACAAGGACAGAGCCGCCACATCACATGGTTGTTGTGGCTCTAACAGCGGATGATTAGAGACGGTAGGGAACTCTATGGACTTGAGTTTCCCTATGTCTTGGAAGCTTTGTTTCATACCTTAGAGGCACAGTGGCAGCAGTGATACAAGACTGCTGTCTGGGACCATTTACAGGTGCCCAAACACCATCAGGTTCTTTTGGAACTGACAGCCACCTGTACAGAGTCCCACTGAGTATATCGGAAGTGGAACTATAGAAGCAATATTTGCATGGACGGTTCTGCCGACCGGAGAACCTGTTGTGGTCGTAGGTAGAGGGGAAGCTGTCGCCACTAAGGGACCAACCACCTTATTACCAGGGACCACAGTAAGTAGCTGAAGCAAGTACCGGAGCAGTATTTTCACCAACCGGGGGAGGTGAAGAATTAAGAAACTTCAGCAGGTGTCAAACCAGGGACCCAGCCAATGGAGGTAATGCTTGCAGAGCAGCCTTGTGTGCCAAGCCAGGGACCGAGCAAACCAGTGGGATGAAGCTTGAGGAGTATCTGTGAGTGCCAATCTAGGAACCCAGCAGGGTAGTGGGGGTGACGCTTGAGGAACATACTCAGCGAGAAGGTTGGAAGAGCTTGAGAGATCCAGTGGCAGTGGATCAGCAAGTCTAGTGAAAGAGACTGGGAGCTCAGTGGAGTGAAGATCTACAAGAACTGATTGTAGAGGAAGTACAGAAGTTTGTTAAAACTTGTGTTAGAAACTGTTATAAGACTGTTGCCATAGGACACAGCGCTCCTACACATGCAAATGTGTTGTCCGGCTGGGAGCCATTCCCTACATGGCTGTCTACCTAGAGAAGTATCAGAGTCTGCTAATTAACATTGCAACTACTAAAGGGTGCCCTGGCCCTAAACCCTCTCTCCCACAGTTCTGTTTAAGAGAAAATAAATCTCTTTGCATTCAAGAAGTGTCTGGCACCCATGAATCTATCTTGCATTACATACACCATGCCTTGTAACCCACTCTACAGAGAAGGATGTCAGCTGTCCCCGACTCTGGAGGTTCTCATTAGACCAAAGCTCTGCAAGCATCCAGCTACTGTGTACAACGTGCATGGTTCTGGCATGCTAGGGTTAAATGGGTTAAAGAAGGTATTGAGGTATGGAGGAGGTGATACATCTCCTTTCAGTCTGTCAAATGGTCCCTGAAGAGCAATTCAAACCCCATCGCACCTCAGAGAACAAAGCCCAAGCCCAAAGTGTTGTTAACTCCCCAAAGAAATAGATATCCTGATCCCTTAAAGGGGTTATAAACCCTCATGTTTTTTCATCTTAATGCATCCTATGCATTAAGATGAAAAAACCTCTTCTAGTGGCCCCCCAGCCCCCTGCCCCGTTTTACTAACCTGAGCCCTGGAATTTCCCATGGCTCTTCCTCTGCCCAGGGTTCTCGGCTCTTGATTGGATAGATTGATAGCAGCGCAGCTATTGGCAGATTTTGCACTACAGAACGTGTTTCAAAGGAAACCATGGACGTTAAATTGACTGTAGCGCAAAACTGAAAAATTCAAATAGCACCAAAAATGCATAGGTGTGAATCAGGCCTTATAGTGGGATCACACCGGTGTGCTGTGATTATATGTGTGGTTACCTGCGGTTTTAGGTGCGCTCTCATTGAATTTTATTAGCCTGTGCATTTTCTAAAAGCGCATCAAAGATGCAGCATGCAGGACTTTAATGCACTTTCATGAAAACGTACGGTCTAATAGGATTCAGTGTGAGCGTGCCTAAAACCACATGTAAACCACGCAATCGCTGTGCAGCCAAGCTGCAGAGCAGCACTGTGAACTAGACATGTGCAGAGTAAAATATTTCGTTTCGGAAATTTCGTTTTCGTCCGAAAACTTAATTTATTTAGTTACTCCCGAAATTCGTTTTTATTTATTTCATTTTTCGTTCACAAATTGCATTCGTCCGAAAATCCACATGAATTACGGTCGAATCTGTCTTGGAAGGCTTATGGTGTCTGTCAATGTATAAAGAAGATTTGACAGAGCTAACTATATAGCATACTTTAGAACCCTATTAAAGTCTATGGGACTCCAACGTTCAAAATCGAAAGTGCTAATTTTAAAGGCTAATTTGCAAGTTACTGTCCTAAAAAGTGTTTGGGGACCCGGGTCCTGCCCCAGGGGACATGTATCAATGCAAAAAAAAGTTTTAAAAACGGCCGTTTTTTCGGGAGCAGTGATTTTAATAATGATTAAAGTGAAACAATAAAAGTGTAATATTCCTTTAAATTTCGTAGGGGGGGGGGGGGTTGTCTATAGTATGCCTGTGAAGGGGCCCATGTTTCCCGTGCTTAGAATTGTCCCTGCACAAAGTGTCATTTATGCAGGAAAAAAAGTCCTTTAAAATCACTCGCAGCTATAATGAATTGTCGGCTCCGTAATACAGAGAACACTCATTGAAAGTCATTGATAAAAAAAAAAAAAAAAAAAAAAAAAAGCGTGGGGGTCCCCCAAATTCAATTACCAGGCCCTTCAGGTCTGGTATGGAAATTAAGGGGAACCCTGCCTCAAATTTAAGAAAAAATTTGACGTGGGGTTCCCCCTAAATATCCATAACCAGACCCTTCAGGTCTGGTATGGATATTAAGGGGAACCCCGCATCAAATTTAAAAAAAAATTGACGTGGGGTTCCCCCTAAAAATCCATACCAGACCCTTTATCCGAGCACGCAACCTGGCAGGCCGCAGGAAAAGAGGGGGGGGACGAGAGAGCGGCCCCCCCTCCCTCCTGAACCGTACCAGGCCACATGCCCTCAACATTGGGAGGATGCTTTGGGGGTCTGTGACCCCTCAAAGCACCTTGTCCCCATGTTGATGAGGACAAGGGCCTCATCCCCACAACCCTGGCCGGTGGTTGTGGAGGTCTGCGGGCGGGGGGCTTATCAGAATCTGGAAGCCCCCTTTAACAAGGGGGCCCCCAGATCCCGGCCCCCCCCCTGTTTGAAATGGTAAGGGGGTACAAAAGTACCCCTACCATTTCACAAAGAAAGTGTAAAAAATGGTTAAATAAAACAAACACACTTTTGAAAAATTCCTTTATTAAAAATAAAAAAATAAAAAAAAGATTCCAGCGGCGGTAATCCACTCTTGCTATCCAGCGACGGACGGTCATCTCTCCAGCGATGTCTCATCTCATCCAGCGCAGCGAATACATCCCTCTTCTGTCTCCTCCACGGAGACACTGCAGGCATTCCGGCGGCTGTCGTTTCTTATATACGGAGGGCGGGGCCACCCGTCACCTGACCCCGCCCCCCTCTGACGCAAGGGGAAACCCGGGGTTCCCCGTGACGTATGGGTGACCCCGCCCCCCCTCTGATGTAACGGAAACCTGCCTGTGTTACATCAGAGGGGTGCAGGTCACCCCTACGTCACAGGGAACCCCGGGTTTCCCCTTGCGTCAGAGGGGGGCAGGTCAGGTGACGGGTGGCCCCGCCCTCCGTATATAAGAAACGTCAGCCGCCGGAATGCCTGCAGTGTCTCCGTGGAGGAGACAGAAGAAGGATGTATTCGCTGCGCTGGATGAGATGAGACATCGTTGGAGAGATGACCATCCGTCGCTGGATAGCAAGAGTGGATTACCGCCGCTGGAATCTTTTTTTTATTTTTTTATTTTTAATAAAGGAATTTTTCAAAAGTGTGTTTGTTTTATTTAACCATTTTTTACACTTTCTTTGTGAAATGGTAGGGGTACTTTTGTACCCCCTTACCATTTCAAACAGGGGGGGGCCGGGATCTGGGGGTCCCCTTGTTAAAGGGGGCTTCCAGATTCTGATAAGCCCCCCGCCCGCAGACCTCCACAACCACCGGCCAGGGTTGTGGGGATGAGGCCCTTGTCCTCATCAACATGGGGACAAGGTGCTTTGAGGGGTCACAGACCCCCAAAGCATCCTCCCAATGTTGAGGGCATGTGGCCTGGTACAGTTCAGGAGGGAGGGGGGGCCGCTCTCTCGTCCCCCCCCTCTTTTCCTGCGGCCTGCCAGGTTGCATGCTCGGATAAAGGGTCTGGTATGGATTTTTAGGGGGAACCCCAAGTCAATTGTTTTTAAAATTTGATGCGGGGTTCCCCTTAATATCCATACCAGACCTGAAGGGTCTGGTTATGGATATTTAGGGGGAACCCCACGTTAAATTTTTTCTTAAATTTGAGGCAGGGTTCCCCTTAATATCCATACCAGACCTGAAGGGCCTGGTAATTGAATTTGGGGGACCCCCACGCATTTTTATTTATTTATTTTTTTATCAATGACTTTCAATGAGTGTTCTCTGTATTACGGAGCCGACAATTCATTATAGCTGCGAGTGATTTTAAAGGACTTTTTTTCCTGCATAAATGACACTTTGTGCAGAGACAATTCTAAGCACGGGAAACATGGGCCCCTTCACAGGCATACTATAGACAACCCCCCCCCCCCTACGAAATTTAAAGGAATATTACACTTTTATTGTTTCACTTTAATCATTATTAAAATCACTGCTCCCGAAAAAACGGCCGTTTTTAAAACTTTTTTTTGCATTGATACATGTCCCCTGGGGCAGGACCCAATCTCCTATTCTATATCGAACTGTTGTAACAATGAAAACGAAAATAAAGCATTTATTTATGTCGGATCTTTCGTTTTTCGGATTTTGTGCTTTCATGATCGTTTGTCAAAACGAAAATAGCTGAAATTCGGACGAAAATGCATTCGGACGAAAACGAATGCACATGTCTACTGTGAACCTTCTATTAGGAATAAGAAAAGAGTGAATAGGTGGGGGTCTGAGTAGCAAGAGAATGTGTTATTGAAGAGCAGAGAAAAAGAGTCAAGAGAATGTGCAAGGCTTCATTATGGGGACAAGACTGTAGAGGTTAGTAGAGATAAAAGTAAACTGGAATAGAAAGGGTATCAGATAGATTGGTGTGTGGAATGTCCAGAGCAGAGACTGGAGACTGCAGGGATGTGTGCAGTGATGATTTATGGAGGGGAGAGCAGACAGAAAGAGAAGGGTTAAAGTCAACAGGAGAGAGGAGCAGGAAGATCGCTTCCTACTTACTGCATGATTGTCTATGGAAGGTAGAGAGATGAACAGACAAGACGGCTGGGGTTGAGATGAGCCGGGTGACCTGGAACAAGTTGAGGGCAGAAGTGGAGCTGGAAGGAGGAGAGGAAATAATAATTGCAGTAAGAAGGAGAGATAAGGCAGTGTTGGAGTGGCTGGAAAGGCAGTGTTGGGGAATCCGTACATTGTGCAGTAACATGAAGGAGAATGACCGTGTGCCCCCCTCACCACAGCGCCCAGGGCGTGTGTCCCTTCCGCCCACCCCTTGTCCCAGCCCTGCAGGTAGGTGACACACACCTGGCCATTAACATGATGTAAAAGAAAATGTGATTCATCACACCAGGCCACCTTTTTCCATTGCTCTGTGGTCCAGTTCTGATGCTCATGTGCCCATTGTAGGCTCTTTTTGGCTGTGAATACGGGTCAGCATGAGAACCATGACCAGTCTGCTGCTACCCAGCCCCATACACACCAAACTAACAGGTACCGTATTTATCTGAGTATAACACACACTTTTTCCCCCTGAAAACAGAGGGTGCCTGCGTGTTGTACGCCGATATATATATTTTTTAACAATGGAGAGGGGCGGGGATCGGGCAGTCCGCCTCATTGGGAAGGTGTTGGGCCGGCTGCCCTGCACTTCCTAGCCCTGGTTCAGAAAATAACAATTCCAGCCCCTTCCCACACACCGTATCCCCCCCGCATCACCCCTGATGCCTGTACCTGTAAACAGGAGCCTAAGCAACGCCGCTCGTTCTGGCCGCCTCCTCCTCAATTGTAGATTTTCATTGGAGGAGGTGGCTTCTGTGTGCCTCAATTGAGCTCTCAAGTGTACCCTGTTATGTGACTCTCCTCTGCTCATTGATGGTCAAATGACCGCTCTCCTCCCGCTCCACCTCCTCCTCGGTTGCAGCTTTTGATTGGAGGAGGAGAGCGGTCATAGATTGTAAGCTCTAACGAGCAGGGCCCTCTGATCCCTCCTGTATTGATTTGTATAGTAAGTGTACTGTCTCATATTGTAAAGCGCTGCGCAAACTGTTGGCGCTATATAAATCCTGAATAATAATAATAATACTAATATGACCATCAATGAAACAGCAGATGAGAGTCACATGACCAGGTCCACGAGCGAGCACCGTTAATTGAGGCACACAGAAGCCCCCATCGACAATGAGTGAGACACAGGAGGAGCTTCTCAACCCCTAATGTTATGCTGGCAGGGCTGTCCAGGAGGCTTGTACTGTGCAGGGGGTCCGTGTGCTGTGCAGGGGGCTGTGGAAAGTTTTTTTCCTGAAACTTCCCTCTTAAAATCAGGGTGCGTGTTATATGCCGATAAATACGGTACATTTCCTGTGCTTTCAACACATAAACTTCAGGGACAACATGTTTATTTGCTGCCTAATATGTCCTGCCCACTTTAGATGTCATTGTAAGGAGATAATCAATAGACTGTATTCACACATGATCGAAGGCTGAATTGCCACAATTTTGCCTGCGATTTCAAATGGCTGTAGCCTAGGTTTACACTGACAGCGGGTTAGAAATTGTCTGAGTTCAGCTGAACTTGCACGATTTCACACCCTCATGGTTTTAATCTTTTGATGCAAGTGTAATGATTTAGGCTTTTAACAAATAAATTTAGCAGTATTACTCTATATATCCTTTTCTCTTCATTGCCATATGTCTATAATATAGATATCCGGCCACCAGGAGAGTTTGGAAGGTGATACGTTCATCTGGACACAGGATATACCTGACGTCTTTAGCTCATCAATGGAAGAAAGGTGATGCCTGCACTTATACACAGAATGCATCCAGCAGTCCCAGTGATTGGTGAAAGGCGATAACCCAACTTTTATACCAGGTGTATTTAAAGATTATTGTTGGTGAGTGGGGACCCAGGAGGGGAGCATGGAGTGCTGCCAAAATCTGCATCAGCCGTATAAGTTGCATAAGATCAGCACATCATATAACTATATGGATGGACTTCATATGATTGCACTTTATATATTTGCACTGAGCACTATACATAGCTCCCAACTGTCCCTGATTTCGAGGGACTGTGTCTGATCTGGAGCAATGTCCCTCTGTCCCTGATTCCTCCTTGTTTGTCCCTCATTTTGGTCTGATCTCTATAGATGTATATAAAATGCACTTTTTATCTATCAAAAAGTGTTTCCCAGTGCTATACCTTTCATCCAAATTCTAAATTGCTGCATTTATAAATTACAAAAGCCAATATAAAAAAATAGTAGTGGTAAAAAAAAGCACTCGTGGGTTTAACCAATCTTGTTTTTTTGTACAATTCTCCTTTAAGGGGTGTGGCAAGGGGTGTGCCCTATGCCTGCATACTTTTGCTGATAGGTGTCCTTCATTCCCATCTCAAAGAGTTGGGAGGTATGCTTTATATACTGTATTTATTGGCGTATAACACGCACTTTTTCACCCTGAAAATCGGATGCAAATAGTGTGTGTGTATTACTTCAATTTTAGCTGCCTCGGAGGGGACAGGGAGGGGGGGCGCGGTGAGCGCCATCAGATTACATACAGAGAGAATCTCCTGTTTACTTGGCGGCCTCTGTAATAGGAAGTCCCATCTCCTGGGCCGCCATTGGACCACTGTTCTGTCTATCATAGGAGATTCTCAGTGTATGTAATCTGTTGGCGCTTGTCCTGTCCCCTCTAGGCTGCAGATGGGCATCGATCAGGCTGCACTGATGGCAATGTTGAGGCTGCTGCATTGATGGCACTTGTGAGGCTGCATTGATGATGACTGATGAGGCTTCATTGATGATGACTGATGAGGCTTCATTTATGATGACTGATGAGGCTGCATTGATGATGACTGATGAGGCTGCATTGATGGCACTTGTGAGGCTGGAGATGGGAATCGATCAGGATGCACTGATGGCAATGTTGAGGTTGCTGCATTGAAGGCACTTGTGAGGTTGGAGACGGGCATTGATGGTGCTTGTGAGGCTGCAGATGGGCATCGATCAGGCTGCATTGATGGCAATGGTGAGGCTGCAGATGGGCATTGATCAGGATGCATTGATGGCAATGGTGAGGCTGCAGATGGGCATTGATCAGGCTGCATTGATGGCAATGGTGAGGCTGCAGATGGGCACTGACCCTTATTTTGCTTCAAAGTTCTTTATTTAAAATGTACGTTTTTTTTTCCTGAAACTTCCCTCGTAAAATGAATGTGCGTGTTATATTCCGATAAATACGGTATTAAATTCTATGATCTTGATTATATTAATGTAGACACTTTATCACTTTATTATTCATTGTTTATTGGAGCAGCGCTGAGTATTTTTTTACCTTGCATTATCACAGCCAGGGCCGTTTTTAAGGCAGGGCAAAAGGGGCAGCTGCCCTGGGCCCTGACATTGTTATGGGGCCCAAAGCAGCTGCTTCATACTTGCCAACTATCCTGGTTTAAATTCGCTCGCCTCTTGAGGTTTTAGTCCTGTGCTGTGTCCCAGATGACTCACCGGAGACCCTGTGTTTACATGTAAATTACGAGCATTCATATGTAAATAGAGGCAGCAGGTGGCATTGATATGTATATCATGCCCCCTGAGGTCATATCCACAGTAATCTCTAGCAACCAATCAACAAGCAGAAATCATGTGCTGTAACCTCTAGCAACTAACCAGTGAGCTGTAATGTATTCTGTAACCTCTAGCAACCAGTCAGTGAGCGGTAATGATACACTGAAACCTCTGGCAACCAATCGCAATAGCTGCTTGATCTGATTCAGTAAACTGCAATTTATTGTATGTCTCAGAGCAGGTGGAGAGCGAAACTGCATGGGGAGGGGGCCCCCAAGAAAAGTTTTGCCCAGGGTCCAATCAATATTAAAGACAGCCCTGATCACAGCCCAAAACATATCTGTTTTCAATTTATTGAATGCATTGTCTCCATAGCACAGGGATTTGTATTATTCTTCGGTTATAGAGGTATTATATAATCACAAGTCCTCCCTACTCACTGATCACACATAGTACTATTGGTGTGTACGGAGGAGGAGGAAGGGGCGTGTCACACGTGTTGTCAGGCCCCGCCCACACCGTGGCTCTCACACCCCGCAGGCGGAGGAATGCTTCAGTGGAGTTGTCAGTGTTGTGTTGGAAGATGTCGGAGGATCGGGAGGACTTTGTGAAGGGAAACCCGGAGCTGAACGCGTTGCCGGAGCGGAGTGCGGTGGTGATAGAAGCCCTCGGGCTGCTGAGGCGCAGAGCGGAGGAGGACGGCGATCTCCGGGCCAATGGACTGTCCGATGACTTCCTGCTCCGGTTCCTCCGAGCCCGGGATTTCTGTATAGAGCTGGCGTACAAGGTATGCTGGGGAGTGCAATGTGTGCCGTGTGTACTCGGATTGTGTGCGATCACTCCGACACCCTGTGTGTGTGTATATCGTGTACTGAAATCTACAGGGCTGCTAACCCTGCCCCCACCTGTATACTAATATACACACCCCTCCATTATTGTGGATTGCCTGTCACTGATATCCCTGGTATAGATGATGAGATTACAATCTCAGGACCTTTAGTCAGTGAACTCTTATCACAGGACTCTCCATAGGACAGGCGGAAGATCGGGACACAATGTCCCGGGGGTTGTATATTGTATAGGGGGGGTCCCGGGGGTTGTATATTCTATAGGGCGGGGGTCCCGGGGGTTGTATATTGTATGGGGGGGGGTCCCGGGGGTTGTATATTGTATGGGGGGGGGGGGTCTCGGGGGTTGTATATTGTATGGGGGGGCGGGGGTCCCGGGGGTTGTATATTGTATGGGGGGGGGGGGGTCTCGGGGGTTGTATATTGTATGGGGGGGCGGGGGTCCCGGGGGTTGTATATTGTATGGGGGGGCGGGGGGTCCCGGGGGTTGTATATTGTATGGGGGGGCGGGGGGTCCCGGGGGTTGTATATTGTATGGGGGGGCGGGGGTCCCGGGGGTTGTATATTGTATGGGGGGGCGGGGGTCCCGGGGGTTGTATATTGTATGGGGGGGGGGGGTCTCGGGGGTTGTATATTGTATGGGGGGGGGTCCCGGGGGTTGTATATTGTATGGGGGGGGGGGGGTCCCGGGGGTTGTATATTGTATGGGGGGGCGGGGGTCCCGGGGGTTGTATATTGTATGGGGGGGCGGGGGTCCCGGGGGTTGTATATTGTATGGGGGGGCGGGGGTCCCGGGGGTTGTATATTGTATGGGGGGGCGGGGGTCCCGGGGGTTGTATATTGTATGGGGGGGCGGGGGGTCCCGGGGGTTGTATATTATTGTATGGGGGGGCGGGGGGTCCCGGGGGTTGTATATTGTATGGGGGGGGCGGGGGTCCCGGGGGTTGTATATTGTATGGGGGGGGTCCCGGGGGTTGTATATTGTATAGGACTCTAATGCTTAAAGTGGTTATAAACCTGCTGGGAAAAAATAAACCCAGAAAGTTAAAGGCATAATGTGCTAGTATGTGTTACATACTAGCACATTATGAAATGCCTTAGAGCTAAGCCCTCTCAGCACCGCCCAGTTACCGCTGAGAGGGCTGGCATCGCCCGTCCTTTCTTTCACGATTACAGGCTCCAGTGTTCCTCCTCCTCCTCCTCCTCCTCCTCCTCCTCCTCCTCCATGATGACGGTTCCAACAAGAAGCTCTGAAGTTCCATCACAGTACGCCGGACCTTTAAATCGCACGCGCCGCTGACATAAGTGGCTGCATGCAAGATCTCCTAAACTGTACAGGTTTAAGATATATTAATTTTACCTACCAGTGTTAATTTTGGCGGCAAATTTTCATTTAGTCTTAGAACCCTTTCACACTGCGCCACCCATAGCGTCGGCAATAAAACGCAGCTAGTTTTAGCTGCCTTTTACCGTCAGATTTGCAGCGCATTTCAGCCGCTAGCGGGGCACTTTTAACCCCCGCTAGCGGCAGAGAAAGGGTTAAAACCGCCCGCAATAGTGTCATTTTGCCAACGATATCGCAGTGATGCCCCATTGATTTAAATGGGGAGCAGCTGTGGAGGAGCGGTAAACACAACGCTCCTTCACCGCTGCAAAGAAGCTGCTGGCAGGACTTTTCCTGACACCCTGCCAGCACACCCTCAGGCTTTCACACTGGAGACAATGGTGCAGCTGTTTGAGAATGGATTGCAGTCGCTATTTTTAACGCTATAGCGCCTGCAAAATGCCCACAGTGTGAAAGGGGTCTTAGGACTAAAATGGAATTTTTAGATTTAGTCCCATTTTTAGTCTTCTGCGATTCTTTTAGTCGTATATAGTCAACTAAATCACCAGTACATTTTAGTCGACTAAAACTCATTTTAGTCATCTAAAATCGAATAGGTGTAACTAAATTGTAATGCATTAGTTAACATTTCTCTACAATTTCCAAACTCATTATATATTGCTGGAGTGAAAAATCTAATATGTTATTTTATTATGGCATTTAGGTACGAACATGCACCAGTGTTAACCACTTCAGCCCCGGAAGATTTTATCCCCCTTCCCGACCAGAGCACTTTTTGCGATTCGGCACTGCGTCGCTTTAATTGACAATTGCGACGTGGCTCCCAAACAAAATTGACATCTATTCCCCCCCACAAATAGAGCTTTCTTTTGGCGGTATTTGATCACCCCTGCGGTTTTATTTTTTGCACTATAAACAAAAAAAGAGCAACAATTTTGAAAAAAAACAAATGTTTTACTTTTTGCTATAATATCCCCCAAAAATATATAAAAAAATCTCTATTTTTTTTTCCTCAGTTTAGGCCGATACGTATTCTTATACATATTTTTGTTAAAAAAAAAAAAAAAAAAAAAAAATCGCAATAAGCGATTGATTGATTTGCGCAAAAGTTATAGCGTTTTACAAAATAGGGGATATTTTTATAAAAATATATATATCGCGATTTTATATATATATATATATATATATATATATATATATATATATATATATATATATATATATTATTATTATATATATTTTTTTTTTTTTTATGGTGGACATTTCTGGGACCATTGTCGTTTATAAAGTGATCAGTGCTATACAAATGCAGCAATTCCTGTGTAAATGACACTGGCAGTGAAGAGGTTAACCACTAGGTGGCAGTGTAGGGGTTAAATGTGTCCTAGGGGCGTGTTACTGCGGGGGGCGTGGCTGTGTTTTACACATCACTGATCTCTGCTCCAATCACGGGGAGCAGAGATCAGTGTCACTGTTGCTAGGCAGAACAAGGAGATGTTTGTTTACTTTAGCATCTCCCTGTTCTTCCTCTCCGTGAAACGGTCACGGGTATCCCTGCGGCGATCGAGTCCACGGGATCCGCGACCGGACTCGTAGAGCTTCCTGCGGGCGCGCCGCCGCCTCTTAATGAGCAACGTACAGGTACGTGATTCTGCCTGCATGTGCCCTTCTGCCGACGTATATCGGCGTGAGGCGGTCGGGAAGCGGTTAATTTTGAAGTCAAATTTCAATTTAGTTTTAGTCTTTTGACTAAAATGGCATTTTAGTTTTAGTCGTATTTTATTCAACTCAGTTGTTTTAGTCGACTAAAATAATAATTTAGTCGACTAAATGAACGCTGTTGCCTACAGGAAACCCTTATTTTAGGCTTTCCTGTAGGTAAAAATAAGAAAGCTGGGTATACTACCGCTTTTAAGGTTGTAAAGCTCAGACATGAAATATGAACAAAGCATTTCACTCTATAGCGGGGATATGCAATTAGTGGACCTCCAGCTATTACAAAACTACAAGTCCAATCATCTGGGTGTCATGCTTGTGGCTGTCAGTGTCCTGCTATGCCTCATGGGACTTGTAGTTCTGCAACAGCTGGAGGGAGCATATCCCTGCTCTATATTACTTGTCTCAATCCAGAGCACTAAGTGTCATTTCTGTCTGCTGCTTCATTCCCCTGCTATATGCATGAGTCACTTCTGACCGGGGTGGATTTGATTTAAATCATAATTTTTAAAGAGCAGCTGTCATCTCTGTCCTGCAGCGGCTCCTCCTCTGACTTGCTGTTGACTCACCGACAGTCCCATTCACTTTAATGGGATGGCTGGTGATGTGGCAGTGACACAAGGTGAGGGACGTGGCGGCAGCAGGCAAGTGGATGCCGCTAACAGCCACTGCTGTGATGGATGTGAAATGACAGGTGCTCTTTAAATGTAAGGACTTATTGTTGCTGGTAGTTAGAATCTTTAATATTTTAAAACAAAAAAAAATGAAGGTTTCCTATTTAGAATAAGCAGTCAGGTTAGTAAAACGGCGATAACAGAACCGATTCAATCATACAGTTTGGAGTGTACATAGATTTGAAAAACAATGGGATAAAGGAATATTCCTGAACTTTATCTCATGGTTACTGTGAAATTGTGGGAATGCATCAATGTGGTGCTTGGATTCATTGAATGAGTTTACTGAAAATGGGACTGTCGGGTGAGTCAACAGGAGGAGGTCAGAGGAGGAGCTGCTGCGGGACAGAGATGACAGTTGATATTTAAAAAATTATGATTTAAATTAAATCCGCCCTGGCTGTCAGAGCTCTCCTCCCTAAGCTCTGCAGAATGTAACTTAACCCCTTCATCAGCAGTTGGACTGGGGACAGTAAAAGGGGAGGATCAGAGAAGACCGGCTCAGACAGCTTTTTTACACAATGCAGAGGATTAATGCCTTATGTTCCATCATAGTGAGTATAGCAAGCATGCTTTACTGCAGGGATATGCAATTAGCGGACCTCCAGCTGCTGCAGAACTACAAGTCCCATGAGGCATAGCAAGACTCTGACAGCCACAACCATGACACCCAGAGGCAGAGGCGTGATGGGATTTGTAGTTTTGCAACAGATGGAGGTCCGCTAATTGCATATCCCTGCTTTACTGCATACATAGACTGATTTTACTGGTGTGGATTTAGTAACACTTTAAGCTCACTTTTTATATGAGCGGTCAGGGGGCAGTAAAAACTGCAGGTGGTTCCGCGTTTTTATCACCCACCTACAACCAGACATAATACCAGTTGCATGAGTACACATTGCTGGGGGTATAATGCTTTGCACTGCTAGATGCCAAGTTAGACGGGCAGCACCACCTATCAAAATCTCCTATGCAAGTAAACAAAAAAAATGTGTTGTGTCATAGACCGTTTCAATGCTACAAACAATGATATAAGAGGACTGACAATACATGGGGGACAAAACCCAAATCCCAAATGAATGGATGACATCAGTATTCAATCCCCAGTTGCAGTAATAGCATTGTACACAATACTTCCAGGAAGCACTGCTCAGGTCTCTAATAAAGGATGAACTCTGGCTCGTATACTGCACAATGCCTCTCACACATAAAGAAAAGCAAAGAGAGTCCATATAGTGAAATACATCCAAAACTGAATTTTTATAAAAAAAAAAAAAGACATACACTTGCAAGCAGAAATAAAAACACAAGAATGGAACAAGCATCTGCCAGTCCTCCAAGTGGGTGTTATTCCGTCATTGCCTAAGCTCCTTCCTACACGTTCCTAGGGTCTATGGAGAAAGATGTCCCATAGGACAAAACACATAGGGCGGGGATTAAGCTGTGACATTATTATGCCTGCTTGGAGGACCGGTGAGTGCTTGTTCCACTATAGGTTACCCTTTTTTCTGATCTGCCACGCTTTCAGTATCTACCTAGTGGCTGAGAAGATATATCTCTCCTTTGGGCACTTTCAGAGTTTACTGTAATGGTGGTCATGCCTATTAAATTATAACCCATACTGTGCATTGGTTTTTAACTTAAAGTGGTTGTATACCCACTTTTTTAACTTTTACCTACAGGAAAGCCTATAATAAGGCTCACCTGTAGGTAAAAAAAATATCTCCTAAACCTGTACGGTTTAGGAGATATTCCCCTCGGTATGCGCCGCTGACTGCAGCGGCGCATGCGCACAAGGGGGTTCTCTCCGTGAAAATCCGGCAGCGCTCGTCCGGCCGGATTTAAATCTCCCGCGCGCATGCGTGGGAGTGACGATATCGCGGCTCCGGCCACTCACAGCGCCGGAGCCGCGATACCCGGAAGAGACGCCGAGGGAGCATGTCGGCTCCCTCGGCGTGGATCGGGCGAGATGTCGGGGCCTCGTTCTAAGGTAAGTATTTCATAATGAGCTAGTATGCGGTGCATACTAGCTCATTATGCCTTTTGCTTTGCAGGTTTAAAAAAAAAAAAAAAAAAAAATTGCGGGTTTACTACCGCTTTAAGCTTGTGGGGCACAGGTTACTTGCTAATTGGGGAAATCCATTTAAAAGATCTGGATTGACACCCATAAGATTCTACTTCAGACATGATTCAACCAGCAAGACGCTGTGTATGCGATTTTTCTGTATACCTTTCCAGCCCCAGGGCCTGCGGAGTGCTTAGCAGAAGTATAGCAGACTTGCTATGGCCTCTTTTTTCGGAATGAGACCATACCCTTGGTAAAGAATTCTGTAGAATACATCGCACGCATGAATTTTATAAGGACTGTGAAAACTGAGACGGCATTCATCTACAATCTTACACCCTGTCACTGTGTAGTAATACTGGGATTACCAGAAACAAGGCAGCGTATTTTGGGCAATGCACTTTGGTTCCTGAATCACTTTTAGAATAATGTTGATCTCGCTATAAATGTTAAATCATGTGATATTGACATTCCTATCTGCTTTTGTTTGGACAGAAATCCAGATGTTGTAACCTCTAAACTTATCTGTCTGTTCCAGTGTATGGCGGTCAGTGGGGGAAAAGTATTTGGTTCATTCAGTGCCCAATGCTCACTGACTGCCAACATCACATTACTGCAGATTCATAAGGGGACATTTGGGCATCATTCACACTTCTTGTACACATGACAAGTCGCTCCCCCATGTTTCCCTATGATAACTGTTCATATCTGTGCAACTTCAAAATAGTTCCTGCACTACTCTGCTGTTTCTACTTTCATGCAACTGCGCAATTGTCAGTTAAAGGACGCAGTGCTGTATCGCAAAAAAAAAAATGGCCTGGTCATTAAGGCGGCAGATCCTTCCGGTCCTTAAGTGGTTAAACCACTTATGTTTAGGAGATATTTACAGTACCTATAGGTACAATTTCCCCAGAGAGTCCAACCTCTTTAAACTGGGGGGCAGTTGGTGAGCATCAAAAAATGCACGGTTGATCGCAAGTTTAAACAAGGCCTAAGAAACATATAATGTGTCGGGGATATGCAATTAGCGTACCACCAGCTGTTAGAAAAACTACAAGTCCCATCATGCCTCTGCCTCTGGGTGTCATGCTTGTGGCTGTCAGAGTCTTGCTGTGCCTCATGGGACTTGCAGTTCTGCAACAGCTGGAGGTCCACTAAATGCATATCCCTGCAATATGTGATGCTGCAGTGAAAATTGGGGGCTTTTTAAATAACTGGAAGAGCTGTAGACCATCAGAGATTAGAAGGCTGGTAGGGGCACAGGTTGAGCTTTAGCTGCTGAGAGAATGCTTTAAATGACCACCTTGAGTGATTCTGTAGTGAATATTGAGGATTAATTGTTTCACAGCTACAGAGGTCAGTGAGGGCTTGCTTTATAGCACACTTACTGATTTTAAGGCCTGGGGAAGTTCTTCTTTTTTCCTCTACAACTTTTGGCACATTACATTGGGGGGGGGGGGGTGGTTGTGGTGGCGGAGTGGGTATACCTAGTTTTGATAGGTACCTGCTCCCATATCCACTCAGAGTGCCTAAGCAATCTGAGCGGAAGTTTGCACCCGCCTCTGCCCACAGCCCCTTGGGATGCGTCACAGGTCCCAGAAGGTTGCGCGGCAATTCACAAAGTGCAGTGGGGTTCACGCATGCATAGCGGGAAGCCACAAGAAGTCACAGCTGGCTTCCCACACCAAACATGCTGGCGTCGGGGGTGCAAAAACTGGTGAAAATCCGGTGCGGGTGAGGACGGTGCTGGATCCTTGAATAAGTAAGTGTCCTTTTATCAAAAGCAGCTACAGTATTTGTCCCTAGTGTGAGTTGGGGGTTAGGTAGCAGGTACACCCACTCTCTGGGGTGAGCAAACTTGCAGACACAGATAACAGTTCAGTGAAGAAGTGTCCAAACAGTGCAGTGTTTATTGGTACTATTTACATTACGTTTTTTTTACAAGTATTGTACAAAGTGCCAAAAAACGAAAAAGGCAAAAACTCCAAAACAAGATCCTAGCTGTGTCCCGGCGCTAACTATAGAAATGCAGCCCTTTCTATCGGGCTGAACAAGCCTACTGCTTGTTAGGCCTTGTATACAGAATTTGATTGCCTTTTACCAATCTCAGTAGTTCTCTCAGACAGGCCTTGTCCATTCCCCAGGTACAAGAGCTGCCTGCCTGCCTGCCTGCCTGCCTGCCTGCCTGCCTGCCTGTCTGTCTGCCTGCCTGCCTGTCTGTCTCAGGTGAGTATAAATTGACCCAGAGGAGAGGATCAAGACCCAAACTGGACCGAGGATCAGAGATCCCTAAACGTATATGAGAGGAGCCTGTGAGATGTGTAGACTTTTCTGACTCTCGCACTAGGGGGAAGATCCTCTTTCAAGCGGAGTTCCGCCAAATTATTATTATTATATTATATATATGACACTTGCCTGTCTGGGGCGCCCGCAATGTCGGCACCCAAAGCCAACCTGGCTCTCGGTTGGAGGTGCCACCATCTTTGGTAAGGGAATCAGGAAGTGAAGCCTTGCAGCTTCACAGCCTGGTTCCCTACTGCACATGCGTGAGTCGCGCTGCATGATCTTACTGGTCCCTGCTGCCTTCTGGGACCTGTGTGTCTCCCGGAAGACAGCAGGGGGGGGGGCAGAGGAGGTGCTGGACATGGCGTATACTGCGGCTATCTATGCCCGGAAGTGAGAGCAAATACCTGGATTAGGCAACTACTTTCCAGTGGCCAATCAAACAACAATGAGCCCCATGGGAGGGAAGGGTTTGCCTGAGAAAACAATTTTCTCTTCCTGTATTGTTGCTTCAGTTAAGACCCGATCAGACTTTGAAGGCGACTTCCATTGAAATCAATGGGTACAAGTCGCCTAGAAGTCAGATTGAAGTAGTACAGGAACCTTTTCTGAAGTCGGAGCGACTTCAGTAGTGTGCATTAAGACGGGGCTCTTTGACTAACATGGAATTTGACATGTTGCGTGACTTGGGGCAACTTCAAGTCGGATCCCAAGTCGCTCCTGTGTGAACTGGCTCTTGGGTATACCTGTGTAAATAAGGCCTTAAGAATATATAAATATTTGAATATCCATAGCCTGGATGCAAGCTAACATTGTAGGGAGTAATGTGTAAAATATGCCAGGAACACCTTATGACATAAAGTAAAATTCTAACAAATACAGTAACTTTGTATGTAGAACAGGCAGAAATGTGATCTTCTGTAATATCTTATGATGCCACCCTAGACCAGCCTAGCACTACAAATGTCATCACTATATGTGCTACCACAACATCTCCGATCATTCAGATCTGTTTGTGTGAAAGGTAGCCATTAAAGTTGTAAAAAAATGTTTTGTTCTAATTAGTTTGTAAATCTGAACGGCAAACGGATATAGAAACACACAGGTGAATGTAATTATGTAGTTTTAATCATTAAAGGAGAAGTCCAGGCTGGGCTCGTTGGGCTTCTCAGGTGGGCAATTCGTTTTTTGTACTCCTGTGACCTGTTTTCAGCTGAGATCAGTCTGAAGTCCGCTCTCTGCTGACGTCACCAAGATTAGTCCAGGCACTGCGTCATCCCGACAATGAAGTCTGGATCCACCAGGAGCCTGGACTAATGGCCGTCCCAGCAAGCCACTGAGAGCCTGAGACCGGCCGCGCTCCACAGCTCGGTGCTCCAGTGAGCGAGGAGGAGCTGAGAGGAAAGCTGCTGACTGACCAACAGCAGCTCTCTGCTTGGGGAGAACCGAGCCATTGGCGATGTTCAATGTTCTCAGTGCGGAGACAACAGGGGACAGATGCAGCATAGGTAAGTATGAACTTTGAAAAAGTAGTCATGTTAGGACCAAAAACGTAAATGTATTTTATGTGATGGACCAACACAAAATGGCACAAAATTGTGAAATGGAAGGAAAATTATAAATTGCTTTACATTTTTTTTTTTTTTTTTAAAAAGTGTGGTATGCATTTGTATTCAGCCCCCTTTACTCTGATCCCTTACTAAAATCTAGAGGAACCAATTGCCTTCAGAAGTCACCTAATTAGTACATAGACACCGATCCGACACATCATCCGAAAATGGAAAGAGTATGGCACAACTGTAAAGCTACCAAGACATGACCGTCCACCTAAACTGACAGGCCGGGCAAGGAGAGCATTAATCAGAGAAGCAGCCAAGAGGCCCATGGTAACTCTGGGGGAGCTGCACAGATCCACAGCTCAGGTGGGAGAATCTGTCCACAGGACAACTATTGGTCCTTCACTCCACAAATCTGGCCTTTATGGAAGAGTGCCAAGAAGAAAGCCATTGTTTTGAAAGAAAGCCATAAGTACGGTTTACAGTTTGCAAGAAGCCATGTGAGGAACACCGCAAACATGTGGAAGAAAGTGATCTTGTCAGGCAAGACCAAAATTTAACTTTTTTAGCAAAACTTTATTTGTGGCATGAAACTAACACTGCACATCACCCTGAATACACCATCCCCACCGTGAAACATGGTGGTAGCGTGATCATGTTGTGGGTATGTTTTTCTTCAGCAGGGAAGCTGGTCTGAGTTGATGGGAAGATGGATGGAGCCAAATACAGAGCAATCTTAAAAGAAAACCTGTTAGTCTGTAAAAGACTTGAGACTGGTGCAGAGGTTCACCTTCCAGCAGGACAATGACCCTAAACATACAGCCAGAGCTACAATGGAATGGTTTAGATCAGGGATATGCAATTAGCGGACCTCCAGCTGTTGCAAAACTACAAGTCCCATCATGCCTCTGCCTCTGGGTATCATGCTTGTGGCTGTCAGTCTTGCTATGCCTAATGGGACTTGTAGTTCTGCAACAGCTGGGGGTCCGCTAATTGCATATCCCTGCTTTAGATCAAAGTATATTCATGTTTTAGAATGGCCCAGTCAAAGGCCAGACCTAAATCCAATTGAGAATCTGTGGCAAGACTTGAAAATTGCTGTTCACAGACGCTCTCCATCCAATCTGACAGATCTTGAGCTATTTTGCAAAGAATGGTCAAAAATGTCACTCTCTAGATGTGCAAAGCTGATAGAGAGATATTCCCCCAAAAAGACTTGCAGCTGTAATTGCAGTGAAAGGTGGCTCTACAAAGTATTGACTCAGGGCTGAATATAAATACACGCCACACTTTTCACAGATTTATTTGTAAAAAAATTTTTAAACCATTTACCATTTTCCTTCCACTTCACAATTATGTGCCACTTTGTGTTGATCTATCACATAAAATTCCAATAAAATACATTTACGTTTTTGGTTGTGACATGATAAAACATGGAAAATTTTAAGGGGCGTGACTACTTTTTCAAGGCACTGTATATGCTCATGTAAGTACATGACAACGCCTTGCACTTTGCCTCTTGTCATCCCCTATACAGCAGCACTGACTTCTGGAGCAGCACTAGGAGCCAATCAGATGTGTATTGTTCTCCTCCACTGACAAAGAATATGCTGACTGGAGGAGAGAGACAAACTTGTCAACTGAAACTTCTTCATTGCCATTTATAACCTGAAGACCAAAAGGTGCCCAAACAGTATTGCTTAGCTGCAATAGAGGGGGGAAAAAGGTCACCAACAACTGTACTGTCTGGCATAGCTGTGTAAATTGTTAGACCTGGATGGATATAAATACAGTATGAATTCCTTTTGGCAATTTTAAAAGTTCCTGTTTATGTATTTAAAGTGGTTGTAAACCCTTACATATACCTAGTGAAGTGACTGGCCTCAGGTGATACACAGAGGAAAGAAGACCTCCTACATAAATTGCACCTGTTTATCTGTAGCCATTTGTTCTTTACTGTACAGCCTTGTAAAACTCAGAGGGAGAGGAGTTTTCACAGAAGCACAAAGTAGGGGTGTAGCGCAAGTCACACACTGCACAGCTCAGTGAGGAGAGCTCTGAGAGCTGATTGGAGGGAAGAGACACCCACTGCACACAGTACACAGGAATGATGCACAGCTGAGGCTGCCAGTCACAGGCTGTGTACTGGAGCTCCTTACCCAATCACATTTTTATCAATTGGAGTCCAGAAAACCTGTCAACTCCTGATGGAGGAACTAGACAACGGAGAGAAATCTGTGCTTTGGATTAAAGCAAGTATACACTATAGAAGGATATGCTTTGTATATATTTTATGTCGGATGTTTACAAACACTTTCAAAAATCTTTAAAGTTGAACTTCACTTTCTCAATCAACATTGACAATTTTTTTTTTATTCTTTTATGCTGCTAGCATAAGGGCAATAAATCTAATAAGGGCCGGTTCACACTGCAGGCGATGCGAGGCGACACCGACTTGCCTCGCCGCGACCTGCCGCGACCTCAGCGGCAACTTGCAGATGACTTCTGTATAGAAGTCAATGCAAGTCGCCCCGAGGTCGCCCAGAAGTAGTACAGGAACCTTTTTTCTGAGTCGGAGCGACTCGAGTCGCTCCTCTCAGAACGGTTCCATTGTACAGAACGGGGGCGAATTGTCACACTGCGGCGAGTCGTGTCGCCTCGCATCGCCCGCAGTGTGAACCGGCCCTTAAGGGACTGGGAGGACCTCGGCTATGGGGAAAGACTATAAGCATTGAACTTATTCTCTCTGGCAAGGAGACGCTTGAGAAGAGGATATGATATCGGTGTACAAATACAGCACTGGCGGCCCTAGCATAGGAAAAAACTTTTCAGTAAAAGGGAATTTAGTAAGACACGCGGCCGTTCACTAAAATTGGAAAAGTGGTTTAACCTTAAACTGCATAGAGGGTTCTTTACTGTCAGAGCGGTATGGATGTGGAATTCTCTTCCGCAAGCGGTGATATCGGCAGGGAGTGTTGATAGTTTCAAAAAACCATTAGATGGGCAGCATAATGACCACAACATAATGGGATATACTATTTAACATAAACACACACCATAGGTTGGACTGGTGTTTTCTTTCGACCTTACCTGCTATGTAAGGCCCCTTTCACACGACAAGCCCGCTCCGATCCACCTGTCTGTTTTTCAAACAGATCCAAGCGGCCTATCCATTGACTCCTATGGGGAGACGGATGTCAGCGGAGATGTGTCCACTGACATCCATCTGCCATCCGATCCGCTAAAAACAGACGTATGGTGATACGTCTGCCATCCATCTTATCAGATTGGATGAGATCTTATAAACGTACATGCAGCCTCTCTCCATAGGAATCGGTGGTGCTCTGACAGGCCCCTCCCCGTTCAGTGAGCAGAGATGGACCAGTCATTCGCCGGCTCAGCGGAGAGCAACGGTGCGATCTCCCCTGAGCAGATCCGCCTCATGTGGGAGGGGCCTAATAAGTAAATGGGAAAAATTTATCATATTTAATTAATTTTTTTAAACATATCTTCAGTTGGTTTCCAGACCAAGGCAAATGTCATATGTCCCAGGAGTCTCAGATAAGCACCCCCTCCTGTCCACATTGAATTAAGAGCAGATGGATTCCAGGAAGTAAATTCTACATGAATCAGCTGACCTTACCCACGATGGCCGCAACAAGAAATGCCAGGGGGTGGTTTTGTGTGTGTGGTTTTTATTTATTTATTTATTTATTTTTTCTGATTGATTTTCTCAGCATAATAAGGCACAGAGACATGGATTGATGGGTGAGTTTGCTTTGAATGATAAAAGTGAATTTAAAGCAGGGTCCCACCCTAAAGTGGAACTTCCGCTCATCGGATACCCCCCCCCCCCCTCCGGTGTCACAGTTGGCACCTTTTTGGGGGGAGGGGGTACAGATACCTGTCTTATACCCACTTCCGGGCATAGACTCCCACAGGAGTCTATGCTGTTTCCTGTCCTGCCGTGCTGTCTGCTGGGACACACACGGGTCCCAGAGACAGCGCGGACCATTCCAATTGCGCTGCGCAACTCGTGCATGCGCAGTAGGGAACCGGGAAGTGAAGCTGCAACGTTTCACTTCCTGATTCCCTCGCCGAGAATGGCGGCAGCAGCAGCCGAGCGATCGATCGGCCTCGGCTGCCGACATCGCTGGACCCTGGGACAGGTGAGTGTCCATTTATTAAAAGTCAGCAGCTGCAGTATTTATAGCTGCTGGCTTTTAATATTTTTGTTTCCAGGGGAATCCCTCTTTACTTTTGTTTTTGGTTTGTGGTGCTCATATGCAGCATAGTTCTGCTTTTAATAGTTAGCCTGGAGTTCAGCTTTAAAGATTTTGCTACAGAAGGAAATTCATTCATGTGTCTGTAAAATCCGGTATTGCTGTCGGGAAGTGGCATAGGATTTCCATAGCATATCAGTTGCATCATACAGCCCTGAGCTGTCACTAGGGGAAGTGGTAGGAAATCACGGCATCTCCCCTGTGTCCGGACATACAGGCAACCGTCATATTTCTTCACTTTCAGTTTCAACACTGTGAACATATTAACCACTTTCAGCCCCGGACCATTTTGCTGGCTTAAGACCAGACCACTTTTTACGATTCGGCACTGCGTCGCTTTAACTGACAATTGCGCGGTCGTGCGACGTGGCTCCCAAACAAAATTGATGTTCTTTTTTTTTTTTTTCCCCACAAAAAGAGCTATATACAAAAATAGAGCGACAATTTTGAAAAAAACGCATTATTTTTTACTATTTGTTATAATCTCCCCCAAAAATATATATAAAAAAACAAAACATTTTTTTCCCCTCGGTTTAGGCCGATATGTATTCTTCTACATACTTTTGGTAAAAAAAAATCATCAATAAGCGATTTTATTGATTGGTTTGCGCAAAAGTTATAGCGTTTACAAAAAAGGGGATAGTTTTTATTAGTAATGGCGACGATCAGCGATTTTTGTTGTGACTGCAACATTATGGCGGACACATCGGACATTTTTTGACCCATTTTTGGGACCATTGTCATTTATACAGCAATCAGTGCTATACAAATGCAGTGATTCCTGTGTAGATGACACTGGCAGTGAAGGGGTTAACCAGGGGGTGGCAGTGTAGGGGTTAAGTGTTCCTAGGGGTGTTGTTACTGTGGGGGGCTGGGCTTTGTTTTAGTGAACACTGATCTCTGCTCCAATCACATGGAGCAGAGATCAGCGTCACTTATTGCTAGGCAGAACAGGGAGATGCTGTGTGTGTGTTTTTTTTTTTTTTTTTTTTTTTTTTACAAGAAAATTGGTCTTTATTGGGAATGAGACGATACATAATCTGAGTAAAACAAAACATTGTACAGTCCAAAATTTACAATGCAGCATACATAAACCCGTTTATCTCAGAGATACAGCAACTGTGCTTTGTTAATATATACGTGTTGCGCCAGAAAGGGGGAGGTGGGGGGCAGGCCTGGTGGGACCAGCACCCACCAAGGACATTTTATTAACCAAGTCACTAGAAGGGAAAAAGGAGGAGGGGGGGGGCCGGGCACGGGAGAGCAGACAGCACAAACCCCTCATCACCGCCATTTTCCAGAGCGGGGGGGGGGAGGTACAGAAGCCCCCCACCTGGGAATTTACATAGGGCCGATCCATGGTTGCCACACTTTCGTAAATTTTTGGGGGCATCCCCTGCTGATATATGTAATTTTATACGTCGGCATAATTTCATCAACCGACTTCTCCCAAGCCCTTCATGTGGGTGGCAAGGGGAGGTCCATCTAAGAAGTATCTGCTTTTTTGCATAAAAAAAAAACTGAAATCAGTAATTTGGTGTAATGGGGTCTCCGCTCATCATCTTGTATGGTCAGCTGAAGACGCTCGTTAATACACTCCATAACAGCAGACCAATAACGAGAGATTCGCGGACACTCCCAAAACATATGTATATATAAACCCTCAGGGGACTGACAGCTCAGGCAATTTGGGGATCTCTCTGGGTAGATTCTGTGCAGCCTCTGAGGCGTGAAGTGTACCCTATGCATACATTTGGTCTGTATTAATCTATCCCTAGAGGATATCACTAATCTAGAGCCCCTATCGAAGCACTCCTCCCACGTCTCTCTATCCAAAGTTGGTATGTCCGCCTTCCACTGAGCCCACAGTGCCTCCATCCTTGGCGACTCTCTACTGAGCAACACCAAGTACAGCGCAGAGAGGGGCTTATCCAGGGAATTCTGGGCCAGCACATCCATTCCGAGGACAGGCGGCTCTGGAAACTGCGCCTGGAAGGCATGCCGCAGCTGCAAGTACCTAAAGAGCAGGCCCACCGGCATACCATGCCTATCCGCAAGTTCCCGGAACTGAATGAGTGTCCCATTGGAGACCACATCCCTCAAGAGCTTGATGCCATACCTGGCCCACAGGTGTGAGTCTGGAACAGCCCTAAAGTGGGGGAGGCACGGATTCCCCCACAAGGGGCAGTGGGGGGACCATTTGTTGGGGCTCAAGAAACGCCTTCTAGCCAACTCCCAGATCTTGGGGAGATGCTGTTTACAACGGCATCTCCCAGTTCAGCCACCCCGTGAGACGATCGCGGGTATCCCCGCTGCGATCGAGTCTGCGGGACCCGCGACCAGACTCGCAGGGGTCCCGACCGGCACGCGATGGCAGGGTGGCATATAAAAATGGACGTACCTGTACACCAATATGCCTGCCCGTGCCATTCTGCCGATGTACATAGTCGTGCGCCGGTCAGGAACTGGTTAACCATATTATATTGTTTCAAGCTGCCTGACGTTTTTTCTAACTGGGCTATTTCATTAATGCAATGAATATCAAGAACTAAGCACGTGTTATAATCAGTTTTTTATCTTTTGTTTACTTAAAAAATAAAATCATAATTTTTAATACCTGTACTACAAATGGAGTGTCATTGAGGCTGGGTTCACACTGCTGCGGGGGGAGATCCGGATGTGATTCGCACAGCAAATCACATCCGATCTCCGTAGCACTGCGAGTTCAGCCATACAGATAGTATGGCTGAACTCGCAGCTGTCCCGCAGCAAACTCGCACAGGACCCTTTTTTGGGTCCGCAACGGAATCGGATCGCATGGGGGTTCACACCATGCGATCCGATTCCTGTGCGAGTCGGCAGATCGCACTGCGATATGCCGACGGATCTGGGGGTGTCATTAACATAACATTGACACCCCCAGCCGTCCGCATAGGGCAGTGTGAACTGCCGGCGGGAGGTATGCGATGCGGGAAAACGCCGCGGATTCGCGGCGTTCCCGCATCGCAATAGTGTGAACCTAGCCTTAAGGTGTTCAGGCTCATCCCATTTCTTTTCCTAATGTGCTCTTTATAATGAAAATAACTGAAAATTGTATTCATCCACTTCTTTCAGGCTACATTCACGCCTGAGTGTTTTCAGCTCACAAAAACACGCAGAAAAAAGCCTAGCAAGCAAAATCCCATTCATTTCAGAGTTTTTATTTTTTATTTTTTTTGTCACCTGAAGCAAAACGCCTGAAAAACACCCTAAACTCAGAAAAGAACATGAGCTTCTTTGGGGCAAATTACAGGAGTTTTTCTGCGCTTTACATTTGGTGACCTGAACAAAAACACAGCAAAATCGCGGTAAAAACGCTCAGGTGTGAATGCAGCCTAAAGGGGCTTACAAGTACAAACCTGGGTCAGTTTAGCAAACAAGCCATGTCACCTACATGGATTTAGGAATACAGGAAAGTATACAAACTCCCATGCAGAAGTTTCCTTTTAGGCGAAGTTATCCACTTGCAGCCCAAAGACATCATATGACGTCCTTGACCTTCTGTGGGAATATCTGAATGATGCCTGCAGCTACAGGCATCATTCAGATATCCTCTTTTTCAGCCAACGATTCTGTGCACCGCAAGAATAATCATAGCCGCAGTTCAGCCACTAGATCGTTCTTACAGGTGACTGGAGGGGACACCCCCCCACCTCCCTCCGGTGCCTCTCCGGGCTCTCCCGTGCCATCGGGGACCCGGAGAGAGAATCTGCCACCGCCAGATAATGTTCATAGGGGTTTGCGGTGACCAGGTTATGACGTCATGTCCGGGCTGCGTTTGTAAGCAATCGCAGCTGGAAAGCATGGGATCGAGATTTATTATTTTTTTTTTTTTTTTAATCTCATGCTTTCCAGCATGGAGGAGAGATGTGGGGTCTTATTGACCCCCACATATCTCCATAAAGAGGACCTGTCACACACCATTCCCATTACAAGGGATGTTCCTTGTAATAGGAATAAAAGTGATAAAAAAAAACAAAGTGTAAAAATAAAGTAAAATAAGCAATTAAAAAAAAAATATTTTTTTTTTCAAGTGCCACTGTCCCCGGTAGCTCGCACACAGAAGCGAATGCAAGTCCCATCCACATATGTAAACGCCACACCCTCTGCCCCACTCGTTCCATCTCAGATCCCGGAACTGCTCCGGGGCTTCTGTGGTGACCATCCCGGCACAGCTCCTGTCTCCCCAACAGCATGAAATGCACTGCTGCCCAGAGCACGTGGAATAGACGGAAAAGACCCCATATAGTGGTACCATATTGAAGAGCCTGTGTACTGCCTACCTTTTGTGACTAACCCATTATGAGGGCCGTATTAAATTGCATCCAATACTACACTTAGTGGCACTTTTTTTTTTTTTTTTCTCTTTCTTTTTGCCTGTTTACTACAGAGTGAGCTGTGCTCTGGATTTTTAAGCTGACACAAGTGTATGGACTATCACTGAGAACTTATATTGTGAACATTTTAGACTATTGTGTGTTTGCCTATTACCCATTCTATAGATAAAAAAAAATAATGTTCTTTAGCCAGGAACATACATTCCACATTAATAATTATGCTACCAAAACCAGTGTGTGCTGTAAATTTCCTCCAGCATTGTTCCTGTTTCTTCTTGCTGAAGGCTGCCATTTTGTTGAAGCCCAGAGCCCCTGAACAGCAGTAAATCATAAAGCAGAACTAAACCCATCGATTTACCAGTTAGAAACCAGTTATATTTCTGCAGTGCCGGGATTGCTAACTCACATTGGCTTGTTTCCTGAACCAAACTGTCAAACCATCAAATGGCTGGTGTCATAACTAATCACGTGCAGCACCATGGCAGTTGCAGATCAAACAGAAGCTGATTCCTTGGCTGTAAAGGATAGGATCAGGAACAGATCTTTGTTTTCCCTGGCAGCCCAACCCCCACACAGTTAGATCACACCCAGGGACGGTTAACCCCTTAATCGCCCCCTAGTGTTAACTCCTTCCCTGCCAGTGTCATTTATACAGTGTTTAGTGCATTATTTTAGCACTGATCAATGTAATAATGTCACTGGTCCCCAAAATGTCACTTGGGGTCAGATTTGTCTGACCCCAAAAATATATATATTATTCTCTCTCTTGACCTAAACTGATGAATATTTTTTTTGTTTTTTAATATCTTATTTTTTATATTTTTTTTGCTATATATCTATTATAGCATAAAGTAAAAAATATTGTGTGGTGGTGGTTTTTTTGTGGGTTTATTTTATTTTTTATTTTTTTATAGTGCAAAATATAAAAACCGTATTAGTGATCAGATACCATCAAAAGAAAGCTTTGTGGGAAAGAAAGAACATCAATTTTGTTTGGGTACAACATGACTGCACAATTGTCAGTTAAAACTACATTGTCGTATCGTAAATGGCCTGGTCATTAAGGAGTGTGACAGAGCGAGGCTCTGTCCCTATGAAATTAGAGGTAAAGGAGACACAGAGTTTGCATATCTGCGGACTGCAGGACTACAGAGTGTAGAGTTTAAATGGAGAAAACTGCTCTGTCAGTTTTCTCCAGGTTTTGCTAGCTCCAGATGGGATTCTGTAGTTTGGAGATCCCTGAGAGTTATGGGTGGGACGGGATCTCCAACCCTGTGTCCGGGTCTTGAGGCTAGCGAGCAGGGTGTGTGCCCAGCTGCACACAGCCCATATAACGAGGGGATTTGTGTAGGATGGGTGTGTGTGAGCAGCTTGCTGCTTGAAGCTGTGCATGTCCAAAGCTGTGTGAAGGACTTGAAGCTGTGTGCGTCCAAGGAGCCGTGTGCTGTGTGTCGAAGGGTTGGAAGCTGTGTGCGTCCAAGCAGTTTGTTGGACGGGGCAAGTACCTATAGCAGCAGTACTGCTGAAGAGTAGCCAGGTGGGCTAGCATTTTCGTTCTGATTTTGCTGTATTTAATTTAAGCTTGGACCCCTGCGTGGGATTACTGGATGGACTAATATTTTGTTTTCTTCTAATAAACGTGGGCTACCAGGCCCTTAACCATACACGCCTGACTGATGTGGACTAAAAAATGCATCTACCAATTGAGCTAATCACCCCAATGTCACAGGAGGTAAAACCTTCCGGTCCTTAAGTGGTTAAACAACATATGTTTTTGATGTTTTGGAGATGTATACAGTACTTATAGGTACAACTTTCCCAGAGAGGTCTACAACCTCTTTGAGCGGGGGGGGGGGGGGGGTTATTGGGGCAGTTGGTGAGCGAGGCTGAAGTGGTTCAGCTCTCACTTTTCTTTACCTGATCCTGCACTTCCCTGACATATGCCATTCTACTATGGCCTGGCAGTGGACTGTCTCTGATGTCAGAGGACCTTGGTTCTTAGTAATATATTGGAAACCTAACAAGTCTGCCAGGCAGATGAGGACCTTGGATTGGGGGCTCTTTGAGGGTAGGGAGCGATGTGAGTGTACAGGGATAGGGAAAATTGTAGACACTCACACAGTTTGGACTGATGTCTTTATTCAACCTTAATAACTATGGCATTTTCTGAAGAGAGGTCAGCTTTTACAGCCTCTGTATATCGGGTCTCCCACAGAGTTTTTCACACTATCAGTGATGGAATACATATAAGTCTAGGGATATGAAAACTAAGTGGTTCTGAAGTCAAATAGTTATTTAATGCATTCTATGGTAAAGTTTTACATTTTCAGTAGTTAGAAGCCTTTAGCTGGCCATACATGGATCAAAATTTGGCTGGTACTTGCTGAACAGGCCAAATTTCGATCCATGTGTGGCCATTCCCATTCATAAAAAGTGGATCTAATCACCCAGTAATGAACCGGATTATTTGAAATTTTTCATTTGATCAGTGTATTCCGACGTCAGGGGAGTCCCTTCGGTCAGAATACAATGAAACAGCACGAAGATACCTCACATCCACATCAGTTTTTTTCTGTTGAACCCACTGGCTGAACGAAAAAACAGATCCATGTATGGGCAATTTTTAACCGAGGTTAACAGAAAAGATTAGATAAAGAGCAGGGAAAGTCAGCTTTATCCTGTACTGCATATGTCCAGCTGACCGATAAGGAGAAGTTGGGGTCAGGGTTATCCTGATGACCTCATGAGCTGTGAGCAGTTTCACAATTCTTGTAGTTACACTGTATGTCAGAGGACTTGTGAAACACGTTTTGGTCACTGTAGAAATTATAGCGGCTTTTCACTTCTGTCAAATGATTGGAACATAAAAAGGAACTGCAATAGTAAAAACAAAAAAAAACTGTAGCTGCTGACTTTTATTAGATAGACACTTACTAGTCCAGGAGTTCAGCACTCACTATCTTTACCTGAGCTGGATCTTCGGATCCCCGACACAACCATCTTGGCTATGGGAGCCGGCTGTGACTTTGTGGTGTTTCACCGCCGGCTCCCCACTGCACAGGTGCTGTTAAGCCAGTCATACAAGGATGGAAATTCAGGCAGTTCAGTAGGGACCGAATGAATTTTGATCCATGTATGGGCAGGGAGGTTGTACAGAAGTCAATCTACTGATCAACTTCTGTACAACTGCCCTCTCAGATTTTCCCTGTTCGATCAGTGCTGCAGACTATAGCCAGCAGCACTGATCAGTGTATACTGATAGCAAGTAAGTTTCCCTGCTGTCAGAATACAATAGCTCAGTGTGGAGGATTCCCCCATCCACACGTTCAAATCCTCCCCCCCCCCCCTTTTTATTTTTTTTTCGTTCTACGCGCTGGGCTGCTTGAGATTGGTCTGGCAGCATCCAGGGACATATGACATGTCTTGGAGGTTGCAAGTAAGGGGAAGGGGGGGCCAAATTCCATAATGCTTGTCTGGGCAAGAATGGCAGAAGTGGAAGCCAGCAAAAGTCCAATGGAGCATACAGATAGTTGGAATTTCCGACCAAAAGCTGACATTGGACTTTTGTTGGCGGAATTTCCGATCGTGTATAAGGGGCATTACTGTTCGCCTTCACTAACGCAGGAGTGAGCGCTTTCTGGAATTCAAACCCCCCCTCACATGCATGTTCTCTCCTCTAATGCAGCAGCTCGGAACTCAGAGTTTGAGACGCCACTCCGGTGAACGGTCACAACGGGGCCTCTCCTGGGAGTTTTCCAGTCAGGCTTCATGAGGTACTTAAATGGCTTCCGGTACACCTATAGCAAAGGTATTATTCAACTTTAGTCAGCGCTTCAGTTTGTTTTATCCAGACGCCCCTTACCTGCATATTGAAATCTGTATATGCCTTCAGTACCTATTTCCAAATCGGTCAGCTTTTCTGCTATACAGTATGTTTCTTCCTTTGTGATTGAGCTGCTTGTTACATAACCTGTTTGAAACGTTAACCTAATCACCAAGATCGACTTAGGATTTGTTATACAAGCTGTGCACATGGTGAGAGCACTAGAAAGAAAAGAGTGAAACTCCGCAAACAAATGGTTTGGAAATGTGAGAGGCATCATTTTATAACATTTCACAACATGCAATTAGCCTGCTCTTTGAACCATCTTTAAAACATTAACCAATACAAACATCAAATGGGACATCGCTATAGAATGTCCTTTCCAGCTAAAGGTGCCTTAGATGTGTTATCTCTTTTCAATGTCATCAGGCTTTTTTGTTTGATCTGATTGTATTGGGTTTTTCATTGTAAACAAAATGCAATAAAGGAAATTTCAAAATAAAGGCAAAAAGTGGGCCGGTGGGTAATCCTTCCTCACTGCCAGATTGATGGCAAGTGGTTTCCTAGTTGGATATGTTTCAGGATCTCTGGCGAGTGTTCAAGTACTGTTCCTGTGGCCCAAAATAAACATGATACTATCATACGCTGCTGCGTTTTGGTTTCTAGATGCATTATGAAGTCTAGTAGCGCCCCCCCCCCCCCCATTACACAATGGTGGGGATTGTCAGTATGACACCCCTCTCACACTGCCGAGCCCATAGCGTCGGCGGTAAAACGCAGCTATTTTTAGCTGCGTTTTACCGTCGGATTTGCAGCGCATTTCGGCCTCTAGCGGGGTGCTTTTACCCCCCCCCCCCCCGCTAGCGGCTGAGAAAGGGTTAAAACCGCCCGCAATACGCTGCAATAGCGGCATTTTGCCGGTGGTATTGCAGTGCTGCCCTATTGATTTAAATGGGGAGCAGTGGTGGAGGAGCGGTAAACACACCACTCCAAAGAAGCTGCTGCCAGGATTTTTCCTGACTTCTGCCAGCGCACCGCTCCGGTGTGAAAGCCCTCGGGCTTTCACACTGGAGTGAATGGTGCAGCAGTTTGAGGGTGGATTGCAGGCGCTATTTCTAACGCTATAGCACCTGCAAAACGCCCTTGGTGTGAAAGGCCTCTTGGGGAATGACAGCTCTAGCTGCTGTAAGGAAGTGGCATAGATAGAATAATGGCCTTGGATTTGAGAAATCTGGGATAGAGAAGTAGAATTACCTGAGAACTGCTTCCCTACCTCTGTGGAATTGCTGACTTGCATGGAAGTAGCACCTTGCTGGTCTGACTAGCGAGGAAGCAATTGCATTAAAACAGGTAAGTGTATCATTACCAATACTAAAGCTGGTGTGCATGAATTAAAGAAAATATGGTCAAAAGAATCCATGAAAGCCTAACATTGGGCGGTAAAAAAAAAAAAGTCTCCTTCCTCAGCTGATGAAGGGTCTAGTTCTCCTGTGGCCTTCAAACTGAGGCCTGGGGGCCAGATTTGACCCTTTGCGTTTGTTTATCTGGCCCTTACCCTGCCCTATTTCATCCACTGATGCCAACAATGTGGCATAATTGCCCTCACTGACACAAAGGAAGGGGCACAATTTCTCCCAATGACACTAACAATGGGGCCCAATGACTCCAATGATGGGACACAATGTCTTCTAATGACACCACAGATGACACAAAATTCCTCCCACTGACCCCAATGATGAGGCATAATTCCTCCAACTGACACCGATGGGGTATTTTTTCTTTTTACCACTGACGTCCGGACCTTTTCTACTCTCAATGGCCACAGTCCAGTCCCCCTAAAATCTGAAGGACAGTAAACTGACCCTTTGATTAGGAAGTTTGGAGATCCGTGGTCTAGAGCAGTGTTTCTCAACCTTTTTTAGTCATGGCACCCTTTTAAAGATATTTTCATTTTGGAGGTAGCCCAGTCTAAGGCCTCCATCCACTGCTCTGCACTACTTTTCCCCTGATTGAGCTCTCGCTGTGCTCATGTACAGTTCAGGGCTGAGACTGGTGGAGATCGGAACTGTACATCGACACAGTGGGAGCTTGATCGGGGAACAGTGAAGCCCTTCTCAAACAGGATGGTGCAGCACCACTGACAACCTCAGATGACTCCCTGGTTGAGAGAGGCAGGTGTGCCAAGGTTTGCCATCACTGGGCTAGAGTAATACCTTACTACACAGTCCTGCGATCTTTCTGCTGACGTGGTTGCGTGTCATGCATGATACGTGATGATATAGGAACACCTGCCCACATTCCAGCTCTGGAGGTCAGAAAACCTCCAATTGTTGAAAAAGCATGGGTCAAAGTATTTACTCTGTTAATAAATCCCCTAGGTCAGTGATGGTGAACCTTGGCACTGCAGATGTTTTGGAACTACATTTACCATGATGCTCATGCACTCTGCAGTGTAGTGGAGCATCATGGGAAATGTAGTTCCAAAACATCTGGAGTGCCAAGGTTCGCCATCACTGCCCTAGGTAAATAGGTCTAGATCATTCTTAAGTTGGGGGGGGGGGGGGGGTGATTTAAATAATTTTCCTGTTTTTTGATTTTTATTTTATTTTCCATAATGCTTATCTAGAGCCTCATTGACACTGGTAAGAGATGGGAAAATATTCAGTTGACATAGGATTTAGTGATCTGTAGGTTATAATTCTTTCCCGTACCGATCCCTAATAAGATCACCTCCTTTGCAATTTAAGGCTTGGGAGTTATTTTAAATGACAAGAAAGAACACACAGAAATCCTGGAGTATTTCACCAAAAGAGGTAATATTAATTGTTAGCTTTTTTATTTTGGTTGAAACTCTTTACCTAAAGCTCCCTCCAAGCAAACAGCTAAATACACATTTATAATATGTAGATAGTAGCTGCTCTGCCTGCCAAAATATTTGTCATCCTTTTTTAACCATTCCTGAGCCCTGACACATACAGTTGTGCTCAAAAGTTTACATACCCTGGAAGAATTTATGATTTCTTGGCTATTTTTCAGAGAGTATGAATATCACAAACTTTTCTTTCACTCATGCTTAGTGTTAGGCTGAAGCCATTTATTATCAATCAACTGTTTTTCACTCTTTTTAAATCATAATCGCAACAGAAACGAATCAAATGAATCTGATCAAAAGTTTACATACCCTGGTGATTTTGGCCTGATAACATGCACACAAGTTGAAACAAAGGGGTTTGAATGGCTATTAAAGGTAACCATCCTCATCCTCATCCTGTGTGTGTATAAAAGGTCAATGCGTTTCTGGACTCCTGACAAACCCTTGCATCTTTTATCCAGTGCTGCACTGATGTTTCTGGATTCTGAGTATGGGGAAAGCAAAAGAATTGTCAAAGGATCTGCGGGAAAAGGTAGTTGAACTGTATAAAACAGGAAAGGGATATAAAAAGATATCCAAGGAATTGAGAATGCCAATCAGCAGTGTTCAAACTCTAATCAAGAAGTGGAAAATGTTGGTCTCATCACTCCAAATTACTTTGTGCCAGAAGGTTTGAGGCTTGTCTCTGTGCCGTTTGGCGTATTTTGAGCGGGATACTTTGTGGCATTTTCATAGTAATGACTTTCTTATGGTGACTCGACCATGCAGCCTAACTTTCTTCAAGTGCCTCTTTATTGTGCATCTTGAAACAGCCACACCACATGTTTTCAGAGAGTCCTGTAACAAAAGTTATTTGTGAGTTTTTTTTCTTTGCATCCCGAACATTTTTCCTGGTAGTTGTAGTTGGAATTTTAGTTGGTCTACCTGACCATGGTTTGCTATCAACAGAATCCCTAATTTTCCACTTCTTAATTAGAGTTTGGACACTGCTGATTGGCATTCTCAATTACTTGACTATCTTTTATATCCCTTTCCTGTTTTATACAGTTCAACTTTCTTTCCCACAGATCCTTTTGACAATTCTTTTGCTTTCCCTACGGCTCAGAATACACACGTGCACACACAAGTTCCAAGCAATTGGATCACAGGTGAGGATGGTTATCTTTTTTTAATAGCCATACAAACCCCTTTGTGTCAACTTGTGTGCATGTTATCAGGCCAAAATTACCAGGGTATGTAAACTTTTGATCAAGGTCATTTGGGTAGTTTCTGTTGTCTTTATGATGATGAAAAAGAGTGAACAGTTGATTGATAATAAATTGCTTCAGCCAAACTCTAACCATGAGTGAAAAATGTTTTTTGTGTTATCATTCATATTCTCTGAAAAATGTCCAAAAAATCATAAATTATGCCAGGGTATGTAAACTTATGAGCACAACTTTGTGTGTGTGTGTGTGTGTGTGTGTGTGTGTGTGTGTATAGATGGATGTCCCCCAGCACCCGTCGATCATCGGTAAAACACACAGAACGGAGATCTGGGGAAGGGATGAATTCTGCAAGTCTGCAGTGTTTAAAATTCAACTCTTCCCCCTAGTAAAAGCAGCACATACAGTCAGGACCGGTACAAGGATTTCTGTCTACATAGGCAAAGATGCATTTTGGTACCCCCCCCCAAACTGCCTCTGAACAACGTGTAATGAGGGGATGGGTTTATTCATGCCCCACATCCCCTGACTGGTATCAGCTACATGTTGCACCCGTATTGGGATGGGGCGCAGCGTGAAGGACATCATGCAACATTGAAAATGTGAGTTGTGCTGAACTGCCACTAAAGGGCAGTTTGTAATGGGGAGTTGGGTTATGCATTCCATGATTCTCCTCACTGGCTATGGGCAGCTGATAAAAATCAAAGAGGTGGAGGTATACTAGATACTCTGCTCTCTAAAGCCAACATCCCAATACGTAGAGATTCTACCAAAAAGCAAATCCCCTCAGAATAGCAGGACTTTTACAGGCATGAACTGTGAGACTTGCACACATAAATATAAAACCATACAGTAGCTTTATTTTGACAATGTATCAAAAAACATAAGTGAAAAACACACAAAAAATTCAATATATTCTAATGTAAAACCTAGTTACATGCAACCAAACTTATTGCAAGAAGATATATATGTAGCATCTATATTGCATAATCACATATACAAAAGCAGGTAGATCGATGATATGCATATGCATATGATGTAGCCTACGCGTTACAGATTTTAATTACACGCGTTCTTCAGGGATCATTCGTTTATGCAACTCTATTTTTCAAGATGTGATCTAAAATAGTAGAAAAAAAAAAAATAGTAGAAAAAAATGTATGGGCAGCTGGTAGGTGAAGAGAACCAAAGATTTCATGTTGCGACTGTGAATGGAAGCAAGGTATTTAAAAAAAAATCTAAATTTGGATTTTAAAAAAGGTTCAGGAATAAACCACTTCAGCCTCTCCGATGTACCGGTACGTGGCCAGGTTGAAGAGGTTATAACGGTACGATGCCTGCAGCTACAAACCTCATCCAAGTATCTTTGTTTTCAGCTTCAGTTTTTTTGTAAAAAAATAAAAATAATAATTCTGGAGGGCTGGGAGAGGCTCTCTGCAGTTTGCAAGTCTGGGTATCTGGGTGGATCCCGACTTTAAAATTCACGCAAGTGAAGAATGAAGTGCACTGCTGTGGTCCACAGGAGGAGTATAGCCAATAGAGCTTTGGCTATTATTATTATTATTTTTACTTTTTTATTTTTTTGTTTTATTTTTTCTTCAATTTCAAAGGTTTGAAATACAAAACGGTGCCTATTGGGAATTCCCAGGCTCAATAGAACACATAGAAATAAAAAATGGACTGTATATCCTAAGTAACAAATAATGTCCTGCTTTACCTAGTCAACCAAAAGACCCGTTCCCCCAATACTACACCCATTTCAACCATACTGTACACACTAGGAGACCCCCCCCCCCTCCCCCCAAACATTTCAGGCTCCTGCACTATATTGTACATTACATACTTCTCACCAAAGTGGTAATTGTCATTGTTAATTGTCAACAGATGCTGGTAATTAAAGCAGTAGTAAACCGCAGTTGAAGGAAAAAAAATTTCCCTGCAAGGCAATGTCATAATGAAAACAAAGCCTTCCAGCGGCGCGCTGTCACCACTGAGAGGGCTTCCATCTTCACCCGGTCTTCCTTCCGGGTTCACCACCCACATGAGTGGCTGGGTAGCAATGACTTTTACGGCACAGGCTCTGAAGGTATGGAACGGTATATCAGACCTTCAAAGCGCATGCGCCACTGGCTGCATGCACTCTGAATATCTCCTAAACAGTGGAAGTTTGGGAGATTTTCACAGTACCTACAGGTAAGCTTTATTTTAAGCTTACCTGTAGGTAAGTCCTAAAAGCGTTTACTACCACTTTAAACGGTCCCTGACTATTTTAATAAAGATTTTCTTTAAGGTCGGCTCAGATGAAGTGATAGCTTTCTGTTTTTTTTTTTTTTCAATGTACATAAAATCGTATGTAATGGAAGAGGTTGTGGGGTTTTTATTTTTATGATTGTGCTGAGGTTTATACATATCTGTGAGACTCTTACTAGTGGCACACTACGCACGTCACATTGCTGCTCTCCTCGGGCCACCCAAAGGTGTCCCAGATCTTTTACAATCATATAGTATGTACTACAAAACAAAAATTGCCATGCATTGCTAAAGGGCTTGGGTTTGACTTGAAGAAAAGGTGGCAACATCAAATGGAGCCTGTATGCATGCATGCATGTTAAAGCACTAGAACCTTCAGAACCTTCACTAGATACAAAGGCTCTGCAATCTGACAGCTCAATGGAAGAGGACAAGACTCCTCCTCCTCAGATGGGAGTAATCTCAAATGATGTGATGTGTGAGTTCCTGGAAAAAGACCTATTGCTTCTGAAATCTATCCCTTCTTCTTCATTTTATTTTTTGTATTATTTTTTATTTTTATTTTTTTGGTAGACCGTGGCAAAATACTGCATACGTTAGTACATGAAACTATGTTTTAAATTCAGTTGGTTTATTTTTATTTTGCTATATCATATTTTCACAGCTCTCTAAACATTTCCTAACCTACAGATAATTATGCACCGTAATCTCCGATAAGTGTAACCTGATTCCTTCGTTATACTGTATGTAAAATGTATTACTTGCAATGCTCAATATCTTGATTTCTGTTTTTATTACAGTTATTGAAAAACTACCAAAGGTGGAGGAAAGAATGTCCGGAGATTACTGCAGACCTGAAGCCATCTCTTCTCCTTAACCTGTACAACGCTGGCTACCATGGTGTCCTAAGGTCAAGGGATGCTTATGGCAGCAAAGTTCTTATTTACAGGATTGGTAAATGATTTGCTTCCTCCCTTCCCCCCCCCCCCCCCCCCCCCCCTCAGCCCCTTCGTTTAACAATCTGTATATTCTGTATGATGAATTGCCAAGAATATAAATGCTCAACCAGACATGGAAAGTGTTTTTATGTACAACAATCTTGATAGCCAAAGCCCTGTATAAATCCACTTCATTGTACATAAATGTATTGTAGAAACCGATTTCCACTGTACTTATAAACGGATAACCAAGTGCCTATTGTATATAATTTGAACAGGGTATTGAGGTTGCAATGGCAAACCTCCTATATAATATATTGTGATGACAAAAATATTGGGAAATATCCATGAGGATCCTACATTGATGGATTTGATACAACACATGCAGGGTCTATATAGAGACTAGTGTCCATGTGGTTTCATAAACTTTGAACCCCCCAGTCACCACAGAGGTGAAAAAAGTCACCATACAGTAGAGCTGCACTATTCTAGCTAAAATAAGAATCTCAATTTTTTTTGCTTAGAATAAAGATCAGGATTTTTGCGGCGTAACGTCGTCTATAACATTACACACAAAAATTGGGCTAACTTTACGCTTTATCTTTTTTAAATTCATTAAGGTGTATTTTTTCCCCAAAAATTGTTTGAAAAGACCACTGCATGAATGCAGTTTGACATAAAATATTGCAACTGCCGCCATTTTATTCTCTATGGTGTCTGCTAAAAATATATATATAATGTTTGGGGGTTCGAAGTAATTTTACTAGCGAAAAAAATACAAATTTTAACTTGTAAGCAACAAGTGTCAGAAATTTAGGGATAAAGTAGAGAAGTATTTTATTTTTATTTTATTTTTTTAAAGCAGGGTTGGGTTATAAAAAAAATAAAAAAATAAATAAATAAAAAATAACTTTGAACATCTCACGGAGCACTGTTCAACCCATCATCCGAAAAAGGAAAGAGTATGGCACAACTGCAAACCTACCAAGACATGGTCATCCACCTAAACTGACAGGCCGGGCAAGGAGATCATTAATTGGAGAAGCAGCCAAGAGGCCCATGGTAACTCTGGGGAAGCTGCAGAGATCCACAGCTCGGGTGGGAGAATTTGTCCACAGGACAACCATCAGTCATGCATTTCACAAATCTGGCCTTTATGGAAGGCACCCTGCATATTCGAGTGCTCCCCCAATGGGGCAAACGGCTAAAGTTCGTCCCGAACTTGTGCTTGGGCCAAACCGTTTGCCCAATACTCGTAATCTATATACTTTCTCTCAGCCATGTTTGCTTCCATAGTAAAGTCACCGGGTCGTCCAAATTAAGATAAGTGGCGGACAGAACGCCAACTTGACCGATTTTCGCCGGTTCTACCAGCTGCCTCGGACGTATGTCTACTCTTTTTGGTTAAGTCCATAACTAGTATTTATATTCTTGGGTAATTCATGTTCTCATGACAAGAGACTCCCAAATCTCCTTTCTTTGAGGATATAGAGATAGAGGGGGACCTTGAGGCTATCTTTTGTTTTTTCAATATTTATGATACTTTCAGTCTAGGCTATTGTGGCAATTTGGGTTAGTAAAATGTTTAGCAGTTAATCAAAGCAATCAATCACTATTGGTATAAGCTTATTAAAGGAGTTTGTACTTGAGCTGTAAATGTATATTTTCTTTCCCAAAAAGTCTAGTCGGTTAAAAAAAATAAGCAGGCCAATTCATGCAGAATTCCACTTTGTGTAATCGCTCGCCTTAACCCCTTTTACAACGAGTGTATGCATATATGAAAAAAAACAGCAAGCACTGTACAGAGTGTGTGTGCACAATGCACACCAGAGGGCACACCTGTAAATAGGCCTTTAGGTATCTGGGTTCATATGCACCTTAAATGCAAATATACATAAGTAAATTATCAGTTCTGGGGAGTTGACGCTTTTAATTCTCCTGATCGTATGAACTGGATATTTTATAGCACATCTAAGAGAAATGTAAGGGATGATCTTTCTGGTCTCCATCGAAGAATGCATTTACTTCTAAATCTTAGATCGTGAACAAGTATTCAACCACGCAATAGCCACAATAAAGGATGAGATCTGCAGCAAGTAACTGTGGGTGCTTGTTTTGTTTTTCTGTTTTGAAGTAACATAACTGTACAACAAAATGGTATTCTTACACTTTTTTTTTTTTTTTTACAGATAAGTGGGACACAAAGCAATTTACAGCATATGAAGTGTTTCGAGTAAGCTTGATAACCTCTGAGCTTTTAGTGAGAGATGCAGACACACAACGGAATGGCATTAAGGCTATATTTGACTTGGAAGGATTTGGACTGACCCATGCATTTCAAGTCTCTCCAACTTTGGCTAGAAGAATAGCTTCAGTTATGACAGTAAGTTAAAATCTATACAACTGCAAAGTTTAGAGCCATTTTCTATCACTATGTTCTTTGTGCTTTGAGGGCATTAAAAGGTAGTGGTTGCAATAGGCAGCAGTTTTGTATAAGACCAGTGTGCAAAGGCAGCCGTGAACAGGGCTGCTGATAGGCCAGTACAACTGGCCCCGTTGTACTGGGCCTGAACAGCAGGGGGGGCCCGGGCGACCTTAACAGAAAACGAATTAATGTAATGTAAAAAAGAAAAACTCTTCCAGCCACCAAGACCTAACAACGTCCCACCCAGGCCCCCCCCCCCCCCGGCCAACTATCACGACCGCTTCACACACAACCCCCAACAGCATTCCCCCCCCCCCCCCCCCCCCCGTACTTTTTCATTAAAACATTTTTTTACGGTGTAGGTGGCGGCAGGGAGAGGGACTATTTCTCCTATTTTAGGGTGTGGAACAATGTCAGAATGTCTCTTCCGTGCCCACTCCTCATGCTGGCTTAAGTCCTGGCCAGCGCGTACTCTGTAGTGTCTTCCCTGGCGCCGCGGAGTGATTCCTCCCCCCTCTGCTCTGTTCCTCACTCTGCTTGAGAGTAGAATCAGTGAGGCGACTGGCGGCGCCGGTGGGAGAAAAAAATAAAAAGAAGCAGCTGGTATCTGAATTAGATAGTTTGTGGACACTCCAGTCCAGGCAGCAGGATCAGGGAGGAAGTGACTCCTGGGAACCGTCTAACAGGTGTGTGCTTGCTTGGGGGGAGGATTAAAGATCTACTACTACTGCAGCAGCATCTATACATTACAGCATTGGTGGCATGGGTGGCATTGTCTCTGCAGGAAGCACATGCGGTATGGGCCATAACGCATTTGCTGCCTGCAGACAGTGCCACCCATGCCGCCAATGTCGTAATGTGCTGCAGACAGTTGTACCCATGACGCTATTGCCATAAGGAATGGGTGGCACTGTCTGCAGCACAATATGGCATGGGTTGCACTGTCGGCAGGCAGCACATGCATTATGGCATTAGCGTAATGGGTGGCACTGTCTGCAGCATAATATGGCATTGGTCGCGTGGGTGACACTGTCTGCAGGTAGCACATGCGTTATGGTCACTCATGCTGCCAATGCCGTAATGTGCTGCAGAGACAGTTTCAAGGCGGGGTCTGGGGAGGGGCCACGGGCGGAGCCAGGGGTGGGGCTGAAGGAGGGACCAGGGGTGGAGCTGAAGGGGGCCCTTGTCAGGTAGGCTGTACAGGGCCCCATGATTTCTATCAGCGGCCCTGGCCGTGAATATGGTACCATTGTCCAGAGGCAACTAGTGTATGAAGCCAATGTCCAGAGGCAAGGTAGAAGATGGAGTCTACCTGGTCTACCTTGCCTCTTCAGGGGAACTTCCTGGTGTTAGTGATTTGTAGCATTTTCATTCAGCCTGCCCATGGTCCCAGAGGTGTTGGCTGCAGGGTAATTGAAGATTAATATTCTTATACAGGATTTATATACAGTGGAGAAGGAAAGTATTCAGACCCCCTTAAATTTTTCACTCTTTGTTATATTGCAGCCATTTGCTAAAATAATTTAAGTTCATTTTTTTCCTCATTAATGTACACACAGCACCCCATATTGACATTCTGTAGCTCCAACAGTTTGCACAGCGCTTTACAGCGTGAGGGCCTTCAGTACAGGAGGAATCAGAGGGCGTTGCTCTAAGGTATTCCCATTGTGGGTAAATGGACGACCTACTTCTCATGGAACAATCGGCTTAGTTGCTCATTTCAAATGTCCTGAAAAGGTTCAGTCCAGTACTGAACCTTCAGAAGTTAGCTTCTGTTCTGACCAAACATCTGGAGTATTTGGGTTTAGCCTTCCGCATGGCACAGGCCCATCCTTTCCATCCAAGGTGGGGTTCTTCAGGTCATGTAAAGTCTCTCAACTTGGACCTACATGAGGGCACCAGTGAAGATGGTAGCTGCCTTTGCATTCTCCTATGCCCAGTTTCATTCCAGAGCTCTTTAGCTCAATATCATGTTGGTATAAGACCAGGTCGGCATTGGAATGGTGGCTATGCGCTCAGATGTTGGATACTGGGCAATCCTTCTTTCTGATTTACCAGAATGGATGCCAGCTTTTCGGACTAGGGAGTTGTTCTGTCAAACCTCCCATGGAAAGCGAGCAGATTTTGGCATTTGATATCCTGGAACTTGGGGCACTTTCACTCTCCTACACTGATCTGTATACTTTCAGGGGTCAGACCATGCCGTGGCTGTAGCATACATCGACAATCAAGAGGGACAAGAAGGTGCACAGCTCAGGAAGAAGCGGACCTGATCTTGTCTTGGGCAGAATTTCATATTCTGGCCCTCTGCCGTACACATTGAAAAATTGGCAGGCAGCTTTATCAGTCATCATATACTGAATCCAGCAGAATTGGCCCTTCACCCAGATTTGTTCAAATATTTGTATGTTGTGGGGGGACACTGGATGTGGGCGGCACAGTGGTGTAGTGGTTAGCACTCTCGCCTAGCAGTAAGGTCGCTGGTTCGAATCCCAACCATGACACTACCTGCCTGGAGTTTGCATGTTCTCCCTGTGCCTACGTGGGTTTTCTCCGGTTTCCTCCAACAGTCTAAAGACATGCAGGTAGGTAAATTGGCCCTAGTATATGAATGGGGACCTTGGATTGTGGGCTCCTTGAGGGTAGGGACTGATGTGAGTGTGCAGTGTACAGGGATAGGGACAATTTGTAGACACTCACTCAGGTTGAACTGGATGGACTGGTGTCTTTATTCAACCTTACTAACTATAAAACTATGAAACTTGGTTGCAAGATTCAACAACCAACAGAAAAGGTTTTTTGTCCCAGGCAAAGAATTCTCAGCCATTTTCTGATGGATGCCTGGTGACTCCGTAGGATCGGTTTTTCCCTGATAGACAGTATGTCTTTCCTGTAGCTTCTTCCTAACCTTTTGCACAGGATCAAGGTCGGGACAGTGATTCTGATTGTACTTGTTTGGCCAAGAAGTACGTGGTATGCAGGCCTGATAAATCTCTTGGTAATCAAGCCTTTGACAGCATGGCTGTTTATGATTTTTTTTTTTTTTTTTTTTTTTTTTATTCCTACCCTCCCTTAAGGCAAACAAGTGACCTCCTGGAGGATGTAGCATCATGCATGGAAAGCCCTTTGTCAGGTGTGAGGCTTGTAAGTTTCATCCCTGACCATATGTCATGGGGCACATTTTGGCAATCTGGTGTCTCTGGCTTTAATTACTATCAAGGAGCAAATATTTGCACTGTTCTGTTTGAGACCTAGTGTTTCTAATTCCTTGGTAAAATCTTTTTGCTTGAGCTATTTGGGGATGGGGGGGTCAGTGGGAGGGGGAAGCATTTTTTCACTGGCAATTTGTCAGGACAATGGCTGGTGTTTTATTGTTTTTAATCATCACAACATCATGCGTTGATATGGTGTCAGGATGATTGAAGCCCAATATTTCTGTTACATTATAATACCGTGTTTCCCCGAAAGTAAGACAGTGTCTTACTTTCTTTTTATCCCCAAAAGCCCCACTATGTCTTACTTTCGGGGTATGTCTTATATTGGAAAAAAATCCCAGCATGCAGAGCTGCACTGCGCTACAGAAGAGGACTACAAGTCCCAGCAAGCAAGGCTGCACTGCATTACAGAGGACTACAAGTCCCAGCATGCAAGGCTGCACTATGGAGGACTAAAAGTCCAAGCATGCAAAGCTGCTATGCTCAGAAGAGGAGAACTGTAAGCCCACACAGCCCGGTATGTTGGGACTTGTAGTCCTCCTCAGCTGCATCTTGCGGTTACATAATAAGAGCTGCAGAGAATCTCTTCACACCCCCCCTCCCCCCCTTGGTCTCTCTCTGTATGACCAGCACTGACCTGTACCGGGAGGACACAGAGCCAGTGACACCTGTCGGCAGTGATCCGGGACCTGGCGCAATAATCCCCTTCTCTGTGGTTGCGTCGCGCCGTTCTGATCAGTCTCGGGCAGCAGCTGTCACTCACAGCCGAGCAGAGTGAAGCCACCTCTCCCTCCTCTTGTATGGCTACACAGTGCTGTGTATGGAGGAGGAGGAGGAGGAGGGGGGGGCGGCTTCAGTGAAGCCGCCTCCCCCTCCTTCTCCTTCATGGACAGCACTGTGTAGCCATACAAGAGGAGGGAGAGGTGGCTTCACTCTGCTCGGCTGTGAGTGACAGCTGCTGCCCGAGACTGATCAGAACGGCGCTGTCTCTTCAGTCGGAGGGGGAGGGCGCTGGCCTGGCACCCCCCCAGGGTGTGGCACCCGGTGCGGCCCGCACCCCCCGCCCCACTCTTAGTACGCCACTGGAGGCGGCAATACCCCCGTGTTTCCCCGAAAGTAAGACATATGTCTTACTTTCGGGGTACGGCTTATATTAGCCGACCCCTCTGAAACTCCTGATACGTCTTACAATCGGGGGTGTCTTACTATCGGGGAAACACGGTATAAAATGGTTAAACTCGCCATAATGCAGAATCAGTGGGAGACCTGAGTGTGTCACTTGCCACGTCCCCTGCCACCCGATGCAGCTTGTCACTATCCTGCCACCAGCTGAAGCTTCCCACTGTTGTCTGCCACCAAAATATACCAGATGCAACTTGTCACTTTTTAAATGTAAAAGCAATTTATCAGGCAACAGTGACAGCAGAGAAAGCAGCTTCTCTCCCCAGGTTTTCAGGACATGTGCATTGTCTGGGTCCCAGAGTGAGGACGGGCAGTGAGACATGATGTAATTGCTCTGCTTCACAGTATGAGGGTGGAACTGTGGTGATACAGGGTGGGCGATGAGGGATAATGTAATCTTTCTGGTCTCTCGTCCGCCTGCCCGCTCAGTCTCTCATGCCACACACCCGCTCTCTCTCGCCGGCCCACCGCACTCGTGGCCAGATTCTGATAAGCCACCCCCTCCGTCCACAGACCCCCACAACCACCAGCCAGGGTTGTGGGGATGAGTCCCTTGTCCTCATCAACATGGGGACAAGGTGTTTTGAGGGGTCACAGACCCCCCAAAGCATCTGCCCAATGTTAAGGGCATGTGGCCTGGTACGGTTCAGGAGGGGGGGGCGCTCTCTCCTCCCCCCCCCCCCCTTTTCCTGCGGCCTGGATAAAGGGTCTGGTATGGATTTTTAGGGGGAACTCCATTTTTTTATTTAAATTTGGCATGGAGTTCCTCTTAAAATCGGTATGGATATTGAGGGGGAACCCCACGTCATCCTTTTTTTATTTATTTTTTTGACGCGGGGTTCCCCTTAATATCCATACCAGACCTGAAGGGCCTGGTAATTGAATTTGGGGGAACCCCACATGTTTGTTTTTGTTTTGTTTTTTGTTTTTTATCAATGACTGTTCTCTGTATTACGGGGAGCCGACAATTCATTATAGCCGCAAGTGATTTTAAATGACTTTTTTTCCTGCAGAAATGCCCCCCAGGTACGAAATTTAAAGGAATATTACACTTACTTTCACTTTAAGCATTATTAACCACTTAAGCCCCGGACCAATTGTCAGCCTAAGGACCAGAGGTCTTTTTACAATTTGGCACTGCACTTCTTTAACTGGTAATTGCACGCTCTTGCAATGTTGTACCCAAACGAAATTTGCGTCCTTTTCTTCCCACAAATAGAGCTTTCTTTTGATGGTATTTGATTGCCTCTGCGATTTTTTTTTTTTTATTTTTTTTATTTATTTATTTATTTTTTTTTTTTTTTTTTTAATAATCGTAAAAAGACTGAAAATTTTGAAAAAAAAAAAAAAAAGATATATTCTACTTTTTGTTATAAGAAAATTGAATAAACTAAATTTTAGTCATACATTTAGGCCAAAATGTATTCAGCCACATGTCTTTAGTAAAAAAAATGTCAATAAGGGTATATTTATTGGTTTGCGCAAAAGTTATAGCGTCTACAAACTAGAGTACATTTTCTGGAATTTACACAGCCTCTTAATTTATGACTGCCTATCTCATTTCTTGAGGGGCTAAAATGGCAGGGCAGTACAAACCCCCCCCCCCCCCCCCCTCCAAATGTGGCACGATGAGCCCATTGAATATATTTTTTCATTTTTGTCCCAAGTGATTGAATAATGACACAAAAAAAAAAAAAGTTTACAAAAAGTTGTAACTAAATGATATATTGCTCACACATGCCATAGTTATATGTGGAATTGCACCCCAAAATATATTCTGCTGCTTCTCCTGAGTACGAGGATACCACATATGTGGGACTCTTTGGGAGACTAGCCCTGTACGGCACCCCGAAAACCAATCACTGCCTTCAGGATTTCTAAGGGTGCAAATTTTTGACTTCACTCCTCACTACCTATCACAGTTTCGAAGGCCATAAAATGCCACAATAGCACAAACCCCATTTTGGAAAGTAGACACCCCAAGCTATTTACTGAGAGGCATGTTGAGTCCATTAAATATTTTATATTTTGCCACAAGTTGTGGGAATATTACAAACTTTTTTTTTTTACACAAAGTTGATTGCTCACACATGCTATGGGCATAAGTGAAATTACACCCCAAAATAAATTCTGCTGCTTCTCCCTAGTACGGGGATACCACATGTGGGGGACTTTTTGGGAGCCTAGCCACGTACAGGACCCCGAAAAACCAAGCACCGCCTTCAGGATTTAAATATAAAATGCTACCAAAAAAAACTGTTATCGATCGCAGGGATCAGGCCTGACTCTGCGATCGCTGCAGTTATGTGTTTAGTGTTTTGTAAGTGACAGTGATCGCTCGATACTGCACTTGGGTGGGCTGGGCGGAGGGGCAAAATGCAGGTGCTAGCAGGTATCTGGGCTGATCCCGCTAACAATGCGTTTTTTTTTTTTTTTGGAACCCTAAACTGCTGGGGACGCTAGTATAGATCTGATCAGATATTGATTCTATACCACTACGGGAGGTTTATGCTTTGCACGTGGGTGTTAGCGGTACTGGTACTAACCTAGCTCTGCCTGGGGCGACGCAGACCCTGACCCTAAAACCTAATCGATATCACCTGCCGGGTGATCACGGGGTTAAACCTTTATTGGGTAATAAATGGTGGTTGCTATAAAAAGCAAACTAACTAACCAGAGTCACCCGTAACACTTATACGGTGATCGCTGGTGAAAGGGTTAACTCTAGGGGCAATCAGGGGGTTAAAAATCTTTATTAGGTAGTATATGGGGGTACCTAATGCTATAAAAACCTGGCGGTGAACATAAAAAATAACTAGCTACCTAGCAGCACCAGTGACACTAATGCAGCGATCAGAAAAATGATCGCTTAGTGACACTGGCAAAAGGGGGTGAAAGGGTTACCTGGGGGCAATCGGGGGGTTAAAACCTTTATTAGGTAGTATATGGGGGTCACGGACGCTATATAAAAACCTGACGGGGAACCTAAATAACTAACTGGCTATCCAGCATCACCAGTGACACTTATACGGTGATCACTGGTGAAAGGGTTAAATCTAGGGGCAATCAGGGGGGTTAAAACCTTTATTGGGTAGTATATGGGGGTACCTAATGCTATAAAAACCTGGCGGTGAACCTAAAAAAATGACTAGCTACCTAGCGGCACCAGTGCCACTAATGCAGCGATCAGAAAAACTATCGCTTAGTGACACTGGCAAAAGGGAGTAAAAGGGTTAACTCTAGGGGCAATAAGGGGGTTAAACCTTTATTAGGGGGGGTAGGGGGCTACCCTGGACCTAACACTAACTGCCCTGATACTTTTTACTGACACTAAATGCAGTGATCAGTAAATAAATGATCACTGCAATCAGTGACACTGTGTGACTGGGGGGGGGGGGGGGGCGATCGGGGGGGGTGATTTGTGTGCCTATGTGTACCTACATGTCAGTGTCAGTTGGTGCACACTTACTATCTCTGCTCTCCTCGCAGTCCGGTCAAAAAGACCGCCCCGAGGAGAATGACATCACTTCCTGCCTGTGTTTACACTACACAGGCAAGGGAAGCTTCTCATTTGCCAGGAGCGATCGATAGGAAATGGCCAGAAACAAACGGCCATCCCCTCATCCCGGATCGCTCCTGAAGCGAAACGGACCGCCGCAGCCAGCGGGAGGGGGTCCGATTGGATCCCCCACCCGCTGGAAGCAAGCAAGTACCGGTACGTGCTTGTGCCTGTCGGTGCCATTGTGCCGACGTATATTTACATGCGGCGGTCCTTAAGTGGTTAAAATCACTGCTGCTGAAAAAACTTCCTTTTTATTTTTTTTTTATTTTTTATTTTTTTTGCATTGATCCATGTCCCCTGGGGCAGGACCCAGGCCCCCAAACACTTTTTAGGACAATAACTTGCATATTAGCCTTTAAAATTAGCACTTTAGATTTTGAACGTTTGAGTCCCATAGACTTTAATAGGGTTTGTAAAGTTCACATGAAGTTTAGGTCTGTTCGCAGGTTCTGGTGCAAACCCGAACAGGGAGTGTTCGGCTCATCCTTACTCAAAACTAAAAAAAAAAGTTTTTTGTCTTTTTCATTCACTTTTTTTTTTTTTTTTTTATAACGGCAATGTCTATCTTAATTTTTTTAATAAATTCTTTGACCTTTTATGTTTTCAAAAGCTCTTCATTTTTTTTTCCCCCAAATTTACTAAATGTAGTGATTTCTAGATGGACCACTAGAGGGAGTTCGGTGTGTGACTCAAGCTTCCTGCTTGGTAACTTCTGGTATACAAATAACATCTGAGGGAGTGTATTGATGTCATTACATAGTGAGAGAGCAGTAAAGCATAACCCTTGTTTAACACAGCAAAGCGAAAACTATAACCCAAGTTTAAAAAATGTCAGCATATGCCTGCCTAGGTTTAATTATATGTTTACAACTTCCCATAATTTAAATACAAGTCGGTGTATTCCCAGCCAAAACCTCCATTTTTTTTTCTTTTTCTTTATTATTTTTCTTCTAGTTTTGATTAGAGTGGAGAAGGATTAGAACCCCTCAAGGTTTTTACTGCTGTGACCAGGTTCTCACCAGACAGGAAGTGAGAGAGTCTGCAGCAGAGACGTGTTTTTATTCTGCCTGTTTTGCTGTTGAAGATTTTCCTCAAATCCCGTCTGGTGAAATTGACAGTGGGATAGTAAATGAGGGAAAATATCCAATCAGATGGAGCTGCTGTTCATGTGTTGTGACAGCTGTGAGATTGCAATAGCTATGTCAGATTTGTCCATCTATGGTGTATGGAGTGGTTGAGGCATTTCTAATTGTGTATTAGTAGTAATGTACCGTATATACTCGAGTATAGGCCGACCCGAATATAAGCCGAGGCCCCCAAAAAACTGGAAAACTTATTGACTCGTGTATAAGCCGAGGGTGAGACATGGCTGTCCATCCCTGTGTGTGTGTCCGTCCATCCATCCCTGTGTGTGTCCGTCCATCCATCCCTGTGTGTGTCCGTCCATCCATCCCTGTGTGTGTGTCCAGCCTACCTGTGTCCCGAGCCTCCTCCGTCCCGAGCCGTCGTCCCGAGCCTCCGTCGTCCCGTGCCTCCTCCGTCCCGTGTCGTGCCGATGGATCGCCGCTCCAGGATCGCCGCTCTTCTCGGCGGCCATTCTACAATTCAAAAGCCGCGCCTCCGCCTCCGCCTGTGATAGGCGGAACACTCAATTTCCCAGCAGCCTGTGTTCCGCCTATCACGGACATCCTCTCATCCTCGTCCGTAGTACGAGGATGAGCGGATGTCCGTGATAGGCGGAACACTGACTGCTGGGAAATTCAGTGTTCCGCCTATCACAAGCGGAGGCGGAGACGGAGGCGCGGCTTTTGAATTTTAGAATGTCCGCCGTCTGTCTGCTCGATACGCTGATCGAGCAGTCAGACAGCGGTGACTCGAGTATAAGCCGAGGGGGCACTTTCAGCCTCAAAAAAGAGGCTGAAAATCTCGGCTTATACTCGAGTATATACGGTACCAACAGCGAGGTGTGGTAAGGGCATGCCTGGATTTGGGACTCCCAAGTAGATCTGCAAGTTATGTAAAGTTTATCAAAAATCCAAAAAATGTAAACCGCCCTCCAAATCACAAACAAAAATGATTACCAATAATCGTGTAATCAGTACAGCGAGCAGAGCTCACCGTAGGCAAAAATGTGTTGACAAGTTATGTTAACTAATCTACAAGCTGTAACCTGACTGAAGGTTTACTATTCAGGGCGATTCTGCCGTCTGAGGGCCCTTCACATGGGTGTTCAGTCTGGACCTGTCTGTCAGTTTTTCACACAGGCCCAGACTCAACCACAATGTATATCTGAGGAGGTGGAAACAGACGGTACAGTGTCTGTTTACATCTGAGTTTATTTGTGCTTTCAAAATAAAATGAAAAAGGTTTGCATCCTTTCCCATTTTCTCAGACATAAACTGATGTTGTCCGTTTACATCTGTTCTGTTTGTTCCATTTAATGTTTTATAGCAGGTGCTACATTGATATATTTGATACATTTTCCCTCCTTTTTTTTTTTTTTTAAATTTTTATACATTTCTCTATTTTTAGTTATTTTATTCTGTGTGACAGTGTCTGTTATTCTGTACTTGTAAAGAAAAAATCTGTAAATAAAGTTAGATTAACCCTTTATCACCGACCGTATGCAAATTTGCGTTCATGGCTTGAAGGGGTTAAACCGGGGTGATGCCATTTTTTTTTTTTATTATTATTATTATTATTTTTTTTTTAGAGCCAGCTTTTGGCATTTTAGTGATGACAACCGATGCGGCGAAAAGCCGCTCGGCTGTTATCCTAAGGAGCAGGAGGGGGTGTCACCTTCCACCGCTCTTCCCGGGAGACCCGAGCCACCAGCCGGCATGTCCGCCGCCTAGGCTGAGACCTGAACAAAGCCGGATTTGGCTTTGATCGGGTCTCTGATGTAATATCTCAGAAACATGGTCACTTCCGGTCCACTCTGCTGCCAATGGCGCAGATTTTTAAAATGACAGTGTAAAGAATCGTCAATTTTGCCGATCTGAATACTTTTAAGTGCAAAGATTTGGGGTCTTTTTAGACCCCTGATCTCTCCATAAAGAGTACCTGTCACCACCTATTACTGTCACAAGGGATGTTTACATTCCTTGTGACAGCAATAAAAGTGATCAGAATAAAATTATATATTTTTTTTAAGGGACCATGCAAACAATAAAATTATATAAGAAAAAAATACAAATAACTTAAAACGCCCCTGTGCTCGCGCAGCAAAAAAAACGCATATGTAAGTCACGCCCGCAAATGGAAAGAGTGTTCAAATCACATGTGAGGTATCACCGCGATCGTTGGAGTGAGAGCAATGATTCTAGCAAAAGACTTCCTCTGTAACTCTAACCTGGTAACCGCTAAAAAAATGTAAATAGTCGTCTATGGAGATTTTTGGGTACCATCGTCTGTCGCCATTCCACGAGTGTGCATTTTCAAAGCATGACATGTTGGGGTATCTATCTATTCGGCGTAACATCTTTCACATTATACAAAATTGGGTAAACTTTAGAAAAAATTGAGTTTTTGAAAGACCGCTACGCAAATACTGTGTGACGTGAAATATTGTAACAATTGCCATTTTATTCTCTAGGGTCTCTGCTAAAAATGTCATCTTTATCTCTATATATAGAAACAACAATGCAGATTGCTGCACACAATTCTTTTATTTCCAAAAAGGATTACATCAGATATTTCTATCTGATGTAATACTTTTTGGAAATAAAATAATTTTGTGCAGCAATACGCATTGTTTCTACATATCTGTCCATGGGAGGGACTAGATTGCTTGCACTTCAAGGATCGTTCAGTGCATCTTACCTCTACAGGTTTCTAAGTAATTTTCTAGCAAAAAATATGGATTTTAACTTGTAAGCAACAAATGTCAGAAATAGGCTAGGGCATGAATGCATTAAAAAAAAAAAAATTTGAGCCAGTTCACACCCATGCAATCTACTGGCGTGCCATTTTTAGCCCATTCAATTGAAAGCTGAAATTGCACCAATCACACAAAGTAGTGCATGCACTACTTTTGAAAAACGCACTTTGCCAAATCGCAAGGTACCACAGTACCCACAAATGCACTACGTACTATGTATTGGCACCCGCAGCAGATCGCAAAGACAGTGCGTTTTGAACACAGTGCCAGAAATATGCACAGATTGTGACCTTTCCCACACCTCATTCAGTAGTGAACCAGCCCTTCGGTATATTCCTTTATCCACTCTCTTATGTGGATGGTGGAATGTGGTAAGTGTATGGCATGTTAACTGTAAGTGCCCATAAAACCAGTTACCTGTTAAGAAGAAAGTAAATACTTTCTCTCCAGCTGGCTGCACTTCTGAACACCATTCTTTTGAAGAGAAATGGCCAGCTGAAGTCGTCTTCAGAAAACAACACTTCTGGGAGTGCGGATTTTCACCAATTCCCACATCTGTACTGTGCTCTGTAATGACGTAGGGGCTGGGGAAGTATCCTGAGCTGCCTACAACCCTTCCCATGTTGTGCATGTTTCTAATATTTTATAAAACGTGACCGCTGTGCAGCCTGCCTGGTGATTTACAGTCTTGCTTCCAAATTTTACCTATTGTCAACCCAAGCATTGAACTGTTGCATGACAAATTGCTTTTGTGTACATCTCATTTATAAAGTTACTGGTTGATAAGTGTGTGTGTGTGTGTGTGTGTGTATATATATATATATATATATATGTATGTATGTATGTGTGTGTGTATATGTGTGTGTATATGTGTGTGTGTGTGTGTATATATATATATATATATATATATATATATATATATATATATATATATATATATATATATATATATATATATATATATATATATATATATATATATATATATATATATATATATATATATATATATATATATATATGTGTGTATGTGTGTATGTGTGTGTGTGTGTGTGTGTGTGTGTGTGTGTATATGTATATGTATATATATATATATATATATATATATATATATATATATATATATATATAATGTGTATATGTATGCGCTAGGCTGTAGATGGCGATAAATTATTCTGCGTTTTTATGAGATGCAAGCAGATGCAAATTTTAGTCCAACATGTGCTCTGATAGCTGGTTCCTTCTTTCAGTCTCTAGGATGGAGTCTGAGCTCCCGGCATGCACCTGTTTCTCTTCCTTAGACTTAAGAATGATGGGAACTTTAGTTAAAGCGGAGTTCCAGCCTCCTTGACAATTTCTTTCAAAAAAGCACATCATATCCACAGGATCCCAGAAGACAGGCAGCGACCATTCATGATGTGGGCACCTGAAGCTCTTTCCCATTTGCTACCGGGATTCTGAGCAGCTGGCTCACGCCTGCGCAGTAATGGCGCAGCGTCGGAATGTTGTTTAGATTTGCCATAACAATGTCGGCATCGGTAGAGTTTCCTGCCCCATTGCTATGGCAACCTGTCAATCCAACACAGAACTTCCTGTCTGGAAATACCATGAGATTTCATTGTTGGTCCTCCCTAGGACTTCTGGGATAGATGACACTGATATCCCAGGTGTCCTAGGGAATTGCCTAATGATGAAATTGCCTAGGTGGCTGGGACAGAAAGTGCAGACTACACAGTGAAAATAAGGTATTTAGCAATAATAAAAAAAAGAATTGCCATTGCATACTGTTCTGCAGGTGGGCATTGTCTTGCAATAATCATGAAAAAAATGGGTGGAACTCCGCTTTAAAGGTTTCTAGTTTCTGCAAAAAAAACTGTAAATTTACCACTGGCTCCATCTTGTGGCCAAATCTGATATTGCAGGTAAAACAACTTAATATCCTGCTGGAGGCAGAACAATGTCTGCTTTTTTTGTTTCAACCTCCTAGATCTTTTTATAGATTTTTTTTTTCTCCTCCCCATAGAGAAAGCAGAACTTCCCCTTTTAAGTTACATTTATGTTTACCATACCATATTTGGTTTATTAAGGTTTTTTGGGGGGGGGGTACCTAGTTTTGATACTCACTCTTCCACCTGGCTAGCCTAGGAAGTTCGGCCCGCACCCTTCTGGGACATGTTACATGTGTCAGAAGGCTGTGCGACCATTCAAAAGCTCAGCGTGGCACATGCATGTGCATTGGAAAGCTGGCTGTGAAGCTGCAAGGAGTTACAGCCGGGGACCCGAAGACCGGTGAAGAACTGGCTCAGTTGAGGATGGCACTGGATCCCTGGACAGGTAAGTGTCTTTTTATTAAAAGTCAGCAGCTACAGTTTTCTCTAGGGTGAAGATCCTTTTTAACTTGGACTAGTTTAAAAACAAAAATATAATTTGGTGGTCTTTGGCCAGCACAAGGGTACATGAAATGGTGTGTATTATAATTGGAAGTTGATTTGGGCTTTTTTTTTCTTTAAAGCAGATTTTGTTGTTTTTCAGGACTCTTTCCCTCTTAAAGTTCGTGGAATACACTTCATAAACGAGCCTTTTTTCTTCTACCCAGTATATGCCTTAATCAGTCCGTTCCTACCTGACAAGATCAAAGAACGGGTAAGTAAGCTAAAAAAAAAAAATCTATATATATCTCAAACATTTTTGTCAATATTTTATCTTTTCATGTGACAACACTGAAGAAATTACACTTTGCTACAATGTAAAGTAGTGAGTGTACAGCTTGTATAACAGTGTAAATTTGCCGTCCCCTCAAAATAACTCAACACACAGCCATTAATGTCAAAACCGCTGGCAACAAAAGTGAGTACACCCCTAAGTAAAAATGGCCAAATTGGGCACAATTAGCCATTTTCCCTCCCCATTGTCATGTGACTCATTAGGCAAAGGGAAATTGAGACAAGCAAATCCACACATGGGGGTTGATGTAGTAAAACTGGCGTGCAAAATCTGGTGCTGCTGTGCATAGAAATCAATCTGCTTCTAACTTCAGATTGTTTAATTCAACTTTGAGAAACCTGCAAGCTGACTGGTTTCTATGCAGCGCTGCACCAGATTTTGCACTCCCCAGTTTTAGTAAATCAACCTTGTAGTGTTGTTTGGTGCAAACATCCACATTGTTAAAGTGCTTGTAAAACAATGAGTTCAGTTTAAAATAGAAAAAAGGCAAAACATTTGTGTATAGATAAACCATTATAAACACCTTTTCCCCCCTTCTTTTATTTTATTTTTAATTTTTTTTTTTTTATAAGTGATCAAATTCCCTGCGTTCTCTGGTGCATGGGAGCTGGGGGAGTAGGAAGAGCAACACACTGAACTTCCCAGTGAGCTGACCAAAGTGTGTTCTCCTGCTTTGTGTGGTCAGTTCTTGATAGGAAAGCAGAGGGGCTGGCAGGAACGCCAGTGATTTAACACAAAGGAAGCCATACAAAGAGAAGAGGATACTTTCTCATACAAGTACAGGCGCATCTCATAGAATTAGAATTTTATCAAAAAGTTCATTTATTTCTGTAATTCAATTCAAAAAGTGAAACTCACATATTCATCTCAAAAAATTAGAATATTCCACAAGACCAATAAAAAACAAAAAAGCTGATTTTTTATATAGAAACTTTGGCTTACTGAAAAGTACGGGTATGTCCATGTACAGTATAGTATGCACGCAATACTTTGTTGGGGCTCATTTTGCATGAATTACTGCATCAATGTGTTGTGGCATGGAGGTGATCAACCTGTGGCACTGCTGCGGGGTTATGGAAGCCTAGGTTTCTTTTGATAACGGCCTTCAGCTCGTCTGCATTGTTGGGTCTGGTGTGTCTCATCTTTTTCTTGACCATACCCCACAGATTCTCAATGGGGTTTAGGTCAGGCGAGTTTGCTGGCCAATCAAGCACAGTGACACCATGATCATTTAACCAGGTATTGGTACTTTTGGCAGTGTGGGCAGGTGCCAAGTCCTGTTGGAAAATGAAATCCCCATCTCCATAAAGCTGGTCACCAGAGGGAAGCATGAAGTGCTCTAGAATTTCCTGGTAGAGGTCTGCGCTGACTTTGGACTTGATAAAACACGGTGGACCAACACCAGCAGATGCCTCTCCACTCTTCCTCCAGACTCTGGGACCTTGATTTCCAAATGAGATGCAAAATTTTCCACAGTCCATGATGATTTGGGGAGCCAAGTCATTTGCTGGTGTTGGTCCACTGTGTTTTTATCAAGTCCAACGTCAGCGCATCCCTCTACCAGACCCAACAATGCAGATGAGCTGTAAGCCACCAACCGAGCAACCTGGGCTTCCATAATACCTCAGCAGTGCCAGGGACTGATCACCTCCATGCCACACTGCAGTAATTCATGCAAAAGAAGCCCCTACCAAGTATTGAGCGTGTACTATACTGTACATGGATATAGCAGTACTTTTCACTAAGCTAATATTTCTGTATTAAAAATCTTTCTTTTTTTATTGGTCCTATGTAATCTATTTTTCTGAGATACTGAATTTTGGGTTTTCACTAGCTGTAAGCCATAATCATCAAAATGAAAAATACATGCTTGAAATACATCACCCTGTGTGTAACAAATCCTATATAAAATATGAATTTCACTTTAATTGCTGAAATTTTACTTTTTGATGATATTTGAATTTTATGAGATGCACCTTAATGTGGTACAGGAGGCACATATTAGGAATATGAAATGTTGGGTTTACCTATTCTTTAAGGTGGGTATAATCGGCTCGAGCAGGGACCAGACAAATTTCAACCTGTGTGTGGCCCTACCTGTTTTCGCTGTGCATGCTGGACAAAAAGAAAATTGAGTGTGTCCAATCATCACAGCAGCTTCCTTGGCCAATCGGTTACATCTGCCCTATTCGGAATCACAGCTCCCATCAATGTTCCCCATTCGCTAGAAATCCCCCAAGTGTACCCACAAATCGACTTTCCCACAGCCACTTGTTGGGTACCAGGACTTTAAAAGGATAAGTGCACTTATTGTTTTTGCCCTCAGCTAACCGATCATACCCACCCCCATTCTCAGATGTATATTTAACCAGATCTGACTTCTGCAGCCTCTATTGTTTACATCCCAAGCCACAAATCTTCCCTTTCTTGGCCACTCAGGTGCATTAAAGCCCCATTTCTTCTTTGATGCTGTAATTTACCTGTGCCAGGGCTAAATCAACCATTAGGCAAAAGTTGTGGGGACTGCTAACCTTAAGGAAGGCTAAACACCTTTTATACATTTTTCAAACTCTTGCGTAACTTTCAGCACTTTATGGAGCATCTCTGGCTGAAAAGTTTGATGCCAGGGTCATGACTGCAGCCATGGCCCTGATATAACTTCAACCAAAGGAAAAATGGGTATGTCCTTTTGGGTGAGGGGGTTGGACATCATTCTTCCCAATAAAATTCAGCTATTATAAAAAATAAAAGGAACGCTGCGATATAGACCATCGTTCCAGTTGTTCACAAGAAGCCAGCACTTTACAATAAAGCCTGACCAGTTATTTTGTTCTGTTATTTTAGATTCATATGCATGGTAGCTATTACATGCCAACTCTACACCAGCACTTTTCTGAGAATATCCTACCTCCAGAATATGGTGGAGCAGGACCTCCAGTCATGGATCTCTGCAAAGAATGGACTGATTACATCATGGATTCTGAGGATTACCTGCTCAGTATATCGGAGAACGTATAACTTTCTCTAAATTACGCACTTTGTATATAACAGACCCTGTGGGGAAATAAGCTAGTTATATATTTACTGTGATTTGTCATTTTTAACCAGCTTAAAAAAAAAAAACTGTGGTTATGGAATGGTGCGGGAGTATGGTAATCCAGCAGCTAATTGAACAGAGCATGTTATCAGTAACATGGATGTACTGTATATTCCAAGATTACCTGGGTGAATATTTTGTGTAGCACCAAATGACCACAAATATACATATTTCTTAAGTGGATATATAGGATCAAAAAAGCCCATGGGATAGCAGAGGTGCCCATAGGTGGGTGGAGTCTTCAGAATGTAGAAATAATATTTCTGAAAGTGTAGGCCTCTTTATAAAAAAAAACTGATAATTAATTGAGCACCAATCGCGCTTCTCAACGAATTAATTCTTCAGATGTGGCGCAAGCTCTATAGCGAATAAAGTGGGTTAGGTAAAAATGGTATGGTTTTCATTCAAAAAATCAAATACAAACTCCAAACCTACAGTAAGAGGATATAAAAAAAAAAAATTCCTTATGGATATAAGCCATACTGCAAATATGAAAAAATAAATACATGGTAGGGTAGATCTGAAAGATGTGTTTGAGAATTTCACTTTTTAACATCAAATGTTATGCATACATTGAAATATGAAAGGAGATACAAATACACTATTAATAAAAATGCATAGTAAATATTCTATTAAACTGGTCCAGTAGTGTAAGGATTTATATTCCTGTTCATGCAAAAGAATATTGGTCAAAGCACTGCTAGACTTATAAACTGTAGATTTACGAGGTGTTTCCAGAAAGTAATGAGAATATTAAAAAAATTATTTTATTGAAAAATGTATTTACATATGTAAATACAATTGCACATTGTTTCCTTTTAAAAGCATGCACCCTGTGAGTGTACACAACGCTTCCGGTGACTTTTCCATTCTTCATACCATCCCTGGAAACCTTCAAATGGGATGACGTTCAGAGCATGACTAATGGCTCTTTGGGTGTTCTCCACGCTACTAAAATGGTGTCCTTTCTCATGTTCAAATCCTGAGTCAAAATTTCATGAACAATTTACTTGGTGAATCTCGTTTCCTCTGCAGTCATGAGCTGTTGGTCATGGTTGAGAACAGACCTCACTGCATCCACATTCTGTTCTGTTTTTGACCGACTTCTCTGTCAGAATGATTGCAGAGGAAACGGGAATTGCCAAGTCAATTGTTTATGAAATCATGACTCGGGATTTGAACATGAGAAAAGACACAATTTTGGTATCAAGGGAAAACAAAGATGATACCAAACAGTCGGACTTTTAAGGCATGGAAGCAAATAGGGAAGTAGAAAAAAAATCAATTTTATTGAAAAATACAATATTATAACAGTGTTAAAAACAATATAAAAATCGTATGAAATGATATTTGTACAATGAGCCCTTGTGCATCGCGTCTACGCGTTTCGCCGTAAAGGCTTCCTCAGGACACGGAAAAAGGTTCAAAGATGTAGCAAGAGAGAACAATAATAAATCTCACTATCTTCAAATGAGCTGTGCCTCAAGGACAAATGTCATAGCAACCAGGACAGATCAAAATATATGGGGCAGTCAACCACGCTGTGATAGAGTGGACAGCAAGTGGCACATTCTGATGGCAGGAAAGAAGTCTCATTCAGTAAATTACCATCAATGGGGACAGCCAATAGAGGACATAATCCCATCCGCATAAAGCTTAGTAGATGCTGGTGACACATAGTATGGCCAAACAGCATATAAAGACTACAGGTAAAAGTATTTTTATGACGACAATGAAGGCATACCCCTGGGAGACAGCCCAATGCTGTGTTGGATGGGATTGGCATTGTGGGTGCTCCCTTCTTCCTATTTCACACCATTTTGGTAGTATGGATAACCTCCAAAGAGCCACTACGCATCCCACCCGAAGACTTCCAGGAATGCTATGAAGAATGGAAATATTGCTTGGAGCGTTGTGTACACTCACAAGGTGCATACTTTGAAGACCTTGTTTAATTAAAATCATTTCTCAAATATCATTCTCATTACATTCTGGACACACCTCATATATATTTTTTTTTAAAAGAGGAGAGTTTACAGAGAAAAATATATATATATATTTTTTTAAATCTTGCAAAAGTTGTAAACGTGTTGGGGGAAAAAAAATTAGTAAAGTCTGTATTATTTAATATGTTTAACTAAGTGGATTATTAATAGGAAATGGGGGTAAGAAAGAGGAGATATTGAGCCCTCACACAGAACTCACTGATGTGCAGCTGGATTGGAAGCCATTCAGCAGCAATAGAGTGCATGAGGTGGGCAGGCTGTGCATGTGATGGCTAATTGCTAGTGTGTGTGTGACTTGCTAGTGTGTGTGTGTGTTTGTTTGTTTTTTGTTTTTTTTTGGGGGGGGGGGGGGGACTGTTAATGAATCACAGTGATCCATAGTAAGAGTGTATTGCTTAATCCTAGACAAAACAATGCAGGAATTGCATACATCAAATAATAAGATAATTTGCGCGCAAAGGGAGTCTGTTGAAAAATACAGCTCTAAATCCTATAATATTGGAAGTCCCCCTCTAATCTCTTCTCCATTATACGCATTATTGATAATTTTGTCTTGAGTAAGTTGTAACAACTTCACGGCTTGTCATTATTTGTACTAGAGGTTGAAGTTAATTGTTTAGCGGGTCTTTAGTACAAAGAATCTCCTTTTTACTATGATTATATAAATAGTCGTTAATTTTGTACTGAGAAAAAACTTGATTTTGTTTTTTATGGTAGTGGGGATTCTTTTGTTCAGAGATTCTTCTATTTTTTTTTTTTAAAAACCATGCTACATTAACGGTATATTAGCACATTAAACAATCTGACAGCCCTTTTGTTCTTTTTGAGATCTTGGACCAATGTAACTATGTATTTGACATACCTGGCTGATGCCCCTGAAAGGTGGAAATCACTGAAGTAGGCATCGCTACTCCAGTGATCGCCACTTGTTTCCAATTCCCGTGTTGAGTGGCAAGCTTGGTGTGTTGTGAATACATGAAGCTGGCTGCTCAGCGCGGGCACCATTCACAGAATGCTTTGCATTTTCTGAATGAAGCAAAGCTTTCTCTAAGTGGATGAGGTGGAGAGTGTGACATCACCTCCCCACCTCGTCCAATCGGAGAACGCTTTGCATCTGTGCCGAGTGGCTGGCCTCCTGTATTCACAATACAGAAAAGTAGCCGCTCAGTGCAGGACCTGGAAGCAAGTGGAGATCACTGAATTATCGGCATCTATTTCAGAGATTTCCAGCTTCCAGTGGCATCAGCCAGGTATATCGTATGCCAGCTGGACCAATGTAACTATGTATAACATGCTGATGTCTGGAATTCTTTAAAATATGGCATCCTGTTTATTCTTTATGCCGCGTAGAAAAGACCGGACTTTCTGGCAGATTAGGTCCGATCTTCCTGACAGACTTTCGGCGGTGTTTCGACTGACTTTCCAAACGAATGGACTTGGCCACACACGAATGGACTAAGTCCGTGCGAAAGTCCGTTCATTTTGAACGTGATCATGTAAACGGGACTAAACAAGGAAGTTTAACAGCCAGTAGCCAATAGCTTCCCTTGCGTCGTATTTGGTCCGTTGGACCAGCATACAGACAAACGGTTTTCCCGATTTTGAGTCCGTCGGAATTGAATCCATCTGATAGATTTGAAACCTGCTCTATTGAGAGGTCTGTCTGAAATTTTTTTTTTTTTCTCCAACGATCGGACTAGCCCACACATTTTCGGACTAACCCTTTGGACCTAGTCTGCTAGAAAGTCCGGTCGTGTGTACGCGGCATTAGACTTAAAATGCTGCCAAAATGTTGTTTGGTTATTCAGAACCACATTTGATGGACAATAGCCATTTAAAACCGGTGTGTACCATTTCGAAAAGCAATATAGTTCAGATAAACTGCCTATTACAATATGTCTTCTATATAAACTGCTGTAGCTGAAGAGGGGTTTTGGTTACTGTTGTGTACTACACGACCATGCCATACATTCCTGAATTAATGAAACGGTTGGATGATTATATTTAGTTAAACTGAGTATTATTGGTAAGTTGTAATTTTTTGTGCAAGATCATTTCTGTTCTTTTGCAGTTTAATCATTTTAATGATTATACAATTGGTTTACATGTCTTACTGTATTTTTCCCTTAGAGATCCTGTCACCAACTTTAAAATTGCAGGTTAAAGGGCTGAAAAAAAAAGTAAAATTGTTCACTTAAATTTTTTAATTATTTTTTTTTCCTTTCCAAAAATGTTTTTTTTTCACTTGCCATGTGCCTTATTACTCTCCCATGCTGGAGTGCCTTATTACACGGTGCTGGCCAAGGTCCTCCATCCCTTCATCCTCCCTACATAACCTTTTATGTAGCTGTTGGAGTGGAGCGAAGGGGAATAATATAGAGCAGTGATGGCGAACCTTGGCACTCCAGATGTTTTGGAACTACATTTCCCATGATGCTCATGCACTCTGCAGTGTAGTTGAGCATCATGGGAAATGTAGTTCCAAAACATCTGGAGTGCCAAGGTTCGCCATCACTGCTATAGAGTGTCACTTGAGTGACCTCTCTGAGACTGCTGGGACTGCGGACATCACATCCAACATGGCTACACCTAGCGGAAGACTCAGGCATTTTGGGTGTCTACACTAGGGAGGTGGTTGCATGTATAGAACATGCATAAATTGTGGTAATTGCACACAAAGTCCTATGCAGTTATTTTTGTTGAAATGAATGGTCTGGCAACAGTCCTAAGCAACATGAAGATTTCTACTTTTCAGTGCCTTCCTTGATCAGATGGCATTTTTTAAACGGTGCTTTGAGTAGTAACTGGAGCTCAGTTTTTTGTAGTTTACAAAGAAAACCTATATATATATATATATATATATATATATATATATATATATATATATATATATATATATATATATATATTATATTTTTTTTTTTAAGCACTTTATATAGATACATGAAACACTGATGTGAATTCACATCCAAACACTGTAATATCACAGTATGTATGCTATATTTTCCATTTTAAGGTGATACATTCTTTTAAAGGTAAATTAATTTTTAAATAAGGAGGGAGTTTTAAATGGATACATGAAGTCGGCTAGAGCATCGGTGCAACAAGAATAAGTTCACCTTTTTGAATATGGAACATGTTACACCCGTATTTAGGGGTGTATCTAGCAATCTGTAAATAAATGAACTACCTGAACTCTTCCTCCAGCTTTCCAATTGATAGCCTGCACACAGGTACAAGCAGAAAGTTGAAGAGAACGTGCAGGAGCCTGGCGTTGCACCCAATATCCGCTGATCGCGGGTGTAATACCTTGCAGGCTTCTGTCTATAAAAAAAAAAAATAACTGCACTTTTTTTTTTTTTATCTGAAAAATATGTGCATTTGTTATTTTTTTGTGAAACGTGAACGTAGCCTTAAATGAAATGTGAAAAAAATTATCTAATAGAATAATCTATTTTCTTGGTGACTGGCCAATTATATATTTACTGAATGTATGTGTGTATCTGCTTATTTAGTGAAGCAACTCTAATACTATTTTTGTGTAAAGTGCTATGATTCATAGTAACCATTTTACTATTCTGAAGTCAGACAAGTGAATTCATTTATAATTGTTTGCCATTATTGCACCAGGCATATTGTTCTTCACTTGTTGAATATGTTCAATGGTATATGTTGTTGTTGTGTACCCATTATTTTATCTGTTAACCATTGGAGCCACTGTCCACCGAAGCTCTCTGCATCAGTAAAACCTTGTCAAATTGAATGAGCTGCTAATGTTCAGTGGATGACACTGTATAGGGTTCATAGAAGTAACACAAAATTGGTTTTAAAAAGGCCAATATTATTGAGCGTGCCGATTTTATGAAGAATGAAGGTGATTATATTTAACAGGCAAATGGATATGAGATTTGGTTTTCTTTTCAATGAACAATGGCCAACATATCATTAGCAACTTTGGGCAATATGTGTAATGCTAGTACTGCTCATTCACATATATCTTATTCTGAGACATGTTATGATCCATTGCAGACAGATTCAGGAAGCGCTTTGTGCTTATTTGGTGGAATTTCCATTTATCCCATTATTCCCTGCTGTAAAAGGCTAGCTATACATGGCAAGGTTTTCTCTTGTACAGCCCACAGTTGCGTAAGAGAAAATCTGTTGATTCTCCCATAGACTTGCTACAGCATAGATGTTGCCTAAATGGCTATTGTATTAAGCAGCAGCTGCACCAGTGGCGGCCTGAATACGTGAACTGTGTCTGCATCTGATAGAACATTGCACTGGGGCCAGTGACAGTAACGCTGACTGCGGCGGGGGCCAGTGACAGTAACGCTGACTGCGGCGGGGGCCAGTGACAGGAACGCTGACTGCGGCGGGGGCCAGTGACAGGAACGCTGACTGCGGCGGGGGCCAGTGACAGGAACGCTGACTGCGGCGGGGGCCAGTGACAGGAACGCTGACTGCGGCGGGGGCCAGTGACAGGAACGCTGACTGCGGCGGGGGCCAGTGACAGGAACGCTGACTGCGGCGGGGGCCAGTGACAGGAACGCTGACTGCGGCGGGGGCCAGTGACAGGAACGCTGACTGCGGCGGGGGCCAGTGACAGGAACGCTGACTGCGGCGGGGGCCAGTGACGGGTACAGTGACTGCGGCGGGGGTCAGTGACGGGTACAGTGACTGCGGCGGGGGTCAGTGACGGGTACAGTGACTGCGGCGGGGGTCAGTGAAGGGTATAGTGACTGCGGCGGGGGTCAGTGACAGTAACGGCGATTGCATAGTGGCCCCCTTTACTTTAAGTGTGACAGTGGGTATAATTTCTGCTGCAGCTTGTGTAAACCCCTGGCCGCTGCCTCGGCAGCAACAGAGGGAGCAGTTGGAGGTTTTGCCACGCCTCAATCGCAAGTGTAAATGAGGCCTTGCTGTAAGTCACTGCAAGAGCAGAAGAACTGATGTTCATTGTGATGATAGATGTAACTTACGAGAAATGCAGATTTGTTAGGTGCCTTTTTATTTAATTGCATTTTAGTAAGGTTATATAATAAGGTTTTAAATATAGGATATTGAACATGAAGTGTAATTGTTAACGAATTTAAACAAAGGATTCCGTGCTTAGAATTCTATAGCTGCAGCCTCCCCAAAAAAATGCACCTGCTGACATTTGCATCATGTCCCCCCGCCATGCAGCGGGCGGGCATGCACCTCCCATGGCGCGTGCTCACCCTCTGGTAGCTGAAAAAGGGTAGGACATACCCGTATGGGATTTTGCCCAGGAGAGCCACTGTGCCGCAGTATATCTGCGTGACATGGTCAGGAAACGGTTAAAGTGCATTGCTGTTCCAAGTCAGTAATCCGAATAATCAATATAACAGCCAGGTACCAAACATTTTTTATGATGTCAGCAGGAAAAGTTAGAAAAAGGAAAGGTTTAGCTTTAAGAGAACGTGTATAAAGTTAAAAAGAAACCGTAAACATTGAAATCTGTCACTGCTGATTTGTAATGTAATGAGGCAAGGTCAAGCATGTCCCATTCTCTGATGCTGCTAATGTATTTTAGAAGTAATATACATATGCAAAGGTGAAGTTTATTTTATAAACCCTTTTCATCTCAAATGTATAATTCATCTTTAATTGTGTACTGAACCTTTTATAAACTGTGCTGAAATTTGATACATTTTGTTTTTAAAAATAAATGTTTGGGAATTTAACATTAACATGCCTCCTCTCCTTATTTAAAGGAATCTATTCACATTATTTAATTTTCTTTATTCTTTATTTATCTCAAAAAAAAAAAAAAAAAAAAATTTTTTTTTTTTTTCCATCCAGCAGAGTGTATTTAGGACAATTTCAAACCAGAAAAAAGAAAGAAAATAACAAAACTAAAAAAAAGGAAAGAACCTTGTTTACATATATATACAAACATTCCTTAATTTCTTTGTGATTAAGACCTACGCCATCCTAATATTAAATACCCCTCTGCTTTCCCCTTCCCCTACCCTCCCCCCCCTTTCCTTGCAGGTTTCAAATGGGTTTCTAATTTATGATCGTTATTTCTAACCGGGTATTGATTTATTCTTGTGTTTATTGTGTAATTTCCTCAACATATCTCCAAGACAATTTAAATTCTTCCCACGAGGCCCATTTATCTAAGCTTCCCTCAGCTACTGTTGAGGCTTCATCTCCCTCATTATAGTTTTCAATTTTTTGTATTTCATTTATACGGAAAATCCATTCCGATATTTTGGGGCTCGTACTTTCTCTCCATTTTTTAGGGATTCGATTTTTGGCGGTGTCTAGCAGTATGGGAATTAACGAGGTTTTATATTGCTTAGTGGGTTCGTCTGTCCCATGAAATAGGACCGTCCACGGATCTTCTCTAATTTCCTTTTTAGTTACAACTTTTATTATCTCTAAAATTTTTCTCCAATAATTTTTAATAATGGGGCAGTCCCACCAAATGTGGGCCATGGTCCCCATTTTTTTACACCCACGCCAACAATCCGCAGATTGCTCTACTACGTATTTGGCCATTTTGTCGGGTGTCGCGTACCACCTAGCTAAGCACTTGTAGTTTGTTTCTATCAGCTTATTGTCTGCAACCCCTGAGTGAATTAATTTAAATATCTTATTGCGGATTTGTGTACTACATCGTGACCCTAACTCTTTTTCCCACTTTTGGATGTATGGCGGGTCCTCCAGCTCATCTCCCTCTGAGAGAATCTTATATAAAAGGCTTATATTTTTTTTAGATTTTTCTCTCAGGCATAGCCGCTCCAGAGGTCTCAATTCCTCTTCACTACGGATTGGCTGAGGTAAATTTGAGATGAAATGACTAAGCTGGAGGAACCGCCATACATCCATCTTCATAAGTTCTGTGTCCGCACACAGTACTTGAAATGGGGCTATTTTACCACTAACTAATATATCTTTTAATTGTGCGTTTTCTTTCATTATCCAGTTGCCCCCCACCTCCTGTTTACCAGGTGTGAAATAATCATTTTCTTTAAGAAAAATCAAGGGTGAATTATAACCCCATTTGTTTTGTGAATGTGTACGATCCCAAATCTTTAGTGCTAAACGTGTTATCTCATGTGCTTTTGGTCCAATGGACCTAAACTGAGGAGGATTCCATATTGTGCGTCCTAATAGTGCTTGACTCATTGTGTTCTCTACACTCACCCATCTCTTTTCGTTTGCCTCTTTCGCCCATTCCACTACGCGTGACAAAACCACTGCATTGTGATATCTTTTTAAGTCCGGGACTGCCAATCCCCCTTGTCTTTTCCCCCTGCTTAACACGGCCGAGGCAATTCTCGGCTTTTTATGTTGCCATATGTACTTCGAAATTATATTTTTCATTAATCTAAAGAAGGCCTGAGAGAGCGGAATGGGCAACATTTGAAACTTGTATATGATCTTCGGGACCACTATCATTTTAACTGCATTGATACGTCCTAACCAGGAGAGGGGACATGTTGAGATTTTTTTTATTTCTCTTTTTATTTCATCTAGTAAGGGGATATAATTATTCGTAAATATTTTCTTTATGGTATCCGAAAGAAAAACTCCCAAATATCTAATCTTCTTGCACCAGGGGAAGCGGAATTCTGCCCGGAGTTTCTCTTCTTCCTGGTTACCAATATTAACATTCATAACTTCGGACTTGCCGAGGTTTATTTTTAAATTCGATATTTTGCCGAATTTTTCCAACACCCTCAGCAAGTTCGGGATCGTAATCCTAGGATTGGTGATGAAAAAAAGCACATCGTCCGCGTAAGCGGCTAATTTGTGTTCGTCCCTTCCCATCTCAATCCCCCTTATATCCTGATTTTTTCGGATAAAAGTCAATAATGGCTCCAAGGATAAAACAAAGAGAAGTGGGGACAGTGGGCACCCCTGTCTAGTACCGTTTCCCATTTGAAATTGAGAAGAGGGTTCTCCATTAATTTTTACCGAGGCCTGCGGATGGTTATAGAGTACCTGGATCCATTGGATCATTCTCGGGCCTATACCCATGGCTTCCAACGTTTCTATCATGAGTCCCCAGTCTACCCTGTCAAATGCTTTCTCAGCATCTATAGACAGGAATAGACCTGGGGACCCACTATTTTTTAGGGCCTGGAGGAGGAGTAAAGCCCTCACACCATTATCCCTACCTTCTCTCTCGGGTATAAATCCGACCTGATCAGGGTGCACTAATTCGCACATCTTATTCTTCAGCCTAGACACCAGTATTTTGGCGAATAATTTTGTATCCGCATTCAATAAAGCTATTGGCCTGTAACTAGAGCAGAGTAAGTGATCCTTTCCCTCCTTCGGTATTACCGTAATCGAGGCCCGCAAGGCCTCGGCCTGCATTTCATACCTAAACCGTTCATATATTTGCATATTCTGGGGACTAAGAAATCCTTAAATTTTTTGTAGTAAATAATCGTGTACCCGTCGGGACCCGGGCTTTTGCCCGATGCCGTATCCTTTAACGCTTGATAGATTTCCTCCTCTGTAATAGGTCTATCTATATTATATCTATCACACTCTTGTAAATGTGGTAAATTGGTATCATACAAAAATTCTTTAATAATTTCCTTGTCCCCTTTGCAATGCCCACCTTTTTGGCGTACATTATATAGGGCATTATAATATTCCCTGAATACCTCTGCGATTTCCTTTGAGGAATGGACCAACTTCCCATTCTTATCCTGTATTTTATCAATAAAGTTAATCTCCCTCCTCCCTTTTAACTGTCTCGCTAAATATTTACCGGTTTTATCTTTCCCATAGTGTCTCTCTCTGACGCGCCCCTCCTGTGCCTTCCTTGTTTCCAACTCCATGAGATCCTTAAGTTCCTCTCTCTTGTTGAGCAATAGGTGAAAGAGTTCCTGCTGTTGGACCTTTTGTTTTTTATGCTCTTGTTCTAATCTATGAACTTCTTTTATCAAGTTCTCCCTTTTCTGTATTTTAACTTTTTTTTTTATTTGCGCCTATGGAAATGAGGATACCCCTGATGTATGCTTTATGTCCTTCCCATAGGGAGGTCCCCGAAATTTCCCCTGTATCATTCGTCAAGAAGTAGAATTCTAATTCTTTCCGAATTATCTCTGAGGTTTCTTTATCCTGTAGGAGATTTTCATTTAAGCGCCAAGTAAAAGGTTGTCTATATAAACCAGGTATCCTCATCTTCATTAATACTGGAGAATGGTCCGACAGAGAAACTATTCCTATCCTTGTCTCAACAACATCCTCCAACAACCTGTGGTCCACCAGTATATAATCCAGCCTGGAATGTGTCCCGTGCACAGGGGAATAGAAAGTATAGTCTTTCATTTTTTCATGTTGAATCCGCCATACATCCATCATTTGATGTTGTTTCAAGTGATGTTTAATTTTTTTCAAAGTCCTCTCATTCCTCCCTCTTGCACGGGACGTACTATCCAAGACTGGTTCCATACAGAAATTAAAGTCCCCAGCTAGGATTACATCACCAGATTTAAAATCTGCTAATCTCCGTAAAATCTGTTTCATGTATCCTAAGGGATTCTTATTTGGACAGTATACATTTGCAAGAGTAAATATCCTCTTTCCTAGTTCCCCCTTGAGGAACAAAAATCGTCCCTCAGGGTCAGTCAGCCGATCGAGCAGAGTAAATCTTGTATGTTTCTCAAATCCGATTGCCACTCCCTTCGCCCTCCTTATTGGGGAATCCCCATAAAACCAAGTCGGAAAGCTATCTGAAAATAACTTGATATTTGTATCCTGGGATAAATGTGTCTCCTGCAAAAATACTACTTCTGCTCCGTAATGCTGAAGTTCCTTTAAAAGTTTACCTTTTGTTAAGAGAATTTAATCCTTTCACATTGTATGACATAAATTTTACCTCGGTCATCCAAGACAAACTGATGACCTGCTTAATCTACACCTTTTTAATCTACCCGCGATTTCCACATTTCTTTTGGTCTCCTCCTCTGCAAGGCATTTCTCCTCCCGCCCCACCCCCCTCCCCCCCCATCCCTCCCCCCACCCCCCTCCCCAATCCCTGGCCCAAACCTGGCCTATACTTCACATTGGGGGGCACAGCTCCCCAATACAAGCAATACCTTCTAGGGTGTAACTCCAACTACGGTCTTCCACTTCTGCCCCCCTTATCCCCCACCTCCTAGGGCAGGCATGTCCAAAGTCCGGCCCGCGGGCCAATCGCGGCCCGCAGTCCGGTTTTGAACGGCCCGCCTGGTGTGCTGCGGGATCAGGGCTGTCAAATGAGCCGATCCCCGGCACTGTGTGAAGCTCAGTCGGCTTCAAAAGTGAAAGTAAAGTGCAGAGGAGTGTGCTGTGCTCTCTGCTTCCCCCTACAGTGCAGTACCCAGCTGAATGAGGAAATGGAATGGAAAGGTACTGTACTACAAGCTAGATTCGTTTTAAAAAGGCTTCATTTATGTGTATGTGTGTGTGTGTGTGCATGTGTGTCTGTATGTATGTATGTGTGTGCATGTGTGTATGTATGTATGTGTGTGCATGTGTGTCTGTATGTATATGTGTGCATGTCTGTCTGTATGTATGTGCATGTGTGTCTGTATGTATGTGCATGTGTGTCTGTATGTATGTGCATGTGTGTCTGTATGTATGTGCATGTGTGTCTGTATGTGTGTGTGCATGTCTGTCTGTATGTGTGTGTGTGCATGTCTGTCTGTATGTGTGTGTGTGCATGTATGTATGTATGTGTGTGCATGTTTGTATGCATGTGTGTGCATGTGTGTCTGTATGTATGTATGTGTGTGTGCATGTGTATCTGTATGTATGTGTGTCTGTGCATGTGTGTGCATGTCTGTATGTATGTGTGTGCATGTGTGTCTATATGTGTGTGTGTGTGCATGTCTGTCTGTATGTATGTGTGTGTGTGTATGTGTGTCTGTATGTGCATGTGTGTGCATGTGTGTGTGTGTGTCTGTGCATGTATGAGTGCATGTGTGTGTGTGTCTGTGCATGTATGATTGCATGTGTGTGTGTGTGTCTGTGCATGTATGATTGTATGTGTGTGTGTGTCCATGTATGTCTGTATGTATGCGTATGTGCATGTCTGTCTGTATGTATGTGCGTGTATGTCTGTCTGTATGTGTGTGCATGTATGTGTGTCTGTATGTATGTGTGTGTGTGTGTGTGTGTGTGTGTGTGTGTGTGTGTGTATGTATGTATGTGCCTGTATGTATGTATGTATGTATGTATGTACGTACGTGTGTGCATGTGTCTGTATGTGTGTGTGTGCATGTGTCTGTATGTATGTAAGTATATGCATGTGTCTGTATGTGTGTATGTCTGTGTGTATGTGTATGCATGTGTGTTACTTTTAATCCAGACCCCCCCCCCCATTCTTGTACCATCAGAACTGCTTTTGTGGTGCTTGTGTGTGTGATAGCAGCCAGGATTGCTGCTCCTCTGAAAAGCAATCCATATACAGATCGCTTTTTAGAGGCATTTGAAAGGTGGTAAAGAGGCATTATGTTGCCTCCTCACCACCTGTTTTAAGCCCGTAAATGTAGCATCACTATACCGCAACTGTGCAGTCCACACATTTGCGGGGTAGTTGCAGTGCAGGCCCATTCACCCTGAGCATACCTCCAGCTGCAGCCACAGCATGTGTACACCCCCAGCTGCTCCCTCTGCAGCTAAAGGGGGAGAAGTTGGGGGTGGTAAAAACGGCTCAACCATGTAGTTTTACTGCCCCTCCAATAAGCCCTTGGCTCACATCTGCATGGCTGCATGCTGTGTGTAGGGCAGCCCATGCATTTCAATGGGCTTCCATACCCACAAAAATGCAGGGAAAGAAGTCCCAGAGCTTTTTTTTTTTTTTAATTGCGCTGCACCAAAAGCACCCCATGTTTCCAATGTGTGGGGTACCATTAAGACTTAACGGTACCCCTAAAGAACAGAGCATGCGTCTGTGTGTCGGGCAAACGAGCGCGACAAAGGCACAAGAATTTTTGTTGGGCCAGGTATGAGTGCTCGAATGACCGAATTTTAATGGTTCAAAGAATGTCAGGCAAAATGGTCGGCCCTCACACATGTTCACTTCATCGAATCTGGCCCTCTTTGAAAAAAGTTTGGACACCCCTGTCCTAGGGGGAGAAGGACACCCTCTCCAGACAAGGAGTGGTGGAGCCCGGGACAGCCCTTCCCGTCCTTCTTCCTATCCAACCGCCTCCAGCAAGATTACTCCAGGACACGTGTTTTAAAGATGTCTATTGCCACTTCTTGTAACTTAAGTCTACAGGCTTCCTTTAAGTGCAGATACTCCTGAAAATGCTGCCACAGTGTATTTAGCTGGTCATTAACCGATCATTGTATAACAAACCGAGTAAATGAGGTGGATGGGTCTGACCTGGTTGTAGACTTCTGATAGGCTCTTCAGCTCACAGGGATGTCACAGCGCTGGGGCGTCTGGTGGGTGAATATGGGGGGGGGAGAACCAGGGCTCCGTCCGCTCCGGCAAGATCTTCCGTGTCGTCTGCCGGCGATGTTCCTCCGAGTCCCGCCGAGGGAACTCTCAGGCTCGAGTGAGCGGACGTTCGAGTGCGTGCGATGGGACAGGAACAGGCATCATTACGAAGCGCCGCGCTCTCTCACTGCGCTCAGCTTCGGACGGCAAGGCAGGTCCTCCTCCATCCGCTCGCGTGGAAGCCGCAGTTAGGCTCCTCCCCTCTCACGTACGCCGCATGTCCCTCCCTGACACAGCACCCCGGCTGCCCCACGTTATTTAATTTAAAGCAATCCTTTTGGCAATGAGCTTTAGGCTGTTTTTTTTTACTTTTGTTCTGCAGTAACATTCTTTTAAAACTCTGTTTACAATGTTGTGCTGCAATATTTGCTCATTTACAGTCTTGCACTTTTTAATTTTATCTGTTCACAAAAGGCACAATTCCAAAATTAATCATTTTTAAAGATCTATTAATGAGATTCCATTTTATCTTTGAGATTTAATAGGAATTTTGCAAGCTATGTTGTATTAGTGTGTGCTAATAGTGATTGTAGTGTATCTTTAACATCTCATTTCGATAAAAATTTGTGCATATATAATATATATAATATCTCTCTATCTATAATTGTTTTTTTTTTTGTTTTTTTTTACTTCTATTGGTCCTGTGGTTTGGGGAATCTTTTACAAAGTGTGAAAAAGCTGTAAATGAAATATGATAAAATGAGAAATTTCAAAAATGGTATGGCCAGTTGACACTAGTGTGATTCCAAACATTGCATCTGATTCGCACCGCATTGCTGTGCAGATCACATACGGTGTCTGTGAGATGCAAATTCAGCCATAAAAACTGTCTGAATTTGCATTGCATTTGGACCAAATTCGTGCAGGACCCTTTTTTGTGTTCGCACCAGAATCTGATCGCATGGGTGTGAACAACACGCTGCATTTTGCAAACTGTTTGCGGGGTGTCTTTAACCACTTCAGCCCCGAAAAAGGTTTTACGCCCTAATGACCAGAGCATTTTGTTTTTGCCATACAGCACTGCATCGTTTTAACTGACGGTCGTGCGACACTGTACCCACACAAAATTTCCGTCCTTTTTTTTTTTTTTTCCCCTACAAAGAGCTTTTTTTTGGTGGTATTTGATCACTTCTACAGTTTTTACTTTTTGCGCTATAAAACAAGAAAAGAGCGACAATTTTGTGAAACTTTTTTTTACTTTCTGCTATAATACATATCCAAAAAAATATACACACATACACACACTATAGACATGTAATGGCATATGACACGGCAGCCCATTAGCAGGTATGGCCGAGGTTGGGGAGTAGATACAATATTATGAGCTATGTTGATCCCTTCTGCTGCAGTATTAGTAAATGAGAAGGGTGATCTATGTGATCAGATTCAGAGCTGGATGAGACTTCCACCAGGGAACTGAGCAGAGATGTTCACTGGCTGAGATTCCTAATGGAATTCCTAATAGGAATTTTGCAAGCTATGTTGTATTAGTGTGTGCTAATAGTGATTGTAGTGGATCTTTAACATCTCATTTCGATACACATTTGTGCAACTAACAAAATTTGGTATAAAATATATATATTTTATCTAATCACCACCTGATATAGGCTAACATAATGATATGGTTGTGGTTTTGATTCGTCACGTATCTCACATTTGCTCTGGTTTCCCTTTATCCCTTACTGTAAATGGCCGACTCAGCTTCAGAAGTGCCTGCCCCTTCTCTTTGAAACCCTTAGCAATGGTTTGATAATTTGACAGAACACGATGTTCTGTCAGATGAGGAAACCCGTCTGGTAAGAGGACGCGTTCTATAAAAATAATAATGGTGGTAAGACATGCACAGCCCCTCCTCACGCCAGCTGCAGCCCCACCCCATCAATCCCATTTGTATGTTGGCTTATCAGGTGGCTATTGTATGGCCCTGCTTCTCACCAGACCCACCCATCCCCCTGAAAACCAATCATTTCATGTTTACCAGGTAAAAGGCACAGAAGCACCTCTAGCTGGAGCTGGCCCCGTTCCTGACTTCCTATAGTCTACCTTCTGCTTTAGGGAATAAAAATATGCTGAAATTCCTGTCTGATGTACTGATAAAACGAGGATATGGGGTTGTGTGGATCTGTAATGTTCCTCCTTTCCCTTATTAAAGATGTCAGCTCCCTCCTCCAAATCCCCCAGCTATTATATCCACCCTTTTCCCTCTCAGCAGTTGGACCTTTTGTTGTATTCATAAATTTGCGCTCGGTCTGTCACTTTTCAAGGAGCGCAGACACAGTGGCGGCTCCAGACGAAATTTTTTGGGAGTGCTGTGCAGGTTCTGGAAGTACAAGTGTGGGCGTGGCTAAAATATGGATGTGGTCAAAATGGTGTGTTTCTTCCGAGTCTATAGCTCGTAGAGTGCCACCTTTGCCTCTTTTTATCGGCTAAATAAGGCCTGGAGTTACATTGAAGAGATTGTGGAAGTAAAATAAGCTCCATTTAAGCCAGCATTAAGAGCCCCCAGCACATGTCAGGACCAGCAATGATAACCCCTAGCAAGGTGCCAGAGCCAACAATAACCTTGTTGTGATCACACAAGCTCATTCACACATCACAGCCTGATGCATGATCGTCTCTTGGAGGGTTGCCTGTTGGGCTGACTGCCGCTTAGCATACCATCTCAGCTTCCGGAGGAGATGTTTCCCATGTGGGGATATTCATGACCATCAATACCGTACCATTTGCACATGGATGCCCTGTAAGTATCATAAGGTGTTTTACCCCCCCATTTCTTTTTATATTTTTCACACCTCTGATAGACCAACTACAAATGCACAATATATCATTACAGAGATATCTTCCTGCACATGTACGCGCTTTCTCCTGATGAGTGACAAATCGCATACTTCATCCTACCACGTCATTGTGGATTCTGTTCATGCATTATGTATTTGACTATATTTTAATCATGTGCTATCCAATTTTGGGCTTTTCTATACGTATCATGTGCCATCCATTTTTTGGATTATTTATGTATTGCACGAAATAAAGTTTTTAATTTAATATCTTACTCCATGCAGGTATTCGATTATATGTGTGGTATATCGATTTTCTATTGAATATGAATTATGAGACAAATGTCCTACTCCTTTACATATATTATAGATATGTTGATTATAATGCCACATAACACTAACCTCTGTGTACTTCATTTAAAGTCCAACCTCCTTGGTTTTTTTTTTTTTGTTTTTTTTTAATAAAATAGGGATGGAGGCTGATGACAACATCCTCTCCTCATATAAAGTCCCACAGACCCATCCTTATAGAAATTTAAAGCGTGTTTTTTTTTTTTTTTTTTTTTTAAACCCTGCAAAGTAAAGACAATGGGGGTTATTTTACAAAGGTAAATCCACTTTGCACTGTAAGTGCAGTCGCTCTAAATCTAAGGGGAAGATCTGAAATGAGGGGAAACTCTGATGATTTTTATCATCCAATTATGTGCAAGCTAAAATGCTGGTTTTTATTTCCCTTGCATATTACTATGCATCACATACTAGCACATTATGAAATACTTACATTAGAACAAAGCCCTCCAGTGCCATGATGTCACCACTGACAATTGCTTCCATCTTCACCTGGTCTTCCGGGTTCACATCCTCCAGCTGTCTGGCCGTGTCGGGTTTATGTCACTCCGCTGTGCACAAAGCTCTGAAGTGATGGCACGGATATACAGTCCCTTCAGAGTACATGCACTGGTGAAGTCACCACCTGCATGCAGTATGAATATCTCCTAAACCTAGCAGGTTTAAAGTGGTAGTAAACCCAGACATTAAAAAAAAAACAAAAAAACCCAGGCAAGGCAAAGTCACAATGAACTAGAATGAAGAACGCAGTCCTGTATCAGAGCCTAGTCTAAGCCGAGGGAGTTGACATCTTGCCCTCGGTGTGTCGTCCGGGTTTGAGGCTCCGATGCTGTGACTGGAGCCATGATTACATCACTAGGAGTTTTCTTCCCGGCCAGAGCTTGAGCTTCTGATGTCAGCGGCTGAATTCAAAGGGAATATCGCCTAAACCATACAGGTTTAGTAGATATTAATTTTACCTACAGGTAAGCCTTATTATAGGCTTATCTGTAGGTAAAAGTGTACAATTTGGTTATACAACAACTTTAAGAGATATTCACTTTGCCTACAAGTTTGGAACAGGTGCCAAAAAAGGGTTTACTTCCACTTTAAGGGCTGCAAAGAAGCCAGAGAACCATGTAAACTCTGTCACATTTTGTCCCATGCCAACACCAGAAGCTCTTCCAGACCACTTCCTCTGTGCACCACAAACAACTGCCCTTCTCATATCAATCTGCCAAAGATGACGGCCCTGAGTCCCAGCAGGCTACTATCGACTAGATGGCAGGAGATGCAAGATTTCTCTGCAGACCACAGATAGGTTCCTGACACCCCTCCATCATTGCTTATTAGCAAGGAAAAGCTAAATACTGCCTCTCCCTATGGTGCATGGGTGTTGGTAGGATTGTGAAAGACCTAGGGCACAAAAAAAAAAATAAAGTACTTTGCATGCAGATATAACACCTGACAGTGGGAGTGGCCTAAGAGAAATAGGTTAAATAGTAACTAAAGTAATTCACCCAAACATTTTAGAAAATGATAATAACATGGAGAAAACAGCACATTGCATTAAGTGTGAATGAACAAACAAATACCTAAATATTAAATGTGCCGATTTCATGCTGTGCAAAATGATTTGAAGTGCTGAGTGCAAACAAAGTGATACATACATAACTAGAATAAGTGAATAAAGTTGAAACCATCAGATTAAATTAATTTATGCATTACAAACAAAAGCGGATATCCTGACGGCTATTTTTTGTTCCTCCACCAAAAATAATGTGGCATGTGCAATAAAACAAAAGTTCATCTGGATATTTGAGATATTTACACCCACTTTGGTGCGCCGCCGCCGCCACCACAACTGTGAGCATACAGGGCGCTACCAGAGGTTGCAGCCACAATACATAGGCCCAAACACATTTAATTGTAATCCGGCATCACCATCCCACTGACTGGCTCCAAATGAATAAGCTGCATTTCAGTTTTCAAAGACTCGCCAACTGACATCATCACACGGTAGCTGCAGTCATAATATATACATACCTCCCAACATTTTGCATTGGGAATGAGGGACACCTACTAACAAACGTATGTAGGCATAGAACATGCGCTCTGCCACACCCTCTTAAAGGAGAATTACCCCAAAAAAAGGTTAAATCCACAAGGACTTTTTAACCACCACAATTTCTTTATATTGGCTTTTAAAACGTACAAATGCAGCAATTTAGAAATCAGATGAAAGGTTTAGCACTTGGAAACACTTTTTTTGAAAGATAAAAAGTGCATTTTATATACAATTCTATAGATTAGACCAAAATGAGGGACAAATGAGGAGGGAAAGGGGGACAGAGGGACAGTGCTCCAAATCAGGGACAGTTGGGAGCTATGATATATGCATGAAAAATAAAATTTACCATAGTGCATAAAACCCTTTCAAAGAGTATTTATTTGAAAGTTCAAGTATTGTACTTTCAAATTTCAGTACAAATGGCCACTGCCCTCACCTATAACTGGTCCTTGCGGCAAGGAGCACATAGAAGGGCAACACATGCAAAACAAAACCAAAGAAATTCCCAGATCAACTTACTGACCAGCCTGCTAACCAACCAAATTATTCTGTCTAACAGTGTGCATTGAAATCAGGGGTTTAGTTAGCATACATTTACAAATACATTTATATGCTACAGAGCTCCATCAAGGCACCCCGTTTTCTGTAGTCCTAACTCTAAATTTTGAGAGCCTCCACAGAGGCTTCCAACCAGTAATAGGCTTACACCACAGACAATCCACAAAGTGCACGCCACGCTGGACATTGCTGCCTCAGCTCTGCCCCTCCACTAAAGCCCACTGTCGGCTGATGTCACAGAGCGGGTCCAGGCTCTGCAGGGATAATGACCAGCAGTTCAGGTGGCAATAAAACCATAGCTCGAATGCCTGCTTTTTTGCCCCCTTACAGCAAATGTAAGGCTTCATGTACACGGGATGTTTGTCAACCTCTCCTGAACGTGGAACATCACAGCTCTAATAATTCACATTTAAATACGCGTGTTTAGCAGCGTTTACAAGCCGCTTTTGCATTGAGATGCGTTTACTAAAGATAACCTCAGGAGACACTCCCAAATGACTAGAAAGCACTAAAAACAAGTATTTATTGACTATTTCAGCCATTTTGTGAGAGAACCATGTGAGTTCAGCTGAAAAAAGCAGTGTGCTTGTAGCTAGCTGTTATTTTTTGGTTGGTTTGTTAATATGGATCCCATGATGAGCATGTGTGAGGAAATGCTCCTGATTTGTCAGGAAATGCTCCTGATGTTGCTTTCGCTGAGGCTCCAAAGACGTAGAAAATTGTGTGAGAGGACCAGAGTTCGTCACTACTAGACACATCCATTGATGGTTCAACGCATGTCCACAGGATACTCTTCTAATATGTACGTTCAGCTGTGTAATTACCCAGAGAAATGGTTTAATTTTACACGCATGTCAATTGCCACCTTTGACGTTCTCTTGGGAAAGGTTGAACCCCATCTAGTTTGCAAGTTCTCAATGGTTGACGGGTGACTGAAATTCCTATTCAACTTCAGCGTCAAGTAATGCAAGTTGTGTATTGTACAGCATAATTGGCTGATGAGAGGAATATCACATGGTATATCACGCTTGCATACAGTGATAGAGTTTTTGGTGTGTTTTTAGCATTTTCCAGGCTCAAAAATAATAAATAAAATGTTTCCCTTTAAAAACGCTATTACATGAAAAAACACGCCTAAACGTGGGTAGCCACATTTAGCGTTTGAAATGTCTCAGCTTCTAAACGCATTTTTTGGGTTCCAAAAAAAACCTTTAAATGCAACTGCCTAGAAACGGCTATAAGCGACCCTGTGTACATGTACTGATAAGATAACATAGAGGAGGGTTCAGGAGCAGTTGGAAAAAAATGCCCAACTACTTCCTGAACATCCGTTTACCAGCAGTGTACATGAGGCCTAATGAGCCCTTACATTTGTGGCATATATAATTTATCAGATTAGTAAAAAAAAAAACCTTTATGGTAACAGGAGGAGGGCGAGGGAAAGTTCACTTTACATATATTGAGATTGATTGTGACACCACACCAGCAATGTTAGGGCTCATTCACACTAGTGGTTAGGGAGCTGTAAAATTATTCAATCGAGCAACATTTTTACCACCCCCAACTGCTACCCTTTTAGCTGCATAGGCAGCAGCTGGATGAGGTCTGTGTGCTCTATCCCTCTAATGCTGAGGCTCTAACAGCTTGGTGATTACAACATACATACCTTCTCTACTTCACACACATATCCTGCGGCAGAAGGGCACGTACAGTCAGAATCGCACACCTGTACATTGCCCTTTAAGAAGCGCCTTGCGGGCACAGACGAGCTCCATGAGTGTGATCGTAGGTCTCATGGACTTGATTTCCACAGGGATACCCACGATCGTCTCACAAGCATCTCCCCGTTCTCCCTACTGACACTGATCTCTGCTCCCTGTAATCGGGAGCGGTGATCAGTGTCGTGTCACACACAGCCCCTCCCCCCCACAGTTAGAATCATTCCCTAGGATACACTTAATCCCTACAGCGCCACCTAGTGGTTGACCCCTTCACTGACAATCACATTTACACAGTAATCAGTGTATTTTTAACGCAGGAGTAAACCCGCTGACTTTATTTTTATTTTTTACACCTGTAAAGGAAAAGGCATAATGAGCTAGTATGCACCGCATATGAAATACTTACCTTAGAACGAGGCGTCGGCATCTCACTCGGTCCACGCCGAGGGAGCTGACATGTTCCCTCAGTGTGTCTTCTGGGTATTGCAGCTCCAGTGCTGTGAGTGGCCGAAGCTGTGATGCCGTCACTCCCGTGCATGCGCGTGGGAGTTTCTTCCCAGCAGAGTCTGCCGGACTTTCAGCCGAGAATCCCCAGTGCGTTGCATGCACTGCTGAAGTCAGGGGCTCATTGCGAGGGGAATATCATATAATATTTTTATCGTGACTGCGACATTGCGGCAGACAGAACGGACATCTCAATGGACCTGTAGAGTTTAGGAGATATTCTTTTTACCTATAGGTAAGCCTTATTATAGGCTTACCTGTAGGTAAAAGTTACAAAAAGTTACAAAAATGACTATACAACTGCTTTAATTGCAAATGTGAATGGTTCCAAAATCACGCCAAATCACGCCAAAAGTGTCCGTTCTGTCTGCCACAATGTCGTAGTCACGATAAAATGACCGCCACCATTTCTAGTAAAAACAAATTATAAAAATGCCATAAAACTATCCCCTATTTTGTAGACGCTATAACTTTTGCGCAAACCAATCGATAAACGCTTATCTATTTATTTTTTTAATAAAAATATGTAGAAGAATACATATCGGGCAAAACTGAGGAAATTTTTTTTTTATATATATTTATTATTTTATTATATATTTATTATAGCAAAAAGCAAAAAGTAAAAACAATGCGTTTTTTTTTTTTCAAAATTGTCTCTATTTTTTTGTTTACAGCGCAAAAAATAACCGCAGATGTGATCAAATACCACCAAAAGAAAGCTCTATTTGTGGGGAAAAAAGGACATCAATTTTGTTTTGGGGCCACGTCGCATGACCGCACAATTGTCAGTTAAATCGACGCAGTGCGCGAATCGCAAAAATTGCTCTGGTCTTTGGCCAGCTAAATGGACAATAATAATACAAATGAACACCACACTTTTCACATATTTGTCAAAAAAAAACTGGAAACCATTTATCATTTTCCTTCCACTTCACAATTATGTGCCACTTTCACATAAAATCCCCATAAAATACATTTATGTTTTGGTTGTAACATGACAAAATGTGGAAAATTTCAAGGGGCATGAATACCTTTTCAAGACACTGTACTTTTTTCATTATTGAGCTACTTACTACTGTGTGACTGTGGCCAGTTTAAGCACAAAATGCAAAGGCTTGGTAGTCAGTAGAAGTAAAAAAATGCCCCAAAGTTGGTGAGCAAGGGGAGCAAAAAATGAGGCAAAATGAATAATGCCCTGCCATTGGTGTCAGTGGGGGGAACAGTGTTCCATCTTTGGTGTCAGTAGTAGGAATAGTATTCCATTATTGCTGTCAGTGGAAGGACTAGTGCCCCATTGTTGGTGTCAGTGGAACTAATAGTGCCTCATCATTAGTTACAGTGTGAGGAATAGAGCCACTTTGTTGTTGACAGTGGAAAGAAAAGTCAGAGAAATTGCCCCTCATGGTTGGTATCAGTGGAAGCAATAGTGCCCAATTGGTGTTGATGGGAGAAATAGTGCCCCATCATTGGTGTCAGTGGGACTAATAGTGCCCCGTCATTAGAAGAAATAGTGTCCCATTGTTGGTATCAGTGAAAGGAATAGGGCCCACTGGTATCAGTGGGAGTAGTAGCCCTCCCCCCATTGTTGGTGTCAGTGGAAAGAATAGTGTCCCATCAGTGTCAGTAGGAGAAATAGTGCCCCATAGGTGGTGTCAGGAGTAGGGCTCCATTGTTGGTTTCAGTGGAAGGAATAGCTCCTCACGGTTGGCATCAGTGAAAGGAATAGTGCTACATTATTGGTGTTAGTAGGAAGAACAGTCTCTATCATTAGTGACTGTGGAAGGAATAGTGCCCCATGTTTGATGTTAATTAAAAGCAAAATAGTGCCCCATCATTCACATCAGTGGGAAGAATAGCTCCCTCATGGTTGGTGTCAGTGGAAAGAAAAACCTCCCATAGCTGGTGTAACTGGGAGGAATAATGCCCCATTATTGTTGTCAATAAGAGCAATAGTCTGTCATAGATGGTTTCAGTGGAAGGAATAGGGCCCTATTGTTGGTGCTAGTGAGAGGAATGGCTCCTCGCGGGTGGTGTCGGTGGGAGGAGTGGCTCCTCGCGGTTGGTGTCAGCGCGAGGAGTGGCTCTTCGTGGTTGGTGTCGGCGGGAGGAGTGGCTCCTCGCGGTTGGTGTCGGCGGGAGGAGTGGCTCCTCGCGGTTGGTGTCGGCGGGAGGAGTGGCTCCTCGCGGTTGGTGTCAGCTTGAATGGAATGCGCTATGCATGTTTGTTGAGCAGTAAAAGAAGCTTTGATTAGCTGTGTGACAATCGCTGCAAATTCACATTGCGCTTGAATAGTGACCGCACATTACGTGTTTTGCCCCATGATTTGGAATGGTGGGCAGAGTTGCGAATGGGCTCTAACTGGTAACAGCAGGAGGAATGACTGGGGAAATGGGGAATTTTTGTTTTGACTGGAGATGTGCATAGCAACCAATCGGCTTCTAACTTTCATTTGAAAAGCCTGTATAAGCTGAAGATGGCAGCTGATTGGTTAGTATGCACAACTGCTGGAGATTTAGTAAATATGGATTGTCCGTCTTCTTATCGCACATCCACGTCCCGCCTCAGCCAGTCAGCAGGCTGGGCGGATCACAGAGGGGAGGGTGAATGACAGGGGGGCGGGCTCAGCAGACGCGGAGGACACGCCCTTTAGCCTCCATTACTGTTAGGACGGTCCCTCTGATGCAATGCGGGATTTTTAGTAGTGAATTTGGGCGGTGGAGGAGGAGAGGGTGGGAGGGATGTGTCCCCTCCAGGTATCCTCAGGAATCGGATCACTATAGTCTCTGTGTGCTCCCTGCTGGGAGGCTCTGCTGGCCGCTACCTGTCAGGAAGGAGAGGATCCTCCGACACTCTGTCATCATGGGCTCCGCTGGACTGATGATGATCCTCCTCGTTGTCTTCCTCTTCTCCAGATCCTGGAGCTCGTCTGTTATCAGCGCCGACCCTCCCATCAATGACAGACCGGTGATCGGTGAGTGGGGGGGCAGGGACCATCATTAACCCCTTGTCTGCCGGGGGCAAGCGTCATCATTGTCTGCACAGCTCTTCACCATTTCCCTCTAAACATCAGCTTTATATGCTACAAAATCACCCCAGACATTGGATCATTTCTTAAGCAGAAGCCCTAAAGAATAAAATGGTGTTGCAATTTTTTTTATGTCGCACAGTATTTGCGCAGCAGTTCAACCCTAATTTTTGTTGGGAAAAATACACAATAAAATACCCGATTGGTAAAATATAAAAGATGTTACTCCGAGTAAATAGAGACCAAACAAAAAAATTGCAATCATGGAACAGCACCAAACAACGGTGCCCAAAAATCTACAGGTTACCAGTTTAGAATCACATGGGAGGCCTGCCACCAGAATTATTGCAATCAATCTGATGTTTGTGGCAATACCTCACATCTGTGATATGAACGGCCTTTACATATGTGTACGCCACATACGTATGCGCTCACCTTTTTGTGTGCAACCATGGGGGAGACTATACATACATAATTTTTTTAAATATATCATTATTTTGTTTAAGATTATTATGATTTTTTTTTTATTTTTTTTTTACATATATATATATATATATATATATATATATATATATATATATATATATATATATATATATATATATATATATATATATTATTATTAAATTATTATTATATTTTTTTTCATTTTACATTTTTTTTTTTTTTATAAAAAAAATGTGTGTGTGTATATATATATATATATATATATATATATATATATATATATACATATTATACTTCCCCCTTCCCCCCCCCCCCCCCCCCCAACCTTATTGCTATTACAAGGGATAAACGGCATATTATTATTCATTTATTTTACATTATTTATTTATTTTTATATATATATATATATATATATATATATATATATATATATATACAGAGTTGCTTTTACCCCTTTTTTTATTTTTTTACTTTATTGTATTGCAAGGAGAGAGGCGTTTGAAGAGACGTAAGGCGTCTACTAGACTCCCCCCCCCCATGTCTCCCCTGCCCTCCAGTGCAGCTGTTCCAGCACATATGGTTGTGGGATAGCTGCATCTTCTTCTGCTACACTAGCCAAGGAATGACAGCTGTGACCCCAGAAGTGAAGTGATACACCTACTTGCCTCCGATCCAGTCGGTCCACAGGAAGACCTGATCAGCTCCCCTTATAAGGACCCCTATAACATAAGACTGTGAGGTAGATGCATGCCAGGTTCAGATTTCCATACCTGCTTGTTAATAAAGGTCTTAAAGACACCCTGTCAGGGAAATCCGTGTTCACATTGGTGCATTGCAGTTTGGGCGCAGCCTTCTATTAGAATGTGCATCTTCTGAAAGGGCATCACAGATGCAGCATGCAGGAATTTAATGCGATTTAATGAAAACACACAATCTAATAGCTGTCAAAGGGAGTTCGACAGAAACTGTTTGTTTAAAAAGGCGCAAACAGTCACGCTGTGCTCAAAACTCAGTGCAGACCTACTCTCTCCTGTAGTGGAGGATATTCTAAGAAATCCAGCAAAGCATTAGCACCACTTTTCTGGCGGTATGCAGGGCCGTCTTTAACACAGGGCAAAAGGGGCATATGCCCAGGGCCATTCATTGATTTGGGGCCCAAAGCAGCTGCCCCTTAAGCCTACGCTGCCTGCCAGGGTTTTTTTGTAGCTGGAGTTTCGCCACCTTCGGCGCTGTTCACTTCTGTCACTTGTAAATATAGAAGTGCTGAGTCTGGGGATGATCTGCTGTAATCTCTAGCAACCAATCAGTGAGCAAAAATAATTTGCAGTAACCTCTAGCAACTAATCGGTGAGCGGTAATGATGTGCAGTAACCTCTAACAACCAATCAGCAAGCAAAAATTATGTGTTGGAGGCTCTAGCAACCAATCGGTGAGCCATTATGTGGGCTATAACCTCTAGCAACCAGTCGAAGAGTAGTAATGATACGCTGTAACCTCTAACAATCAATTGTTGCCATATCTGCTGCAGTAAATTGATTTTGAGTCTAGCTGCTAATTATTTTATGCGTCAGAGTGGGGGGGAGGGAATGTTTGCTCAGAGTTCAATTAGTAATAGATGGCCCTGGCGGTATGGCAGATTCAGGTGAGTCTAGCACCACTTTTACAACGTGGTGCTGTTATTGCACCATAATCAAAAACGAATAACCTCTAGCTCATGGATAACAAAACTGAAAGTAATGAAAGCGGAGGTCCACCTTGCAGAGTAAAACGAGCACCGGGAGCATGCGGCTTAGTCTCGTACAATGACATGTTAATTGCGCATGCACGGTGTAAAGCTCACGCACAGCTGTTTAGGTTCAGCAATTTTCGGCAGCTCTGTAGGCCTTCGTACTGCGCAAGAGCTGCGCCTGCGCAGTACGGGGGGGGGGGGGGGGGGTCCTTATCCACCAAGGGAACTTTTTCAGCAGGACACTGGCTTCTATTCTGGTAAGGTAAGACTAAGGCTGGGTTCACACTGGAGCGGCTACGAGAACCGGATGTGATTCGCACCGCACTGCAGTGCAAATCACATCCGATCTCTGTGCGATGCGAGTTCAGCAATACAGATAGTATGGCTGAATTCTTTGGCTTATGGCTTTTTTTGGTCCGCAGCAGAATCGGATCGCATGGGTGTTCACACCATGCAATCCGATTCCTGTCCGAGTTTGCAGATCGCACTGCGATATGCGAACTGATCTGGGGATGTCATTAAGGTTTCACTGACACTCCCAGCAGTCCGCATAGGGCAGTGTGAACTGCCGGCGGGAGGCATGCGATGCGGGAACCCGCCGTGGATTTGCGGTGTTCCCGCATCGCTTCAGTGTGAACCCAGCCTAAACACTAGTCTTCCTATACTGTATACAGTGGGGGAAATGTCTGTGGATATTACAGTGGGGACTATATGGTGGTGGAATTTTCACAGGTTTTTGCAAATTCAATTATTATTTGCTGATCCGAAAAATGATCCAATCCGTGACTCTGATCCGAGGAACGATCCGAACCGTGAGTTTTTTTTTTTTGATCCGTTGCACCCCCTAACAACCAGTAGGACCTTATGTAATGGCACTTTTTAACATTTCCATTAAGTTTGCACCAGAAAAGACCGCATGATGTGCTCTGTATAGTACATCAGCACCACTGACTTCCAACGCATACCAGTAATGTGGTCGCCCCCCCCCCCCGCTGCTGGTGTGAATGAGCCCTTACGTTGGTATAGGTGGGGGAAGGATACAACGCCATATACCACGGCAAAAAGGCAGAATTGGCAGATCTCCTGTATTATCTCTTTCCAGATCTAAAAAACAAATTAAGATCAGGGGAAAAATAAAATGTGTGTAAACGATGTAAAATCCTGTATTTGTCTTTATTCTCATGTATTTGGTTTAAATCCAAGAAATGGCAGGAGAACCTCCTAATACGGCAAACTATTTCTAGACATGTCATCAAACATTTAAGATATTTATTCTGACTAATGCTCCAGGCATGAACTGTTTTATTAGTGACGTTGCTGTGAAGTGTGACTCTTAGATGTAGTGCTGGTAATGACGGGTATACAGTACAGCCCTGTGTGATCCTGTACAGGTGTGCTGTGCCATGGAACAAACAGGACTTTGGTCAGTCTTAGCTGGGAGGACCCACTAAGCCCTGGTTCACACTGATGCCACTGTGTTCGTACGATCTGTTGTGGGTGCCAATTAAAAGTTAACACCCCAAAAGCAGGTTCCAAAACGCAGTGCATTTACCTGAATCGGATGTGTAAACACACATGATCTGGCTCCAGTGCGAGCAAAAAAAAATCTGCCTGCACCTTTTTCATGCAGATGCAGTGCGATTTGAACCATTCAAAATGAATGGGCTTAAATCACATGCGATTTGCACAGGAATGCGATGCGATTACTGTGTGAATTGTGTGCAGTGTTAACCTTTCCCCTTTTTTTTTTTTTTTTTTTTTTTTTTTTGATTCAGCTTTTTGCATTCTACTTGGGGAATCTTTCACATTAGCTCAGACAGAAAGTTGACATTACCAAAGCAGTTCTGGAGCTCCAGAAAGGTGACTTTGCCAAGGTTGAGATGTTAGCTGCAGGGGAAGGAAGCATTTCTCAAGTCTCTTCTCTCCCTTCCCCCACCCACAGTGATCAGACTGTACATTGTGAATTTGTATTAAAGCAGCGCTCCTCCCACAAGGGGAAGCACCAGTTGTTCCCCCCCCCCCCCACCACGTTTGGCATCTTTTGGGGGGGGGAGGGGGGGAAGGGTACCTCTTTTTGACAGGTACCCGTCCCCACTTTCCAGGAACCTCACTCTGTCGAGGTCCTTCCAGAAGTTTGGCCCCCCTCCTTCCCCCGCCGCCAGACTATTCACAGCGAGCTTTGCGCATGCTCAGTAGGGAAATGGCTTCATTAACGGTTTCCCTTACAATGGGGTGCCGACTACGTGGCATCCCTGGACAGGTACGTTTTTATTTATTTTATTTTTGGGGAGGGGGGGGGGGGGTGAGAAGGAGCTGGAGCTCCTCTTTAAAGTATAACTAAAGGCAAAAAAAATTTCTTTTCTTTTCTTCTAGTTTTGGATAGAGTGGTGAGGGATTAGAACCCCTGTCAGGTTTTACTGCTGTCTGTGCCCCCGTTAAGGCGATCCACCCTCTCTTTGTCCTGTACCATTATAATTGAAAGTAAAGGAAAATCCCAAATTTCAGGTTGTCCCCAGAAAACGAAGAGGGGAAATCTTCCCTTGGGACCACTAGTTCTGGTGACCTGGAGGTCCCCAAGGGATTCCCTTGCAGGGACTTCCTCTCACTTCCTGTTTGGCTATGGGACAGGAAGTGAAGGGAAATCTCTGCAATGAGACAAGGATGGTGAAAAACAAATTGACAGGTTCTAACCCTCCCAAAATGGGGGGGGGGGGGGGTTGCCCATAGTACTACTTTAAGTCACAAGGTGAAAAAGTGCAGCATGGGGCTTGATCTGTTTCAGACACTGGTAAACACAACCAAGAACGACGCCGTCACCAGGGTATATATAGTGTCAGTTCAGAGTCTGTATCTGAGACCAGGAAGTAGATGCTGACCTAGAATGCTGTTTGGACGAAGATGGTGCTGTCCTTATGGAACAAAAAACAATAAAAGGTATTTTTAGGGAGAGTACAGTGATCTCTGAAGATATGATGAATACCTGGAAGTGTTACACATGCACGTTGGCATGTATGTACTTAGCATAAAAAATGTATCTGATGTTTATGGATTAGCTCGGGCACGGTCAAACTAGTCCAAATCCACCTGAGTGAGCCTGCCAGGAAGCTGTCACTGTACTGGGCCAAATCATCTTCAGCTGGGGCTACTACTTCCTACTTGCAGCCTCACATATCCACTTCTACAAATATACTGGTCAATGATTCCTGATCCCGGCCAATGATTCATGGCCATGACTTGCTGATCGGCTGTTTTCGAATTACAGCCCAGAGACCTGCGTTGACAAACACAGGGCTCTGAACAAAGGGAACGATCACTTGCAGGAAAAAGAAAAAATATGAAAAACGGCACATACTACACAAATTAACATTTGTTGGCCACATAGTTGACCCCTTCCTAGCCAGTGTCATTAGTACAGTGACAGTGTATATTAGCACTGATCACTATATTAGTGTCATGTGATTTTAGTGGCAGTTGGTCACTGTCACAGTCCCACTATAAATCCCACTTATTTGGATTTTTATTTTTTTACCAAAGACATGCAGCAGAATACATTTTGGCCTACATTTGTAAAGAAACTTGGTTTCATTGGAATTTATATAATAAAAACAAAAAACCCAGTGGTGATCAAATGAAAGCTCTGTTTGTTTGGAAAAAAATTATATACATTTCATTTGTGTACAGCGTTGCATGAGCGCACAATTACCAGTTAAATTAGCGCAATGCCAAATGGGGAAAAAAGGCTGGGAATTCCTCGACTGGTTATGATTGGCTCAGTACAGTCACAGCTTCCTGGTGGGTTTGGACTGGGCTTTCCATTTTGACATCATTTGTTGGGCTCCTGGGAAGAGTGGGAGAGACTGGGAACTACTGGGGGATTGCGTGGCAGTCACGTTAAAGTGATACTTTTGTTATTTTTAACAAAAAAAACAAAAAAATGTGTTATACATACTTACCTGCTCTATGCAGAGCAGCCTGGATCCTCCTTTTCTCGGCTCCCTCTTCGTTGTTCCTGGCCCCTCCTTCCTGTTGCCACCACAGCAAGTAGTTTGCTATGGGGGCACCCAAGCCACAGCTTCCTTTGTTCATTTAGACATAAAGCCATGGCCCGGCCCCTTTCTCTCTTCATTGGCTTACCGACTTTGACACTAGTGGAAGCCAATAGCGCTGAGCTGCTGTCTCAGTCAATGAGGAGGGGAGTCCTGGACAGTGGGGTCACTTGTGCAACATCGCTGGATCTAGAGGGACCTCAGGTAAGTATTAGGGGGGCTGCTGCACACAGGTTTTTTTTTATTTTTTATCTTTATGCATAGAATACATTTAGATAAAAACAAACTTCTGCCTTTTATAATCACTTTAAGCTATTCATAGCCACTCGGATCACTTTTACAGAACAGCGCTGGGCCTACTGATTAAAAATGGGAATATCCTCAAGGCTCCTTCTGTGGCTGTGAGCTTGTTTAGCCTTTTCACACTTTGGATGTAACAGACATGCCCAAAGGGAGGAACTACTTAAATGTTCCAACAAAACTGCTTGAAACCTACCAAAAGCTTTCCAAGGCTTGCTGCATGCACTACTCTTATATGGCCACATTCACACGAATCTCAGCTTGTAACGTTTTTGCAGGCATGCATTCCATCTGATTGGCCACGTGTGTGTAGTATTGAGATGTGGTATGCCTCCATGTGATTTTGTGCCATCACCAGGGCTGCCATCTTGGTGGTGGTTGGGTAGCTGCATGTGCTTTTGTACTGGTGTTGGAAGCTTTTATTTATTTTTTTATTTTTATTAAGGCTGGCTTCACACTAGTGTGAATTGGATGAGGGTTCCCCCACATCCAATTCACATGACAGGAGAGTGTGCCCGGCTCTCAATGGAGCTGGTTCACACATATCCGTGGCTGCGGAGCGGCTTGCACAGAGGTCCTGTGTGTTTATGGCTCCATTTCAGTTCTGAATTTAGGAAAAAAATTTGCCCCTGATTCATCCTTGGAACTGAGAACAGGGACGCACCGGACCCCTACTGTGAGCCACATCCACACTAGATGTGGACCCGGCCTTAAGGTGTTTTTTTTTTTTTTTTTTTTACATTTCTGTGCATATAGATGCTTTTTTTTTTTTTTTTGCACTAAAATGCAAATGCATTGCATTTATTGCACCTCTCTGGAACGCAAACAATTGTTCTGGAGATGTGTGTTAAAGGAGCAGTCATTGCCGGTGTATTCTATATACTTCTGATTTGCTAATCTATCGCACTCTGGTCCAGTGCACCTTTCCTCTCACTTTATAGGTTTGCTGACGTCAAAGATTATCATTTCCTGTTGGAGATCAGTCAGCAAGGACCGTGTAATACCTGAAAATCCGCCCTAACCAGTGTATCTAATTTCACCAGTCAAAGGCAGATCGTGAATCGCACTTCACATTGAGCCCTGAGTCTTTAATGAGAAGGTGAAACAATAATAGGCAGGTTCTGATAATGAAAGCATAGAACATTAAATTATTTACCGTATTTTTCACTCCATAAGACGCACCTAGGTTTTGGAGGAGGAAAACAAGAAAAAAAATATTCTGAACCAAGTGATGTAATAAAATATTTAACTGTGCCCATGAAATGCAGCCTGACCTGTGCCTGGCAAGGATGTCATCACATCCGCTTGGGGTTTCTCTGTCTTCTGTCTATGACAGGCTCAGCCAGGAGATTGCTTGACACTTGTGGGAGGTGGCAGACCCGGTATTCTAACATGGCGAGGGGGAAGGCCTGGTCAGTATTTGCTCCATAAGACGCACAGACATTTCCCCCCATTTTTATGGGGGGGGGGGGGAGTGTGTCTTCTAGAGCAAAATATACGGTATGGATCAGCAGTGTGACTTGGGTGAGTCTCTGCTTTGTACATAGAGGTTCTGCTGTCCCAGGACTCGTTGACTAGGGGCACCCTGTCTGTCCCAGGACTCGTTGGCTAGGGGCACCCTGTCTGTCCCAGGACTCGTTGGCTCGGGGCACCCTGTCTGTCCCAGGACTCGTTGACTAGGGGCACCCTGTCTGTCCCAGGACTCTGTGGCTAGGGGCACCCTGTCTGTCCCAGGACTCTGTGGCTAGGGGCACCCTGTCTGTCCCAGGACTCTGTGGCTAGGGGCACCCTGTCTGTCCCAGGACTCTGTGGCTAGGGGCACCCTGTCTGTCCCAGGACTCTGTGGCTAGGGGCACCCTGTCTGTCCCAGGACTCTGTGGCTAGGGGCACCCTGTCTCAGTCACTGGGGTCTCCTTGGCCATCACACAGCTACCCACTTACAGCCAGCGGCATACAAGGCAGTACCATTCTGTCAAAGCCCACAGACATCCAGCACCTACTTGCCTTCTGCTAAAGGGCCGTAGACCAATATATGCACAATAAAATGAAAAGAGTTTTACCCAATCTCAACTGCTATATCCTGCCTCCAGGAGCTGGAGACCGGTGCTCTGGCTAGGCGTTCCACTCCCAAAATAGCAAGCACTTACGTGATGAAAGCCAGAAAACAGTAGCTGTAAAAATGCATGCTACGAGGAAGGCTGTGTAGCCAAAATGCGTTAGCATCTACTGTATTATGCGTTTATACATGTAGCCAATAAAGGATTTTCTTGCAAGAGCACTCAGAGTTGCCGGGTTTCATCTAGTTAGTGCAATACATGCTCAATGGTCATGCTGCCTCTGAGTCCCTATTTATAGTCTGGAGATCTGTTTTTAAGACTGAACTCCTGACAGATATAAAATACCGATATTATTATTATTATTATTATTATTATTATTATTGTGGTTACATATTTATTATTATATCAATAAGTGTGTGTGTGTGTGTGTGTGTGTGTGTGTGTGTGTTTTTTTTTTTTTTTTTTTTTTACCTGTATTTGACTTCATAATGTTATCAGCCTCTTGCAATTCCTGTATTGATTGCAAATCTCAGACTGGGAGAGAAGCAACACAAAGGTGTCGATTTTGCACTCTCCAGTTTTAGTAAATCTGGTGCAGCTGTGCATGGTAGGTAATTCACTTCTAACTTCAGCTTGTTCAATTGGGCTTTGACAAAAAAACCTGGAATCTGTTTTTTATGCAGAGCAGCACCAGATTTAGTGATTTCCAGTTTTCAGTGGCGTAACTAGAGTTGCAGCATAGTGATGATGCATTTAAGGGGTTAAAACAGGTGTCAGTAGGCAACATATTGCCTCTAGCGGCTGTCAAATGCCTCTGAAAAGCTATCTGAGCATGGATCGCTTTTCGGAGGAACAGCATTTTACATAAAATGTGCATACATGTGTAAACACACACACGTGTGTGTGTGTGTGTGTGTGTGTGTGTGTGTGTATATATATATATCTCTATAATATATCTCTCTATCTCTGCCGGTGTGCCCATCAAATGCTGCCACTGTGAATCCCCACCGCCCGCTCGCTTTCTGCCCGGCACTTACCCTGTCTTGGTGGGGCAGCTGGTGAAGGCCACGAGCGGGGTCCTCCATGTGTCTCCTGCCATCCTCATCTCCCGTCCTCTCCTCCTGATAGGCGTCCAATAGCTGCGCCTATCGTTTCAGCCAGGGTAATAGAGCCCGTACACCTGATTGGTGGAGAGGCGGTTCAGTGTTAGGAAAGTGAATATTAATTCACTTTCCTAACACATCACTGTGAGCGTCAAGCATGGTGTTCACAGTTCACCTATTTTGAAGCCTATTAGAGCCTACGGCTCTAATCAGGTGGTTCAAAACACCCCCGCCACTGTAATTCAGGCTTCTCAAAAGGGACCGGACACCTAAATATGGGGGTGGCACCGGTGGCCATGGATAGATTCATGCTATGCTATGCAAAAATGTATCCATTGGTCCTAGAGGGAGTGGCTGGAGAGAGGGGGTGTCACCTGTGCACCCTTTTGGACACACTGCAACTGATAAACACATGCATACATACATATATGAACACACATGCATGCACACACCCATACATACGCGCGCATACAAGCACATACGCGCACAAACACACACACACACACACATATGCATGCGCGCACACACCTAGCGCGATTTATTTAATTTGTAAATAACTTTTCACTGCTTTGCATCATTGCTGGCAGCTGAAGTGTAAACAAAACAGTTGCGGTAGGTAACAGTAATTGGTATCGGCGAGTACTAAAAAAAAACGCTGATACGCTACTGTAAACTGCGCACTGCTCTGTGTCAGTGCTTAAAAGTGTAAGTTCACCTTTAACATACCTTCCCATTGCACCTGATCCCGCTAACCCGAAGACCGGTGATCTCCTGTTCTGACAGATCGTATTGACGCTTTACCAGTCCAGGGTTTTGAAATCCCTGTGGCTTTCGCTCCGCCTGCGGGGACAGGATGGGCTACGCGGGTTCTGATTGTTCAGCGTCGCCCATGTGATGGCACTGACCAATTAGAATGCTCCTATACGTACCCCCTGACAAGGTACATGTATGCGTTTCAGACGCAGGGGATTTTTAAGCTCCAGACTGGTGAAGGGACGACCTGATGTGCCAGTGCGGGTGATCCTCGGACTCCAGGTCAGCGGGACTGGGTGGGGGGGTTGGTTAGATGAGGAGAGAGTCCAGTGTGAGTTCACCTTACACTTTTTTTTTTTTTTTTCTGTAAAGGTGAACTTACCTTTTTAAAGTGTAGAAAGCCCAATACGTTGACTATTAAGATTTATTTTATGCATAAAAAAATAAAAATAAAAAACAAAATTGTCCAAAATGTGCCACCCAAGAATGCAGAGATCACTATCTATGGTTGACAGGGCATCCGTGCCCCCCCCCCTCCCCCCCGCATTGTTAATTTACTGCCAAATCCATAGAGATTATCTAGCAAACACATCCAGAATCAGATGGTTACTTGCTTAGTAATGTAATTTTTCTGAAAATACCATGACTCTGTTCACCCACTTGTGTAACTCTTGTGGCGCCCATTGTAAATGTTTACATCATTGGCAGCTAGCTTATTCTTGTTCTCATGAATGATGTCAACTCCAGATCTTGAGAATGAGTTTTATTTAAAGTGGATCTGTTTTGCAATTCACAGAAGATAGCTTGGAAAGCTAGTAACATTTTGTTCTGTAGTTAAGGCTCCGCTCTCAGCAATGCGGCTTGCGTTCTGCGGGTAGTGCAGCCTATTCATTTCAGTGGGCTGCCCTATCTGTAGAAACATAAGTATAGTCCATGACCATTTAAAAAAAAAAAAATCGCACTGCACAGAATCACATGCTGTTGTTTCACTATTCGGTTTCACAGGCAAAAAATGTGGGTGCTTTGCTGATGCGTGGGGTGCCTCTTCCCGGGTCCCTCTTTGGCTCTTCTGCCCCATAGCAGCGTGCTATGGGGCTCCTGAGCCGAACTTCAGCTCTATGTGTCCATTCAGGCATGGAGCCACCCCGCCCCTTTCTCTCCTCATTGGCTGGCTTATTTTGATTGACAGCAGTGGGAGCCAAATGGCGCTGCTCTTCTATCTTAGCCAATGAGGAGGGGAGTCCCGAGCAGCCGAGACAATCCTACAACATCGCTAGATAGAGAGGGGGCTCTGGTAAGTTTAAGGGGGGGGCTGCTGCACACCAAATGCTTTTTATCTTAGTGCATAGACTGCATTAAGATAAAAAACCTTCTGCCTTTACTATTACTTTACATTAAGAATGGCCCCCGGATGACTGCTAAAGAATGCATTTTGCCTGCGGGTCAGGAACATGCACATAGCCTTAGACTTTAATGATGGTCCTATACCGGCCTTCCCAACTCACTCTGGCTTAAATTTTGACAAAATTTGCTTTATTCACAGATTCAGCTGTGAATATGTTTAATGAGTTCAGATAGGCTTTATCATTTGATGGTCCTCTTGATCTTGGGGTGTAAAGGAAATCACATGATGGCCCTGTAGTTCTAGTAATGCAATTCTAAAATTGGCCTTTCTGTCAGTTGGTATTTCTATGGGAATTTGGGCACGTGATGTATATGTGCTAATTGTTGGTAACAATGTGTGCTTTCATGGATGTGTACAACCAAAACCTGCAGGTAATCGGAGGAGAAACTGCCCTTCTGATTTCTGCCACTGACTTTGTGAGTATTATATGATCACGATGGAGCTCCATCTGCCTTCATGGAAATGATTAGAAGGCCACTGTGAGAAGGTGAATGAAAGTGTAAAAATAAGTCCCTTTTGTGTTTCTAAAGCTCGTCGTCTTCTCTGACTCCCAATACTTTGGTAATTCAATTCTGTGGATTAGACAAGAAGTTTGCTGAAGCAATCACATTATCAGTCATAGGGTTGTGTTTGTTTTTCCTTGGTTTACACGCCTTGGCACAACTTCCTTCTAAGCTGTTGGAAAAAAACTTGTTTGCGAAAGGCTAATTTTAATCATGAATCGTTGGTGTTATATGTCCTGCTTCAGGTATATATTATAGTGCAAGGCTGAGAATGTAGTGAATTTGTGGAAAAAGGGCATCAGATTGGCAAAGGTGCAATATGAGAGGCTCTGGTATGTTTATAGTGAACAAAGGAAGCTGTGCCATATGTTCCTGATCCGGGTTGGGAGCTTGAATGTTCCAAAGTGCCTTGGGTGGGACGGAACCTTCATTTCAGTGTCCAAGCTTTGCTAGGTGGTCAGGAGGTCAGGATCGTTATAAGCCAGATAGGAGCATAGCTCGGAGCAGTTGCTGCCATTCAGAGACACAGGCTGAGTGTGAAGATAGCAATGTGCTCTGGTGTCCTGACAAAATACTCAACTCGGCAGAAAATCGAACCACGTCAATTCCCGTTGCATTAACCTCACAGTAATTGGACGAATTTGTGTTTTGGACACGAGCGGCAATCGAATGCAGTCTGGTAAAGCAACATTTTGGTGTTTTCATGGCACAGCGGCTAATGTGGACAAAGTTGTCACCACCTCGGTGGTGGCCATTCTTTTAGTGTTGGAGCGGAGTAACAATCTCCGCTCATAATAGTGTGCATCGGACTCTATCTGGTTGCCGCTTTTGTGTTCAAACACCTATTCCTTAAAATGTGAAATTAATGCTTAGAAATCTGCAATTAATAATGGTTTAAAGCATTGCTCGACAAAACCCGGTCGCCAGGCCGCATTGGCGACTAGAATCAGCGTCCTTGCGCCTGGGGCAGCATAGCTGGGGGTATCCCGTCTCCGTGGACCCCCCCCCCGTGCGATCACGTGGTTCCTTCTGGAATCTGGCGCCCTCTTGTGGTGCCCGTTGGAATTACAACCAACAATGCTAATGGGATTGCCTGCCAGTCTCTTTCTCCATCCCTTTACTTAGAACCCCTAAACAAAAAAAAAAAAAAAAAAAAATTATATATATATATATATATATATATATATATATATATATATATATATATATATATATATATACATTTTTTTTATTATTTATTCTAACACCCTAGAGAGTAAAATGGTGGTCGTTGCAATACTGTCTGTCACACCGTATTTGCACAGCGGACTTACAAGCGCACTTTTTTTGGGGAAAAATTTTTTATTTAATAAAAAAAAAAAAAAGGCAACAGTAAAGTTAGCCCAATTTTTTTTTTTTTTTATATTGTGAAAGATAATGTTACGCCGAGTAAATCGATACCCAACATGTCACGCTTCAAAATTGCGCCCGCTCATGGAATGGCGACAAACTTTTACCCTTTAAAATCTCCATAGGCGACGTTTAAAAAATTCTATAGGTTGCACGTTTTGAGTTACAGAGGAGGTCTGGGGCTAGAATTATTGCTCTTACTCTACCGATCGCAGCGATACCTCACATGTGTGGTTTGAACACCGCTTTCATATATGCGTTCGCTTCTGCACGCAAGCTTGGCGAGACAGGGCGCATTTAAAACATTTTTTTTTCTTATTTTAACTTTTATTTTTATTTTTTTCACTGTTCTTTTAAAAAAAAAATGTGTGTCACTTTTATTCCTATTACAAGGAATGTAAAAATCCCTTGTAATAGAAAAAACCATGACAGGTCCTCTTATATATATGAGATCTGGGGTCAGAGAGACCTCACATCTCATATTTACACTAAAATGCAATTTAAAAATGTCCCTCTAAGAGCTATGGGCAATGACTTGGAGACAGGTGGGGGGCTGGGGGCTATCTTCCCCTCACTCGTCTCCATGTCAGGCCAGGGACAGGTCCAGATCGCCGTCGGTGACCTGGCTCCTAACTTTTTTAGCTGGCTCCTAGATTCCAAGCAAATTTGTCAACCCCTGGTTTAAAGAAACCGGAAGTGGCATGGTTAGAGATTCTGGCAAGTTGCGTATTTTTGTCAGAACACTGGGAGAGTCCAGGCAGCTACATGGGTCCGGAGAGACTGGGAAAGCTTGAGGGACTAGCAAGTCCACAAAGGGGGCTGGAGGGTGTCCTGTGTTCCTGAGAAACGGGAGAGCCGGGGGAGCTTGGAGCAATTTATTCAGTGGGGCCTGAACAGTAAGGTACTATAAGCACAGCCTGAGTGAGCCTGAGGAACCCAAGGGTGGGGAGACCGGAGCAAGCAGTGATGCTGCAGACTGAAGAGCCAGCTGGCCTTAGCATTTTTTAAAATACAGTTTTGTGTGAAGCTTGGACCACTGCATGGGCAACCCATTGATGTTGCACTTTTGCTTTGCATTTCCCTTTTTAATAAAAGTTGACCACTAGGCCCTTAAAGTTTGGACTGACGTTCACTCATTTCAAAAACATCTTCTGCTCGAGCTACACATCCCCCCCATATCAAAAAAATAATACACACACACACACACACCCTTTCATGCCAGACCCTGCCCCCTCATTTTCACCTCAGGTGGTGAGAATTGTTTTGCTAGTTTGTTTTCCTGTTTACCCTTTATAGTGCAAAGTCTATAAAAATTAAAAGATGGTGCTGCTGATTTTGTATGCCCCATGATAGCTGCGCAATGGTTTACCAAAACAATATTTTCATTAAAAATGCACTAAAATCTTGTCATTATAACTGGGTTTCTAACGTGTATGCATGCAATACAATGGGCTCACGAAAAGCGGCGATTCAGTAACGCTAAGCTAGACCACTTCCACAGAGTTTGCAAAGAGAAATGGGGGACTGCGGAAGCAGCCATTGCTTGTACAACTAGGATCTAGTGTGGACAGGCGCTAAAGCTACCACTATTCTGGATAAAATGAGAATCACAATTTTTTTGCTTAGAATAAAGGTCACGATTCTCGGAGTAACACCTTTCACATTATACAAAAAAATTGGACCCAATTAGCCATTTTCCCTCCCCGGTGTCATGTGACTCATTAGTGTTACAAGGTCTCAGGTGTGAATGGGGAGCAGGGGTGGTAAATTTGGGGTTATCGGTGTCTCTCCTACTGGTCATTGGAAGTTCAACATGGCACCTCATGGCAAAAAACTCTCTGATGATCTGAAAAAAAAGAATTGTTGCTCTACATAATAAAGATATCCTAGGCTAAGACCGACAAGACTCTGAAACGGAGCTGCAGCACGGTGGCCAAGACCATACAGCGGTTTAACAGGACAGATTCCACTCAGAACAGGCCTCGCTATGGTCAACCAAAGAAGATAAGACCAAGATAAACTTTGTTGGTTCAGATGGTGTCAAGCGCGTGTGGTGGCAACCAGGTGAGGAGTACAAAGGCAAGTGTGTCTTGTCTACAGTCAAGCATGGTGGTGGGAGTGTCATAGTCTGGAGCTGCATGAATGCTGCCGGCACTGGGGAGCTACAGCTCATTGAGGGAAGCATAAATTCCAACATGTACTGTGTAGGTAATACAAATATCACTGAAAAGTATTTACAAAACAGATATTCCTCACTGATCCCAGCGCTCTCAGTAGGATGCCAATTAGTTAGTAAGCAGCTATCATAAAAGGCTCAGATATATTCAAATATATAGTATATGCAATTCCTAGATCATACACAATGTAAGATATACTATATTGACAGCGCTAAATATGGTTTCATAGAAAATAGGAGAAATGAAAGTTCATAGACTCCAAGAAAAATCCCAACAGGTGCAAAGTCCTCAAGGTGCAGGCGCCCACAGATGAAGACGTAGTGACGAAACGCGTATGGGCGTGACCGAGCAGCCATATGTCCTTCCAGAGTGAACGTTTGTTGTGCTTTCCCAGGATCGCCGCAGTTGCGGAGGTCTGTTACCATCCTAAGAATCCGGACCGCGGTCAGACAAACTGTGACCTCTGCAAGTGTTTGAATATGTGACAGAACCTAGCTGTTTTGTGTACGTATATTTTTAAGGAGTGGAGGAATTTTTTATTTATTAAAACCAGTGTGCACTATGGATTGTGTTTCTGATTTTCCTTATATGTGAATGGATGCTGGGTGGAGAGCCGCGGGATTTGAGGTGTACTATTGAGGAATCCTAGGAACCAGGTGTTATCAGATGTGCCTAAAACCTTTAGAAGTGTGGTAAGTGTATTACCATAGGGAGTGTCACTGCGCGTGGAGTTCTACTCACACTGACGGTTTCTGGTGGATGGCTTGGAGTTGGACCTTCATTCCTCTCCCCTTATGAACATTTGATGTGACTGCTCTTATCTGCACCTTGAGGACTTTGCACCTGTTGGGATTTTTCTTGGAGTCTATGAACTTTAATTTCTCCTATTTTCTATGAAACCATATTTAGTGCTGTCAATATAGTATATCTTACATTGTGTATGATCTAGGAATTGCATATACTATATATTTGAATATGTACTGTGTAGGGGTGCACCGAATGGGTTTTTCGTGCTGAAACCGAAAATGGAAAATGCACTATGCCTTAAATCGAAACCGATACCGAAAATGACTATTTAAAAAAAAATGTTTTATACATAAGATGGTCAGAGATTGCAGACGTGGTACAGGAGGTGGTCAGAGACTGCAGACGTGGTACAGGAGGTGGTCAGAGACTGCAGACTTGCTACAGGAGATCAATTCAGCCTCACCAGGTTCCTTTAAATTAAGCCTGCCAGTGCCCATCATGCAGCCTGCCTTAGTATGTCAGACAGGATCAGGATGGGGTTAAGTGTTCAGGGCTTGTTTGACTTGTTGGTAGAAATAGTGAGCTCATGTGGGTGAATCGAGCAGGCTCACTGTTTCTAACAGCATGTCAAACAACAGCGCTGCACACTGATAATGCTCCTCCCGGTGATCATACCGACAAGCTGCTCCTTAATGCGGTGTGCTGACAGCTTTCCTCCATAGCTAGAGCACTGTTTTGCTTTCAGCCGCCTCGTTAAGGAGGGAGGAAAGGAGAGGACTGGACTGGGATGCACCATAATGACACCCCCGTACTGGGCGGCACCAGGGGCAGGGCCCCACCCATTTTTTGCGCTGTTTATCGGCGTGATTTCCTTTTCAGCATTTTGCCGAAAAAGCCATTTTTGCCCAATATGTTTCGGCGGCCAAAATTTCGGTGCATCCTTAGTACTGTGACATACTAAAGCACAATATGATCCCCTTCCTTCAGAGACTGGGCCGCAGGGCAGTATTCCAACATAACGACCCCAAACGTACCTCCAAAACAACCACTGCCTTGCTAAAGAAGCTGAGGGTAAAGGTGATGGACTGGCCAAGCATATCCATATCTCCAGACCTAAACCCTATTGAGCATCTGTGGGGCATCCTCAAATGGAAGGACGAGAAAGGCAAGGTCTCTAACATACACCAGTTCCGTGATGTCATCATGGAGGTGTGGAAGAGGACACCAGTGGCATCCTGTGAAGCTCTGGTGAACTCCATGCCCAAGAGGGTTAAGGCAGTGCTGGAAAATAATGGTGGCCACACAAAATATTGACACTTTGGACCCAATTTGGACATTTTCACTGTACTTACTTTTGTTGCCACCAATTTAGACATTAATGGCTGTGTGAGTTATTTTGAGGGGACAACAAATTTACACTGTTATACACTCTCACTATTTTACATTGTAGCAAAGTGTAATTTCTTCAGTGTTGTCACATGAAAAGATAGAATAAAATATCTACAAAAATGTGAGGGGTGTACTCACTTTTGTCAGATACGCATGGGCCCCACTCTCAATTCCACACAGGCCAAGATGTTTCTTCCCCTGGACAAGCTTCAAATGGCGATTTGTCTACCAGCAGTCCTGCCTACACAGTCATGCTCGACCCAGGGTTTCTGGATGCTGAAGGAATCTTGACTATGCCTGGTACAGTAGACATAGCTCCTTCGGGTGTGCCTGGTCAAGATCCAGTCAGACAATGCCACTACAGTCAACCACCAAAGCGGGATGAAGAGACTGACAGCTGGATTTCCCGTTCTGGATCTATCTGCCGTATACATTCTAGGCATGGAAAATTGGCAGGTAGACTGCCTAAGGTGGCAGACATAGGATCAAGGGGAGTGATCTCTGCATCCAGATGTGTTTTGTCAGATCTACCTACGGTGGGGCATTCTGGACATGGACCTTCTGGCATCTTGTTTCAACAGGAAGGTGCCAAGGTTTGTGTCAAGAGATCCTTTCGTGTACACAAGAAACCTCTTGATGGCACCGTGGAGCCAGTATCGTCTCATTTATGCATTTCCTTCTCTCAAGCTTCTATCCTATCTACTGAGCAGGATAGAGGCTGAAGGAATAACTCTCATTCTGGTGGCTCCAGATTGGCCCTGGTACTCAGACGTGGCACAGCTAGTAGCGGACGCCCCCTGGCAGCTGCCTCAAAGGGAAGTATTTTCTGTTTTTGAGGGACAATTTTTCACTGTGATTTACCATCCCTGGCTTTGTTGGCTTGATTATAGAAAGCCAGGTTCTGAGAGGGGGCTGTTGGGATCAGTTATCTCTACCATGCTAAAAATGCGAAAATCTACCTCCTAGGAAGATTTCCCATTGTACTTGGAAGGCCTACATATCGTGGTGTGAGACTGCAAAAGTCCACCCACTATCTTTCTGAGTTGCTCGGATATTGGTCTTTCTGCAACGGGGTGTGTTGAGCAAAAGTTGGCCTTAAAGTGGTTGTATACTCGATTTTTAAACTTTTACCTACAGGAAAGCCTATAATAAGGCTTACCTGTAGGTAAAAAAAATATCTCCTAAACCTGTACGGTTTAGGAGATATCCCCCTCGGTATGTGCCGCTGACTGCAGCGGCGCATGCGCACAAGGGGATTCTCGGCCTGAAAATCCGGCAATGGCCGGCGGCCGGAATGAAATCTCCCACGCGCATGCGCGGGAGTGACGATATCGTGGCTCCGGCCACTCACAGCGCCGGAGCCGCGATACCCGGAAGAAACGCCGAGGGAGCTCCCTCGGCGTGGATCGGGCCAGATGTCGGGGCCTCGTTCTAAGGTAAGTATTTCATAATGAGCTAGTATGCGGTGCATACTAGCTCATTATGCCTTTTGCTTTGCAGGTTTAAAAAAAAAAAAAATGTGCGGGTTTACTACCGCTTTAAGTACAAAGACCAGGTTTCAACCCTGGTGATCTTGTTTAATACTACTTGGCCAAGCATTCTTTGAGCCATACTTTCATCCAAGGGGTTTGACATATGGCTCCTCCTGTGCGTTCCCAGCTGCCACCACGAGACTTGCACTTGAATCTCCTGGTCTTTCAGAAGCCTTCCTTTTGAGAATAGTAGGGATATTCTGCTCTCTCAGAAGGTTGCCTTTTTGGTGGCCATCACTTATGTATGCAGGGTGTCCCTGTAGGTCTCCCTATTTGGGTGGTGTCTGATTATCATTTGAAAGAGGATATTGTCCTGCCTTCCCTATGCCCACATTCTAAAGAGGTTTACACGCCCTAGATTTGCTCCAGGTTTATCTGTTACCTACAGAGTCCTTTCAGAGATCGGGTTTCCTTTTTCTTTTTTTAACGGTTAGGCCTAAGAAGGGTATGGTGGCCTCCTCTGCCACCATTCCTTGGTGTATTGGGCAGACAGTAGTTTAGGCTTGTACCATTAATGCTTAGGTTCCTCCCTTTTACTGCATATTCCACCAGGGCTCTTGGTGCCTTTTTGGCATCAGGTGTCTGTCTCAAGCTTGTAAGGTGGCTACCTGGTCGTCTGTGCATACCTTCACTAATATTTACAGGATGGATGTTCTTACATCTTTGGATGCTTGTGTTGGCCACAAAGTTGTGTTTTTTTTTTTTTTTTTGGTTTGTACAGTTATGTTACGAATTGGTTTGCCTGTAGCAGAGAGGGGGTTTCTACCAGCCAGGACGTGGTGCCTAATTTCTCCTCCTGTAGGTGACACTATAAACCCCGTTTTCGAGAATAGTCAACCATGTCCGTCAATTAACTCGGAGAAAGGGATTTTACAGTGAGTAACAAATTCCCCTCATCTTTACCGACATATGTTTGTTTACTGGAGGTTTTATTTAGCATGCTCTAAGTTGAGGAGACTACAGTGTGTGAAAAGCGCAAGGCGTCCAAGTTGCTGTACACACATAGGCTCTATTCACAAAGCTTTAACACGGGAATAAGTATCTCTTTATTTTGGTCATGTGACTAATTTTCAAATGCTGTTGGACTGTAACTTTTATGATACTTTAAATTTTATCCTGGTGTGTTAGCTTTGTGAGGTAAGCCTTGTGTGTGCCACCAACAATTGTTCAGCACACGATCACCCTGGCATGAATACATGAACATTTTAAATGATGTATATAGATGGTTTCGCTTTTTAAATCTTCCTTTTCTCACATTGCTTCCTTTCTTCCATTGCAGGTGTAGTGGCGCAGGAGACCCACTTTGAAAACCTGATGTCACATGGGAGGTCATACATCGCTGCTTCTTACATAAAGACTCTAGAATCAGCTGGAGCCAGAGTCATTCCTATAAGGTGAGGACTAATGGTGAATAAACCCTTTAAAAAAAGTGGCTTATAATAGGTCCATGTAGATGAAAATTAGGTTACCAGAAGTGCCTACACATGTCTACCTCTTGCTTGTCGCACACCTGAAACCCAGGGTGCTGTGTTATAGAAATGGTGACTTTATATACACGTTGTATGAAAGGTTGGTACTTGGCTCCATCCCTTACCACTTGTAAAGTCTACATATTTGTCGCTAATGGGTCGCTTTCAATGCTTGATAGCTATGCCATCTTGCCTACACTGAAATCCCAAGTCGGCCCTGCCCAGTTCTCCCTTCCAGACTATATAGAGCACCTTCTTTTCTAATTTTCATAACATTAGGGGGGATGTTCTTTAGTGCAGCAGGGAGAACACATGCCAACTTTCAAAAGCATTGTCAGCTCACTACAAGAAGTAAGACGCTCACTAGATTTTGTTTTGTCCTTTATCACCCTGTATCCTGATCGCTGGCCCCAATTTCCATTGTAAAGGGTGGCTTCTTGGCTTACAGGGTCATATGGAGCCCCACTAGAACCACACTTATGTGCTGCCACTGCCTGTACTGGAGATGCTCGGGCAGTCAGAAGAATATAAAACCATTTAATGATGTGTGGCGACATTTGGATTGATGAGATGTGTAGTCCTGAGTAGGCATGTGCAATACGTTTAGTTCCGAATTCGTTTTAACAAATTTTGACAAATTCGTGAATTTCCGTATTTGTTTTAAATTTCCGAAAATTCTGAATTTCAGAATTTCGGAAATTTGGAATTTAGGAAACTCAAAAATGAGAATGAAAATCTGAATATTCAAAAGAATGAAAATTTGAAAAACTGAAAATCTGAAATAACTAATAATATTAAATTATAGGCATTGAAATTACCTTTCAAATTTACCTGTTTGTGAACGTAACGAGTATGAATTTATCCGAAGTTACGAATCATCCGTAATAACAAATGCCGTATGTAAACATACACGTTACGATGGAACGTAACAATATAATACCTTTTTTATAATTATTATTATTCATTTGTTCCATTCCATTTTTTTAGATGCGGAATTCGTTATTTCACATAATTAGTAACTTCAAATAAATTTGTATTCGTTACGTTCACAAACAGCCAAATTTGAAAGGAAATTCCAATACCTATAATTTAGTAGTTAGTTATTTCGAATTTTGCTGATTTTCTTTCTTTTTATTCAGATTTTTGAATTTCTGAATTTTTGGGAATTCGGAAATTTGAAATTTGGAAATTCGGAAATCAGAATTTTCGGATTTCCAAAAAAAACAAAAAAAAAAAACGAATGAAACAATAACAAAATATTTTTTTTGTCAGTGCACATGTCTAGTGCTGTGGATTCTAATCAGAGACTTGAGTCTCTCTTCCCAGCTAGACATTTCTGACATGGAGGAAGCTGGAGGTTGTGATTTAAAAAGTGAATAAAATGAGTGTTAATGTGGCATTGTTCCTACTTCCTAGATATTGTCCCATCATTATGTCGAGGGATATATGTCTGAGATTCTGTTCACACACAGTGCTGTGACTTGTGTTTTAAGCACACTGAATGCATGTCACAATTTGTTTTCTAAGTGTCTTATTCGCTGCATATTTGTGAGCTGTGATAAAATGCAGACGTTTTTTTTGCAGCGCACAGGAAAAGATCGCATGTTGCTGTACAGTAGCGAAATCCTGAACAGTGACCTGAATGAAGTGTGCACTTCAAATGTTGGTACAAAACAAAAGGAGCCATATAATGAGCTGAAACACGCATCAAACTGCACCGTCTCCTACCGCAAAGTCACTGCAGCCAGACTTGGTCTCTCTTTCAGCAATTGTTTTTATTTATTTTTTTAAGCAAGGAGAAACTGTAGGGCTGCATTTATTTTGCATACCATTTTAAGTGAGTTTAGCAGCATTTGGGGTTTGTTTCATTGGCCAGAATTTAAATTTATTCTGGCCATTGAAAGGAATGATGAAGTGCTAAACGCGCCTAGTGTTTAGATGATTATGCCCAAAAGCTCCTCTCCTGAACGCGATCCTTCTGCGTTTAGGATAGGAGCTTTGACCGCCTCCAAACTCTGCTGCTCCTAAACTTTGGTAAAAGCCTATGTGTGCATGGACACATAGGCTTTTATTGAGCTGCGCTCAGGGGTTTGGGCAACAAAAAAGCCAAAAGCTCCAAAATGTTAGTTTAGGAGCAGCAGCGTGCATGAGACCTAAAGAGCCCTAAAAGTCCTCCTGCTTCCTGGTAATAATTATCGGATTGTTTAGTCCAGACCATATTAAACATAGTCCAGTTCTACACACCACTATATACTACTTGTTGATCTCTTATGTAATTTGATCATATTCCATAGAACTTCAAAAACTTCTCGGTAATGTATCCTAATTGTGATATACACCTATCAGCCATAACATGATCACCCACCTAATGAGTAGGTCCACCTTTTGGCTGCCAAAAAAGCCCTGACCCATCACGATATGGACGCCACTAGACCTCTGAAGGTATGCTGTGGTATCTGACATCAAGGGGTCAGTAGCAGATCCTTTGCATTCTGTAATCTGCGAGGTGGGACCTCCATGGATGGGACTTGTTTTTCCAGAACATCTCACAGATACTTGATTGGAATGAGATTTGGAGGTCAGCTCAACACCTTTAAAATAGTGTTCCTCAAACCATTTTTGAACCATCTTTGCATTGTGGCAGGGTGCATTATCCAGCCAAAGGGACCACTGCCATCAGGGAATACAGTTTTTGTGAAGGGTTGCACTTGGTCAGAAACAATGTTTAGGTAGGTGGTATGTGCCAAAGTAATACCCACATGAATGGCAGGACCAAGGTTTCTCAGCAGAACATTGCCCAAAGCATCACACTGGCTCGTCTCACTTGCTTTCTTCCCGTACTGTATCCTGATGCCATCTCTCCCCCAGGAAAGCAACACACACGCACTAGGGCACCCACGTGATGTAAAAGAAAACGTGATCTTCCAGACCGGGCCACCTTCTTCTATTGCTCTATGATCCAGTTCTGATGCTCATGTGCCCATTGTAGGCGCTTTAGGCTTTGGACATGGGTAAGCATGGTCACCTTGACCTGTCTGTGGCTACATAGCCCCATGCACAACAAACTGAAATGCCAATGTTTCTGCTTTCAACACATTATGGTCAACATATTTACTTGCTGCCTAATGAATCCCACTGACTTTCAGATGCCATCATAACAAGATAATCAATGTTCTTCACTTTACCTGTCAGTGATCTTAATGTTATGGCTAATTGGGTTTAATGCATGCCTTAACACAAAGCATCTTCAGTCTAGGCACACATTTCAAATCGGCAAATACCTGTTGTGTGTCTGATATTAACAAATATATATTTGCTTTCTAGAATCGGTTTACCTAAGGAAGAATATGTGAAGATCTTCAATGCAATAAATGGGTATGTCTTCGGCTACTTCCGCTTTAAGAAGCATTCCATACTCTGCTATGTTTCCAATGAAACTGTCCATATAACATAATAACTACAGTGCACTTTTATAAATCCACCAACCCTACCTAGAGAAAAAAAACCTCTCTCTATTGCTATAACAGTGGTTTAGTTGTGTAAGATATAAAAAGAAAATAAACTGTTTGTGTTTCCCCTTTGTAAATGTATCACTGATGATGAGCAAGTTCAAATCAAGGACCAAGAACTGCAGACAGCCCTGGGGATGGCTTGTAGAAGACATCTTGCTGCCTTCACCTGACTACTTAAAGAGGAAGTAAACCCTGATGGGTTTTACTTCTTCTTTATTCCCCTGAAAAGTAAAAGCATAATGGGCTAGCCTATTATTTTGCACTTACCTGCAAATGAAGCCCACGATGTCCCCGCTGGTGGCCGCATCCCTCTTCACCCCTCTTCCTTTCGAGGCCCCGGACTCCAGCCAGTGACCGAGTCAGAGTCATGTGACATCACTCCCGAGCCGACAGTCACGGCACGGGCCCTATAGAAATTGCACAATCATGCCCTTTCTTTTGTGCGCAAGCATATATGTTAAATGGTAAATATCTCTTAAACCATGCAAAAATCTTAATATCAAGATGTATAGAAAAAGTAGTAATGCCTTTTTTTTGTGGATTGGTGAAGGAACTATTTTTGCTGTTTGGGAAGGGTTCTTCTTGCATGCTGTCCTGGTTGCCCACTGTCACTGTGGCAGGAAGTATAGGAGTCTCCCCCAGTAGGAATGGAGATGGCAATATATAAACCTGATATACTGGAAACAAAACAGATGTTCTTTCTCATCCGTTGAGGGACATAGAAAGTCTTCACCATCAGATTATAGTGCCTCCGGTAGGAGAATTGGACAAACCTCAGCTGTTTGCCAGCACCTGGGACAGTGGTCTTCAAACTACAGCCAAACTGTGGCCCTTTGCTTTCCAAATTTTAGCACTCTTTCTCCCACTGACACCAACAATGGAACACTATTACTCCCACTGATATGAGGCGCTATTCCTCCCATTGATACAAACAATGGCACCCTAGTCCTCTAAATACCAGTAATGGGGCATTGGTTATATCCACGACATTGGGCCATTTTCGACTCCCACTGGGCAAAGTCCAGCCTTCCTAAAGTCTGAAGGACAGTAAATTGACCCTTTTTGTTTTGAGTAGAGACCCCTGTCTAAACAGGCTGGGCCTCAATCATGACTCTTCTTTATAACATTGCTAGAGCTAGTCTGTACAATTGCAGCCATCTGTCCCAGCATGGCTTTTAGAGTGCCGCATCTGAATCCTGCTTAACTGAACATGGCAGGCACTCTACTACAGTCACACAAGGCTTTATGGCCCAATTCACCCAACTCCTGGAAGACTCAGACCACAGACCATTTAAGCATTCTCCCGTGCCTTCCCTTGAAGACTGATTGATCTGCCTACAGTCTTGACTGCTTACAAGTGATCAGTCATAGAAAAGTGGTGGTGGAAAAAGAGTATAGATCGGTTTGTCCCAGTGACTAAATCTGTTTGTAAACCATGAAGGGTGTTCTTGCATTTAAAGCCGAACGCTTTTGATACACTTTACATATTTCATTTAGGCCATGCTGGCCCAAACAAACCATGTCCCTCCCTAACGTGTAAGGCTGCTGGATGTGCTGTATAAATGGGATGTAGCTGAGGCTACATACAGCATGCCGCATTGTGTTCCAGGTTTGAGCTGAGACTTCCTGTCTCATATCCGGAACACAGCGCTCAGCCATTCAGAGAAAGTGATGTATTCTAGCAATGAATACAAAGCTTCTTCTGATTGGCTGAGTCAGAGGTTGTGACATCATCGGCTTGCCTTTCTGACTCGGCCAATCTGAGGAAACTTTGTATTCATTGCTAGAATACATAGCTTTCTCTAAATGGCTGAGCGCTGATCAGATGCTCTTGTGTTCTGGGTATCAGACAGGAAAATTCGACTCGCACCCGGAACATAATGCGGTATGCTTTATGTAGCCGCAGCACATCCAGTGGCCTTACGTGTTAGTGAGGGACATCTTTTGTTTGGGCCAGCTTGGCCTAAGTGAACTATGTAAAGTGTATGAAAAGCTTTAAAGTTCCCACAATCTATAGTTGTAGCTTTTTTTTTTTTTTTTTTTTTCTTTTATTCTTGTTGTTCTTCGTCCTTTTCTGGCTGTGATTCTAATTTTGTCAAGCCATGGCAGAATGGTCAAACGTCTCTTAGACTGTGACAGTGGCTCCTTCACTGATGGTACAGATGGCTGAAGCCTTAAGCCTTCTACACATGGGTGGAAAATCGGCCAGTTCAGCAGAAACTAGCCGACTTTTGGCCTGTGTACAGCTGTGTGTTCTACAGAAGCCAGTCTTGCTGCTGTCAAATGGGCATGCTGGAAAAGCAACATCTAACCCACATTCAGTTCTGGCAGCCAATGGTGTCCCCCTGTCAGAACACAAAGGCATAGTGGGGGCATTAATATCGCTTGTGTTGATATGGTGAACTGTCAGGTTTTTTTTTTGTTCAATCCACTGGGTTGAACGAAAAAAAAAAAAAAACTTGTGTACCAGGGTTTACCCTTCAGCTGTGATAGCCTTTTTTCAATACACATGCTCAGAGCACTCTGGCTAAAGTGCTGGTCTGCAGACCCTGCACCAAGGAGTACCCAACCCGCATGGTCTGCAACATGTTCCTTCTGACTGACCTTTTATATAATTATCAAGGATGGCAATGGACGCCATTCCACTTGTTTTAATTTCTGGAGTATGGACATCCTTGACCTCTCAAATGTGGTTCCCTGGCTGCCCGCAAAGTCTTGGTTAAGAAACTTGCCTTACCCCCAGAAAATTCTTCATCAGCATAAAGATGCACATTCACTGTCCAAAATAAGGGGGGGGGGTAATTATTGGGGACTTTTTGAGCGTTTACCTTTTGAGGTCCTTTAGGTGCAGAGTGCACTATTCCAGGGATTCACTTTTTACCTTCAACTCTCTGTTCGACTCTTCACTTTCAACCTTCCTGTGTCACTGCACCCCTATTTCTACCCCTTTTTGGTCCCCTAAACCAAGGTGGTGTTGTCGCAGCTTTTGTGCCAGATCAGTCTCAGTAGTTGTATTCTGACCTGGTTGCTGAGTTTTGTTTTTTTTTTCCAAAAAGGAACATCTGCCTCTTTTTGGTGCTGCAAGTCCAAAAACATTGGGCGTGCAGCCAAAAGGTGGGACAAGTTGAGTGAGTTTCTGAGCAGACCACCTTGTTATTTAAAGATCAAATAGTTATGGTATAGAGGATCTTCCAGCTCTCAAGTTGAAGTTTTTTTGGCATGCAATATATCTGAATCGCACAAATTCTTGGGCAAGGTCTGAGGTTTGAGAGTGCTGTAGCAACTGCCAGCACATGTTGGCTAGTGTCAGCAAATGGCTTACAACATAATCGGATCTGAAATCGGTGGTCCAAACATTTTTTTGAAAAGACTACATCACAAACCATGTTAGTTCAATGCTTTGAGGCCATGCAGTTATTCCTTTTCCATCTTCTAGATGGCCCTGTCATTGGAATTCTCATTTGCTGGTCTACATCCTGAAGTTTCAAGAGAGGCTGTTCCTTCTATATCACTAGATTTATGTTCTTGGCAGGTCATCTGCTCTAGATCCAGTTTGACAATGTTATGGCAGTGGGATTCCTCAACAATCAAGGAGGAACAGGAGATCTTGCTGTAACAAATTAGGCAGAATTTCATGTTCTAATCCTGTTTTTGCTTTGCACATCTCGGGTGTGGACAGGCTTTCACAAATGGTTGCATCTGGAGATGGATGAGCAATTCATACACCCGAGTGTGTTTCAGGACCTGTATTGCCAGTGAAGAATATGGACCCCGTGAAATCCTGGTTCAACTACAGTACCTGCTAAACAGGCCCATCTCCAAGTGAAGCAATCCTCTAGTGGTAGCAGTAGCTGCTCTGGAGGGATCACTATGCTAGGCTTTTCCTCGTAATACTTCTTCCTTGTTTACTTTGCAGACTATGAGACCTTCCATCCTTTGTTTGGCCTTGTGTTGGGTAACCCCATGTACCTTCCCCCATTTTGTCCCTTGTGACTCCATGGAATCCAACTTTTGTTCTCTCTGCATTTTCATAAATCACCATTTTTTCTCTTTGGAGGTATTTGTACTTTTAAAGCAGTAGTAAACTCTGGGGGAAAAAAAATATATAAAATTCCCCCCTGCATGGTAAAGCCATAATGTGGTAGTATGCATCGCTTACTAAGCACATTATCAAGGACTTGCCTGAAAACAAAGCCCTCCAGTGGCGCGTTGTCACCAATTGTAGGCGCTTCCATCTTTATCTAATCTTCCTTTTGAGGTTCGTCCACTGCAGCCGATTGACTGGCCCGAGCCAAAATGTGTATGCTGTTCCTTCAGAGCGCATGTGCCTGTGATATCGCCGACTGCTGCTAGCTAGAATATCTCCCTAAACTGTACGTTTAGGAGATATTAATTTTACCTACAGGTAAGCTTTGTTATAAGCTTACCTGTAGGTTAAAATAATGAATGAGAGTTTACTACCACTTTAATTCACCCTTAAGAAGTTTTCATGGTAGTCGTTGCCTCCTGCACAATAAGTGTCTGACCTGATAGTATTCCATGCATGGAAACTCCATTTCAATTGGGCCTGTGATTGGATCAGGCGAGTTGAGACCTAGACCTTTTTCCTGTCTAAGAACAGTTTCATATCTTGCCAATTGGGACACCATTCTTTGTCACTCTCTGAGATGAGCTTCTTTCTGTTTGACTATGGATCAGGCTGCGAGTCTCTACCTATCAGCTACTGACTCTTTTATTCATCCCAGATGGAAACTGTAGGGTGCTTCAGTTTATTTCACCTTTTTACTGGTCGAGGTAACAGGTTTCCAAGCTCTGCATTTTGGATCAGTTTCTTCTTTCTTGTCAAGACCTACTTCACTGGTTGTGAGTGTACTTGATTTTCCTGGCATCAAGCATCTTCAAGTGGCCTTTGAGCATAGACTGATCCTCGTTTGTGTTTTTTTTTTTTTTTATTGGACCTGATAGCGATTGCATGTGCTGCCCTGGACTCAAAGATGAAAGATTACCCGTGTCCCTCAGTGAATGAGAAAATTAGAGTTGTACTAATTGTAAAAGCCTACTGAGGGACGCAGGTTTGCTTTATTTTTTTATTTGTGCTCTCAGTACTGCTTTACTACAATGGTGAAGCATGCTGGTAGTGGGAGGTGTTGTCTTGGGTTTGACTACATTTGGTTTGTTTGCCAGTGTCCAGTCCTCCTGTAATTAGCAGAACAACCCAAAGGGTGAACTTCCTATGTCCCTCAGTGGATTCCAAGAAAATAATTTTAAGGAGAGTACAAAAATCCTATATTAGTAGACCCTTTCCAAAATGGAAGTTGACATGCATTTGGTGCTAGTCGAGTTATGTCAGACGAGATCACAGGACACCTAGAGTTTCCCCCCAGAATCAGCACCTCTCCCTAAAGTGGTCACATAAAGTATATGATCCATTATACTTCCCGATATCCCTTCCAATTGATAGCACGAGTTGTAGTTGTAACAATAAATATATTAGAACTTATAGGACTGTTGCATTGTGTGTTGTTTAAGCTGGGGTATGCCCAGAGTCTTTGTTATGCCATTTTTATTTATTTATTTTCACACAAAAACTCAATAAAAAGTATTTTAAAAAAAAAAACAAGATCAAAGTACTTTAGTTTACCACTTTTTTTTTTTTTTTTCTTTTTTGTTTTCTAGGGTTCTTCTGCCAGGTGGTGGAGTTGACCTTGAAACTTCAGAATATGCAAGAGTGTCCAAGATATTTTATGACCTGGCCATTGAGGTAACTCATTATTAAATATAGTTCCCCCCCCCCCCCCCTAAATATGAACATCTAAATTTTAACCATTTATTATCGCTTTTGAGAAGTCAGCTTTCCAACCCTCCTTATACTTGAGCTCGATCTTGATCCAGCGATGTGCACAAGAGCAGCAGCTCTCCCGCCTCACTGGGTATACCCACATGAGTGCCCCCATAGAGGTTTTCTGTGGAGGTACTCACTGAAAAAGAGGAGCCTGGAGCGCTTGTGGGCAACTCCAGAAGAGGAAGATCGGGGGTACTCTTCAAAACTATTACACAGAGCAGGTAAGTATAACATGTTTGTTGTTTTAGTAAAAAAAAAAAAAAAAAAGTGCAAGCTTTACAATCCCTTTAAAGCAGAACTCCAGGAATTCAACTACATTGAAATATGTGCATGCATACTAAGGGTTAAGTCCAAAAAGGTGCATGCCACCTCCTGCACTTATCTGACTGGGTACACATAAACAATATTTTATTTACATACATTTTTTTTTGGCACCGAGTTGTTCTGTTTTTGTTTTCTTGTAGAAACAGACATTTTAAGTGACCTCCAAAAATGAACTTGCACCCACATTTCATGCTCCAAACTAGTAAATACATTCTCATTATTGTGTCTCCTACAGGCAAATGATCGAGGTGACTATTTTCCCTTTTGGGGAACGTGTTTAGGATTTGAACAAATGACAGTTCTAACAAGTGGGGAACTCCTCTTAACAACGACTCATACAGATGGTATTTTATTGCCTCTAAACTTCACTGAAAGTAAGTTCTTTATAGAAATGGGCCTCTACTAATTTGAGCAACCTAAAAGAAAACTATATTTAGGAAAAAAGGATTCATTTTCAGGTTAAAGTTAACTTGTCCCCAGAGGGTCACTTTTTCCAAATGTGTCACTTTACCTGTATACACTGCTATTAGGTGGATTCTGCTGTGTAAATCTGCACACACAAGTCATTCCATGCAGAACCCCTGAGCCTGAGTGTTAAATAGAAGGTTATGGCTGAGTGGCTCCATCCAACCACTCAATTTCTGGGTTCAAGCGCTTAGGTGTAAATGTATGTGAAAATATAGCAGCTAACACCAAGTGTCTTGACACTAACCCAAAATATAAATGATACCATTTTTTGTGCAGCACCTATACACATTGACTACAGACATCAAATCATCTAAAAAGTGCAAATCAAATTGCAACCAAAACATATAATGTGAAAAAGTCCATCCATTTTAAGAAATTCCCCTAAAAATGTGTAAACTTTCTACCACAATCAGTGCATATACAGCGGGGGAAAAAATTTGATCTCCTGCTGATTTTTGTACGTTTGCCCACTGACAAATAAATGATCAGTCTATCATTTTAATGGTAGGTTTATTTTAACAGTGAGACAGAATGACAACAAAAAAATCCAGAAAAAACGCTAAAAAAGTTATAAATTGATTTGCATTTTAATGAGTGAATAAGTATTTGACCCCTTTGCAATTCATGACTTAGTAGTGGCAAAACCCTTGTTGCCAATCAGAGGTCAGACGTTTCTTGTAGTTGGCCACCAGGTTTGCACACATCTCAGTAGGGATTTTGTCCCACTCTTTGCAGATCCTCTCCAAGTCATTAAGGTTTCGAGGCCAACGTTTGGTAACTTGAACCTTCAGCTCCCTCTACATATTTTCTATGGAATTAAGGTCTGTAGATTGGTTAGGCCACTGCAGGACCTTTAACCGCTTACCAACCAGCCGCCTTAGTTTTACTGCAGCTGAATGGCACAGGAAGGTGAATCGACGTTCTGTTACTTTGCTTCCTTAGGTAGCCACTAGCGCCCACTGCTCGCCCCTGGAGCCGATGCAAGTGCCCGGCAGTCTCGATGACCGTCGGGCTTCCGTGATCGCTCATGACACGGCGAGAAACGGGATCTCTGTGTGTAAACAAGAGTGGGCGCTGCAGGATTTCAGTTCGTCACAGCGTAGTGTGTTTTCTTGGTGACTATGGTCCGAGCTGCAATGAAATCATTGACAAGACTCTCCTCTGTAGTTCTGGGCTGATTCCTCACCATTCTCATGATCGTTGAAACTCCACGAGGTGAGATCTTGCATGTAGCCCCAGACTGAGGGAGATTGACAGTTTTGTGTTTTCTTCCATTTGCAGATAATACCACCAAGCTGCTTGGCAATGGTCTTGTAGCCCATTCCAGCCATGTGTAGGTCTACAATCTTGTCCCTGACATCCTTGGACAGCTCTTTGATCTTGGCAATAGTGGAGAGATTGGAATGTGATTGCTCTGTGGACAGGTGTCTTCTATACAGGTAACAAGCTGAGATTAATAGCACTCCTATTTAAGAGTGCTCCTAATCTCAGCTAGTTACATGTAGAGACACCTGGGAGTCAGGAATCTTGCTGATTGATAGGGGATCAAATAATAATTTCACTGATTAAAATGCAAATCAATTTATAACTTTTTTGAAATGTGTTTTTCTGGATATTTCTGTCTCTCACTGTTAAAATAAACCTACCATTAAAGCTATAGACTGATTGTTTGTCAGTGGGCAAACGTACAAAATCAGTAGGGGATCAAATACTTTTTTCCTCTCACTGTATCCGTAATAGTTCTGAAGTTTAAGCGTGATAAATCCTTTCAAAAATGTCCTCCATCACAGTATATGTAGATCCTCCTTACCAGATAATAAGACCACCAATAAAGGGTGGTCAAATGCTCTTTATTGTTTTATAATTTATTTATTTTTTTCATTTGCTTTTTACAAAGTTTTAACGTCACTTTACAATTACATAAGTTGTATACTGGATTCATAACAGAAATTATTCATGCAGACACATAGGATTCTCAACAAACACGCTCTTAATATTGTCATCGCTAGGACATCCTAGGGCAGTGATGGCGAACCTTGGCACCCCAGATGTTTTGGAACTACATTTCCCATGATGCTCATGCACTCTGCAGTGTAGATGAGTATCCTGGGAATTGTAGTTCCAAAACATCTGGAGTGCCAAGGTTCGCCATCACTGTCCTAGGGTCTCCAAAGGAACTCGTGCTGCAACAACCGCAACAGGAACTCGTGCTGTGAAACAGCCCACTTCCGGGTCTTGGCTTGTGTGATTGCTGTTGACACCTGATATTGACATGCCTGATTTTGTTTCTTTACAGCAGATGTCATCAGGGGAAGTGAGCCGTTTTGCAGCATGAGGAGAGAATTTGATGCTTTATAAGCCCTTGTACACACGGTCGGACATTCCGACAACAAAATCCGTTGAATTTTATCAGACGGATTTTGTCTGAAACTGGTGTTGCATATACACGGTCGGACAATCCGATCGTTCGTAACGTGATGACGTTATTTCGTTACGACGGGACTACGTTCATGCTAGTGGCCAATAGCTTTGGTCTAGGAATTTGATCTGAGCATGCGTGGCACTTTGTCCGATCTAAATTCTCTGCAAACGATCGGACGAAGTCCGAATGGATCATGTTGTCGCAAAATTTTATAGCCCAGCTCTAAAACTTTGTTGGTCGGATATTCCGACGGAAACAGTTCGATGGAGCCCACACACGGTCGGATTATCCGACAACGCGGTTGATTGGACATTTTCCATGGAATGTCCGACCGTGTGTATTTTTAATCATTTTAAATAAAATTGGAAAACCATTTACTACACTTTCTCTATCCATCTTTGATTTTTGTGGACGTCTTCTGAACAAGTTGTATGTGGGAGTTTCTTTGGAGACCCTGGGATGTCCTGGCACTGATGATATTAATGCAGAGGTTCACACAAAAATGGAACCTCCGCTTTATGGAACCCCCCCCCCCTTCCGGTGTCACATTTGGCACCTTTTCAGGTGGGAAGGGGGTGTAGATACCTGTTTTGGGAAACACATAAGTCCCAGAACACAGCGGGGACCAGTTAGAACGCGCAGTGGGACTCACGCATGCGCAGTGAAGCTGCAACGCTTCACGTCCTGATTACCTCACAGAGGATGGTGGCGGCAGCAGCCGAGAGCCGAGCGATTCATCGGCTTCGGCTGCCGATATCGCGGGCACCCCGGACAGGTAAGTGTCCATTTATTAAAAGTCAGCAGCTGCAGTATTTGTAGCTGCTGGCTTTTAATATATATTTTTTTTTCTTGAGTGGACCCCTGCTTTAAGAATGTTTGACCGACCTTTATTTGTGGTCTTATTATCTGGTAACATGGTTCTACATGCAGTGTAGTGTTTTTGTGAAGTGTTTCCTGTTTTCTTGGCTAAGAGAGGACATTTTTTTTTTATTTTTTTTTTTTTATCGCGCTTAACTTCAGAACAATTACGGATATATGCACTCGTTGTGGTGGACTACTTATACACATGTTTAGGGGAATTTCGTGTGTGTGTGTGTGTGTGTGTGTGTGTGTGTGTATATATAATGGAATTTTTCACATTATGTTTTTGGTGGCAATGTGATTTGCACCTTTTTATATGATTTGATGTCTGTACTCATTAATGTTTATATAATTTGCAATTGTTTGTAAGCTCTGCACAAAACCGCATCATTATTTAGAAAAGTGTGTTGTTTTTTTGTTTACACCTTGATTTACATGTGGTTTTAATTAATCACAATGACAACCATGGAGGCCCCCTTTTGCACAGATTCCACCTCTTTCCTAATCCGCCATGTCAAATTACTTTTTTTGCAAAAACTACAACCAGAAAGCATTTGCTATATTCAGAGCTAGCATTAGATTTTACACCCCACTGATTTAAGAGCCTGTGGAGATAGTTAAGATGAAGGCAATTTGTCAAGTTAATTGGACTTCAGAGAGTCCTGTGACTTCTTTCATCATTTCAAAGATATTGGGTTTCAAGTGTATCTATAGCCAAAATGTTTTTTAGTTTTTCTTGTTTTAAGTAGAATGGTGGTGGTTTTGAATCCAATGTCGTTTTTATTGCTGCCTGGAAATCATTGCCACCCAGACAGAAAGTGAGGGGGAATCCATCAGTTTAGGGCCCATTCACACTATTGCATTCAGGTAGTGCATGGTATGTGGACTGGTGTGCTGCAGTGGCATTCATATTATTTTATTTTTTTTCATTCTTTTATTTTTCAAAGAAATCTGCATTAAACAGTCAAGGTATGTACTAGTAACAGATAACAGACTCAAGTGGCAAAAAAGCGGGTCACACAGTTATATAACAAGCCCCGCTCTGCACCTTACGGTTGGTCAGGAGAAGACATTATGGTTTTGGAGGTAATTATCCATGTCATGCTCAGAAAGCCAACAGGTAATTACATGGGAGACCGAAGACATAGAATCATTAATAGCAAATCAGCATACTAAAATAATGTAAAATAAAATGGAACTTTAACAATCTATCGGGAGACATGGCAAACCTATGGCCCGCTTAGCCTGGGAATGGGACCATGAGGGGAGTGCAATGCAAGCAGGGATCGCACCTTGTCCATATGCTATAGGCCATGACCGAGCCAAGGATACGTGGAAAGGGTAATTACCAGAAGAGAAGGGGGTTCGGGGATCAGGCGTCCCCCGAGTACAAAAGAAGGGAAAGCAAGAGAAATAGAAAGGAAGTTTACAGGTAGGGCCCCTCGCGCAGGAAATAGGACTAGTTTTGGAAGGTCATTCTGATTGTGCCATCTCTGGAAGGCATCTGTGTATACAAAATGGTGCCGGGTCTCCAGCTCTCATGGAAGGTCTCCCCCCGGTTGTGCAAGGTAGTGGTGAGATCCTCCATATCTCTCAGTTCATTTACTTTAGCAAACCACAGGGATATGGAAGGGGGGTCTCCGATCTCCAACAGAGGGGGATGCATGCCTTAGCCACATTGAGCAACTGGATTGTAAGGGGGGCCCTTGTATTTCTTAATCTGCCTCTTTTGAGAGAGGACTCAACATTCATCAGGTGTTTGATCGTGCAGATCACCTCGCGCCAAAAGGGCTCAAGCTTGGGACAATCCCAGAAGATGTGGAGCATCGTTCCCTCAGCATTTTCACACCGCCAACATAAGCTGGAGAGCTGAGAAAAAAAACGGTGTAGAATGGTGGGTGCTCTGGTACCATCTGTAGTCTGCACTCTGTACCATCTGGTCAAGATGGTACAGTGGTCTAGTGGTTAGCACTCTCACCTAGCAGTAAAAGGGTCGCTGGTTCAAATCCCAACCATGACACTACCTGCCTGGAGTTTGCATGTTCTCCCTGTGCCTGCGTGGGTTTCCTCCGGGTACTCCGGTTTCCTCCCACACTCCAAAGACATGCAGGTAAGTTAATTGGCTTCTGACCAAAATTGGCCTTAGTATATGAATGGGGACCTTAGATTGTGGGCTCCTTGAGGGTAGGGACCAATGTGAGTGTACAATGTACAGGGATAGGGGTAGACACTCACTCAGGTTGAACTGGATGGACTGGTGTCTTTATTCAACCTTACTAACTATGAAACTATGAAGATCTTGCAACAGGTCTCCTAAACTCTAGTGGCATATTTTTGGGCAAAATGAAGGATCTTCTCCTTTTTGAGAGTCATTGAATTGGATGCCTAGGTCTGCCTCCCATTTGGAAAGGAAGGGTGGAACAAACCCTTTCGTTGGGTGAGTCAAAGAAGTGTAGATCATTGAACGACCGTGGAGAATTGGCTCTCCCCGGTGACGAATGTGTTCCAGCTCTGTAAGCTGAAAAAATATGGTTGAGGTCCGCAGACACCCATGGAGAACGTTACGGAGCTGGAGACCACTCCAGAAATCCAATGGTGGGCCCGCAGCAGCCACCGCATAAGAGGGGGGGGGAGTCGGCCATCAGGACCCACAAAGTCGCAGAGATGGAGCTGTCCACTCGCAACCAACCTCTGGAACTGAGGGTTCCGAAGGTCAGGTGGAAATTCTGGGTTGCCCAGGATGGCCACCCAGTGTTTCGCCTCTACGTGACAATGCCCAGTCTAGTGAGATTCGCTGCTCTGTAGTAGGCTTTTACATCTGGGAGGCCCACCCCTCCCATGTGTTTAGCAAGATGAAGAAGTTGCATCTTAATGCGGGGCTAACGATGGGACCAGACAAAGTCCTGAAAAGCGTTCACACATTTAAAGAACACAGGAGGGAGGCGAATGGGAAGTGCTTGCAACAAATACAACACCCTGGGCAGCATGGTCATCTTGAGGGAATTGCAGTGGCCAAACCATGTCAGTGTCCATGAATGCCAGTGGAGTAGATCTGCTTTAAGGTGGACAAGCAGACGGGTGAAATTTGCCAAGTACAGATTAGAAGGGTCAGAGGTGATGTCCACTCCTAAGTAATGGAATAGAGTCAGTCGCTCAATGGAATGGGAATGTCGAGCGTAGTAATTTAGCCATGTATCTGTCCCCTGTGATGTTAGGACAGAAGACTTAGATAAATTGATTTGGAAAAAAAGAGAGCCCCATATTCTTGCAAAGACTGTAATAGTTTCGGGAGGGAAATAAGCGGTTCCGTTAGGAAAAAGATCAGGTCATCCACGAATGCTGCCACTTTGTGCATCCCTGAGGCTTTTTGATAACCAGCAATGCCTTCATCCGTCCTTACTGACCATAAAAAGGGCTCCTAAGATAAGTATAAATATTAAGGAGGGTAAGGGACACCCCGTGCCATTGCATATATGGAAAAAGATGTTAGATGGCAGTATCCAACTCAACATGGAGGACCTGAGACCATGTGTTCTAGGGTGCCTTCATGAAGTTCCAGTTCACCCGGGTGGTGTTCATTTTGAATGGCATTCCAATGCAACACTGTAGTGTTGTGTTGCAAAAAATGAGGCAGGCATGTTTGTGTGTTCTGGTGCAAAGGCCATTCAAATGAATGGCAAGCCTTAATGCAATGCAGGTTAATGTGAGGCATAACACATACTGACACAAGCACCAGACTGCAGTGGTGTGAATAGGCGTTCTCACCAGAACAAGAGGTAAGTGGTTGTATTCCACTGGGAACACCTGTTATAGTGCCAATGTAATTTTTAGAGATTTCATCTTGCTGCCTGTTGAGTTTTCAAGATGGGCTGTAAAGGAGAAATCTCACCAATGGGACAGACGGATAAAAACAAAAAAACTAAATTTTTCGCTATCCAAAGCTTAAAGAACTGTTTTGGCTATATATGCAGTTTAAGTGTTGGGGTAAACACAAAGGTAAAGATTTTACGGATAACTGATGGGGAGGATTTTAAGAGTTAATTTAAAGGGTTGGGTTGACTACGTCAGGGAGCGTTTCCTAGCACAGCCACCTCCCTCCTTGCAGGTCATAGCCCTCTTCTCTTCTGGGAGTATCTAATTGCTGACTGTGCTGGCTGAGCTTCTCAACCCTCTCCTTTCCCTACATAATCTTTTCATGTAGCTGCTGAGGGAGGAATAAAGGGGAATACAATAGAGTATCTCTAAGTCTGCTGGAGTTGCTGATTTCGCATCCAAAATGGCACCCAGCAGAACTCTCCATACTTTTGATGTTTGCACAATGTAGGATTTTACAGGAAAATAACATTCATAAAATGTTAAATGCACATACAGTATAACCTTATGGAAAGACTTTTGCTAAAATGAGCGGTCTGATGAAGAGACCTTTCTTTAAAAGTAATTTATTTTCAACATTTTGAGAATCAGTTTGTTCATTCGTGAATGGTGGTACAATTGTGGAACTTTTTTTTTTTATTATTATTTTTTCTTTATATGTATTTTTTTTTTCTCCTGTATTATGTGTTTTTTTTATTTTTATTTTTTTATTTGCGCTGCCTTTATACTGTACTGTCTTGTAGGTGCGTTACGCAGCAAATTGTTCCAAAACATCTCCCCGTCGCTGTATCAGTCGCTGAAAAATAAACCAATATCTTCACATTATCATTCCTGGAGCCTGTCGGTGAAGGTGGGTGAAATAAAAAGAAAAAAAAAAAACGTCAAATTATTAATTCATCCGGTTATCTCTGTGTTCATGTGTGGTGCTTATTGGTCACAATCTGAACCTAATAAACCTTATTTTCCTATTACACATATACTGAATAACAACAAACTATACCTAAAGCTGTCCACACACATTGCAATCCAAATCTCTTTTGTACCAATAGTTCTTCTGTGTGTGGGCCTATCTGACTGGATATAGGTTGAATGGTTTATTTAGGCCCTATACACTATGTAGCTGTAATGTGTATAGCCAACTAAAGAAACATTTGCATAAAGGTGCAACAGAGACACAGAGAGAAATGCAAATCTGACAGGATTTCTAATCTTCCCACAACTCCTTTTTATTTCTGTCTGTGCTGCTATTAGGAGAGATCCCCTCACTTCCTGTCTTGTGAGCCATTGTCATCAGAATAGGAAATGAGGGAAAATCTCTCCTGATAGGAGTAGTGAAAACCTTATATTGTTCAAAAGAAATGCACTTGACCTACACGAATCTATTTTTAATTATTCCTTGTTAAACTACATGACACTCTCTGTGTTTGTTTGGTAATTACGTTGTCAACTTTCTGACAGTATAAAGCAGGGGTGTCAAACCTTTTGACCTTCCTAGGTCACACTGGAAGAAAAGGAATTGCCTTGGGCCACATTTGCTCAGGCACGGCAACCCTTTCAAAAGGTTCCTGTGCCATTTTTGAATTGCAGCAGATGGGAAATGGCATGGTGCTCTTGCACCATGCCATTTCCTGGCAGTTCCCGTACCTGAAAATGTGCTGGGTTTTTAGATACACGGGGGTGCCATTAAGAATAAATGCCAGCTGCGCACATCTTTAAAGAGCAACGTGTTTTTGGCTGTGGGTGGTGATTGGAGCTGGAACAACTGTGATACCCGCAACCACCTGCAGTAGTCTGAATCAGGCCTAAATTTATGGACCTTTTGTAAAATCAGAGATTTTTACATCTGTCTGAATATCTGTTACGGACATGAAGACTGCCTGTCCGTAACAAACAATCATGGACAGATGTAAGAAATCATGGATTTTACAAACTGACCTTGAGTTTAATGACAGTTGGCAACCATGGAATGTGCTGTGAGGGGTGGGAGGGGGGCCTTGGGGGGCATAGCTGAAATCTGGGGGGCAAAGCCCACTCCAGCATCCCTGGATACAGCTATGTGGCATTTAGTCACCTGGCGCTATAAGGAATTCCTGCACTTGCTGCTGTGCTTTTACAAAAACAGCACCCTGGCATCCCTTTAGCTGTGCCCGTTCTGCATTTTCTGTGCTGCTTCGGCCACTATGCATATGTGTACGCTATCCCCTGCATTCCTCCATATGTGCCGGCTGCCGTGGCTTGCCGGGCTGCATACTAAACTCCACTGGGCCGTGGGTTTGACAACCCTGGTCTAAAGAATTCAACAAGCAGCTATTTAATATTTTTGTATATAATTTATATGCTTACATGTAAATGTTTTATTTCATAGAATTATACAGCAAATGAGAAGCTAAGGAAGTTCTATAATGTTCTTTCAACAAACTTCGATGGCAATTTGGAATATGTATCCACTATGGAAGGTAGGCCTTGGACTACACTTACTGTATTATGGAAGATAAGGCTTAAATGCTGCATGAATTTTTGCATTAGAATAACTCAGGAGTAGTCCGTTTACTAAAAACATATCTTGTGTAACAAATGTGTGTGAATATTTATATGTTATGATATTTAACAATTAAATTGAGTTTGTGAATGAGCTCTAAGAATGTGTAATAAAACAGATAGTACAGTAACTTGTGATTTTTCCACACTGGATACATGAAGGTGAAATATACGGCATATAGAAAACCATTGTTTTGTATGTGCTTAATTAAGACTGCAACACAGCCTGTAGGTTTGGTAAGGTGTACTAAAATGCAGACATGCGGCATTGTACTGAAACGCACTGTGGAGAACTAAATAATGTGTAATTAAAAAAAAAATGTAAATGGTGCAGCCCACTGCCCCTGAACTGACAGCAGACTGCATGCTAAGACGAACGTTTAGCATGCAGTGGTGTGTGAGCAAGCCCTTTAACTAGTCATAGATGGATCAAAATATGTCCAGTTCAGCAGGGACAGGTCAAATTTCAACCCATCTATGGCCATTCCTATTCATGAGAAGTCAATCAAATGACTGACTTCACATGAACTGGCTTTTTTGGAAATTTTTTGTTGGATCAGCCCTACAGCCAATCAGCTGCAACATTAATTGGCGTATTCTGACAGTGCAAAACACTGAAGAGACTGTAATCCCCAAGGTTCCCAATCCATTCCACTTGGATAATTACAAAAAGTATAAGGGGGAGTCACTAGAAAAGATGTATGCCAAACACAATAAAAATTCCTAGTTTAGACTACAACCACGTTAGACTATATGCAAAAATATAAACAAGGTCCATCTAGTAGGGCTTATTCAATAGTGTTAAAATCATTGCTTTTATTGTTAAGTAGCAATAAAAAGTGTGGCGCTACCTCAAACGCCCAATAAAAATGTATAACTAAATCATAGTACAAACACATTCAAATAACGCAATAATATAAAAAAGCATACATGCACTCTTGCTCAGGTAATGAACCTAAAAGGAATGCAGTGCTGCCAACTCCTAGATGCAAAACAATACACATTAACACATAAAATAATGATTTTCTACCCTGCTGGGTTGTGAATTGTGTGCCAGTGCTATAAATATCAGAAGGATCTTGATGTATATTTACAAATTGTCAAAAAAATAAAATATCAAAATAACATGATATAAGGTAAAGCAAAAGGCGTTGCTCCTACCGGATAGTGAGGCCAGTTTTCAGTGCTGCAAATCTTATTGAAAACGACAAACTAGTGCTAATATGAAAGTACAAACCACAAAGGGTCATTCAGTAAGTGCCAGTAAATAGATACATGGAATAAAAGCTAAATAATAATCCTTGTAAATAGTATAGCTAATTTCCAGTGCTGCAATTCTTATAAACAATCCCATAACAAAAAAGTCAAAGTCCAGTGTTGCTTAAATAATAACAAAGATAAAACCTCTTCTTCAGTGATATAATCCCAATCCAATTGAAATCTGTGCTCCACCACCGTGAAAACTAGCAGCTAGACCTAGATTTTTCATACAGGGTACCCTCAGTTCTCCTCCACAAGGTATCACTTTAGGCAGAATTTCCTCTCCAGCGGATGTAACATGCAATAGTAAAAATCATCATAGTAAAGTGCTTTTAAAAAACATTTATTAAAAAGTAGTAACTCTCATAATGGGGGAAAAAAAACCTTCAATCAGCATAACAGAATCTTCCAAGGAAGAAAATGGCAGGACTTCCGGTCTCAGCCGCGACTGGCAGTGACATCACCCGACTCCTCCTGATTCACAGTTTCAAGGGTTAAAGTGATTGTAAACTATCTACTTTTAAAAATCACCCTTTCAGTTTAAAATAGAAATGAAAGGCAAAACATTTTTGCATATTTAAAAAATAAAAGTGTTTATAATGTATTTATATATATTTTTTTTTTTCCTCTTTGTTATAAGTGATCACATTCCCTGTGTTCTCAGCTGCATAAGAGCTGGGGGAGGAGAATCTGCAGCACATTGAACTTTCCAGTGAAAGGCTGTGCAGCAGGGGTATATCAGGGCAAGTCTGATCATTGGATGAGAGCAGGCTGAGTTCCTACCATAGCTAGGTAACGGACCACAATGTGTTATCCTCCTTAGTGTGGTCAGTTTTTATTAGGAAAGCAGAGGGACTCCCAGAAACACCAGGGATTTTAACACGAAGCAATAGAAAGAGAACAAGAGACTTTCTCATACAAGTACAGCAGGCACATATCAGGAATATGAAGTTTTAGGGTAACGCATTAAAGGAGTTGTAAAGGCAAAAGGTTTTTCATCTTAATGCATTACGATAAAAAAAACCTTCTGTGTGTAGCAGCTGCCTCAGCACACCCTAATACTTACCCTGAGCCCCATCTCTCACCAGTGATGTCCACAATTCCCTCATCCGAGGCTCTCCTCCTGATTGGCTGGGGCACAGCCGTGGTGCCATTGGCTCCCGCGGCTGTCAATCAAAGTCAGTCAGCCAATCGGGAGAGAGGGGGCTGGGCCAAACGGCAGCTGTGTGCCTGAATGGACACACAGAGCTGCAGCTCGGCTTGAGAGCCCCCTTAGTAAGCTGCTGGCCTGTGGGGGTACTCATCAGAGGGAGGGGCCAGGAGCAGCAAAGAGGCACCTGAGAAGAGGATCCGAGCTGCTCTGTGCAAATCCAACTGCACAGAGTAGGCAAGTATGACTTGTTGTTGTTGTTTATTATTATTTTTTATTTTTTTTTAAACAAGACTTTACAATCACTTTAAGCACAGGATGGCTGTATTGGGGGGGGGGGGGGGGGGGGGGGATTGTAGGCACTCAAGCATAGAAGAAAATCTGCAGGATAAGGTTTTTGGTTTTGTTTTTTCAATACAAAGTGAAAGTTCAGTTTTGTTTAAAAAAAATAAATAAAAGCCCTTCATGTATTGAATGCAATGTTGATATGAGATATTACATCCCTAACTTGTGAATGCCAGAATGATGCAGTCACATTAGGAAGATCTCAGGGGAGAGAATTTGTTCTGTAAACAAGGCATTAAGATGTAGATCTTGTGATTTTAATTAGATCTCCTAAAAGAGTCCAATTCCCTGTAGTATAATTGTGTTTTTACTCCTAAATTGAGGTTGCGATACAGAACATGTCATCCTTGTGGTTTATGTATTTCACACAGGGAGAAGTAGAGGATGACTTCTGTGCTAGATATGGAGTGTAGTTGGCACTTCTTATGTGCCTCTATCGGGCTGTGCCCTCCCCAGCAGGAAAGGCCTTTGCCGGCAAATGGGAAGCTCAAAAATCCTCATGAAAATATTAATAAAGGACATTCTTGGATTTAATCACAGCTCAGTTGTAAATCTTCATTTGTTCAGATATGGAGTTTACACATAAAGTACAATTCCATCTAAAAACTTTTATTTTTGTTTCAGATGGACTGGTGTAGGTTTATTACATCTGTTAAATGTTACTTCTTCAGAGGCAGTATTGCCACCCAATGCAACATATTCAAGTGAATAGGTCTGCAACCATGAACCAAACATTAAGCTTTTGTGCAGGTATTCCTATTCAAATACCCTATTTGGCTGTTAAAGGAAAAAAAAGGGCATTGAGGAGGTGGCAGTATCTCCTCCCTAATACCCATCAGTTGTGCCTCCCATCATTTTCTGAAAAGCGATCCACCATGGATCATTCTTTAGACGTAGGTGTGAGCGAGCCTTTACAACCTTCGTTATGTACATCCAAGCCAATGGGCATGTAGTTTCCTTGTGAGACACAGTAGGTATGCTGATGGCCATTTTGAACAAAACGGGGTCTTTATTGCATGTTGAATCTTTTGAGTGGCATGTTGGAAGGTGAGGGGATTCTCGACAAAGGCAACAGCAATGTGGATGCTCTGATGGGTCCAATAGAAACCTATTGCTTTCATAGTTGGCATCTGTATCCCATAAGGACAGCTGTCTAAATTATTAATTGGAGTGGCAGTTGGATAAGACCTAGATCATAATGGTAGTAAAGTTTGGATAAAATTTTTTATTTTTTTTTCACCCTGCCAACAGTTTACTTCTTTGTTTCTGTTGCAGTGAATGTAACCTCTGCTGGTCTGTAGAAGCATAACCAAAATTCTTCTGAGTGTTTGCTGTTCTGACAACCTGTATTCTGTCTTTTCCAGCATATGATTACCCATTTTATGGAGTTCAATGGCACCCCGAAAAGAATCCATTCGAGTGGAAGAAATCCTCTGCTATTTCCCATGCTGCTGAAGCCATACAAGTCGCTTTTTACATGGCTGACTTTTTTGTTAATGAAGGTAACAATTTCACACTGAAAAATAATTGGGAACATTTTAGAGCTTTAGAATATCGGCAATTCATGTAGCAGTACCCATTGTGCCTCGCAGTTGTAAAGGCAGAAGGTTTTCATATCTTAATGATTAAGATAAAAAAAACCTTCTGTGTGCAGCAGCCACCCCAATACTTACCCGAGCCCCATCTGAATGGGCACAAGGAGCTGTGACTCAGCTCTAGTGCCCCCATAGCAAGCTGCTTGCTTTGAGGGCACTTGACAGGAGGAAGGGGCCAGGATAACAGAAGCGGGACCCGTGAGAAGGAGCCTAGACTCCTCCTGCATTCTGACCAGGGGCAGACTGAGGGCCCAGGGTAAGTGGAGAGCTTAGACCCAAGGGTTAAATAGATTGTCATAAATATCACATCATCTGGACATGAATAGAGTGCTAGAGGCAGGATTATATAGACATATTTACATCTTATAACAGGAGGATATTTTCTTTGAGTACCAATTTTGTATTATGTACAGTGGTATTGTATATATTAGATGAGCACAAAATAAATATATATATATATATATATAATATTATTATTATAAACTCCCCTCCCCCAGCTTACATCAACCCCAGTTCCACTGCATACATCTAGCTGACGTGACGGACATCACTCGGACCCTTATCTGTCCAACATCACTCCCTGGTCACCCCACAGACTGCCATTTACAATAAATCCTTCCATATTCTGCCACTCCTGTCCTCTACATACTGGAGGGATTACACTGTACTGGATATGTGCTGTACTGAGGGCACAGAGGGAGCACACTGCGAGAGAGGACCAACATAGAGAGGAACACTTAGATTTCCATGATTTGTAAGTGCAGTGATGTCTCATTAAATGCTTCCTCCACTTGGATTAATGGTAGGTCCCTACCCCTGTATGGACTCGGACCTAGAGGAATACTGTGCATTATCCCTGTGATGCAGTGATTGCAGTTGCATTGCTTTGCAGGCTCCAGTCAAAAATATTGCAAATGCAATTTTTTCATTTTTCTATATGGGTGCATTTTTAAATACTGATTGAGAATTTTGATAGACGTGTGCATCTAAGGAAAACCTCTTTTGCCCATCCAGTGTCAAAGGGATTGGTACTCTCAGAATATTTTTGTTTTTAGAATGAGAGTCAGTTGTCAACAGATTGTCACAGTGTTAGTGCTGTGTGTGGTCACATTGCATGGCTTTCAGCAACACTTTCGGTGAAGTGCCCCTACTTCAACAGATGGCTACATGGAACAGGTGGTAGGAGATCTCCCTGTCACTGCTAACTACGGCTTGCTAAAAAATGTCTGTAATCCGTAATGAGCCTTTCTGAAGCTTGGAAGTCCTTATTATTTTGTCTTTAACTGATTTATAACCTGATTATGATAAGCAGCTGTTAAATCTGTCTCTTTTGCAAATCTAAAATAAAATATAAGGGTTTCTCTAATGGAGAATAACAGGTTGCAGAAAATCTACTCGTCATTTCATAGATCATGACCTGCAACATTTCTCCTAAACTTGGCCAACATTCTGATACGTTGACACCCCTTGTGAAGGGATTGCTCCCACTTCTATGAAGAGTGATCCCAGTACTTTACAGAGATTGGCCAACTTATGTGAAAACCTTATGTGAATAGTGACAGCTTGTTAGCCCATGTGGTTTCCCACACATTACTCATACTGCTGGAATTGGAGGTTTCTGGTGATGGGTATATTTGATCAGGGAAATTGAATACTTAGGCTTAATGTACACGGGACGTTCTTACAACCTCTCCTGAACAATTTAACTTGACAGATGGTAACCCACGTTTAAAATGTCAGTTTAGCTGCGTTTTGCTGCGTTTGCGTTTAGAAGCGTTTTACTTTTTTTATGGCCAAAAATGCCTGTGTGTTCCTCTGAGCCTCAGTAATGAGTGGGTCTAATGGGAGTGGTTTCATAATTATCCATCAGCTGTGCACCTGCAGGGCTCTAATGAGGAAATATGCTGGGCCTGCATCCCTTTAGACATGTTCCTACTGGGAGTGGCTCACCAAAAATTACATTTTTGTTGCAGGGGATGCCTGAAATCTGCCTTGTATCTTAGGCAGACTTCTGGGAAAATTGGTGAGCCAATCACACAAGCAGGAAATGATGATTCCGGGGAGTGGTCAGTACACATTCTGTGTAGAGAATACCTCCAGGTAGCCATATTTCATTGCATTCTCAAAAAACCACAGTGGCTGCAGATTGAAAAGGAAAGGTAATTTTTAATAGCATTCAATTACAATGTGACTTGTCACAATTGTACACATTATATATTATTTTTTTTTTCTTTATTTGCTATTTTTTCCCCCACGATGGTGGAGTTACCCTTTTAAACATTTGCTGTTTTTCAAATGGCGAATCACTGATTTTATTAAAGATTTCCTATTGATTCCTGCAGAAGACCCGCAAAGTCCCTCACTGCATACATTTGCCACATATTAGACCCACAGAAAATTGGTTATTTAAGCCAGTGGGAATGTGCCTGAATATGACCCCCGTTAATGAATGTACCTTGGACTCCCAAGGGGGAGAAGCCCCTGAAGTCATTTTTGTGTATGCTATAAATAATTTGTGATGCACTTACTAATTGCTATGTATTTTCTTCTTACAGCTCGAAAAAGTCAGCACCAATACTCCAAGGAAGCAGAAACGGCATACCCATTAATATATAATTACTGCCCAGCATACACTGGAAATATCTCCGTCTTTGAACAAATGTATTTTTTCTGAACTTATTAAAACTTGCTTTAATGTGCTGCAGCCTGTGGTGAGAACATATTTTTGCTATGCACTTTGTACTTTATGACGCCAATGCATTATCGCAGGAAAGCAATATAATTTATTATTTTATTTTTTTTACAAACTCCTTTCCAACTAAGAGCTGTCAAGCCAATCCTGTTTTTTATTTTTTTTATTATGACCATTTCAGTGATTGGTTGGTTAAGCCACTTATGTTACTGGTAAGCAGTCAGTAACGCTGAATGAATGTAAACCTGTGTTTAATATCTGTGGGGAGTCCTGTGTCCGCTGTTCTTAATTTTTTTTAATGGGACTGTTGCATACAATTAAATGCTGACGACACTCCAGTCTGACTTGTGTTTTTTTTTCTATTTTGGGTTATTTAATTGCAATTGCTTGTATTACTGCAACAGACTGAGCAAAAGCAAAGTTGCATGGTATACTTGAAGCAGAGCTACAGTCGCTGTACATATACCAATAAAATACATATGGTTACTATTTGACCTGCAAAATGTAATTCGGCTCAACCGCTTTTTTGACTCTCACACTCTGCCACACTTCATAGCCAGGATAGGGACAACATTTTCCATTGCAAGGAACACAACCTGCCCCCAGGCTGCTGGTTGAACAATGAATGAGCAGCAGCATACTGATCAGGTTCTCTCTCTGCTATACAGACCTGTATGCATGTTAACAGTGCTAGACGGACAGCTCTGTGCAGTTCATTATAACCTTGATGCTGCTCCACCCACCCCCAGTCAGATTGCAGGTGATAGAACTCGTATATGAGGATTGATTTTGAATTATGTATGCTCGTTAGATTTCAAAACGCATTCATGTATACATAATTAAAGGGAGTTTTTAATATTTTAAAGTTGAGTTTTTAACTGACGCATTGCTCCAATTTCGCAAATGGTGACAATTTACAGCTTTCACTAAAACTGCATGGATTTTGCGAGTTAGTTGGCCTTTATGCAGGCTGAGAAACTGCCCCATGATTTCTAGGGGTGCTGAAATGAATCGATGCATTGCTAGTGTCCTCGGTTATCTGCATTTCCGATAACCAGCTATCCTGTGACGGGACATTTACACTGATAATCAGGGCTGTAATCATCATTGCTGCCTGATCAGCGCACATCAGTTAAGAAAAATGGCTTATTGCAAAATTTTAGAACACTTTTTTTTGTATTTCTTTTTTTCAAAATTTTCGGTCTTTTTTTTTTGTTTTGTTCGACAAAAAACCATGAAGTAATTAAATACCACCAAAAGAAAGCTCTGTCTGTCTCAAAATGATGCAAACTTCATTTTGGTACAGTGTTTTATGACCACGCAATTCCAAGTGTGACCACTCTGAAAGCTGAAAATATTGGCCTGGGCATGAAGAAGGTGAAAGTACCCAGTAGGCAAGTGGTTAAAGTAGATGTAAACACAATTTTTTTTTTTTTTTTTTTGATGTCATAATGTAGTGTATAAGATTTCCTATCATTTGAGCCCAGTCTTGCCACAAAAGGTTAATCCAGCTCTGAACAATCGTCTTTTATTGTTCAGTGAGATAAATCTTGACAAACAGAGAAAAACTTTGTCAAATCCTCCCCCTTGCTGTGAGTGGCAGGTGATTTACATATCTCGTGCACTAGCCTAAGAGACATGCATTATTTTTTAATTCCCTCCCACTCCTTTCTTCTGCTGCTCTGCAAGGATTGGCTGTTCCACACCTCAGCATGATTTGGCATGCTAAAGTCATGTGGGGACTTTATTGGGTTTTGACTGGATGTTAGTGATCATAGCAGAAGTTCAGTGTAAGAAATACACAGGAGAAAATACATGTTGATAAGGGGAGTGTAGAGGTGGGTGGGGACTCTACTGACATCACGGCTCCACCCACTGAGCCCTGGAAAACGGACCCACCCACACATTCTGCAGTTTTTCAGGTCTCATAGCAGACAGAGGGGAGACATTTGACAGATAAGTATACATGCAGGAGGCATGTATATCCTTCTAGATAACCAATATTGCAGTAGTTTAGAAAGGATGAGTGGGTTTACATGCACTTTAATGTCACTGCACAGTGCATTACACTGCTGTGACATATCAGTGCCATCCAGTGCACTGCAGAAAAATGCAGACCTGCTACTTTTTTTTTTTTTTCCACACTTACCAGTATTGTGATGGGAATGGGGTACATAGAAAGCAATTGTTTTCTATGTGCCCTGCATTTAGAGTGCAAAAAAATGCAGGTCATCCATAGTGTGACTGAACCCTAACGGCTGTGTCACTTAGTAACACATAGTCGCTCCATAAAACTCTATAAATGTTGCCTTAAGTTTTGCCTTTGGTTTGGCTAAGTTTCAATCTTCCATAAAAATAAAAAAAAACGTAACAGCCCAGGAACATGCGATAGTAATAGCTGGATGTTGCATTGTGAAGGTTTATAAGAAAAATAACGGACTACTCAAGTGCATATTTCATTTTAAATTTTTTTTTTAATTGACATACAGTGCATCCAGAAAGTTTTCACAGCGCTTCACTTTTTCCACATTTTGTTATGTTACAGCCTTATTCCAAAATGGATTAAATTCATTATATTCTTCAAACAATACCCCATAATGACAACGTGAAAGAAGTTTCTTTGAAATCTTTGCAAATTTCCTTTATGAACAAATGATTTTTATTTATTTTTTTAAATATTCACAGCCTTTGCTCAATACTTTGTTGAAGCACCATTTACAGCCTCAAGTGTTTTTGAGTATGATGCTACAAGCTTGGCACACCTATTTTTGGTCAGTTTCTCCCATTCTTTGCAAGACCTCTCAAGCTCCATCAGGTTGGACTGGGATCGTCGGTGCACAGGCCTTATCAGATCTCTCCAGAGATGTTCAATCGGGTTCAAGTCTGGGCTCTTGCTGGGCCACTGAAGAACATTCACAGAGTTGTTCCGTAGCCACTCCTTTGTTATCTTGGCTGTGTGCTTGGGGTCGTTGTCCTGTTGGAAGATGAACCTTCACCCCAGTCTTGGGTCCAGAGCGCTCTGGAGCAGGTTTTCATCAAAGATGTCTCTCTACATTGCTGCATTCATCTTTCCCTCGATCCTGACTAGTCTCACAGTTCCTGCTGCTGAAAAACATCCCCACGGCATGATGCTGTCACCACCATGCTTCACTGTAGGGCTGATATTGGTCAGATGATGAGTGGTGTCTGGTTTCCTCCAGACATGGTGCTTGCCATTCAGGCCAAAGAGTTCAATCTATGTTTTATCAAACCAGAGATTTTTTGTTTATTGTGGTCTTAGAGTCCTTATATGTACATTATTCACAGTGAATGGTAATAAGTGTAGCAAGGAATATCAGCAAATATTAACCACTTGCCGCCCGCCATATAGCAAAATGATGTCAGCAAAGTGGTTGTGATATCCTGACTGGACATCATATGACGTGGTCAGAATAACAAGCTGCTGCGCGGGCCCGGGGGCGTGCATCGTGGCGATTGTTGGTGTGGCGCGTCAGTCTGACACACCGCAACTCCGATCTAGGCAAAGAGTCTCTGACGGAGATTATTTACTTCGTGATCAGCTGTGTCCAATCACACCTGATCACGATGTAAACAGGAACATGTTTGACAGATGCGAGGAGAGTTGATCGGCTGCTTCTCTGATGGGGGGTCTGCGCAGATTAACAGTGCAGCCCCCCCCCCTTGGATGCCCACCCAGGACCGCCAGGGGTGGCCACCACTGATGACAACCAGGTATGGCATCCCTGGTGGCAATGTGTGCCCACCCATGATGCCAATCAGTGCCATTGATCAGTGTCAATCAGTGCCACTCATCAATGCCCATCCGTGCCACCCATAAGTACCCATCAGTTCAGCCTTTCAGTGCCCATATGTGCCGCCTATGAGTGTCTCATCAGTTCTGCATATCAATGCCCATCATCGGTGCCCGCCAGTGCAGCCCCATCAGTAAAGAAGAGAACGTACCTATTTACAAACTTTTATAACAAACGAATAAAAACTTTTTTTTTTTTTCAAAATTTTCGGTCGTTTTTTCATTTGTTTAGCAAAAAATAAAAAACGCAGAGGTGATCAAATACCACAAAAAAAAAGCTCTATTTGTGGGAAGAAAATGATAAAAAGTTTGTTTGGGTACAGCGTAGCATGACCGCGCAATTGTCATTTAAACAGCGCTGAAAGCTGAAAATTGGCTTGGGCAGTAAGGGGGGAAAGTGCCCGATATTGAAGTGGTTAAAGAGTTGAGAACTGACTTCAAATATTATTTGCAGCTAAAGTACACAGGAGTTTACTTTTCACATAGTAACATAAAATAATTTATTGTGTGAATATTCTCAACTTCTTTAGTAAATTGGCCTCATAATCTCGGACATCTACATTGCAATGAAATATCTCACATTTATTATGCTAGATAAGTTTAAAAAAAAAAAAAGCACCTATACAAGTAACAGGATGGTTGGAACACATACAAAATAAAGCAAACTGCACTGAGCATACCTAAGCAAGGGGAGAGGTGGGGTATGCAGTACTTGGGTCCTTGGTTTGAATCGCACAGGACACTATCTGCATGTTTTCTCTGTGCTTACACGGGTTTCCTCCATGTACACGGGTTTCATGTCACATTCCAAATGCCCCAATATGTGTGTGTATGTATAGGATATGGAAGGAATTCTTAAGAATGTAATCTGTTTCGCAGGGACTGATGTGATTGTACAGTATATAAAGTACTGAGTATACCCACTTTCAGACCGGACCATTTTGCTGGTAAATGACCAGAGGTCTTTTTACACTTTGGCACTGCGCTGCTTTAACTGGTAATTGCGCGGTCATGCAATGTTGTACCCAAACAAAATTTGCGTCCTTTTCTTCCCACAAATAGAGCTTTCTTTTGATGGTATTTGATTGCCTCTGCGATTTTTATTTTTTGCGATATAAACGTAAAAAGACCGCAAATTTTGAAAAAAAATGATATTTTCTACTTTTTGTTATTAGAAAAATCCAATAAACTCAATTTTAGTCATACATTTAGGCCAAAATGTATTCAGCCACATGTCTTTGGTAAAAAAAAAGTCAATAATTGTATATTTATTGGTTTGCGCAAAAGTTGTCACATCTACAAACTAAGGTACGTTTTCTGGAATTTACACAGCTTTTAGTTTACGACTGCCTATCTCATTTCTTGAGGTGCTAAATTGGCAGGGCAGTACAAACCCCCCCCAAATGACCCCATTTTGGAAAGTAGACCCCCTAAGGAAATTGATAAGAGGCATGTTGAGCCCATTGAATATTTTATTTTTTTGCCTCAAGCGATTGAATAATGACAAAAAAAAATTTTATTTTATTTTTTTACACAAAGTTGTCACTAAATGATATATTGCTCACACATGCTATGGGCATATGTGAAATGACACCCCAAAATAAATTCTGCTGCTTCTCCTGAGTACGGGGATACCACATATGTGGGACTTTTTGGGAGCCTAGCCGCGTACGGGGCCCCGAAAACCAAGCACCGCCTTCAGGCTTTCTAAGGGCGTAAATTTTTGAGTTCACTTCTCACTACCTATTACAGTTTTGAAGGCCATAAAATGCCAAGATGGCACAAAACCCCCACAAATGACCCCATTTTAGAAAGTAGACACCCCAAGCTATTTGCTGAGAGGCATGTTGAGTCCATGGAATATTTTATATTTTGCCACAAGTTGCGGGAAAATTACAAACTTTTTTTTTTTTTTTTCACAAAGTTGTCACTAAATGATATATTGCTCACGCATGCCATGGGCATATGTGAAATGACACCCCAAAATAAATTCTGCTGCTTCTCCTGAGTACGGGGATACCACATATGTGGGACTTTTTGGGAGCCTAGCCGCGTACGGGGCCCCGAAAACCAAGCACCGCCTTCAGGCTTTCTAAGGGCGTAAATTTTTGAGTTCACTTCTCACTACCTATTACAGTTTTGAAGGCCATAAAATGCCAAGATGGCACAAAACCCCCACAAATGACCCCATTTTAGAAAGTAGACACCCCAAGCTATTTGCTGAGAGGCATGTTGAGTCCATGGAATATTTTATATTTTGCCACAAGTTGCGGGAAAATTACAAACTTTTTTTTTTTTTTTTTTCACAAAGTTGTCACTAAATGATATATTGCTCACGCATGCCATGGGCATATGTGAAATGACACCCCAAAATAAATTCTGCTGCTTCTCCTGAGTACGGGGATACCACATATGTGGGACTTTTTGGGAGCCTAGCCGCGTACGGGGCCCCGAAAACCAAGCACCGCCTTCAGGCTTTCTAAGGGCGTTACAGTTTTGAAGGCCATAAAATGCCAAGATGGCACAAACCCCCCCCCAAATGACCCCATTTTGGAAAGTAGACACCCCTAAATTTAGGGGTACACTAGTGAGACTAGGTAATAAATGGCGGGTGCCCTGAAACTATAAAAAAATAACTAACCAACCAGCGTCACCTGTAACAGTTATATGGTGATCACTGGTGAAAGGGTTAACTAGGGGGCAATCAGGGGGCTTTATGCGGTAGTATATGGGGGTCCCTGGCGCTATAAAAAGCTGCGGCGAACCTAAATACCTACCTGCCTAACTAGCGTCACCTGTGACACTAATACAGCGATCAGAAAAACGATCGCTTATTAGGCTGGGTTCACACTGGAGCGATGCGGGAACGCCACGAATGCGCGGCGGGTTCCCGCATCGCATGCCTCCCGGCGGCAGTTCACACTGCCCTATGCGAACTGCTGGGAGTGTCAGTGAAATGTTAATGACACCCCCAGATCAGTTCGCATATCGCAGTGCGATCTGCAAACTTGGATCGCATGGTGTGAACACCCATGCGATCCGATTCTGCTGCGGACCAAAAAAAGGGTCCCGTGCGAGTTTGCGGCGGGTGCGGCGGGTGCGACACGAATTCAGCCATACTATCTGTATAGCTGAACTCGAATCGCACAGAGATCGGATGTGATTTGCACTGCAGTGCGGTGCGAATCACATCCGTTCTCATAAACCGCTGCAATGTGAACCCAGCCTTAGTGACACTGGCGACGGGGGGTGATCACGGGGTTAAACCTTTATTGGGGGGGTTAGGGGGGTACCTTAGAACTAAAGGGGGCTAACCCTAACTGCCCTAACAGTTATTAGTCACAAATGACACCCGCCGGGTGATCAGGGGGTTAAACCTTTATTAGGTAATAAATGGCGGGTGCCCTGAAACTATAAAAAAATAACTAACCAACCAGCGTCACCTGTAACAGTTATATGGTGATCACTGGTGAAAGGGTTAACTAGGGGGCAATCAGGGGGCTTTATGCGGTAGTATATGGGGGTCCCTGGCGCTATAAAAAGCTGCGGCGAACCTAAATACCTACCTGCCTAACTAGCGTCACCTGTGACACTAATACGGCGATCAGAAAAATGATCGCTTATTAGGCTGGGTTCACACTGGAGCGATGCGGAAACGCCGCGAATCCGCGGCGGGTTCCCGCATCGCATGCCTCCCGGCGGCAGTTCACACTGCCCTATGCGGACTGCTGGGAGTGTCAGTGAAATGTTACTGACACCCCCAGATCAGTTCGCATATCGCAGTGCGATCTGCAAACTCGGATCGCATGGTGTGAACACCCATGCGATCCGATTCTGCTGCGGGCCAAAAAAAGGGTCCCGTGCGAATTTGCGGCGGGTGCGGCGGGTGTGGCGGGTGCGGCGGGTGCGGCGAATGGCTGAACTCGAATCGCACAGAGATCGGATGTGATTTGCACTGCAGTGCGGTGCGAATCACATTCGTTCTCATAAACCGCTGCAATGTGAACCCAGCCTTAGTGACACTGGCGACGGGGGGTGATCACGGGGTTAAACCTTTATTGGGGGGGTTAGGGGGGTACATTAGAACTAAAGGGGGCTAACCCTAACTGCCCTAACAGTTATTACAGTCACAAATGACACCAATGCAAAAAAAAAAAATAAAATAAAAAAAAAATAAAAAAATGACATTGGTGTCACTGTGACTGGGGGGCAGGGGTAATTGGGGGGGTGATCGGGGGGTAAAGGGGGGTGTGAGTGTGCCTGGCATGTTCTACTGTGTGTGTAGAGTGTTGGTGCAACTCACCGATCCGCTCTCCTCCGTGTCGGAACGAAAAATACCGACACGGAGGAGAGAATACATCACTTCCTCTCCTGTGTTTACATTACAGGAGAGGAAGTGATGTCACGGGGGATTCCTATTCGTCGGGAGCGATCGCGTGGGGGTGGCCATGAATGAATGGCTGCCCCCTCGTCCCGGATCGCTCCCGGACGAAAACCGACTGCCGCAGGCACCGGGCGGGGGCCCGATCGGGCCCCCGACCCGCGGGAGGCAAGGGACGTACATGTACGTCAATATGCCTGCCCGTGCCATGCTGTCGACGTACATACATTTTTATTTTACCTTTTTGAAGATTTTTCTGCTGGTCTCATTTTGCTACTTCATTCAGAAAACTTCACAGATGAAGGTTTATTTGCTATGGTAATGTCACAAAGTGCCATCTAGTGGATGGATTTGGTTTTGCAGCTGAGACTTGATTAACAATTTTAAAGCTCGTTTTGTGGAGAAAACGGAAAATTGTTTTTATATACTTACCGCAATTTTTCTTTCCTGACAAGGTCCTGCTCACCCCCTGCACTAATCAAGATCATAACTCATAAATTTTAACCCCCCAACCAGAATGGCATTATGTAACTAATTTATTTTAGACTGGGTGGGAGTTTGTGCTATCATTAAAGTGATTGTAAGGCTTTAAAAAAAAAAAAATTAAATAACAAGCATTTCATGCTTGCCTCCACTGTGCAGTTCATTTTGCACTGAGTGGCCCTGATCCTCGAATTCTTGGGTCCACCGGCTGTGCTGGTAGCTCCTCCCCACATTGTATAACTCCCTAGGAGAAGCGCTCTACCTTGTGGGCACGCTCCCGAGTCCAGCATTCATAGATGTCCAATGTAGGACTCGGCTCCGCCCCTGCTGCGCTGCTATCAATCTATCCAATCAAGAGCTGAGAACCCTGGGCAGAGAGGAAGAGCTCATCTGCAGCAGGGGAATACAGGACTCAGGTGAGTAAAATGGGGGGGCGCTCAGTGACAAAAGTTTTTTCACCTTAATGCATAGGATGCATTAAAACGGAGGTTCACACAAAAATGTAATCTCCGCTTTTCGGAACCCTCCCCCCCTCCGGTGTCACATTTGGCATCTTTCAGGAGGGATGCAGATGCATATCTAAGACAGGTATTTGCACCCACTTCTGGGCATAGACTCCCACGGAGTCTATGCTTCCCCTCCCCCCACGCTGTCTGCTGGGACACACACGGATCCCAGGAGATAGCGGGTACTAGTTAGGATGCACAGCGCGACTCGCGCATGTGCAGTAGGAAACCGGGTAGTGAAGCCGCGAGGCTTCACTTCCTGATTCTGTCACCGAGTATGGCAGCGGCAGCTGCCGAGAGCCGAGCGATTGATTGGCTTCGGCTGCCGACATCGCCGGACCCTGGGACAGGTAAGTGTCCATTTATTAAAAGTTATTAAAATATTAAAAGCCAGCAGCTGCAGTATTTGTAGCTGCTGGATTTTAATATATATATTTTTTAGGTGGACCTCCTCTTTAAGGTGAAAAAACATGAGGGTTTACAGCCCCTAAATTGTGTTTAGTATAGAAAACTATTTTTCATTTTCTCTGAGGGCTCCATACCAGCAATCAACTGGAAAATACTTAGCTGTACAAGGGTTGAATAATGTAGAACAAAAAAAATAATTAATTATGGCTGAAGCAATCTGCTTGATCTGCAAAAACAGTAGCAACTTACTAGTTTTCTTTCTTTTTTTTTAAGTGTTTATTAAAGTGATGGTAAAGGTTTTTTTTTTGTTGTTTTTTAATAATAAACATTCCATACTTACCCCCTCTGTGCATGGATTTTGCGCAGTGTTGCCCCAATCCTCCTTTTATGCCCCCCCGCGTCGCTCCTTTCTTCTCCTCTTCTCGAGTGCCCCTTCAGAGAGCTGCTTTCCAAGGGGGCACTCGTGCGGGCATGCCCCCAAGTCCTGCTGCTGCGTCCATTGATGTAGACAGCAGGACTCGGCTCCATCCCCCAGCTCCTGTGTCAGCTCCTGTGTCACTGGATTTCACTGACAGCAGCGGGAGCCAATGGCTCCCACTGCTATAAATCTATCCAATGAGGACCTGAGATAGTGGCTGGAGGTGCTGTGCTCGTACCCGGTGCTGGAACAATCGGTCGAGCTCAGGTAAGAAAAAAGGGGGGAGGGGGTGCTGTAGCACAAAAGATTTTTCACCTCTTGAGGGTTTACAACCCCTTTAAAGCCAGAAGGTTGGAATGTTAAATTAAAATAGTTTTGAGGCATGTCTGTGATTAGTTTGTTTTCTACACAATTAAACAATTGAATGAACATTTTGATTTCATACTTTTTGCCAGCAGTTGTATAGTCCCAGACAACATAGAAGCAATCACTTATATAAAGGTGACAGGAGAGATAGAATATAAGAGACTTTTTAATCTATATAAACAATCTATATGAACTTCAACACAGAACACTGGATTTCATTTACTGTCCAAAATATAGATTGATAGAAGTCACACAGTTTGATTTATTAGTGAATATTTTATTAATTTATGTATATATAAAATTATCAATGGTTTGCACGTTTAATTTATTGCTACATTTGCACAGTTTTTATTGATTTGTTTGCACAGTTATTTTTGCAGAGTTTGTACCTATATTCTATTTATTATTGCACGTTTATTATATTGAGTTGATCCATTTTTCTTGTAAACAACACAACATCATTTACATATTGGAAGACTATTGTTCTATTTGCACAATATTTTGATTCATCATTGCAGAGGTTGCATAGCAATTCATTTTATATTGCACGTGTATTACATTTATTTATGCACTTTAGTTGCAAGCAGCGCAGCACCATTCACCTTTTATCTGTTAACTGCATCAGCCCCGGAAGATTTTACCCCCTTCCTGACCAGAGCACTTTTGCGAATTTGGCACTGCATTGTTTTAACTGACAATTGCGCAGTCCTGCAACGTTGCACCCAAACAAAATTGACGCCCTTTTTTTCCCACAAATAGAGCTTTCTTTTGGTGGTATTCGATCACCTCTGCAGTTTTTATTTTTTGCGCTATAAACAAAAAAGATTGTCAATTTTGAAAAAATAAGCGCATTATTTTTCACTTTTTGCTATGATAAATATCCCCCAAAAATATATAAAAACATTTTTTTCCTCATTTTAGGCCGATATGTATTCTTCTACATATTTTTGGTAAAAAAATCGCAATAAGCATATATTAATTGGCTTGCGCAAAAGTTATAGCGTCTACAAAATAGGGCATCGTTGGCATTTTTATTATTTTTTTAATTTTTTTACTAGTAATGGTGGCGATCTGCGTTTTTTTGGGGGGACTGTAACATTATGGCGGACACGTCAGACAATTTTGACACATTTTTGGGTCCATTGGCATTAATACAGCGATCAGTGCTATGAAAATGCATTTATTACTGTAAAAATGTCACTGGCAGTGAAGGGGTTAACACTAGGGGGTGATCAATGGGTTAATGTGTTCCCTATTGTGTATTCTAACTTAAGGGGGGAGGGGACTGTGCAGGGGAAATGACAGATCGCTGTTCATACACTGTATGAACAGATGATCTGTCTGTCCTCCCCTCAGAAAACCGGAAACTTTGTGTTTACACACACAGATCCCGGTTCTCGGTGTGCCCCCAGCGAGAGACCGGCAGTGATCGTGACCGCCGGGCACTTGCATCGGCTCCATGGGCAAGCAGGGGGCCGAATATGTTACTGACGTAACGTGATGGCGATTCATGCAGCCAAGCCATGTTGACGCAGTACAACTGCGGTGGCTGGTCAACAAGCGGTTATGGGGAACCCTGCACCAAAATGTTGAAAAAATTGCATAGATGTCCCCCCAAAATCCATACCAGACCCTAATCCGAGCATGCAACCTGGAAGGCCTCAGGAAAAGAGGGGGGGGATGAGAGAGCACCCCCCTCCCCCGAACCGTACCAGGCCACATGCCCTTTCTAGATCTAATGCCACTAGGACTCTGGTATTCTGTTCTTCACAGGGGAGCTGATAATGAGTGAAAACTCTATGAATATTAACGTCTGTTGACTTATCTGGCATAAAGCCGGTTTGATCAACATTTATTAAGAATGGGAGTATCTTCATCAATCTGGTGGCAAGGACTTTAGTTAGAATTTTCAGATCATAATTTAGAAGAGAAATGGGGCGATAAGCAGAAAATTGTGTAGCATCTTTCCCGGGTTTCTGTATCAGCACAATATGAGCTTGTGGCATTGGGGGTTATTTACGAAAGGCAAATCCACTTTGCGCTTAAAGTGCACTTTGAAGTGCAGTTGCTCTAAATCTAAGGGGTAGATCTGAAATGAGTGGAAACTCTGCTGATTTTATCATCCAATCATGTGCAAGCTAAAATGCTGTTTTTTATTTTTCTTGCATATCCCCCTCAGATCTACAGCGACTTTACTGCCAAGTGCACTTTCAGCGCAAAGTGGATTTGCCTTTAGTAAATAACCCCCCTTGAGTCAGGGAGACGCCCTACCTCCAAGCAACTATTATTTCTTGAGGCATCTTAGCAATTCTAGGTTTCATAGATCTTACTTTAACCTTTAAAGTTTTACCCCCTTCATGACAAGGGCACTTTTTGCTATTCGGCACTGCCCTATATTCACTGGTAATTGCGTGGTCATGCAACACTACGCAAATTTAATTTATTTAATTTTTTCACATAGAGCTTTCTTTTGGAGGTGTTTGATCACCACTGGGTTTTTTATTTGTTATATAAATAAAAAAAGACCGAACATTTTGAAACCTTGAAGAAGGGGACATACCCGAAGGCCTGTGCTGAAAAATTGTATGTTAGTGCAAATAAAAAAATTTTTTTTATCAGGGACAGTACTCAATTGTTTTTGTCGCAAATGCACTAATACGGCTACAATCACCTCAAGCAAGATGGAAGATACTTCCTGCTATAAAACATATCCAATGAAAACAAATTTTCAAAATAAACATTTTTCATAAATTTAGACCAAAATCTATTCTGCTACATGTCTTTGGTAAAAAATAATCTCAAGTGTATATTGATTGGTTTAGGTGAAAGCTATATCTTCTACAAATGATGGTACATATACTGGAATTTTTTTTTTATACTAGTATTGGCAGTGATCAGAAACTTATAGTGAGACTGTGGGCAATCTGACAACAACTGACTCGGGGAGAACTAACTGACGCCGACACTGACTGGTGACACTAAAATAGTGATCAGTGATAATATTATGCACTGCCACTGTACTAATGACACTGGCTGGGGAGGGGTTAACATCTAGAGGCAATGAAAGGGTTTCCTGTATGCCTAACAATGTAATGTGTGCTGCTTTTACTAATCAATGTGGCTGATTTTCTGGATTTTGCAGGGAGAAAATAACAGCCAGGTCATTGCTCCATGTAACCTGTGTTGTTAGGAAAAACTGGGCTCTGTACTTTGGTTCGCTAAGCCAATCAACATGTCCTGGCCATAAATCATTGGCTGGGACCTGCTGACAGACTTCTGCTGTACTGAATCACAGCACATTTGTGGCGGTAGGCGTGCGCACCCTCTACCCAGAAATGTCAGTTCACGTGCATATGCATGATCCACCGCAGAGCGGCCACTCCGATGCCGTATATCTTCATGGGGTGGTCCGCTAGTGGTTATATTTCAATCCACTGAGAAAAGCAAAAAACGTATCATCTTAGACTTGTCATAGAAATCTTGGCTATACATTTTATTTACTTCTGTTCATCCTTGTAACTGCAGAATCACTTCCATCATGTTGCCACGCACAATTTTAAGCCCAGCTCTTTGGTGGGGGTGATAGACTTAGATGTAGCAAGCTCTGTCTATGGGCACATCTGATATGAGAGCTGTCACGGGAAATAAGCATTCATTGATGTGCACAGCTCTCCAAACTTTTACCAAAGTGCATGTTCACTGAAGTGGAAGGCACTCATTGGTAGCTGTATTCATTTCTAAGCTACAGAGAGTACTCTTTGTGGCTGGCCCTTCTAAATAGCTCTTATGTTCCCGACTTTCATGACTGAGGCTTGATGGGAAATGTAGATATACAGCAGGTTTTACATTTGAGTGTCTGACTAGTGCTTTTAGAAACACATAAAAAAATAACAGTACTTGTTTAAAAAAATACAAGGAAAACAGCATGTATATTATTTCCACGTTATGATACTCTTTATGTGCCAATGATTCTGTAATCATCATTGGAGCGTTTAATTGATGGCCTTTCTTTGCTAACCTTCATTCAAAAAAATAATAATTTAACTCCAGTCAATTTTTTTTGTAGTTTTAGATAAAGAAAGGAAGACATAGAATACCTGTCAAGTATTTATTTTTGTTAATGTAACTATTGAGCAGATTTCCTCTCATTTCCTGTACTAGTGACAACTAAGCATGAGTTCAGGCGTGTTCGGATTGAACCAACCCACCTGAGAAATCCCACCAGGAAGCTCTCACTCCACCCTGCCAATCCTAGGCAGTGAGGCATTTCCTTGCCTGCAGCTGCACATACACATGCTGCCTATGATTGGTGGTGTGCAGTAATGGCTTCCTGGTGGAATTTTTCAGATGATTTGGGAGCACAATTGGAACACACCTGAGTCCATCCCTAGTAGCAAGGGGGGGGGGGGGTTATTTACTAAAGGAAAATCCACTTTGCACTAAAAGTGCACTTGGAAGTAAATTTAAAGTTCTGATGCGAACCGAACAGGGGTCAGTTCGACCCATCCCTAGTTATGGGTACATACATGGGTTGCAAGGTCCCAAGATAAGAGATGAAAAAGGAATGGCAAGTGTCTGTTGTCTCATGTAAAGATCATATAAATCTGAAAATAAGCTAAATCTAGTTGGCTTTCAGCAGAACTGCATTTTTTCTGGATATGATGCTGCTCCTGATACTAAATAAATCAATCAAACCCTATTAATTAGTTGTTTTTAGCAATTGAGTATAACTGAACTTAGTACTTGCTTACATAAGAAAGACCACCAATTCTATCAAGAATTCTAATTTCTGCTACAGAGGAAAAGAATGAGAGGGGGGACATAAATTAAACAAAATATACTCCTTTCCCCATTCATGGTACCACTTGTTATTTTGTTTTTTACTTTTGAGAAAAATAGGGAAGACAAAGCTCAGTTGCTACGTGCATTGATAAAGTTAAAATTTCATGGTTTCTCCAGTCTTGCCTCTTAGCTTCACTCTGTTTCATTTACAAACTCTAAATGTCCTATTATTGTTTTGAGTCCCTTAATAATAAAAGAAAGACCTAAATCTTACCACATGGATCCATTATTATCCACCTTCAGACTTTGACTGCTCTCTATTGGCACTCTGATTGACATTGCATTAGTGCTTATGGTTGTGTACCAAGCACGGCACCTCTTCCGACCACAGCTCTACCCTGACCACTTATTACCCACTTTTCCATTTAACCTATCCTAATCTTTACTTCCTCCTCTCTTTTTCTTTGAGTAAAATATTTCCCAGCTGGGTGAAGGCACATATGGGCTGCTATTTATCAGGAACAGAAACCTAGTCCTGTTTTATGTCACCCATGAGCTGTATAATGTACGATGACTAACTGTACTGTAATTTGTGTACAAGAATGAACTGCCAATGCATCTTGTCCATCTGCATTACAATTAATCCTCATAATAAAAATATTGAACAGAATCAGTTAACCTCCCTGGCGGTACGATTATTTCAGATTTTAGGTGTAGAAAGCGGTACAATTATTTTGCATGGAAATTTGGTGTTTTATATTATAGTCCTGTAATTCTTAGGAATAATTTACTTAAATCTGTCCAAACCAGAGTCTAGCAGACAACCCGGGTATGATAAAGTTTGAAAAATTAAATAATACATTATAATATAATAAATAACTATAAATAATTATACCAAATAATAATATAACAACAATAAAAATGATTCAATAATGTAATCAAATCAAAAATATTGAAATTTGCTCAGTTGCAGAATTGTCACTGTCATTACTTTTCAGTATTTGATGATGGATCTCCCCACAAATCGCTATCGCTCAATTCTGCGAGTGATTCCAATTTATTATCGCTGTTTTCTAGCTGGTCTAAAATCATTTTTGTTGTAAAGGGACAGTTTTGGTTGCTGTAGACAATCTCCAGTTTCCAAGCATATAGAACAGTTTTTATATTATAAAACTGCATGCAGGGCACAGTGGGCAGACCACTAGGGACAAAGGGAATGTGAAATAATTACATACAGCAATGTAATCTATAAGATTACATTATACTGTATGTAATGTGTGTGTTTTACTTTTTGAATTTGGCGCCGTTCTCCGTCCCCGTGCGTCGCAATGCTTGCAGGGAACGGAGATCAGCTCCGTGATACATCGAGCGGAGGACGGCTCGCTCGTACAGCTGGGGGACATCGCTGGATCCAGGGGACAAGGTAAGTAAACATCTCCCTGCATTCAGCGATGCGGTCCCGAGTCTGGCTCGGGGTTACCGCTTTTGGTACAAAATCTCCACCCCGAGCCAGACTCGGGAATACCGCCAGGGGGTTTAAGCCTTTTCATTGCTTTCTCTTTAATATGATTGTTATTATACAGGATTTATATAGTGCCAACAGTTTACACAGAGCTTAACAAAATGGAGGGAGTCAATTCACTTACAATACCATTCAATACAAGAGGAATCAGAGGTCCCTGCCCATTAGAGCTAACATGCCAAAAGTCAACAGCTTAGCCCTCATCTCCATCTCTAACCATTCCTCCTGGCCACTGATTTGTGGCCGGTAGCACATAACAGTCACAGGAAGAGTAGAGTTGTTGTGGGATTGCCCCACCAGGAGGTGAGCAACCGGGGATTCAGTAGTGGATATAACAGGTAGGGATTAAGCAGAAGCGTAGTCAGTAAACAAGCCAAAGGTCGGTAAAAAGTGGTCACAGGTTGGGATTAAGCAGAATCATAGTCGAGGAACAAGCCAAAAGTGGGTGGCGAGTGGTAGCAGAGATATGGAGTAGGAGTGACAAGAGTGAGATATTGGCTGGAAAGAGCACAATAATCTGGCAAGCTAACAAGAAGTGCAAAGTCATGGCTTTAATATGAAATTCTTGGGAGGAGCAAGGAGTTCAAGATTCAGCAGAAACTTGCACAGGGCAGGATTGTCCAATGGATCAGACTAGGTGTTGTCCAACATCTCAGGTGACTCAGCAAGAAGAGACACATCAGAGGTTTCTGACAGGGACACTTCAGCTTAAATCCACACATATACTGTCATATACATGGATAATCACCATTGTGGAAGGAACAAATATATATCTGTTTAATAATTATTTATTGCCCAATAATATGCCACAGTCCCAACTTCTTTTTTCCTTTCTAGGGATGGAGGCACATGTGTATGAGTGTACATATGAGTCTCATATAAAGTCCCAAACCACTTTCTCCATTTTACTAAATCCACACATATATAATAGCATATGAGAGAAGGGAAATAACCATGACTAATTAGCAACCAATTTACTATAAACTGAAGAGTACAGATGTAAAATGAATGTGTTACATCTACATTGGTCACAATGACAGAACTATTTTTTGATTTCAATAGTTCTTTATCAGGCAAGGTGTTTACAGGGTAGATCTATCCACTCCCTGGCATTATCAGATTTCTGGTGCTTCCCAATGTGGTTCTTCTATTCATGAAGATCTTTCTTATTAAAAAAGTTTGCCTTTTCTCTATTATTTGCTTGGATGTTTTGCTGGACATTATCTGGTACACAGAAGGGCTATCATCTTTGGATTCAGCAGTTTCTAGATCACACTTTAGAAAGCTAAACATGTGATTAGGTCCTAAAATGAATGGAAGGTTTCTGGGATACGGAGAAACCAATAAAGAAATATTAAGTCCTAGTGATAACTTGAAAGTAGGGTTGATGAATTCTCTGTAACCTTGACTCTCTGTAAACTTCAATAAAAATCACTGAACCTGAAAGTAGGGTTAATGAAAGAGATGTCTAAGAAAAAACCTGAGATCTGCTCTGGATTGCTTCCTGTATTATTTTGGATAACAAGGCTTGTAAAACTAACAGAACACCTTTCTTTGCACAGATTGACCCCCTTGTTCCTTATTAAGCACCATGTATCCATTCCCTTTTGGTTAATTTGTAGTTGCTAGTGTGTAGTGGGTTACTTATGCAGATAGTAGGGATGAAGATAGGCGGCTCAACTTGTCAAAGATGATCAGCAATCCTGGAGTCGAAGATTACATTTAAACACTGGTGCACAAACACTGCATCCATGTACAGTCTGTACAAGAACCAAGTGTTTGTGCACCTGTATTTGGTGTTTTTATGGTTGGAATAAAGTCTCAGATTTTAACTTCAACTCCAGGAGTGCTGATCATTAGGGATGAGCTGCCAATTTGGTCCCAAACTGAATTTTTCTTGTTTGGAGGTTTGAAAAACAGCCATAAAAGAAAATACACCCAAGCACATGGAATCCCCCTTAAAACATTTTTTGAGGCTCCCACCCCCACATATACACACGTACGAACATAAAACAAGTGAAAACTTTGATTGCGATACACAAGTTTCATATCATCGAGCACGCTGGAGTAGGAGCAATAATTCTAGCATAAGACCGCCTCTGTAATACTAAACGAATGACCTATAGTGGACTTTTGAAGCATCGCCTACAGAAAATTTAGGGTACTGAAAGTGGTTGTCATTTCAAGGGTGCACACAAATTTAGGGTTTAACATATTGGGTATCTAGTTACTCAGTGAAACCTCGTCTTTTATATTTTATGGAAAATATGGGTAGTTTATTGCATTTGTTTGCCCTAAAATTCACGTTAGTGTGTTTTTTGCTGGAATTTTGCATTTCCTAGACCTTTGCGGTAAAATCAAGTGACATAAAAATATTTCACTACCACCATTTTATTCTTTTGGGAGTCTGCTTTCAGAAAATATATAATGTTTAGGGGTTTTATGTAATCTTCAGGCCTAAAATGATTTTTTTAAACATGAAAAAAACGGTCTGGCAGTGAAAGGGTTGAAGGACATTTGTTTTTCTTGTAGGAATTTTAATAAAAGGAATTTAGCATTTTTAATGTTGCTTTTTAAGCATTAAATTATTAAATTACTACTCCACCAAATTGATTTTTTAACACTTTTTCCATAGGACGAAATTTGTTTGACAACCCCCTGCTTATTTGCCTAGAAAACGGGCATTACTGCACATTTGGCTTCCATTGATTTTTAATAGAGTTCAAAACCGTCATCCGAACTTCAGTAATGTAACTAGAGTTCACTGAACCCACTTCAAACTGAATCCAGATACATTTTGCTCACTCTTCCTGATCATCCAGTTCTGTTAAGGTGAAGTAGCAAAAGATTACATGTACTGGATGGAGCAAGATAATGGAGGAAGTTTATGATGGATGAGCTGGTCAAATATCCATGTATGGCGATAAGGTAACATTTGCTCTCTGTGATCTTGAAACTGAGTAGTTTGTGGGATAAGAGTGATACTCATCAGTATGTGAGGAGCATGCTATTTGAACCAGTACTGTGATGACTCCAGTATTAATGGTGGGTTTTAAATAATGCCCCCAATAGGCACTAAGCAGCCATGTGTGCTCTTACTGAATATATTGAGGAATGCCAGACATAATACGGTAAAGAATGCCTGAAAATGTACCTGTTATGGAATAAATACAATATTTTATATTGTTTTTAAATTTAAATAAATTGCCCAAATTTTGTAAGATAAATAATATCAAGCCAAAGCACATTTTCATAAATCAACAATAACAGGTGTCTGTTTGGAGATAATCAATGGTTAAAGGAAAGCTGTTCAACTTCATCTGGCTGTTTGGAGAGAAGAAAAAGATAACATTTTATCAATGCAAAATGAAACTAGCGTATGTTTTATGTAGCAGAATTTATGTTACCTGGGAGAGGAAAGGATTTCCTTTTTTTAAACGGTTCATACAAACCTGGCTCAAGAAACGGGGTCTAGATCTTTACAAGGCGCACCCCAATATTATAATGATAAATCTGTCATGTACTAACCTTTTTCTATAAATTGGGCATCAAAAGCATTTTTTTTTAATGACTGCATATGCAAAAGTGTTCAGCCTCCCGATGAATCCTACCTGTTTGGCATCTTTGTGGACATTAATTGGGAGGCTTCTGTACATCACACAGAAGGCTCAATTCCCAAAGCTTTAACAGAAGAATTAGACTTTTTCCTTTCAATGTGTGACTGTAAAGCCTCATGCATATGGATGCTTTCTGGCATTAGACGTCCATGAGAGAAAGCTGCAATGTACAGCCGCTAGACTTGTGCACAACAGAAAATGTAGTTTAGATTAGTTTTCATTTGTGAAATACATAATTTTGTTCTGTTATATTCTTTATGTTGCGTTAATTTGTTTTTGGATAATTCGTTATTTCCGTAGAGTGTCCATATTCGTTATACCAAATCGATTCAGTTGTATGCATATCGATTCGATTCGATATTTATGTATGTATATATATTCGTGAGAACGATTCGTAGTTTGGAAAGTCATTTGTTTATTGAATCCATTAACACACGCAATGACAATATATTTTCTCCACTGCTCAAATACAATACAACACCCTTCTCACTCACATACACTTTGCCAGTAATCCAACCTCCAGGAAAATGAATCAGCTGATTGGACTGTACAGGGGTGGCTTTAAAGGAGGAGTTCCCCTTAAAAAAAAAAATTAAAGTCAGCAGCTACAAATACTGCAGCTGCTGACTTATCGGACATTTACCTGTCCCAGGGTCCAGCGATACGGGGGAACGAAGCCCTGCTCGTTCCCCCCTCCGCTCGGTGGCGCCGGCATTTTAACTGTGGGCACCTGGCTGTGGCTTCACAGCCGGGCACCCACTGCGCATGATTGGCCGCGCAGTCATCTGAGACCTGTCACGTGTCCCAGATGACTGACAGGAGGGAGGAGGCAGAGCTGAGCCCTTCCTGCACCGAGGGGAAGGGATGTCACCAGCCCAGGCACTGAAGGAGGCAGACTACGAGGGACCCCCTAGCAACAGGCATTTAGAGGTGAGTTAAAAAAAAAATTCTCCAAACATTTTTTTTTTTTAGTTTTTTTTTAGGAATTTTGATGATTTTTTTTTTTATGTGCAACACCACTTTAAAGTCGTCTGACTCTGAAGCTACCCTGTACAGCATGACTTCAACGTTTGTTGGCGGAAAGTCCGACAGCAAATGTTCAATGGGGCATACCGACATCAAGCTCACATCCAACATTTCCCGTCGGAAAATCCGACCGTGTGTACGTGGCATTACAGTGTTTCAAGGCACTCTACACAGACCCATAGCTCCCAGCACTCCCTACTCTCACTGCAACTGCTCCCCCTGACCATACAAGCATGGGGCGGGGTTAGAGCATTACGGGAGCTCCTGGCCCCGCCCCCGGACCTCTGTATTCCCCAGCCAGTATAGAGGGGCGGAGCCGGGAGCTCCACTGATGCTCCCACTCTGATCATCGCTCAAAGATTGGGCCCTGGGCAGGTGCCCCGTTTGCCCTGCATTAAGGACGGCCCTGGATGGAGGTTATTATTGCAGCCACTGACACCAATGCTGGTGGCTATTATTGTGGCCTTTGACACCATTGTTTGTTACTATTATTGCATCTACTGACAGTAACACATATTTTCAACCGATTGCTCCCTATTTTAAATATTTTGAATACATATTTTGCTTTCCTATACTTTTATAGTCTGAGTATAAACTTTATGTTACTGTTGGCACATAGGTGGTTTTGGAAGAATTTGCCAGGCTGTGGTTTCACTAAGAGCCATGGATTTAGCTCATAAACAGCGTAATGCTAGATTAATCTTTGTGTCAAGTCATTCATTTGGATTTTACTAACGCCAAGAATAGAATTCACAGAGCAACAGTCTTGCCTACCACAGAGAAATGAAATTAGCAGTAGCTGCTTTGATCACGTAGACATGATAAATTAAGCTTCTGGAGGAGCGTCCCAAATTTGGAAGGCTGAAAGACTGTTTAGTTGTTGATCTGTGTAGCATAAATGAGGAATTCACTTTATGTCTGGCGAGAGAGGATTAATGATAGGAGAAATGCTGTGATGACCAACTCATCCGCTTGCAGTGTGAGATATCTACAGGTCAAGGCCTGCTGAAGAATGGTGAGCCCGCAAGACCTGAGACTGCTATCTTTGACACCTATTATCTGTTATCGATTAAGTCAATTATTTTCTATTTTTCTTTCCAACAAAGATGTATTTAACCTTTTTAATACATCACACAAAATGTAATAGAAATAAAATATCTTTCACGCTAAACAAACTACTGTGTACACAGTTGACTGAAGAGGAGGTATCCCATGAATATGATATCACATGAAAAGTGGCACTATCCCTCACACTACAGTAATAATAACAATAGTTTCATGTTCATCCAACAATACATAGACAATTTATATAAGTGGAGGAGTGGAATAGAGAATGAGGTAGTGTCTCCATTCAACAAATGCAGGTCAGTAAGACGGTTAAAGCCGTATCTAACATTCTGTGGGGCTTTGTGCATATTACTAATATCAAGGTATTGGATAATGGGGGTCTGGAATTGTTTTCAATTGTTTCTTGAGGTAACGTTTCTAAATTGCAGTCCCTATATATATATATATATATATATATATATATATATATATATATATAGGATATCATGGTATTTGTGGGCTAAAATAAAAGTACCCTATAATCCTGTAATCACATGGGAGAGTCATAGTGGTGATTTGGAATATAGGGGGAATAATATTTTCTCCCAGTAAGGCTGTATTAAAGAGCATGACCACCAGATATGTAATAAGGTTCCAGCAAACAACTCCACACCTCTAAAAACAATGTAAGGCTTGTGGTTTTGCTGAGAGGTTTTGAAATAGCTATTGCTCCCAGTGAGTCAAATAGATGGGGTCCTGATGGGTGAATGAGCCATGAGCTGGTCCTGACAAGAACAATCGCTCCAGGAAATGTTAATTTCCTTTTTATTTGTGTGTGCGTATCTGCTGGTACTATGATACTAAGCCCATACACTACACCTCTGAGAAGAAATAGTAATGTAGAAGTCACGAGGCACGTGACGTAACACGTAGGATACCGGAAGTGACGTAGCATGCACGAGTGGACCGCTCAGCGCTCTGTTTATGTGCAATTGTCTCCTTGATGTTTGTGAGTAGTTTGTATTTTTAATAAATTTGTTTATTTTATAAAAAATACAACACTATGGATTGCTCCCTATTTGTTCTCTGAGTATCCTTCTTTAGCCATTATGAACGTTGTGGGTTGCTATTAGAGGAACTGGACGGTGGTTTATGTGTCTCCTCCCTTTCATCCATCTTAGGAGTTACCATTTATGCTGTTTGCCTTACAGCTGTAAGGTAATTGTGTAATCCACACATTAGCTGGTGAATATTTGGATGTTCTTTGTGGCACTGGGTTTGGCACGGATGAATCACCTTCAGCAATCCATCAAGAATTGTTTATTGCTTGTCATATAAAATTTTCTTGCGCTGAATATGACACTGTTGTTTCCTTCATAATCATTGGGATATACACCACGATATATATTTCACATTATATTTATAGTAGCAATTCATTTATTCACGTTGTGCACTTTATATTTATCCTTTTTTGCATGCTTGCACTTTATAAATATATATTGTTTACATGTATTTATATGTTTACATATACTATTAGAGGTTTTATGCAATTTTTGCACTATTTTTTGATAAGAGGTTAGATGCGATTATTTGACCCCTAAAAACTCTTTTACATTTCTTTGGTAAAAGCGAAGCACCATTTATATTTAATATTTATGCGCTTTATATGAGATTTGTTTTGGCTCATATGGTGTGTGCAGCATTTGCTTCATTTAATCACTTTAGTTATTAGCGCAGGAGCCACAATTCACCATAATTTAGTAATGTAGAATCACTGTATAATAATGCAAAGCAGTAAGCACAGCCTGGGAATGAAATGAGCCCCCGTGTATATACACTGATCTGCCATAATATTATGACCACCCACCTATTGAGTAGTTCCCCTTTTTGCTACTAAAACAGCCCTGGCTCATTAGGGCATGGACTCCACTAGACCTCTGAAGGTATGCTGTGTGATCTGTCAACAAGCCATCAGTAGCAGATCTTTTAAGTCCTGTAAGTTACGAGGTGGGACCTCCTTGGATTGGTCTCAAATTATTCTTGAACTATTTTTGCTGTGTGGCTGGGCGCATTATCATGCTGTGAAGACTGTTTCCATGAAAGGGTGTACTTGCTCAGCAACAATATTTGGGTAGGTGGTACATGTCAAACTAAATGATAATAATGGGCTGATGGCGCTACCTCAGACCTATTGTTATATATTTATATCCAACTAATTCTTTCTATTGTTTCCAAATTTAACCAAGTGCCACTACAAATCTGTTATATTCCTTACCCTAAAAAGGGTAAGTGCACACAGATCCTTACTAACGTGAACGAACACTCAATCAAAATCCCAAAGGGATAAAGAAAAATGTGTTAAACCCTAAAAGGCCCCCACAACCACATATAAAATCCAAAGATCCCAAACAATATTCAAACTATATTTTTTGTGATAGTAATTCTTGTGATCTCAAAAAATATATATTACTATACTACATAGCCGACTACCACACACAATATACAAAACCCCTATTCGGGGGAAAAAGTTACACTTATAATCGCCCTGCGTTTGTGCAATTCCTGTGCAATTCCTATACCTATGCACAATTTATATTACCACTATACTCCCCGTGGGTGAAAAAATATATTACAATGAAGAAATAAAACCCACCAAAACCATGAAAAATACAAACAATAAAGAAAAAACTAGAAAAAAATAATAATAATAAAAAAATAAATAATAAATGTGCGGGGTAATTCCTAACCCCCTTGCGAGTGTGCAAAAACCTGAAAAAAAGTGTAAATAGAATCCAAAACGTATCAATAGGTTTATATATCTATTCATATAAGGTCCACAAAAAGTCTCATAAATGTGCTTTCAACCATGCGATTATTCCTTTTCAAATAACAGGAAGGTGACTTTTGTGATTAAGCCTGCTTATTGGTGACTTCCGTGCTCGTTCCCCCTCAAGGGTCCCCACTCACCGAATCCACGCACCCCCTAGGGGGTATATTGCCTGTAATCTGTGCTCCACTAGGTTGAGGATTCTTCTAATTAGCTCTGTCTTCAGCTGATCTTCCCCAAGGTTGGTTGGAAATGATGAACGAAGGAGGCTTTGTTATCCGCCAATAGGTCCTCAAGAAAGAAAAAGTCTACTCATGGTGTAGTATTCTCAATAACTGACCATTTGAGAGAAAGGGAAACGGGCTACAAAAAAGGTTCTTCAAAAATAGGCTTTCACAGGAAAATAGCTTCTGCAATAATTTATACCTTATTAGTGTATATATAGCAGAGGACTAATGATCACTTAAAGTGCTTTATTACAAAAATTACAAAAAATACAAAAAATACAAAAAAGAGAGAGAGAGCATTTACATATACCAAAAAATTATTCTACAGTGCTTAGTGCAAAAAGCCGCTTTTTTTACAAAGATGTCCTTTTGGACCAAAAGTGCGATCTACAGCAGTTGCGCTATAAGCCTGTACATTTAGTATATGTGTATATACCAGTAATGCATCTCGGAAAAAATTCAGGAATTCCAAAAGCAAAACTAAAATAAACCCGAACAACAAAAAAATATTAAAAAATGAATAAAAAATAAAAAATCTTAAAAACAACAGTCCTTTTTAGTGCACACCAGCGCTATACACAAATATATGGAGCCTTAGTACCCAATTCTCTAAAGGGTTCCGTTTGCTTAGGCACTACAGGCTTCCCATACACTGGATGCAGATCTACTTAAATTAATAAAGCAATGTTCCTCCAATGGACGGAGGTTTAAAAGAAATTATGGCACCAGCCCGGTTCGCCCATCCACAGGGGTAATCCCCTATTCGAACGGCGTGCGCTCCAACTGCGCTCCACCGGGTCAGGCGCACCGGAAGTGACGTGGCGTACGTAATGACGCTGCTCAAATGGTCAGTTATTGAGAATACTACACCATGAGTAGACTTTTTCTTTCTTGAGGACCTATTGGCGGATAACAAAGCCTCCTTCGTTCATCATTTCCAACCAACCTTGGGGAAGATCAGCTGAAGACAGAGCTAATTAGAAGAATCCTCAACCTAGTGGAGCACAGATTACAGGCAATATACCCCCTAGGGGGTGCGTGGATTCGGTGAGTGGGGACCCTTGAGGGGGAACGAGCACGGAAGTCACCAATAAGCAGGCTTAATCACAAAAGTCACCTTCCTGTTATTTGAAAAGGAATAATCGCATGGTTGAAAGCACATTTATGAGACTTTTTGTGGACCTTATATGAATAGATATATAAACCTATTGATACGTTTTGGATTCTATTTACACTTTTTTTCAGGTTTTTGCACACTCGCAAGGGGGTTAGGAATTACCCCGCACATTTATTATTTATTTTTTTATTATTATTATTTTTTTCTAGTTTTTTCTTTATTGTTTGTATTTTTCATGGTTTTGGTGGGTTTTATTTCTTCATTGTAATATATTTTTTCACCCACGGGGAGTATAGTGGTAATATAAATTGTGCATAGGTATAGGAATTGCACAGGAATTGCACAAACGCAGGGCGATTATAAGTGTAACTTTTTCCCCCGAATAGGGGTTTTGTATATTGTGTGTGGTAGTCGGCTATGTAGTATAGTAATATATATTTTTTGAGATCACAAGAATTACTATCACAAAAAATATAGTTTGAATATTGTTTGGGATCTTTGGATTTTATATGTGGTTGTGGGGGCCTTTTAGGGTTTAACACATTTTTCTTTATCCCTTTGGGATTTTGATTGAGTGTTCGTTCACGTTAGTAAGGATCTGTGTGCACTTACCCTTTTTAGGGTAAGGAATATAACAGATTTGTAGTGGCACTTGGTTAAATTTGGAAACAATAGAAAGAATTAGTTGGATATAAATATATAACAATAGGTCTGAGGTAGCGCCATCAGCCCATTATTATCATTTAACCTTTAAACATAACCTGGGTTTCAGATTGTGTTCGTAGGGAGGCAGCAACCTCATAGTGACTAATACAAATAGGTTTAACTTTTATATATGTATTGTCTACACTGCCATACCCCATAAAAACTTTTATATATGTATTGTCTACACTGCCATACCCCATAAAAATTGCAACCAGTAATATATTATCAATAGAGGTAGGGGGTGATATAGGTACTCACATATACCCCTGTGAGACTGTGACCTGTTCCATAAGCGCGGCCTTTCGTGTACAGTTGACATGTCAAACTAACATTCACAGGAATGGCAGGACCCAAGGTCTCCCAGGAGAACATTGCCCAAAGCATTACACTGTGCTGCCTTGCCTTCTTCTCATACTGCATCCTGATATTATCTCTTCCCCTGGTAAGTGATGCACATGCACCCAGCAATCCACATGATGCAAAAGAAAACATGATTCATCAGACCAGGCAACCTTTTTTTGTTTCTCCATGGCTCAGTTTTTAATGTTGAGACAGCATGAGCACCCTGACCGGTCTATGCAACAAAATGAGATACACTGTGCGTTCTTAAACCTTTCTTTCAGAACCTGCTGTCTTCCTAGTGATGCCGAAAACCTAGCAACCAGTGATGAAAAAAATTACCATTTAAATTGCAGGTAAATGATAATTCCGTGCCAGCTTGGTTTTCTTTGTAAAAAAATGGCATGCCCCCCCCCCCAATACTTAATAGACCCTTATAGGTCTGAGTTGTGGACTTTAACCACTTAACCACTTAAGCCCTGGACCATTTTCCAGCTAAAGGACCAGGCCCCTTTTTTGCAATTCGGTACTGCGTCGCTTTAACTGACAATTACGTGGTCGTGCGACGTGGCTCCCAAACAAAATTGGCGTCCTTTTTTCCCCACAAATAAAGCTTTCTTTTGGTGGTAATTTTATCATCTCTGTGATTTTTATTTTTTGCACTATAAACAAAAATAAAGTTTTTGAAAAAAACGCATTATTTTTTACTTTTTGCTATAATAAATATTCCCCAAAAATATATAAAAAAAAACATATTTTTCCTCAGTTTAGGCCGATACGTATTCTTCTACATATTTTTGGTAAAAAAATTGCAATAAGCGTTCATTGATTGGTTTGCGCAAAAGTTATAGCGTTTACAAAATAGGGGGTAGTTTTATGACATTTTTATTAATAATTTTTTTTCACTAGTAATGGCAGCGATCAGCGATTTTTATTGTGACTGCGACATTATGGTGGACGCTTCGGACAATTTTGACACATTTTTGGGACCATTGGCATTAATACAGCGATCAGTGCAATAAAAAATGCACTGATTACTGTAAACATGTCACTGGCAGTGAAGGGGTTAACCACTAGGGCGCAGTGTAGGAGATAAGTGTGTGTGTTTTTTTTTACTGTAGCATGGCTTGGCATGTGACATCACTGATCGTCTCGTCTTTCCCTATAACAGGGAACAGACGATCAGTGACAGCCACACTAGGAAGCACGGGGAGAGGTTTGTTTACACTTACCTCTCCCCTTTCTTCAGCTCCCATGGCCACGGTCACGGAGCTCAGGACCGGGTCACGAGTGCGCCACCCACAGTCGGGGTCTTAAAGGCAACGTACCTGTACGTGATTGTGCCCAGCCGTTCCATTCTGCCGACGTACACCGGCATGAGGCGGTCCTTAAGTGGTTAAGGACTGAGCCTCTTTTTTTGCTAGAAAATTACTTAGAAGCCCCAAACATTATGCTTTTTTTTCTAACACCCTAGAGAATAAAATGGCGGTCGTTGAAATACTTTCTGTCACACCGTATATGAGCAGTGGTCTTATAAACGCACTTTTTTGGGTAAAAATACACTTTTTTGAATTAAAAAATAAGACAACAGTAAAGTTAGCCCAATTTTTTTTATATTGTGAAAGATCATGTTATGCTGAGTAAATTGATACCTAACATGTCATGCTTCAAAATTGCACCCGCTCATGGAATGGCGACAAACTTTTAACCTTAAAAATCTCCATAGGCGACGTTTAAAAAATTCTGCAGGTTGCATGTTTTGAGTTACAGAGGAGGTCTAGGGCTAGAAATATTGCTCTTGCTCTGCCGATTGCGCCGATACACATGTGTGGTTTGAACACCGTTTTCATATGCTGGCGCTACCCACATATGGCTTCACTTCTGCACTTCTGCACGTTTTTATTTTTTTTAAAGTCACTTTTATTCCTATTACAAGGAATGTAAACATCCCTTGTAATAGAAAAAAGCTTGACAGGACGTCTTAAATATGTGCTCTGGCGTCAAAAAGACCTCAGATCTCATATTTACACTAAAATGCAATAGAATTTATTTTTTTAAATGGCCCTTTAAGAGCTGTGGGCGGAAGTGACGTTTTGACGTCATTCCCACGCAGCAATTGTATGGAGATGGGTGGGGCCATCTTCCCCTCACTCGTCTCCATACTGAGCCAGCAAGAGGACGCGATCGCCTCTGCTGCTGCCGATGACTCCGGTAAGCGGTGGAGGGCACAGGATCGTGGCGGGAGGGGGTACCCTCTCCCACCACCGATAAAAGTGATTTTGCGGCACATCCGCCGCAGAGACCATTTTCATCTTGTAGTGGACCGCCCGCTGAAAAGGAGGATACCAGGGTTATGGCAGCTAGCTGCTGCCATAACAACGATATCCTCCTTCAAACAGCCACTGTAAACCTGCAGCGGTCGGTCTGTAAGTGGTTAACCGGTTCCCAACCGGCTCACGCTGATATACGGTAGCAGTATGGCACCACTGCATGAATCACTGTACCCGTACAGCTCTTGCGCCCGAGGGCAGGGGGCCCGCACGGCTCCGAAGATCAGATTTGTTACAGAACTGATCAGTCTTCAGGTCCAGGCCAATGATTTCTGGCCTGGACCTGTTGATCAGTTCCGACTGAAACGCTTTCCCTGCCTGTAAGTGTAAACCCAGGCAGGGAAGTGATGTCATCTCCCCTCGTGGAATTATTTTCAGAGGAGAGAGGACATCCAACTGTGAGTTGCACCAACATTACACTAACACCATTACCCGTAGGCACACTTTTCACCCCCGGATCATCTCAGGATCACCCCCCCACAATTAATCGCTTCACTCCCTGTCACAGTGTCACCAAGTGCAGTTTTCAGGTTTATCACTGTACTGGTGTCATTGGTGAATCTAATCAGCATTAGGATAGTTAGTAGTAGGCTCAGGTAGCTTTAGGGTACCCCCTAATAAAGTTTTAACCCCTTGATTCCCCGCCAGTTAACCCTTTGACCCCCTGTCACCAGTGTCACTAGTAGATCTATTTTCTGATCTCCGTATTAGTGTCTCGGGTGTTTGTTAGCCAGTTAGTTGGTCAGTTTCACCGTCAGGTTTTTATAGCATCAGGGTACCCCCATATATTGTGAAAAAAACAATCAGCGCCAAAATAAATTACTTCCTTCTATAACAGGATAATTGTGTAAAATCGCCAATATATGTGACTGCACAGCTGCTGAATAGGGATGAGCCGAACACCCCCGGTTCGGATCGCACCAGAACATACCGAACAGACAAAAAATTTGGCAGAACACACGAACACCATTAAAGTCTATGGGACACAAACTTGAATAATCAAAAGTGCTCATTTTAAAGGCTTATATGCACCGTATTGTCATAAAAAGTGTTTGGGGACCCAGGTCCTGACCCAGGCGACATGTATCAATGCAAAAAGTCATTTAAAACTACTCACGGCTATAATGAACTGTCTATGTGAGAAATCAAAAGTGCTAATTTTAAAGACTTATATGCATGGTATTGTCATAAAAAGTGTTTGGGGACCCGGGTCCTAACCCAATCTCATATTAAAAATTCATTAAATGGTACATCGCTGTATGTGAAAAATATGTCACTATCTACTATGCAAACTTAAATTGCTAAAATTATAATATTGCATACTATCAAATACTCTAGGGACCGACTAATTATTTCTAAATGACTACAAATTTCTCATTATAATAACATTAAAATTTATTAAAATTAATTCTAATAAAATCAATGACCGTCCATATATTATCTGCAGAAAATCACATAAAATCGCAGTTAAAGTGATACTACACCTATATCCCTTCCAAATGAATTGCCATCTAAAAAATCCACTAAATATGCGGATAATCATTGATACAAAAATTCTACTACACAACCACATGTTTATTAATTAACCATTATAAATGAAGCTTAGTTTAGATCGAAATCTATGTTAAGCCCCCTAGGCACTAAAACTTGTGTTTCATATATCCAGGCAGACTCGCGTTGGCTCAGTAGCCTAATAAAATTGCCCCCCCCCCCTCCAATGATGTTTCACCTTTACGATCGCTCAAAATTTTAATTGTTTGGAATTCCTATCATGAACATCCCTAAAATGTTTGGAAACAAAATATTCTTTTCTCCCTTTTTTAATATTGATAATGTGCTTTTGCACTCTAACTGGTAAAGGTCTAGATGTCCTACCTACATACTGGAGTTTGCAAGAACACTCCAGCATGTATACAACCCCCTCTGAAGAACCGGTGATAAAATATTTGATTTTATGAGTCCTTCCTGATGCTGTAGCTATGAACTCCGTTTTCTTTTTTACATTTTTCCCTTTAGTGGTCCTACAAGCCAAACATCTCCTGCAGGCATAAAAACCGATAAGAAAAGGGGTCAGAGTTCCTACAGCTCAACACCATCCTGTATTCTTCACCATCTTTCTTTTCTACCTTTTATTTGTTTTTTAACAGATCTTTTCTATCCATATTTTTTACTTCCTCTAATTGTTTATTAACCAGCTTGACATCGTATCCTTTTTGAATAAACTTCTCACCAAACTTCACTGCCAGTTCCTCAAATGAATCATTCGGGGTACAGTTCCTTCTTAATCGATCGAACTGTCCTTTGGGGATATTAAGTAACCACGGTTTATGATGGCAACTATCCATGGCTATAAAACCATTCCTATCCGTGAGCTTACAGTAATTTCTAGTGAGAATCTCCCCTCCTTGGACACTAATTTCCACATCTAAAAACACTAAATCTCTAAAAAAACTAAAAAAAAAAAGTTCCTCAAATGAATCATTCGGGGTACAGTTCCTTCTTAATCGATCGAACTGTCCTTTGGGGATATTAAGTAACCACGGTTTATGATGGCAACTATCCATGGCTATAAAACCATTCATATCCGTGAGCTTACAGTAATTTCTAGTGAGAATCTCCCCTCCTTGGACACTAATTTTCACATCTAAAAACACGAAATCTCTAAAAAACTAAAAAAAAAAAAAAAAATAATTGAATTAATTTTTAATATGAGATTGGTACGGGACGTCACCACTGAGGTTAGCGGTGCGTTTGAGGTAGATCACCCGATCTGATAGCTATTCGGGTGACACATTCTCCAGCTCAATATATGTGAGTTCCGTTGTATACAGGAAGTGGGAGTATCCTCATAAGCCATGGTGACACCTGGAGGGTTGCTTAGGCAACAACAGGGTTTATAAGAGTGTCTAGGGAATCGGCCCACCCATCTACTGAAGAAGGCCAATGAGAGGCCGACACGCGTTTAGAGGGGAGGAGCCGAATCTGTGAAGCTTCCTGAGTGTAGATTTGCGGTGAATGAAGTGATGATTTTGAGATATGCTGTTTTAAAGTATTTATCTTGAAAGTGGATTTGCTTTAGGGGCTTTTTAGTAAACATGCAAACAGAGTACACTATGGCACTTGTGTTTGTTGTTTCATGTCCATAAACCTACGGAAGTAATAGCGTGATTGAGCATCTATGAGAAAGTGTCAGCAACACAGACGCTGATTACCCACATTGAGGAGCAGTCTGAAGACTATAGGATTACCATTGGAGAGTGAACACCATTGTGGTGGACACAAGGAGTGATTTGTTTATACTTTTACATTCATCTTTGAGCTTGAGCAGGCACTTTAGCTGGTGGAGGTGAGCACTGGATATTGGTCCTTTTGAGGATGAACACACACAGCGGTGATTGCTTTGGAAGCATTAACACCGTTTTTTTCTAATTCTATATTTTTGATTTAAAATAATTTTTGATCATGAAATGTTTAATATAAATTTGTACATTGTTTAATGAGACACAGCGCTGCACTATTTAACCACTTACAAACCGGACCATTTTGCTGGTCAAAGACCAAACCACTTTTTGCGATTCGGCACTGCATCGCTTTAACTAACAATTGCGCGGTTGTGTGACGTGACTCCCAAACAAAATTTACGTCCTTTTTTTTCCACAAATAGAGCTTTCTTTTAGTGGTATTTGATCACCCCTGCGGTTTTTATTTTTTGCGCTATAAACAAAAATAGAGCGACAATTTTGAAAAAAATGCATAATTCTTTACTTTTTGTTATAATAAATATCCCCCAAAAATATATAAAAAAACATTTTTTCCCTCAGTTTAGGTTGATATGTATTCTTCTACATATTTTTGGTAAAAAAAAATCACAATAAGCGATTATTGATTGGTTTGCACAAAAGTTATAGCGTTTAAAAATAGGGATAGTTTTATGGCATTTTTATTAATAATTTTTTATTATTTTTTTTTTACTAGTAATGGCGGCGATCAGCGATTTTTATTGTGACTGCGACATTGCGGCGGACACATCAGACATTTTTGACACATTTTTGGGACCATTGTCATTTATACAATAATCACTGCTATATAAATGCAGTGATTCCTGTGTAAATGACACTGGCAGTGAAGGGGTTAACCGGTGGGTGGCAGTGTAGGTGTTAAGTGTTCCTAGGGGTGTGTTACTAACTGTGGGGGGGCTGGGCTTTCATTTAGTGAACACTGATCTCTGCTCCAATCACATGGAGCAGAGATCAGCATCACTAGTTGCTAGGCAGAATGGGGAAATGCTGTTTACACAGCATTTTCTCCATTCAGCCGCCCCGTGAGACGATCACGGGTATGCCCGCGGCGATCGAGGTCGCAGGACCCGCGACCGGACTCACGGGAGTCCCGACCGGCACGTCCCGATGGCAGGGCGGCATTGAAGATTGGACGTACCTGTACGCCAATATGCCTGCCCGTGCCATTCTGCCGACGTACATCAGCGTGCGCCGGTCGGGAACCGGTTAAAAAACAATACCCCCATATATTACCTAATAAAGGTTTTAACCCCCTGATTGCCCCCTAGTTAACCCTTTCACCCCCTGTCACCAGTGATAATTAGTGGTGATAATTAGATAATTATTATTAGTGTCACGGCTGATGCTGGTTAGTTTTTTTTGTTAGAATCAGGGTACCCATCGTATATATTATCCAATAAAGGTTTAACTCCCTAGTCACCTGGCGGGTGACATCTGTTTTTAGCATCAGTTAGGGTCAGCGTCAATCCCAGGCAGGGTTGGATTAGTGGCAGTAGCACTAACACCCACACATCCACCATACACCTCTCCTACTAGTATAATGTCTGCACGGATCAGTATTTTTGATCTGATCAGACCTATACTAGCATCTCCAGTAGTTTAGGGTTCCAAAAAAACACAGCGTTAGTGGGATTAGATACCTGCAGATACCTGCTAGCACCTGCTTTTAGCTCCTCCACTCAGCCCAGCCCACCCAAGTGCAGAATCAATCGATCACTATCACTTATAAAACACATAACTGCAGTCAGGCAGATCCCTGTGAGCGCTCACAGTTTTTTTGTTAACGATTGAAGCAGGCTCTGACAATCGGTGCTCTTTTTGTCTGTGAGTCGCACTAGTTCCACCTGTAAATTTAGAGAACACAATGTCCAGTCAGAGGTGCATTAGTAAAGAGGCCTACACGTTTCTGAGCATGAAAGATGAGAGTGAAGAGGAAGTCACCCATCTGTCAGATTCAGGCTCAGAATATGAACCCATAACAGCAGCGGCACCCTGACAGATAGCTCTGACGATGGAGTAGTGGTCCCTGCCAAGGTCAGGCTTACCCGACCCCATTCTTCTTCTGTTGTTGAGGTGAAAGTACTAGTGCCGCTCATCCTTCTGGTGAACTGGCAAGCACTAGCAGCCTAGTACATCCTGGTCGTACATCCAATCCAGTATCACGTGGTGACGTGGAGAGTCCCATAAGTGCAGTTCAGGCTGGTGCGGGAGCTAGCACAAGTAGTGTCCCGCAGCCACCAAGAAGACAAACACAGGCCCACTGAGCCCATCGTGCCCTTCCTGCAGACTATGTCAATCCTAATTGGGAGCCCACCACTTCTGCAGCTCCCGTACTTCCCCCATTCACTGGCCGACCCAGAATTCAGGTGGAAACAGTCAATTTTATGTCACTTGATTTTTATTCACTGTTTTTCACGGAAGATCTCTATAGATCTATTGTGGACCAAAGCAATTTGCATGCTGGTCAATTCATCGCCGCTAATTCCCATTTGACCCTTGCCAGAGAATGGAAACCTATCACGGCTTCCTATTTTAAGATCTTTCTGGGCCTAGCCCTCCTCATGGGCATAACTAGGGATGAGCTTCGTGTTCGAGTCGAACATATGTTCGACTCGAACATCAGCTGTTCGCCAGTTCGGCGAATTCCGAACGTTATGGGCCGTTCGCGCCAAATTCGTGTGGCGCTCACGGCCCACAATGCACTGCGCCATCGCAGTGCATTGCTGGCTCATGATTGGCCAAGCATGCACTGTGACCCCACATGCTTGGCCAATCATAGCGCCGGCAGCGAGGAGAGCCATGATTGGCCACAGGCAGGATGCCTGTGGCCAATCATAGCTCAGGCTGTGTAGTACACGCCCCACACTATATAAGGCCGCCAGCGCGGCGGCCTTGTGTAGTGTGTTGGCGTCTGTTAGTGGGAGTTAGTGGGTGTTCTGTGTACCTTCAACACAGTATACACCAATCGTTATCGGACGATTTTTCGTTCTTGCTCTTCTGTAGTGGTTGTCGTCTGCGTGCCCTGACCGCAGTATACACCGCTATATTCACCTATATAGCTAGCTATATTTCTCTTTTTTAATAGAGCTTGCAGTCAGTAGTAGGAGATTGTGCGTGCTGTCTGCGTGCTCTGAACCCAGTATACACCGCTATATCCACCTATATAGCTAACTATCTTGCTCGTTTTAAATAGAGCTTGCAGTCAGTGGTAGGAGATTGTGCGTGCTGTCTGCGTGCTCTGAACCCAGTATACACCACTATATCCATCTATATAGCTAGCTATCTTGCTCGTTTTAAATAGAGCTTGCAGTCCGTGGTAGGAGATTGTGCATGCTGTCTGCGTGCTCTGAACCCAGTATACACCGCTATATCCACCTATATAGCTAACTATCTTGCTTGTTTTAAATAGATAGATATATATCTATAGATATATATATATAGATATATAAATAGATAGATAGATAGATAGATAGATAGCTAGATAGATAGATAGATAGATAGATAGATAGATAGATAGATAGATAGATAGATAGATAGATAGATAGATAGATAAATAGATAGAAATAGTTTTAAACAGGCTCATTCCTGCATTAAAACTAGAGTATATGGGAGAGGTTGCAGTGTCGTGGCACCAGCACCAGTGCCAGCAGCCAATTTTTCAGCCCCTGTTTAACAGGGACATGTAATTACAATTCTTGATATAATATTTCACAGGAGGGCCCGTTACTGTGCCCACCCAGAGTAACTGTGAGGACTTATAGTGTTGTGGCACCAGCACCACAACCACCAAAGGTAAATTTTTCTACCACTGTTCAACAATGGCATGTAATTACAATTCTTGATATAATCGTTCACAGCAGGGCACTCCAGCGCCCACCAAGAGTCACTTTGAGGGCTTACAATGTTGTGGCAAAACCAACACCTTGTTCCGCCATTTCTGCAGAGCATATAGGGCAGGCCCCTACTTTCAAACATCCAACTTACAAACATTTCCTACTTGCAAACGGAAGGAGACAACAGCAAGTGAGATGAAAAAAGACGGACGGCAAAACAAATTATACAGGGGTGATAACCCTTCCCTATGTTTTCCAAAAAGCTTAAAAATAGTTTTTTTGACTGGGGCTACACTTTAAAAATGTACCAGTTGAAAATTACAAACAGATTCAACTTAACACAATAAATCTACACAGTCCCTGTCTTGTTTGCACCGCCTGTATACTGCTGTTCTGAGTATATAGGGCCTGGGGGCCACACGCATTTCCTTTTTTTAATATGGGTACGGGGTTCCCCTTAATATCCATACAAGACCCAAAGGGGCTGGTAATGGGCAGGGAGGGCTACCCATACCATTTTTCTCAATGATTTTCAACCATATTGCAGGAACCAGATATAACATTAAAACCGCAAGCAGTTTTAAATGACGTTATTTCCGTTAAATGTCATTTTGTGCAGGGACTGTTCTAAACACGGGAAACACGTGGCACTTCACAGGCATACTATAGACACCCCCCAGGCATGATATTTAAATGAATATTTCACTTTTTTTTCACTTTAATCGTCAATAAAATCAGTGCTCCCGCCAAAACGGCCGTTTTTAAAACTTTTTTTTGCATTGACCCATGTCCCCTGGGGCAGGAGCCAGGTCCCCAAACCCTTTTTAGGACAGTATCTTGCATATTAGCCGTTAAAATTAGCACTTTTAATTTTGAACGTTCGAGTCCCATAGACTTCAATGGGGTTCTAACGTTCATACGAATTTGGGGTCCGTTCGAAAGTTCTGGTGCGAACTGAACCGGGGGGTGTTCGGCTCACCCCTAGGCATAACTAAAAAAAAGTGAGTTGCGGTAAAATTGGTCCACTGACCCAATGTCCCATATGCCCATGTTCTCTGCTTGCATGACCAGGACACTATATGAGCAGATCTTGCGGTTCATGCATTTTAATGACAATTAACTCTGTCGGGTGACTCTGGGTACAATGGTCTCCACAAAATTCGGCCCCTCGTAAACCACTTCAACCAGCAGTTTGCAGCCTTGTTTACTCCAGATCAAGTTGTCTCCCTTGATGAATCCCTGATTATGTTTTCTGTCCACTTGTCTTTCAAACAGTATCTTCCCAGCAAGCGTGCCAGATATGGGGTCAGGATGTATAAGCTCTGTGACAGGGCAACAGGCTATATATATATATATATATATTAGGGCTGTTCGATTAATAGTTTTTTTTTTTAATCGATGGATCTACTAATTTGATTAATTATAACGCACATACAGATCCAACCACTTTTAGCTGATTTAGCATCGTTGTTATGGAAATGGCCGAAGCTGGATATAGCGGGCATGGCTAGGGCGTCATACGTCATAAACTCAGCCTCACCATGCCCATAATCGCAGCCTCACCGTGCCCATAATCGCAGCCTTTCCGTGCCCATAATGCAGTCTCGCCATGCCCATAATCTCAAACTTAACATGCCCATAATCGCAGCATCGCCGTTCCCATAATGCAGTCTTGCCGTGCCCATAACCTCAGCCTCACCGTGCCCATAATCGCAGCTTCATTGTGCCCATAATGCTGTCTCACCATGTCCATAATGGCAGCCTCGCCATACCTATAATCGCAGCCTCATCGTTCCCATAATGCTGTCTCACCGTGCCCATAATCGCAGCCTTACCATGTCCATAATCGCAGCCTTACCGTGCCCATAATCTCAGATTTACCGTGCCCATAATCACAGCTTCACCGTTCCCCATAATGCAGTCTCACCGTGCCCATAATCGCAGCCTCACCGTGTCCATAATGCTGTCTCACTGTGCCCATAACCGCATCCTCACCGTGCCTATTATCACAGCCTCACCATACCCATAATGCTGTCTTACCGTGCCCATAATGCTGTCTCACCATACCCATATTTGCAGCCTCGCCGTGCCTATAATGCAGTCTCACCATACCCATAATCGCAGCCTCACTGTAGTCAGGGCCTGTGCCTGGATTACACAGTCTGCGGGCATCTCCCGCTGTGTGTCTCCAAGCTGATTGTGAGAACTTTGGCTGCGCTGTGAGAAAAGTCCTGCCCTCCTCCTAGATCAGCTCGTGTGATAGACAGAAGACTGCGTCTATCACACAAGCTGATATAGGAGGAGGGCAGGACTTTTCTCACGGTGCGGCCAGAGTTTTTACACTCAGCTTGTAGACACACAGCGGGAGATGCCGCAGACTGTGTATGACATATAGTGGAGGAGGAGGAGGGAGCGGAGCGCTGCGCTGCAGCCACAGCTTGGCCCAAAGCGGCCCCAGGGCAGGGGCAGCCTACCGATCAAAAGAATTTTGATCGATCAAAAAAATTAACGATTAATCGTGGAATTAATCAATAATTTCCGCAGCCCTAATATATATATATATTCATATACTGTATATAGTTTTATGGTTTACAAAGGAAAAGATAGTCACCTGGAGCCCGAGAACTGCCCAGACTACATAGGGAGCACTGGCGAGATTGTTTGTGACTTATTCGGAAAGGGGTACTACTTGTACATGGACAATTATTACACAAGCATGCCACTTTTTACTCATGGAATTGGTGCATGTAGCACCATGCGATCTAATACCTGGGGCTTACCCCAGCGGGGTTTACTGTATTTTATAACTGCAGTGTTTTATTGCTACTATGTTTTATCATGTTTGCTTTTCAGGTATGTAATTATTTGATACTTTACTGTTTACTGTGTTTTATTGTTAACCATTATTTTCTTTTCAGGTACGCGATTCAGCTACAGCACTGATTTTTGTATCTTGACAGCAACAGCGTTTGCTCTCACGATACGTAAATCAGCGACTCTAGCACTGTAGGAGGTTATTTCACCACCACCGTTTAAAAAAAAGAGCGTATATGGCATGGGGCAGGGGTCGATTGCCCCCATGCTTCGGCATATATTTTTTACTTTATTTGTCACACATTGTTGTTGTTTTGTTGAGTTAATGTTTTCTTGTTACCATTGTTTGCTTTTCAGGTACACCATTCAGCTGCAGCACTGATTTATTTATTTGACGGCAACAGCATTTGATCTCTCAATACCTGCAGGTTTAGGTATCATCTCAGTATCGTTCTTTTCAGCCAGAGGTTGGCTTTCATGCAAAATCAATCCTAGTGACTAATTAACTGCTAGACTGCTTTACAAGCAGTGGGAATGTGGGATGTCATCGCCGCCCTCCACCGGCTTCCATGGATTTCTCGGGCTTAACTGTCCCATTGGTGAACCTGAGCATGCCAGCTGACCATAGAGTTGATCAAAGTCCAGAACGGCTCCAATCATCTCTATGGCCAAAGAAACTGGAAGCTACGAGCATTTCATGACCTTGGTTTCACTGGATATAAACAGCGCCATCGGGAAATTGGAAAAGCATCTTATCACACCGATCTTGGTGTGGCCAGATGCTTTGAAGGCAGAGGAGAGATCTAGAGTCTAATGGACCCCAATTTTTTAAAGAAAGAGTACCTGTCACTACCTATTGCTATCATATGTGATAACAATAAAAATGCTAAAAAAAATGAAATGAACACTGTGAAAAAAAAAAGGCTAAATAAATAATAATAAAAAAGCACCCCTATCCCCCCCCCTCCGGTGCTCGCATGCAAAGGCGAACGCAAACGTCGATCTCGTGTCATATGTAAAAAGCAATTTCACCCTGCATGTGAGGTTTCACTGTGAACGTCAGATCGATGGCAGTAATTTTAGCAGTAAATATCATCTGTAAATCTAAAGTGGTAACCTGTAAAGGCTTTTAAAAATGTATGTAGTATGTCACGGCTGCACGGTTGTGTGCATCTTTAACCGCTTACGGACCAGCTGCCGCTGTTTTACTGCGGCAGGTTGGCTCCCATGCGCGAAACCACGTAACTGTACGTGGGCTCATGGTCCAGGTAGCAGGCGCGTGTCCACGCACGCTGCAAATCGGGGATGCCGATGCTCGTGGCCGACGGTCGCGTGTACCACCGGCCACGTGTGATTGTGAGTTGGAGACACAGAACAGGGAGGAGTGTGTGTAAACACACACTTCCCTGTTCTGTTCTGACAAGAGTGACAGATTGTGTGTTCCTATTAGCTAGGAACCACGATCTGTCACTTCCTGTAGTTAGTCCCTCCCGCTTCAGTTAGAATCACCTCCCAGAGAACACAGTTAACCCCTTCATCGCCCCCTAGTGTAAACCCCTTCACTGCCAGTGACACTTTTATAGTAACCAATGCATTTTTAATCGCACTGATTGCTGTATTAATGCCAAGGGCTCCAAAAATGTGTCAAAATTGTCAAAATTGCCATTACGAGTAAAAAAAAAATAATAATAATAAAAATGCTATAAATCTATCCCCTATTTTGTAGATGCTATAACTTTTGCGCAAACCAATCAATATACACTTATTGCAATTTTTTTTTTACTAAAAATATGTAGAAGAATACATGTTGGCCTAAACTGAGGAAAAAAAACTTTTTTTTATATATTTTTGGGGGATATTTATTATAGCAAAAAGTAAAAAATAATGTGGGAAAAAAAGGACGTCCATTTTGTTTGGGTAAAAGGTCGCACGACCGCGCAATTGTCAGTTAAAGCGTTGCAGTCCCGAATCACAAAAAGTGCTCTGGTCAGGAAGGGGGTAAATTACGGGGCTGAAGTGGTTAAAGCATGTTGTATTTGGTATCTATGTACTCAGAATAAGATCATATTTTATATTGTACCAAACATTTGGGCAATATAGCGTTTGAAAAATCGCTGCGCAAATACTATGCCACAAAGTAATTTTCTAGCAAAAAGAAAAAAAAACATTTCATGTAAACAAAAAGTGTCAGAAAGGGCTTTGTCTTCAAGTGGTTAGATGAGTGGGTGATGTGTGGCATAAGCTTCTAATGTTCTGCATAAAATACCATGGCAGTTCAAAACTCCCCCAAATTATCCCATTTGGGGAAATTGAAACCACAAGATATTTGCTGAGAGGCATGTTAAGTCCATGGAATATTTTATATTTTGCCACAATTTTCAGGAAAATTACGACTATTGCTCACACATGACATTGGTATATGTGGAATTACACCCCAAAATACATTGTGCTGCTTCTCCTGAGTATAGGGATACCACATGTGTGGGACTTTTTGGGAGCCTAGTCGCGTACAGGACCCGAAAACAAATCACCGCCTTCAGGATTTCTAAGGGCGTAAAATGGTGATTTTACTCCTCACTACCTATCACAGTTTCGGAGGCCCTGAAATATCAAGATGGCACAAACCACCCCTCAAATTAACCCATTTTGGAAAGTAGACACCCCAAGGTATTTGCTAAGAGGCATGGTGAGTATTTTTCCACTCTCATTTGTTTTTGAAACTGAAGAAAGAAAAGGATTTTGTTTTTCTTTTCTCAAATTTCAAAACTTTGTGACAAAAAAGTGAGATCTGAAAAATACTCAACATGCCTCTCAGCAAATAGCTTGGGGTGTCTACTTTCCAAAATGGTGTCATTTGTTTTTTTTTGTGCTATCTTGACATTTCAGGACCTCCGAAACTGTGATAGTCACAGGTAGTGAGGCGTGAAATCCCCATTGTACGTCCTTAGAAAGCCTAAAGGCGGTGCATGGTTTTAGGGGTCCTGTACACGGCTAGACTGCCAAAAAGTCTCACACATGTGGTATCCTTGTACTCAGGAGAAGCAGCAGAAAGTATTTTGGGGTGTAATGTCACATATGCCCATGGCATGTTTGAGCAATATATAATTTAGTGACAACTTTAAAAAAAAAGAAAATTTTGTAATTTTCCCGAATCCTGTGGCAAAATATAAAATATTGCATGGACTCAACATGCCTCTCAGCACATAGCTTGGGGTGTCTACTTTCCAAAATTGAGTCATTTAGGGGGGTTTTGTGCTATCTTGGCATATCCTCCAAACTGTGATAGGTACTGAGGAGTGAAATCACCATTTTACTCCCTTAGAAATCCTGAAGGTGGTGATTGGTTTTCAGGGTCCTGTACAGGGCTAGGCTCCCAAAAAGTCCCACACATGGGGTATCCCTTTACTCAGGATGTATTTTGGGGTGTAATTTCACAAATGTCCATAGCATGTTTGAGCAATATATAATTTCAGTGACAACTTTGTGTAATATTCTTATAAATTTTGTGTCATTTTTTCAATCACTTGTGACAAAAAAAAAAAATTCAATGTGCACAACATGCCTCTCAGCAAATTGGGGTAATTTGGAGGGGGGAGGGGGCGGTTGTACTGCCCTGCCATTAAAGCACCTCAAGAAATGAGATAGGCAGTTATAAACTAAAAGCTGCGTAAATTCCAGAAAATGTACCCTAGGTTGTAGACGCTATAACTTTTGCGCAAACCAATAAATATACATTTATTTCATTTTTTTTTCTACCCAAGACATGTGGCTGAATACATTTTGACCTAAATGTATGACTAAAATTGAGTTTATTGTATTTTTTTTTATAACATAAAGTAGAAAAGATTTTTATTTTTCAAAATTTTTGGTCTTTTTTTCGTTTATAGCGCAAAAAATAAAAACTACAGAGGTGATCAAATACCACCAAAAGTAAGCTCTATTTGATCAAAAAAAAGATGCAAATTTTGTTTGGGTACAGCATTTAAGAAGTTAAAGCGGCTCAGTGCCAAATTGTAAAAAGTGCTCTGGTCAGGAAGGGGGTAGAACCTTCTGGGGCTGAAGTGGTTAACATAATGTGGATGATTTATATCCTATGAACTACTGGTTGGCCTATATAAGACATATATTTTACCAATCACTTTCTGGTGGTTTATTATTCTTCCTCTGGATATGTATGAGGCACCTACATATTAGAGACTTGAATGACCTACTGTAGGTGATCCTACATGTAGCCGGGTTCCTTTTGATGCTCCAGTTTCTGCCCAGGAGGCTGTTGTCCTGGTGCTGTTGGTTGTCAAGATAAGTGCTATAGAAGGCTCATGAGCCCCGATAAAGCTATACCTGGCGAAATGCATTGACACATGAAGACTGTCTTTTATCAGCACTAGCAGATGCAAAGTATATTATTATCGTGGTGTGTATATATAGAGTACAGTAGATTCATAATACTGCTTAATGGGTTTTTGTATGGATGTTTTTAAAAATGTTGTTATATATTAAAGCTTTACGATTTTATATAAAAACTTTTGCTCCTTACCTGCCCTGTATACTCCAAATGTTCTCTGTTTTGTTTTTTGAGTCTCAAGTATGATGATGTGATCATATTTCACAAAAAGGCACAACATAAAGTCAGAGACCTTTAATATGTGGCTGTTTAAATTATGTTTTTCATTAGAAAATTAGAGAAGACTGGCAGGCTTTGTTTACTTTAGTAAAATAATGGAAATTATAGCATTTTATATGTTTGTGCCTTCGGGGAGGGGATATTTGTTTGGGAAGTCCTTTTGGGGGCAGAGTTTTCAAATTAAATGGGAGGGAGTTTTGCACCATTTTGCACGAAAAAGATGTGAAGTCATTTATTGGCAACTCCATTGTAAAGAGGCAAAGAGGAGGGCGTTCTTAGCTATATGCAAAAAGTGATTGTCAGAAAATTTGTACTTTGAGTGGTTGGTTCACTGGGGCACTGAGGAAACACAAACAAGGTTAGAGTTTGGGACATTATCTTGTCCGCTGCCATGCTGCTACACCACTTTCATTTATGTATCCTACAGAGTCATTTTATGCCCTAGCCCAGTGATGGCGAACTTTGGCACCCCAGATGTTTTGGAACTACATTTTCCATGATGCTCTTGCTCTCTGCAGTGTAGTTGAGAATCATGGGAAATGTAGTTCCAAAACATCTGGGGTGCCAAGGTTTGCCATCACTGCCCTTGCCTTTAAAACTTTATATCTGATGCTGTATGAGAATGAGCAATTAAAGGCACGTGGTACAGTGCACATTAATGCATAAACTGTGGTGCTGTCCATTGTGGACGCAACCATTTTGAATGGTACCGCAACACAATGCATAGATGTAAACCACGTGTGTTTTGTGGTGCAAAGTTGCTGTATGCTGCTAGCTCATTCAAAGTGAATGGGCTGCCTTACCACATCACATGTTAATATGCTACATAGTGCATGTTGTTATGTGTATGGTAATGTACGACAATACTATGAATGAAACCTACTGAGTTAACAGTTATTTCAAAAACCTGATGGAGAATGTTTGATCAATTTGAGAATCAGTTTGATATAAAAATAATATCTAGGACTTAAACAGTAAAATCTACTAATAGGGGAATGGACAAGGACCTGCAAAATGTGTCAATAATCAATAACATTTTGAAGGAATTGCTAATAGTATTATACAACTTGTTTCAGCTCCATGGCTCTGCATGGCCCTTAAATGGTTATTACAGCAATTTGAGTTACATGCTACAATTGATCCACTGAGGAATAGGCTCACAGGATAGGATTTAAAAACCCCAATCAATCTGCTAGATCGAGGATGACAACTCCACATTATTTTTTGGGCTGTTGCAGACAAAAGTGTGTGTTAAAAGAGTTCAGGAAAAGAAATTAGTTGTTTTTTGAAAGTTCAATAACAATGATAAGTGGAGAGTTTTCTAGAGAGATCTGACACACTAGGAGGCCATTCATCTATAATTAATGTACCATATGTTTTCCTGACTATAATGTATAATGGATAGATTTGTTTAATTCTGTTCTCAACAGAAATAGCAAATCCGTCTTTCTCAATCTTTTTATAAAAGTAAGCAAATTACTTGTTAAGAATATTATCTTATGAACTGACTAGAACATCTACCCAGATGTCACCTTGGACATATCATCAATTGTTTGAAGTTTTGATCAGATTGTCTGGCTCCTCACTAAATTTTGGCAAGTGATAATCTTTTAGATATTCTGAGATTGCTTCAAGCTGAAAAGAAATCATAAACATAATACTGTCATATTCATCATGCCTTTTCAAAGTTTTTTAAATGATTTCCTTTATTTAATTGCAGAAACAAACTTAGTAGACTTTAATTAAATGCCATTCAGATTGTGCACCTGTTATTATGGTGCTATATACAAAAAATGCAGATTCTTTCAGGAAGTTCATAGAACATTTGAAAGCTTCAACTTCTAAAAATTCGAAATAAAGCTGGCCATCTCTTTCTTCCCTTATGAAACATCCCGGACTCCCATTCTGGAGATTTTTCTTGCCTTTCAATTCTTAAGCAATGGCACCTCAAAAGTCTTTGCTATATAAAATTGTTAGTAGATGTCGATACCAAGCACCCACTATCTTCCAATGAAGCCCTAGAGAAATGTCATTATTTATCTACCAACACGTTCCTGAATTCATACATTGTCTCTATTCTTAAATAAAATTCTCTGAAACATTGGGTACATTCCTTTTTTCTACTTCCTGATGATGCGTGCATGAGCGAAAAGCATTGAAGAACAAACCTATATGCCATTTCTGGAGTCTACCTCTCAACTCCTCTGAACAGTGAAACACTCGGCAGTCTTGTAGGATGCCACAAGCAGCGTTGCAGGACACACTGTCACAGCTGGAAAGCTATACATGTTGAATGCATGTATTTTTTCATGTAAATGTGAGATCATATTTTCTTTTAGTGTCACTTTTAATGGGACATACTACACTATATACTCCCTTCTTGTTGTCCCTCCTGGAGCTTTTTTCACAGTGGTATAGAGTGAGGATCAGGGAAGAGGAGTTTGCTGAAAGATTCTGTTCAGGTCCCATGCGAGGTGGATTTGGATTTTTACATGTCCGATGGTCACTCAGTTGGCCGAATGGTTGTGGTGAGCACATATTTATTTCACACACCTGGTGGAGCACAATATGTCAGTAGATTAGGCACAAGTTATCAATATTCTTTTGAAGAGCACAGTGATTGGCCATCTGTCATTTTATTATGGACTTGTGAACTGATTCATCTGCAAGATTCACTTATTTATGGACTTTTTGGCTCCACAAACCATTTGGCGGGGGGGGGGGGGGGTCGCCTTGTTCTTGTTTTGTTTTCCTTTATGGTTCTGTTGTACAGTGAGGGAAACAAAAGTATTTGATCCCATGCTGATTTTGTATGTTTGCCCACTGACAAAGAAATGATCAGTTTATAATTTTAATGGTAGGTTTATTTTAACCACTTCAGCCCTGGAAGAATTTACCCCCTTCCTGACCATTCCATGTTTTACGATACATCACCGCATCGCTTTAACTGACAATTGCGGTCCTGCGACGCTGTACCCAAACAAAATTTACGTCCTTTTTTCCCAACAAATAGAGATTTCTTTTGGTGGTATTTGATCACTTCAGCAGTTTTAACTTTTTGCTCTATAAACACATCCACTTTGCACTACAAGTGCACTTGGAAGGGCAGTCACTTTAGATCTGAGGGAAAGATCTGAAATGAGGGGAAGCTCTGCTTTTATCATCCAATCATGTAGAAACAAAAATTTCCTTGCATGTCCCGCTCAGATCTACAGCGACTACACATCCCGGTGCACTTACAAGTGCACTTGCAGTACACTTGTAGTGCAAAGTGGATTTGCCATTATTAAATAAACCCCAATAGGGATAGATAGGGATAGAAATCTATCCCCCAATAGGGGATAGATTTATGGCATTTTTATTATGTATTTATTTTTACTAGTAATGGCAGCGATCAACGTTTTTTATTGGGACTGCGATATTGTGGAGGACAAATTGGATATTTTTGACACTTTTTTGGGACCAGTGACACTTATACAGCGATCAGTGCTATAAAAATGCACTGATTAAGGTATAAATGTCAGTGGCAGGGAAGGGGTTAACACTAGGGGGGATCAAGGGGTTAACTGTGTTTCCTAGATGTGTTCTAACTGTGGGAGGGGTAGGAGTGACTAGGGGAGGAGACCAATCTGTGTTCATACTTAGTATGAACACACGATCTGTCTCCTCTCCCCTGAGAGACCCGAGATTTGTGTGTTTACACACACAGATCCCGGTTCTCGCTCTGCCACAAGCGATCGCGGGTGCCTGGCGGTCATTACGCCCGCTGGACACTCGCATCGGCTTCAGGGACACGCTGCAGGCGTCTTACAGCGTCTTACAGAGCCGACTAACAGCTACGACGGCTCGCCCAGAGGAGCCAACCTGCCACAGTATAACTGCGGCAGCTGGTCGGGAACCAGTTAACAGTCACAGACAGAATAACAACAAAAATATCCAGAAAAATGCATTTAAAAACAGTTATAAATTGATTTGCATTTTAATGAGTGAAATAAGTATTTGACATGCTGGTTCTACCCAAATCAATCAATGGATCAACTTGGGTACAGTCAGCCATACATGGTTCAAGTACTGGCTGGTTCTGCAGGAATTCAAATCATTTATGGCCAGCTTTTTTGTTACCTGAATTCTGGTATTAAAATTTAAAAAATAAAGTAAGGTAAAGCTGGCCATTTACCTGTAGAATGTTGTTAAAAAATTTATTTTTTAGAAAGTTTGCTTTCATTTTGATATAGTTAATGGTGGTCAAATCGACCATAGTGACGAAAAAAGGCAGAGGAGCAGAACAAAAATTCAGTAAATATGGTTTTTATTTGGGAAATTCTGTTTGTTCCAAAACTGAATGGTAAAATCAAACTAAATGTTGAAGTAATTTTTAAATGACATTTGTGAAATTTCAGATGGCATTTCTGAAGATTTTTCATATGAATGTTCATACGAAAATCTACCAGTGTATGATCAGCACTACTGAGAAAATTGTAAACAAAAAAAAAAACAATAAACAAAACATTGGTTTCAGATCCATTGATATTTTGAGATGCCTTTGAATTGGTTATTTGATGCTATACAGTATATCTCTGTCTTATTATGAATATAATGGTAATAATCAACTTCTAGAGTTTAGAGCAATATACAAGGAATTGTATTACAACTTACAATGAAATCATTTCTCCAAGGACTATAAAAAGATTTATATGAAGTACAAAGCACTTGTTTTATCCTTGCATAACACAAGCTGGATTAATGTTTAATCAAATCAACATTTTAAGGATAGGAAGATGGGGAAATTGTTATTTAATATATCTAAAAGTACCAAGAGTACGCACAAGTGCATTTTGCAAGCAATAGCTAGGTAGAAAAGAATAACAAGCATTGGGAAATTATTGCAATTTTCCATGACCTTTATATTTCTTTCTATATTTCTTTCTATGATTACCCCAGAGAAGATGTTGCCATGGTTAATTCCCTTTCCAAACCTTTTCCAAAGAATTAAAGTATAACTAAACGTAAAATGTTTTTGTCTCTTAGTTTTGGATAGTCACCTGTTAAGTTTTTATTACTGTTTGGTGCCCCCGTCAGGGAGATTCACCCTCTCAATTTGTCCTGTTTACTGTTATCACTGGGAGTGAAAGTGGATGAAAATCCCAGGGATTCCCTCACTTTTGCGGGACTTCTCACTTCCTGTATGAGCTATAGAACAGGAAGTGAAGGGAAATCTCTCAAATGGGAGACAGATGGCATCAGGAAACTTGACAGGGGTTGTATCCCCCCCCACACACACACACTTTTGCCTTGTACACATGTTCAGACATTCCGACCACAAAATCAGACGGATTTTGTCCGAAACTTGTGTTGCATACACACGGTCGGACAAAGTTGTCGGAAAATCCGATCGTCAAGAATGTGGTGACGTAAAACATGTATGACGGGACTATAAAAAGGAAGTTCAGCACCACGTGCGGCACCCTTTGGGCTCCTTCTGCTGATCTTGTGTTTATCGTGTGTTAGTAGAAGTTTGGTTAGAGATAATTCGCACTTTTCAGACTTGTACTTCAGATCATTACTGCTCTACAGTTTGTGCTTGTCGGTGCGTATCTGCTTATCAGTGCGTGTAGTCAGTTTGCATTTGTTTGTCATTGTGGCCTATATTTATATAGTACGCTTTGATTCTCAATGCTTATTGTCCGCTCGTTTCTGATTTTCAGTTTGTTCTTTCAGGCCTTGCAGTTTATCTGTGCTTTCTGTTGTCCGTTCTGACCAGCCAGCCATTTTGAAGTCATGTTGCGTGTACGTACTCGTCCTAGAGTTTGTGCTGTGCAGGGGCTTGGTGTTGGGCTTTTAGCTTTGACACAAGCCCAGTCCATGAACAGGTCGAGGAGGAGTTCATGGAACAAGAATTGGTTGCTCCAGCGTGACCAATTCTCGCACATCCCTTTGCTTCGTGAGATCCGGGAGAATAATCGTGATGATTTCAGGAATTATCTCAGGATGACAGACCCCGTTTTTCACCATCTGTTGGCTTTGCTGACCCCTTATACCTGCATGTGGAAAGCCCTCATTCTGGAGTAGAGGCTAGTTGCCACATTGCAGTACTTGGCGACTGGGAGAAGCCTACAGGACCTCAAGTTCTCTACAGGCATCTCCCCTCAGGCTCTGGGGATCATTATCTCAGAGACCTGTTTTGCCATCCTTCAGGTCCTGCAGAAGGACTATATTAAGGTAAGTTTTCTCCTTTAACATCACATTCTATGTATTTAATGTTTGCTAACATATTGTATTTCTTTCATCGTTCCATAACTACCATGATTGGAATATGCTGTAATATGCTGTGCCCCTTTGTCCTCATGCATGCTGGAACCTTTTAAACTTCCTTTTTTGTCCTTCATGCATATTTGCCTTCACTAACCTCCCCAACCTTCTGGGCCCATAAACACCTATAGCCTAGTCACTTAGCAATATATTTTGTCAGCTCCATAGTAGTGCTTTCCCCTAATCACCCCCTAAAACGTGTAAAAACGTTATGTGTCTCCTTAAATTCACGCAGAGTGCAAGAGACTTTTTTTTTTGGTGGGCCAAACTCATTTGGAACCCCCCTCCCCCAACTGCTAAGTCAGCTGATACCAATCCTCTATCTGCTGACTTTGCCAAACCCAATACACACTATACCTACCTCTTTTGTGGTTAGATCTATCGATGAATTCACCAAAGCATGTAGTGCAAGAGCCTGCCTCAATACTTTCAAATGATACTGTTTTAAGTTTTTTTATCCTATTATCATCTTGATAGGTAATAGCAGAATGTAAAAATGTGCTTTCATTGGTTCATTTTTTTTATTTTTTTTTGGATTATGACACTTCTTACCTATCCAGTGGGCTGCCAGTGTAAGTAAGGAGGGGCTGGCCAAAGTATCACACATTATTTATACATTCACCTCTCAATGAAGTAGAGAGGGTTACCTGTCCAAAACACCCCCCCTCCTAATTTTTGTCAATGGGCCATCAGATGGGGTGAGGAATCTGATAAGGGGACCTTATACTTTTGGCTTTAAATACACATTTCAAAAAATTTTATACCGATCTTGGCCAAAAATGTTTGTGTCCAATCTGCTTGCAATGTTGATGTGGAAAATAATTTTTTTTTTCTTGTTTGACTCCACAGTTTCCTTCAACGCCACAGGAATGGCAGACTGTGGCCTCCCACTTTGCCAACCGTTGGGACCTTCCCAATTATGGAGGTGCAATTGATGGGAAACATGTACGCATTGTCCCACCTCCCAACTCGGGGTCCTACTATTATAATTTCAAGGGGTATAATAGTATCGTGATGTTGGCGGTGGTGTCGGCTACCTACGAGTTCCTGTATGTGGACGTGGGAAAAAATGGGCAGATGTCGGATGGTGGAGTGATCGTGCAGAGTTCTACCGGAGTCTCCAGAGTGGCAGTTTGGGCTTGCCACCTCCATAGGAGAATGTGGAAGGACTCCCTTTCGTCTTTGTCGCAGATGAAGCGTTTGCGCTGGGGACCATCTTATGCGGCCATTCCTGATGAGGACCCTCACCCCAGACCAGATGGTTTTTAATAACCGGCTGGCCAGAGAAGGAAGAGTGGTGGAGAACGCTTTCGGGATAATGGCCAGCCGGTTCCACCTATTTTTGACACCCATCCACGTGGCAGAAAATAAACTCAATCATATAGTGCTTTCCTGCTGCATTCTGCACAATTTAAAAAAAAAGTACTCTCCAAACTATGTGGCCTCAGTTAGGCCTGAGGCAGACTTTCCCGAAATATCAAACCTGACGTCGCTTGAAGCTGGCCATCCTGGCTTTCCCCCCAAAGTGAGGTCAGAAACAGATACACAGAGTACTTTGCTGGTAGGGGGGCAATTGATATGCCAGATAATGTCTGAGAGGCATTTTTTTAAATACATTTCTCTTTCAAACTGCAATAATATATGTTTTCATTTACTTCTTGGGTTTTAGGTGTTTCCTACCTTTTTTTTTTGTTTATTTTTTGGGCCTTTTTCTTCAACAGTGCAAAACAAATATCTGTGCGAGATGAGGTGACAGGAAAGAAATTTGCACCGTCTATGGCCTGCTTTAGGGAAACATACACATCTCCTATTTGCTCTGCTCATTATTTTTAATTCTTTAGCTATAACCTTGAAAGTTCTGCTAAGGATCAGGTATGAATTTCTTAGGTCCCTTTCACACATTGATGGATGAAAAACAGACATTAATGCATCTCTATGGAAAAACTGCTGTAAATGAATTATCAGTTTACATTCACATCCGTCATCATCTGTTTTTTGAAACTGATCAAAGCTCTATTTTTCTTATGTTAAAAAAACTTATTGGATTAAAAACATGTAAACTGACAAATGGACAGTTTTTCGCCTGTTTTTGCATTGGTAGTGGATGTAAACAAAACTGATGAAAAACTCATGACCCGGTCCTGAGCTCTGTGGCCGTGGGACTCACGGACCCGATCGCCGTCGGTGTCCCACGATCGGGTCACAGAGCTGAAGAACTGGGAGAGGTAAGTGTAAACAAACCTCTCCCCGTGCTTCCTAGTGAGCTTGTCACTGATCGTCTGTTCCCTGTCATAGGGAAAGATGATCAGTGACATCACACGCCAAGCCACACCCCCTACAGTTAAAAACACACACATTAGGTCACACTTAACCCCTACACTACCCCCTAGTGTTAACCCCTTCACTGCCAGTGAAATTTTTACAGTAATTAATACATTTCTAATCACCATGATTGCTGTATTAATGGCAATGGTATCAAAAATGTGCCAAAATTGTCCAACGTGTCCGCCATAATTTCACAGTCACAATAAAAAACGCTGATCGCCGCCATTACTAGAAAAAAAAATGATTAATAAAAATGCCATAAAACTATCCCCTATTTTGTAGGCACTATAACTTTTGCGCAAACCAATCAATAAACGCTTATTGCAAATTTTTTTACCAAAAATATGTAGAAGAATACGTATCGATCTAAACTGAGGAAAAAAAATGTTTTTTTTAATATATTTTTTGGGGATATTTATTATAGCAAAAAGTAAAAAATATTGCTCAAAATTGTCGCTCTATTTTTGTTTATAGCGCAAAAAATAAAAACTGCAGAGGTGATCAAATACCACCAAAATAAAGCTCTATTTGTGGCAAAAAAGGATGCCAATTTTGTTTGGGAGCCACATCGCAGGACCGTGCAATTGTCAGTTAAAGCGACGCAGTTCCAAATCACAAAAAGGGGCTTGGTCCTTTAGCTGCAAAATGGTCCAGGGCTTAAGTGGATAAAGTGTGCTTATTGATGTTTTGTGGACAATATATTAATATATGTTAATAACATGGTAGTTTGTTGACCTGTCAAACTGGTCCACTCATTAAAATCTAGAGAGCCGTTCATTGACAATAGTCCAGACTTTGCTTTGCTAATTTAATAACCTAACACCAGCCTCTTTATTGCTTCAAAAATGAGGATGGAAAATTTGAACTACTCTAGATTAATAACGCAATGGGATAGATTTACTATGGCTGGTGCACTCAAAATCCGGTCCATCTGTGCATGGTAGCAAATCAGCTTTTAAGCTCAGCTTGTTCTATTAAGCTTTGGCAATAAAACCTGGAAGCTGATTGGTTTCTATGCAGAAGTGAGCCTGATTTTGCACTCTCCAGCTTTAGTAAATAAACCCCAATGTTACTATCCTTAAAGTGTTACCAAACCCTCAACAGTAAAATCAGTCTGTATATGCAGTAAAGCATGCTTATTCTCACTGGAGAACCTAAGGCGTTAATCCTCTGCATTGTGTAAAAAAGCTGTTTAATCCCATCTCCTATGATCCTCCTCCTCTGTTACTGTCCCCAATCAATCCCTAGGAGGCACCCTGCCCATGCTTAGTATGATGTGTATTGCTAGAGAGTTTTTTTTTTTTTTGGGAGGGTGCATGTGATCAGCAGAGGGCCAATCAGCGCCATCCAGAGAAAGAGTCAGAGGTCATTCATCCTCATAGGACAGTCAGAGGAGAATGAAAACTCCTTCTACAAGTTTTAACCAGTGCTTGGTTGGACACTGCTAGAAATCACAAGACTGCTGTATATTGCTGATGGGAAAAGGCATTTAGCAGTTTATATTTACCAAAATAATTGCATTTCCATGTTCTGTGTACTGTGGGAGACCAGATATAGTGAATGCAGGGTCCTTGGTTTAGTAACACTTTAACTAGTTGCTGACCGCCGGCCGTCAAATGACGGCCAGGCGGTGCACCTATTGTGGCGGGAGGCCGTCATATGACGGCCTCCCGTTTAAACAGGGAATGCGCGCGATCGTGCGCGCGCATCCCTGTTTCTTCGGTGGCGGCATGTCACGGAGACACCGCTCGCCACCGAAGGGGGTGAACAGCCATTCGTTATGGCTGTTTACCACGTGATCGGCCGTGATGAAGTCACGGCCGATCACAGATGGTCACACCCCAAACGTGCACGGCGCATGCGCGCGATCGCGAGCGCGCTGCGCATGCACGTCGGTGGCGGAGTGTTCCCCGGGAACACTGCTCGTCACCGACGCTGGTAAACAGCCATTGGCCGGCTGTTTACCCACGTGATCGGCTGTGATCCTTTCACAGCCGATCACAAAAATGTAAACAAACTGCGGTAACGGGATGTTACCGGGTTCTCCTCCTCACACACCGATCGTGTGTGAGGAGGAGATTGCATACAGTGTACACCAATCATACTGATTGCCCCCCCCCCCAATAAAGAGGACCTGTCACCACCCCTCATAGTACCTGTCAATCACAGTCCATCAGAGTACCTGTCACAGTCCATCAGAGTATTTGAGTACCTGTCACAGCACATCAGAGTACCCGAGTACCTGTCACAGCCCATCAGAGTACCTGTCAGCACATCAGAGTACCCGAGTACCTGTCACAGCCCATCTGAGTACCCGAGTACCTGTCACAGTTCAGCTGAGTACCCGAGTACCTGTCACAGCCCATCAGAGTACCCGAGTACCTGTCACAGCCCATCAGAGTACCCGAGTACCTGTCACGGCCCATCAGAGTACCCGAGTACCTGTCACGGCACATCAGAGTACCCGAGTACCTGTCACGGCACATCAGAGTACCCGAGTACCTGTCACGGCACATCAGGGTACCCGAGTACCTGTCACGGCACATCAGGGTACCCGAGTACCTGTCACGGCCCATCAGGGTACCCGAGTACCTGTCACGGCCCATCAGGATACCCGAGTACCTGTCACGGCCCATCAGGGTACCCGAGTACCTGTCACAGTCCATTAGAGTACCGAGTACCTGTCACAGTCCATTAGAGTACCGAGTACCTGTCACAGTCCATCAGGGTACCCGAGTACCTGTCACAGTCCATTAGAGTACCGAGTACCTGTCACAGTCCATTAGAGTACCCGAGTACCTGTCACAGTCCATTAGAGTACCGAGTACCTGTCACAGTCCATTAGAGTACCGAGTACCTGTCACAGTCCATCAGGGTACCCGAGTACCTGTCACAGCCCATCTGAGTACCCGAGTACCTGTTCCAGTCCATCTGTGTACCAGAGTACCTGTCACAGTCCATCTGAGTACCCGAGTACCTGTCACAGTCCATATGAGTACCTGTCACCGCCCTTCAGAGTACCCAAATACCAGTCACCAGGCCATCAGAGTACCCGAGTACCTGTCACCAGGCCATCAGAGTACCTGAGTACCTGTCACCAGGCCATCAGAGTACCCGAGTACCTGTCACCAGGCCATCAGAGTACCCGAGTACCTGTCAACAGGCCATCAGAGTACCCGAGTACCTGTCACCAGGCCATCAGAGTACCCGAGTACCTGTCACCAGGCCATCAGAGTACCCGAGTACCTGTCAACAGGCCATCAGAGTACCCGAGTACCTGTCACCAGGCCATCAGAGTACCCGAGTACCTGTCACCAGGCCATCAGAGTACCCGAGTACCTATCTCCAGCCCATGTCTCATAGAATATACGTTGGGGTGTTTGCTTTCCAAAATGGGTAATTTCACTGTCCTGGTGGTCCAGGACCTTCAAAAGTGTGATGGGTAGGAATGAAATGAGATGTGTCATTTATGCTCCTAGAACGCCTGAACGTACTACTTCAATGTTCGGCCTCTCTATGTGGCCAGGCTGTGTAAAAGTCCTACACATGTGGTATCGCCATACTCGGGAGGAGTAGCAGAATGTATTTTGGGGTGTAATTTTTGCTATATACATGCTATGTGTTAGAAATATCTTATAAATTGACAATTTTGTGTAAAAAAAAAAATGCGTTTAAATTTTTTTCCACATATTCCAAAAACTTCTGGAAAAAAATGAACCGTTCAAAAGACTCATTATGCCTCACAGATTATACATTGGGGTGTTTGCTTTCCAAAATGGGGTAATTTTATGGGAAATTCCATTGTCCTGGTACCCCAGGGCCTTCAAAAGTGTAATAGGTGGTTGAGAAATGAGATGCGTCATTTTTGCTCGTAGAACGTCTGAAGGTACTACATCAATGTTAGTGCTCTGTATGTGGCCAGGCTGTGTAAAAGTCCTACACACGTGGTATCGCCGTACTCGGGAAGAGTAGCAGAATGTATTTTGGGGTGTAATTTGTTGTATGCATATGCTGTGTGTGAAAAATAACCTGATAATATGACAATTTAGTAAAAAAAAATAAAAAAAAATAAAAAATCTTCATTTTGCAAAGAATTGTGGGAAAAAATGACAACTTAAAAAAACTCACCATGCTACTTACTTAATACCTTGGGATGTCTACCTTGTAAAAAGGGGTCATTTGGGGGGTATTTGTACTTTCCTGACTTGTTAGTGTCTCAAGAAATGAGGTACACCTGATGTACTGAAGGCCTGATCAGAAGTGATCAATTTTCAGCGATTGGCACCATAGTTTGTAGACTCTATAACTTTCACAAAGACCAAATAATATATACTAATGTGGGTTATTTTTACCAAAGATATGTAGCAGTATAAATTTTGGCCAAAATTTATGAAGAAAAATTACTAATTAGCAAAAATTTATGACAGAAACGAAGAAAAAGGCATTTTTTTCACAAAATTTACGTTTTATTTTATTTATAGCACAAAAAATAAAAAACCCACTAGTGATTAAATACCACTAAAAGAAAGCTCTATTTGTGTGGAAAAAAGGACGCAAGTTTCATATGGATACAGTGTAGGATGACTGAGTAATTGTCATTCAAACTGTGAGAGCGCTGAAAGCTGAAAATTGGTCTGGTCAGGAAGGGGGTGTAACTGCACTGTACTGAGGTGGTTAACTAGTACACATTTTCCATCATGGAAATTTTGATTACCAGGATCTAAATAAATTGAATCGGCCTATTCTCAGCAGAGATGCCCATTTCTACATTCCTGAGTGACAAGCAAATCTCTCTACTCAGTAACTCAAGCATTCATGAACATCCTATTGGTGGCTACAAATATAAACTTTTTATAAATTTGAATGTGGATTACAGCTTAACAGGTGCTACATTTTCAGGAGAAATGTTTTATATAGTATTTCAGTTTTGTATTACATTTACGTTTACTTTCTTGTGTACAAACATCTACCCTTAGATTATATTTGATTATTTTCACATAGATATATTATCACATGATGTGATGACTGATTTGAGTTGTGTTGTCTGAAAAATAAAAAATAAAGTTAATAGGAGAAAATCTGAGAGGCATAAAAATAAAACCATGAAGCAGAAAGAAAAGTATCAGCTATATGATATTCGTTTATACTTAAAATATTTGATAACTATAGGCAAACAACTTGCTCTCTTGTATTAACTGCAGAAATATAAATTCAATGTACACTATAGTGTCAAAAGTATTGGGACATCTGACTTTACACGCACATGAACCTTAATGGCATCCCAGTCTTAGTCCGCAGGGTTCAATATTGAGTCCCCCCCCCCTTTGCAGCTATAACAGCTTCAACTCTTCTGGGAAGGCTGTCGACAAGGTTTAGGAGTTTGTCTATTGCCGTGCACAAACAACTGGACTTTCCGACAGACTAAGTCCGACGGTCTTCCCGACAGACTTTCAGCAGACTTCCCACTGACTTTCTGGACAAATGGACTTGGACACACACAATCACACCAAAGTCCGACGGATTAGACCGTGATGACGTAGGACCGGACTAGAATAAGAAAGTTCATAGCCAGTAGTTATAGCTGCCCTCGCGTTGGTTTTCGTCTGTCGGACTAGCATACAGACAAATGGATTTTTCGACCGGGCTCGAGTCCATCGGAAAGATTTGGAACATGTTCTAAATCTAAAGTCTGATTTAAAAAAGAAAAAACAGGGAGAATACAAGAAATTCACCCAAGAAGAACATTGAGAGACCTGTTGCTTGATTATACAAAATGTAAACTTTAATTCATATAAAAAAGAACCTATAGTTAACCTACACCATGAGCAGAGACCACATTAACAATCCATAGACAATTAAAAATAATGAAAATAATGTTGTCTGATTAAAAAACGGGAGGTGCAGCGGCACTCACACTAACATACATCTCACTAATGCATATCCACACACACACCTCTGAATACAACCTCTACAGACCATTAGGCAAAGGCACATGCGACTTTGTATCAGCATAAAAATGATGTATCCGTGTGGTCAAACAAAGCTGGGTGAGAAAATAAGTAGTCCAGAAACACCTGTAAACAGAACTATTTTGTTATGTTATTTCATATATGTCCCATATTTCCTTAGGTGACAGTTCATATACTTGCTTTGTAAAGTAGACAGTAAGGAAGCACAATCTAATATTGGTTATGTGCACAGACACAGAGCAAACAGGCACTTAGTGAAGAGTTGTGCACAACTTTGATGAGACTAAGCGAGGTAGGTGGAAAAGGAGGCCAAGCAGGAGCAAAGCAAAAGCAGAGCATTACATATGCTTTATATTTGTGTCTCCACAGTTCTTATATCAGTCTCTCCACATTGCTTACTGCTACCTGCTTATACTTGTCTGTTTTTTCGACAGCAAAGGTCCTATGAAGCTCATACGCGGCCGAATTGTCCGACGCATTCGTTCCGTCTGACCTTTCCTGTCAAAGTCCAGTCGTGTATACATTGCATATGGGAACGTTTGACCATTCTTCCAGAAGCGCATTTGTGAGGTCAGACACTAAGAAGGCCTGGCTCGCAATTTTCACTCTAATTCATTCCAAAGGTGTTCCATCGGGTTGAGGTCAGGACTCTGAGCTGGCCAGTGAAGTTCCTCCACCACAAACTCACTCATCCATGTCTTTATGGATTTTGCTTTGTGCACTGGCATCACCCCTTTGAGGTATTTACTGCTGTCTGCAGCCTCACTAGGAGATTCACTCTGTCTGTTCTGATGACCACTGTCCTGGGACTGAAAGTGAGTGAAAATACTACATTTAGAGTTATTACAAGAACAGCAATAAAGGGTAGATTTTCCAAAGGGGGCACTTATTCAGGTGACAGCGGACTAATGCAGGCCATACACGGTCGAATTTCGAACAAATTTTCTTTTCAAAATCAGAAAATTCGTTTTTTTTGTGATCCGATGATGCCACCATTGATTTTCGAAATTCGGCCGACCTAGCCTTCAATTTCACCTCATGTTGCTACAGAAAAGAATTTTCTTGGCTGGGAATCTTCTTTTCTCTCCGTAAATTTTCTTTTATCTCCGTACATTTTCTTTTATCTCCGTACATTTTCTTTTCTTATTACGTTTCTCGCACGATTCTCCCATCATTAAATAGAAAATCGTTCGTTTTTCTAAAAATTTCCAACATGTCCGATTCCTCAAATTTTATTTCTGAACGAAAATCGGCTGTTGCTGCAGCCCACTAATGGTGCGAAATTCATACGAAAATTCTTAGATACGATTTTCGAAAGAAAATTCTTTCGAAATTCGAACCGTGTATGGCCGGCATAAGAAAGGATTTCCCTCAATTTGGAAAAATTACTTCCTGTGGTGTGTTCAAGACAGGAAGAGTAGGGAAGTCTTGCAAATGGGACAGAGATTAAAATAAAATAATAATAATAACACAAATCTGACAGGGTTTTAGTGGAAGTAAAAAAATAAAGTTACACCCAAGCACTTTATCATCTTTATTGTTGTTTTGTAAGCATACATAAAAGAATCACATGTTGGGTATCTATTTATGCGGTGCAACCTCATCTTTTATATTTTACAAAAAAATTGGGTAATATATTGCGTTTTTGTGTTCTAACATAAAATGTAATATATTTCTTACTTGCTAAAATGTTGTGCTTGGTAAACTGTTGAGCAAATATCCTGTTACATAAAAAAAATGGAACCATCACTATTTAATTCTACTCGTTCTCTGCTTTCAGAAAATATATAATATTTGGAGTTTTAAGTCCCGGGCCTAAAATCATTTTTGAAACGTGTGCAAAAAAATGCAAAAACAGCTCTGGCAGCGTAAGAGTTAAAGTCCAGCTCTGGGAAAATTGAAAATCCTCCCTTGGAGTAGGCTGCCGAAGATGGTTCTCCCACACACTCCTGTAGTGAACTGTCCCTTGTCCCTGTCCTTTATATGTCCCAAAGACCTAAACCAGAATGACAGGGCCCCACACCCCAAGTGACCGAGGACATAGATCTATCAGTCCCTTTCTCTGCAGCCTCAGCTCCACAGATGAATGAATAAGAAGCACTCTGAGGCTTCCTGCTCATTCACAAACTGAAGCATAGAAAAACAGTTTACTATGCTTTAGTGATGAATATACACAGGAGTGATTGGTACTCACTGTGTTCATTCAGGAGAGGAAGGGACCAGTAAATTACATATTTACCTGCCCCTTCACCTGCTCTCCATCCTGAAACATCACCCCTGTGTGCCCGCTGCAGCTTCTGGCAGGAGAGGAGTGAAGCCGCCAGCGCTGTGCGGGAAAGGGGTACACAGGGTGGCCCAGACAGCAAATGAAGGGGTGCGTGTGCTAGAACCACTCTCGCTGCAGTACAGGCGGAGGGATAAGGAGGAGAAGCTGGCAGCACTGCAGGGGGAGGCAGAAGAGGATCAATGTCTGCAATAACACAGTACAGCTGGCCTTTCTGCTCAGAAGATGCCTGGACTCCCTTTTTGAACTGGCCTGGGCCCAGTAGAGGAGGGTTGATTGTACTGCCTTATCAGTGGCCCTGAGTACGGGCACAATTCCAATACAAGTGATTTTTTTAAAGTGGTTGTAAAGGTTTGATTGCATTCTCTGCATTAAGGTAAAAATCCTTTTATTGGTAGCACAGCCCCCCTAAATACTCACCTGAACTCGATCTGGACCCAGTGCTGTGCATGTCAGCAGCAGCTTGGCTTGGCTGAAAGCAGTGGGATCCATTAGCTCATGCCAAGAGCACCTGTAGAGGACCCCAAAAGAGGTGGATTGGAGCTGAAAACCATTGCACAGACAGGCAAGTATGACATGTTTATTATTAAAAAATAAATAAAAACCAAACCTTTACAATCACCTTAAGTTTCCTGGAGTTGGGCTTTATGCTCAAATGATAAATACTGGAATGCTCCCTGTTAACTTGGTGCCTTTAGCAGTGGCTCACATGTGCCATACATCAATTACAGCCCAACATATGATATGTATTTCCTAAATGGCTTTGCCAGCATTGACTGTAAATCCATCATAGCTTTCCATTAGAAGTCCTACAGACATGTAATGATCACACAGGGCACCAGGTGGCAATGTAGCTTCATACACTCCCATAATGTGTTACCAAGTCTATTTACTGCATAGCATACCAAAGGTATCAATTATTTAGATTGGCTGAGAAAATCCAATAACATGTTGCTAAGAAGAAAGAGTTGCTGAAGCAAAAGCATCTCTAACAACATCTTTATCAAAGCTGATTTTGTATACTAAATATCAGGTTTCTGTGTTGCCCTATTACAATCATGCTACTGAAATCATGCATCAGTTTCGCCAAATCTTCAACAAGGCTAACTTTATAATCCACAGATAGGACATTTTCGTGAATGGCTACAAATTTCCCTAAATAAAGCTGCTGCAAAACAAAGCCCCTCAGCCAGACTCCAATTTACCCTATCAATACAATCCCACCGGTGTTCCTTCAAACGGTATTATATACATGGGTGGAAATGTGTGACCATAGGTGGCGAAACTTTAATCCCATTTACTGCTGCCAGGAGGGCTTTGGAAAAGAGCTGTACTCATTGACTGCTGTGCTTTTTACAGGATTTTCCTGACCCCTGCTCTTCAAGCACAGAAATTACATTTGATTGGCGTCAACATTTATTGTGTATTGTTACTGCATGGGTGCTATCACTTCTAACTTTGTAAATAGTTTTTAAGGCAACAAAATATATAATGCAGGGACGTGCGGTGAGGTCAGTGGCTGGTGAGGCACTGTCTAGTATCAGAGCCAGATACACACAGGTTACATACGCCGCGATCGTTAGAGCAAGAACAATAATTCTAGCACTAGACCTCCTCTGTAACTCTAAACATGTAATCTGTAAAAAGTGTCGCCTATGGAGATTTATAAGTACTGAAGTTTGGCGCCATTCCACGAGTGTGCGCAATTTTAAAGCGCGACATGTTAGGTATCTATTTACTTGGCGTAACATCATCTTTCACAGTATACAAAAATTTTTTATTCATGAAACAGATTTTTTTCCCCCAAAAAAGTGTTTGAAAAAATTGCTGCGCAAATGCCGTATAACATAAAAAGTTGCAATGACCACCATTTTATTCCCTAGGGTATCTGCTAAAACAATATATCTAATATTTGGGGGTTCTGAGTAATTTTCTATCAAACAAAATGATGATTATTACATGTAGGAGACAAGTGTCAAAATACAAATAATTATTATATATTGTTTTTAAGTTTCACAGTTAACAGATAAATAATAAATTATTATCTTAACATATAGCATAAAAATATATGATTTAGCTTGATTATAACAGTACCTTTTCAACAGCAGCAGATTCTCATTCTCCCGCTTAACTGTGGGAGGAAAACATGGGATTGTGGGTAAATCTTATACCCATAAACACGTTTTTTCCTTGTTGTAAAGAGGGCTGGGCTGGAAGGGAGCATTTGTCTTTTAGACACATGCCCCTTCTATGACACTGCAGCATTTTTATTGGACAGCTGGGGCTAATGGTCCAAGACTCCAAGCTGTCCATTGATCTCAGTGCCTGTGACAAGAAGTGAGGAGAGGCACTGTGAGCTCATCCTCTCAGTCTGCTGCAAACAGAGTGTGCCAGCCTGTATTTAACCACTTCCATACCAGGCACTTTCTCCCCTTCCTGCCCAGGACAATTTTTAGCTTTCAGCGCTGTCGCACTTTGAATGACAATTGTGCGGTCATGCAACACTGTACCCAAACTACATTTTTATGATTTTCTTCCCACAAATAGCGCTTTCTTTTGGTGCTATTTGATCACCTCTGTGGTTTTTAATTTTTGCGCTATAAATGAAAAAAGACAGACAATTAAAAAAAACAACTGATGGGCACTGATAGGTGGCACTGATAGGCGGCACTGATAGGTGGCACTGATGGGCACTGATAGGCGGCACTGATGGGCACTGATAGGTGGCACTGAATAGGCAGCACTGATGAGGAGCTACTCACAGGCATTACTGAGTGGCACTGATTGGCACTTCTAATGGGGCACTGACAGGCATTACTGATGGGGCACTGATAGGGGCACTGACAGGCGTTTATTATGGGGACAGGCTGCCAGGTGTTGGGCACTGATTGGCAGTTGATAGGCACATTTTGATGGGGGCTGTGCTGATAATCAATGTTCTGATTATCAGCACAGATCCCCCCTCTGACAGGGAGAGCCGCCGAACGGCTCTCCCTGTCAGCGAGAACTAAGGAAAGCCGTTTTCCTAGCACTCCCTGGTTCATGCAATGATCAGCTGTGATTGGTCACAGCTGATCACGTGGTAAAAAGCCTCTGTCAGAGGCTTCATACCACGATCGGAGTTGCGGTGTGTCAGACTGATACACGGCACCTTAAAACGCAGTGCTGCGCACCCCTGCGGGCGCGTGCCGGCTGTGTTATCCTGGGCACGTCATATGACGTTCGATCAGGATATCACAAAAACTTGGTAATGATTAGGCACAAGATGTTTGTGTGAAACACGTCTACGTGACCACAGTTTGGTGTCTTTGGTGTTATCTTTGTGAAACAAAATAAAAGGCAATAGGAAGTTCTGGATGTACAGCCATTTCTTTCTTCTTTCCAAGTTTCCCATGGAGGCTACGACTCTCGAAGCTCGATTTGTTTAACCACTTACTTACTGGGCACTTAAACCCCCCTCAGTCCCAGACCAATTTTCAGCTTTCAGCGCTGATGCACTTTGAATGACAATTGCGCGGGCATACAACACTGTACCCAAATGAATCATTTTTTTTCCCACAAATAGAGCTTTCTTTTGGTGGTATTTAATTACAGCTGGGAGTTTTATTTTTTGCTAAACAAACAAAAAAAGATGCAAAAAAAAAATCATGTTTAATAGTTTGTTATAAAATTCTTACAGATTACAGATTACAGATTACATCTTACAGATTACAGTGCTGTATTACAAAATACACACCCCCTTTGACCCTAGTGGTCTGTGCAATGCCCTGCATGCACTTTTATATTATAAATACAGTTTTTTCTGCCTGAAATTTGGAGATTGTCCATAGCAACCAAAACGTGTCCCTTTTTCAGTGTTTTAGGATTTAATTATATTATTGAATAATTTTTATTATTCTTTATTATATTATAAACTTTATCATACCCGGGATGTCTGCTAGACTCTGGTTTGAAGAGATTTAAGAGAGTTATTCCTAAGAATTACAGGACTACAAAATAAAATGCCAGATTTCCATGAAAAATAATTGTACCACTTTCAGCACCTAATTCCAGACTGAATCATACCGCCAGGGAGGTTAATATTTGCTAATGTATTGTATTTATTTAATCATTCCATAATTACCATAAATTGTAATATTCTATGAATGTCCTCTTTGTCCTCATGCATGCTGGAAGCTTTTACTGCTCCTTTTTTGTTCTTTATGCATATTTGCCTTCACTAACCTCCCCAGCATGCTATCCTGGGCCCATGCACACCTAGCACCTAGCCTAGTCACTTAACAATGTATTTTGTCAGCTCCCTTGTAGTGCTTACCCTAAACACCCCCTAAAATGTGTAAAAATGTTATTGTTGTCCTTAAATTCAGGCAGAGTGCAAGTTTTTTTATTTTTTTGGGGCCCAAACTCATTTGGAACCATCCCTCCCCCCAACCGCTAAGTCAGCCGATACCAATCCTCTATCTGCTGAATCATATTGTCTTTGCATTCTGCATACTCCATAATTTCCTAAGGAAAAAAAATGCAACAAACTATGTGGCCTCAGTCGGGACTGAGGCCGGCTTTCACTATCAAACAACCTTGACGACTCTTGAGGCTGGTGTCCTGGCTTGCCCCCCCAAAGCACCCGCAAAGTAAAACAAAAGTATGTAGAGTGCTTTGCAGGTGGGGGGGGGGGGGGGCATTGATATGCCAGGCATTGTGTAAAATATTTTCTAAAATACATTTATTTTTTATAAACTGAACTCATATTTCATTTGGTTTAGTCCTTGTGTTTCTTATCTGTCTCCTAGGTTCTCCAATGGCCTTTTATTCTTGGCCATTTTCTTCAATAGTGCAAACGTAATTTATTTGATACATGAGGTGACAATCCCTTCTTTGGCTAACTATTATGTTGTGGGTCTGCTACACACACACATTGTTTTTGTTGTTAATGTATGTAATGCATTAATGAAAAAAATAATCATCCTTTTCAGCTCCAAGAATTAATTGCTTTGAGTGCCTAAAATGGCCTGATTGGGGCACATTTTAGAGCACTGTGGGGGTTATTTACTAAAGTCACTGAAAGTGCACTTGTAGTGCAAAGTGGATTTGCCTTTAGTAAATACCCCTCGTTGTCACTGTAAACTACCACAACTTACTCCAGAAACTGGTATTGAGCATTGAAAGAAGAAGCCACACATTGTTGAGTAAAAAGCATTTTACTCCGTGCACATTCACATCTGCGTTAGAAAAGGGTGTTTTAACAAACCAATATCTTTGCTGTACAACATTTATGTGTGACAGTATATAGTCTTTTTTGGGTTAAACAGGCATGTTTAAAACCATAAAACATACATAACTCAGGAACTTACAAAGTTCAACTTTGATAAATTGAAGGCAATATGTGACATTAGTATGTCAAAACTGTGTTGATCTTGCCTTCATCAGATGGGGTGATGTCACCCCTGTAAAACACAAATTTTGAAGATGCACACAAATTGGGAGTCAAAATGTGGATTTCCCTCCTGATCCCTTGCCTAATGTCAACATGTGCTAGCTCCCATCATAGGTGATCAATGGATGTGTTTTTGGGGGTGCAACCCCTTCCTCTCATCTACTTGAAAAAACGCGCACATTGATATCCCCTGATGGCAGATAGCACATGTTGACACACTGTGTGCATCTTCAAAATTTGGCTTTCCAATTACTTAATGTACAAAAAATTAAAAATTTAACCACAATCTAGTAAATTTTTGGTGTGTTTTAGATTCTGCCTAAAACATCATTGATGTTTTCTTTGACTTTCACTAATTCACGATTGCACACCTTGATCTCTCCCATTAGGATCTGTGCACTTGCACTGTTGAAATTAGTTTCTTCTTCCACAACATCCACATCGCCTAAACATTAAAAATCACACCATGTATTATAAATATGCAGGCATACATCTATTACCTGAAGCTGTGGTCTCGCACACTGACCTGTTGTGGTCACTATTTTGCCCAATTCCTGAATATCCCCACCCTCCATATCTTCTTCAGGGTATGTGGGGATTTCCTCTTCTTCTGGAGTAGTGAGGTTCCTGGTGTGCTCAGATGTCACAATTATTTTCTTCCCTATGTGAATAAAAAAAGGTATACTTGGCAAACAGATATTTGAGGCAAGAAATAGTAATATGAAATATTGCTTGGAAGTGACAATTGTCTGTTTTGGCAAAGTTCCAAGCTGAAGGCATGATTTTTCCCTTTCTTAAAGCTGGAATAGTTACCTCTTTTGGTAAAGTATCACACATGGAGAGACCCCTAGTATCCACTGGAGTATCAGTGTGGGTGTCCCACACTAGTGCTCCTGCATCCAGATGTGTAAACAGCTGCTGAGCGTCCTCTCCTTACACTGAATCAAGTTTGCATTTCATTCAAGTTTGCATTTCATTCAAGTTACAAACCCATCTAGACAAAAATGCTCTAAACTTCTTTTAGTAGAACTAGGCATGAACAAATGTAGTTAACCTGCATCTGCCAAAAACATTGTATTAGTGGTCAAACTAACAATGGTTAATACGAACGATTAATGTGCCCACGAACCTGAAAATTGCCATTTCAAACTGTGCAACCGTAAAGAAAAGCTCATGTACCAGCACGAAATTAATAATAATAATAGGAACACATAACAAAATACTTACTTTTTTTGCAGCACTCTCTTGATACTTCTTTACTGATCCTGCTCCCTCAATTTGAGGTCTGACTCTCTTGATCCTTCTTTACTGATTCTGCTCCCTCAATTTGAGGTCTGACCAGCGTTTCCTCAATTGCTCCTTGGACAGTCGTACCCCCAAATTCTTCTGCAGACTTCTGACAACTTTGGTTGTGATCTTGGCCTTTCTCACATTTGGGTTTCTGTATGGTCCTTGCATTCCATCATAGTCGGCCTTCTTCAAGATGTCCACCATCTCCACAAAGGACATATTTGAGGCCTTAAATCTCCTCCTGGATCGGGATGTTTCTGGCTCTGGGCTTTCCTCATCCTCCTCATTGCTGCTATTCTCACACACCTGTTGTCTCTCCGCCATGTGTTCTCCCACTGTGCTGAAAGAGAAGGGACGGGGGAATACACTAGAAAGAAAGTCAGGGGCGGAGAGTCAAAAACCACAGTCTGTCATAGTACAAGAGCCTGGGGACATAAACTTCATCTGCTGCTGCTCCTGATCTCATGGAATCCTGGACCTTTTTGCTCTCCCTATTATATGTGCTCCTCAGGCCACCAATTTTGCACTTCAAATAGGTGATGTCTGCTCTGGGAATCACCAATTTCAACAGTTGATCCAGCGCTGCCTTTCTCTTTAGTTTGTTGTTATAAAATTGGTGTTTCACTTGCAACAGGCAGGGCAGCTCCCTGTACTTATCAATAAAGTCGGGGAGGAAGTCATGGTCATTAAATGTATCCATTTTCTCTGCAAGACACAACACAAGACAAACCCTAATGTCAGGCTAAACTCTCCTAATCTTGTCCCAATATAGGCCTCAATCTATAAAAGCAGTATACGCCACTAACCACTGATGCCCGAAGTTAAAATTGTACCTTCGTTTGTACGATTGGTGCTTATGCTACTCCGCCCTCCGCTCACAGATCGTACGTACAAGGCACACGTGTTATGCTTTATATACACTGCGCATGCGTGAAACTCCCCACATATTTCTTGTCCAAAAATGTATGATGTTAACTAGATGTTATTATTGATCAATAATTTCTGATTTAACAAAGTGGTTTACATATCAATAGAAAAGAGTAGCCAAAAATTATTGGAACAAGAATGAAAAATGCTGGGGTCAAAATGATAGTCTTTTCTATTTGTTAACATTCATTTTGCAACAGTCATGAGCTCAAAATTGTGTGTGATTGATGACCAAAAAACTAAAATTATGTACCATTTTCATACACAGGAAAGTCTCAGCCAGGTGGAGGCTGGGGATAGTGGCAGCCAGGAGGTGGCCATGGAAAGTGGCAGCCAGGAGGTGGCTGTGGAAGTGGCAGCCAGCAGGTGGCCGTGGAAAGTGGCAGCCAGGAGGTGGCCATGCCCAGCAGCCTGACCAAATTTCAGGTTCTTTCCCTCCACCTTCCAACAAAAAGGACCAGGAAGGTGAAGAACCTAGAGGAGTCAGCGACTAATTTGATTCGGCAGGCTACTGCGGTACTTACAACCACCCCTAGTGTCCAGGAGTCCTTTGCGTGTATGTCGACCAGTAAAATGCAAGTAATGGAGGAGGGTCAATGCCTCATCTGTGAGGAGGTCATATTTCAGACCAACTCACCAATAAAAGCCACGTCTGTGAGTTGGACCATATGACTCCTCCACCACCTCCAGCAACACCTCCAAAACCACAGCCACAACCTGAAAGGAAGCGTGCAAGGAACTGTTGAGAGTCATGGCCTGGGTTTGGTGTGGTCTGGCAAAAGACGCAGGCTGTTGTAAGACCACAGCCTCGGCACATACATGTTATCTGCTGCTGCTCCCAATCTCTTGGAGTCCTGGCCTGGATTATGCTACCTATTAAATGGACTCCTCAGGCTACCAATTTTGCCTGTCAAATAATTGATGTCTGCCGGCTTCACCAATTCCAACTGTTTCTCCAGAGTTGCCTTCCTCTTTATTTTGTTAGGACCCCTAATAAATTTTACATTTTTGTTTGGACAAATACTTGGCTATGTGTTTTACTTTAAAAAGGACAGTTTGTTTGTGAGTAGGCAGGTAAATTTCAAAAATACAATGTCAAATTAACAAGGGACACCAACACCAACCAACCTCTTTGAGGTTAATAAATACAAGATTATAATGGTGTTGTAACTTGACACACAAAATGACAAAAAATATTAGGAAGATCACTATATAAAAAAAAAGTAGATCACTGTAAAAAAAAAATAAAGATTATTCTGGAGATCTTGAGAAAAAAAACGAACAAAAACAAAGAATATTTAGGAGATCACGAGAAATAATAAGAAATCCGTTTGTCAGAACTCTGTGTGAATATCAGCAGCAAAGCAACTTCATTATTCTAGCATTATAAAGAAGAAGAGAATACGATGCATTGAAAGATTTAAAAATTTGCAGCGTGACGAATATGCTATCTCCGTACTGGCTATATTGAACTTCCCTTTTCTCAGCTCGTCGTACGTCTTGTACGTCACCGTGTTCCCACATTCGGGAATTGTTGACCAACATTGGTTTGAATTCATCCTTCGAATAAAAATGAACAGTTTTGTTAGTGGAAAGTTCGCTCGTGTGTACGCGGCATTAGATGTACTGGTAGATTTAGATTTGACTAATGAATTCAATTTAAAACTTTTTAAGCAGTTACAGCTTTTTTTCCTTTTTGGGATAAAAGCGTTACATGCACAAATAAAAGCTGGCCATTGTAAGCACCCCTGTATTTAAATACTCTTCTTTTTCCTGCTGTCCACACTCTATAACGTCATTGTAATGAAGATAAAATTGCTGACCAAAGCTTTTAAGAATCTGAGATGCCTAGAAATAATCCTGGACCCCCGCTGGGCTCTGTGGTTCCTTCTTCTGGCCCTAATGTTACTACAGGACACAGCTGTGATATAGGGGCCAGAGGATTTATCCACTGAGTGTAGTGGGGAACCAGAAAATTGACCCTCACTGAAGTGCTGGAATCTTTAAGCGTCAGCTTTTCTTCATTACAGCTGCATTCAGCAGCAGAGGCAGGGCGTGAGTATTGATTGACTAGGTTCCAGGTGAACATTTCTTTGCAGTTTTATTTTAGAGTCCATGTTGCTTTAACACCAGGAAACTAGAAGTGCCTGTAAGGACTTCAAGGTGTTCTTAGTACCCTGGAAGCCCCATGAACCTGGGACACCTAACATATAAAAAAAGAAAAAAGATTTGCGCTAGGTGTGTGTTAAAAATGCTAAAGAAAAGGAAACAAAAACCGTGAAGGGTATCCTGCAGCTGAACACTATAACCCTGATATAGGGCGCAACAAATATAAATATAAAAAGTAGTGCAGTGCTGGATAAAAAAATCTATTTAACAATATATATATATATCAAATATATAAGCAATAAATTTACAATAAAACATTAATGTACACAATCAATTGTGAAAGAACCCTGCATTGAAAATAGTCCATGTGTATTTAAGTGAAAAAAAATCAAAAAAATTAAACAATATATTACCAAAATACATGCATACACACATAAAATTGTGATCATAAAGTGTTCATAAGTAAAAGTGTCCAAACATAGAATGTTAGGAATATTTTTCTGGTGCAAAACCGTAGATCTATATTTTCCACCGCTCGTGTTGCCGATCACCTTACGATAAGCAATGGAGGCTTACCGGAAAGCATGCGACCACCCTTTTTCAGGGGGGTCAAAACAGGCTTAGAAGAAGGAAAACCAAGAATGCTGTATGGAATTACAGGAATTTCACTTCCGGATGGCCAGTTGACAGCACTGAGAGACGCCTTCCAGAACGCACTTGCAGGTAAGCAAATCCTGTGTACCACCAAAGTAGGTGCCTTCACAGCGCTCAATAAGTTCACCATAAAGGATATGGAGAGGAAAACAAATCCAGTGATTGGTTGATCAGTTGGCAGTTATCCAAAAACACGAGCTGTCACCCTCATGCTTCCATGCTCTTTCTTTCTTTTCTCCGTCCTTTAGTTTGTGAAGTACAGACACTTGAAGTATGTCTGTACACACTTTAAGGTGCTATTAGTACCCTGGAAGCCCCATGAACCTGGGACAACTAACATATTATGAATCCAAATGTCAAACGTAGGTGCTTCTAGGTGACTTATTTTATGTTGTGTCGCTTAAAGAAACTCATGTAACTTAAAAGTGGCCTTTTAGGCTACATTCACACTGGTGATTTGGGCCAGTGCGAATTGTGGCGGCAGGAATCAGAGATTCCTGCTGCAGTTCTCAGTGGCTAGGTGGGGTTGCCGGCCCGTTTACTATAATTAGAGGATAGCCAAATAGTGGCCGAATAGCTGTGGCCATCATTGACCTGTCATTATAGTAAGTAGCTCTGATTCCTGCCACTAAATTTCTCACTGGCCTAAATCACCAGTGTGAATGTAGCCTCATGCGGCGTACACACAATCAGACTACCTGGTGGACTTGGACCAGTGGACCAGAGTCTGTGGACAATCCACCCATGTGTGGGCTCCGGTGGACTTTTTCTTTCCAAAAGTCCGGCGGACTTAGAGAGAAATTTTGAGGAGGATGCTGGGACATCATAAGGGGGCAGGGTCACCATGTAACATCATCCGGTGAACCCGCCTCTTGTCCCTATATAAGTCTGTCATTACGGCCAGAGAGAGCGTCGAGTCAACATCTCAAGGAAGAAAAATAGAAAAAGAGAAGAGGAGAAGAGAAGGTGGCGGCGGCGACAGAAGACCGGGCCACCGCTAGTAAAAGAGCTGGAAGAAGAAAGCGGAGGCCTGGCAAGAAGAACCGAAGAGGGGGACAAGACCCCCGAAGTTGGAAGAAGAGGCGGCGGCGGCAACAGAAGACCGGGCCACCGCTAGTAAAAGAGCTATAAGAAGATAGCGGAGGACCGGCAAGAAGAACCGACGAGGGGGACAAGACCTCCGAAGTCAGAAGAAGACCCCCGGACGGCGGCGGCGGCGGCGGCGGCGATGAAGTAGAAAGAAAAAAGAGCAGAAGAAAGCGGAGGAGTCCGGCGATAAGACCCCCCAAGACGGAAGACCACTGGAGCTGACCAATAAATTATTTTAAAAACATGCGTTGTGTTTTTTCCTTTACACTTTTTTTCACCAGGTGAATGGGTAGGGGTACATGTTATGGGGGGCCGGTATCTGGGGGCCCCCTTATTAAAAGGGGCTCCTGGATTTCGATAAGCCACCCGCCCGCAGACCCCGACAACCAACAGCCAAGGTTGTCAGGAAGAGGCCCTTGTCCTCATCAACATGGGGGCAAGGTGCTTTGGGGTGGGGTCTGCATGGCCCCCCTTCCCCAAAGCACCACCCATGTTGAGGGCATGCGGCCTGGTACGGCCTCCCCTTTAAGTCCATACCAGATGACGGGGCCAGCGAGGTGTCAATCTCGCTGATGGAGACAGCGACATTGACCCCCTTTGCTAGTCCTGTCTACCTGGAGCTGCGTTCAAAATGAACTGACTTTTCTCCATGTGTGGGCAAGTCCATTCATTTCAAAAGTCCGACGGACTCCCGCCATAGTCCGGTGGTTTGTCCCCCGGACCTAGTCATCCGGAAAAGTCTGGTCGTGTGTGGGCAGGTCCGCTCCTTTGGAAAGACCAGCGGACCTCCACTGCAAAGTCCGGCAGTTTGTCCACCGGACTAAGTCAGCCGGATAGTCCGATAGTGTATACGCAGCATAAGAGTACCTGTGGTTTGCCAAGGCAAAGCAAAGTAAAAGGTTCACTTTAAATTGGCAACTGCTCTGTTTACAACTGGGAGCAAAAAGAAGAGGCCCTGTATAAGCTTTGAGTTGACCCTAGTCACAGTTCTCTCTTCTCTCCACCATGTGTTGACTCGTGAGTGACCATTTGCCAAGTACCATTGCTGTCACATGGGAGGGAGAGAATTGAATCATATACCAGGATACCAGGAAATATGGTGCATTTGTCGTTGCTCCCAGTGAATCAGCAAGGTAAAGTGAGCACATTCTGCTAATAAGGACGGCATTAACGTAAGCCTATTGCTTTGCCCTTTGATTATAGGTTAATTTTACATTTTTTATGAAATTAAGCTGTTAACAGTTTTTTTTAAGCCCAACTCAACCTTCACTTTAACATTTCAGGTGCAATAAATTAAGAGGTATTCAATTCCTTCCACTTAATTTTCTGACTAAAGCAGCCACAGCTAGAGTAGAAAACATGCTACATGCTGCAGAGTGGGACATTTGCTCTCTGTGGAAAGCAATATTGTCTCTACAGAAGTCCAACACACCCCGAGCATGAGCTTTGCTGACTATAGATGTATAGGTCTACTTCTGCAGCGAGGCGAATGCTTCCAAACAGACTTCTACTCTGCAGCTTCTGGCAGGTGACAGGCTCCTCAATTCAGGCTGTAGCTGAAAGAAAACAAACTGCACTGATTGACATACCTTCATAGAGTCAATCTGTCCAGACAGCATGGTCACTTGCTGATTTGGCATCATTCAACTTAAAGGATATATAAAGGTTTGTTAAAAAAAAAAACATGCCATACTTAGCTCGTCTGTGCAGTTGGTTTTGCACAGAGTGGGCCTGATCCTCCTCTTCTGGGGTCCCTCAGTGACACTTCTGGCTCCACCTCTTCTCGAGTGCCCCATTGGAGAGCCGCTCTCCCTCTGGGCACTCATGCAGGCATGCTCCCGTGTCCTGTCGCTGTGACCATTGACACAAGCAGCAGGACTCGACCCTGCCCCCGCTCTACGCTGCTATCAATCTATCCAATCAGGACCCAAGACACCGGCTGGAGCTGGTGTGCTCGTCCCTGTCGCTGGAAAGACTGGGTTCAGGTAAGTAAAAGGGGGGCTCTGGGGGGCAGCTGCATCACAGGAGGTTTTTCACCTTAATGCATAGAATGCATTAAGGTGAAAAAACCTTGAGAGTTTACAACCCTGTTTAACTCTTCAAAAAACACATAGATTAAATCCAAAGCATTTTTATTTTACATTACAAGGAACCACACAACTGTTTCACCTCGGATATCTTGATCCCACTCTGGGAGTGCTGTACAGGCCCCAGGGCTTCAGCAATAACTCTGCTGCCTTTCAAGCCTCCCTTACCTTGAGCTTAACCCCTTCAGGACCAGAGTCCTGGTAATCAGAGTTTGGAGGTTCTTCCCACCCAAATCTTTTCAAACCTGTGAATTATTGTATCCCTAATAGAAACGTATCAAACCAGACACTGGAAATCTGTGCTCTCTTTAGCCAAACTCCCCCGGAACACTTCACCCTGCATAGTTGAGAACTCCTCAGTGCAGCAATGTCTCCAAAACTTTCCCCCTAAAAAGGGCTGCCACTCAAATATGTTGAGGGCACATTCCCAATGTCTTGTACATATACTCCCTTCTGCCTTAACGCGGAGGTGTCAGAGGCAATGTGAGACACCCTACAGTGTACCCTAGAGAGTGTATCTGCATTCTGGTGTTGTTTTCCTGGCCTGCGTTAAACTCTTGTAATGCCAAGAATAGGGATGAGCCGAACACCCTCCCCAGTTCGGTTCGCATCAGAACATGCGAATAGGCAATAAATTTGTTTGAACATCTGAACACCGTCAAAGCCTATGGGGCTCAAACATGAAAAATCTAAAGTGCTCATTTTAAAGGCTTATATGCAAGTTATTGTCATAAAAAGTGTTTGAGGACCTGGGTCCTGCCCCAGGGGACATGTATCAATGCAAAAAAAAGTTTTAAAAACGTCTGTTTTTTCGGGAGCAGTGATTTTAAAAATGCATAAAGTGAAACAATAAAAGTGTAATATTCCTTTAAATTTTGTACCTAGAGGGTATAGTATACCTGTAAAGGGGCGCATGTTTCCCGTGCTTTGAACTGTCCCTGCACAAAGTGTCATTTCTGAAGGAAAAAAAGTAATTTAAAAGCACTCACGGCTATAATGAATTGTCGGCTCTCAGTAATACAGAGAACAGTCATTGAAAGGCATTGATTAAAAAATAAATAAATGCATGGGGTTCCCCCCAAATTCAATTACCAGGCCCTTCAGGTCTGCTATGGATATTAAGGCGAACCCCATGTCAAATAAAAAAAAAGAATGATGTGGGATTCCCCCCAAATATCCATACCAGACCCAAAGGGTCTGGTATGGATTTTAAGGGGAACTCCATGCCAAATTAAAAAAAAATTGCATGGAGTTCCCCCCAAAAATCCATACCAGACCCTTTATCCGAGCACGCAACCTGGCAGGCCGCAGTAAAAGAGGGGGGACGAGAGAGTGCCCCCCCCGAACCGTACCAGGCCACATGCCCTCAACATTTGGAGGGTGCTTTGGGGGTAGCCCCCCAAAGCACCTTGACCCCATGTTGATGGGGACAAGGGCCTCATCCCCACAACCCTTGCCCGGTGGTTGACGGGGTCTGCGGATGGGGGGCTTATCGTAATTTGGAAGCCCCCTTTAACAAGGGGACCCCCAGATCCCAGCCCCCCCATTTGAAATGGTAACCGGTACATTGTACCCCTACCATTTCACAAAGAAAGTGTAAAAAATTGTAAAAGAACACACAGACGCCGTTGGGATAAGTCCTTTATTAAAAAAAAAAAAAAGGATTCCAGCGGTGGTAATCCTGCGATGGGTGATCATCTCTCTGGGGTCCAGCGATGGATGATCTCTCCTCTCCAGGTCCGGGGTCCAACGATGATGTCCCGTGCAGCGCATCCTGTCTCCACCGGAGAAACCGCGGGAATCCTGGCAGCCTGAGACTGTTCTCTGTATTACTGGGAGCCGACAATTCATTATAGCCGCGAGTGCTTTTAAATTACTTTTTTTCCTTCAGAAATGACACTTTGTGCAGGGACAGTTCAAAGCACAGGAAACATGCACCCCTTTACAGGCATACTATACACACCCCCTAGGTATGAAATTGAAAGGAATATTACACTTTTATCACTACTTTTATCACTGCTCCCGAAAAAAAATTCAGTTTTTAAAACTTTTTTTTGCATTGATACATGTCCCCTGGGGCAGGACCCAGGTCCCCAAACACTTTTTATGACAATAACTTGCATATAAGCCTTTAAAATTAGCATTTTAGATTTCTCCCATAGACTTTTACAGGGTGTTTAGCGGCTTTTCGAATTTGCCACAAACACCCCAAATTGTTCGCTGTTCGACGAACGGGCGAACAGGCAATGTTCAAGTCAAACATGAGTTGACTCGAACGCCAAGCTCATCCCTAGCCAAAAACCATATGGTAACCCTGGCCTTTGTGTGTTTGTTCTGTCTCATCCAGGCTAGTGGGGCTTGGTCTGACACTAGATTAAACTTCCTGCCAAGGAGAAAATAGCATAGTGAGTCCAGAGCCCACTTAATAGCTAGGCATTCCTGCTCCACTACAGCATTAATTTTCTCAGCGGCTATCAATTTTATACTAATAAAGACTATAGGGTGTTCCTCCCCATTGACCTCTTGGGACAGAATGACTCCTAAGCCTTCACTGGAGGCATCTGTTTGGACAATAAATTCTTTTGAAAAATCTGGAGCACTGGATACTGGAATAACGTTGTTTTAAGCTCCCATTGAGCCTTCTCACCCTTGTCTATCCATTTTGCCATAACTGACTTCTTAACCTTTGTCATGTCAGAGATAGGTGCAACAATAGTGGCATAGTTTGGAAATAAATTGCTGTAGTATTCCACAATGCCCCAAAAGACTCAGACCTGTTTCTTCATAACTGGGCAGGGCCAAGCCTGAATAGCTGCTACCTTATTCATCTGAGGTTTCACCAAACCCCTACCCACAATATACCCCAGGTACTTGGCCTCTTCCATAGCAATGGTACATTTTTCTGGGTTCACAGTAAACTCCTTATGCTTAGAGAGTTTAAGCCCCGTTACACACGGTCGGAGATTCTGCCAACCAAATCCGTCGGATTTTGTCCGTCAGATTTAGTCCGACGGATTGTGTCCGAAACTGTTGCATACACACGCTCGGACTAAGTTGTCGAAAAATCCGATCTTTCAGAACGTGATGACGTAATTTAGTTACGATGGGACTAGATTCAGGCTAGTAGCCAATAGCTTTGATGTAGGAATTTGATCTGAGCATGCGTGGCACTTGGTCCGATCAAAATTCTCTACCCATGATCGGATTACGTCCGACCTGCCCAGTTGGTCGGGAAATATTTCCAACAAGGGATCCGATGGAGATTCGGACGGAATCAGTCCGATGCATACCACACACAGTCGGATTATCTGACGACACGGTCTGATGAGACGCATTCCGACGGATTCTCCGACCATGTGTACGCGGCATAAGACTACCTGCACTCGAGGAGCATGGGATTCCCAGTCAGTACTAAAGATGACAATCTCATCTAAATACACTGAAGTGTATTTCTGATGTGGGAGTAAGGTTTTATCCATCACTCTATGAAAAGTAGCCAGGGCAGAATGAAAACCAAATGGCATTCTTTTATATGGGAAATTACTTTCTGGAGTAGAAAATATGGTCTTTTCTCTGGCTTCCTTAGTTAACATTATCTCCCAGTAGCCTTTGGTGAGGTCTAAGAGGGTAATGTATCAGGCTGGTCCAACTTCTTTATCAGCTCATCTACTGTACTTGGGGCATTGAATATGCATTGAAAATTGATACCTCATTGAGTTTTCTGAAATCATTACAAAATCACAGAGTTCCGTCAGGCTTCGGCACCAGCACAATGGAGCTTGACCACTCACTCTGCAATTCCTCAATGATATTGAGTTCAAGCATTTTTTTAACTTCCTCTGACACTGCTTTTCTATGTGCCCCGGGAATGCAACATAATAAGGTTTTACTCTGACCTTCACATTGGGTTCTATAACAATGTTGATTACCCTAGTAAGTCCTGGAAGTCCTGAAAACATCTCCCTATTCTTCTGTAAAAAAAACTCTTTTACTTCCTGCATTTGCAGCTTAGAGTACAGCCACCCAATCCCCCATCTAGAAATAAGTTTTAAAGGCTGGTTTTACACCCTTATTTCCGCTTCCTTTGCTTTTTGCATGTTTCCTTACTTGGGGCACCACCTTGGAGATTCTCGCTCTCATCTGGGTTATATGCTTTACTCTACCACTGTCTTATGGAGAGAGGATTCATTTTCCCATGTTTCTCTCATCAAGGCATGCAGTCCCTATGATCTTCACCTGTACAGCAAACAATCTTTACCATTTCATTGCACAAACATTTTTAAGGTTTTATTGAACCACTTTACTATCTTTGACTCATATAGATCCAAAGTTCAACAAAGGGCATGATAATTGCATGGATTAGGTCAGGTACCACCCCAACCTCATGGGTAATTTTGCCACACGCCAGGGTGGCTGTCACTGGTACTAGTGGGTAATTCTTGGTATACCTGTGTATGCACACCACCCTTAGGGGCCTTGCTACAGGGCCCACCTTCCCAGCTACCCTTGTACCCACAAGTGCTACCATGCTTCCAGAATTCAACAGCACTATGGTGTGAATCTGGTTCACTCATAGGTCACACTCAAACTACCCTCGGTCAGGTCAGTAAACAATCTGTAAGACAATGAACAACTTTTGATTTCAAGTGACTTGATTGTACTTAGCTGATTTAAAGTTAAGGTTCAATTGAACTTTAAGTTATTACTGTGTAACACAGCTATTATTCTAATACAAAGTTTGAAAAACCTGTTGTTATTAATTGCTCAATATTAGAATCTATAAACACTGCCTTGTATGATTCATAAATGTACACCCATTGGTAATATACGGGGACACGTGCAGGAAAAGAAAGGGGCCACACACGAGAGGGTTCACTATGTTTATTGTGTAAGAGAACTACAACATAGCCATGACAGTCCTTATGACCGCACCCACTAACGCGTTTCACCCAATAGGGCTGTGTTGTGTTTAGGCACCCATATTGGGGCACATGTTATTAAACCAGGACAAACTGAAAACAAGCCAAAATTCTTTGTGCTATGCATTTGTTTCTGATGTGATGTAATTGTGCGTTTTTTTTTATTCTTTTGTCAAGGTTAATGCTTTTCATATCATATAGCTGAGTACTCTGTTGTTTTGTTATGTTTTATTACTGCTTTGCTCTTAAAATATGTACATTTTTCCACAAAGAGAGGAAATTGTTTTTCCATGTGCCCCCATTTTTAAAATATTCTCTAATGCAGTAACTTGTCTTTTGTAGTCTTTCTGGAGGTAATTGTATATAATTATCTCCTCACAAAAGAAGCACGTGTGAAAGCCGGGTGAATTTGAAATCATTTTATTATCTACAGATATGTATATTTCACAGGTGATAAATTATTAAAAGCCAACATGTACACCTGTGTAAAAAATAAAACTCACCACTTGACTCCGCACACAGATAACTGGATGTATACTATGCGCATTTGCCTTTGTACAGTACACTAGATTTTTTTTTTTTTTTTTACTGTTTTACATTCTGGAAGCATACATCTTCCTTCATGTCAAAATCAGAAATAATTTTAAATTGAATACACTCTTGTTTCACATTGTATTTGTATGTCTGTAGAGGAAAAAACATCCGCCGTCCATACCAAAAACACATTTCCACTTGTTTCATGCTACATGTTAAAAAAGAACAATAGAAAGAAAATGTACAAGTGTTTCCCACTGTCCGTTGAACTGAAATGATACTTCAAAACAGAATTCACTTATTAAAGACAGTAAGAGTTGTCATATTCAAAGTCAGTCTCCTGCATAAAATGTTCCCACAAACTATGAAAAACTGGTAACAATTGATCCACGGTGCCTTCTCTTGTCTGGTCGTTTCTTTAATATTGCCGAATCGGATTGGATAGTTTTTTGACGCTTTATTTATGCCGACCTGATGAAAAGAAAACAAAAAAAAGACAGCATATGTTAATTCAAAAATATTGTCTGGGGAGTTAAAATCCTAACAAGAAAAAGTAGGGAGCTTCTGCTTACTGAATCTTTCAAGTGTGGGTCAGGACCAGGAATGGCACTAGGGCAGCTCTTCAAAAAGTATAAGCAACTCTGATATGAAAAGAGAAGGCGCCTGTAAGTGCAGAATGCCAGCAGTTTATTACGTAACGCAGTTTAAAAACACTTACAAGACATAAACATGTGGTAGGCTCATCATTAATGTATTCCCGGTGGGCTGGTCCTGTCATTGTCTTTCCATCTCTCTGTGCCGTCCAGCAGCTTGAGGGTGGGTAGGATTGCCCAGTCAAGATGGTTGCCGCTCTTCTGGGACTGTGGTGGAATGCACACGCTGGAATTGACGTCAAGAAAGGGGGCAGTGACACTTTTTGGAGCATGCTCCAAAATACATCACCGCCCTCTTCCTGACATCACTTCTGTCACGTGCGTTCCACGCACACAACGTGCTTTCCGCAATGGTCCTGGAAGAGCAGTGGCCATCTTGACTGGGCAATCCTATCCATCCTCAAACTGCTGGACGGCACAGAGAGATGGAAAGACAGTGACAGGAGCCCTGCAGGAATACATTAATGATGAGCCTACCACACAATTATGTGTTTTTTAAACTGCATTCCATAATAAACTGCTGGCATTCTGCACTTACAGGCTCCTTCTGTGTCCTCCAACAAAGTCTTAATGACACATTTCTGTCAGTATGGCTCTTAAAATGGCCTGCCTGCCCGTTTTGGTAGTTTTACCAACATGTGCAGCAGATTCAGATAATTCTTAATTACTCAAATAAATTAAAAAATAACTACCTTCAGTTTTGGTAACAAAACTGGAAGCAATTAACACCTCCCAAATGGTTTGTATTTATGTCCATCCAGTCCTGAGATTTACAGCAAAGCCCTACATAGCAGGGAAGGGGGCCTGATCTTTCTCTGTAGCAATTTTGTTTTCACTTAAAGAATCACTTAACCTGTGACTGATCAGTGAAATAAAGAACAACACACTAATGAGCTCATCTCTCTGTCACTCTTCTCTCTCCTCATATCAGCATTCTACTTGCATTGCAGCACACCTAACTGGCTCTTTGTGTTGCTACTCCCTCCCCCTCTCTGAGCTCTGATGCACAGACCATACAGTAGGCAACAAAGGGCTGATACTAAGTCAAATTCGGTTACTTACACTGCTTGCATTCAAAAAGTACAATTAATAATGTATTTATAATTACAGAGCTATTCTTGTGACTTTCTTTTGTCTGGAGTTCAAATTTAACAAATCAGCAGTAAATTATATAATACATTTGAATAGAGTGCGCAGTAAGCAGAAGAGAACAGATTATGGAGTATCTGGTCTGCTATGGACTGGGGGGGGGGGGCATGCATTTTTTCTTTATTTTTTAAAATATACGGGTGCCAGAAATTGCTGCAAGTCAATTAAAATGTGATTTGACTTGTTTTATTTTTCTTTAGAAATGTAATTTTTGCTGCAGCATGTTCTATGCTACATGCTACAGATGCACCACTATACAGGCAGTCTAAGGCGTTTACAGTCTAAGGGACCCCCCCCCCCCACAGGCACTATATTTGAATGGATTTTTCATTTTTATTGTTGCACTTTAAGCATGTTTAAAATCCCTGATTCTTTGAAAACAATTGTTTCAAAAAAATGTTTGCATTGATACCCGTTCCCCAGGGCAGTACCCAGACATAAAAGCCTTCAAAATGGGCACTTTTGATTTTTCCTGTTTGGCTCCCTTAGACCTCAATGGGGTTTGCCATTTGAGTTAGAACTTTTCCCCTGTTTGGGAGTTCTGCTGCGAACTGAACAGGGGGATGTTCAGCCCATCTCTACTGTTACAGAGAGAGCCCGGGATCATCAGCCAGACACTTGTAAAGGTACACAGTCTGTATTAGACTCTCAAAACAGGCAAACACAAACAGCGTTTTATGCAGGCCATACACGGTCGAATTTCGAACGAATTTTCTTTTCAAAATCAGAAAATTCGTTTTTTTTGTGATCCGATGATGCCACCATTGATTTTCGAAATTCGGCCGACCAAGCCTTCAATTTCACCTCATGTTGCTACAGAAAAGAATTTTCTTGGCTGGGAATCTTCTTTTCTCTCCGTAAATTTTCTTTTATCTCCGTACATTTTCTTTTATCTCCGTACATTTTCTTTTCTTATTACGTTTCTCGCACGATTCTCCCATCATTGATTAGAAAATCGTTTGTTTTTCTAAAAATTTCCAACATGTCCGATTCCTCAAATTTTATTTCCGCACGAAAATCGGCTGTTGCTGCAGCCCACTAATGGTGCGAAATTCATACGAAAATTCTTAGATACGATTTTCGAAAGAAAATTCTTTCGAAATTCGAACCGTGTATGGCCGGCATTAGTCCTGGTATAATAAAGACAATTTAATCTCTCACCACGAGTATACCAGTCCAACACTTGGATTTTGTGTTTTTCCATCTGCTTCGGGGGGGGGGGGGGGGGGGCTACCACTAAGGCCTCAGGAGCTCAGCAAAATGTGTCAGTCTCCAGATAGTCCACACTTCCTCATATCTGTGAATCACTCACAGACAGGTGCTTAAGCCTCCCCTGAAACACTGATCTCCTGAAATGGATACCCATCATTGTCACTCATCATTCCCTTGAAAGGAGACACAACACAAATAATGGGGATACATCTTTCCAGCACACAACTGCCTGGCATCTTCCGCAAGAGTTAGTGCCCGTTCACACTACCGTGACTTGTCAGGCGACTTAGTCGCCTGACGAGTCACGCTCCGTTCTGTACTATGGAACCGTTCTAATAGGAGCGACTCATGTCGCTCCGACTTAGAAAAAGGTTCCTGTACTATTTTTGGCGCGACTTCAGGCGACTTGCATTGACTTCTATACAGTAGTCATTTTGCAAGTCGCTGCTGAAGTCGTGTGCAGGTCGCGTCTGTGAGTCGCGCTGCAAGTCGTGTCGCCCCTGTGTGAACGGGCACTTACAGTATATCATTGCCTGATGGATGTCGCACCACTTCCTTAAACGAAATCTCTCTAAAACTGAGCTATTAATATTCCCCCAGCCCGTGTCCTCCTCCATGACTTTTCCATCAAAATCAACAGTGCAACCATCAGTCCCTCCCCTCACGCCAGGGTACTAGGTGTAATCCTAGACTCTGACTTGTCATTTGAGCCTTAAGTCCAATCATTGTCAAAGGTTTGTAGAATTCACCTCTCTATAATATACCCCTTTTTAACAAATGAAACCACAAAGCTCCTCATTCACTCCCTTGTTATCTCTCGCCTCGACTATTTCAACTCCCTTCTCATTGGCCTGCCTCTCCATAGGCTATCCCCTCTTCAGTCTATCATCAATGCAGCTGCCAGACTTATCTACCTTACCAACCACTCAGTGTCTGCCAACCCTCTCCTCCAATCCCTACACTGGCTCCCAATCGCCCAGTGAATTAAATTCAAAATACCAACCACAACATACAAAGCCATTCACAACTCTGCCCCAAGCTACATCACCAATCTTGTCTCCAAATATCCCCCAAGCTGTCCTCTCCGCTCTTCTCAAGACCTCCTACTCTCAAGCTCTCTTGTCTCCTGATCCCATGCTCGTCTCCAGGATTTCTCCAGAGCCTCTCCCATCCTCTGGAATTTGCTTCCTCAACCTGTCCAGCTATCCCCTACTCTGCTACCTTCAGGCGATCCCTGAAAACTCATCTCTTCAGGGAAGCCTATCATGTCTCCAACTAATCTTTTACCACTTCCATCAGCTCATTCCCCACAGTTAGAACCCTTTTGTACCATCTGCCCCCCCCCCCCCCATTAATCCTCTTGTATTTTATTGTATTATAACTATGTTGTCTCTCTTTTAAACTGTGAAGCGCTGTCTAAACTGTTGCCGCTAGAAAAATCCTGTATTATAATAATAATAATAATCATTGCCGAGTTTAAAAAAACAAACAACAAAAAACCTGGATGCCCGAAGTGAATTGCAAAATTTGCTTCCAATAGGAGATGCAATGTAAGAGCATGGGCAGGATTATAATTTCACTGCAGCTTTCCAAGTCTCTTTACACCCTCTTGTGAGTTTAGTCAGGACAGGCACACAATCAATGCTGTTAATAGGAGAATGTTCATATGTGGCAAATACCTTGATGAATTCTTCTGTCTGATCTTATCCTGTTTACTAAAGACATTTACTGTGAGTTTATTTGCTTTAAAAAAAGCCAATAAAAGGACCAATCAACTGCAGGAGTCGGAAGGGGTATACAGACCAGTACCACATGGGCTCCAAATGGTGGGAGATCCACTAATGTTCTACAGCAATAGACACTAGACTGGTGAAAACAGGAATTCAACATTAGCACACTTCTAACAAGAGTATATTTGGAATTCTACTTAGTATGTGCCTTCAAGTGCAAGTGCAGAACACAGAAGATAATGCAGCATACGCTTCCTATTAATTAGGTTCTGTGAAAAGACAAGCACTTAATGAGTTCTGCTCTATCTAGAACTATAGCTGAGACATACCCCTACTCACGTCTGCTCAGATTTATGCACTTGTTTTAGGACATTATGCTGTGAAGGACTTTTACTGATTTATTGATTCACTTGAGGAATTTGTTTTGCCGGTGGTACCAGATACATCTTCTAGCATGAAAACTGTAGGGTAGCTATAATAACATCTTTCAATTTTCAGCCTTTCATCTAGAAAATGACTGTGAGCTACAATCTAAAGAAACAAGGGACCAAAAAAGAATATTTCACAGGGCTCTGTATACCTTCATCCAAAATATATAATGAGATATTGAAAGTCTGCCATGTAATGCTATAGCTAAGCAAACATACTGAAATCTACTAAGAAATTATTATGATTTGTGTTATTGTTACCTTTGTTATCCCAAGCAGAATTTTTTTTTTCAATGCCTGATTTTGATGGGACAGTAGTATAGAAATGTGCCATTATGCAATAGAACTCTGGAGGTAAATAATTCTACAGAAAAAAAAAATCCTAATAAAAAACAAAAAAAAAACAAAAAAAAAAACAGAAAAAAAGGAAGGAGAAGGGGGAGAAATTAAAATACACACATAAAAAAAATAAGAAAAAAAATAGGGGAACCACTGTGACTCCAAGACAATAGTTTTAGATTTATGATTTATGTGATCATATTCGAAGAGGAACTAATGAGTAGCTAATCATTCTTGGGAACTGTTTTTCAATTTTATGCTCAACGTAACCTGGTATGTTGAGTGCTTCTTTAGACCACAGTATTTTGATATAACTTCATTAATTTTTTGAGTTTATATTTCTACTTATTGGTTCCACCCAGTAGATGTGCCCAATGTTGATGGCTTTTAGCTGTGGGTTAGGGTTTTGGGGTACAGTCATGTGAATAAGGAAATGTTTGTACATTTACTGGTTTGTATTTATGAGTTTTTCTGTAGGACACCTGAAGGACTTCATATATTTGTTGCTTCCATTGTTATACAATATGACACTATACCATGGATTCAGTAGAAAACTTGGTTAAGGTTATAGTAGGCATATTATGCCACGCACACACGACCGGACTTTTTGATGGATTTGGTCCGGGGGACTGAATCTGATAGACAATTAAATCATGTATGGGCTCCAGCGGACTTTTTCTTCCCGGTGGACCTAGAAATAAAACTTGCTTCAAATCTGTCTGCCGGACTTGACTTTCTAGAGGACAATCCGTTCGTCTGTGTGCTAGTCTGACAGACTAAAACCGACGCTATGGTAGCTACTGGCTACTGGCTATGAACTTCCTTATTCTACATCATCATGTTCGAATCCGCCGGACTTTTAGAGTGATCGTGTGTGACCAAGTCCATTCGTTTGAAAGTCCGGCGGACCTCAGCTGCATAGTCCGTCGAATTGTCCTCTGGACCAAGTCCATGCAAAAGTCCAGTCGTGTGTACGCGGCATTAGTGTGTTTGCAAAAAGTACTGCTTGGATGGAGAACAAGGGGGTAGAAAAGCCCCAAAAGCTTGTTCTGAAAACGTAACTGTTAGTGCAAATAAAAAATAACACTGACAGTACTCAACTGTGCATTGGAAATTTGCAAACCCAAAACGGGTTTTTGTGGATTATTGGGTTGATTTACGAAAAGCAAATAGGTTATTCACTTTGCAAGTGGAGTTGCATTTTGCAAGAGAATTTTCCCCCAGAGCTTGGTGAATGTAATAAAGTTTCACTTTGCAAAAATGTAAAAGTGAACAGCCTATTTGCCTTTAGTAAATCAATCGTAATATCCAGCTAAGACAGTACATTTTTACTGAATCCCAAAAAATTGTAACAATGCTTCAAGGATGGCCAGACACATTCACTTAGAGTTAACTGGCAGAGCATAACAAATAGCCCACACTTCAAGGATGATCAGATACATTCACGTAGCGTTAACTGGCAGATAATAGCAAAACAGTCCATTTCTAGAAAAATAAGTATTGCTGTTACAAATGAAACCTATCAAATGAGCTAATGTATTAGCAATGTTTGCACGGAGGCTGAATCTCCCAGTATGCCAAGTCCTAGCTATTAATACTATAAATTATTATTAGATGCAATCACATGGGGCCTATGACCTCTAAGGTAAAGATGTGGTTTGCACAACTTTACTGGAAGAAGCCCCATAAATAACAAAAAAAGCAAGATGCCCCAGTTTGGATTGTTTATTGCAAATGTAAACCTAATCACTAAAATCTCAGCTAGGATTTAACATGTTAAAGAGTAATTTTCAATCTTTATTAAATAATTCCTGATGATTCTGGTATAAAGTTTCTTATTCAGACACCTCTTATTAGGGGGTGAGAGCCATCTTCAAATTGTGCTTCTGTTTTGTCACCCTGTCAGATATGCCCCTGGTGGAGACAACAAAGACTGTGTTGACCCACATTACACAGACATGGGCCACCATTGTCGCTATGAAGATGCTTGATCAGAGCAATGGTGTGGCTTTGTTTTGCATTAGAGTTTGCCTTCATTGGTATCCAAGGACACACCTCAAGAGATCTTCAGTGAAATATAGTAAAATAAACAGTATTTATCTCCAGGCAAACAGTTTTTGTTGATCATGCAATGTAAAATACATTTTAGTATGCTTTTTCTAGCATTAATAATATTAAACTTTCAAATGTACAAAATATGCATGAGCAATAAAATAATCACCGCTACTCATAATGAAATTACTCTAAAAATTAAAAGTACAGTAACTGAATGATAGGATGGTCGAGATGTACCAGTGCAGTGGGTTTTAGATATGACTAGAATTGAACTATACATCTAGGTGTGGTGGAAGAATACAGAATATCTTGCATAGCTGCCATGAGGAATTCCATATGACATATGGTGTTTATTCTTGTTTCTACTGCCTGCAAAGAACATTTGGCAGTTGTCCAATCTAAAGTAATGGGCACTCTTGTTGCTATACAAATTCTATGTGATTTCTGTACAGATTTAACTTTGTCAGCTGTAATACTGCTAAGCAATTGGTGGCTTTTATGATCATATCAGTGACAGTAGGATATATAGATGAATTATTGGTTCTAAAATCATATAAATCTGTGTCAAGCAAGTATTTCAGTTTCAGTAGCAGCAAACAATGTGATGCATTGTAGTTTCTATAAATTTTGTGAATCTTCTGTGCATTTGAAAAAAAAAAACTGCTACATTTGTCAATTATCTTTTTAGTAATTTAGTCATTTTAGACCTCATTTGCCAGTTATTGGCAATGATGACTCAAACACATATTAAGCAGACATCTGTATGAGGTCATTATTTGATCATTTCTACTTCTCCACACATAATCTGCAAGATACAGTAGGTAGGGGTGCTCAATAGTTGGGTTGTAGATATTTAGTCATTACTGTGTATGACTAGACCTACATTTCTTGAATTTGAGCCCAATCTATGTTTATGGCCAGCTGCCAGGGTACAACCTGCTGTTTTCTTTGTACATTTTTATTTGAAATGTATAAGTCACAGTGCATATAATTTTCCAAAGAAATAGTAATCAAACAGGTTACAGGGGGTTTTAGGAGGTTTATTTGAGTAGCAAAGCAATGGCTTTTAATTGTAGAAATTATAGTCTTCAGTCATGAGGAAGGACTCTAGTCCTTCACACAGTGGGAGGAGGAAGAGTTCTGTGTGTACAGCTGAGAGTAAGAAACAACATCTTGTGCTCTGTAAAAACTGGAGCTATAACCATGTGATCAGTGTACAGTGTGCCCAGTCCTGAAGTAGGATGGTACTGTAGCAGCCATAACCCATTGCAGGGTGGCCTTGACTTAATGGGCTTACCGGTTACCTTCTCCTGGCCTGCTCCTCCGTGTCTAGGGATTCCCAGAGTTGATACCCAACGACTTGTACACTGACACAAATGAAGTCCTTTCAAAAAGGTTTATTTTGCAGTAGAACTTTTACAAACACAGTCTCTTAGGGAACAGAGGGCACAGGTGAAGAACTCAGGCACCTTGAACTGCATGTTTAGCAAAGTCTCTATTTCCACCCAGAGAGTAGCCACTCGCAGCTGGGTACTTCAAGGCTGAACAGATCTCTAGCCAGAGATCATGTCAGTCAGCACGTTGACTCGAAACTTGAACAATCAACTGAGAGTATACAGGAACCTTTTTCCAACCGTACCTGGAACATTTCCTGCTTCCTTTATGGTACTGGAAAATTGTGAATTCGTCAATGTCCTTCCCAAATCAGTAACCACGCTCTTCTCAGGATGCCACTTGCCGGCCCTCCTCCGAAGAGTCCTCCCTCGGCCGCAAGCTTTGGTGTCCCTCCAAGCCAAGAGCACACCCGGACACTTTGAATCCTCCCTCAGTTACTGCGCCTCGGACCAGCAGGTTCCGAGACTCGGGAACAGACGAATCCCTGCCCCAGACCAGGCAGGTCTATCAGGGGCCACTAACAGGAACATGTTGCGGTATGTCGAACACCCGTGACCGGGAACCCCCATGGGGCTACCCGGTCCTGGAACCAGAACAGACCACATGGGTCTCACGAACAACTCCGGAACCCCGAACACGGGACCCACACCTGTTTAAGTACCCCCTCCCAGACTCCTCAGCGGGCCCCGACACTCCCGCTGATTGGCTCCGAGAGGGCTGATACCAAAACATCCAACCAGACTTGGTTCTGGCCTGTCATCTGCACCTCACCTTTCACATGACCAGGCAGAACTTTTAAACATAGCCTGGCCAGACTGTTGTTAGGCCTACCTACAATAATTAACCCTCAGAACCTTTATTGTACTGAGGCCAAAAACAATTTTTTTAATGCGTATTACATTTGATCCCAAATGTCATCCGCAACAGTACTATTGGCCATGTCCCCCTGGGGTATGAGGGGGTCATTCCCTCATTGGCTTTCAATGCAACTTATACGCCAATGACACCCAAATCTATCTGTCTACTCCTCACCTCACTCCTTCAGTCTCCTCTCGCATTACTAACTTACTAACTGACATATCAGCATGGATGTCGCACCACTTCCTTAAACGAAATCTCTCTAAAACTAAGCTATTAATATTCCCCCTTGCATGTGCCCCCCCCCCCCCCATGACTTTTCCATAAAAATCAACAATGCAACTATCAGTGCCTCCCCTCACACCAGGGTACTCGGTGTAATCCTAGACTCTGACTTGTCATTTCAGCCCCAAGTCCAATCGTTGTCAAAAGTTTGTAGAATTCACTCCAGTAAAATCTCTAAAATTCGCCCCTTTTTAACAAATGAAACCACCAAGCTCCTCATTCACTCCCTTGTTATCTCTCGCCTTGACTATTACAACACCCTTCTCGTTGGCCTGCCTCTCCATAGGCTATCCCCTCTTCAGTCTATCATGAATGCTGCTGCCAGACTTATCCACCTTACCAACTGCTCAGTGTCAGTCCCAATCGCCTAGCAAATTTAATTTAAAATACTAACCACAACATACAAAGCCATTCACAACACTGGCTCAAGCTACATCACCAAACTTGTCTCTAAATATCACCCAAATCACCCTCTCCGCTCTTCTCAAGACCTCTCAAGCTCTCTCTTCTCCTCCTCCCATGCTCGCCTCCAGGATTTCTCCAGAGCCTCTCCCATCCTCTGGAACTTGCTACCTCCACTGGTCCGGCTATTCCCTACTCTTGCTACCTTCAGGCAATCCCTGAAAACTCATCTCTTCAGGAAAGCCTATCACATCTTCAACTAATCTCCTGCCACTTCCATCAGCTCATTTCCCACAGCCTTTTGTACTACCTGCCCCACCCTATTAGATTGTAAGCTCTTCTGAGCAGCACCCTCTTAATCCTCTTGTATTATAACTGTATTGTAACTGTGTTGTCTCCTTTTATATTGTAAAGCGATGCGTAAACTGTTGGCGCTATATAAATCCTGTATAATAATAATAATAATTCATGCGTGGAGTTGCTTCTCTGCCCAGGGAGTGGGCTTACTCAACATTTTGCCTAAGAACACAGCCATTAATAAAGAACAAAAACATCCCCCGAGAAAAACTTCTCCCAACCATCCAAGAACAGTTTGGTGGCAAACAATGCCTTTTCCAGCATGATGGAGCATCTTGCCATAAGGCACAAAATTGATTATAACTAAGTGGCTTGGGGAATAAAACATCCAAATTTTGGGTCCGTGGCCAATTCCACAGAGAACTTGGGGCCAATCCTTGAAGGCGGGTGAACAAAAAACCCCCCACAAATTCTGACAAACTCCAAGCATTGATTATGCATGAATGAGCTGCCATCAGTCAGTATGTGGCCCAGAAGTTGATTGACAGCATACCAGGGCGAATTGCAGAGATCTTGAAAAGAATAGTCAACACTGCAAATATTGACTCTTTGCATAAACTTAATGTAATTTCAATAAAAGCCTTTGACACTTATGACATGCTTGTAATTATACTTCAGTATTCCATAGTAACATGTGGCAAAAAGATCTAAAAACACTGAAGCAGCAGACTTTGTGAAAATTAATATTTCTGTCATTCTCAAAATTTTTGGCCACAGCTGTACTTTTGAGAGGACTGATCCAAAATCAGGCAGATACTACTCAAAATTGGCTAATATATTCTTACATTCCTTAAATGCCACATGCCTGGAGCACTACTTAATTATCATATGTGTTAAATTATTTCCTTCAGTGAATTAAGTTTAATGCCTTTTCATGCCATATTTACCAATGGTTTTCAGCATTTTGTGGTAAATACCGCAAAATGGCAGTTAATTGACAGTTTGAGGTTCACATGCGATATTTAGGGGAAATGTGTCCGCACACCTTAAAAATGCATTCAATATGCTTTAACCACTTCAATACAGGGCACTTAAACACCTTCCTGCCCAGACCAATTTTGAGCTTTCAGCGCTGTCGCACTTTGAATGACAATTGCGCGGCCATGCTACACTGTACCCAAATGAAATTTTTATCATTTTTTTCCCACAAATAGAGCTTTCTTTTGGTGGTATTTGATCACCTCTACGGTTTTTATTTTTTGCGCTACAAATAAAAAAATACCGAAAATTTTGAAAAAAAAAATGTTTTTTTTTGTTTCAGTTTCAAAACTTTGTAAATAAGTACGTTTTCTCCTTCACTGATGGGCACTGATGGGGCTACACTGATGGGCACTGATAAGGTGGCACTGATGGGCACCAATGTGGCACCAATGAAGTGGCACTGATAGGCGGCACTGATAGGCGACACGGATGGGCGACACGGATGGGCGACACGGACGGACACTGATAGGTGGCACAGATGGGCGGCACGGATGGGCATGGATAGGCGGCACAGGTGGGCATGGATAGGCGGCACAGGTGGGCATGGATAGGCGGCACAGGTGGGCATAGATAGGCGGCACAGGTGGGCATGGATAGGCGGCACAGGTGGGCACTCATAGGCGGCACAGGTGGGCACTCAGGCGGCACAGGTGGGCACTCAGGCGGCACAGGTGGGCACTCAGGCGGCACAGGTGGGCACTCATAGGCGGCACAGGTGGGCACTCATAGGCGGCATCGGTGTTATAGTAATGGATGCCAATCAGTGCCAAACAATAATGCATGCCAATCAGTGATGCCCATTGTGGCCACTGATTGGCATCCATTATGGGCACTGATTGGCACCCATTGTGCTGACTGGCACCCTGGTGGTCTAGGGAGGATTATGGATTTTTATTACCTTTTCCCTGGTGGTCTGGTGGCGTCCCTGGTGGTCCAGTGTGGTCAATCCTCGGGGGGGCTGTGCTGATAATCGATCAGCACAGACCCCTCCTGTCAGAGGAGCAGCCGATCGGCTCTCCTCTACTCGCGTCTGACAGACGCGAGTGAGGGAAAGCCGATCACCGGCTCTTCCCATTTACACTGTGATCAGCCGTGATTGGACACGGCTGATCACATGGTAAAGAGTCTCCGTCGGAGACTCTTTACCGAGATCGTAGTTGCTGGGTGTCAGACACCCCGCAACAACGATCGCCGCGATGCGCGCCCCCGGGGGCGCGCAGCGGCTCATAATCCTAATCACGTCATATGACGTCCGGTTAGGATTATGAAACCACTTTGCCGCCGTCAATTTGTAATAGGGCGGGCGGCAAGTGGTTAATGAATGGAGCCCAATATCATACAATATTGAAAACCCCTCAAAAGGAGGAAGATCAACTTTAATATGTCTTAGTGAGAAAAAATAAAGTTTCGTAACCACTTCCAGACCACCGCACATATATTGTGGCAGGGAGGCCCGGCTGCGTATGTCGATCCATGCATTAGATACTGGAGGCACTCGCACACACCCCACGGGAGCTTGCTCACGGGTTCCGGCAGACTCAATGTCCACTGGCCACCCGCGATCGCGGTGAAGAGAGGCAAAATTGGGATCTGCCTAGTTAGAGAGACAAATATATTTTTATTGTACATGAATATACAAGAATAATTGATGTATAGCCTCATAGCCATCAATACAATTGGTATAGTACAAATGATATATCCAAAGTTAGAGAGAATACAATCAGAAGTAGCGTATCAATAAAGGCATGTACCTCAGGTCATTAAAAACATATAACCCAGGGTAATGAGGGCCAAAACCTGAGGTTGGTAAGTTTGACTATTCCAGTGTAGAGGTAGGCAAAGGAGAAAGAAGAAAGAAAAGAAAAAAAGGGGGAACAGAAAGGAAAGAGTCCCCACGGAGTCGGGGGAAGAAAGCGGAGCAAGCCTGATAGGTAAAACCTGAAAGGAGTGGTCAGAGTGTGGAGTCACATTAATCAGCGGGTAGAAGCATTTTTTTCAGGGAGTCTGAAGTGGAAAAGTCTATCCAGGTAAGCCAAAGAACCTTGAACTTATCAAATGTGTTGTTACATAGAGCCAACATGGGATCTGCCTAATTAAACAAGGCGGATCCCCATTCTGACAGGTGGAGGAGAGATTGATCAGCTGTTCCTAGTGATCAGGAACAGCGATCTCTCTCTACTCCCAGTGAGCCCATCCCCCGACAGTTAGAAAGCACCTCCGTAGGGAACACTTAACTCTTTTATCACCACTAGTGTTAACACCTTCCCTGGCAGTGCCATTTATACAGTGATCAGAGTATTTTTATAGCACTGATCACTGCATTGGTATCACTGGTCACCAAAAAGTGTAATTTATGGTCAGATTTGTGCTCTGCAATGTCACAGTCCCACTAAAAATTGCAGATCTCTGCCATTATTAGTTCAAACAATAAAAAACTGTCAGCTAAAGTGACCCAAAAAATCACCCGGCCATTAAGGGGGTAGTGGTTAATGAGTCAAGCAAATGGAAAAACTGCTCCTCCAAAAAAATGTCCTGGGTGTACTGTATGTTGTGCATCCATGTAACAAAACACAAAGGGGTGGGGGAGTGTGTGCATATAAGAGTACACTATTGCATGTTGGCAATCATGAACTTTTCCCTATGAGGCTTAGAGACAGATGGGTGCTTTACTATCAGCATTAACTTCCACTTATGAGACTTTAACCACTTCAGCCCCAGAAGTATTTACCCCCTCCCTGACCAAGCCCTTTTTTGCGATATGGCACTGCATTGTTTTAACTGATAATTGCGCCGTCATGCGATGTTGTACCCAAACAAAATTTAAGTTTTTTTCCCCCACAATAGAGCTTTCTTTTGGTAGTATTTGATCACCTCTACGTTTTCTATTTTTTGAGCTATAAACAAAAAATGAGCGACAATTTTGAAAAAAAAAAGCAATATTTTGTACTTTTTGCTTTAATAAATATCCCAAAAAAATACATAAAAAAACTAATTTGCAATAAGCATGTGTTGATTGGTTCGCACAAACATTATCGCATCTACAAAATAGGGGATAGATTTATGGAATTTTTATTATTAATTTTTTTATTAGTAATGGCGGCGAGCTGTAATTTTTATTGTGACTGCGACATTGCGGTGGACAGATTGGACACTTTTGACACTATTTTGGGACCATTGGCATTTATACAGCGATCAGTGTTATAAAAATGCACTGATTACTGTGTAAATGTCACGGGCAGGGAAGGGGTTAAACACTAGGGGGAAATCACTATAGAAATTGGAAAAGGCACTACTGGAGCTCTGATTAATCTGTGGTCCTGTCAATGGGAGATAAAGTATGTAGAGTCAGGTACTGTACGTGGCTCTGGAACCTATGATACCCAACTGGAAAGCTGTAATGAGAGGCACCACAAACTTTCATCTGGAAAACTGTAGGGACAAATCTTTCTCCGCCATAATAAGTAAATGCTAATGAAAAGAAGACCCTTCCTTCTTCTGTATAGTCAACCCCCAAAGCCCATGATATATATCAATACTTACTGTACTGTTATCGCTACAGGCATTGTCCAGGTAAGGCATGAGTAAAGTTGATGTGATGTCTATATATGATTAATAGTCATCCTGAGCAAACATGTTGGATGTCCAGAATGTTAAGCCCCATATACAATATCAGTTTTTCTGCTGATTTTTTCGTTCAGATTTTCCAAAACCATATAATATGAGGTCAAACTTTAGGTGTTTCAATTTGTATGCAATCAGGCAGGAAAAACTCATCAGAAAATCTGATAGTGTGGATGGGGCTTTAGAATACATTTCTCAGGAGCACAGTGTGAATGTATATTACAGGATTTGCCATTTTTTTGGCCAGTGGTGTTTCCAATGACACTGAAAATCTACAACGTAAGGATGTCAGCAATTACTGTTTCATTGTGTTTGTTACTGTTGCAGGCTATGGCTGAAGTATAACTGAGCTAAATATTCACCCTGTTTATGAATTTGATACTGAAAAAATATAGGTTAAGGGTGTTGTATCTCTGCTTTTAAACTTCCAGCCAATAGTCATGCGATAATTTACATCTTATGTTGCAGAGAAGCTCAAAATCTGTTACCTTCATACCTTCAGGATGCTCCTATATATGAATACCAATCTTTACTAGAATGTTGGATTTTTCCCCCTACCCGTTGCCTTCCAAGGTTCTGTACTTGTGGACAAATGCAATGGGCAGGCTCAATAGCCAACAGAGGGGTGTTAGAAAACAAGATCAAGCACCAACATACTAGTCGTGGTGTCCGAGCTTCAGGAACTGTCAGAGGGAACTGGAATAACATGTCCAACTCCTGTTTCAGTAAACAGAAATATTTTAAAATTGAAAATAGCTGTGTGGACATGACATAGTCCTCCCTGTTCAGAAGATAATAAAAATATTCTATTCAAAATGTCTGCAAGCTGGCACAACATTATCGTAATTTATTTCCACAATCAGTACATTGTATACAAGAGTGACACTGTTTCCTGGTTATTTCTGCACTGTTCAAAAGTGTAATTGGACTAAACTGCTAATAATTTGTACTAAGTTCCTCGCCTCGAAGGAAACCTGCACTAAGTGAAATATGCTGGATTTCTGACTGTATCTGGTTCAGTGAATTGAGCCACTAGCCTGGAATACGTATGCAAAATCTGAGTGACTAGGGTTTGATTTACTAAAGTAAAAAACCTATTTACTCTGCAAGGGAATTTTACCTTAGCTCAGTGAATGTGGTAAAAATGTACTTTACAAAGAATACCTAATCACGTGCAAAGAAAAATAAAATAAAACAATATTTTTGCTTGCACATGATTGGATGAAGAAAGTTAGCAAAGCTGCACCTCATTCCATAAGTTAAGGGAAAATTTCATAGCAAAGTCAACAGTATAGTGAACAAAATAAAGTGAACGGTATATTTGCTTTTAGTAAAGCAACCATTTAATATTGATATGTATTCTAAGCTGAAGCTGTTAAGTCAGTATGACAGCCAAGGAACTAGCTTCCTCAATATATTCACACTAAAGGTTTCCTTTAAAAACAACCCTTGGGAAATCATGTTTTCAATCTCTTAGGTGGTTTAATGTGTTTCCACCCTGGTGGTAGCTACTTCTGGAAAGCTAACTATGGGAAATGCTTTGGTTTCAGTAGATATTGGATTAGTCAGATGACCATGGATGGCCTCTTGAGAAAATGCTGCTGTAATAAACAGCCAGGAGCTCAAATTGAGATACTCTGATGCTCATTTCTACATTGCTTTTGAATAAATTATAGCAACTTCTAAAGAGAGGTGAGCGCGTGAACGTAGCTATTGGCAGTTATGAATTGGTGCTGAAAGCTGAGGCAAGACAAAGGTGAAACGGTTGGCTAAGAAACAATTTTCTTCTTAAAATGATCAAGGACCTTATTGTATGCCAGCTTCTTTACTATGGAAATCGACTGAATTGTGCGTAACATTCATATTATAGCAGAGTTCCAATGAGTCATGTAACTAATGTGGCAGAAGTGGCGGAATCCATCAAACATGACACATCACCAATTACGCTAATATTTGAGGGTGAAATCCCTTCAGTCTGGAAAAGCAGATTGACAGCTACTTTTTGCAATATCATTTAGTTTCATCTTGTGTGAATTCACTTTTTTTTTAAATAAAGATGTCATTATTGGCAATACAATATAACAATACTAAACAGTTGGAGTTGTTGCTTGTGGTTTAATATAATGAGTTGTCTCAGTTTGTAAATGACTATATATTAGCGGAATCATGGCAAACCCCACGTTTTGGGCATTCTAAAATACTAATGTTTTTTTTTTCTTTTGGAATATGCATCTGCTGTGCAAAAGTAGAGGTAAATAAAGGATAAAATAGCTAAAAAGCTTACATTTTGAAAAAAATAAATGGATCCCTCTTTAAAGCAAAATGAAGAAACAACAACTCATTAAATTGCGTCTAATAAATAGAACTTTGTTGCAGGTCAAATTTATAATTGGGGCAATCATAATAAATAATTGACACAAAAGACCAGAATTATAACCACTCAAAAAACGACAATATTCTGAATCATGGAAAGGATACCTGAAATCAAAGGGAAACAATTGAAAGAAATTGAATAAATGTTATTCCAATGAATTTTGCAATAATCATAGAATGAGAACAAATTAGACCTATTCTATGTGGAACATCAGACATTTGTGGAATCACCTGCAAATTGTAGTATGCTATTACAAAAAGGGCTACATTTTTAATTGACATATTTGATTTTACGAAATTTGAATTTATAGATACCATTATATATTGACTTATCCAAAACAGTTTGTAAAATCAACATCCATATTTTTTTTTGAAAATATTTTTTTCCACATAAATAGATATGAAACATCCAATATTAAAGTACCTTAACCACTTGCCGCCCGCCCTATTACAAATTGACGGCGGCGAAGTGGTTTCATTATCCTAACCGGACGTCATATGACGTGATTAGGATTATGAGCCGCTGCGCGCCCCCGGGGGCGCGCATCGCGGCGATCGTTGTTGCGGGGTGTCAGTCTGACACCCGGCAACTACGATCTCGGTAAAGAGTCTCCGACGGAGACTCTTTACCATGTGATCAGCCGTGTCCAATCACGGCTGATCACAGTGTAAATGGGAAGAGCCGGTGATCGGCTTTCCCTCACTCGCGTCTGTCAGACGCGAGTAGAGGAGAGCCGATCGGCTGCTCCTCTGACAGGGGGGGTCTGTGCTGATCAATTATCAGCACAGCCCCCCCGAGGATGCCCACACTGGACCACCAGGGACACCACTAGACCACCAGGGAAAAGGTAATAAAAATCCATAATCCTCCCTAGACCACCAGGGTGCCAGTCAGCACAATGGGTGCCAATCAGTGCCCATAATGGATGCCAATCAGTGGCCACAATGGGCATCACTGATTGGCATGCATTATTGTTTGGCACTGATTGGCATCCATTACTATAACACCGATGCCGCCTATGAGTGCCCACCTGTGCCGCCTATGAGTGCCCACCTGTGCCGCCTGAGTGCCCACCTGTGCCGCCTGAGTGCCCACCTGTGCCGCCTATGAGTGCCCACCTGTGCCGCCTATCCATGCCCACCTGTGCCGCCTATCTATGCCCACCTGTGCCGCCTATCCATGCCCACCTGTGCCGCCTATCCATGCCCACCTGTGCCGCCTATCCATGCCCATCCGTGCCGCCCATCCGTGCCGCCCATCTGTGCCAGCTATCAGTGCCAATTTGTGCCACCTATCAGTGTCCGTCCGTGTCGCCCATCCGTGTCGCCCATCCGTGTCGCCCATCAGTGCCGCCTATCAGTGCCACTTCATTGGTGCCACATTGGTGCCCATCAGTGCCACCTTATCAGTGCCCATCAGTGAAGGAGAAAACGTACTTATTTACAAAGTTTTGAAACTGAAACAAAAAAAATCATTTTTTTTTTCAAAATTTTCGGTATTTTTTTATTTGTAGCGCAAAAAATAAAAACCGTAGAGGTGATCAAATACCACCAAAAGAAAGCTCTATTTGTGGGAAAAAAATAATAAAAATTTCATTTGGGTACAGTGTAGCATGACCGCGCAATTCTCATTCAAATTGCGACAGCGCTGAAAGCTCAAAATTGGTCTGGGCAGGAAGGTGTTTAAGTGCCCTGTATTGAAGTGGTTAAGAAACCTTGGGGATTAGTCATCCTTTTGGTAATGAAGCATTAAAGGCAACATATTATCTTTGTGATCACTCTGGAGAGAATTAAGAGAGTAATCTGAAAGTATAGGACACTCCTAGGCCGTTTTTATAATGGAGATATTCTAGCAGGAATCTCCAAACTACAGCTCTCCAGCTGTTGCCGAACTACACGTCCCATGATGCATTGTAAAACTGACATTCACACATTCACAGACATCTCTACACTGAGACATCTTATCCCCTGCAGTGAGTGATAAGTTGCAGGATGGGAATGGCTGCTAGACAATAATACCACAATAGTACCTACCTGGATATGTGAGGAATTCCCTGTATTCCTCGCATGAATCCCTGACTCTTTAAACTTGGTTATTATATATATGCCCCTGCAAACAGAGGACCTGTAGAGTTAAACTACATTGGATTTGAATTTATTATACAATTAAGTGGTATATATATATACATACATACATTTAGTCTGTGTGACTTTCAGTGGCTTGGTGTGGGCCTATTCCATAATTCTTGGACAGATTACCAACCTGGAAACTATCCCACCTATATGTTTTTAATCGACTCTTTTCATGCACAATATTTCAATTTGAAGTCTTCATCACCCTGAGGAAGATCAAAGCAATATACGATCGAAACAGGTGGGCGGATTTCATCTGATCTCCATAGAGGACAGTGGGGCTTTGACAGGTCCATCTCCACACAATGAGCAAAGACGGACCTGTCATCCGCCGGCTCAGCGGGGATCAGCAGAGAGATCCCTGCTGAGCAAAGAGGAGTCCGTAAATGGACAAGACTGTGTGAAAGGGGCCTTACAGTGAAAGTAAAGGAAAAAAGCCAAACAAAGAGAAACAATGCAGCCAGCACATGTAAGGTTTTGGTAAGCTGCAACATTTTACTTGTTTGATTTTGGGTTGATTGTCACTTTAACTCCTACTTTTTTTTAAAGAGCAGGAAAGGATTTTTATTGTTGTCTATGTCTTCTGTTGGGAAGGGGGGATCATCACTGTTTGTCTGTTTTTTACACACCTAATTGAAAGTGGGAGGAATTCAGCTCAATGTGGACAAAGAACTGGGCCATATTTCCAGTTTTTCATGTAGTGTACTACCATATTCGAAGTGGAGAACTTGATCCCTTTATGGTTGGCTTTTTTTTTTTACAAAGTTTTTCGTTACAATCTATACCATCCTATAGCCCGCAATTATTTTGAATGTTCCTTTTTACCTCCCCTTTTTTTCTATGTTTATTAGGTTCCAGGTTCCCTGCTGAGGGGCTCTATATGGCCATTCACAACACCTTTATTACCGCTTTAATTTTGGGGATTGTTCTTAGGCAATTAAGCATTCACTATTGGATTTAATTAGGCTTTTCCCTGAATGTGATGCCACATGCACATTGAAACACTTTGTTGTATGTGAGTATGTAATAGAATTTTTCTATTTTTCTATTGTTTTAGGGATTTATGGGATTATCAGCCTAATTTTATCCTATTCCCTGCTGCACCATACCTCCTGAAGAAGCAAGGAGAATTTTCAAAATGCGTCAAGACTTACTGCATAGTTCCTGTTTAGACTGTATACATTGTTTTGTATGATTATCATGTAATGATCTTGTATGCACAACTATACAGAGCAGAAATTAATATCTGGGGGGACTGGGAGGGGCATCCTTTTTATATCATCTATACAGTATCTCACAAAAGTGAGTACACACTTCACATTTTTGTAAATGTTTTATTATATCTTTTCATGTGACTACAGTGAAGAAATGACACTTTGCTACAATGTAAAGTAGTGAGTGTACAGCTTGTATAACAGTGTAAATTTGCTGTCCCCTCAAAATGACTCAACACACAGTGAATAATGTCTAAACCGCTGGCAACTCAAGTGAGTACACCCCTAATTGAAAATGTCCAAATTGGGCCCAAAGTGTCAATATTTTGTCTGGCCACCATTATTTTCCAGCATTGCCTTAACCTTCTTGGTCATGGAGTTCAACAGAGCTTCGCAGGTTGCAACTGGAGTCCTCTTTCACTCCTCCATTATGACATCATGGAGCTAGTGGATGTTAGAGACCTTGTGTTTCTCCACCTTCCGTTTGAGGATACGCCACAGATGCTCAATAGGGTTTAGGTCTGGATACGTGATTAATTAGTCCATCACCTTTACCCTCAGCTTCTTTAGCAAGGCAGTCATGTTGGAGGTGTGTTTGGGGTCGTTATGTTGGAATACTGCCCTGCGGCCCAGTCTCCGAAGAGAGGGGATCATGCTCTGCTTCAGTATATCACAGTACATGTTGGCATTCATGGTTCCCTCAATGAACTGTAGTTCCCCAGTGCCGGAAGCACTCATGAAGCCACAGACAATGACACTCCCACCACCATACTTTACTGTAGGCAAGACACACTTGCCTTTGTACTCCTCACCTAGTTGCTGCCACACACGCTTGACACTATCTGAACCAAATACATTTATCTTGGTCTCATCAGACCACAGGACATGGTTCCAGTAATCCATGTTCTTAGCTTGCTTGTCTTAAGCAAACTGTTTGCAGGCTTTCTTGTGCATCATCTTTAGAAGAGGCTTCCTTCTGGAACGACAGCCAAGCAGACCATTTTGATGCAGCGTGTGGCATAAGGTCTGAGCACTGACAGGCTGGCCCCCACCCATTCAACCTTTGCAGCAATGCTGCCAGCACTCATACGTCTATTTCCCAAAGAAAACCTCTGGATATGATGCTGAGCATGTGCACTCAACCTCTTTGGTCAACCATGGCGAGGCCTGTTTTGAGTGGAAAATGTCCTGGTAAACCGCTAAATGGTCTTGGCCACTGCGATGCAGCTCAGTTTCAGGGTCTTGGCAATCTTCTTATAGCCTAGGCCATCTTAATGTAGAGCAAAAATTATTTTTTTCACATCCTCAGAGAGTTCTTTGCCATGAGGTTCCATGTTGAACTTCCAGTGACCAGTATGAGAGAGTGAGAGCGATAACACCAAATTTAACACACCTGCTCCCCATTCACACCTGAGACCCTGTAACACTAATGAGTCACATAAACACTGACATAGACATTAACCGCTTCCCACCCGCCCTATGGCCGAATGACAGCCTTAGAGCGGGCGGCTTCCTTCGCCTGGCCGTCCCTGGACGGCCTGGTGTTTACTTCCGCAATGCGCGCCGCCGGGGGCGCGCATCGCGGAAGTATTGTATTTGCCGTGTCTCCCGGAGACAGGCGAATACAGATCGCCGTGAACGGCCAATCAAAGCGGCCGTTCACAGCGCGATCGCACCTGCCAATGGGAGATGATCTCATATGTAAACATATGAGATCATCTCCCATTGCCGTGTCTCTCCCTCCTCACACAGAGACAGCGTGTGAGGAGGGAGAGCGATCTGTCAGCCCCAGTGCAGCCCCAGTGCCAGCCCCAGTGCCAGCCCCAGTGCCAGCCCCAGCCCCAGTGCCAGCCCCAGCCCCAGTGTCAGCCCCAGTGTCAGCCCCAGTGCCAGCCCCAGTGCCAGTGCCATCTGTCAGCCCAGTGCCATCTGTCAGCCCAGTGCCATCTGCCAGTAGTGCCAGTGCTGCCAGTGCCACCTGCCAGCGCCTGCCGTCAGCCCCAGTGCCGTCAGCCCCAGTGCCGCCAGCCCCAGTGCCGCCAGCCCCAGTGCCGCCCGCCAGCCCCAGTGCCGCCCGTCAGCCCCAGTGCCGCCCGCCAGCCCCAGTGCCGCCCGTCAGCCCCAGTGCCGTCCGTCAGCCCCAGTGCCGCCAGTGCCGTCAGCCCCAGTGCCGCCAGTGCCGTCAGCCCCAGTGCCACCTGCCAGTGCCACCTGCCAGCACTAGTGCCACCTGCCAGTGCCACCTGCCAGTGCCATCCGTCAGCCCCAGTGCCGTCAGCCCCAGTGCCGTCAGTGCCGCCTGCCACAGTGCCACCTGCCAGTGCCACCTGCCAGCGCCAGTGCCACCTGCCAGTGCCACCTGCCAGCGCCAGTGCCACCTGCCAGTGCCACCTGCCAGCGCCAGTGCCACCTGCCAGTGCCACCTGCCAGCGCCAGTGCCATCCGTCAGCCCCAGTGCCAGTGCCGCTAGTGCCACCTGCCAGTGCCACCTGCCACCACCAGTGCCGCCAGTGCCACCTGCCAGCGCCAGTGCCACCTGCCAGCGCCAGTGCCACCTGCCAGTGCCACCTGCCAGTGCCATCCGTCAGCCCCAGTGCCGTCAGCCCCAGTGCCACGTGCCAGTGCCACCTGCCAGTGCCACCTGCCAGCGCCAGTGCCACCTGCCAGCGCCAGTGCCACCTGCCAGTGCCACCTGCCAGTGCCACCTGCCAGCGCCAGTGCCATCCGTCAGCCCCAGTGCCATCCGTCAGCCCCAGTGCCGCCAGCCCTAGTACCACCTGCCAGTGCCACCTGCCAGCGCCACCTGCCAGCGCCATCTGCCAGCCGCAGTGCCATCTGCCAGCCCCATTTACCAGAGCAATTAGCCAGAGCAAATAGCCAGCACCATCTGTCAGTGCCAGCCCCAGTGCCAGCCCCAGCCCCATCTGCCAGCGACATCTGCCAGCCCCATCTGCCAGCCCCATCTGCCAGCCCCATCTGTCAGCCCCATCTGCCAGCCCCATCTGTCAGCCCCATCTGTCAGCCCCATCTGCCTCCAGTGCCATCTGCCTCCAGTGCCACGTGTCGTCAGTGCCACGTGGGGTCACTTTGTGGGCATTTCCATTGTCCTGGTGCTCCAGGGCCTTCAAAACTGTAATAGGTGGTTGAGAAATAAGATGTGTAATTTATGCTCCTAGAACGCCTGATGGTGCTATTTCAATATTGGGCCTCTGTATGTGGTCAGGCTGTGTAAAAGTCTCACACATTTGGTATCGTTATACTCAGGAGGAGTAGTAGAACGTATTTTGGGGTGTCATTTTTGCTATGTACATGCTATGTGTTGGAAATATCTTATAAATGGACAACTTTGCGTAAAAAAAAATGCGTTTTCATTTTTTTTCCACATTTTCCCAAAACTTCTGGAAAAAAAATGAACCATTCAAACGACTCATTATGCCTCATAGATTATACGTTGGGGTGTTAGCTTTCCAAAATGGGGTCACTTTGTGGGCATTTCCATTGTCCTGGTGCTCCAGGGCCTTCAAAACTGTAATAGGTGGTTGAGAAATGAAATGTGTAATTTATGCTCCTAGAACGCCTGATGGTGCTATTTCAATATTGGGCCTCTGTATGTGGCCAGGCTGTGTAAAAGTCTCACACATTTGGTATCGTAATACTCAGAAGGAGTAGCAGAACGTATTTTGGGGTGTCATTTGTGGTATACATATGCCATGTGAGAGAAATAACCTATTACATTGAAAATTTTGTGAGAAAAAAAAAAAATAAAAATCTTCATTTTGAAAAAAATTGTGGGAAAAAGATGACAACATCAAAAACCTCACCATGCATCTTAGTAAATACCTTGGAATGTCTACTTTCCAAAAAGGGGTCATTTGGGGGGTATTTGTACTTTGCTGACTTGTTCGGGTCACAAGAAGTGAGATAGGCCACCAGTACATCAGATGTGATCAATTTTGTGCGATTCGCACCACAGCTTGTAGACTCGCTAACTTTCACAAAGACCAAATAATATCCACTAATTTGGGTTATTTTTACCAAAGATATGTAGCAGTATAAATTGTGGCCAAAATTTATGAAAAAAAAATTATAATTTGCAAAATTTTATCACAGAAACAAAGAAATATGCGTTTTTTTTCAAAATTTTCGGTCTTTTTTCATTTATAGCGCAAAAAATAAAAACCCCAGAGGTGATCAAATACCACCAAAAGAAAGCTCTATTTGTGGGAAAAAAAGGACACAAAATTCATTTGGGTACAGTGTTGCATGACTGAGTAATTGTCATTCAAATTGTGAGAGCACCAAAAGCTGAAAATTGGTCTGGTCAGGAAGGGTGTTTAAGTGCCCAGTAAGCAAGTGGTTAATGGGTGTGTGAGTTATTTTGAGGGGGCAGCAAATTTACATTGTTATACAAGCTGTAAACTTACAAATTTACATTGGAGCAAAGTGTTATTTCTTCAGTGTTATTACATGAAAAGATATAATAAAATATTTACAAAAATGTGAGTGGTGTACTCACTTTTGTGAGATACAGTAGATAATACATATATATTGGGTACATACTCTTTGTGTGTTTCTTGGGTACATACTGGTGCATCGTTAAAGTCCCTTTTTTCTTTAATGTTGGTATGATTCCAGTAGTTTGGGATGTGGTGCCGATAATATTATGTCAGGCTTTTCTATCTGTTGCTCCTAGTTAAAAATTAAAACACATTTTCTTTCGCTGATGACTTTATTTTAATGCTGAACAATTCTAGACATTCCTTAGCAGCAGTTCATGAAACACTGAATTTGTTCAACTTAATATTTTAATATAAGGTTAATGGTTCAAAATCTGTGATTTTGGATATCTGACTTGATGAATCTACTAAAACATTGTTATGATCTATGTACCCATATTCTTGGGCCAAATCTGGCCTTGTGTATTTAAGTATTACACTGTATACATCGCTTGTCCTTGTCTGGGAGGTTAGCTTCATTTAATATAGTAGTGCTTCCAAAAAATGGATACATGTTTCAGTGCTTTTGTAAATCCCATTACCTAGATCATATCTTTGTTCACTACAACCTCTAGTGAATAATTATATTTGACAAGATAAAAAAGCATGAAAGTCCACATTGCAAACTAGTTAAACTGGTGGGATGCAGGTGAGATGAGCCTGGTGGATGATTCTGATTATTATAATGATTATTATAATGCTACTATATTAGCCTAAATAAATGAGTGGTTCTGTCCCTTTCCACTTACATTATGGGGTACCTTGGAAGAACAGAAAGTTCCACTTTCCTGGCTACTTAGCTTCTCACTCCAGGATAAGAAAACTACTCAGTTTTCTCTAAACTGTATAAGCTATACAAACCTCGGAGGGGGCTTGGAAAGTGTTACTAAATTCCTCAATAGGAGATAACCCTAAAGCTTTACAGATCCCTATCTCAACATATTCATTGTGTATTCCTGACCTTGAACTCCACTCATGGACTGATTATGGTATTTACTGGATTCAGGGCTGGTGCAAGGATCTTTGACACCCTAGGCGAAACCTAATTTTGCCACCCCCCCCCCCCCCCGGCTGCGCCCCTGACTCCACTTTACCCTGCCCTTGCTACACATGTGACCTATCTGACCCCCTGACAGATACACTAATCCACCTGACTCCTACTTCCTGCACTACTCACATCACACTGACCCCTACACTGACCTACCTGATAATTACACAGACCCACCTGGCACCTACACTAACCCACCTGACACCTACACTGACCATCACACTGACACCTACACTGACCATCACACTGACACCTACACTGACCATCACACTGACACCTACACTGACACTCACACTGACCATCACACTGACCATCACACTGACCATCACACTGACCATCACACTGACCCATACGCTGACCATCACACTGACACATACGCTGACCATCACACTGACACATACGCTGACATATATGCTGACCATCACACTGACACATACGCTGACACATGTGCTGAACATCACACTGACCATCACACCGACACATACGCTGACCCATACGCTGACACATACGCTGACCATCACACTGACACATACGCTGACACATACGCTGACCATCACACTGACACATACGCTAACACATACGCTGACCATCACACTGACACATACGCTGACCATCACACTGACACATACGCTGACCCATACGCTGACCATCACACTGACACATACGCTGACCCATACGCTGACCATCACACTGACACATACGCTGACCATCACACTGACACATACGCTAACACATACGCTGACCCATACGCTGACCATCACACTGACACATACGCTGACCCATACGCTGACCCATACGCTGACCCATACGCTGACCCATACGCTGACCATCACACTGACACATAAGCTGACACATACGCTGACCATCACACTGACACATACGCTAACACATACGCTGACCCATACGCTGACACATACGCTGACCATCACACTGACACATACGCTGACCATCACACTGACACATACGCTGACCCATACGCTGACACATACACTGACCATCACGCTAACACATACACTGACCATCACACTGACACATACGCTGACCATCACGCTGACACATACGCTGACCATCACACTGACAAATACGCTGACACATACGCTGACCATCACGCTGACACATACGCTAACACATACACTGACCATCACACTGACACATACGCTGACCATCACGCTGACACATACGCTGACACATACGCTGACCATCACGCTGACACATACGCTGACCATCACGCTGACACATACGCTGACACATACGCTGACCATCACGCTGACACATACGCTGACACATACGCTGACACATACGCTGACACATACGCTGACACATACGCTGACCATCACACTGACCATCACACTGACCTACCTGACTCCTAGTTCCTGCATTACTCACACACAAACTCTCTCCATACAGCTCAATGTAGATCAGGGAAGAACCACCCTCCTCCTTACCTCTGCTCTTTGATGCTTCAGCGACCATAATCCGGGCCTCTCCTCAGCACTGGGTGTGCAGAATTGTTCAGGAGTCCACGCCAGCGCCGTCCACCCACTCCACCTCCACGATGTCCCACCAGGCCAGCGCCGTCCACCCGCTCCACGATGTCCCTCCAGGCCAGCGCCGTCCACCCGCTCCACGATGTCCCCGCCGGGGCCAGGCCAGCGCCTTCCACCCGCTCCACGATGTCCCCGCCGGGGCCAGGCCAGCGCCTTCCACCCGCTCCACGATGTCCCCGCCGGGAGGGAGGTCAGCTGACAGACCTCTCCGCTCCCATCTCCGCTGAGCCCCGCCCCTCCGCTGCACTCACAGAGACACACAGCGCCGCTCCACAGGGACAGGCTGGAGCAAAGGAGTCCCTGAGCGGCGCTGTGAGTTAAACCCATGTGAGCACAGCGGGCGCTCAAGGGGAAACATGGGGGATTGGTGGCGCCGGCGGCACACCACCGGGAGCGAGCGATCAGGAGAGGAAAGCTGACCTCACCCTGGACAGAGGCCGTAAGTGCGCCCTAGGTAGTAGTGCGCCCTAGGCGGCTGCCTACTCCGCCTAGTGGTAGCGCCGGCCCTGACTGGATTACTGACCTCCAGGATAGCGAGGCTTTGAAATAATTTTCTCCACTTCAAAGGGATTTTCATTACACTATATTACCAAAAGTATTTGGGATGCCTGGCTTTACACGCACATGTACTTTAATGGTATCCTGGTCTTAAGCCTCGTACACACGATCGGATTGTTGGCCAACAAAACCGTGGACTTTTGCCGGAAGGGTGTTGGCCAAACTTGTCTTGCATACACATGGCACACAATTGTTGGCCAACAATCACGAACGTAGTGTTGTACTACATGTTTGTTCAGCATTTTAGTGCCACCCTTTGGGCTCCTTCTGCTAATTCCGTGTTAATAGTTTGGTGAGTGTTGATTTGCGCTTTTCATTTTGCGCTTTTCATTTCCTACTTTTCATTTCACGCTTTTCATTTCGCGCTTTTCATTTCATGCTTTTCAGTTAGTTTCTGAGTGCTCGTTCGTCAACCAGATATGTTGCGGAATCAGAGGAGATAACGTTATTTATTATTGGCCTTTTAGTTATTGCTTTGACATTATTTTTTTTGGTTGAATAATGATTTGATTTGGTATATTTTCTATATTTTTGGATGCATAGAATGCACTTTTTGGTTAAGTTCTATTGGCAGATAGTATGTCTAATTTTATCTGTTTTCTTTTTTTTAACGCACAATAAAAAAATTGTTGAGAATAATACTGGGCTACTTCAAATGACAGTTTGGGAGTAGGCAGTTATATTTAAAAAATACAATGTAAAATTGTCAAGGGACACCAACATAGTTGTACCTTTGATCTTAACCACTTCAATACAGGGCACTTTCACCCCCTTCCTTCCCAGCCCAATTTTCAGCTTTCATCGCTCTAGCGCTTTCAGTGACAATTGCGCGGTCATGCTACACTGTACCCAAATGAAATTGTTATCATTTTGTTCGCACAAATAGAGCTTTATTTTGGTGTTATTTATTCACGACTCCGTTTTTTTTTTTTTGCGATATAAGCGCAAAAAATGCGGAAATTTGGGAAAAAAACAATATTTTCTTTTTTCTATTTGAAAAGAAATCCAATAAAATCAAATTTTGTCATAAATTTAAGCCAAAATGTATTCTGCTACATGTTTTTGGTAAAAAAAATTCCGTTAAGTGTATAATAATTGGTTTGTGTGATCACGGACATATGTACGCAAATGATCATGTACATATGTGTGCAGGTGATCACGTACATATGTGTGCAGATAATCATTGGGACATGTGATTTTAGTGGGACATATGTGGGGGACATGTTTTTATTATTAGGGACATGTGTTTTTATTATTTGGGGACATGTATGTTTTGGGGACATGTGTGTTTTGGGGACATATGTGGGGACTGTGTTTGTACTGTGTGGTGTGTTGTGTGTTTACACTACACTGATGATCAGTGAGTAAAAAGCTGTAAAAAGCAGCCCATACTCACTGATCATCAGCCGGCTGCAGCGTTCTGCTCTCCTCTCCTCAGCGGTGACTTTCGTGTGAGGAGAGGAGAGCCGATTGCCTAGCAACCGGCTGTTTGTTTACATCACATGACGGCCGTGATTGGACACGGCCGTCATGTGATCAGGAGGGCCAATCACAGAGCCCTCCTGCCGATCTGAGATGTGCCGTGTCCGGGTGACACGAGCACATCAGGATCGCGCCGCTGCGCGGGCGCGCGCGCGATCCCGCTACTCCTGAAGGACGTTCCTGAACGTCCTATCAGGAGTAGACGGCTCCCACCCGGCCGTATATATATGCATTGGCCGGGTGGGAAGTGGTTAAAAAGTACGGGATAAATGGTGTTGTGGAAACTTGCCCAAAAAAATAAAAATAAAATTATTTGTGATATCACTAGACAAAAAAGCCTTTGAAAATTTGTTTGCAATAAATCCATCAGTATCACCAGCAAAGCAGCTTCATTATTATCCCATTAAAGAAGAAGAGAATGTGCGCTGCATTTCGAGATTTCATAATTTGCCACATCACGAGTGTTAATTCTCCATTAAGAACACTAGTTTACAAGACTGACCTCTTCTGGCTCGTCCTTGTTTCTGAGCATGCGTGTTTGTACTTTGGACTTTTGTCCTTTTGTCCGATGGACTTGTGTACACACGCTCAGAAAATCCAACAACAGACATTTGTCCGTGGAAAATGTTGAAATCTGCTATCCAACATTTGTCCACGCAAAATCCTACAACAATTGTCCAATGAAGCATACACATGGTTGGATTTTCCACCAACAACCTGTCATCACACATTTCCCGTCGGAAAATCTGATCATGTGTACAAGGCTTTAGTCCTTAGGGTTCAATATTGAGTTGGTGTCAGGGCTGGGCTCAGCCCTTCCTTCTCTGAGCTGGCTGCTCAGCTGTCAGCTAATTGCCAGCTCCTATTTCTCCACAGTTACTCAGCAGTTTATGATATCCTGCTCGTCAGTCCTGCCTACTTAAGCCGTCCAACCGAGAGGATTTCTGCCTTCGCCTTAGTCAACATCACAGAGACACTTTCCTGCAGTCCAGTTAAAAGACTTGCTTGGCTGACATCCCTTCTGGCTCCAGATCCTGCTTGCTGTTTTACTACGCTCATCTCCGGCTCCCTGACGTTTGGCTTGTCTGACTATCCGTTCTGGTTCCTGAACTCTGGCTATGTTTTGACTACGTTTTGTTCTATTGTACTTTTATTATTAAAGAAGTGTGATTTAACTGTACTTCTTTCTCAGTCTGATTTCATGGTTTCTGACAGTTGGTCCACCCTTTGCAGTTATAACAGCTTCAACTCTTATGGTAAAGCTGTCCACAAAGTTTAGGAGTATGTCTATGGGAATATTTGACCAGAAACGCATTTGTGAGGTCAGGCACTGATGTGGACTAGAAGGCCTGGCTTGCAGTCTCCGCTCTAATTAATCCCAAAGGTGTTCTATCGGGTTGAGGCCAGGACTCTGTGCAGGCCAGTCAAGTTCCTCCACCCCAAACTCACTTATCCATGTCTTCATGGACCTTTTTTGTGCACTGGTGCACAGTGATGTTGAAACAAGAAAGGGCCATCCCCAAACAGTTCCCACAAAGTTGGGAGCATGAAATTGTCCAAAATGTCTTGGTATGCTGATGTCTTAAGAGTTCCCTTCAGTGGAACTAAAGGGCCAAGCCCACCCCTGAAAAACAACCCTACACCATAATCCACCAAATGATTTGGATCAGTGCACAAAGCATGGTGTTGAGATGGTATTTAACCCCCTCTCACATTTCTAAATTTGATGTTCATATATCCTGGGAATTCTGGAGGAATTGTGGATATTTTGTACCATATATTGTGGACGTGTAAAGGGGTCACTAGTTTCTGGACACAGATGTTTTGCACCCTTGGTTCAATACAGCTCCCAATAACACCAGGGCTAGTCCTATTGCATCTAGGTATAGATACCATCCCTTAACATTTTTCCACAAACATTAGAAACAGTTCACATACATTGCCAATATGAAATGATGTGGGCCTCTAGTGAAAGTATTTATATAATTGCAGTTAAATGATGGATCTCCTGGCTAACTCGGTATACTTCGGTATACTTCAGTTAGGTGCTAAAACAAGTGGCAACCTTTTCTTCACAGATACCTACAGTGCCTTAAAAAAGTATTCACACCCCTTGAAATTTTCCACATTTTGTCATGTTACAACCAAAAACATAAAACGTATCTTATTGGGATTTTATGTGATAAACCAACACAAAATATTAAAGTAAAAGGAAAATGATAAAAGAACAAAAAAAAACACCTATATGTATTTGATATGTGAATGAGCGATATGAATGCAGCAGCTGCTTTTTATTATAGATGTCTGTTTTAATTATTTTGCTTAGGTGTTGGTGGTGGAATTTATATATCCAGTTTTTTTTGTATCATTACCCATTTTGTAATAAAGATCCTCTTTCAAGCTGCTTAGTCCACGGTAATTACTTTTATATGGGGTTTCCCAACTTTTTTTTGTTCCTTGTCTGCTCAAATTACCTAGATTACACCCTGATCAGTGAGTCAGCAACTAGAGGATCACTGTGATTCACTTTGAAACCCAAATCACAGTTCCTATATGATAGTGAGTTCTAGGACATTGTTCTTGGTTTTCAATATTTTTTACAGATAAATATGTAAAAAGTGTGGCGTGCATTTATATTCAGCCCCCCTGAGTCAATATTTTGTAGAACCACCTTTCGCTGCAATTACAGCTGCAAGTCTTTTTGGGTATGTCTCTACCAGCTTTGCACATCTAGGAAATTACATTTTTGCAAAATAGCTCATGCTCTGTCAGATTGGATGGAGAGCGTCTGTGAACAGCAATTTTCAAGTCTTACCAAAGATTCTCAGTTAGTAGGTCTAGACTAGGCCATTCTAACACATGAATATGCTTCGATCTAAACCATTCCATTGTAGCTCTGGCTGTATGTTTAGGGGCATTGTCCAGCTGGAAGGTGAACTTCAGCCCCAGTCTCAAGTCTTTTGCAGACTCTAACAGGTTTTCTTCTAAGATTGCCCTGTATTTGGCTCCATCCATCTTCCCATCAACTGTGACCAGCTTCCCTGCTAAAGAAAAGCATCCCCACAACATGATGTTGCCTTCACCATGGGGATGGTGTGCTCAGGGTGATGTGCAGTGTAAGTTTTTCGCCACACATAGCATTCTGCTTTTAGGCCAATAAGTTAAATTTTGGTCTCATCTGACCGAGCGCATTCTTCCACATGTTTGCTGTGTCCCCCACGGGGCTTCTCACAAACTGCAAATAGAACTTCTTATGGCTTTCCCTCAACAATGGCTTTCTTCTTGCCAGTCTTCTATAAAGGCCATATTTGTGGAGTGCGCAACTAATAGTTGTCCTGTGGACAGATTCTCCCACCTGAGCTGTGAATCTGTGCAGCTCCTCCAGAGTTACTCTTGCCCGCTTCTCTGATTATTGCTCTCCTTGCCTGGCCTGTCAGTTTAGGTGGATGGCCATGTCTTTGTAGGTTTGCAGTTGTCATATACTCTTTCCATTTTCAGATGATGGATTGAACAGTGCTCTGTGAGATGTTCAAAGCTTGGGATATTTTTTATAACCTAACCCTGCTTTAAACTTCTCCACATCTTTATCCCTGGCCTGTCTGGTGTGTTCCTTGGCCTTCATGACACTTTCTAAGGTTCTCTAACAAACCTCTGAGGGCTTCACAGAACAACTGTATTTATTCTGAACAAATATACACCTTTGCTGAGGGTAACCTCCGCCCGTTAGCCAAGCAAACAAAAGGCGCTTAACACTGAATGGTGTGCTTTCTACCTGGGAGCTGTGGAATTTAAGCAGCTGTTTTAAAAGGCATTAAATAAATAAAACCACTAAGAAACGTCAAACAGATATCTACAAGTTAAATGAATAAATCAATTCACCCGTAGAAACAACAGCGCATATTACTCTATAGAAAAAAAAAATATATATGTTATTTGTTCTAGTGCAAACTCTAATTCTACGGAAAACATGTATATACTCCAAAATATAGTCATACAAAATAGTTATTGTCCATGATGACTATCCATATGTCCAGATTATACTGAATAATCAAGATAGTTTCAGTGAAAAAGGAACTGAAACAGAATTATCTATTCCAGTCCATAGAAAAAACAAAACTGAAACAAAGTATCCTGGCACAAATCATAAGGGGTATACGATGCAATCCTTCCTTAACGTGGTTAAACTTCCAACAGTGAAATGCAGTGATCCCAAATTTGCTGGGGTGCAATCCTAGGCATAAGGCGACCCCCTTTAGTTATATTCTTACCAGATCTGCCTGGTTACACGGGCTCTCAGATATTACTCCTCATCGGCTGGATCTCATCCGCTTCATGTGTCCCGGGAAATTCAAGATCAGATCTGCCTGGTTTCACGGGCTCTCAGATATTACTCCTCATCGGCTGGATCTCATCCGCTTCATGTGTGCCGGGTAATTCAAGAACTCGGAAAAAAGCAATTGCGGGAAACAAACATAGCGTAATACTGTCTCGTAAAAACACAATTTATTTCAATAAAAAATATTGCACTCACAAAAAACAATCTTTTAAAAGCATTGGTTCACTCAACAGGGTCCCTCAGGGTCCCTCAGATGATGTCAACACGACGAAACGCGTCAGGGTGGTAGTACACGTTAGTAGCATAGAGGAACTGACAGGAGGGAGGAAGAGGTGCACGGCTTTAACCGTGAGCTATTATATGGTGACAGCCAGTGGCAGCTGATGCTAATACTTCTCCCCGTACCTGACTGTGATAAAGAACTATGCATGTTGAGTGAACCAATGCTTTTAAAAGATTGTTTTTTGTGAGTGCAATATTTTTTATTGAAATAAATTGTGTTTTTACGAGACAGTATTACGCTATGTTTGTTTCCCGCAATTGCTTTTTTCCGAGTTCTTGAATTACCCGGCACACATGAAGCGGATGAGATCCAGCCGATGAGGAGTAATATCTGAGAGCCCGTGAAACCAGGCAGATCTGATCTTGAATTTCCCGGGACACATGAAGCGGATGAGATCCAGCCGATGAGGAGTAATATCTGAGAGCCCGTGTAACCAGGCAGATCTGGTAAGAATATAACTAAAGGGGGTCGCCTCATGCCTAGGATTGCACCCCAGCAAATTTGGGATCACTGCATTTCACTGTTGGAAGTTTAACCACATTAAGGAAGGATTGCATCGTATACCCCTTATGATTTGTGCCAGGATACTTTGTTTCAGTTTTGTTTTTTCTATGGACTGGAATAGATAATTCTGTTTCAGTTCCTTTTTCACTGAAACTATCTTGATTATTCAGTATAATCTGGACATATGGATAGTCATCATGGACAATAACTATTTTGTATGACTATATTTTGGAGTATATACATGTTTTCCGTAGAATTAGAGTTTGCACTAGGACAAATAACATATATATATATTTTTTTCTATAGAGTAATATGCGCTGTTGTTTCTACGGGTGAATTGATTTATTCATTTAACTTGTAGATATCTGTTTGATGTATTTATTCTGAGATTAAATTACACACAGGTGGACTCTATTTACTAATTAGGTGACTTCTGAAGGCAATTGGTTCCACTAGATTTTAGTTAGGGATAGCAGAGTAAAGGGGGCTGAATACAAATGCACACCACACTTTTCAGATATGTATTTGTTTTATAATCTTGGAAACCATTTATAGTTTTCCTTCCACTTTACAATTATGTGCCACTTTGTGTTGGTCTATCACAAAAAATCCCAATAAAATACATTTACGTTTTTGGTTGTAACATAAGAAAATGTGAAAAATTTCAAGGAGTATGAATACTTTTTCAAGGCACTGTATCAATGACATTTACATGTTCGAAAATGCAATATCCTACTTAGCGAAGATCTGGACTTCATTAATGGTTATTCTTTAATGTTGTAGTTTTTCTCTATGTCTCTGCATTACGTGTTGGATTTAATACAATAATTTGATAATCGCTGTTATATGTGCTTTTTTGTAGTGCCTTAGCACTTATTCCAAAAATGTTTGACATTTGTACTTTTTTGTAAGAAAATCAATAAAAATCTATTGAAAACAAAACAGATTTTCTAGCCGTTCCGGTAAATGTGCCATTTTCTTCAACAGAGATACAAATGGAAAAATCATGTCATAAGGGAAACAGAAAGCGCTTAAAACCTGACAGAAATTCTAACCCTTTTTTGCTCTATGCAACACAAAAAAATTAACAACATGCCATAAAGTGATACTAAACACATACTGTTTAATTTACATTCTCTTTCTGTACATGAATGATGGCACTGTAATTATTTTAATTAAAAAAACAAGGTAATAGTTTTTAAAATGATATACAGCTGTCACATGAGCCAGCTCTTTCTCAGCCTATCAGCAGGGAAAACAATGGCTGGAAAAGATTCTAGTCCTCTACTGCTGGTCCCATGTTCAAAATAAAATACACAGTCTTTGGAATATAGACTAAAAGTAAATACATAATATCAATAAATGTTTTTTAAATAGTCATACAAAAATGTATTTGAAGTCAAATCTTTATTATTTCTTGGAAACAACATGGTGTGAGTGGATTTTAGCCAAATCCAAACTGTGTCTGTTGTGCATATGTGCTTAGAATAAAAGGGAGGTGAAGCCTCCATCAATCTATTTGTAATATCCCAACCCCATTGTGTTTAGACATTTAATGGGCATGGAGGCGGAAGAGGAAGGGAGTAGGCTGTCATTTATCACTGTGTACACGCCCACATGTGTGACTCTATAGTCACATGGTCTGCTTAGATGTGATCAAGAAGGAAATGCTCAGCATAGAAACACACTAAACACTTAGCATGTGTGGTAGCTGCCAACAGCTGCTCTGCAGAATCTCCAGCTGCGGTGGGGACATGGACAGGAAGGAGGGATAGCTCAACCAGCTCATCAATCCTTAGATGTGATAGCTGCATTCATTTTCTTTTTAGATTTTTTTATTTTATTTTCATTTGATAATCATGCCATTAAATTAAATCTAAATCTAGACAAAGTAGAAGTTAAAGGGTTGAGATAAGCCATTTAACACTGACTGGTGTGGCTACAATGATCAGCCTTTATTCATTTATGTAAAACCTTTAAACCAGAAGAAAAAAAAATACTTTTTGCTGTAAATACTTATAAAGTATTAACTGGAGTTCAGCTTCAGCTTGAATTTGTTAGTCAAGTCCACCAAAATCTGCTAGTACATCTAACGTTCCCCTCCCCCCAGACTGACAATGCTGCTGTCCAAAGCAGTCTGCTTTACTACTTCCTCGAGAATGCAGACCCTACAACAGGAAGTGTGTTACTGGCTGCATTACCAGATGAAATTAAGGAAAAATATGAAAAAAAAGAAAACTAATACAACCACATTTAAGATTTGGTAAGCTGTCACACTGGCTGCGGTACACACGGGCCGAATGCCGCCACATTCGGCCCCTGTGTACTAGGTTTTAGTTTAATTAAGTTAAAAAGTTTACATGTTTTTGGTGATGGATGTAGTAAATCTATAAAGTTGCACACCCTATGCTAAGAAATGAAGGGATATGAAGCTGGTGGGGTGTGAATACATGTTATGCTGGGTACACACGGGAAATGTTTTTTCGTTCAACCCAGTGGGCTGACCCTGGGTGCATGTGTAGAAAACCAGTGTGTACTCCAACAGGAGCATATGACAGGTGTGGTCTACATGCTGACATAATTTCCAGCTACGCCATATTTTCCTGTTGGTGCACACCCTGGTTTTCTACACATGCACAGCCATGGTCCTTTTTTTCCTCCCTATGCAAGCCCTACATAACCATTGCCTTCAAATGTGAGTGTTAATTGTTTAGAATATTTCTGAGTGTTTTAATAAAATCTAAGATTGGAGACTTGGGGGTAAATCCCCAAACACAAACGCTACTCACCTGACTAACAATAGTAGGTCAACAACTTGTGGTGAGTGTCTGTCTGTATGGGAACACTGGAGACACAGAGAAGTTGAGCACCTGTTTTGTTTACCTTTGCACGAGCACTCTTTTATTTGGTACTTTTTACTTGGATATATTCACTGTTTATACAATTATTTCGCCTTCACCACTTCAATACTGGGCATTTTAACCCCCTTCCTGCTTTCAGCGCTATCGTACTTTAATAATAATGATAACTGCACAGTCATGCAACACTGTACCCATTTTACATTTTTTTTTGGTGGTATTTAATCACCACTGGGTTTTTTATATGGTGCTAACAAAGACTGGATTGAAGGTCACTAACTGACACTGACGTGGCTAGTGACACTAATAGAGTGATCAGATAAAATACTGTACCCTGTACACTGTACTAATGACACTGAAAAGGGGTAAACACCAAGGGGCAATCAAAGGGTTAATTGTGTGCATAACAAGTTTAATGTGTGTTGCTTTTACTAACAGATCTTGCTGTTTTTCCTCCCTCCTTACATGTGGTTGTAAACACAGAACTCTGTGCTCTGATTGGACACAGCTGATCAACAGGTTTCAGCCAAATTCATTGGCTGAAACCTGCTGACAAACTCGTGCTGTGTCCAATTACAGCACAGGTAAGCAGGGGACAAGAGCACACACCCTCAAAAACCCCGGAAGTAGTCAGCGTTGTACATGTACGTTTTCTTGGGAAACTTGATCACATATTTGTCCTTGCTATATGATTGTATAACCATATGGCTTTCATTACATTGGTAAGACAATAAGAAAAATGAAACAATGGGTTGAAAGGATTTAGGTCATTTGGAACAGGACCTAGGGTATCAAGATTAACACATACATATCAGAGGCACAGCCTGTGGCCCCAGAGGCAAAAGCTGACCTGAGTCCCCCTGCTACCACCCGCTGCTTTCATCGCACGCCAAGATGGTGAGTAGGGATGAGCCGAACACCCCCCTGTTCGGTTCGCATCCAGAAGATGCGTACAGGCAAAAAATTTGTTCAAAAATGCGAAAACCATTAAAGTCTATGGGACACGGACATGAATAATCAAAAGTGCTAATTTTAAAGGCTTATATGCATGGTATTGTCATAAAAACTGTTTGGGGACCTGGTTCCTGTCCCAGGGGACATGTATCAATGCAAAAAAAAACTGACGTTTTTCCGGGAGCAGTGATTTTAATAATGCTTACCTGAAGGGCCAGACCTGAAGGTCCTGGTATGGAATTTAGGGGGACCCCCACACATTATTTTTATTCCATGCTGTTTTTATCAATGAGCTGTTATGTGTATTGTCGGACCCGACAATTCATTATAGCCGCGAGTAGTTTTAAACAACTTTTTTTCCTTTAGAAATGTCATTTTGCTGTCAGACTGTTCTAAACACGGGAAACATGCGCCCCTTTATAGGCATACTATAGACACCTCCCAGGTACGAAATTTAAAGTAATATTACACTTTTATTGTTTCACTTTAAGCATTATTAACATCGCTGCTCCCGGAAAAATGGGCATTTTTAAAACTTTTTTTTGCGTTGATACATGTCCCCTGGGGCAGGACCCCAGGGGACATATACCACTGAAGTGTACCACTGGAGGAAAGGGAATACCCATGACCCTGTGCAACTGAAACTGGAAACTCAGAGGGTCCGGGGTTGGAACCGGACAGGCCCCTGCTTGGCCAGCCTGGGCCCTCTGAGTTTACTGAATTACCCACGCAGGGTAGTGTGGCAAGTACTTTTCCCCAGCAACAGTGTAAAACAGGGTAGGCAACCATTGAGTGGTGTATATCTACCTGAACAACATGAAAGAGATTAAAGATACCCAGGGTTTGACACTCCAGGTTTATAAGAAAGTTAGCCTACCTTAAAAGGGGACAGTGTCAGTCAGTAGAACAGTGGACAGTGGACAGTGTCAGTAGGGCAGTAGATGGTGTGTGGACATTGTCAGTAGGGTAGTGGAAAATGTCAGTAGAGCATAGGATGATGTCAGAGCAGTGGACGTGGTGTCAGTAGGGCAGAGGCTGATGTCAGTAGGGCAGTGGACAGTGTCAGAAAGGAAGTGGACAGTGTCATTAGAGCAGTGGATGTGTCAGTAGGGCAGAGATTAGTGTCAGTAGTGCAGTGGATAGTGTCAGTAGTTTTTTTATTTTTATTATTTTATTTTGTATTATTTTTTACAATTACATTTTTTTATTTTTTATTTTTGGAAACTGCCAGCACTGCAGGGGGAGGGACCAGTGTAGCACAAATGGGGGCCCGGGCAGCAAATAGAAGGGGAACATGGACAGGAGGGGCATCAGGGACAACATTTAGTGGAACCAATCCCCTTTCCTACTGCAACAACTGAATGCTGGTGGGAGACAAGGAGAAGCTGGCTTTCTGCTGCTGCAAGAAGGAAAGGGGATTGGTTCCAATAACTGCCCCCCCCACCCCACTCCTGTCCAGGTTATGGTGGTTGGCAAAGAAAAGGACGCAATCTGTCCATCACCTGCTCATGATCAACAGGTAGATCATGATCGATGGGTTGCGGACCCCTTGTGTAAAACCTAATGTGCCAGGGAGGCCACATGGGGCTCTTGGAGCATGAGCGGGGTCACCATTGTGATTGCTCAACCTCTGTCCATGCTACATATACATGAAATGCATGTTACAAACACCATAACAAGAGGCCCAGTGGATCTTGTATTTAGAAGCAACAGGTCCACCTTGATTTAACCTCCCTAGCGGTAATCCCGAGTCTGGCTCGGGTTAGGAATTTACTAGCAGGAGCGGTAACCCCGAGCCAGACTCGGGATAGCATCGCTGGATGCAGGGGAGGACACAGTGAGACTTACTTACCTTGTCCCCTGGATCCAGCGATGTCCTCCGCGCTGTGTGAGTGAGCTGTCCCCCGCTCGATTCACAGTGCCGAATGCCGCCGAGCTCTGTTCCCTGCGATGTTACGGCGCACGGGAGCGGAGAACGGCGGAAAATTCAAAAAAGTAAAAGTACACAAAACACACACAGCACTGTAATCTTACAGATTACAGTGCTGTATTAAAAAATACACACCCCCTTTGTCCCTAGTGGTCTGTGCAGTGCCCTGCATGCACTTTTATATTATAAATACTGTTTTTTCTGTCTGGAATTTGGAGATTGTCCATAGCAACAAAAAAGTTTCCCTTTTTCAGTGTTTTAGGATTTGATTACATTATTGAATAATTTTTATTATTCTTTATTATATTATAAACTTTATCATACCCGGGATGTCTGATAGACTCTGGTTTGAAGAGATTTAAGAGAGTTATTCCTAAGAATTACAGGACTACAAAATAAAACGCCAGATTTTCATGCAAAATAATTGTACCGCTTTCAGCACCTAATTCCAGACTGAATCATACCGCCAGGGAGGTTAATGAGATTAGTGCATGGTCCGTACAGTATTTATATGTTATAAACAGTTCACAAGATTTCTACAGTCAATTATTATTTAAAGCTTCTCAAGTACTAAAAACTTGGCTTGTGACTACTACACCCTACTGAATACATGAAAAAAATAAGACAAAGATAAATGATTTCAGAACTTTTTCTGTAAAAAAAAATGAGACAAAGATAAATAATTTCAGAACTTTTTCCACCTTTAATGTGACCAATAATCTGTACAACTCAATTGAAAAACAAACTGAAATATTTTAGGATGGGGAAATAAAAATAAAAATTGGGAATGTAGCTGTGTTCAGAACTAAACAATCACATTCAAACTCATGTTAACCACTTGCCGATCAGCGCACGACAATGTACATCGACAGAATGGCACGGGCAGGCAAATGGGCGTACATGTACGTCCCTTTAAATTTGCCGCCCTGCCATCGGGAGCGCGCCGCCGGCGGAGCACTCCCGCGCTGGTCGGGACCCCCGTGCGTCTCACGGAGCGGCCAAATGAAGAAATGCCGTTGTAAACAGCATTTCTCCATTCTGCCTAGCAACTAGTGACGCTGATCTCTGCTCCATGTGATTGGAGCAGAGATCAGTGTTCACTAAATGAAAGCCCAACCCCCCCACAGTTAGCAACACACCCCTAGGAACACTTAACCCCTACACTGCCACCCACTGGTTAACCCCTTCACTGCCAGTGTCATTTACACAGGAATCACTGCATTTATATAGCAGTGATTACTGTATAAATGACAATGGTCCCAAAAATGTGTCAAAAATGTCCGATGGGTCCCCCACAATGTCGCAGTCACAATAAAAATCGCTGATCGCCGCCATTACTAGTAAAAAAAATAATAATAATAAATTATTAATAAAAATGCTATAAAACTATCCCTATTTTTGTAAACGCTATAACTTTTGCGCAAACCAATCAATAATCGCTTATTGCGATTTTTTTACCAAAAATATGTAGAAGAATATGTATCGGCCTAAACGGAGGGAAAAAAATGTTTTTTTATATATTTTTGGGGGATATTTATTATAACAAAAAGTAAAAAATAATGTGTTTTTTTCAAAATTATCGCTCTATTTTTGTTTATAACGCAAAAAATTAAAACCGCAGGGGTGATCAAATACCACCAAAAGAAAGCTCTATTTGTGGGAAAAAAAGGACGTCAATTTTGTTTGGGAGCCACGTCGCACGACCGGGCAATTGTCAGTTAAAGCAACGCAGTGCCGAATCGCAAAAAGTGATCTGGTCTTTGACCAGCAAATTAGTCCGGTCTGAAAGTGGTTAAATAGGAGTCAGTACAAACCTGCCATCATTTACAGTGCCTCTGATTAACCACAAAGAAAGTTCAGCTGTTCTAATAGGTCTTTTCTAAAAGATATCAGTCAGGGGAAGGGTATAAAAGAATTTCCAAGGCATTAGATCTACCATGGAACACAGTAAAGACAATCATCACCAAGTGGAGAAAATATGGCACAACAGTGAAATTACCAAGAACTGGACGTCCCTCCAATATTGATGAAAAGACAAAAAGAAAACTAGTCAGGGAGACTGCCAAGACGCCTACAGCAACATTAAAGGAGCTGCAGGAATATTTGGCAAGTACTGGCTGTGTGGTACATGTGACAACAATCTCCCATATTCTTTATATGTCTGGGCTATGGGATAGAGTGGCAAGATGGAAGCCTTTTCTTATGAAGAAAAACATCCAAGCCTGGCTACATTTTGCAAAAAAAACATCTGAAGTCTGCGAAAAGCATGTGGGAAAATGTGTTATGGTCTGATGAAACCAAGGTTGAACGTTTTGGCCATAATTCCAACATGTATGTTTGGCGCAAAAACAACACTGCACATCACCAAAAGAACACCATACCCACAGTGAAGCATGGTGGTGGCAGCATCCTGCTTTGGGGCTGTTTTTCTTCAGGTGGAACAGGGGCCTTAGTCAAGGTAGAGGCAATTATGAAGAGTTCCAAATACCAGTCAACATTGGCACAAAACCTTCAGGCTTTTGCTAGAAAGCTGAACATGAAGAGGAACTTCATCTTTCAGCATGACATCAACCCAAAGCATACATCCAAATTAACAAAGGAATGGCTTTACCAGAAGAGATTAAAGTTTTGGAATGACCCAAACCTGAATCGGATTGAAAATCTGTGGGGTGATCTGAAGAAGGCTGTGCACAGGAGATGCCTGTCAGGGCTGGCTTAGCCCTTCCTTCTCTGGGCTGTCTGCTCAGCTGTCGGCTAATTGCCAGCTCTCATCTCTCTCCACAGTTACCAGCTGTTCTTTATCCAGCTCGTCTGACCTGCCTACTTAAAGCTGTCCAGCTCGCGTCATGTCTGCCTTTGCCTTGGTTACATCACAAGAAACCATCTCCTGTGGGTCTGTTTAAAGACTGGCTTGCTGACATCCCTTTCTGGCTCCTTATCCTGCTTGCTGTTGCTCCACTTGGATCCCTGACTTCTGGCCTGGCTGATTACCCAATCTGGTTATTGAACTTTGGACTGGCTGACTACTCTATCCAGTTACTGGACTCTGGCTATGCTTTGGATATGCTTACTCTATTTACCTTTTTATTTTTATTAATAAACAAGTGTGATTTAATTGTACTTCTGTCTCTATCTGATTCCTGGTTTCTGACAATGCCCTTGTAATCTGACATATTTGGAGTGTTTTTACAAAGAAGAGTGGGCAAATATTGCCAAGTCAAGATGTGCCATGCTGACAGACTCATACCCCAAAAGACTGAGTGCTGTAATAAAATCAAAAGGTGCTTTAATAAAATATTAGTTTAAGGGTGTGCAAACTTATGCCAACTGAGTTGTACAGTTTATAGGTGAGATTAAAGGTGGAAAAAGTTCTGAAATGATTTATCTTTGTCTCATTTTTTTACATCACAGAAACCTGACATTTTAACAGGAGTGTGTAGACTTTTTATATCCACTGTATATAAAAGGTGAACTTATCAGCTGATTATCCCACGCAACAATATACAACGTATGGGAATTTTATACACTCAACATTTTTGCTGGTTATATTGTGTACAAGAGTCTCTTTTTAATTTTACTGGAATACATACTTATCTACCATAGTAGCAGTGTTTCTTTGAAGTATCATTCTTGGTCAATAATTTTAGATTTGATAATGTTGGTTTTTCTTATTTTTTAACATGAGCTAGTGAATTTATAAAAAAAAAAAATATATTGACTTTTGTATATGTATGTAATTATCTTGGTGTGTTTTCTATGTTGTTTTCATGTATTCAGATAGGTTTGGTTGTCATAAGCCAGGTTTTTAGTACTTCAGAAGCTTAAAATGTAACTCTACTGGTGACTCCCCCACTGTTCTTTTCATATGATAGGTTTTCTGTTGGGTGAAATAAGCAGTTATGAATGTGAAGGGGACTTTGTTTGATTTTTGGTATCATTATTTAATATATATGTTTTATTACTATAGCTTTCATCCTCCAGCTGCATTTATTATTAGTATTATTATTCCCTATATTTGTATTCCAGCATTTAAAGTTGGGTGAAATGATAGAAAAGTATGTGTTACGTGATATACAGCATACAGAATATCTCTAAAAAAATCCAGTGAATAAACAAGAGTACTGTACCCCAGTTATTCTGTAGAAATAAGAAAATATTTCCATATTAATTCAGAGAAGCCCCACTCACATTTTGAATTTTTTTTCTCTGCTGTTATTAACTTAGAAATATACACTTCTCCCAAAATCAAATCCAGATACTTTTTATGTTGTTTATCATTGTAAACTGAAAATCATAGTTATATATAACTATAGTTTCTTCAGTTTATTTGTGCATTCTAATATGCTAATGTTATGCTGCTACACATTCTAATATTTCACTATTCAAAATTATTTATAATTCTCTTTATTTAATGAGAATACATGCACAAGGATAAAATTGCCTTAATTTGTACAATAATTAAATTTTGGCTTCAAGAGCATTTTAAGAAAACCCTTAAGAATTTTAGAGGCACATTTGGAAATGCTTGCAAGATACGAAGAGTGAGTACAATTTTACACCATCTGGCGTACAATGAAGAACTATTTACAAATATGTTATGCTCCATCAGCTTTTTGCTAGACCATAAGATTTTATTTTACTGGACCAATTAAATTTTTAATCTACACACGGCTCTACAAAACCAAGTCATTAAATAATGATGTGTGTTTAGCTCAAACGTTCTGCTGTGCCAATGACCAGCTGATGCAGTAAGATATTGCAATCATACATTAAAGCTGAGTTTTCTTGTTTAAAGTGAAAGGTACATTGCCCATAGAAGACATCCTGTACGTACCTCTTTTTAGAGTAAACATACCCAGCACATTCTGGGCACAGTTATACTGGGAAGAAAATATAGAATGCTTACTCAGGCTGCTAGTAACCTAAACCCATTACATTGTCTTTTATGGACCTAGTACAGGTTATTTTAAAAAATGGGAAACATTAATGTTGAGTCCAAAAGTTTACTTGATGGGTAATGAAACATTTTATTACCATTTAACAATCAGTTTATTTACTTGTCGCAGTATATTCATGAAGTACCGGTATATTGCATCCTACAACAGTGTAACTATAGATTGTCCAGGCTGGAATTGAACATCATACAAGGTTAGCACTGGTATGTGACTGTAGTTGTTAGGACCTGGCCTTGAACCTTGATCTCTTTGCTCCTCCCAGGAACTTCCTGATTTAAACCATGTCTCTGCACTTCCTGGTGGCCAGAATATTGTGCCTTCACCAGCCAGTATCTCGCCCTCGTCTCTCCTGCTTCTGACCGTATCTTCACTACCTTTCGTTACCGACATTTGGCTTGTTCCTTGCCTACGTTTCTGCTGAATCCTAACCTGCAAATATTTGTTACCGACTTTTGGCTTGTTTCTCAACTTCGCTTCTGCTTGACCCCTACTTGTTCCTGAGGATTGTGAGCTGGTACTAACACACAGCAAAGCCCATCTCCACCATTAGGAGCACTAGTGAATACCAGTTAGTGCTTAGATTCCACACATTAAGTGAACCTGTGTCATCAGCCAGGGTGACCCGTGTGAATATCTGCTCCGCTGTTATAGCTACTGGCCTCCGAGCCTGACTCAAGGCGGTGACAGTAGTTATAATACAACTTTTCGATAGTTTCTTGTATGATTCTGACACATTACTTAATCTAGTAAAGTGTTAAATTAAACATATTTAATGTATCTTTAAATGCAACTTTTGAAGTAGCTAAATATGTCACAAGCGTTAGTTTTCCTAAATCACATCATGGCAGTACTTGCACTGCAACGGGGAATGCCAACATTTTTAGCCAATCAGGCTGTACTACGTAGCATAGTATTGTTAGTCTAGTATTGATAAAATGCTTACAGATTATGTTTGGGAGAAGGGATGCGATTTGGTTTGAATTGAACATGGGTGCAACATGGGAGTCTAGCGAATGAATGCATGATTTCCCCACCATAACAATTAACTACCACTAAGGTACTTCCTGGCCTTTAAATGTTGGTTAGAGTGGCCAATAAGGGAATAAATGAGCTATTGTATAAGCCAGCGCTCTAACTATAAAAAGGTATGGTTCCCAGTAGCCATACTGACAACATCCTTAGCCATGTTAGGGAAAGCATTGGTAACTGCTGCTACTAAAGTGTATAAATACAGGTTAGTGTGGGGTTTGTAGGCACTGTCACTTACATTAGATATAAACCCTTATTACTGACTGTTTAAGTGAGCAAAATGCTGTGTATCTGGGGAATTTTGGGTGGGGTCCATATGTTTTGTCTCCACAAAAATGCCACAAAATACAGAAAACTACCCTTGATCTTCCAGAAATTCAACAAACTCCTCCCATAAAGTCTATTTTTTTCCTATAAAAATAACCAACATGTTATACTTACCTGCTCTGTTGCAATGGATTTGCACAGAGCAGCCCGGATCCTCCTTTTCTCAGGTCCCTCTTTCGTGTTTTGGCTCCTCACTCCTGTCGAGTGCCCCTACAGCGAGCAGTTTGCTATGGGGTACCAGAGCCGAGTCACAGCTCCCTGTGTCCCCTCTCTTCCCTGATTGGCTAGCTGACTTTGATTGGCAGCAGCAGGAGCCAAATTACACTGCTGCTGAGTCTCAGCCAATCAGGAAGGAGAATCTTGGACAGTCGCGGACATCGCTGGACAGTGAAGGACCTCAGGTAAGTGTTCGGGGGCTGCTGCACACATAAGGCTTTTTATCTTGATGCATAAAATGCATTAAGATAAAAAACTTCTGCCTTTACAACCCCTTTAAAAATGATGGTACCTCCACAAGATCAAGTTTATCTTCCCCATAACAGCTCCCTCTCTTTTAACATTTATGTTTGTGACCTCCAGAGGAAAGGTATTATCTCTGCTATGTATTTATCTTTGCTAGAGGGCCAACTCCTTTACCTATGTGTAACACTGGGAAAGAGATCACAATAAACACCTGGACCCACATGAACGGTCAAATCTGAGACAACGTGGTTCACTATTCTATTCATTCGATGGCTGTCAAGGCCAATTATAAGGTTCTCTTGAGCTGGTACATGGTACCCTAGAGTATAGCCATGCTTATAGCTAGGCTTATACTACATGTACCCAACTGTTGTCACGTGTTATGTCTGTTTCCAAAGGAAATGTAACCTGAGAGATATTTCTAGCTGACTAGCTGAATTTCTCATAAAACAATAAAAACCTACTGCAAAAGAAATACATCTATGTGCACTGTTCTACCTACTTAAGGATTTCGCAAAACCACTGACTGATTGGCCGATGCAGTGACTCCATTATTTCTTACTGCCACTTTGCTGCTTTCTCTGTCACCTGCCTGCTCATTGGACTATGAGTGAACATTTCCAGAGGTGAAGTCCCCATTGTAAGCCACCGAAAAAATCCTAGTTAATTTTTTATTGCGAGAACAATATTAGAGATAATAGAGACACAGCTGGGTCATTATAATTAACCTCCCACTTATAGTCTGATATCTCCTCTGCTGGCACATTTTGGGCACATATACTGACAGTATTTGGCTATTTAATGAATAGATCAAGTAAACAGACTAAGCCATGGTTCACTCCATGAATCACCAATGAATTGTACCGCATTTCTGTGCAATTTACATGCAAATCAGTGTGGTGCGATTTCAGCCCATTCATTTTAAATGGGCTCAAATCACACTGCAACCGGATCACATGGTCATTTTGTACCATGTGATTTAGTGCAGGAAATTGCACTGTGTTTGCAACCTGCATTTGGGGTTAACATTGCACTGATGCCTGCCGCAGATCGCAAGGTCAGTGCAGTTTGAATGCGGTGTGGGAAACATGCATGGATCATGGGTTTCCCGCACCGCATTCTAGTGTGAACTGGGTCTTAGAGTTTTATTAATATTTGACTTACCTGGAATTTTTCACATTATTTTTGTTTTAAAAAAAATCTTCTAGCTGTAAATGAAAACATTTTTTTTAAAAACTTCAAAGTATCAGATGCCATATTTGTTTAGTCTGGTGTTTTAAAATGTGGCATTCAGCTCTTTACAGTAAGAAACCATTGTATTCTGTTCTGTGCATCTTTTTTTAAATCTTTTACAGCAATATTAAAAGTATATTACCGTTTAAATTAATTTCCTTAAAATGGAAATGTGCTGTTTAGTATTCCATAGGAAATTACTTTTAGATTATTTTTGTAATATCTTGTAAGCTTCCCGTATGATTTGGTATACATAAATTATGTACTTATGCTGTTCATTTTATTCATTCCAGATAGAGCAGCAGATAATGAAAGGCAAAGATGAGCGTTCTTTTTTGGGACATTAAAACAATATTGTTAATACTACTAGTAGCTAGCTTATTATTATTTATTTTTGTATTACCAAATACATTTAAATATTACTAACATTATTGCTAATAGTATTATGATCAGCAGCATCACTTTTTTGCTGGAAATAACTTAGTGACAATTAATCGAATAAAATTAATTTCAAAAAAGATTTCTGTATATTCAAATGTTTGACAGGCTTCCATTTTGTATGTGATCAGTTGAAATGTTAATTTCCAAATTTAAAGGTATAATTCAAAGTACATTAAGGGTATAGCTATCAAACCTACTTTGATTCAAGATAATCGAGTAAAAAAAAATCTTTTGCCAGTCCCCCAGAACAAGGTTTAATAACCTTAAGCCTAGCTAGTCTCATATCGAAAAGGAATAGTTTAAAAAAAAAATTGTAATTTCAGATGAAAACAGTACTGATTAAATAAAAAATCCTACGATCTGGTATTGTACAAGAACATTTTTCATGTTTGTCCCTTCGAATAATTTCAGACGAAAGCTGCGTACTAACAATCAGATTATCGTATGATTTTTTTTGTATGATATTCTGATCGTGTGCACTAGGCTTAAGGCAGAACATTTATAAAGCAATGATATGGCTTAACCATAGCAAATAACTCTGTTTAAAAAAAATAAAAAAATGCAACCAGCCATCAAATATAGTGGACTGGCTTCAAAATATACCTGTTCTGTCCAATAACAGTTGTAAATTGTGCCACAGTCCAATTTTTATTCTGTCGTACGAGAATTCTCATACTTTAGTAAACTATTTGTTTTTTATATGGAGGCTAGCATGCAAAAAAATAAATAATGCAGGCGATCATTCATTCGATAATCATATTGTGTGTACCAGGCTTAATCTCTCTGGTCCTATTTACAAGGGCGTGGATCAGAGGTCAGGTAAATTCAATTTAGATGTATTTCTATAGAAGGTTAGAGTTGAACACTAAATTAAATATACACTGAGAGATCAGATAAAAACAGACCTTTGGAAGATTTATTCACATGACACGTTATAATGCATATCAAGGGGATTTCCTGTAGTGTCCACACCATGATTTAGGCAGGTAGGAATAGCATTTGGTAAATTCATTTGGATAATCTGAATATATAACGGAAAATTGTTATCACTTACCGTAATTTTCCTTTCCTAGCCCATCCTCACGTCAGCACATAACGTGTTAACACCTCCTTTGGAGCCCCACATGACCACATGTTCCAAGTGAATAAAAGACAGCCCCTCCCCCAACTAAGATGTCTGATAACCTAGCCTACGACAGGCCACTAGGGAGGGAGTCCTGTGCCAATATGAGGATATGCAAGAAAAGGAAAATTATGGTAAGTGACAACAATTTTCCATTTTCCTGGCCTGCCTCACGTCAGCACACCAAAGCTAATATAGGGTGGGAGAGAACAAATGAAAAGAGACACTGACAATCAAAGAAAAGCCAGAAAGAATTGATCTCTCTTGTCCCAAACTATTTTGTAAGGTTGAATGAAGACCGCACAGATCTTCAAGCTAGTCCTTACCTATATCTTCCAAGCAATCCTGGCATAACCGCCTCAAAGGTTGTAAACCCTCTCTTCAAATAAGCTTGCAATTGATTCCGAGCAGAAAGGCCTACTTCCTGCATGCCAATCTAATCATCCCTGTAACCCAAGATTGGATGACTCTTGAGGGCCAGATGGCTAAATGAAAAGATTGTACACATTCCTCTTTTGACCAAGTACACTGTTAGTAACTTGACCATGTGTAAGAAAATTGAAGTGTTCCCATTGTGCACTTAGTGCCTCTCGTGTAGAAAGCTTTTGCTGAAGAAACAAAACAGACTTCTTTCATATCCTCTCCTATGTATATTAGCATTCATGGATGATCTTCTGGTCATCAAAGTGTGAACAACCTCAGATGAGAATCCCTGCACCTCTAGTGTAGCCTATTCAATAGCCAGGCTATCAAAAGTAGTCTCATTTGATTGGGGTGCTGTTACTGACCTTGCCATAAAATATTTCATTTGACCAGAGACAAAGATCAAACAGAAAATTCCATGGCATTGTTAATCTATCTTGTATGATGGAGTCTTTGCATTGTATCCTGTTGCAAATATCAGAAGCTGCATGTTCAGTGAAGTCTCCCTGAGAAGTACTGCTGGAATGCCCCATAGGGCCAATATTGGTATGAGACACTTGTTGAAAATATATTCTGCCTAACCGAACCAATAATTAGATTTGCTTCCCAGGGAAGGAGACCAACACCGACTGTAAGTGGTTCTCTTCCCCACGAAAAATTTCTTTGCAAGATGTAACAAGAAAATATTTTTGGTGTCCCCATGTCAGGCAATATAGGCTACTACTGTCTTGTTGTCAACCTTACTCAGGTCCCCTTGAAGATCCTGAAAGGTTTGCAATGCTACAAAAAAGTCTTCCTTCCATTCAGGATACTTGGGGAGTCTGCGCTTCACTGTGCAACAATGTCCTTGCACTTGTTTCTTCAGATTGCGTACTCCCCAGCCCCAGAGACTGGCATCTGGCTTCAGAATCATCCTATCTCCTGGGCTGTGAGGCATGCCTCCAAAAGAAGTGACGATGTTCAAAATTTCAGTTCTTGTTGAATTTGTATAGGCACAAAGATTTTCTGATTCATAGACAGCCCAGCTCATAAGCTAATAGGCTCATAGGCTAATAGGCTCATAGGCTAAGAAGACAAATTGAAACGCCCTCATGTGCCACCTGGCCCAAGGTACCACCACAATCTTCATAAACATTCCTGAGGCTGTGCCAATTCTGTAAAAGGCAGACACCTGAACTGGAAGTGACATCCCACCGTAAATCTCACATGCCTCTGGTGCTCGGCATTGGTCGGTACATGGAAGTATGAGTCGGCCAGTCAAATGATACTAACTGGTCCTCCTGCTGAACTGTCCCTGTGACTGTCTACATGGACTGCTTCTTGAATCTCTTGGTGTATATGAACACATTCAATTCCTTCAAACTGAAACAGGCCAGAAGGCTCCTGCCTTAGGTACTACAAAAACTGGGAAGAAAGGCCCTCAGATGATTATATGTTTTCAGCATCACTGGCATGATGGCCTTGTAGCAGTATAAAAATCTTGCAAGCATTTTCTCTTCTGAGATCTGTTGGACATAAATTAAATGGATTCAGTGGTCAGCTTTGGAATTCTCCATTGTACTCCCACCTGTCTTATGGACCCACTGGTCTTTGATGATTGTTGTCCAAACCCTCCAGAAGGAAGCTACAATCATCAACCTCCCTCAGGCCACCTGGCCCTAGCTGGAAGAGACTGGTTGGATGCACCTTCAAAAAAGAATTTCTAGCCATCTTACCAGCTTGCTCTGGACTTGATTTCATGTCAAAAGAAACTTTGAGACACCTCCACTGTGATCTACTAAATCTGCAGCCTGTCCTATAAGATTTGGCCTACTGCACCCTCTGAAGTTCATTGGGCTTGAGTGAAGGATGGTGGCTTCCTCTTACTAGTCCGTGGCCACAGATCATTCACTTAATTGTGTTGTTCAGTGTTTGGCCAAATGATAACCTCCCATTATAGGAAATGTCGAAGGCTTGTATAGAAGTTCCGCCTGCCCTCCAGTGGCGTAACCAAAATGCTCTCATAGCAGTGACTGAGTGTGCCAGCACTTGTACTAGGTCTATGAAAAGCATCAACCAAAAGTCAGTTGCCAGATTCCACTCTTTCCAGAAACTGTGCCAAATCTTTCAGTTTCCAGTGTTGAATGTAATGCCATTTCTAAAGTTTATATACAGTTAATTCTGTTGCTGGTTGGCAGGCAATATCTGTCAATGTATAGATTCAGTGCAAGCCTGATGGCTAGATCACCACAATTTCTGTGTTCCAGATGTGTTTCGGCATGAGTGTATGTGATGTATTCTCAATGTGTTTTGCCAGTTTCCAGATGTGTTCCCTACAGAAATAATACAACATTCTACTTTTGTTGACTGCACTAGAATGCACTGTACTGGTGTGAACTAAGTAATTGGAATCAAAGTTAAACACTGTCCATGCGTTCTTGATGCAGAATAAAAACGCACTGGACTGCATCTGGTGTGAACAAGTCCACTTTCTCATCCAAATGATCTCTAAAGGCAACCGAGTTATAAAGAGGCAAATACACTGGCTGCACCAGACACTAGAAGGCAGCATCCACCCCTGGAAGTGCAGTGAATAAACATACATCAGCCATCTTATTTGGATAAAGCTTAGAGAACCTGTTACTGTAAATTGGTCTTCTGATGAGGTCTCTGTCATTCTTCATCAACTAGTGATTTACGCTCTATACTTTTGAGACAAGACCATCCTTCATCAACGAGCACTTTATGCTCTATCATTGTAGGAAAAGACCATCCTCCATCAACAAGCGCTTTACGCTCTATCATTATGGGAAAAAAAAACATCCTCCATCAACGAGCGTTTTATGCTCTATCATTTTGGGAAAAGACCATCCTTTATCAACGAGCGCTTTATGCTCTATCATTGTGGGAAAAGCTCATCCTTCATCAACGAGCGCTTTACGCTCTATCATTATGGGAAAACACCATCCTCCATCAATGAGCGATTTTGTACAAACCACATCCTCGTGAGACAACCTGTGCAATTTAATTTCTCTGCCACTGCAGACTGCATGCACAAAATGCACCCTGAGCTTGGTAAGGCATTTTCTATCATGCTGGCATAAACGCATGTGCCAATTTCCTGGATTCTGTCCTTCACAGGGTATGTGGAAACCACTCCTTTAGAGTGTATTGACCGCATGCTTAATGAATGTGACAACCTGTTAGGTGTCATCGTCCTGGTCAGGATAAAATGATCGTTGGCGTCAGACCATCCTTCATCACCGAGCGCTTATGTATGTTTTTTGGAGCGTTTGTGTTCAAGGTTTCTGCTCCTAAAATAATGCAAAACACCTTAAATTGCATAATTTCGTTGAGCGCTCTTTTAAAAATCATGTCCCATGTTGCCCCCTCCTACCTTTGCTAATCTTCTGTGCCACTAACAGGTGTGGCAAGCTCATATTTGCACAAAATATATGGAGAAAAGCATATTACCTTTCACCAATAAACAAGTACACCACTGTCTCCTTAAGAGCCATCTGCCTTCATCCACTCACTTCAGAAGCCGCAGCAGGTACGCTTCAGACAGAACTTCCAAAGGCAGACAGCAGACACAGTCAGAGTCTGAGACAAAAAATAGTCAGACTGTGAAACCCACAGAAGTACACAGCATAGCAGGGGAGCCAGGACAGCACATCTAGAGACAGACAGGAGACTAAGTCAGAATCTGAGGTAAGTCCTTTACCTGTTAGGACTGCAGAAAGAGAGGGAGAGAAGTCCTATCCCCTGCAGACCTCCAAGATCATTTACACAATTGCATGGCGTCTGGCAGTTCCCATCCTGTGCTGCCCATCTCCCCGAACCCTGTGACACCATTCACAGCTGCTCTCAGACTGACAATAAAGCCAAGAGAGCAGTGCGGTGCACTGTATATAAAAAGACAGGAATAAAGCCCCAAGGGAGAGACAATGATGACATTGCAAGCTCTTATAATACCACACCTGTACAATGTCAATGCTGTTTAAGCATCATTTTGCCCATGGCCTTGGCACAAAAAGGCACCCAGTTCTTAGAAGGATTTACCTCCAGCATTCAGGTTCTTCCAACTCCATGAGAGGCTGAACATGGAGGAGTAGGTTCCAGTGGGGGAAATGCAGCAAACACATTACTTACCAACTGCAATCAACATGTGGCCTGGAACTGACCAAAAAAAGAACATCGTGGGAGGGGCTGTCTTTTATTCCGCATGTGGTCATGTGGGGCACCAATGGAGGTGTTAACCCGTTATGTGCCGACGTGAGGCGGGCCAGGAAATACAGTTTATGAATCTCAATTTGATTGCCCTGAAAGCAAGTTGTATTCTGTACTACCAGAGGCACTGCTTTAGGATAAAGATTAGAGACACAGATGGGTAATGCAGTTCTTAATGGGACATCATCACAAACTGATATAAACCTATTAGGAATAGTGATCATTGTGTCTGCCCTAGCTTACTAACAGAAACTATAATGGTAAAATTGATTTATTTATGTATTTTGTTTTACACATGTTTAAAATGACTTGGATGTATTATTTATTTAGAAATAATCATTTAAAACAAGGTGCTTCCATGACACTGTGTTACAATGACACCATTAGCTGCTATCTCTGTAACAGATGTCTTTCCCAATAAACCAGACACGAGGAAGGGGATGTGTCCCTATTCTGTAATATACAGCTGTTTAAAGTTCAACATGACGAGATCAAATGTTTACTCTGGCTGAATGTGGTAATATGAAAGATTCAAATGTGACATTTTATACATATATTTTATACATATTGCTAAAAAAACTACATACAAAACCCAAACAAAACAATATAAATGAATAAAGAATACACTGTAAAAAGCATGATACATTAGTTATGTGGGGCATTCATTTTAATTCATTTAGCTGTTTTTAAAATCTTCAAAGCCCCGGGATTTCTAAACTTAAAGTTGAACTGAACTCAAAAAAATTTGCTATATTATAGGGAACATTTGGAAAATGTAAATATGCATAAGCAGTACTCTAAACAAAATGCAATTTTTTTCTTGAATTCCTTCTGAAAAATAACAGTGTAAATTCTGGTATGTGGGTATGTGATCCAAGGGATTGCTACTTTTGACCTTAAACCTTTACACTCTGTCTGCTTTTTTGGGCAAGGCTTCTAGATTTCAGTTCTTCTTTTAATAAAATCTAATAAAATAACCCTTTTATACTCAACTTTGCTCAGCAGGAATCCTAATGTGCCACACAGTGTGTGTCAAATGCTACCTGTGCTCTGTTGACACTCCACTCTCATTACTCACGGCAATGATCTTGGCTGCTCAGCTTGACAACTGCACAATTCCTTTACTGGGGAATGACCTCCTGCTAAGGTCAAATAATGCAGCACCTCTGATAATCCAGTGTGCCTAAGGCAGGCCATACACAGGGAAAATGTATTTCCTGCAACGTTGCAAGAAAGAAATTTGCATGATTCCCCCTTCAACACAGACAGTGCTTACAGGGGAATCCCTCCTGCTGAGCAATTTATCTGCTCTTGGCGGGGCGGCTTGGGGAAGCCATCCCCACCAGGGGAGAAGACAGTGATTATCGTTGGAGGCTATAGCAGGCGCTAGCAATAATCGCAAGAGAATGCAGCAGGCTGGTTGTACCCAAACTGATCGATCGATCAACTTGGTACTTTCAGCCTGCCCGTTAACGGTTCAAATGCCAGCCGGTTTCCTGCTGAAACTGAGATTCGAACCGTGTATGGCCGGCCTAAGCTTATGCTTATACTAACTTACAAAGAGTTAATATTTGCAGTAGAGAAGAGGTCTTGCTAGATATATTCACCCTCTGTCTCACCCTCCACCCTATCTGTTTGTCTTCATGACCACTGCCAGACAGAAATTGAAAATCCTAAGTTTTGGAATTGACATCAGAACAAAAGGTGAGGGCATATCTCAGAATATCTATAACCTAATTTGAGTAACAGCCCTCTAAGAAGAGAATTTGCCTTACTTTGTAGAGATTTCCTCTCACATCCTGTTGCATCTTCAGGACAGAATAAAAGAAAATCTCCCCAACAAGAACATAAACAGGTAAAACAACTGTCTTTTCTATCCAGAATTGGGCTATACGTATATTTTAACAAGATCAGTTTAGAGCAGTGGCTCACTTAAAAGTGCTTGGTATTTTTGTCTTATAACAGGAATTTCAAAACTCTCAGTCAGGACTTGCTTGTAAGTAATAATGGGCTCGGGCGTGTTCAGATCGAACACGCCAGGAAGCCGTCACTGCACACCGCCAATCATAGGTAGTAAGGCATTTCGCAGGCCACAGCTGCACATGCTGCCTATGATTGGTGGTGTGCAGTGTAGGCTCCATTGGACATTTCCATCAGAATTTCCGACACACAATATTTTAGATCTGAAACTCAAATTTTCCGACAACACAATCCGTTGTCGGAAATTCTGATTGTGTGTACACAATTCCGACGCACAAAGTTCTACGCATGCTCGGAATCAAGCAGAAGAGCCACACTGGTTACTGAACTTCAGTTTCCAGGGCTTGTCGTACATCACTGCGTTCTTGATGTTCGGAATTTCCAACAACATTGTGTCACCGTGTGTATGCAAGACAAGTTTAAGCCAACATCCATCTGAAAAAATCCCATGGATTTTGTTGTCGGAATGTCTGATTGTGTGTACGCGGCAGAACACACCCTAGCCCATTGCTACTTGTAAGGTCTGTACTACAAAACAGTGAAGTTGATTTACTGAAACTGGAGAGCGCAACATTTGGTGCAGCTCTGCAAAGAAACCAATCAGTTTCTAATTTCAGCTTGTTTAATTAAGCTTTGACAAAATAAAAAAAAAACTGTAAGCAGGTTTCTATGCACAGCTGCACCAGATTTTGCACTCTTCAGTTTTAGTAAATCAATCCCAGTGCTTTCTAAACTATGGGTCAGGACCAAAATCAGGCCATTTGAATTCATGTCCAAGCAATCAGCATTGGTGAATGATAGCATTTTGACTATAATTGACAGCACACACAGACACATGGGGAGCTAGTATGTGTGTGAAATGGGGAGGCAATTATCGAGAAAAGACTGTGAAGTAAAGAGACCCAGTGCTACTTGAAATGTCTACTACTTAAAGAAAGTACAATGAATATTTTATTGCTCTTGGCTTTCCTAGAGCTTGCAGAAATAGAGAACAGTCTCCACAATGTGTTCTTTGTGGTGAAGTTTTTAGTAATGAAAGCTTTAAATTTAACTTAAAGGCATTTCTAACAAAACACTCACAGCATGAAAACAAACCCAATTAATTATTTAATGGTAAGGCAGAAATCTTAAAAAAAAAAAAAAAAAACATTTTTTGACCAAGAAAGGGTAAGTCTTTTAAGGGAAAATTATCTTGTAAGACTACAGGCATAAGTACCGTATATACTCGAGTATAAGCCGAGATTTTCAGCCTCTTTTTTGAGGCTGAAAGTGCCCCCCTCGGCTTATACTCGAGTCATCGCTGTCTGCCCGCTCGATCAGCGTGTCGAGCAGACAGACAGCGGCCATTCTATTCAAAAGCCGCGCCTCCGGCTCCGCCTTCGCCTGTGATAGGCGGAACACTGAATTTCCCAGCAGCCTGTGTTCCGCCTATCACGGACATCGTATCATCCTCGTACTACGGACGAGGATGATACGACGTCTGTGATAGGCGGAACACAGGCTGCTGGGAAATTCAGTGTTCCGCCTATCACAGGCGAAGGCGGCGGCGCAGCTTTTGAATTTTACAATGGCCGCCGACGAAGAGGGCACGGGACGGAGGCAAGGCAAGGCACGGCACGGCACGGGACGGGACGGGACGGGGGCAAGGCAAGGCACGACACGGGACGGATGCAAGGCAAGGCACGGCACGGGACGGAGGCAAGGAGGCAAGGCACGGGACGGAGGCTCGGGACAAAGGTAGGCTGGACACACACACACACACACACACACACACACACACACACACACACACACACACACACACACACACACGGATGGATGGAGACACACACAGGGATGGATGGATGGATGGATGGAGACACACACACACAGGGATGGATGGATGGATGGATGGAGACACACACACACAGGGATGGATGGATGGATGGACACACACACACACAGGGATGGATGGACGGACACACAGGGATGGACGGACACACAGGGATGGACGGACACACAGGGATGGACGGACACACACACAGGGATGGACAGGCATGTCTCACCCTCGGCTTATACACGAGTCAATAAGTTTGCCAGTTTTTTTGGGGGTAAATTGGGGGCCTCGGCTTATATTCGGGTCGGCCTATACTCGAGTATATACGGTAGTTAACTAGCATCATTGCAAAAATGAACCAGCATGCTACGGTACATATCAAATGCTTATAATGTCATATATATATATATATATATATATATATATATATATATATATATATATATATATATATATATATATATATATATATATATATATATACACATATATATATATATATATATATATATATATATATATATATATATATATATATACATATATATATATATATATTATTAAAGCATCAGACTGTGTCCCAAATTAGCCCTACCTAAACAGAAAGTAGCTGACTATAGAAGGAACAGCATGCTCATGATACCAAAGGGGATGGTAGACTAACCTTCACTGGTACCCTGAATCTGCTATAACGTTTTTGTTTTTTGTCTTGTGCTTTTGCAAATACTATGGAGAAGATTTACTAAAGCTGGAGCACACATAAGCTGGTGCAGCTGTGCATAGTAGCCAATCAGCTTTTAGGTTTTAGCCTAGGTTCACACTGACAGCGGGAATGAAATCGTGCCAGTTCAGGTGAACTGGCACAATCTCATTCCCGCATGTCAGTCCCAACTTGGGAAGCAATTTCAGGCACATCTGTGCAGGTTTTGGCACAGATGTCTATTGAAATCACACCCCAAAGTCACCAAAAGTAGTACAGAAATTACGTTTGGGAAACGGTGCAGCGTCGCACTGATTCGGACGGTGCCATTGCCGGCAATAGCCGCCGATTTGGTATGCGATTTGACATGTCAAATAGCATGCCAAATCGCTGCAATGTGAACTAGGGCTTATTGTCAAAGCTTAATTGAACAAATAGTAACACTTGTACTAAAGTTACAAGTGATTGGTTATTATGCACAGCTGCACCAGATTCTGTGTACACCAGTTTTAGTAAATCTCCCCCTATGCCTTCGCTGGATGTTCTCCCAAATAATGCCTTCTTTATGATCTCTGCACTATGTATACCATAGTCAGCTACTTTCTGTCTAGTATTAGTAGGGCTAATTTGGGATACAGTCTGGCTTATATGTAGCTATGATAATCTATATATGACAATATACTTGTTTTGAGGAAGTCTCTATTTAATTACAGCGCCGTATTATTTGTGTTTCTTAAATGCTGTATTTTCTAGAGAGGTAGTACAAAACCTATTTTCCTTACAGTTAGCATCATACCACCAGTTTAGGTAACATTGTTCTGGTTCTTATGTGCGATGCCCCAATTAATGATGCAATTTTACAATTTTTTAATACAGAACTGTTTTAATTATCGTTTGTGTTTTTTTTTTTTTATTATACTGGCCTGTCCTTGAACCAGGGACCTCTGCTGTGTCTGGTGATGACTCTTCTTGCTGAGCTACCTGAAACACTGGACTGTGTCCTGTCTGATCCATTGGACAACCCTGACTTATGCTTTGACTTCTGCTGAACCTTGAACTCTTTGCTCCTCCCATGAACTTCCTGATTTAAGCCACATCTCTGCACTTCCTGTTTGCCAGATTATTGTGTTCTCTTCAGCCGGTATCTCTCTCTCATCATCCTTGCTGCCATTCATATTGTTCTACCACTCATTATCGACCCTTGGCTTGTTCCTCATCTACACTTCTGCATGATTCCAACCTGCAACTATTAGTTACTGATCTTTGGCTTGCTCTCCTGACTACGCTTCTGCATAATCCTTACCTGCTTATCTGCTTCTGGACCCTGCCTTGCTTACCTCCTGGTGGGGCAATCCTGAAGACTGTGACCTCGTACTAACACACAGCAAAATCCATCTCCACCATCAGGAGCTCTGGTGAACACTGGTTAGTACTTAGACTCTGCATCTCAGGTGAGCCCATGTTATCCGCAAGGGTGACTGCCTGTGTACCTATCCTGATGGTCGATGGTAGTCCCGCTACTGCTTTAACAACTGATCTTTGAGCCTGGCCCTTGATCGTGACATGACCATGACACTTAAAAAAAAATTCTGGTGTACCAGTATGATAACAATTGTCTAACTTGTGTAGCTTATACCCCAGTTCTAAGCTAATAGATGCATATTACAACAATTTCATGAGGTGAAATTAAAGAATGAGAACTACTGCTCTACTGTTTTTTCCTGGAGCACTCTTCATATTTTTATTTATAGTGTTCCATGTTTCATTTCATTACAAACAGTCTATTTCATTAGTGATAGCAGTAGTCCGTTTTATCTCTGATGATGCCAATCAAACAGCCTGTATTTTTAGTAATTGGGTAGAACCTTAAAGAGCGTTTAATAAAGCTTCTCAATTGCATTTATTAGGTTTCAATTTCTCCTCTATGCTGCATTACACCCACAAGAACTTTTTCCTATTATATTGCTTTGTCTGTAATTAACTATGGCAGGTCCTACTTCTGTCAAGTACAAAGCCCATAGATGAATACATTGGTACTTACAGCTGTCCTCTTCATCTGTGAAAACACTGATCACATAACAAGCGTACACAAAACCGATGAGCTGCACAGAGAAAGCAAAAGAGATCTCAGTTAATAGGTCAATTATGAAATGGAATTTAAAAACTGTAGTGTGCTGGCATTGTTAATTTAAATCAGGTATTATTAGCCTATTACACATTTTTATAAAAGTGAATCGGTAGTGTTCCTTGGTAATAAACCTCTCTGATAATCTGTGAAAGTGGCTTTAGCTGAAGAGGTAATCTGCTTTCATTGTTGAGAATCAAATGTAATGAGTGCTGCTGTATAGGTTTTGGCTGGACAGTCCATGCAGCAGGAAACATAGTAAATAACAGAAATAAATCATGTAAATGAACATTTAGTTAAAATTCACATAGAAATATATGCATAAGCAGTAGATGGCTGTTGCTGATTCCAACAACTTCAGCAGGATCATCCAATGATCAAGATGTCTATGGGCACTTTGTAAACTCAGCAGATCATTCATGGGTGAAAACCTTAATGTCCGATCTAAAACGTCCCTGCCATTTATCTGAGATTATAGAAGCACTGGAGCAAAAAAACAAAACATACTTATCTATGCAGGAATCTATGGAGGAAACTTGTGAAGTACAGTTTTGCACTTATGCATGCACACTCTACACTAGACTTGTGCACAACGGAAAATTTTGTTTAGTTTCAGTTCGTTGTCATTCGTAAAATACATCATTTCGTTCTGTTATATTCGTTATGTTACGTTAATACGTTTTCGGATAATTCGTTATTATTCGTAGAGTGTTGAATTCATTCGTTCGTAGTCGTTGAAATTCGCTATTTATGTATGTAAAGACATTCGTGATAATGATTCGTAGTTTGGAAAGTCGTTTGTTTATTGAATCTTTTAACACACACAATGACAATGTCTCTTCTCCAACTAAACATATCTGCTTTAAATATTTAATGCCCTTCACTGCCCAAACCTGCACATCAGGTACAGAGGGGAACTGTGGTAATAATGGATTGAGCCATAGGGGAGTATGTGGTGAGATATGATCGAGAGGGCTAGGATGTAGGGCTTGAACCAACAACCAGGCTTTCAATACCGCTTTCATGGCTGCAGTCAGAAGAAGGGAAGCAGAGGCCCCTCTGTATAAGAGGTTTTTAAGGGCCTAAAAGGAGCCTACACAGGAAGCCTCTAATATTACTGCCACATTGGTCTCATTCTGCATGAGCCAGTTTTGAGCATGTGTAAGCATGGCAGCCAGGAATTATTTGTGGAGATCCAGGCACGCTAAGCCTCCCTGTAACCATGGCCATTGCAAAACTGTCAACTTAAACCTCGGTTGTTGTGAGCCCCAAATAAAAGCAGTTTGACTAGAATTAATCATTTTAAAATATTTCTTGGGAATCTATACTGGAGCATGTCAGAGTGCATAGAGAAAACCAAGTAACAACTTCATTTTAAACAGATGTATACACCCTAATAAAGACAAAGGAAGATTGGCCCATACCCTCAGTTTGGATTTCATATTGTCAAGAAGTGGAACTAAATTTAAGACATATGCCCTGTACACACGGTTGGACTTTCTGACGGAAAATGTGTGATCGGATCTTGTTGTTGGAAAATCTGATCATGTGTGGGCTCCATCAGACTTTTTCAGTTTTTCCTCAAAGTTTGAGAGCAGGATCTAAAATTTTCCGATAAAAAAATCCGATCGTTTAAATTCCGATTGTGTGCAGACAATTCTGACGGACAAAGTGCCACATATGCTCAGAATAAATTACGAGACAAAAGCTACTGCCCTCTTTATATTCCCATTGTACGTGTTCTACGTCACCGCCTTCAGAATGATTGGATTTTCCGACAACTTTGTGCGACTGTGCGTATGCAAGACAAGTTTGAGCCAAAATCCGTCTGAAAAAATCAGATGGATTTTGTTGTCAGAATGGCTGATCGTGTGTATGGGGCAATATTCTGAAGTATCGGAGGAAATCTCAATACCTAAATATCTGATACTGGATGACAATAATAGAGGTAGGGTGGGATCAGCTCCATCTTGGGTCTCTCTATCAATAGTTAGCATTTGTGATTTACCCCAATTCATTTGTAGTCCTGAATAAATGGACATGTCAGACAGTATACATAACGCCCTAGGTCATTCAGAAACAATATGAGATCATCTGCATACATGGCTATCTTTTCCACCAAGGTTTCCATGCGGATACCAACAACAGCAGAGGCCCTCTTGATGGCCACTGCCACCAGCTCCATCACAATAGCGAACAGTTATGTACATGTACATCACTCTAAGGCAGTTTCTCTTACCCTGCTGCTCCAAAAAAACTCTATCCGAGGTGGAGGGTGCGAGCCCTGTATGCCAACAGATACTTAGAAGAAAAGATGGCTGGAGGGCTCCACTCCTATGCAATTTTCTTTATTCGAGTCCCGGATACGAGGGTGAGCTACAGGTATCAGGTTACATGTTTCACACCAAGGTCAGGTGCTTACTCATAGCTCACAATAGCTTCCACAATAGCGAACCATGCTGGAGAAAACTAGCAAACCTTTCTCATACCCTTCCTGACTGGAATGGGTCCCGAGAGCTCGCCCCTTGCTTAACCTGGGCTGATGGACAGGAGGAAAGTAACTGCATCCATTTCAAAAACTTGGCCCGATCCCCATAGTCTCCAGCACTGAGACCATATAAGGCCAGGCCTTGCTTTATTCACTGCTCCAAATCATTTGGTGGAGGGGGGATTATGGTGTGGGGTTGGTTTTCAGGGGTTTGGCTCGGCCCCTTTGCTCTAGTAAAGGGAACTCTTAAGGCATCAGCATACCAAGAAATTTTGGAAAATGTCATGCTCCCAACTTTGTGTTGACAGTTTGGGGATGGCCCCTTCCTGTTCCAACATGACTGCACACAAGTGCACAAAGCAAGGTCCATAAAGACATGGGTGAGTGAGTTTGGGGTGGAGGAACTTGACTGGTCTGCACAGAATCCTAACCTCAACCCAACAGAACACCTTTGGGATGAATTAGAGTGGAGACCTCAAAAATGCGCTTCTGGAAGAATGATCAAACATTCTAATAGACAAACTCCTAAACCTTGTGGACAGCCTTCCTGGAAGAGCTGAAGCTGTTATAGCTGCAAAGGGTGCGCCAACTCAATCTTGAACCCTACGGACTAAGATTGGGATGCCATTAAAGTTCATGTGCGTGTAAAATACTTTTGATAATATAGTGCATCATCCAGTTAGTGTTTAGGTTTGTAAACCCTCACATTTTTTTCCTCAATACATTCTATGCATTGAGGTGAAATACCTCTTGTAGTGCACCAGCCCCCCAGAGCCCCCTTTTACTTACCTGAGCCCAATTGTTCCTGCACCGGGGAGGAGCACACCTGCTACAGCCGGTGTCTCGGGTCCTGATTGTATAGATTGACAGCAGTGCAGCCATTGGCTCCTGCTGCTGTCAATCAAATCCAATGACACAGAAGTCGGGGAGGAGCCAAGTCCTGCTGTCTGTGTCAATGGACGCAGCAGCAGGACCCACACGGGTGCCCCAAGGGAGAGCGCTTCTCCGATGGGGCACTCGAGAAGAGAAGGAGCCAGGAGTGCTGCTGAGGGACTTCACAAGAGGAGGATCAGGGTCACTCTGTGCAAAAACAACTGCACAGAGGAGGTAAGTATGACATGTTTGTTTTTAGGTTTACATATCCCTTAACTATGCATTGCCTATATGGCATTGTGGAAATATATGATTTATATCCAAAACCAGTAGCAAGAATGGGTTGGCTGATGTGGATTAGCATACATAATTGTTGTACCTAGTGATTAAATCAGCCAAAAATACAAAAGAGAAAAGCCCAATAGATGATTGAATTGAAAAAATAAAAAATCAGCTTTTGCTACAATACTTACCTTCACCCCAGAGCTGCCCCTGCAGTATTTCTTTTCCTGCCATTAGGTGTCTTCAGTCTTCTAGGTTGAATGACAGCCAGCATCATTCAAACACTTCCTCTGAGCCCAGGCTGTCATGGACCTGCCCCCCTGGGTCCATTACTGCATTATAATGTACTGTATCATTACATGAATGATGTTCAGAGCAGTAGCTGGGGCTGCAGGAGAAGAAGAAAAATGCATGCCTATGAGGAGACTTGAAAAAAAAAGGTATCTATATATAATTTTTTTATTTGCATTAGGGGTCTAGGAAATCTAAACTTTCAATTTACATAAATGGCTTCACTTTAAAAGAAAAAAAAGGTATCACCATTCAGTACCCTAAGTAGTGATGCACAAATCAATTTTCCTGTGTCACACTGAGCAGACATGAATCACCGTGTAAGATTCTCTGTTTTTACTATAATGCTTTGCTTCCAGTCTATTACTAAGCCGTGAAGCATGATAAAGCCGTATTACACCAGGCTTCATGGCCGTATTAGGGGTTCTGAGCTGAAAATGTTGAATGATGCAGAACACATTGTTTGACCACTTTTCTAATTAACCCTGACTTTTCTGGTTCTGGAAATAGACTATAGAAACTATTATTCAATCAGATCATTGGGCTTCTACTGACCTCTAAGCCCAGAATTTTTATTTTGCGTTGTTATTGTGACTTTATTTTTATTTTTTTGTGATCTTTATTTTTTTCTTCATTTGGGGTGTAATTGTAATTTAATAATTTCCCTGTTAAGAATAATACAGTATTCAGAATCTGAATAATAATAGGTAGTACACAATTAGCCTACTCAAAGTGTTTGTAGCAAATAATCTAAGTGCATTCTAAAGCAAACGTTATATACCTTTTATAATAGGAAACATAGGTCCAACCCTTGTGGGAAAAAGCTATCACCCAGTGCAAAAAAACAAAACAAAAAATACCTATTATTCGTGTCAGCAATCCTGTGAGCTAATAACTTCCTGTACCCCCTGCCTGTGCCGACTCTAATTAGCTGGATTGATCTCAGCTACCTCTGAGGACTACAGGACTATGCCCCTTCATGTTAATGGCAATAGCAGAGGGTGGAGTCCTGCAGTCCTATCCTGTTTTTATTGTCCTGATACAGTAAGGTGAGTGAGTGTTGTCAGTCTAGGACTTGAAGTGTGTTACTGGCAAAATCATCAGGTGAAAATAAAAGAAGAACAGCCTGGAAAAAATGAATACAGTTACCACATCTAATGACTGACGAGCTGCATTATATTATATAATATATTATTATTACATTATATTACTGTTTTATTTTTGGGTTTAGATGAGCTTCAGTGTTAGCCTGTAATACCCCTTCATTACTAGTCAATTTTTCAGGTTTTAGCACTGTGATAGTTTGACTGACAGTTACTCCGTTATGCAACACTAAACTCAAATGAGTCTTATATCAGTTTTTGAGACAGACAAAGCTTTCTTATGGTGGGAAAAATGTTTCCCTTACTTTCTGTTAAAATAAAAATGCCCCAATGGTACCAAAACACCAAAAATGGCCAATTATTATTATTTTCTTTATCCTCACCAATGTGTAAGTCAATGGGTAATGATCTGATGTGGTCAGACATGCAACCTCTGGATTGTAGGCTGTGTCAGATAGGCATTAGTATATATAAATAAACTGGATTTTGGGCTGCAGTTGATGGCCTCTGTTTATCAAAAAGGAAGCACAGTGGTGTAGTGGTTAGCACTCTCACCTAGTAGTAACAACATCATTGGTTCAAATCCCAACCATGACACTACCTGCCTGGAGTTTGCATGTTCTCCTTGTGCCTGCGTGGGTTTCCTCCCATAATCCAAAGACGTGCAGGTAGGCTTCTGTCCAAAACTGGCCCTAGTATATGAATGGAGACCTTGGATTGTGGACTCCTTGAGGGTAGGGGCCAATATGACTGTGCAATGTACAGGGATAGGGACAATTGTAGACACTCACTCAGGATGGACTGGTGTCTTTATTCAACCTTACTAACTATGTAACTATGAATCTGCTTGGCTTTCATGGCAGCTTTTTGTCACTGAAGTCAAATTCAAGTCAGTGTTCCCAGTGACATCAAATGTTTGTATAATCATATGTTTTGGGGTTTATTTAAAAAAAAAAATCAATTATGCTGCATGTATGTTATTTCATAGGAAATTACGAAATAAATAGTATAATTGTCAGCTCCATCTAGTGGCCATGCCGCATTTTTGTACCTTAACCACTTGCTTACTGGGCACTTAAACCCCCCTTAGTCCCAGACCAATTTTCAGCTTTCAGCGCTGATGCACTTTGAATGACAATTGCGCGGGCATACAACACTGTACCCAAATGAAATTTTTATCATTTTTTTCCCACAAATAGAGCTTTCTTTTGGTGGTATTTAGTTACAGCTGGGAGTTTTATTTTTTGCTAAACAAACAAAAAAAGATGCAAAAAAAAAGAATAAATAAATCATGTTTTAATAGTTTGTTCTAAAATTTTGCAAACGGGTCATTTTTCTCCTTCATTGAAGTGCGCTGATTAGGCGGCACTGATAGGCTGCATTGGTGGGCACTGATGGGCTGCATTGGTGGGCACTGATAGGCTGCACTGGTGGGCACTGATAGGCATAGTTAAGGCGGCACTAATAGGCACAGATAAGGCGGCATCGATGGGCACAGATAAGGCGGCACTGATGGGCAAAGATGGGCACAGATAAGATGGCACGGATGGGCGGCACGGATGGGTGGCACGGATGGGTGGCACGGATGGGCACTGATAGGTACCACTGATAGATGGGACTGATGGGCACTGATAGGTGGCACTGATGGGCACTGATAGGTGGTACTGATAGGTGGCTCTGATAGGTGGCACTGCTGGGCACTGATGGGCGGCACTGCTGGGCACGGATGGGCGGCACTGCTGGGCACTGATGGGCGGAACTGGGGTGAAGCACCTTTGAGGCAGATTGTGGGCACTGTGGGTGGCACTGTGGGTGGCACTGCTGGGTGGCACTGTGGGCACTGCTGGGTGGCACTGGGCACTGCTGGGTGGCACTATGGGCACTGCTGGGTGGCACTGACGGGGGGCACTTACTTTTATTCAGGATGGCACTGCGGGGGGCAGGTGGGCACTGGCAGGAGGCAGATGGTCGCTTGAATTGCTGGCCGTGATCAGGACTGATGTCCCGATCACGGCCGCCGGCGATCGGCTTTTTTTTTTCTCTTCGCGCTGTCAGCGCGAGGAGGAATACTAGCCGATTACCGGCTCCGTTCTATCACCTGATTAGCTGTCATTGGCTGACAGCTGATCACGTGATAAGGGGTCGGGATCGACCCCTTGCACGGATCGGTGATCAGGCGAGTCTCATGGACTCGCCGATCACAGAGCGCGCCCCTCAGGGGGCGCGCAGGCCGCTCGTGCACGGGACGACGTCAATAGACGTAGTCCCGGAAAAGTAGGTCCGCGCTAATGCCGTCATTTGGCAATAGCGCGGATCCCAAGTGGTTAATGATAGTTATCTTTATCCCCCATTTGCTTAGAGCAGTGGTTCTCAACCTTCCTAGTACCGTGACTCCTTGATAAAATTTCCCAAGTTGTGCGGATCCCTACATTACACTTTGCTACAATGTAAAGTAGTAAGTGTACAGCTTGTGGCCATTGGAGCAGCAGCTAGTGTAAATTTGCTGTCCCCTCAAAATAACTCAACACACAGCCATTCATGTCTAAACCCCTGGCAACAAAAGTGAAAATGTCCAAATTGGGCCTAATTAGCCATTTTCCTTCAGTGTCATGCGACTCATTAGTGTTACAAGGTCTCAGGTGTGAATGGGGAGTAGGTATGTTCAATTTGGTGTTATCGCTCTTAATCTCTCATACTGGTCACTGGAAGTTCAACATGGCACCTCATGGCAAAGAATTCTCTGAGGATCTGAAAAAAAGAATTGTTGCTCTACATTAAGATAGCCTAGGCTATAAGAAGATTGCCAAGACCCTGAAAGTGAGCTGCAGCACAGTGGCCAAGACCATGCAGTGGTTTAACAGGACAGGTTCCACTCAGAAGAGGCCTCGCCATGGTCGCCCAAAGATGTTGAGTGAACGTGCTCAACATCATATCCAGAGGTTGTCTTTGGGATATAGACGTATGAGTGCTGCCAACATTGCTTCACAGGTTGAAGAGGTGGGAGGTCTACCTGTCAGTGCTCAGACCATACACCACACACGGCATCAAATTGGTCTGCATGGCTGTCGTCCCAGAAGGAAGACTCTTCTAAAGATAAACTTATTTGGTTCAGATGGTGTCAAGTATGTGTGGCAGCAACCAGGTGAGGAGTACAAAGACACGCGCGTCTTGCCTACAGTCAACCATGGTGGTGGGAGTGTCATGGTCTGGGGCACTGGGGAGCTACAGTTCAACAGTTCATTGAGGGAACCATGAATGCCAACATGTACTGTGACATACTGAAGCAGAGCATGATCCCCTCCCTTCAGAGATTGGGCCGCAGGGCAGTATTCCAACATGATAACGACCCCAAACACACCTAGAAGACGACCACTGCCTTGCTAAAGGATTAGAAAACAAATATAGTGTATCACCACAGGATGGCACTGTGGATACACAAATAGATGTGCGCCAAGGTCCTAACTAATTTGGAAATTGTTTGGCACAGGATGAAACATTTACTTTATAGGCACACCTTTTCAAAATATTTAAAATGTAATATCTTTTATTTAAGCATTGTTAAAACAGCATGTACATTTAGCAATTGACCTATATAGCACTCACACCAACAATTGTACCAGTGTTGCCATACATGTAGAAGTACAAGATATCTTAATTGAATATCAGATATTTCAATGGTTATGGCGTGTAATAAGCTGCTCTAAATGTTGTGTGCATCAGCGCTTCTTTAGGAGCTTGAGAATCTAACATACATAAAAACTAGCAAAGAGTTTAACATCTATTGAAACTAGGTAGAAAAACATAGAGCTAGTAATTTGCATACCGATTGTCCATAACCCATCGCATAGATGGCCCAAGCACACTGCAGTTTTTTAATGTATGTTAGATTCTCAAGCTCCTGAAGGAGCGCTGACACGTGTAACATGTAGAGCAGACTATTACATGCTTCAACCACAAACTGCGTCAATCTATTGCAATATCTGATATTCAATTAAAATATTTTGTACTTCTACGTGTATGGCAACACTGGTACAATTGGTGGTGTGAGTGCTATATAGGTCAATTGCTACAATGGAATTTTAGTTAATGATATGTATGTACCTGCTATTTTAACAATGTTTAAATAAAAGATAATACATTTTAAATAATTTATACGGGTGTGCCTATAAAGTTAATTTTTCGTTCTATGTCAAACAATTTCCAGCCTTGCTAAAGAAGCTGAGGGTACAGGTGATGGACTGGCCAAGCATATCTCCAGACCCAAACCCTATTGAGCATCTGTGGGGCATCCTCAAACGGAAGGTGGAGGAGCACAAGGTCTCTAACATCCGCCAGCTCTGTGATGTCATCATGGAGGAGTGGAAGAGGACTGCAGTGGAAACCTGTGAAGCTCTGGTGAACTCCATGCCCAAAAGGGTTAAGGCAGTGCTCGAAAATAATGATGGTCACACAAAATATTGACACTTTGAACCCAATCTAGATATTTTCACTTAGAAGTACTCACTTTTGTTGCCAGCGGTTTAGACATGGTTGTGTTTTGAGTTATTTTGAGGGGACAGCAAATTTACACTGTTATACAAGCTGTACACTCACTACTTTACATTGTAGCAAAGTGTAATTTCTTCAGTGTTCTCACATGAAAAGATATAATAAAATATTTACAAAAATGTGAGGGGTGTACTCACTTTTGTGAGATACTGTATATATATATATATATATATATATATATATATATATATATATATATGTGTGTGTGTGTGTGTGTGTGTGTGAGTGTGTATGTATGTATATATATATATATATATATATATATATATATATATACACACACACACACACACACACACAATTGTGCTCATAAGCTTACATACCCTGGCAGACTATGATTTCTTGGCCATTTTTCAGAGAATATGAATGATAACAAAAACATTTCTTTCACTCATGGTTAGTGTTTGGCTGAAGCCATTTATTATCAATCAACTGTGTTTACTCTTTTTAAATCATAATGACAACAGAAACTACCCAAATGACCCTGATCAAAAGTTTACATACCCTGGAATGTTTGGCCTTGGTACAGATGCAAAAGGTAGCACACACAGGTTAAAATGGCAATTAAAAGATGAATCTCCCACATTTGTGGCTTTTTAAATTACAATTAGTGTCTGTGTATAAATAGTCAATGACACTGAGCCATGAGGAGGTAGAAAAGAACAGTCAAAAGACCTGCGTAACAAGGTAATGAAACTTTACAAAGATAAAAAAGGATATTAAAAGATATCCACAGCCTTGAATATGCCAGTCAATCCTGTTTAATCAATTATTAAGAAGTGGAAAATTCTGGGCTCTTTTGATACCAAATCAAGGTCAGGTAGACCAAGAAAGATTGCAGCCACAACTGGTGGAAGAATTGCTCAGTATACAAAGAAAAACCAACAGGTAATTGCAGGAGAAATATGAGCTGCTCTCCAAGTGGCTATTTTTAAAGGAGCACAATTCAACGATACTTGAACAAAAAAGAGCTGCATGATTGAGCTTCCAGAAGGAAGCCTTTACTGCGCCAATGCCATAAAAAAGACAATGAGGCATATCAAGGTGTTGTTGAGCATATTGTAACCAAGCTTTTTTGTGGCACTTTGTGCAGTAAAGGCTTCTTTCTGGCAACTTGACCATGCAGCTATTTTTTGTTCAAGTATCATCGTATTGTGCTCCTTAAAAACAACCACGCTATCTTTTTCCAGAGCAGCTGGTTGTCAGGGATCAGTGGCTAGGAAACCAGACATGTAGCTACATAAGGAGACTGAGACCAAACATAGGATATTTCATTAAAGTGATATTTATTTACAGTGAAACACACTAATACACATACACAACCACCAATGAGAACATAAACCACTACAGCAAACAAAATAACAAATTAACCTAACTACTGTCTATATACTAAAGAACTAAACTGAAGACTAAATACAACTATATACAAGGTACAGGGAATGCAGGGATACAAGGAAGGGAATGCCGGGACACAAGAAAGGGAATCACGACTGGGTACAAGAGCAGTGAGCAAGACAGGAACAAGGCAGAGGGGAGCAGACTGGATCAGGCTAAGCATGAACAACAGGCAGCAAGGAAGGGACCAGAATTGTGATTCCCCCGGGGGAAGGGAGGAGAAGCCTTAAGTATCCCCCCAGCAGCTAAACACTAATTTACCCGATTACCCCAGCCTGCTGGCTCTTGGGAGACACCTGCTGGTGGCCACTGGAGCTGGAGAAAACAGCACAGAACAGGATAGTGCCACCAACAGGTTAACTTAATCCTAACAGATTCCCACCCCTTAAGGAGCAGGCTCTCATTGGGTGAAAATAGTATCCGTAGAGTGTAGAAAAGGCGAGAATGTATGACCCGTGCTTTAGCCATGCAGAGTAAAACAGACAGGATTATTTTAAAATACTGAAACCATTGGGTCAGCATGACAGCCTTTTCTTTTAGCTCAGATTTTCTTCATTAGCACAGCGCTGCGTGTTTTCTATCAAACTGCAACATCTCAGCATAGAAATGAATGAGGGTCACCTCTATAATCCATCACATTAGTTGATCAAAAAGTATATAAATGGGGGGCGTGGCTAGCGCGCAGCGGCATGGACGTGCAGTAAGAGAGCTCCGCTCCAGCGACGGGATCTAAAGCAGACGGAGGCAGCGAATTTCAACTCCAACTACATCAGCTCACTCCTAAGCACATACTCACCCACCGGAGATGACCCGCAAACGGAGCAATTCCTCCCAGCCGAAAAAACTCTGGGATTTCTTCACTCCTAAAGGCCGCGAGGCCCAAGATGGCGCCGGAGGCGGCTCCTCTTCCCCATCTGCCGGGCCCCTCTCTCCATCTTTATCAGCGACGCCGAGTCCGGGATCGGACAGGGAGTCACAGCGGCGCTCTCCGGCTGCCTCGACGCCACTGTCCTGCAGTCTGGCTAAGTCAAGACCTCGCCTGACGGCAGATCCACCGGGTGATGAGGTTAGTACGCAGATGGGATCTATGGATGACACTAGAGAGTTAGCTGACACCATCAACTCTTTCCCTACAACGAATCAGCCCATATCTGATACTACCCTAAAAGACATGCTAGTTTCCCTGCGGGGCTCATTACATTCAGACATGATGGAGTGCATGAGAAACTTTAAATCAGAAGTGACTGAACTGGGCTGTAGAGTTGATCATGTTGAGAAGAAAATGGGGGAATATGCCTCTTCATACAACACACTAGTGGACTCCCATAATGATCAGGCGGATGAAGTGACCTGGCTTAAGGCTAAGCTGGCGGACCTCGAGGATAGGTCCCGCCGTAACAATATTAAACTGCGTGGGGTACCTGAGACCGTGCTCCCTGCTCATTTGCATCAATACGCCAAAGATCTAGTTGTGGCATTCCTACCCTCACTCCCATCCACTGAACTGGTCATAGACCGAATACACCGCCTCCCCAAGCCGTCACACCTCTCCGACAATGTACCTCGAGACGTGTTGATGAGGGTGCACTTTTACCATGTGAAAGAAAACCTTATGGCTGCCTACCGTAAGAATTCTAACCCTCCGGAACCATACTCAAATCTACAACTGTACGCGGACCTCTCACAATACACTATGCAAAAGCGTAGGTCCCTCCTATCAATCACCAAAGCATTGAGGAACCACAATGTCATTTACAGGTGGGGGTACCCGACCAAACTTATTGTCACTCGGGATGGTAAGACATTCATAATCTCTGACCTAGATGAAGGCTTAACCATGCTTCGCTCATGGGACATTTTACCAGCCCAGGTCTCTGACGACCGAGCCACTACTTCCCCGCCGACCGTGAGTAATGAATGGCAAATTGTATCCCGCAAGAGACATAATAAGAGGTCTGACAAGTGAACACTCCGGCCAGATGGTAACTTGGTCAACAAGATCCCTGACGCTCTGGAGCTCTCAGCCCGTACTTCTCCCCAGTTTGTAATATGTGCAGTTTCTCTGCCACCGGATTCCCGAAGGAATCTAACTTTTTACCTCTTCACAAGTTGATGTTCTATCTTTACTTGACTACTGTTTTTTTTTATATGTTTATCCTTTTTTTCTTCTCCTCAAAACTCGGACGTGGACGTACTGGATCGTACAAGGAGACGACTTCTTCGACATCCTCACCAATGGCCCTCTCCACCGGACTTCCGAAAGCCTAACTTAGTCATTAAGGTACCTTCTATCGCAGTTCTTCACATTTATGATTTATAATTCAAGGTAACCTCTTTTAATGTTCGGGGGTTAAATCACCCCGCCAAGCGTGCCTCACTATGGAAGGAAGCCCTAAAGCTGGGCTCGGCGGTCCTGTGCGTACAGGAAACACATTGGTCGTCTTCCAGTGAACCTATTTTTAAACATTCCAGATTCCCACATATTTTCAGGGCCTCTGCCCCTGCTAAGAAAAGGGGAGTTCTCATTGCTATAAAAGACTCACTCGCTTTCACTCTCCAGGATTCCCTCATTGACCCTGAGGGACGGTACATTGTGTTAGTTGGCAACTTTGACAACAAACTTGTCACCCTGGTTAATTTGTACGCACCCAATACCCATCAGATACGCTTTCTGAAAAAGCTTCTACATAAAGTAGATCTACTGAAACGAGGTGAACTGTTAGTCTGCGGAGACTTTAATATCACGCCTAACTTTGAGGTGGACACAACCTCTAAAGCGCAGCGTCCCCTGCCTACCCTGCAGCCTTTGCTACATGCCGAAGCCTTATATGATGTCTGGAGATGCCAACACTCCACTGAACGGGATTATTCCTTCCATTCCTCCAGGCACAACTCGTATTCCCGTATTGACTTATTTCTAACTGACAAACTTTTGCTTCAAAAAATTTCATCTTCAACTATCCACGACATTACTTGGTCGGATCACGCCCCCGTGTCCATTACGGTGGATGGGGGGTGTGGTCGGACAACTGTTAGTGTCTGGCGTGCCAATCCTCATATCCTTCAACAACTGCAGCAAGTTGCTTTTATTTCCAAACAACTGAAAGAATACTTTTCTTTTAACACTACTTCCGTAACTAGCCCGTTTACTGTATGGTGTGCCCATAAGGCTTTTATCAGAGGTATCCTTATACAGCTTAGCTCGCGGGCAAGGAGGCAGAGGACACAAAAACTAGATTCCATTCTCTCTGAAATTAAACAATTAGAAACCCAAAACAAAACCTCAAACAATCCCAATACCACTTTAATGCAACGTCTAACCAAATTACGTTCGGATCTCAGGCTCCTCCTATTGGAACAATATGACAAACATGTCCACTCACTGAAAGTATCTCATTATGCATCTGGTAACCGAGAGTAAATTATTGGCTCGGCGACTGAAAAACAGTAAAATCAAAACCACTACTCCATTCTTAATCCGCACTTCTGATAATGGCAAAATATACAATCCTCTAGACATAGCTAATTCCTTCGCAGAATACTACTCTTCCTTATACAACCTTAGGAATGATTCTGCCACACCGCAACCTACTATGGCTGACATTCAAAAATTCTTTGCCGACCTTTCCCTTCCTACTCTATCACGGGAACAGTTGGACTCTCTTAATTCTCCGATCACAGAGCCTGAGATCCGACGGGCTATAAAAACTCTTCCCCACGGAAAGTCCCCGGGACCTGATGGACTCCCGGACTGTTATTACAAGAACTTTTCAGAAATTCTGTCCCCAGCTCTAGAAGTGGTCTTTTCAGCTGCTGTGTCCTCTGCCTCATTCCCCTCTGAAATGCTTAACGCATTTATTGTTACTATTCCGAAACCTGGGAAGGAGCCTACTACCCCGGCTAACTTCAGGCCAATATCATTATTAAACACTGACGTGAAGCTATACGCCAAAATCCTATCTCATAGGCTCCTTCCTATTTTGCCATCCCTGATTGGACCGGAGCAAACTGGTTTCACAAAGGGTCGACAGGCATCAGATGCCACTAGGAGGGTGGCGGATTTGGTTTACCATGCTGGATCCTGTCGGACGCCTTCTCTGCTGTTATCTTTGGATGCGGAGAAGGCGTTCGACAGGGTCCACTGGGGATATATGACTCAAGCTCTGGGTAAGTTTGGGTTCTCAGGTCCCATACTGTCGGCAATTCTAGCTCTGTATTCTTCCCCCTGTGCCCAGGTATATACCTCTAACATGTTATCTTCCCCATTTTCCATTTCAAATGGTACTAGGCAGGGCTGTCCCCTGTCCCCCTCTATTTTTAACTTGCTGATAGAGCCCCTTGCTGAAAAAATTAGAACCCACCCTGATATATCGGGATTCAAGTTCTCTGGTAAGTCCCACACTATAAGCCTCTTTGCTGACGATGTCATCCTATTCCTCTCCTCCCCATCTACTTCCTTGCCCCATGCCCACTCCATCCTCAACGATTTTAGTTGCGTATCGTACTATAAAGTCAATTTCACAAAATCCCTCATCCTAGGCCTTAATCTCCCACCTCCACTGCAACTTAGTTTAAAAAACAGTTTTCCCTACTCATGGGCTGACACAAGTATTACCTATTTAGGCTTACAGATAACGTCTGACTCATCAAAATTGGCCGATGCCAATTATACTCCACTCATTGCCAAGATAGAGAAAGAGGCGAACAAGCTCGCAAAAACAGAACTTTCCTGGTCAGGTAGGCTAGCGTCTTTCAAGATGCTCTTACTACCTCAGATATTATACGTGTTCCTTACGTTGCCCATACCTCTTAAAAATAGCCATTTAAAAACACTTAACCGTATTTTCCAACAATACATCTGGGGAGGTAAACGACCTCGATCCCCCAGAACTCTTTTAATTAAACATAGATCTGTAGGGGGAATGGGTATGATAGATTTGAAAGACTACTATAGAGCAGCCATACTCACCTCACTTAAATATTGGTTCTCTCCCTCGCCGGATATTCTCTGGTGTGGCATAGAACAAACTTTCAGCCCAACAAAGGATTTACGTCTGCTTTTAGTTCTGGATGCATGGAGACCCCTCTCCTTACGCGGCCTTCCTCCGACTCTTCAGGCCTCTTTGATGGCTTGGAGGGATGTATGTAGCCTAGCTGACACATCATCCTCAATTACTAACATTCCTGTACCTGTAGAAATTTTAGCTCACATGATCCCACATACAGATTTCTCGAGGTGGAAAGCCCAGGGTATCTCCCTCATTGAGAATCTATACCAAGGTGATTCACCTAAACCGTTTGATACACTTAGAGTAGAATTCGATTTACCTCCTACGGAATACTACCATTATTACCAAATAGCACACTTTCTCAAAACATTACGCTCCCCCTCCGTCCCTATCCCAAATAAAATTTGGCAATTTTATACCTAGTCTCCGCCCTCCCCTAAGGGAATTTCCCTTTTTTACTATGAGTTTCAACATAAACTTACATTCACTGATTCTGGCCCTTTCGCTAAGTGGGCATCGGACTTTAATAAACACTTTGCCCTGCAAGACTGGCAGGTCGCATTTCAATCTATCCATAAAGCGACTAAATGCGTGAATCATTGGGAACTCTCACATAAAATAGCCTTGAGATGGTACTGGACACCATTCCTTATGGCCAAACTCTCGTCATCCAACTCCCCTCTGTGTTGGAGAGGATGTGGCGAAGTGGGCACCATCTCACATATGTTTTGGTTCTGTAAACACATTACCAGTTTCTGGAATACTGTGTTCCGTTGTATCTCAAGCATCACGGGGATATTAACTCCGTTGAATCCGGAGCTTGCAGTTTTAAACTTGGGCATTCAGAGTTTTCCCCATAGTTGCCGCACAGTCATCATACACATCCTATTAGCTGCTAGACTATTGATTGCCAGAAACTGGAAGTCCAATAAGGCTCCCAATCTCTCTGAGGTACTAGACTTAACTAGACAGAACCACGTCTTCGAGTCATTGATAGCCAGTAGAAATGGAACTCGGAAGAAACTTGATAGTAAATGGAAAGTGTGGGTCGACTGGTTTGAATTGAATCATTGATGTTCGGATGTCAATTTTTTATTTTTTTTGTTGCTCCTGATTACGAATATATTCTTGCTAATTCTCGTTAAAAGAAATGTTTAAGGTATTGCACTGCATTGCTAGCCTCCTTGTCTGTATCTCCATTGGACCGAGTTCTCTGTATCTCCCCTGCTTTTACTTATCCAATTGTCACTCCTATTCTGCTTCTATCTTTCCTTTTCCCTTTTTCTTTTCGTTTTTCTCCTTTTATTTTTGAGCAATGGACTATGTTTTCCATACCGTGATAGGAATTGCATGTATGTATGTAAACTCACTACGCTAAACATGTACATCTCTCCTTATTCTGTGCATTGTTATTGTACATGCAGTGAAATGTGTACAATTCTTGTCTTTCTCTGTTTGATTAAAAATTCAATAAAAACTAATAAAAAAAAAAAAAAAAGTATATAAATGTGATTCATAATATTTTATTAGTTATTATACTATAAGGAACTGTAATAAAGAAATAAATAAATAAATATTGCCGGCTGACTTTTAACAGGCAATTTCTTTGCCGAGGAACTGCTTGTTTTTCTTGTACCTGTTTGTTGTATATAATTATGTTGGCGTTCACATATTTATTAGAATAAACTCTGATATGTAGAGTATTTAGCCTACAACATACAGCAACTTGAATATTATTCCATTTATTGAATCTTGCTTCAATGGTTTTGCTTGTTACAACACATCATAAAAATAAAATACTTTTTAATCCTTAAGGCTGGGTTCACACTGGAGCGATGCGGGAACGCCACGAATCCACGGCGTTTTCCCGCATCGCATGCCTCCCGCCGGCAGTTCACACTGCCCTATGCGAACTGCTGGGAGTGTCAGTGAAACCTTAATGACACCCCCATATCAGTTCGCATATCGCAGTGCGATCTGCAAACTCGGACAGGAATCGGATCGCATGGTGTGAACACCCATGCGATAACCTTGCATATTCACATGGGCAGATGCCCCTGGAAGCAGGGGGAAATGAATAGGTTGTGGAAGATGTTGGGGTATCTCCAATTTTTTTTTTTTAAGTTTTGACTAGCAAAAGACAAACTATGCATGAGTATAAAAGCCTTTCCCTAGTCTGTAGGATCAGCAGGTTTGTTCAATTTATTGGGCCATGTTTCTGTGTAGTGTGGCAGGGAAGAATGGGAGAGGTAAAAAAGAATATTATATAACTAAGGGACTATATGGGTTGAGGGAGTCTTGTAATGCCACGTACACAGAACCGGACTTTCCAGCAGACTAGGTCCAACGGGATCAGTATGTCGGACATTCCAATCGTGTGTGGGATAATCTGATCATTTATCTTTAAAAAAAAATCAGACAGACCTAGAAATAGAACATGTTTCAAATCTGTCCGACTGACTCAATTCCTATCGGGAAAACCGCTCGTCTGTATGCTGGTCCGACAGACCAAATGCGACGCAAGGGAAGCTATTGGCTACTGGCTATTGAACTTCCTTTTTTACTCCCATCTTACGTCATCATGTTCAAAACAAATGGACATTCGAACGGACTTAGTCCGTTCATGTGTGGGCAAGTCCGTTCTTTCTGAAGTCCGTCGGAACTCAGTCGAAAGTCCGTCGGGAAGACCGTCGGATCTAGTCTGCCGGAAAGTCCGGTCGTTTGTACGCGGCATAAGAGGAGGTCCTTAAAAGAGGTTGATTAGAATGCCAAGCAAAAACAATGAGGGAGAGACTTCAAGAAAAAAAAAGATTTGCTGATGGACTGGCCATTGAGACATCATCAGTGGGGGTCTTATCTGATCGGGGGATAGCAGAGATAATTCACCTCTGAAGCGAGCCATAGATTATGCATTTTCTTTCCTTCAACCATGGCTGTTCATCTGTGGGAGGATTTGTTCCACAAGCCAAATGTAGAAAAATGTGTAGGTGGGGGGAAGGCAGTGTTATCAAAGAGGAAAATCATGTGCCCCATATAGGGGGAGATTACCAGACTGTGACCAGATCATCCCAAGTTAGGGGGGAGAGGGACACATATCCCCTCCATATATTAGTTTCTATCTATGACAGTGCCTACAGGTCAAGAAAGGTTAAGTATTGCTCTATTACCCCAAATTGTGGAACCAGTTAAATATTCGTATTAATGTATAGGCTTACATCTGTGACTCCTTTTATTAAATTCTCTGATATTCCAATGTGAAAAATACTGTGTTTGACCACCAAAGAGTGCTAATGGGCATACTTATTTCCTATGTTATTCAGCGCCATCTAGTGGTTATAAGACTGTTTCTTTTTTTTTTTTACTAAAACTGGAGAGTGCAAAATCTGGTGCAACTCTGCATAGAAACCAATCAGGTTCTAGGTTTCATTGCCAGAGCTAAATTAAACAAGCTAAAGTTAGAAACTGATTGGTTTCTTTGCAGAGCTGCACCAAATGTTGCGCTCTCCAGTTTCAGTAAATCAACTTCACATCTTCTAGGTTTCATTGCCAGAGCTTAATTGAATAAGCTGAAGTTAGATGCTGATTGGCTACCATACACTGCACTAGGTTCTGAGTGCACCAGTTTTAGTAAATCTACTTCAATGCATTTTCCACATTCATACATTCGAACTGCACAACATTTACCCCCAAAACATTTAATTTTTCCTCATTTGCACAGAACAAATTTACATGCAGTTTCAATGGATGAACAACTGTGCACATTTTTTAGAAATCCACCCTTTTAAGTGATTTCAGTTTCTGTTTTTCATGTAGCCAACTCGACATATCCTTTCATCAGATCAGACAACACTATTGTGACAGATCTTCTTTTACATTGATATCATTGTGCAAACCAAGCCAGCTTTAGATTGATGAATAAAGAATATATCTAGCAACCTGCTTGTATAGCACTGTTGTTTACTTCCTCAGTGTATCATAACTTAGTTTGGGCTACAGCAGCCTGTCTGCATACTCATTAAATATGCAGATTACACCTGTTATCTCTATGCATATTAATAATGTGATTAGGTTACATTTGCACTTTCACAGATGTATTTGCTGATGCTTGTATCGAATGTATCATTTTCTCAAAATAGACTGCAGAGAAAGGTTAAAACAGCCTTTCTCGACCTTTTAATAAAGCAGAAACCCTTGAAATAACTTTCCTTGCTAATAATTTTATCCACAGCTAATATTAAAGCGGAGGTCCACCCTAAAGTGGAGCTTCCGCTCATTGGAACCCTCCCCCCCTCCAGCGCCACAATTGGCATCTTTCGGGGGGGGGGGGGTGCAGATACCTGTACAGTACAGCTATCTGCACCCACTTCCGGCATAGATATCTGCAGAAGGTACGCCCCTTTCCGCAGAATCTACGCCCCTTTCCGAAGGTCCCCCGCTGTCTGCTTGGAAACACACGGATCCCAGAGACAGCGGGGACCATCCTTATTGCGCAGCGCTACTCACGCAAGCGCAGTAGGGAACCGGGAAATGAAGCCACAAGGCTCCACTTCCTGATTCCCATACCCAAGATGGCGGCGGCAGCACCCGATAGACGATCGAGAGATCGGCTTCGGGTTCCGACATCGCGGGCGCGCTGGGCGGGTAAGTGTCATTATTTTAAAAGTCAGCAGCTGCAGTATTTGTAGCTGCTGGCTTTAAAAAAAAAAAAAAAAAACAGCGGACTCCCGCTTTAACAATGTAGTAACTTGAGGATATCAGAATAAATAAAAGAATAAGGAATCTTAGCACTCACTCAAGGCTGCTCTATAATACACAATTATATTCAATGGCCTTTAGTTATAATAAACAAAATAACATACAATACAGTGGGTATACAAAAAAATCACCCCCTTTAAAATAATCACAATTTGTTGCTCTGCACATGTTTTATTTTATCCAGCTGTGTTTACTCAGTGCAATTTATAACCTCCAAGTAAAAAATAAAACACCAACGTGGTCTGTCCAGTGCCCTGCATGCACTTTTATATTATAAATACTGTTTTTTCTGCCTGGAATTTGGAGATTGTCCATAGCAACCAAAAAGTGTCCCTTTTTCAGTGTTTTAGGATTTGATTACATTATTGAATAATTTTTATTATTCTTTATTATATTATAAACTTTATCATACCCGGGATGTCTGCTAGACTCTGGTTTGAACAGATTTAAGAGCGTTATTCCTAAGAATTACAGGACTACAATATAAAACGCCAAATTTCCATGCAAAATAATTGTACCGCTTTCAGCACCTAAAACCAGAACTAATCATGCCGCCAGGGAGGTTAAGTCTGGGCTCTGACTAGGCCATGCAAGGACATTCACCTTTCTCCTTCAACCACTGTGTGGTCATTTTTGCTGTGTGCTTTGGGTCATTGTCATGTTGGAAGGTAAACCCTCTTCCCATTGACAACTTTCTGGCAGGGGGCAGAACATTTTTCTCAAGAATTTGACAGTATTTTTCCCCATCCATTTTTTCTTCTATCCTGAGAAGTGCTCCAGTCCCTGCTGCAGAGAAACACCCCATGACAGTAAATTATGTTCCTCGTATAGACATGTAGCCTGGCTGGCCAGGTATGGGAGGGGCAGTGAGCATGTGTTCTCCTCTCTCCTAAACCATACAAAGTCACACACCCCCAGCATTGGGATGGTACCTTACAAGGGGAAGGCAATACTTTAATGTAGATGGAGACTAGGGCATCATCCTCACATCCTGTTCTGCACTACGGATGTGGGAACCTGTGAGGGATTTATCAAAAGCTAGTAGGCCCATTTAGAAGAAGGGGGGCTCTAGATATCTTCCTTTACAAAAAAAAAAAATGTGAAAAATGTCCTTTACTCAGAAAGTAAATAATATTGTTTTGTCATTTTTCTTAGTTTACAGTGCCTTGAAAAAGTATTCATACTCCATGAATTTTCCCACATTTTGCCATCATGTTACAACCAAAAACGTAAGTTTTGTGAAGTGGAAGGAAAATGATAAATGGTTTTCAATTTTTTTTACAAATAAATATCTGAAAAGTGTGGCGTGCATTTGTATTCAGCCCCCAGAATCAATACTTTGTAGAACCACCTTTCGTTGCTATTACAGCTGCAAGTTATTTTGGGGATGTCTCTACCAGCTTTGCACATCTAGAGAGTGACATTTTTGTCCATTGTTCTTTGAAAAATAGCTCAATCTCTGTCAGATTGGATGGAGAGCATATGTGAACGGCAATTTTCAAATCTTGCCACAGATTATCAATTGGATTTAGGTCTGGACTTTGAATGGGCCATGCTAACACATAATTATGCTTTGATCTAAACCATTCCATTGTAGCTCTGGCTGTATGTTTAGGGTCGTTGTCCTGCTGGAAAGTGAACCTTTATCCCAGTCTCAAGTCTTTTGCAGACTCTAACAGGTTTTCTTCTAATAAGGGCCTTTATTGGATCTATCTATCTTCCCATCAAGTCTGACCATCTTTCCTATCCCTGCTGAAGAAAAGCCACAATGTGATGCTGCCACCACCATGTTTCACAGTGGCGATGGTGTGTTCAGATTGATGTGCAGTGCTAGTTTTCCACCACACATAGCGTTTTGTTTTTAGGCCAAACAGTTAAATTTTGGTCTCATCTGACCAAAGCACTTTCTCCCCATGTTTGCTATGTCCCTCACATGGCTTCTCATAAACTGCAAACAGGACTTTGGCTTTCTTCTTGCCACTCTTGCATAAAGGCCAGATTTTTGGAGTGCACGAGTTACCATGGGCCTTTTGGCTGCTTCTCTGACTAATGCTCTCCTTGCCCAGCTTGATGATAGATTGAAATGATAGATTTTGTGAGATGTTCAAAACTTGGGATGATTACTTATAACCTAACCTTGCTTTAAACTTCTCCACAACTTTATCCCTGACCTTTCTGGTGTGTTCCTTGATACTGTTTGTTCACTAAGGTTCTCTAACAAACCTCGGAGGGCTTCTGTATTTATACTGGGATTTACCACTTAAGGACTGCCTCCTGAACATATATGTCGGCAGAATGGTATGGCTGGGCACAAGCACGTACCGGTACTTTGCTCTTTAAGTGCCCAGCCGGCGGCGCGCTCCCGACCCAGTCCTGAGCTCCGTGACCGTGGCCGCAGTACCAGCGGACTCGATCGCCGCTGGTGTCCCGTGATCGGGTCACAGAGCTGAAGAACAAGGAGAGGTCTGTGTAAACAAACCTCTCCCCGTGCTTCCTACTGTGGTTTTCACCGATCGTCTGTTCCCTGTTATACGGAAAGACGATCAGTGATGTCACATGCCAGGCCATGCCTTCTACAATAATTAAAACACATAACATCATACATAACCCCTCCTCGCCCACTAGTGGTTAACTCCTTCACTGCCAGTGTCAGTTACACAGGAATCAATGCATTTCATTTTGATCAAATACCACCAAAAGAAAGCTCTATTTGTGGGGAAAAAAGGACGCCAATTTTGTTTGGGAGCCACGTCGCACGACCGCGCAATTGTCAGTTAAAGTGACACAGTGCCGAATCGTAAAAAGGGGCTTGGTCCTTTGGCTGCAAATTGGTCCAGGGCTTAGGCTTAAGTGGTTAAGTTACACACAGGTGGAGTCCATTTACTAATTAGGTGACTTCTGAAGGCAATTGGTTCAACTAGATTTTAGTTAGGGGTATCAGAGTAAAGGGGACTAACTACAAACGCACACAACACACTTTTCAGATTATTATGTTTCAGATTTATTCGTAAAAAAAAAATGAAAACCATTTATCATTTAATTTACCTTACATTTCACAATTATATGCCACTTTGTGTTGGTCTATCATATAAAATTCCAATAAAATACATTTATTTGGTTGTAACATGACAAAATGTGGAAAATTTCAAGGGGTGTGAATACTTTTAAAAGGCACTGTATTTCATGAAAACTAAAAACCCAGTGATCAAATGCCACCAAAAAGAGGCTCTATTTGTGTGAAAAAAAATTATAGAACGTTTGTGCGGGTGCAGATTTGCATGACTGCACAATTGCCAGTTAAAGTAGCACAGTGCCAAATAGCAAAAAATGGCCTGCTCATAAAGGGGGTGAAATCTTGCATAGCTGAAGTGGTTAAGCTCCCCTGCCTTGAGGTATGATGGCATACTGGCAGCTAGTTTGTGCTTTCAGAGCTACCATTTTTTAAATGCAACAAAATCTGTAAAATATGTGAAAATTGGTAATAAAGATCAGAATCTGAAAGCAATGAATTTACAAACTAAAACATCACACTAAACCACTGAGTAAGCATCTATATACAAGCAGAAAGACAAAACTGACCATTTTGCCCTCTAAGAAATGTGTGCTCCAAAAATGTTTGGCCCCACAGCAGCTATTAATGCTTTTGAAGATGACATTTAGAGAATGAAAGTCTGAATCTGATAAGTAGCTCTGGGCAATAAGAATATCTCATACTTAGCACGTGTTGATAAATGAGGACATTCTTTTTTTGTCAAAGTAACAAATTAGTCCCAATACTGAATTCTTTATATTTCAAAACAAATTAAGCCACCTACATAGCTTCTCCCAGATAAAAGGTCACGTTAGATCTCATGATAATTATGTATAGACCGAAATTGACAGATAATAATTTAATTTTAAACAACTCTGAGGTCAGATATGGTTATTAGATGATGGTCAGTGTCTCATGCACCGGAGTAAGTTTCGCCATCCATATCTGTCATACCCGGCTCTCCTTGTGGATGACCACATTTAGCAGTGCCAGGCAGCCCAATAGGTCCGCTTAAGGCCATTTTTGTTAAACTATTTCCAGATACACTTGAAAATGCAAACCATGTTAAACTATTTTCTTTGGCATGCACAGATTTAAAGCTAAACTTCAGATGGATGTGAAAGACAAAATGAGATTCTGTAATCGCTAATATATATTTTTTTAATTCAAGTAGTGTAAGTCCCGTATTATGACTTTGCATCAGCTTCTTGCAATCCCTATACAGCAAAGCTCAGAGAGGGGAAAGGAGATGCAGCACAAATTGGCAGTTCGGTGTGCAGGAAGCATGCTGATAGGAGGGGAAAACAGAGTGACAGAGAGATGAGCTCATCAGTGTGCTGCTTCTTCTTTCTTTCTTTTTTTTTTTTTTTTTTTTTTTAGCTACTTCAGCGAATTTATCAGCGAGGTGCCAATCAACTTAGCGTTCATTTTAGTTTACCTCGTCTTAACATCACATCATTGTAGCTCTTCTTTTTAGTAAACCTTATCGTTCAAAAACTTTATTCATTTATACATTAAAAAACCAAAAAAAAAGGAAAAGCCACCAAGTCATCCTATACTGTCCCTTTAAATTTTTCCCTTATCATCCTTCGCCCTATTTCTTCACTTTATTTACTCCCCTCCCCCCGATCCCTCTCTTTTTCTTATTCATTATGGGTGGAAAGAGAAGAGGTAAGCAACCCGTATCCTACGGCAATACATCAAGTGTCTGCTCTCGTTCGTGCTTCCTCTTCTCTTTGTCCCTTTATACTCTCTTCTACCCCCTCCCTCCGCCCTCCCTGTTCCTGGTTACTTTCCCTCAGGGTTCTACTTTAAGCCTCACTTCCACTATGCCTTTCCCGTAGTTATTCCTGCGTTATTTCCTCCACATATCGCCATGATTTTTTAAATTTTTCCCAGAGATCCCATTTCCTGTCCCTCTCCTCCTTTATGGCTGGTTCCTCATCTCCGCCCTCCCCACTTTCCATATGTTGTATTTCGGTTACCCGACGAATCCAATCCTGGATTTTGGGGCTTTCTTTCTCTCGCCATTTTCTCGGGATAAGATTTTTTGCGGTGTCTAATAATATAGGGACTAATGATGCTTTATATTGGTTAATTGTCTCCTCTGTCCCGTGGAATAACGCCATCCATGGGTCCTCTCTGACCACTTTTCCCGTTACCACCTTTACTAATTCAATTATCTTCTTCCAGAATTCTTTAATTTTGGGGCAATCCCACCATATATGGCCCATACTCCCGATAGACTTACATCCTCGCCAGCACTCCGGCGATTGGTCATTTCTAAACCTACTTAGTTTGTCAGGGGTGGCATACCATCTTGCTATACATTTGTAGTTTGTTTCTATCAATTTACTCCCTCCCCCCGCAAAGTGAATTAAAGTTAATATTTTCTTTCTAATTTGGGTATTACATTGTACCCCCAGTTCTTTTTCCCACTTTTTAAAGAATGCCGGTTCCTCCAGTTCATCCCCCTCTGAGATTATTTTATATATCGAACCAATATTTTTTCTTTTTTTTGTTGTTTTATCCTTCTGACACAATTGTTCAAAGGGTCTTAGATCTTCTTTGCTCCGTAAGGGATGGGGTAGCTTTAAAACAAATGTTCTTAACTGGAGGTACCGCCATTCGTCAATCCTCAATAATTCTGTGTCTTCTCTTAGTGCTTGAAACGTGTTTAAGTTATCTTCTACTAAGATATCTTTTAATTGTGCATTATCTTTTAATATCCAGTTTCCCCCTATTTCTCGTTGTCCTGGTGGGAAATAGTCGTTATCTTTCAAAAAGATCAACGGTGAGTTATACCCCCATTTTTTTTGCGTGTGGAATTGGTCCCATAGTTTAAAAACTTGTCGTGTAATCTTGTGGGTGTTTAAGCCCAGTGTCCTAAATTGTGGCGGATTCCAAATTATTCTTCCTAAATGTGTTTGTGAAAGCGTGTTTTCAATACCTACCCATCTTTTATCATTTACCTCTTTCGCCCACTCTACCACCCGTGACAAAACTACTGCATTATAATATCTTTTTATGTCCGGGGCTGCCACTCCCCCTTGGTCTTTCCCTCTCCTTAGTACCGCGTACGAGATTCTCGGTTTTTTATTTAGCCATATAAACTTCGATATTATCTTCCTTAAAACTAAAAAATAAGTCGCAGGGAGTGCGATGGGCATCATTTGAAATTTATATATTATCTTCGGGACTAAGATCATTTTTACCACGTTTATCCGACCTAACCACGAAAGAGGGCTAGCTGAGATTTTATTTATTTCGCTCTTAATTTCCTCTAATAAAGGGATATAGTTTTTTAGGTATAGTTTTCTTAAGTTGTTCGACAGGAGGACCCCCAGATATTTAATTTCTTTACGCCAGGGAAAAAAGAATTGCGCACATAATCTCTCCTCTTCTTGTTTACAGATATTTATGTTTAAAACTTCTGATTTTCCAAGGTTAATTTTTAGGTTAGAAATTTGTCCGAACTCTTCCATTATCTTTAACAGATTCGGGATCGTAATCCTGGGGTTTGTAATGAAGAAGAGCACATCATCCGCATAAGCGGCTAATTTGTGTTCCTCTTCCCCTATTCTAATCCCTGTGATGTCTGGGTTGTTACGAATTGCAGCCAGCAAAGGTTCAAGGGAAAACACAAACAGTAGGGGCGACAGTGGACACCCCTGTCTGGTCCCGTTGCTCATTTGCAGCAGGGTAGAAGATTCTCCATTAACCTTGACCGTCGCTTGTGGGTTCTTATATAATGCCTTGATCCAATATAACATCCTCGGGCCCACCCCCATCTCTTCTAGTGTTTCTAGCATGAGTCCCCAGTCTACCCTGTCAAATGCTTTTTCAGCATCAATTGACAGGAATAGACCTGGGGACCCACTGTCTTTTAAAGCTTGGATGAGGAGCACGGCCCTTATTCCATTGTCCCTGCCCTCTCTCTCAGGGACAAACCCGACTTGGTCCGGATGTATCAGTTTTGTCATATTTCTTTTTAATCTTGCAGCTATTACTTTAGCATATAATTTTACGTCTGTATTTAGCAGCGCGATCGGCCTATAATTACCACAAAGTGTCTGGTCTTTCTCCTCTTTCGGGATTAAAGTGATCGCGGCCCGCAGTGTTTCCCTCCCCATATCATATTCAGTGCCTAATCCATTGATATATTTGCATAAATGGGGGACTAAAAGTTCCTTAAATTTTTTATAGTACGAGATTACAAACCCATCTGGGCCCGGGCTTTTCCCTGAGGCTGTCTCTTTTAAGGCCTTATAGATTTCTTCTTCAGTAATGGGACTCTCCATGTCCTCCCTCTCCCCGTCTGTCAGGCGGGGCATTTTGGCTTTACATATAAATTCTTTCATTTTCTCCTTTTGCCCTTTTCCCTGTTCACCTCTCTTTTCCACATTGTACAAGGCTTCGTAATATTGTTTGAATACTTCTGCTATTTCCCCAGAAGTGTATACCATTTTACCATTCTTATCCTTTATTTTGTCGATGAAGTTGACCCCTTTTTTACTTTTCGCTTGTCTCGCTAGATTTTTTCCTATTTTATTTTCCCCATAGTACCTTTCTCTGGCTCTACCAAAAAATGCCCTTCTAGTTTCTTCCTCATAAATATCTTTAAGTTCCTCTCTCTTATTGATCAGTCGATGAAAGGTCTCTTGTTGTTGGCCCCCTTGCTTTTTATGCTTCTGTTCCAGACTATGGACCTCTCTCATTAACTTCTCCTTTTCTTCTTTTCTTTCCTTTTTTTTCCTGGTCCCTATAGATATGAGGACACCCCTGACATAAGCCTTATGGCCCTCCCATAGGGCAGCTCCCGACACCTCCTCTGTACTATTTGTCCTAAAATAAAATTCTATCTCTTTCTGTATGGTTTCCGCCGTTTTCTTATCCCAAAGGAGCTCCTCATTTAACCTCCAAGTAAAGGGGCGTCTCTGTGTCCCGGGTATCCTCAACTTCATTGCTACTGGGGAGTGATCTGAGAAAGTTGCTATTTCTATTTTCGTTTCCGAGACCAACTCCAGTAGCCTATGTTCGACCAAGATATAGTCCAGCCTGGTATAGGTCCCGTGCACTGGGGAAAAAAACGTATAATCTTTTGTTTTTTCATGCTGTATCCTCCATACATCTATCAGTTGACTACGCCTCAACTGAAGTTTTACTTTTTTTATATTTCTCACATTCTTCCCCCTTGCACCGGATGTACTATCAGCTGCTGGATCCAAACAAAAATTAAGGTCCCCTGCCACTATTACCTCTCCTTTCTTAAACTCCGCTAGTCTCCCCATTATTTGTATCATATATCTCTCTGGGTTTTTATTTGGGCAGTATATGTTAGCTAGGGTGATCTTTCTATCTCCTATTTTCCCATTCAAAAATAGATATCGCCCCTCTGGGTCGGTCAGCCTATCGCACACCTCATATTTAATGCCCTTCTCGAACCCAATAGCCACTCCCTTAGCCCTTCTAATTGGTGAATCTCCATAAATCCAGGTTGGATAATTCACGGAGTGCAATTTCACATTTGTGTCTTGTGTTAAGTGCGTCTCTTGTAGAAAAATTATTTCTGCTTTATATTGTTGAAGTTCTTTTAAAAGCTTAAATCTCTTATCTGGCGAGTTCAGGCCCTTAACATTGTATGACACAAATTTTATCTCAGCCATCCAATCCTTCTCTGGGAACATTTACTCTGCACCTTTTGGTATACCTTAGTACCCCCCCAGGAACATTTCCCCCCCCTTACCCCCCCCTCCCCCTCCTACCCTCCCCCCCCTACCCACCCTCCCAGCCCGTTCCGGGCCTCTGCTTTGCATAGTGAGTGTTACTCCCTCTGCAAGCCCAATCTCCTAGGGTATGACCTTGACTACGTCCCCTCTCCTCCCACCTCCCCATAGGCCCCAATCCCCCTCCTTCCCCCCCAACCGCGCCTCCCCCCCCCCCCACCCCAAGATCGAAAACAAAGAACATCGGGAAATACAGGAAAAGACAATTATACCTCTACTAAGTTGCCTACAGTTCCCCCTTCCTGAGCCTCTCAGTCCTTACACCTCCCAAGGGTCTAATGGGATCAGGGGAATTGGAGTTCCTATTTTATTACAGAAGTCCTCAATTTCATCTAGGGTTTTGAGCTTAAGCGTCCTCCCCTCCTTCTGCACTAAAAGCGCTGCCGGGAAACCCCAACTATATTTTACGTTTACACTTATCAGTTGGTCCAATAAAGGCTTTAGTCTTCTTCTACGAGCCAGGGTTCCCGGTGCCATGTCCTGAAAGATCTGTAACGTTGCTCCTTCATATTGAATTGGGGCTAGACCTCCAAGCTTACTCCAAATCTTCGCCTTATCTTCGTATTGCTGGAACTTTATTATTACATCCCTCGGGATTTCTTCCCTCAACCCTTGAGGTTTCCTTATTCTGAGCGCACGTTCTAGCTTTAACTCTGTCCCTTCTTCTTTTCCCAATAAGGGATTAAATATCTTTCCAATTTTTGTACCCAATTCTTCTCCCTGTTGCTCAGGCAATGATCTAATTCTCAGGTTTTGTCTTCGGCTTTGATTTTCCTGTTCCTCCATCTTGTATCGGGTCTCTCTATGCGCTTCCTGCGATTTCTTTACTTGTATTTTTAATTCCAATATTTCCCTGGCCTGTCTTCCTGTTTGATCCTCCATTTCTTCTGCTCGCTTCAATAAGTGCCCCATGTCCTTCCTTACAGTTAGGATCTCAGCTTTAATTATATTTTCTAATTTTAGGAACATTTCTTGCATTTCCCCCTTTGTGGGTATCTGAGAGGGGATCCCTTCTCGCCTTCGTCCACTCTCCTGATCCACCTCTTCTCCCGAAGAGTCTCCCCTTGCCCCCTCCGGTTTTCCAACTTCCTTCCTCCGCTCTCTCCCCCCTCTCTGGTTTCCCTCAAGACCCGGGCTTTTTTGACTTGTTTCTTTTAGATATTTTTTAATTGAACTGGAGTTCAAACTCTCCCTTGAGTTTTTGGTCTCGTTCGTTCTCATGTTTTTCCCCTTCATGTTCTCCTTTGTCTTTCTTTTCCCCAGGATTTCCCAGGGACCACCTTCCCAGAGGTTCTCTTATTGGGGGTTTCTCTTGTGCTGTTACCACGCTACCTCTAGTTTTAAACTTCAAAGATCGTAGTTAGGGTAGCTTACCTAAATACAGGCACTGTCCTTTTAATTACTTTTATTCCACCTTTGCAGTATAATTAGGCCACCATATCGGGGGAAAGGGTTAAAAAGACCTCAGCCCAGTGTACTTTAGGCCCGGGTTCCTGAGTCCCAACTTTGTTTTGCAAATAGGTAACTCCTTCTCTTTTCCAATTCTGTATGTTTTTTCATGTTCTAACGGTTCCTACTCTGGAACCTGCTCTTGTAATTTCATTGCTAAGCTTCGGATTTGCAGACTTTGTCTACCATAATTATTATAACTCTCAATTGGAAATGAACTGTATAATATGATACCGTCCCTTTAATTCACTTCTGCAAACCGTAGGAAAAAAGATGGAGAGAGGGGAGGATACTGGGGCCATTAAACACAGTTAGGACAGGCAACCAAAGCGAAGTTTCAAACAGGTGCAAAGAGCCAGACCCTCATGTGTTTACCCCTCCGTTTCCTGGAAGCGGGATCTACATTACCCGGATTGCCACTTCTTCCCTTACAGGCTTCAGCAATATCACTTCTCTTATACCGTAACACTGTCCATCTGATATTGCGTTTATCTACTAACACGTTCAATCACATCTGAGATATAAGCCAAAAGGAACGATCTGACCTTATATTCCCCTCCTCTGTGTCCTCACAGAGGAGACCGGGGATCATTGAGGGTTCGCTGGGGTTCCGGTATGGGCACCGCTGCCTCCAAGAGAGAGTCCTACCTCCCGTCTGCCTTGGTCCTGTTCCCCGATCTTACCGCTCGCACCGCTACTCCCCTCACGCACTCCCGCCCTGCTCGCACCAAAGCGGGAGGTTGTTCGGGCAGAACCGCCACTGTTCTGTTACTCGCCGTAGTCGATGCTTGAGGGGGGGGGCGGAGCTGAAAGTCAGCGCGGCTGTTCGTTCCTCACGCCGGGGCAGAGCACCCTCTCACTGTGCTCACCTCCGGCTCACTCCTCGGGGCCTCCACCATCTCCCACGAGGACGCCGCAGTCAGGCCCCTCCCCTCACCTCTCTCACATCCGCCCCATCAGGTGCTGTCAGGTCTCGATATCACAAAACCTCTTCTTTCTTTCTGTCCAGTTAAAGGTTGGGGAGGAGACAAGTAAGTGAAGGTGAAATGTCAACATAGAAAGATCAGGTCCACACACTTACCAGACAGGATTTTGCTATGTGGCTACAAGTTGTATAAATCTCAGGACTAGATGGGCAGAAATACAGATCCTTTTGGGTTCATACACATTAACAGTAGGGGGCAGTAAACTCCATGGCTGAGCCCCACTTTTACTAAACCCGAACTACTACCCCTTTAGTTGCATAGGCAGTGGCCAGAAATGTATACATAACAAAGCAGAGCATCATGGCTGTGGCAGAAATGATACCTTCTCTTGCATAAAGCCTGCCAAATGCAACTTATTAAAGTAAATAGGGCCGCTTTGCATTGCACACAACTGTGTGAAATGTAAAGCAGGCGGTGAGGAGGTGATACAATGCCTGCTCAGTGCTTGTCAAAAACTCTTGGAAAAGCGATCACTGTTCACGTTCCAAAGCTCACGTGAACCAGAAGCTGGTGTGACCAAAGCTTGTGCGATATAGCACCTCCTCACCACCTGTCACATGCTCTCTGAAGAGTGATTCAAATGCGGATTGCTCATCAGAGAGACCAGAGCTTGTGGGAACGAGCCCTTTGGTAGATAAAACAGCTCCAATATATGTATTTCATCTGTGTATTTAGCTATTCAGCCAGAGTTCAGATTTAAATAATTATGGGGAGTCCGTTTGATTGGATAAGGCTAGGCTGCACATTAGAATGTATGATATAAGATCTGGGAGTAGATACAATTTTAAAGATTGCAGCTATATTCTCATAACTGTTCTACTTCTTGTCTTCCAAGACAGAATAATGTAATCCCTATAGACTGTACACTACATCTTCCAGTGCAAATGAGATTTTTTTTCTAAAAATGCACAGTAAAATTTAGTCTTTTTAATATGGATTTTTATACTGAGCTTAAAAGTTCAATTGACTGTCAGCTTTATAAATTTCCATCCTAGTATAATGCACTCTGAACAGCGAGAAAGTAAAAAGTTGTGGGTCCTGTGGGAATAATGAAGTGTCACATCTTTAAATAGGAGAATATTAACCTTCCAGATTTACACACTTCACCTGTTCCCTGTACTTGTGATATTTAAGGGGAATTATGGAGAATTATTCACTTTGACTTCACATATATATTTTACAGAGCCATATGCTGTTGCATATGCAGAATTTCTGAATAAAGGTTCAATGTGAATTTATGCCAGATCCTCTAGTGTACATACATTACTAGCTGAAAATTCAAATAGGGTCCCATTCCTAAAGTCACGTTCCTCCTTTTTCAAAGTATGCTATTTATAAAGCACTCAGAAGAGAAATTTTGAAGTGTAAACATTTTTGACTGTGTAAAAAATGTGCCAAATTAAGAAAAGGTTTCAAAATGTAGCTTCTTTAATTAGTTAATTAACTAAATGATTATTTAATCGAGCACTGGAAGTTCAACAACACATGAACATGAGTGTTTGCTTAGCTCCTCTAAATGCCTTTTATCTTGGCAGGACAAAAGCTGCTTAACCTCTTGCCAACCAGCCACTGTCATTATACTGTGGCAGGTTGGCACAGCTGAGAAAACTGCTGTAGGTGTACATTGAGCACTTTAGGAGCTTGGGGGGGGGGGGGGGCATGCACGACGCCAGAGCCAATGCGTGTGGCCAGCAGCCACGATGTCTGCCAGCGACCCACGATCACTCCTCAGAGAGCCAGAACGGGGATCTGTCAATGTAAACAGACAGAGCCCCGTTCTGACAGGGGGGGAGAGACAGATCTGCTGTTCCTAGTGATTATAAACAGCGATCTCTTTCCTCTTCCAGGCAGTCCTATCCCACCACAGTTAGAAAAATCTCCCTAGGGAACACCTAATCCTTGATCACACCCTAATTTTAACCCCTTCCCTGCCAGTGACATTTATACAGTAATCAGTGGCTATTTATAACAACACTTTTTATGGCCAAATGAGAGGAGGATGTCATCTATTCCAAAAGGAGACCAGAGCAGTTTTTTTGGGGGAAGATACATGGATGACATCCTCCCCCTGTGGGATGGTGACTTGACGTCACTCACCGGTAACCAAAGTTTACTAAAGGGCAAATTGCCCTCTGCAATTGCAGTTGCTCCAGAGCTTAGTAAAGGCCTTATGCAAGGCTTCACTTTGCAAAGAATACCCAATCAGTAGCAGAAACATGATTGGATGATGGAAGTCAGCAGAGCTTCTGCTCATTTACTAAGCTCTGGAACAACTGTGCTTTTGCTTTCCGAAGTGCACAGTCTACTTGCCTTTAGTAAACCAACCCCATTGGCTCCTGCTGCTGTCAGTCAAAACTTGTGATGAGGATGCTGGGGCGATGCTAAGACGCGCTATGTCTTTCTATAGATGCAAACAGCCCAACTCAGGATCAAGCCTGCACGTAAAAATATTAACCTTTACAATCACTAAATAAAGAATGAACAGTTTCGCATAGACTTAAAAATGGTTACAAAACTACTGTATAGCCAGTTTCAATGTTTTCCTCTCTATTATGGTCATCAAGAAAAAAACAAGAAGAAAGAAGAGATCTCCCTGAAGTAAAGGAAAATCCCATCTTTAACAACAGATTTTGAGTTTGATTTAAAGTTTTTTTTTATTTTTTATTTTTTTACAGCAGTCTTTAGGACAACAAATCAGAGTGAACATCCAAAATGGTAATGCAGATAGCTACAGAACCTGACACAGGTTCCACTCTATTCAAAAGAAGAAAAATAATTTTGATTGAAGGGGCAGGTTTTTTTTTAAATAAGCAAATATTATCAGTTACAGTAAATTCAATGGTTAGGTTGATGGTTAGGAGTAGGGTTTAAGTTGAGCACTAATTCGTTTTCAGGGTTAAATTAAAATAAGTTTAATTGTTAGGGGGCATACACTAGGCATTAGGTGGAACTAAACCCATCAATGTAACGGTTTCCCAAAACAGATACATTCAAGGTATGCGATTATTGATAACTGTCACAGCTGCATGTGCTCTAACCAAAACTGATCGCATGTGTTGCACGATGGTAACACAGCTGAAACAGAGGCTAAGGTGGGAACTTCCCTGGCTGTAAAAAAGAGGAGAGTTTGTTTCACTTGAGGGTTAATTTTTTGAGCTAGGACTGCAGGGAGGGATAGGCTAAGTGTTGTGGACACTACCAATGCATCAATGCAAAAAAAAAAAATCTTTTAATTCCATGAAGCAGGGAGCAGTGATTTCTGCTGTAGTACCTCCTACAGTAAAAAAAAAAGAAAATCACCCCTAAAATGCATACCAAACACTTTGAGTCTCGTATGTATTTTACAGGGTGTGTCAAGCAAAAAAACAAAGAAAAATGTATGAGGTATGCCTAAAAGTGCATACCAAACCCAAGCATGCATCCCCCACTCCTGAACCATACTAGGCCACACGCACTCAACATGCACTCCCCTGAAAAGCACTCTGTTGATGAGGAAAACAGATTCATCCCCACAACTCACACCCAGTGGTTGTGGGGGTGTGCAAGTGGGGAGATAAATCAACTTTGGAAGCCACCTTAAATAATAAGGAGACCCCCAGATGCAAGTATTACAGGGTAAGTGAAGTGAAGTGACCTTGCAGCTTACCCATACATTTGCAAATGTGTGCTAACTAATCCCCTTGTTTTAATGCATACTGCTGGACAGGTAAATTCATTCAGTAAGCAGGCTAAGTTGAGCTGGGAATTTTCTTTGGTTTTGTCTTTCATGCATTGCCCTTCCCTGTACTCCTTGCTGAGAAGGCCAGTTATAGATGGGGCAGGGGTCACCTTTGTTACTGGTGTAAATTTGGTTAGAGGACACACTGGGCACCTTTTGCTCCCATTGTGCTATGTGCTGGGTGTGAGCAGGGGCCACCTGTTTGTTACTAACCCCCAAATACCTCCCCAACTTGTGAATGAGTATGGGGTACATAGTAACAACAAAAGGTTAACCATAGTAATAACAAGACCCAAATGTTTGACAACTCTCTTATTAAAAAAAAAAATTCCCCCAAACATGTTCCTTGTTATAAATCCATCACTAATCATGATGTCGGCTGCACAAGACGAATCCCTGATAGTAACACCAGTGAAATAACAGATAGTGAAGGGGCTGAGTGGTTGGTAAGGACACAGCAGCTGCAGGATACTTCTGCTTCCTTAGCAACCATTGAAAGCCAGCAGCTGTCACATTTGTCCACACCAAAACTTTCAGTGTTCAGAAAAAAAGTACGGACACAAATGTTGAGACAAAGAACAGGTTTGTCCCTATGTGATACAAAGATACATTAGGAAAACTGATTTTAAAATAATGATAATGAAAGGTTGCAAAATATTTGTAAAAAGGAATACATTTAGCATTTTAACAGTCAGGTCTGAGAGGTGAAATTGAAAGAACATTGATGAAAAAAGTAGTGAAATTCACATTTCTTTGGTATAAAAAAATTATATTTATATGACAATTGATTTTCTATTTTAAATCTGATTTTAGTTTGATTTTTTTTCAGGAGCTTAAGCTTTCTTATGATATCAATTCACTGGAAAAGTGCCTATTTTTTACCATATACCTATGAGCTGCTAAGCTTATGTCTGAAGAAACAGCCTCCCCCCAAAACACACCAAAATATCTATTGTGTACAGCCAAGCTGTCAGGTATATTCCTAGACCTTACACACCCTGAGCAAAGAGGCAAACAGTGCTTTTAACTCTGTAATATTTTTAGCCGCAGATCAGATCCACAAGGTTACTCAAATACACAGGGGCAATCTCCGGCAATAAAATCAACAGCCTGGAATCAACAAAATCTCAACTGGAGTTATCTGTAATCCAAAATGAAATGTCCTAAGAGGCAAAGGAAACCCATACTGCATAAAGACAGCCATCTAAAGGAAATATACCCGCATCTGCCCTTGTTGGCAAACAACATGCCAGTTTATTAAAGACGGTAGCCCGAAGTCCTTTGACCGGGCCAATCACATAGCAATTCCAAACCTACAATGGTATCATTACATTTTGGATAAATTCTATTCTCTATGTTCAGATGCTGTATACATGACTGCACAAAATACCACTCCAGAGGCATCTACACTGGGGAAATAAAACAAAAAACTGAACCATCAATTTCAAATAAATGAAAATCAATGTGACACTTTGGTAGGATGTTGTTTCTGCATACTGTGCCATCTCAAAGAATACAAGAACGTGCTTATACTAAAAGGAGAGAGGGAAATCAGGGAGTACAAACCCAATAAAATGTTCACTATATGACAAGGATTAGATTTAGAGATGGGATTTATGACACCTTGTTTAATATAACTGCATGTAGTACTTCTGTTAGTTCAGACTTATTGACTCTACATCCAAACCTAGTCTCTTGTTCATAACCTGTTTATATTTTCTACTCTTCAGCTTTTATTGATGGCTGAAAAATGGGGCTTGCATGTAATCTTGTAATCCAGTAAAAGTTTTCACCCAATATTTTTATCCTTCTCTACCTGTGTTGGTTAAAAAATAAATAGACCTAAGCCCCTGTAAAAGATCCTTGAAGCCTATGTCACTCAAAGCCCCCTTTACCTCTCCGGATTATTGGTGATTCAGATGCCTGGTCTATAGAACCCATCTCTGCTTTGCATCTACAGTGGTCATCCACAGAAAAGACTGCACACTGATAATGTAATTTCAGTAATGTTTATTCCAACAACCGGCCATGTTTTAAGGCTTTTTCATTGCTATATAAATTTTCTGGACTTATTCGGCTTTATCGTGCATATGAGATAATTATAGTTTGGTTTTACTCTTTACTGTTTTATACATTAGCCCTGAAAAAGGGGGATACTTTTTCCCCCCTAAAACATGTTTGCTGTATATGACGCTCTTAACCATTAAATGTTTCAAAAAAGTATTTAAAGTAAAATAGGCTTTTGTACCAGGCTCTTCTGTACATATTCAAACATCTACTATGCAGCAAGCGCTTCCTTGTATCTGTCAGAGAGGTAGCAGCTTAGGACCAGAATTTTTCAGCCAACTGTCTACTGCAAGTCCCTGTCTGTAGCCATTCCCCTCTGATGCATTTCACCCCTATTGGGTTTAGCCATAGAGGTCCCTACAGCTATATATTTATAGACTGACTGCTTAGTCAAGGGAAAAAAAAGGTTTGTTGGTAAGGTTGGTGCACATCCCCATGTTTTTATAATTGAAAAATAATTTTTGCAATGTTTCAATGCAGTTGTAACACTGACATTTTATTCCTGATTACGGTATATTATTTCAACCTAGACATGTCTATATATGACAAGAATTATAGAGTATATTGGCTTTCCTTGTGGTAATCAATCATTTTACTTATAACATACAGTAAATAACTCTGTTTATGGTAATTTGTGCATCCTTTTATGATGCTTAAAAACTGATTAATTTGTAATTGTTCATATCTAACAGCTGGCAACTTTGCATTGCCTGTGAACAATATATGTTTCGAATCATGGAAGTAAATAATTAATTTGTAGTTAGTTCCATATGTTTTTATGTATTTTAATGTAGTTTTCCGCAAAAAATACAGTGCCTTGCAAAAGTATTCACCCCCCTTGGCATTTTTCGTGTTTTGTTGCCTCACAACCTGGAATTAAAATGGATTGTTTGAGGATTTGCATCATTTAATTTACAGAACATGCCCACAACTTTGACGATTTTTTTTTTTTACTGTGAAGCAAACAACAAATAGTACAAAAGAACAGAAAAAGTCAATTTGCATAACTATTCACCCCCCCTAAAGTCAATACTTTGTAGAGCCACCTTTTGCAACTATCACAGCTCCAAGTCACTTTGGATGAGTCTCTATGAGCTTGCCACATCTTACCACTGGGATTTTTTCCCATTCCTCTTTGCAAAACTGCTCCAGCCCCTTCAAGTTTGATGGTTTGCGATTGTGAACAGCAATCTTTAAGTCTGACCACAGATTTTCTATTGGATTGAGGTCTGAACTTTGACTAGGCCATTGCAACACATTTACATGTTTCCCCTTAAACCACTCAAGTGTTGCTTTATCAGTGTGTTTGGTGACATTGTCCTGCTGGAAGGTGAACCTCTGTCCTAGCCTCAAATCACACACAGAGGGGTACAGATTTTGCTCAAAAATATCCCAGTATTTAGCACCATCCATCTTTCCCTCAACTATGACCAGTTTCCCAGTCCTGACTGCTGAAAAACATCCCCACAGCATGATACTACCACCACCATGTTTCACTGTGGGGATGGTGTTCTTTGGGTGATGTGATGTGTTGGGTTTGCGCCAGACATAGCGTTTTCTTTGATGGTCAAAAAGTTTAATTTTTGTCTCATCAGACCAGAGCACCTTCTGCCATACATTTTATGAGTCTCTCACGTGCCTTTTTGCAAACTCAAAATATGCCATTTTGTTTTTTTTCTGAAAGTAATGGCTTTCTTCTGGTCACTTTGCCATAAAGCCCAACTCTATGGAGCATACGGCTTATTGTCATCCTATGTACAGATACTCCAGTCTCAACATGGGTTGATGTCACATGGGTTGATGTCTCATGGCGACAGTCCCAGCATCCTCCGGGACTGTGACATCGCGGCCCCCCCTTCCCCAAGGCACCCCCCATGTTGCCCCCCCTTTCCTGGCCAGCCGGGTAGCGTGCTCGGACAAGGGTCTGATGTGGACCTGGGGGGACCCCCACGCCGATTTTTTTCGGCGTTGGGGTTCGCCTTTAAGTCCATACCAGGCGGCGGGGCCAGCGACGTATCCTTCGCGGGCCCCGCCTACCTGGAGACCCGCTCGAAATGAGCGGACTTTTCTCCGGGCGGGAAAAGTCCGTTCATTTCAAAAGTACGGCGGACTGGCATACACACGGCCGGATTGTCCGCCGAAATGCGAGTCCGGCGGGAAGATTGGAGTGCAAAACTACTTTCTAAGTCCGCCGTACTTTCGGGTCAAAAAAGTATGCCGGAGGCTACACACGGTGGGATTGTCCGGCGGACTTCAGTTTGCCGGACTTTTCCACCCGCTTGTTTGATCGTGTGTACGCGCCATTACTTGTTTGGAAAGTTCCTTGGTCTTCATGGCAGTATTTGGTTAATGGTATCTCTTGCTTAAGTGTTGCAGCCTCTGGGGCCTTTCAAAAAGGTGTGTTTATATGTAATGACAGATCATGTGACACTTAGATTGCACACAGGTGGACATCATTTCACAAATTATGTGACTTCTGAAGGTAATTGGTTGCACCAGAGTTTTTTATGGGCTTCATAACAAAGGGGATGAATACATACGCACATGCCAATTATCGTTTTTTTACTTCTGAAAAATATTTTTATGTATGTCATTTTCTAATTTTACTTCACCAACTTAGATTTTTGTGTTCTGATCCATCACATATAATTCAGATAAAAAAAAACATTGAACTAAAGGCTATAATGTAACAAAATAGGTAAAAAGCCTAAAGGGGGTGAATACTTTTGCAAGGCACTGTATATTTAAAAAAATGCTCATTAATATTCATGTGGCCATGCTTCAGTACACACCCAGAAGAACTTGCCAGTCATTGTACATGTGTGGATTTGCATATGTGCGGGATTAAAGTCTTGCTTTATTGAAATCAGAACGCATTTAAATCTACCGGTAGTAGTGTGTAAAAAAGAAAAAGGATTTATAGAAGTAGAATAGTATTTTTTAAGAGTAAAAAGAAGTCCTCATGAATACATTATTGGCTTACTAACAATAACAAATGTGTTCTTTATTATAAGTATCTAGTAGCAACGGGGCAAAACAGAAAAATAAAGTCTGCAGCAATGTACAGTAGATTTTAATCATAGCCTGCTATCTCTTTATGCAGCAAAGATGTTGTCTATTACTCCTAAGAAATAAGGTTTTCTCTGCTCTGCTATTAACTGAAATTTCCTGCTGGGTAATAAATCAGATTCACTTCTCTCTCACTGCAGGCTTGCATAGAGGAATCCAAGATCCCTGCATCCATACACTGTCAGTGCAGCCACACTCTCAGTAGCACATCCGCTCTCAAGCTCCCTCATTGGTCATGTCCAAAGTCCTTCAGTACCAAACTTTATGGGGCGTTTGCGGCAAATTCGAGTGTCGTGGAATGCCCGTAATGCACTGTGAGATTGATGCACTGCATTGATATCTGATGATTGGCCAAAGCATGCACCTGACCTGCATGCTTTGGCCAATCACAGCGTACTCTGCTGTGAAAGCCATGATTGGCCAAAGGCAGGGTGCCTTTAGCCAATCAGGGGTCAGGGTCATGCCCCACACTATATAAGGCTGCTTACACAGTGGCTGTATATAGTGTAATGAATGTGATGTAACCAAATGACCCCATCCCTTCTGAAGTCATGTGCCATCAGAGGGGGGCGGGGTCATCCTGTTACATCAGCGGGTGGCCTCATCCTTGCCTATATAACAGCTGTCACAGCGAAAAGACAGCAGTCGGTGGGATGTCTTCCATGAAGACGGAGTATTTATTTATTTTTTCTATTTTTCAGGTCCGTCGGCACCATGATTGAAGATGGATGGACATTGTGGGGCACTTTTTTAATTAAGGATTTGTGAAAAACTGTATTGTGGTTTTTACTTTTTTACACTTTTTTTGGTGAATGGGTAGGGGTACAATGTACCCCTACCCATTCACATAGGGAGCCGGGTTCTGGGGGCCCCCTTGTTAAAGGGGGCTTCCAGATTCCGATAAGCCTTCCACCTGCAGATCCCCACAACCAATGGCCAGAGTCATTGCTGCGGCACAGTAAAACACATCAGAAAGATGCACCACTTTACAGGCAGACTAAGGCGACCCCCCCCCCCCCCGGGGCACGATATTTAAAGGAATATTTCATTTTTATTGTTTCACTTTAAGCATTATTAAAATCACTGCTCCTAAAAAAAACTGACGTTTAAAAAACGTTTTTTTGCATTGATACATGTCTGCCGGGGCAGTACTCAGGTCCCCAAACACTTTTAATGGGAATAACTTGCATATAAGCCTTTAAAATGAACACTTGATTTTTCACATTCGTGTCCCATAGACTTTAACGGTGTTCACATGTTCGCACAAATTATTTGTCTGTTCGCATGCTCTGGAGTGAACTTGGGTGTGTTCGGCTCATCCCTACTAGGAACCTGAAAATGTTAATATACTCACATTCAGATTACAATTAAAGATGTAATATCCATATCCCGACCCAGGTTTTTTCAAAAAAAGGTATATTTACAGACACACAAGTGGACATCACTTATATACACATACCTTACAAACCACCCATCCTTAAAAACATTTATAGCTATATAAATTATATACATAGATAACCAATTAACACTTAAAAATTTGATGTTTAAACAACTAAGAGTCTGTCAGCTATTGTGATATCCCGTACCATTTATTCATCCTTAATAAAACTATTTTAGGTCATCGACAGCAGTAATTCATAGACACCCCCCCCTTTTCTGTATGAGTTTTTTTTTTACTTTCTTCCAGTTCTATCAATACATTGGAGCCCACACGGTCACTCTGCTAAATATACCACCTTGACAGAAATGCAATCTAGATGTGTATAAATATTTTAGTCCTTCCCATTTGAATGAGAATGGACACCATTATATTTCTGATGGCCGAATATTACAAACTTGACATCCTCTTCTGTTTAACATGGAAATTAACCTTTTAAGTTAATCTTTTTTCACGGTGGATGTATTTAACCCCAAGAAAACAAAAAACCAACCTATCCTTCTAAAACAACATTTTGCTTGCTCAGGGAGATTAATACAAAATTTTAACATTGTCATTTCAATTTTTTTCACTCTTACACTATCACTTATATAGTCTGTGAAGAAAGCAAAATCAAACTCTGATGGTGTATTTGTATTCGTATTTTTATTAGTTTTCGCTAGTCTACTACGCCTCCCTTCTTATAAGACTTCCTGCACCACCTTCTCTAATCCTTCTATCTCATATAACTTTCTCAGTTACATCTTTTTTTATCTTATTTGTTCTAAAATTCCTTATCAGTAGTAGTTTCTTCTAAGTCTATATAGTTAACTTATAGGAATACCATTTAATCATGGTTTGTAATGGCAGCTCCTTTTATGAATGAAAGAGTTTCAGTCAGTAGGTTCATAAAAGGTGCACAAATGAAGTGTGTGCTCCTCTACATATACATATGTTTAAATCAAAGAAGTGAATTTTTTTCTCGACTGCACTGGGTTTCAAAAATGTAATTACAGTCATTTTTATTAATGCAGTTTATAAATTCCTTTAAAATTGTTGTATTTCCTTGCCAAAAAAAGAGACAGATATCTATGACTCTTCTCTAAATCAGTACAGTTAAACGGACCTCTAAAATATTACTCTTTCCACTTAAAAAAGGGTTTATAAAATGTAACCCTCTGTCAGGGCTGGCTTCTAGCTGCTCTCGACTCAGTGGTCAAAGCTGCTCAGCTGTCATTTAATTACCAACCACTCATTGTTTCCACTGTGACTTGCCTGGTTACGATTACCTGCCTCAAACTGCCTTGCTCAATTCTAACGTGCCTTTGCCTAGTCAACATATCAAGTGTGTCTCTGCTGTGTTCCTGTTTTGGCTTTGCCAGGCTGACATTTCTGATGGTCTCTATATCTATATATATTGTGGCAGAGTGAGGCTCTGTCCCTATGAAATTGGAGGTAAAAGAGACACAGAGTTTGCATATCTGTGGACTGCAAGTCTACAGAGTGTAGAGTTTAAATGGAGAAAACTGCTCTGTCAGTTTTCTCCAGGTTTTGCTAGTTCCGGATGGGATTCTGCAGTTTGGAGATCCCTGAGAGTCATGGGTAGGACAGGAACTCCAACCCTGTCTTTGGGTCTTGAGGATAGCAAGCAGGGTGTGTGCCCAGCTGCACACAGCCCATATAACGAGTGGCTGGTGAAAGTAGAAGGTGGAGTTGGAGCAGTGACTCCTAGTGAGTGTCTCTGTGTGAAGACAGAAGCTGTGTGCATTGAGGAGCTTGAAGGCTGAGTGCATTTAAGAAGTCCGAAGCTGTGTGCATCCAAGACTGTGGGCCTGGAAGAGCTGGTGGTTTGAGGGACCAGTACCTGTAGCAGCAGTGCTGTTGAAGAGTAGCCAGATGGGCTTGTATTGTATCAGTTGTGTCTGAATGATGTTTAAACCCCCGCGTGGGATTCCTGAGTGGACTTTTGTTTCTTTTTTATCATTTAACAAATCATTTAATATCAGGCCCTTAACTATAAACACCTGTCTGATGTGGATTCACTACATGAAACAAGCTGAACAATCCCCCTTGCCACACTCTAAAATCTATATTTTATATCTATAAAATCAGGAATGCCTGAATATCTTTAAATATTTAACATTTTGGGTTATTGTTCCCCTAATTTTTCCTTTTTTTAAAATATCCTCCAATTCTTTACTATCAACCTGATATTTATGTGGGGATTTTCTTCTAATTAAGAGAAGTCTCTCTGGGGATCGTTCTTCTAATGTTGATATGACTCTTTTTAGTACTATTGTTTTCATTAAAATTCTCTCCTCGAGTGACCTCATTTTTTTTATTATTCGGATATTGGGTTTAGTGCAGTGTTTAATTCTTTATTGATGTTTTTGTCTTACTATTTTCTTTGGTTTCTACCATTTGTAAATTTTGTTTAGTTTGAAAGTCATCTCTACCCTTACAATATTTTTTTTCTGCTTCATCTTTCACTTCTTTATTATTTGTTATGATATCTTCCTGACACTAACCCATTCATTATATTTTAATTCATCCTTAACCACCTCAATACAGTGCACTTACACCCCCTTCCTGATCAGACCAATTTTCAGCTTTCAGCATTCTCACAGTTTGAATGACAATTACTCAGTCATGCAGCACTGTACTCATATGAAACTTGCGTCCTTTTTTTCACACAAATAGAGCTTTCTTTTAATGGTATTTAATCACTAGTGGATTTTTTATTTTTTGTGCTATAAATAAAAAAAAGTACATTTTGTGAAAAAAATGCCTTATTCGTTGTTTCTGTCATAACATTTTGCTAATTAGTAATTTTTCTTCATAAATTTTGGCCAAAATTTACACTGCTACACATCTTTGGTAAAAATAACCCAAATTAGTGTATATTATTTGGTCTTTGTGAAAGTTATAGAGTCTACAAACGATGGTGCCAATCACTGAAAATTGATCACATCTGATTAGGCCTTCAGTACATCAGATGTATCTCATTTCTTGAGACACTAACAAGTCAGGAAAGTACAAATACCCCCCAAATGACCCCTTTTTAGAAAGTAGACATTCCAAGGTATTAAGTAAGTAGCATGGTGAGTTTTTTTAAGTTGTGATTTTTTCCCACAATTCTTTGCAAAATGAAGATTTTTTTATTTTTATTTTTATTTTTTTTACAAAATTGTCATATTATCAGGTTATTTCTTACATTCCAAAATACATTCTGCTACTCTTCCCGAGTATGGCAATACCACATGTGTGAGACTTTTACCCAGCCTGGCCACATACAGAGCACCAACATTGAAGTGGCACCTTCAGGCGTTCTACTAACAAAAATTACACATCTCATTTCACAACCACCTATTACACTTTTGAAGGCCGCAGAGCACCACGACAATGGAATTACCCACAAAATGACCCCATTTTGGAAAGCAAACACCCCAATGTATAATCTGTGAGGCATAATGAGTCTTTTGAACGGTTCATTTTTTTCCAGAAGTCCTACATGTGTAGGACTTTTACACAGCCTGGTCACATAGAGAGGCCGTACATTGAAGTAGTACCTTCAGGCGTTCTTGGAGCATAAATGACACATCTCATTTCATTCCTACATATCACACTTTTGAAGGTCCAGGAGCACCAGGACAGTGGAACTTCCCACAAAATTACCCGATTTTGGAAAGCAAACACCCCAACGTATATCTATGAGGCATGGGCTGCAAGTAGGTACTCGGGTACTCTGATGGGCTGGTGACAGGTACTTGAGTACTCTGATGGCCTGGTGACAGGTACTCAGGTACATTGATGGCCTGGTGACAGGTACCCGGGTACTCTGATGGCCTGGTGACAGGTACCCAGGTACTCTGATGACCTGGCATCAGGTACTCGGGTACTCTGATGGTCTGGTGACAGGTTCTCTGATGGCCTGGTGACTGGTATTTGGGTACTCTGAAGGGCGGGGATAGGTACTCAGGTACTCATATGGACTGTGACAGGTACTCGGGTACTCAGATGAACTGTGACAGGTACTTTGGTACTCATATGTATTGTAACAGGTACTCAGATGGACTGACAGGTATTCAGGTACTCATATGGACTTTGACAGGTACTCAGATGAACTGTGACAGGTACTCGGGTACTCAGATGGACTGGGACAGGTACTTGGGTACTCTGATGGACTGTGACAGGTACTTGGGTGCTCTGATGGGTTGTGACAGGTACTTGGGTACTCTGATGGGCTGCGACAGGTACTCGGTTACTCTGATGGGCTGTGACAGGTACTCGGGTACTCTGATGAGCTGTGACAGGTACTCAGGTACTCTGATGGGCTGTGAAAAGTACTCTGTTGGACTGTGAGTGACAGGTACTATGATGGGTGGTGAAAGGTCCTTTTTATTGGGGAGAAATCAGTGTGATTGGTGTGTACACTGTAAGTGGTAACAAGATGTTACCACAATCTCCTCCTCACACACGATCAGTGTGTGAGGAGGAGAACCCAGTAACATCTCGTTACCGTGGTTTGTTTACATTTAGTGATCGGCTGTGAAACTATCACAGCTGATCACGTGGGTAAACAGCCGGCCAATGGATGTGCACACGCAGCGAGCTCGCGATGGCATGCACACACCGTGCACAGTGGGGCTGTAACCATCTGTGATCGGCTGTGACTTCATCACGGCCAATCACGTGGTAAACAGCCATACCCAATGGCTATTCACCCCCCTGGGTGCTGAGCGGTGTCTCCGTGACACGCCGACACCGAAGGAACAGGGATGAGCGTGCACAATCGCGCACATTCCCTGTTTAAATGGGAGGACATCATATGACGGCCTCCCACCACAAGAGCCGTGCCGCCTGGCCGTCTTTTGACAGCTGGCAGCTGGCAAGCAGTTAATATATTCATTCCACCTAAAATCATCAAGTTGGGCTCACAGTATTGTGCAACTGCAGCAGTCACACCTCTGGAAGGAGGGAAAGATGCTGACCTCACAGGACTGGCAAGATACTGGAGGGTGGGGGAAGATGGTTAAATCATGGTGTTCCACTTAAAATAAAATGAATATCATTAAGCATACCATGCTTTCCACTTCAGATCCAACTGTGTGTATTTGGGGGTGTGAGTAGACCTCTGGGGTGCGAGTAGACCTTTAAACGCAAAACTGTGTGAATGTAAATTTGTTTCCTTTGAAGAGTTTTTTTTTTCTTTTAAAGAAGCTTGTACACATTGCTAGTTTCCTGGTTGCCTCTGATATCAAAACTATCTCAGTCACTGATCCAGAACAAGCATGCAGCAATTTAAATCAGAACACCTGATCCATACCCTTACTCCCATACCATATTTCAGACCCAGTAACATGTTTGTTTTCAGCTTTAAAGTGTATTACCACTTTTGCTAAATGGCAATTTATTTAAATTGGAATCTTAAAGCGGAGGTTCACACAAAAAGGGAACCCCCCCCCCTCCGGTGTCACATTTGCCACCTTTCTGGGGGGAGGGGGTTGCAGATACCTGTATAATACAGGTATCTTCACCCACTTTCAGGAATAGACTCCCACAGGAGTCATGCCCCTTTGCGTCACCCCCCATGTGTTCTGGGAAACACACAGGTCCCAGAACACAGCGGGGACCAGTGAGGACGCAGAGCGTGACTCGCACATGTGCAGTAGGGAACCAGGAAGTGAGGCCGCAACGCTTCACTTCCTGGTTCCCTCACCGAGGATGGCAGCGGGGGCAGCCGAGCGATGAGCGACTGCTCGGCTTCGGCTGCCAACATCGCGGGCACCCTGGACAGATAGGTGTCCATTTATTAAATTTATATTTGTAGCTGCTGCTTTTAATTTTTTTTTTTTGAGTGGACCCCTGCTTTAAATTTGACCACAAATGCGGAGACAAGCTCTCAATGAACTCTGTAGCTGCAGACACAATAAAGAAATAATTTTTCACATGTCATAACAGTAACACTGAAATCACAATTCCATTTCAGCCCTCTAACGTAAACATACAGCAGGTGATATAACCTTCTAAAAATGGACTTCAGAGTGTCCGTTTTGATCTTTGAGAATTACTGGTTAAAGTAGAACTAATGAAAAAACTTTTTTTTCATTTTGGATAAAGCAAGGTTATAACCCTCATCAATTTTTTATTTATTTTTTTGCTTTCTGTGTTCCATTTGGGAGATTCCCATTCACTTCCTGTCCTTCCTGTCTCATAGCCGAAACAGGAAGTGGGAAAAGATTCCTCCCAAGTCAAGGAATGGTTGTCACCAGGTTCGTCAGAAATAATGTCTCCAATAGAATAGTTTCTCATTTCTCCATTATTACTGTTCTGATGACAACCCAAAATTTGTGACTCTCTTTAAATTCACACTTGGTAATTTTGGTAAACTCGGAGAGAGCGAATCTCCCAAATGGGGACATAGACTGCAATAAAAACCAGACGGGTACTCTAATTTCTCTCCATAAATCAAAACTAAAAAAAAAAGTTTTGCCTTTAGATATATTTGTAGGGATACAGTCATAATGTAAAATTCCATTCAATATCATGTCCACATTGTTTTTCAATTATTTCTAGCCTCCTCCTAATAATCTGTTTAAATGAAATGCGCCACTGTAATATGGTAAAATTATCGATATAAAATATCACATTTGTTATTTCATATATGTACATGTGTTCCATCATACAATTGTATATAAAATGTTAAATGTTAAAGATGATTCACGATTGCAAAAAAATCATGTATGTGGTCTAAGTGATGAGCACATGATTATGATAATGCTGCATTATATACATGATTATACATGATTTTTTTGCAATCGTGAATCATCTTTACATCAAAATGTTGATGTTGATTAGAGAGTTTTTAGTATACAAATTAACATGTGTACATATATGAAATAATAAATTATTATTAGTATTACAAATCAGCATTATTATTTATGACTGTATTATGCCATGATGAAACGTGTACAGTATGAATTAATAAATGTGATATTTTATATCAATAATTTTACCATATTGCAGCCACGTGTTTCAATTAAAGTCCCAACTCCTATTTTCTTTTATGCCAGCTGCCATCTGGTTGTATTTGGCAAAGTATTACACATAACTTCTCTTGACCAATCACAAATTTAAAAAAATACTTTTTGTGTTGACCTTTTACTTTAAGTAATATTCAGTTTTTTTCTTTATTAAGGAAATGAATTGAATTATTTCACCTTACATTTGCTACATAAAAGAGTAATGTATAATTCATATTGGTGAATGGCTTTTGCTACATGTTTAGGCCTTCCTTGCTTTCCATTAGTATTATAATACCCACAAATGTGTCTAAGTAATCATGTTAATCACTAATTTGTTCTCCTTTCTAGATGGAAGCAGAGCAAAGCTCCTCATTTTTAAATTTTTCTAAAACAGCAGTGTTTAATGGTAAAATCACATCTATCCTTTTGGTTAATTTCAGACAACACAATTCATTCCTTTTCTCCTTTTCCCTTTCCTATATACATATTTTTTTATATGATAATAATTTTTATTGAAAGGCTTGCATGGTACAAAGAAGAAACTTACAAACAACCAACAGACATAAGGAAATCCTTTACATCTTATAGTCTCCAACTACTCAGTACGATTACATAGCTCAACCCACTGAGATCCAGAGGGTTTGCAAGCCTCACATTTTACCTATAGAATACATTTGCATAAAAAATAATATAGCAAACGAACACAAACATTTGACGGTGATGTCAATTATACCGTAACAGAATAAGAACCTAAGGTATGAAAAACAGTTTAGAATATTTTCCTGAATTCAGTCCAAGGGGCCCACTGTGCACCGAAACGTGAGTATCTACCTTCCAAGTTGGCCATAATTTGCTCGTATTTGAAAGTCTCATCAACTCTTCTGACCAACTCCCCTATATTAGAGGAGCAGGAGGATTTCCAATGTTTAACTACCATAAGCCTGGCTGTGGACAGTAACTGAACCACTAACATTCTAAAGTGGGGCGGGTACTGATCTACGTCCAAATTCAAGATAGCCATTGCAGGTGAACCTGTTCTAAGAATGCCAGTAATTCTAGCAAGCAGGGCAAATACTCCTCGCCAGAAGCTCCTGAGGTGAGGGCATTCCCATAACATGTGAAGAAGTGTTCCAACTCTTCCACAACCTCTCCAGCATGTATTGGAACTACCTTGAGTGAACTTTGCTGTTATAAAGGGCGTGTAGTACCATCTAAGTAACATTTTTTGGGAAACTTCCCATTGTGTTACTGATCTGATAAATCTACTGTTGTTTCTGATGGCCTTTTCCCATTGCATGTCTGAAAACCGATTACTTAATTCAGTCTCCCATTTGTGCAGGGGGGAAAGTTTCTTGAATACATTTTTGCTTTGTAGAAGGCTGTAGAAGAGCGAAATTCCCCCTTTGATTTTCGAGTTGTCCCACCAGAACGCCCATGCTTGTTGAGGGATTGCCACACAAGTACCCCTAGATTGAGATAAAAAGGACCGAATTCTTAGATAAGTAAAGTATTCCGAACTAGGAACACCAAATTTATCCACTATCGATGCAAATGAAATAAGTCTCCCGTTCTCCACTATGTTTGAGACCGTTAAAATACCCTTCTCCACCCAAATATCCAAGTCCAGGTCTTGAATACAAGTACTGATAGAGGTAAGTGGAATATCAATGTTAATAGAGTGACGTGACACTTCGACACTATTTAAGAAATATCTCCAAGTATTTAGTACCAGCTGTATGATAGGAAAGTCTGTTGTAGAGGTCTGCTTGACATAAGTCGCGGCTAATAAGGTGGAAAGTGGCGTCCCAGGCAAAAGCCATGAACCCTCAATCAGAGCCCACTGCTTCTCCACTGGAGGATTTATCCAATATTTCATTTGGTCCAACAAACTCGCAACATAGTAGTCTTTAAGAATAGGAAGACCCATGCCCCCAATGTCCTTCTTTCTAAGTAAATATGAATGTGAACATCTGGGTTTTTTATCTCCCCACACAAACCTATTTAACTGTGCTTGGGCAGATTTTAAAAATGACATAGGGATATGAATAGGTAGGGCCCTAAAATGGTATAACAACTTTGGGAGAATTAACATTTTGTATGCTGCCAGTCTGCCCATCCAAGACAAATAAAACTTCACCATTCTGTTAAGTTCCTGTTGTAGCGAGGATAGAAGGGGTAAGAAATTGATTTTGAAAATATTAGCGCTTGGAGATGCCAGAAAGATTCCTAAATATTGGATGGGTTTGTCAGACCAAGGGTAGGGAAATCGGGAGGCTAATAGCGACCTAATGCTGTCACTAACTTTAATTGCTAAAATGTTGGATTTGGATGAGTTCACCTTGTAGTATGAAATTTTATTGAATTCTCCAAGGGTGTCGTGCACTGCTTGCAAGGAGGAGACAGGGTCCCTTAAGGTTAAAATAACATCATCTGCAAATAGTGTAATGGAGTGTGAATGTTTAGGCGTCGAAATGCCGGAGATGCAAGGGTGGGTACGAATCGTTTCTGCCAGAGGTTCCATGAGGAGGGCGAAAATCAGGGGTGACATCGGGCACCCCTGGCGAGTGCCATTGGTGATGTGGAATGAATCAGAGAACATACCGTCAGTAAACACCATAGCTGAGGGATTGGAATAGAGAGCTGAAATAGCTGAATTAATGGTCCCCAAGAGACCGAATTTGGTAAGCACCTGCTCCAGGTATCCCCAATGGACCCTATCAAAAGCCTTCTCTGCGTCTAACGTGAGAAGCAGAGAAGGCTCCCCACAAACTTCTGCCGCATGAATCAGATTTATAATCCTCCTAGTTGCATCAGGTGCCTGATGCCTCGGTATAAATCCCACTTGATCGTTGCCGACCAAGGAGGACATTACTTTTGACAATCTGATAGCCAAAATTTTTGCAAAGACCTTCAGGTCCACATTCAGTAACGAGATGGGCCTGAAGTTCTGCGGTCTATCTGGAGGTTTGCCTGGCTTTGGAAGTGTAACTATGGTAGCAGCTAGCATTTCAGCTGGAAAGGAAGAGTCTGCTGTGGCTTTGTTAAAGGTTTCAAGAAGGTATTGACCTATAATTGGGTAGAATGCTCGGTAATATTCCACCGAGAAACCGTCTGGACCCGGTGATTTATTCAACGGCATAGCTAATATTGTTTTAGACAGTTCACTTAAAGAAATAGGAACATTTAGGGTGTCCAATTGGTCTTGGGAGATCTTGGGAAGGGAGATCTTATCCAAAAACGAGCGTATCACATCAGTGGACGGTTGCGGAATATTTGAGTCATCTTTTAAATTGTAAAGGGTACTGTAGTAATCCCGGAAGGCATTAGCAATATCTCTAGGGTTGGACAATTTAGAGCCCGTAATTGGGCGATAAATAAAGGGAATCCTCTGTTGGACAGATCTTTCCTTTATTTGTCTGGCTAGAAGTTTTCCCGCACGATTCCCCTGGTAGTAAAGGCGAGCTTTCCACTTTTTAAATGCTCGATCTTGTTGTGAAATCAGTAGTAAACGCAGTTCGTGACGTAAATTGTCAAGCTCAGAGCTCGTGGCAGGATCGGGTAACTTTTTATTCGCTGACTCTAACTGATCTATTTGGGAGAGAAGCGTTTGAATCTTCAATGTAGACTGTTTTCTAGCCAAGCTACTCATTTTAATGAGAATGCCTCGTACAAAAGCTTTATGGGAGTTCCAAAGGATGAAGGGGTCCGACACAGAGCGGGCATTAATCTCAAAAAAACCTTTCAATTCAGAGGCAATTTCTTTACTAAATTTCGGATTTGAAAAAAGAAAAGTGTCGTTTTTCCATCGGTTGGCCCTGGTTTCCGTGCGCCACCCCTCCACCACAATGGAAATTGGTGCATGGTCTGACCATGATATGTTGTGAATAACTGAGGAACTAATTTTTTGAAGCAGGAATTTATCAGTTAGAAAGACATCTATTCTCGAGTAGGAGTTGTGCACTTTCGAATAATATGAATAATCACGTTCTGTGGAGTGCTGACATCTCCACACGTCAAACAAATTTTCAGAGGACATGAAGCGCGCAAGGGTGACCCTGTCCCTGCATGCACTAGGACTCGGTGAAACGTCTAAGGCTTGATTAGGTATGGCATTAAAATCGCCACACACTACCAGGTAACCCTTGCGCACCGCAACTACCCTCTTCCACAACTTCTGCAAAAAGGAAAGTTGCTTAGTATTAGGCAAGTAAAGATTTACAAAGGTGTACACAGTGTTATTGATTTCCCCTACCAGAATAATAAATCTACCCGCCTGATCATTTTCAACATGAGTGCAGTTAAATGAAATCGATTTCCCAAACAGAATAGCCACTCCTCTATGCTTCTTCTGTGCGTTTGAATAATAAACAGTAGGGAAATGGCTATTCCGAAGTTGAGGGTGTTTAGAAGCACAAAGATGAGTTTCTTGTAGACATAAGATGTCACTCTGCAATTTTTTCGCTTCCCTAAAAAGAAGACCACGTTTTTGTGGGCTATTCAGCCCTCTAACATTAAATGAGGTAATTTTAAAACCCATTTTACCAGACACTAGAATAGAGTGCTGACCAATTGATCTGCTTTGAGACTAGAAAAAACGAGACCAGTCAACTTACACCGTAGCAATCGTGGGCAGGGAAATACCAATGAGGTGTCAAACAGAAACAAAATAAAAAGTCAACAAGAAAAGAGGAAAAAGAAAAGAAAAAAAAAAACAGTCGACCGAGCGAACTGGACTCCACTAGTTGTGACCAATAGACCTGTGTGAGTATCTTGTCCGTCTCCTATCGATGCTCTTCTCAGAGGGGATCAATATTGTGCACGTGGGAGTGCGCAGCAAAAGAGAACCAAAAACAGGAAACAAAAAACAAAACACAAAAAAAGAAAAAAAAAACTCGTAAAAACAGGCGATTCAATAGAATCTGTAGGGATTTGACCCTTAAACTATGGAGGGCTTCAAGAGAGCAATGCATGTTCCACCATGTCCCGGAGCTCTAAGAGAATCCAAAATAATGATTACCTGGGCAGTCAATCTGAAATGGGTCTCGGCCAGGTATGGGAACCTTGAGGCGGAGATGAATCGGAAGAGTGCGCATTTCCTTCTCCAGCAAGAATGTTCCAGTCGCGCAGAAGGCGAATTCCTTCTTCCACTGTCTTGATGGTGATTGTTCTCCCTTCTTTAGAAACCAGAAGTTTGGCTGGATAGGCCCATTTGTATGGGATGTGATGATTCCTCAGAGGCTTCGTAATAGTCGCCATGCTCCTTCTCCTCTGCATCGTGAATGCCGAAAAATCGGGAAAAAAGGACAAATTATGGGCTGACTCAGGTATGGTTTCCGAATTCCTCATCTGGAGAAGGAACTTCTCTTTGGTTTGGAAAAAATGAATCCGCACAATAGTGTCTCTCGGCAGATGTTCAGGGATATGCCTAGGTTTAGGCAATCTGTGGATCCGGTCAATAGCAAGATCGGTTTCCGAGGCGTCCGGCAAAGCATCCTGCATGATTTTCTGGAAGTAAACTTGTAAGTCAGGATTTTTGACCGATTCTGGAATCCCTCTGATCTTTATATTATTTCTCCTCGAGCGGTCTTCAAGGTCTGCTAATTTTTCTTTCATGAAAGATACCTCATCGTCTTTTTCATTGTGCGCGTCAATGACTTCATTAATGGTGCCTGCAAACTCGGACATTTTATGTTCTATATGAGAAACTCTGTCCCTTACTGCTTTGACTTCTTCCTTGAAGTTATTGGCAAGTGACATTATATCAGCATGCAACGTACTGCGGAGGGACACCAACATGTCCTTTAGAGTGGAATCAATCACTGGCTGGTTGCTAGTGGGGAAATCTAAGATGGAGTCCTGAAGCTCTCTGGTATCATTCAGAGATGTATTGCTAAGGTCTGCCTCCTCTCCCCCTTGTAGATGTGGCTGCTTAGCCTTCACAGGACTAGAGGTGGAGGATGCTGTGGGAGACAGAAGTTTGTTCTCTGGGGAGGAACCTGACCGGGGAGACGTGCGGTCGATATTAGGGGAATGTCTCTCTGTGTGCCCGCCAGGATCCCTGACGTGTCCCTTACCAGCGCCATCTTGGGCCTGCATGCTGCGAGGTTGGCGGTAGAAGTCCGTCATTTTGTGCAGCCGTTTCGCTTCTTTCCTGCGGCGGGACATAACCTCCACTGCTGCCCGACCTTGTTGAGGGAAAAACCGCCGAGATCTACCGCCCAGGTACGTTGTTATTAGCTCCGGAAACTTGCGGTGGACGGAGCTTCCTTACAACGCGGCCATTCTCCTCGGCTGCCGGCCACGCCCCCCTATATACATATTTTTTTAAACTAAATTGCATTATTTTAATACCCATGTATCAGCCATCTTGAGCTGACTGCTAGATTTAGTCAAAGAATAGAGGGATGATTTATTGAAAAGTTAATTAAAGCATTTGTTAACCCCCCAAAAAATTGATCCTGTTTCTTTAAAGCATTTTATACAGCACGGTACTTGTGCTGTGTGATTTGGCCCCTGTAACACCTGTCAAACCTGATTGATTCTGTCAGTTTCTCCCCTCCCCTATGTAAACTGACCACAGAGTAGCATGGTTGCTGAGCCATGACACCTTGCTCAGTTTATATGCCGCCGTCATCTGCAGCCTGATACCTGCAGCACTCCTCTCTGCTCCTGTGTCCTCCTCCCCCTCCCCTCTCTGCCTGTTATCTCTGTGTGTGAGCCACCCCTCCCCTCCCCTTCTATCACTGTTCTGAGCAGCTCGCACGTTACCGCTCCCAATCACTGCCAGCCCCTCTGTTAGGATTATATGATGCATATGCATATACTATATGCCATTTTCTAAAATTCCTCTTAAAAATACAGTTTTTCTTATCCCCGATCATTGGTCATGTGACAGCTCAGCGCTGTCTTTCTCCACTGTATGTATTACAGAGGGAGGGGCTGAGCTCTCCCTCTGGAGTGTTCCGGATGGTCACATGACCACCCGGCGCTGTCTTCCTCCAAGGCCTGTATTACAGAGGGGGGTCACGTGACCACCCGGCAGACCTCAGAAGGAGAGCTCAGCCCCTCCCTCTAGAATACAATCAAGCGGAGAAAGACAGCGTCGGGCAGTCACATGACTGCTGATTGGGGATAAGAAAAGTGGCATTTATAAGAAGAATTTTAGAAAATGGCATATAGTATATACATCATAATCCTAGCAGAGGGGCTGGCAGTGGCTGTGTGCACTGCCTTAACAACCATTTTAAACAATATTGTGATGGGTGAATATCGCAAATATCAGGGTGAAGTTCAGATATTCACAGTTTGCTCTGGGAGCAATACACTATAGTGAATTGCTTCTTTAAAGCCCTAATTTGTTTACTTGGACAGCTAAAGTCATGTTCTTGGGTTCAGGCTCCCTGCACCCCACTCATTTAACAGAAAGAAATATATTCTACCCATAATTAACTGCACCCAGTAAATAAAGCTGAAAACTTTATTGGGTCACTGCTACTCCCTGCTAAATAACCAGGGAGCCCTTCCTCAGAAATTACAGACTTCCTATATAAAAATATTTTAAATTTATCATTAGCAGGCAGCAGGTGGGGCATGTGAGAAACCTGTTTACCATTCAGTCATTTTATTGTTATTCTGATTAAGATTAGTGAGGGTGAATCGTCATTTAACTAAAGCACCACATCCCTTAAATACTGGTAAGCAATGGATAGGGGATTTCATGGGACTTTTCAGGTGTGTCATAACTAGTAGCAAATCTTCCTTAAAAATCACAATATTTTATATAATTTTTAATAAAGTTTTGCTGCTTGTTATAATGCACTTGAAAAGTCCAGTGAAATCCCCCTTCCATTTCTTACCTTCATTGTTATTTTGTAAATACCCAGAATAGCCTCTCCATCTGCTAACAACCTTTAGACCAACAATTCTCAACCCGTGAAAACATGTTAATGCCAGGGAACCCCTGAAATATTTTTTTGCTCTACATCTTTAGTGTGATCAATGAGCTTAGATATAACAAAAATTATGTGTAGATATAATGATAAATAAAAGAATAAATATTAAATTGTACCCCTTTACAGTTGTGCAAAACTCCAACGGTCCATTAGTGTTCTCAGTGCAAAACCCACTATGTACAGTATTGGTGTTCAGTGCAAAACATACTTTGTTTTAGTGTTCACTGCAATAATATGCTATTTTCCCATTTTCAAGAAGTGCTGCATGTTTGCAGTTACCAAAAGCAACCATCAAACTTGGTAGAACTAGATGGACTTGTGTCTTTTTTCCAGCCAGATGAACTATGTAACTTAAAGCATTTGTTAATCCCCCCCCCAAAAAAAAAATGTATCCTGGTCCTTTAAAGCATGTTATATGACACAGTGCTTGTCCTGTGTCATTTGGCTCTCTGTAACACCTAAAAAAATCTGTCTGATCCTGCCAGTTTCTCCCCACCCCTCTGTAAACTGACCAAGCTGTATCATTGTTGCTTAGACCAGACAACATGGTCAGTTTATGTGCCTCTGTCATCAGCAGCCTGCTATCTGCTCTCCTCTCTGTCTGTGTGTGAGCTGCCCCCCCTCCTGCTGCTCTCATAACACTAACCTGTATACACAATCTGCACTGCCTCCTCTTGCCGTGTCCCCCCTCTGTGAATGATTTATAAATAAAAATGCTTTAAATACCTAATTTAAGAGCCAAGATTGCGATCACATGACCAGTCAGCTCTCTCCTCTTCTCCTCCTCCCCTCTAGACTGACATCAGCATAGGAATCTCAACCCCACCCACTGCATCTCTCAGAGGAGGAAAGGAGAAAGCTGAGTGGTCATGTGATTGCAATCTCTGCAGTGAAATTAGGTATTTGTAGCATTTATTTTTATAAATCACACACAGAGGAGGATACTACAATAGGAGGCAGTGCTGATGGTGTATACAGGTTAGAGTGGCTTAGCAACCACTTTAAGGACAGTTTAGCATAAACTCAGCCTAATAGAAAACACTTTTCATATTGCCTTGCCTTGCCCCTGATCTGGAATTTGCATGAATACGATGTGTCCCTTAATGAGGGCTACCACAGATAAAATGTCACTTATGGACTTTTCACTCTTGGTATGACCAGGGAAAGTGCTGTGCACAAGTAGAGCAGGAAGGTGATGCTAAGGGACACTGGCAGGCTAAAATAACTTGCAACCTGAATGTTTTTCAGGACATTGGGCCCTTATCCTGTACATTATTTGTATTAACCCACTTGTAATAAAGTGTAGTGTGTGATAACCCTAACTATTCATAAAATTGTCCCCTCCACCCTCCTCCCTTTTCCTTCTAACCTGTGTAAGAAAATGCATATACTTACCCATTTTCAGACCACTTTGGTCTTTTCATTTGAGCCCTCTCCCCTGTGTCAGCCAGCAGCGTTGCAGGTTGAGAGGCCAGAGTGCTGACAATGAATGGGTCATAATAAGCCTATGGGTGATGTCACACCTACAAGCTTTACTAGCCATTGTTTAGCGTTCTCTCCTCTGTAGCTGATGCTGGGTGATACGGGGAGGGGGGGGGGGGGGGATCATGTGACCAGACCGGAGAGGCACTGAAGACAGTATTGAACAGATATAAAACTGCTGCAACAGTGGATAGTGGTAGAGCCTCTGGGAACTCTAGGAAAGAAATTAACTCTAGACAAATTACATTCTGCATCTATTGATAACAGACATTTCTTGAAGTGAATTCAGGTAAATATCCTGAAGATAAAGTATTTTATTTCACTTAGATTCACAGAATAAACTATATAGGATGAATATAATTTTAGGCACGGCAAAGATGTTAGACCAACCCTTGTATTCTTAAAATTATTTCTTCAAATATTTCAAAGGGTGGAGGTATACTCCAGTCTGGCTAGGCAAGCCTTCCTTAGAAGAAAGGATGCAGATGCAATACCTCTTTATTTATCCATTTATGGAATAGCAAGGGATGTTTTTTTTAATTTTTTTTATAGGGACATGTAGACACATTGCTTGCAGTGGACATTTTACCTAAAACTATGTACCCCTTATTTGACAGGTTTAGCTTATTACATTACGAATCTAAATTCAGACCACATCATTATTCGTAGATTCAGATGTATCCGAATCTCCAAATAACAATATTAAAGAATTTCAATGAATCTGAAATAAATTATAATGATGTTTGAAGCATCTGAAATAACAAATGATCCAAAATGATTTGTGAATAGCTGGTTGTTAAGGAGTGGGCAGCTGCTGCGTCCTTAAAAACCATGACTCATCTCATAGTTGTTAAGGATGCGCCGGCTGCTCGCTCCTTAACAACCAGCTATTCTAGGCTGTTTTTTTTCAAACAACATAAGGAATGAATCTGAAATAACTTCCAAAAATTACAAATCAATTAGGAACAGGGAATCTGAATATATGAAAAGAATTCCAAAAACAAATAATTTTAACAAATGGATAAGACAAAACAAAATGATTTACTTAACAAATGAATCCGATACGAAACAATTTTTCTTGTGGTGCACATTGTTACTTATTGTGTTTTAATTACTCACCCCTCAACTCAAGAATAGTGAAGGAAGATTTGTAATTCTCCGCTTTACCAGAATGCAGTGGTGGGGCTGAATGCCTTAACTGTCACATGTCCAAAGTATGTTGTACATTTTTTTACCTGAATTCTTTTTGTGACATACTCCCTGCCTAGTGTTCCAATCAACTATACATATGCTCCCTGAGCAGCTGTACTAGAAAGCTAGCTTGCCAGATCATTGGAGACCTTGACTGCCATGTTCTGTGTTTAACAACGGTTGGGCTCCCTAGCATGCTGTTGACACAGGGTATTTAATCTTTGCTGCAGCCAATAATCTTTTTTGAAAAATTTAAAAAAATGAAGCCAACATATATTACTGTTGTATTTCATTACAGTTATAATATAGAAGGGTTTGATTTAAAGCAAAACTTCAGTCACACAGCAAAACACATTGCTGCACTGCACAACCAAGAATATATCATTTTTGGTTTAACAAACTGAATGTTGCTTTATTCTGTAGATGTTAGGTAAAGACTCTGTCAGCATAATAGTCTAATTGTACAATATTCATAAGTTTCATTACCATGCTGGGTAAGGTCTGAATTATATTTTACAGGTCTTTTTTTTCCAAAACCCACTTTATCTGCCCATAAGCTATCTGAGATTTACATCATGTCTCAAAAATTACAAAACAGTGAAGTGGTCTCTCAAGTCACAGTTGGTATATTCTGCTGAAAAGATTTTATTAATTTATTTGCAAGGTAATGCCATTCTTATTAAGACTTGATCGCTAAATGTTTTAGTGAGACTGAAAAAGCTGAACTAGATGTCTTTTCTGCAGCACTTCATTAATTTAAATACAGTGTATTACTACTATCTGTCTAGGCAACTGCCTTTCTGGCAAGCAATTTTTAACAATCTCATATAGTTCTACTTTACATATTAGACAAGGTTGTAGAAAAGTTAGAAGTGATTTGAGAAGGGTTTAAACAGAAAGCATACAGCAACAAAATTCTCAGTAAAACTAGAAAGACTAGGAGAGAAAATGTAATGAACTAAACTCCTGGTGAGGTAAAATTGGCTAAAGTTGCACGGAGGTTATACTTTTGCTTCTTTTGGACCAAAGTTGCTGAGAGTTTAAGTCTTATTGACTTGTATTTTTCTAATCTAGTTTAAGAAAACCTTCAGACAAATAGCTTAATACAAAGGTGAAATTAACATTTGGGACATATTTAAAAGGAGGGGGAGCAAAATTCGAACAACCAAATAAAATGCCATCTAAGAACCGGGCAGCATCTGCTGTGAGTTTTAGGCCAGCTTAATTTGTGGTTGTTTGAATTTTAATACATTTTTTTATGGTATACTATCTGGTATATGGTATATACCAGGGATATGCAATTAGCGGACCTCCAGCTGTTGCAAAACTACAAGTCCCATCATGCCTCTGCTTGTCAGGCTTGTGGCTGTCAGATACTTGCTATGCCTCATGGGATTTGTAGTTCTGCAATAGCTGGAGGTCCACTAATTGCATATCCCTGGTATATACTATCTGGAACCTTTTTTGTTTTCATCCTGTGATGTGGAGAGTGAATAGATACCATTCTTAGGAACTGGGAAGCATATTAGCATCATTATTATTATTATTATTATTATTATTATTATTATAATACAGGATTTATATAGCGCCAACAGTTTGCGCAGAACTTTACAACATGAGGGCAGACAGTACAGTATACCTGCATTGCTCCTGATCAAGCCTCCCATTTGTCTGCCCTGATTTGCTAATCTGTATTTCCCTGTGTGTGTGACCTGGATCGGATATTGGACTATTCCTAGAACTGCCTGCCTTTTACCTGGACTGTTATTGGATCAGATATTGGACTATTTCCTGAATTCTGCCTGCCTTTCACTTGGGCTGTCATAGTACCACACTATCTGTCTGCTAAACTACAAGTATCTGTTTGCTTTGCTCAGTTCGCATCTGCCTTGGCATGGTGGCCAGGCACTATAGTATTGTGTATATGTACTGGGGGCAACGAAGTACCAGTAGGCCTGCTTGTCTTAAGGGAAATGGGGCTGCTATAGGTGAAGCACACAGTAGCTAGCTATAGTGTCTGACCACCAGCGTTGGGGTAGACATGACATTCTTGACACAATCTTGTGACTTGTATCAGTCTCTGCTTACAGCTTGTAGGAGGAGTTTTCATTCTCCCCTGATCCTCTGTCTGGACAATGCTGATTGGCCCTGTGCTGATCACATGCACTCTCCCAAGAAAAAAAAAACTCTCTAGCAATATACACCAAACTGAGCATGTGCAGCCTGACTCCTGATGCGGTGTTCTATCACAAGATGTGTTGGAGTCAGTTAAAGAAGAGGAAGATCAGAGAGATAGGCTCACACAGGCTTTATACAGCTTTTATACACAAGGCAGAGGATTAAAGAGGAAGTAAACCCTGATGGGTTTACTTCCTCTTTGATTCCCTGCAAAGGTAAAGCATAATGGGCTACTATGCATCTCATAGTAGTCCTTTATATGTCACTTACCTGACACAGGAGCCAGCGAAGTCACCGCTGTCCCCTGTAGTCCAGAGCATCCATCTTCTCGGTGGGTCTCGCTGCTCTGCCGCTGTCATTCGGTGAAGCCGCGATGACGTCACTCCCACGCATGCGCAGGGAGCCGCCACTCGCAGCATATCGCCGCTGACAGCGGCGCGCTCAGTGCGCCTGCACGCCGCTGTCTACGGCGCATGTGCTGTAGACAGCGGTGCCTGTCTTTCGGCAAATATCTCCTAAACCTACCTATTTCTTGGACCTACAGGTAAGCCTTAATCTTGGCTTACCTGTAGGTCAAAGTGGTTTGTAAGGGTTTACAACCACTTTAACCACTCAGGTTCCACAGTGAGTTTAACAAGCATGCTTTACTGTAAATACAGACTGATTTTACCGTTGTGGGTTTAGTAACACTTTAACAGACCAAGATGTCCAGCAAAATTGGAAATTAAAGGGTTGAGATCTGCTTTCATGCATACGTATAAAACATTTATCTCAAAAGACAAAACTCAACAGTTTGCTGTAACTGCTAAAAAAAATTGGACTCACTGAGGCTTAGCTTTAATTTCATCTCCATCTAAAGAACCACAATTAGTGCACCCACATGTGACAGAACATGACTTTTCCTGTGGGGAAGAGTGTGAGTTTAAATAGGATACTATTTCCAAGGATAGGGACAGCAAGATGTGTGGGCTTTGGCCAAGCAGAAGGCACTCAAGAATGGTTAAAAGCAACATCGGGTATCCCTGCTGAGGAGATTTATGCTCTCTATTTGTCCTGGTGACCTCTGTCCCCAAGACAGAAAGAGATGGGAGATCCATATTTTTACAGTTATCACCAGAACAGTGAGGGTTAGTCTTGCAATGAGGACATCTGTTCCAGTGCTTACTGTCTAAGACACCATTTCATGTGTGAATGAAACAAAGCCAAAGGCACACAGGACCCTTTTTCAGTGCAGACCACAGCTGTCCCAGAGCTGTGTGATACAGCTCCTTAGAGAGCTGGTCATAGTCTCCTGTCATGTGAATTGGATGCGGAGAAACCTGCATCCCATTAGCATAAGTGTGAACCCAACCTTAAATGGCTTTTACTGCCTGTTAAGTAAATTGTAAGTAAAATCTTAAGGCAGCCATGCATGATGTGACTTTCTTTCCTGCAAATACTGGCTGTGTTAATGGGATAATCCGTTTGGTGGAATTTTTGTGCTCTCTTGGCGGAGGGCCACGAAGAGCCAATAATTGCATGTAATTATACAACATGAGGGTTGTACCCAAGTCGAATAATGGATTGACTTGGGTACAATCAGCCTGCCCATAGATGGTTTGAATCTCGGCTGGTCCCTGCTGAACTGGCCGAGATTCAAACCATCTATGGCCAGCTTTAGCGTGCATAGTCTGGGAACGGGTACACTTTAAACTGACTATTCAGTTGAGCTTTAAGTACTATTTAAAAATGTATATTTTTAGTATAGAATAAAGAATAAAAAAAAAAAACTCTACAGATTCCCTTTAAAAATAATGGTTTGACACATTCATATCTGAACTCTATTATATATGTAGGTCTAGCTTTAGTAAATCCTAAACTAGAATAATGTAAATCCTGGTGCTTTGCATTTCCTTATACAGCACAAATAGGCAATAAGCAACACACTCACTCCTCAAATTCACTGCTTCTTTTCAGTCAGCTCACACTTCTTATTGTGCTGGTTTAATTTATTATGTTTTGCTCTGTTTAATAGTGTGAAGTGTTTTGAATGAAAATTATTTCAATGTGTGATTGAACGTTGATAAAATGAAATCTAGAAACAAAGAATTATCTGTAGTATCAACAAAATGCTGTTAATAAATTACATTTAAAGGTTAAAGGCAGATATAAAAGACACAAATTAATGCATCTTTGTGATAATTAATACGAGATAAACTCCTTCACTGCTGCGGATTGCGGATGTAGTATAGCATGACAGGAATAGGTTGTTATGTAAACTTTGTTTACATTTTAAAGAAGTCAGGGCCTGAAATATGGGCCTGAAAAAAAAAAAAAAAAAAAAAAAATATATATATATATATATATATATATATATATATATATATATATATATATGGAAGGGGGAGAGGAGAAAACAAGGAAGGTGGGGAAGGAGAAAAGAAGGGAAGGGAAGGTAGTATAAGAAAAAATAGGAATCACAGAGGTGAAAAGATATATCGAGATTAATCATAATTACCTGTCATATCTCATTATAGAGTCTTGCATCTGGATTTTTTCGTCATACTTACCTGTAAAATCCTTTTCTTTGAGTACATCATGGGACACAGAGTCAAGCTAATATTCATTACCTACTGGGCTATACTCCATCTCTATGTGAATGGACACTGGTAGACCAAAGGTCTTCAGACAGGAAGTGATCCCCTATATAACCCTTCCCACACAGGAAGCACTTCAGTTTTGTAGCAAGCACTGAATCCTCAAAAAGAGGGGCGGGATCTCTGTGTCCCATGATGTACTCAAAAAAAAAGGATTTTACAGGTAAGTATGACAAAAAATCCTATTTTCTTTTTCATACATCATGGGACACAGTGTCAGGCTAATATTCATTACCTACTGGGACATCCCAGAGCAATAGCCTTGAGGGGAGGGAGACACCCTCCCAAACAATAGCCATCAGAACTTATATGGCAGCCCACAGTACACTGTGGCCGAAAGGGGGATCCTCGGCTGCTCGAACATCCACTTAATAACATTTTGTGAACGTATGCACTGAAGACCAGGTAGCAGCCTTACAAATCTGAGCGACAGATACCTGATGGCAAAAAGCCCAGGAGGTTCCTACACCCCTGGTAGAATGAGCTCTCACCCTAAAGGGAGGAGCTTTATGTTGCAGACCATTGACTGACCCAATTGGCAGTGGAAGCCTTGGAAACTGCCTGCCCCTTCTTGGGTCCTTTTGGTAAAACAAAAAATGAGTCTGATCCTCGGATCTCCGCAGATCTAGACAAATAAACCTTGACTGCCCAGACAGTGTCCAATGAATGCAGTCATCTCTCTTCCACCAAGAGAGGCTGAGAGAAAAAAGAAGACAAAATAATGTCCTGATTTAAATGAAAGGCCGACACCACCTTTGGCAAAAAAGGATGGAACAGGTCGTAACACAACTCTGTCATGGTGAAAGATCAAGTATGGTTCCCTGCACGAAAGGGCCACCAACTCCGACACCCTTCTAGCCGAGGTGATAGCCATCAGGAAGGCTAGCTTGTGTGATGGCAAGTCTAATGAAATTTCCTTGACAGGTTCAAATGTTTGTTTCTGTAACACAGACAGCACCAACTTTTAGTCCCAAGGACATATGGGTGACCTAATGAGGGGAAACAAGCGAGCTGCCCTCTGCATAAAGGTTCAAGTCAGTGAATGGAAGGCTGAAGGCCTTTGGAAGAATACTGATAGGGCCAAACCTTGACCTCAGATTGTACTCAAAGTCAATTTGATTTCCAAAGCTGACTGTAGAAAAGAGATAATTCTCTCAATCATGTATTTCCGAGGATGCCATTTTCTGACTTCACACCAAGCAATATAAATCTTAAAGACCTTATGATAAAATTTTCCTAGTGACAGCTTTTCTAGCATTCACTAGGGTAGACACTACTGATCCTGAGATGCCACGGTCCTTTAATACCCTAACTGCAATAGCCATGGCGTAAACTTTAGAGACTGTAAATTGGGGTGGAATATAGGACCTTGGGACAGTAGATTGGGGTGACATGGAAGCGTCCATGGCTCTTCTATTGTCAGTCTCACAATCTCTGGGAACCGGGGCCATTTGGGCCAGGCTGGTGCCATTAGAATGACTGGAACCCCCTCTTTCCGAATCCTACGCAACAAATATGGAAGGAGAGGGATCGGAGGGAAAGCATAAACCACTGTCTCCATGAAACTATCAGAGCATCTGCTCCAATTGTCAGAGGATCCCTTGTTCGGGACACACATTGCTGTAGCTTGTTGTTGAACCTGGATGCCAAGAGATCAACCTCTGGCCATCCCCAATGCTGACAAATTTCCTGGAACACCCCTGGGTGTAGGCAGCTGAGATAATCTGCCTTGCAGGTCTCTACTCCCAGGATATTGACTGCCGATATAATCGGCACATGTCCCTCTGCCCAGGCTAGTATGTGGTTCACCTCCTTCAGAGTTGAACAACTCCTGGTATCGCCTTGGTGGTTTATATAGGCCAGTACAGTGGCATTGTTGGACTGCATCCTGATGAGGCAGTCCTGAAGCTTCACCGTCCAGGACCGTAGGGCCAGACGTACTGCCTATAATTCCAGGACATTGATTGGCAGGATCTGTTCTGCCCCTGAGCATTTCCCCTGAGCTGTGAGCCCTTCTAGGGTCACTTCCCAGCCTGAGAGACTGCCATCTGTAGTCAGTACTCTCCAAGTTACCAGGAGTAAGGATTTTCCCTTTCACAGGTTCTGATCCTGCAACCACCAGTTTAGGCTTAAACCTGCTGAGGAGATAAGCACATTGGATAATACAGGGCTTTTCCTCTTCTGATGCAGGCCAACACAATGTCTTGTTGTAAGGGGGCCTGTAATGGAACTGGGCACAGGGCACTGCTTCGAAGGAGGATACCATCCTCCCTAGAAGACCCAAACAGACCTGAATGGAGGGTTGTCTGGTGCCCCTTATCTGACGCACCTGAACCTTTAGGGCACAGATCCTTATAGGTGGCAAAAATATTCTAGCTTGAACCGTATCTAGGATCAGACCTAAATACTTTAGACTTTGAGCTGGTTTCAAGGCTGACATTTTGGTATTTATGATCCAGCCTAAGCTTTTTAAATACTGCACTGTGAATATTATGCTCTGTTCTAGAGCCTGCAATGAGTGATCTCTGAGCAGGAGGTCATCCAGATACCTGAGCACTAGGATCCCTTGGGCCCTTAAAAGACCCAGTACTGGTGCTAGGACCTTTGTGAACACCCGGGGAGCTGTAGCCAGCCAGAAGAGTAGAGCCAGAAACTGAAAATGATGTTCCGCTACTGCAAAACATAGAAACCTATGATGAGGCTGAAAGATAGGTATTTGTGTAAATATGCATCTTGTATATCGATGGAGGCTAGGAAATCTCCCCTCTATAGTAAAGCTACTACTGAGTGGACAGGCTCCATCCGGAAGGACTGTATCAGTAGATACTTTTTCAGGGATCTTGGGTCCAAAATGAGCCTTGTGTCCCCGTTTGGATTCTGAACAGTAAACAGGTTTGAGTAAAACTCTGTGCCCCTTTCGGAGGGCAAAGGAGGGCTTGGTGGTGGGTTTAGAAGAATCTTGGACCCAGTGCTTCTTCTGACCATGGCCCTGCAGCTTGCCCCTGGCCCTAGCGCCCTGTTGGTGGTGGAACTGCCTTGACGCTGAGACATTTGAGAAAGCCGTCCCTGATGTTTTAAACAAGGGACTTCTGTTTTTTTTCTTCACAGGAAGTCTTTTGGCTATATTTGTCCAAATGATCACCAAATAAACATTCCCCATAAAAAGGGAAACCTGCAATAATTTTTTACAAGGAAGCTCGGCTGACCAGTTCTTAAGCCACAAGAGTCTGCACATATGTACAGACAAGAGAGCAAAACAAGAAACCTGCTGTATTGAATCCTTTAAGGAGTCAATAGAAAAACACAGCGCTCGAGAAATATCTTACTTTCAGGCAGGTCATCCTCCTGGTTAGGCCTATCAGGCTGTTTGATCTGATCCTTTACAGACTGGCAGATACCAATTGCTGCAAATGCAGGCTGAATTTCAAACCCTGTGCATTATCTACTGGACAAGTTAAGTTCTTGTTTAAGGAAGAGACTGCTGTATCTACTGCTGGCATGCTCCATTTTTTTTAATGAACTTTTCATCCATAAAAGGGAAAACCTCTTAGGAGGAACAAAAATCCTGTCAGGATGTTCCCAATCAGCATACACCAACTGTTCCAACAAGGGGTGTAGAGGGAAAGCCTGTGCAACCTGAAGAGGCCTCATGGATCCCAAAGAGGACCGGGGGGCTCAGTCACTTCTGCAAGAGGCAACTTAAAGGTAGAACAAACCATTTTGGTCAGAGTCAGGATCAAAAGCCTCTGCGACTAAGAGGCAGACATCAACTGGATATCTTCTTGTCCAGATTGCTCAGAAGCAGACTCATCTGCCGAGCCCTCCACAGAGTCCTGAGCTTTAAGCTCTTCCCCATCCTCAACCCATTCCTGCTCCAGACTAGGAGGCTCCGGGGAAGGGGATCTGTCACGCATCCTGCTACCTGGGATGGAGGCAATCATGCCAGCAATCGTGTACTTTAACCCGACTAGGGCCGAGGACAGTTCATCCTTAGTGATAAAGGGTGAAGCAGCAGCATTGACTCTAGGCACAATACCAGATATACTCAACAGCTAAGATTGGCCAGAAGCCTCTGGTGTTTCAGGGGATACAACACTAGGGATATGACTAGGTGTGCCCTTCCCTGTAGTGTTAGCCTCACTCCTATTTTTTGAAGACATTTACCAGCTACAAAAAGAGAGTACTTGGGTGTAGTATTAAAACACCTCAGAAGGGAGACCCTTTAATAGGGCTCGGCAAGCCCCTATGTAACAATCCTGCTAAATGCCTTTAGCCTGCTAAGAAACACTCGGTGAATCACGTGACACGGGGAAGGAAAAATGAACCACTGCAAGTGTCAGTTCAGAGCCTGCTATGTGTCCCACATCTGCCTTCTGGAAGCACTGCATGCTTAGCCTACACAGCTTAAATAAGCTGGGTGTGTGCTGGAACATTTTGTGCATGTGTACGCACCCATGTGCATGTGGCGCAAATCCTCATGCGCACAGATAACTTTGAACCATAAGTATATAGATTGTAATGGACGCCGTGGCTGGGTCCTGGAAGGCAAGGGGCTGAGATCTTGGCCTCTGACTATGTGCAACCCATGCTGCCTACAGAGGAGGTGGGAGACTTCCTTGTAAGATTTGAAAAAGTTGCTGTAAAGAGAAAATGGCCTAGGAACCGGTGGCCAAAACTGTTGCAAACCTTATTGCGGATAGAGTTCCGGTCGGTTTACCATTTGATGGATGGGGACCAGGATGACTACCGCAAGTTTAAAGAGGAAATCCTTATTAGAGGAGCGTTCCATCGTATCATGGGCCGCCAGCAATGCTCCAGGATGGGAGAAGTGTTGCCGGAAGACCTAGGATTTGGAAATCCAGAGAAACGTAAAGTTTTCTGTCATGGCCGCCTAGGCAAAGGGGTCAGTCCAGAAAGGAGAGTACATCAGCTTGAATCCTGCATGAGGTATAGCCAACCAGCTTTGGAGCGCAAGTCTGCAGTTACCCCTATCAACAAGGATCTTGTGTTACCTACAGGGGGCGTCAGTGGGTCCAGAAAGGCTGCAGTTTTGCTCCATGGCCACATGGGGGAGTCAGCCTATGGAGACACCACACCAGTGAGACAACGCACTCAAGTGAAGGCTATGACATCAGCTGCAGGAACTGGTAAGACTGTTTCAGTTTGTGATGCTGAACCCAGTAAAGTGGGAGTATGTCCAGTGGGGAGATCCGCAGTACAAATGGACATAGACTTTCTGCATTGTGCTACCCAGAGCAGTGGGGAGGCGCAGCGTAAAGCCCAACTAGACGCAGGGCTAAAGACTGAAAAGGACATGGGGACTCTGCATATGCCTGCTATGATCCAGCAGATGGCTGGGAAAATTGAGCTAGGGGTGACCAAAACAGTGCTGGTACCATGTTCCCTAGTGACAGCTGCTGCAGGGTTGCCCAGGGAAACTTCCAAGGAGCTTGCAGTGTTGGAGCAGAGAGTTTCCCAGGTCAGCTATGGAGCTGCCCAAATAGGCAAAAGTACCCCTTTACAGAGAGCAGGTGCTGTGAAGAGTCGCTCAGAGGTTATGGTGGCTCATAAACAAACCACAAAAACAGCAGTTGTGTCTACATGTAATGAGAATGCTAATGATCGTACTAACAAAAGTGATACTATTGCTAAACGTGATGAGTGTAATGACATTGAAACATGTATTTCTTGTAATGTCATATCTGAGAGTGAGGTTGGTAATGTGTTCACTACCAGTGATGAGAGTAGGAGATCTCCCATGACAGGCAGAGGCACAGGATTGTCCATGGAAGTCTCATGGGGTCTCCATGTGTTGGAGTCAGAGGCTGCCCAGTATGGCTCTGGTGCTATGCTGGTGGAACAAGGGGGGACTAATTCACACAGTGAGAGCGTGTGGGCGCAGCCCCACAACCCTACAGGTAGCCCAGTGGGCAAGGGGTTAATTCAGCCTGCAAAAGCTGAGTGTACAAAGCTGGATGTGTCTGTAGTGCCACCAGAAAAAGGTGTTCAGAATGGTGTGCTGCACCAAGCTTTAGGTGAAGCATCACCCCAATGCAACGTTGATAAAAGTGTGGTGTTACAAAATGATGTATATAGAAGTGAGGAATGTGCAGTTAAAGCTAATGAATCCCAGGTTTCTGTGCGGCTTTCTACAGCAGGTGATGCAACACTGTGGAACGCCCATGGTGGAACCACAATGGACTGGGACAGCTGGGCCAAACAATTGCTAGCCATGCTGGGTAAGGCTAGCTTAAGTAACAAGGGTGTGGACACAACTGCTATGCCAGACAGGGGGATCGCAGAGCCGCTGGTGGTTGAGGGCGTCCTGGTCCCTGCAAAGGTTGCTGCCCTCCACTCTGAGGAAACAGTTCAGGGCACTGGCATCGCAGATGTGTTGTCCACAGCCCCACAGCTAAATGATATTGAGTATCAAAGTGATAGTGTGACTTGTAATGACCTGCAGAGGCTCACCAACACTGGTGCAGAAGGGATAAGTGTGAGACATGTGTCTGGCAGCGCTCCAGGGGAGCAACAGGCCGTGATGATGAGTACCTCCAAGGAGGATGAGGTCTCTTCAAATGTCTCACCCTCTCAACCTGCAGTCGCTGAGCCCCTCCATGTCTTGGACAGGGTAAAAGACCCTAGAAAGTTCTGGTGTTTAGACATGGGATGTTTAGAGATGACCGAAACCTTACTGGAAATGCTAGAGTTGGTAAAAATTAACTTGCTGTATACTTGGGTATCTCCACCGCAGTTGGACCAGGTGGTGCTGCGTAGCACCAATGGGTGGAGCCAAGTGGTACAGGCAGTGCTGGGAAACCTTGACCAACAGTGGAATTGGTGGGACCAATGGTTACCCATTTGGCACAGGATCTCCAGATTCTCTGTGAGCGTACTTCTAGTTATTGATTGGTATGGAAGGCACGCGAGAGAACTGCTTGAGATATCAGAGGTCTCTCCGTCTGATGCGATGACTAGAAACATCTCTGCTGGTGTGGTCCGAGGTGTGGCGGAGCAGTTGTCAGTAGAGGGCGCAGACACTGCCTTACCCGCTAGGCCTCATGAGAAGGAACGGCCCAGAATGGACTCAGCAGTAGCAGAGATGCTTTCTGTCACTGGCCCAGGGGTACAAGTTAAGGTGCCCGGAGACACTATGGGAGAAAGTGTTAATGTTGGTTGCCGTAACAATGTAATGTGTACACCTGAAAAAAATGGTTTATGCTTGGGTCAGGGTAGTTTGTTAGAACAGGTACCCATGGAGTGTTGGACAACGGGTGAGGTGGAGCTGTGCTATGGTTCCGTCGGATGTAGCCCCTCCTCGGGTCTTCTTCTAACAAACACTGATTTGGAAAGCACTGATGATACGGAAAGCTGTGATCTGTTAAGAGTTCGTTCTGCAAACAATGATTTGGTTGCCATGGGTAACAAGAGAAACTGTTTTGAACCTGAAATACAGATGGTGAAGGGTAAAATGGGTATTTGTAAGTTGAAAGGAGGGCTCAAGGAAGGCAGAGTTCCCCCAAGAAAAGTGAATAAGCCCAGGGACCCCAAAAGAAGAGGAAGGCTGAGTATAGGACAATATAGGAACCTGTTAAGATCCAGGGGGGAATGTTCCTGGAAGCGCACCCGGAAAAAGGTTGGGCCTACGTGGCTGACAGCCAGCACAGAGGTGTCCCAACCATCATGATGGGTGCTGGTGTTCCTCCCTCCGGATCGAAACACAGGGGGGGGATATGTAATGGACGCCGTGGCTGGGTCCTGGAAGGACGCTATATTTCCCCTCTGTTTGGGTTGTGCTCTCTTTAAGGGAATACAATTGATTAACCCACCTGTTAAGGCAGTGTCTTTAAAAAGCAAGACAGGAAGTTGTAGAGGGGTGTGGTGGAGTGTGAGCAGCTTGCTGCTGGTTGAAGAGTGGTTTGCCCTGTGGGAGACTGTAGTCCGTGTAAGGGACTGGGAAAGGCTGACAACCTTGAGAGTCAGGAAGACTAAGGAAGCCGGTGAGTCCAGGGGGCTGGAAAGAGTTGACAAATCTGTTGGGAGCAAGCAGAGGAACTGTTGACAATTGAGAGCCAGGTGGCTTGGTATGTTCATTTGTGTGCTGAATGAATTTAAACCCCTGCGTGGGATTACTGGATGAACTAAATATTTTGTTTTCTTATAATAAACGTGGGCTACCAGGCCCTTAACCATAAAACGCCTGCCTGATGTAGACTAAAACGCGCATCTACCAATTGAGCTTAATCACCCCAATATCACAAGATGTACACCAGTATAGAAATAATACAAGTTTTATATTATAAAGGATAAAGGCCCCATGCACACTGGGCATCAAAAACACAAATTTTACAGGGATTTTATGTTAGCCTACGTGTCCATGCACAAATAGGGGTTTATAGGCATTTAGGTGCGACAGGAGAGGAGGTTCATCATGCATTCTCCTCAAGGACTAGCCCTGTACCAGGGTATGTATGTGAATAGCAGCTTTATCTCCCACAGAAGAAAATAAAACGTCACACTTTTTCGTGTGTGTGTGTGTGTGTGTGTGTGTGTGTGTGTGTGTGTGTGTGTGTGTGTGTGTGTGTGTGTGTGTGTGTGTGTGTGTGTGTGTGTGTGTGATATATGCATCCATTCCCACGTGTAATGGCTGCTTTACATCCCACAGACTTTTCCTTGTGTGTGTGTGTGATATATGCATCCATTCTCATGTGGAATGGCTGCTTTAACTCCCACAGAAAAAAGTACATGGCACACTTTTTCTTGTGTGTGGGGTAAATGCATCCATTTAATGAGGAAAATCTGCTTTACTTCGTACAGATAGCAATTTTTATTTGTGTGTGTGTGTGTGTGTGTGTGTGTGTATGTGTGGTAAATACAGACATTCTCATGGAGAAAATTGCATTTATTTTTTATTTTTAAGGCAAGGACAGCTGAGAAATGCTAGGAGGGGTGATTTGGGGGATTTGTGCTGGGGGGATGGGTGAAGAGGATGTGTGGTAGGAAGGCAGATTTGTGCAAGAAGGGACATTTGTTTTTTGGAGGGGGGATTTAGGGGAGAGGATTTGTGCTAGTCAGGATGATTGATGGATATTTGCACTAGAAGATGGGAGGATTTATGCTAGCAGGGATGACTGGGGGGTATTTGTGCTGGGAGGGGACATTTGGGGAGAGGAGGATTTGTGCTGGGAGGGGAGATTTGGAGAGGGGGAGGATTATGATTATTCACTTGGAGGGAAAATTTGAGGGGTGAGGATGTGTGCTAACAGGGTGCTTTCTTGTGGAGGGATAGTTGTATTAGCAGGGAACATTTGGGAGGAGAGAAGCTTTGAGTTTAGAGTGGGGATGGGGGAAAGATTTGTGCTGGGGGGGGGGGGTTTCAGCAGGGAGAGACTTGTACTGGGAGGAGGGGGATTTTTTGTTTGAGGAGAATTTTGGCATGCAAAGGAAATTTATGCTTAGGGCTGATTAGTGCTTTTTTTTGGGGGGGGGGGGGGGGGCGTTTGCTGACACATGATGCTCATACACTATGGGGGGGGGGGCACAGTTTGGTGTCTTCGCCTTGGTCTCTAGGTGGCCTTGTCCCAGTACTGGTACAGAGGTTGCTTCTTCAGGATCGGGAAAGCTAACCCTTCTGTCAGATCTCAAAATAGAGCCCTTCTAACTGTCCACACAGTTCCTGTTAAATATCCTAAAATTTGACCTGTCCCAATTATACTTTGGAATCATTCTAATGCTTTCGTCCAGAATTTTAAAGCACTCTGTTCTGTCTGGCCATCTCAGTTTGACCATTTGTTTTCTTTATTACCATTGGACAGTTAAGCTGGATAAAGATTTTGTTGCCCAAACAATTTTTGTTTAAAGATCACTGTCTTGTGATAAATATCCCAACAATCTGATTGAGGATTCCTATTAGAAAGATAAGAAGATGTGAAACGTATTGCCTAAAACCCTCCACTAGAAAACAAACTGAAGCAGAAAATTATATACCAACCTTCACAACTCACAATGGTAAATAGTACTGTGTCATATGTCTAATATTGAACAAATATTGGCATATCTTGATGAGTGATGCCCCTTCAAGGAAAAATCTATCAACCAAACTGAAGCTGATATTTCATAAGGCAAGGATGCTTAGAAACATAAAGACTCTCAGCCTTGTCTATGAGAGTAAGCCCAAAATAATTCCTATGAATAAGGGAGGGTGTTTCAAATGAGGGAACAAAAAATGTCTCTGCTGTGTGATTATTACAAGTGAGACATGTAACCACTTCCCATCCAGGCCAATTCTGACATTTCTCTCCTAAATGTAAAAATTCATCTTTCTTTTTGCTAGAAAATTACATAGAACCCCCAAACATTATATATGCTTTTTAGCAAAGAGCCTAAGAATACAATGGTGGTCGTTTTTATCTCACAAGGTATTTGCGTGGCAATTTTTTATTTGCAGGCATCATTCAGATATACCCCCGCAAACTCAAGGACGTCATATGATGTACCTTGGGCGGGAAGCAGGATATATATATATGTATATATATATATACATGTATATGTATAAATATGTGTAGTTCGGTGCACATGTAAGATGCAATACGGAGGCATAACAAACCTTTTATAAATCGACTCAACAAATATTGGTTCAACATCAAAACAGGCTACAAAGACCACAGTATGTACCGCCGCTTTGCGAAGACTCATGAGAATGACTTTAACCAATTAAAAGCTACAATCATCGAGCTAGGGTATTTTTCAAACCATTATACTTGTTTAACCACTTGCTTACTGGGCACCTAAACCCCCCTAAGACCCAGACCAATTTTCAGCTTTCAGCGCTGATGTACTTTGAATGACAATTGCGCGGTCTTACAACACTGTACCCAAATGAAATTTTTATCATTTTTTTCCCACAAATAGAGCTTTCTTTTGGTGGTATTTAATCACAGCTGGGAGTTTTATTTTTTGCTAAACAAACAAAAAAAGATGCAAAAAAAAAAAAAAAAAATCATGTTTAATAGTTTGTTATAAAATTTTGCAAACAGGTCATTTTTCTCCTTCATTGAAGTGCGCTGATGAGGCGGCACTGATAGGCTGCACTGGTGGGCACTGATAGGCTGCATTGGTGGGCACTGATAGGCTGCACTGGTGGGCACTGATAGGCATAGTTAAGGCGGCACTAATAGGCACAGATAAGGCGGCACCGATGGGCACAGATAAGGTGGCACTGATGGGCAAAGACGGGCACAGATAAGATGGCACGGATGGGTGGCACAGATGGGTGGCACGGATGGGTGGCACTAAGGGGCACTGATAGGTACCGCTGATAGATGGGACTGATGGGCACTGATAGGTGGCACTGATAGGTGGCTCTGATAGGTGGCACTGCTGGGCACTGATGTGCGGCACTGCTGGGCACTGATGGGCGGCACTGCTGGGCACGGATATGTGGCACTGGGGTGCAGCACCTTTGTTGAGGCAGACTGTGGGCACTGCTGGGTGGCACTGTGGGCACTGCTGGGTGGCACAGCTGGGTGGCACTGTGGGGACTGCTGGGTGGCACTGTGGGCACTGCTGGGTGGCACTATGGCCACTGTTGGGTGGCACTGACAGGGGGGGCACATTTTTTATTTAGGCAGGCAAAGCAGGGGGCAGGTGGGCACTGGCAGGGGGCAGGTGGGCACTGGCAGGGCTGGCCGTGATCGGGACTGATGTCCCGATCACGGCCGCCGGTGATCGGCTTCTTTTTTTTTCTCCTCGCGCTATCAGCGCGAGGAGGAATAGTAGCCGATTACCGGCTCCGTTCTATCACATGATCAGCTGTCATTGGCTGACAGCTGATCACGTGATAAGGGGTCGGGATCGACCCCTTGCACGGATCGGTGATCAGGCGAGTCTCGTAGACTCGCCGATCACAGGACGCTCGTGCACGGGACTACGTCAATAGACGTAGTCCCGGAAAAGGAGATCCGTGCTGTAGCCGTCATTCGGCTATAGCGCAGATCTCAAGTGGTTAAAAACAAACTCTCTCATAGGGAGACATTCTGGTATTCTCAAATAAATACTCTCACCCTAAACGACTAGAATTAAACCATTGAGACCTTTTAAATGCCAACCAGAAAAGCAAGGCTGCAACAGTCATGTTTCTATTAGTGCTATTATTACCATCATTTATATATATATTACTTTTAGCATTTGTTACCATTTTTCAATATTCCTATAATTCTATGACAGCCTAATGTAGTCTATGAAATCTATCAGTCTAAAAAAAAATACATCACAACACACATTTCTTGTTTGAAAAATACCCTTTGTTACTTTATTCATGCATATTTAATTTGTCACATAGATCTAATGGTGCATACACACGATTGGACTTTCCGGCAGACTAGGTCCGGCGGACCAGAATCCGTTGGACAATTAGATCGTGTGTGGGCTCCAGCTGATTTTTTTTCCCCAAAATTCCGGCGGACCTAGAAATAAAACGTGTTTCAAATCTTTCCGACGGACTTGTGTCCGGTCGAAAAATCTGTTCGTCTGTATGCTAGTCCGACGGACAAAAACCGATGCTAGGGCAGCTATTGGCTACTGGCTATGAACTTCCTTATTCTAGTCCAGTGGTACGTCATCACGTTCAAATCCATCAGACTTTGGTGTGCTTGTGTGTGGCCAAGTCCGTTCATTTGTAAAGTCCATCGGAACTCCGCCAAAAAGTCTTAGCCCTTGTACACACGGTCGGAGATTTCCGACAACCAAATCCGTCGGATTTTGTCCGACGGATTTTGTCCGAAACTGTTGCATACACAAGGTCGGACAAAGTTGTCGGAAAATCCGACGTGATTACGTTATTTCGTTACGACGGGACTACGTTCACGCTAGTAGCCAATAGCTTTGGTGTAGGAATTTGATCTGAGCATGCGTGGCACTTTGTCCAATCGGAATTCTCTACACATGATCGGAGCATGTCCGATCGGAGCATTTTGACTGAAAATTTTATCGGCAAGTTGGAAAAGTTGGTCCGTCGGATACTCCGACGGAAACAGTCTGATGCAGACCACACACAGTTGGAATATCTGACAAAACGGTCCGATCGGACACATTCCGTCGGAATCTCCGACCATGTGTACAAGGGCTTAGGGTAAGCACACCATTACAGCAATATGCCATACATCTAATATCATGCTAGCTATGGTATGTACTGTATATTTCTTAACATCCTGGAGTAATATCTCTGTCTCTCACTCTTATCACGTTCTGTCATTTTTCCTACTGTTCTTTCCACTGTAGTTATAACTCTGGCTGCAATACTCCTGTATATGGTCAAAATTACACCCCAACCCAGTCGTTTGCTACCTAACCCTTTTCACCTCTCTCCAATACATTTCTGTATAAGGCTACAGTTTTATTTTTATTTTTGCACCATAACTTCTATCCTCACTTTAGCCCTCCCCATCACTGCCTACACACTATTATTTTTTTATAGCAACAGCTACTGTATATGATCGCTCCACATTCAAGCTGCATTCACACCTGAGTGTAGCGTTTTCAAGCAGAAAATCGCACTAATTTACCACAATTTTGCAGCACTTTTACCGCGTTTCGGTGCATTTTTTACCGCGATTTGCCGTGATTTTGTGCAGGGCAAAAGGTCACCAATGTTAAAAGAAGAAAAACGCCAAAATCTGCTCAACTCGAGTGACAAAAAAGGGTCCAGAACTTGTTTGAGCTTCAGGCGTTCGGCTTCAGGCAACATGGAGTGGAGATGTGAACCATCTCCATTGAGAATAATAGATTTTTTACCCTCTAGCGTTTTGTAGCTTCAGGCTTCAAACTACAAAACGCTCAGGTGTGAATGGGGTCTTAAACTTTGCCTTTCTTAGTGCTGCTACAAGTATCATAGTTTGCATTCCACTTATCATTGCTAAGCTGTCTGTCTTTATCTTAATTTATGACCCTGCCATACAATATGTGATCTGATTTTTATAATCTCATGGTACCTAGTGCCATCAACTATATAGTACACGGGCCTGCCTGATTTGATACAAACTGAATGGCTTCTTCCAGCTTGTTCTCCTATTACCTAAATTTGGTAAGTCTAAGCCCTTGTACACACGGTCGAACATTCCGATGGAAAATGTCTGATCGGACCTCGTTGTCGGAAAATCCGACCGTGTGTGGGCTCCATTGGACTTTTTCCGTCGGAATGTCCGACCAACAAAGTTTGAGAGCTGGATATAAAATTTTCCGACAACATGATCTGATCGGACAAAGTGCCACGCATGCTCAGATCAAATTACGAGACCAAAGCTATTGGCTACTAGCCTGAACGTAGTCCCGTCGTAACGAAAAAAATGTCATCACGTTCCAAACGATCGGATTTTCCGACAACTTTGTCCGACTGTGTGTATGCCACAGTTTCGGACAAAATCTGTCGGAAAAAATCAGACGGATTTTGTGGTTGGAATGTCCAACCGTGTGTACAAGGGCTAAAGGAGATAGGTTTGACTTGTGTCTTTTTTCAACATTGCCTACTATGTAACTATAAGATGGTGTAGAAATTGTACAATCAGATTGTATAGTGTATGGCCAGCTTTAGTGCCACATTTAATCTTGTTATTCAATTCCCTTCTCTTCTCACACCTTCCAGCTGTCTACTCAGTCAAGCTTCTCACATCGGGCACAGGGATTCATTTCCTAAAATTGGAGAATGTAAATTCTGGTGCGGCTCTGCATAGTAACCAATCAGCTTCTAGGTTTTTTTTTGTCAAAGCTTAATTGAACAAGCTGAAGTTAGAAGCTGATTGGCTACCATGCAAAGCTGCACCATATTTTGCACTCTCCAGTTTTAGTAAATTAAACCTTCAAACCTTGCCTGCATGGTGTCAATCAAACTCCGTCTTCTGTAATCATTTCTACTTACTTCATTTAAATCTACCAGTTAGACATAATGGACGCTGCCAGACAGGCAAACTGTGTTGTGATTATTTGGAAGCCTGGTCTCTGCCGACTTCTTTCTTATTGTTCAGTATTGCTGCACTGTTTGATATTCCTACTACTCATATTGATACATTGGGGTTGATTTAGCAATGGGAAATTGACTGTTCGCTACTTTAAATGTGCAGCTGCCCTCTGCAAAGGAAATTTTCCCTACAGCTTAGTGATTGGGGGTAAGCTTCACTCTGCAAAGAATCACATACAAGGACAATAAAAAAAAAAGCAAAACATTTTGCTTGCACATGATTGGATGATGGAAGTCAGCAGAGCTTTACCTAATTTACTAAGCTCTAAGAGCAAATTCCCTTGCAGAGTGCAACTGCACCTGCAAAGTGAAGTCGATTTGTATTTTGTAAATTAACCCCAATGTTTCTACTTTTTATATGATCGTTTTATATTCTTACTACCCATCTGGATGCACTGCTTTCACTTTTCATATGACTCTCATGATCTCATCTATCTGGTAATACAGTACACACTGATCCCTGATTCCCTTTCCATTGATGCCATTATAACAAACCTTTCTGCATTCATCCTGTTCCTACACATTGATATTTCCGGTGCATTATACATTATTCTCAGTACATGAATCATTTATTTCCACTAGATTCTTTGTTTCCCACAATTACCTATCACAATTACCTATCCAATATTATCTTCAATCATTGCCAGTGTATAAGGAATAAACTGCATTTCTTTTTTACACGTTTGTTTTTATACCTTTGAGGCTATATAAACACTGAAAACATTACAATGCTGCCTGATAATGTTATGTATACTGCTCTATCTTACTGTGGGTTAAGAGGAACTTTACCCTATGGACATAAATTTACATTCACACTATAATTTGTCTTGTAATATAATAAAACAGCATACTAGTCTGTGGAGTCCAGTGTTGTCTTCCCTGCATCCAAAGTCCTCCATGTGATGCCCACTTTCCATGCTGCCATCTTTCTGTTCCTTGCTATGACTTCCTGATATTCCTGGGCAGACGCAGAAATGGTCTATGCCAGCCAAAACCAACGGCATATCTGCATTAATGTGAGAATCCCACAAGTGCGCAGACATACTTCAGGTCTCAAGTCCCAAGACAGACAAGTGCCATGCCTGTGCATACAAGGGATCTTATGGTGCACATGTGCACTTTACTGAAGTAATACCTCCTGGGATGTGGAGGAGGGGTACACAAGAATATGAAGCATTATAAATCATGCTTTAAGTTGATGAGATGTAAAGGTTTTTAAAATGTCGCCACAAAATTTTAAATCTTGACATTTTTGGTATCTATTTACATGACTCAGTTTCATCTTTCATATTATACTGAATATTTCAAGATTTTATTGTGTTTGCTTTTTAATAAAATATAGATTTATCAAATCTATAAAAAAAAAAAAAAAAAAATGAAACTTTATTCTATTGATGATCTGCGTTCACAAAATGTAAGGCCCCTTTCACATGGGTAGGATCCATAATTATCAGCCTCGTGATGATCTGCTTGCTCAGCGGGGATTGCTCCTGTCAGCTCTCCGCTCTCCTCTCTGGGGGATCGGATGAACACGGACCGTTCGTCCGTGTTCATCCGATCCCCTCTGCAGACGGATAGAAAAATAGGATTTTCCTCCGTCTGCAGAATCGGACAATAGCGGAGACGGATGATATTGGGTGTCTGTGGATGTTCATCCGCAGACACCCGCTATCCCATAGGAATGCATGTATGTCCGTATTTCATCCGCAAACAGATGGATGAAATACGGAAATACGTTCCGCATGTGTGAAAGGGGCCTAACACTGAATCTAATGCTGCGTACACACAACTGGACTTTCTGGCAGACTAGATCCGACGGTCTTCCCGACGTACTTTCGGCGGAGTTCCGACGGACTTTCCGAATGAACGGACTTGGCCACACACCAACGGACTAAGTCCATTTGAAAATCTGTTCGTTTTCAACATGATGAGGTGAACGGGACTAAACAAGGAAGTTCAATAGCCAGCAAGTAACCAATAGCTTCCCTTGAATCATATTTGATCAGTCGGACCAGCATACAGATGAACGGTTATCCTGATTATTTAGTCCATCGGAATTGAGTCCGTCAGATAGATTTGAAACGTTCTATTTCTAGGTCCGTCTGATTTTTTTTTCCGAAACAAAACAAACGATCGGACTAGCCCACACAAGATCGGATTGTCTGACGGACTAATCCCTTCAGACCTAGTCTGCTGGAAAGTCTGGTCGTGTATACACGACATAACTAGTAAACCACAACATCAAAGTAAAAACCCTTTTAGGGCAGAATTTCCATTGCTATTATACTGCAATTCTATAATATTACAGGCATTTGAATATTACATAAATAAATTCAATAACATGCTTGAGTTTTCAACCCCATTAATGCAATGGCTTGTGGGCACATCTATACATTCAGTTGGAGAGATACTGATTTAGGACTCCCCAATACAAGCACTTGGCATACAAATGAATATGTTGGCATCTGAATTGTACTTATGAATCCGTTTTGGAACGACTGATCCTTTAATAGGAACCTTGTTATTCTCATGTAAAGACCAAAAGCTACAGGTTAGAATTTTACAGTAGGAAGTACATGCTCTACTTTATCCGTAAGGTAGAAATCTGGAAATATAATTGAACAAAAAAATAATCTGAAAAAGAATCCCCATTAAATGCAGAACTCTGCAGAAATCTAAACTATATCAAACATAGAGCACTATGTGCAGCTTTTAATGTGAAAAGCAGATTCTCTGAAATCCTTGTATTTTAAAGAACATTGCTTTTCTTAAAACCAGATCTTTTTTATTTTGTCTGCACCCCATTCATTGTGCTTCATGATTCGGCTACAAAAGAAAATCCAGCTAAAAATGAGTTGATAGATTGCATAGTATTTCCCGAGGTCACTCAGGATGGTGCACAGCCTTCTCGTTGAATCTTTTTTACAAGCAGTCTTTTAAAATATTGTGAATGTCACAAGAGGTGCCATCATTTTTGATGTATAATTTATAGCAGCTGATAATAAAATAGTCGAGATCTGAGGCTTTTGCTTCTCAGCAGAGTTGGGAAATAAGAAACTGTAGATAACAGGAGGATGAAAAGTCTCAAAGAGCACCAAAATACATTGTGCTATTGTAGCTTATTCTCTGCTAGATGTTATTATCCTAAAGATTCTGTATGATACTATACATACAGCTCAAAACACTAACATTTCAGAATAGGTGAAATAAAGCCAGTGATATATTGTATGTACGGTAAGTTATGTATTTGAAGCTTAAAGGAGAAGTGTGGAATAGCAAAAAACAAACATACATATCCACCTATATGGCTGCAGCATCAGTCCAGTGCTGCAGCTGTCCCCTGCCAACTCTAAGGCCAAGAACTGAGCAATCACATGGCCAATGATCGCTAAGTTATCAGTCTTCAGTAAGCAGAGAGCCCTCTCTGCTCTGCCTCTTCAGTGCTCACTAAAGCACCTGGCTGTGAAGGGGCAGAAGTGGCTGGCTTAAGCTCTCTGCAGCATGCTGAGAAGCTGAGACAGCTACAGATCAGGATCCAGGTTAATTCCAACATTAAAGTTGGGATCCTTGGCAGAGCTTGGGCCACCTCTGTGGCATCAGCCAACAGCAGACTTTAGCCTGCTGTCTCCTGAATCGGGGTCAAAGGAGAGCAGAAATAAGTGACCTACATGAGAAGTTTCGCCAATAAAGTTTTGGCCATACTTCTCGTTTAACCACTTCAATACCAGGCACTTTTGTCCCTTTCTGCCCAAGCCAATTTTTTGCTTTCTGCACTGTCCCAATTTGAAAGACAATTGCGCAGTCATGCTACACTGTACCTGAACTTTTTTTTTTATCATTTTGTTTTCCATAAATAGAGCTTTCTTTTGGTGGTATTTGATCACTTCTGGCATTTTTTTGCGCAACAAATAAAAAAAGGCCAACAATTTTGAAAAAAAATATAGTTTTTCTTCGTTTCTGTTATAAAATTTTGTAAATAAATGTTTTCTCCTTCACTGACGGGCACTGATGAGGCTGCATTAATGGGCACTGATAAGGTGGCACTGATGGGCATTGATGAAGTGGCACCAATAAGTTGGCACTGATGAGGTGGCATCAATAAGTTGGCACTGATGTGGTGGCACTGATGGGCACTAATGATGGGCACTGATAGGGGGCACTGATAGGTGGCACTGATGGGCACTGATAGATGGCACTGGTATGTAGCACTGATGGGCATTGATAGGCGGCACTGATAGGCACTGATAGGTGGCACTGATGGGTACCTATGGGTGGCACTGGTAGGTGGACACTGATGGGCATGGATGGGCACTGATAGGTAGCACTGATGGACACTGATAGGTGGCACTGATGGACACTTATAGATGGCACTGCTGGGTATCACTGATGAGGAGACGTATGGTAGGGGTGTAAAGTAGTCAGTGCTCTGGCTAATTAAGCTCACAAAAGATCCATAGAAAGTACAGGCTGGCAACTCAGCAGCTTCTCCATATAAAAAATGTATTTAAGCATTACAGCAATATGTGGCTACGGTACATTGATGACCTCCTACTAAGGTTCCATGCCCATATCAACCAGAATGAACACAACCTCACATTTACTATGACATATGATCATCAAAAAATGATCTTTTTGGATGTCCAAATTGGGCGTACCCCCGAGAATAAAATCTCCACCACTCTCTTCCGCAAGAGCACCGCAGGTAATACAGTTCTCCATGCGGAAAGCTTCCACCCAATGACAATCAAACAATCCATCCCTTATGGGCAGCACCTACATTTACGCAGGAACTGCTCTGATGATTCTCTTTTCAAACAAGAAACTTACAAGCTTCAATCCAGACTCTTGGCACGTGGTTATAGCCGATCATGTTTGTGTAAAGCCTACAACAAAACGGCTGCACAGTCTCGCAAAAATTTGCTGTCTAAAGAGAAGACTGTGGGTGACCCTGGTTTGGATCCAACCAGGATCATTCTACGCTTCTCTAAGCAGCATCATGCAATTCGGAACATTATCCAGAGACATTGGTCCATACACATGGATTACCCGAAGGTAAATGGTTTTATCTCAACTTGCCTCTCAATTACCTTTAAGCGAGCCAACTCATTGTTAGATAAATTAGTTCAGAGTGAAGTTAAAAAATGAATCCAAGACATTGCAACATTGTTCAATCCTCGGTTCTTTCCCCTGTGGTCATTGCTCTTTCTGCAAATATATAAGGCGAGAAAAAACCTTTTGTCTTCCTAATGGGGAAACGTTCCACCCCTCACACTTTGCTAATTGTCAAGCACGTGGGGTTGTGTACCTTATGTCCTGCGAATGCGGGGCATACTACGTCGGGAAGACGAAGCAGGAATTCCATCGACGTATGTCTAAACACGTTTACAGTATGCAAATTGGCAATCACTATTTACCACTCGGGTGACATGTAGTTGTTGTACACAACTACAAAATGCCCCGAGCTTCCTTCACCGTACTCGATCGAACCCACATTCCAGATCGTGGCGGTGATTGGAACAAAACGCTACTCCAGCGCAAGCAGAGGTGAATATTTAAACTAAATGCCACCTCTCTCCCTGGATTAAACAAATTTATCTATTTTTCCCCTTTTCTAAGCAGCTTTTCCTCCGGAATAAACGCAATAGTCCAATCTGGCTTAATAGCTTACTGTGGGTGTGTTTGGGACTTCCTGTTTTGTTCTTCCCCCATAGGGTATCAACCCCTTATACAGTGCTATCAATCTATGGTATTTATGTCTATTTATATTTTCTCAGATGTTTCATGTATATTTATGTATATATTATATGCATCTATATCAAGAATTATTCATACATGAGTTGGGGCACCTGCACCCATTCGTGTATTTATATCATGCACCAATGGCAAATTGTTTTGTTTAAGTTATTGTTATTTTACTTATGCTCCACTGTTGTATTATAATGCTATATTAAAGATAATGTTTCCCTTCCCTTTTGATTGCCTGTACCACCTCTCTGTCTCCTCTGGGAGTGACCTTCACCCTTGCTGCTGCCGCTCTCTGAACGAGGGGGTCCATTTGATATGTCTCCCTGGCAAAGGACCCATTTTCTATCTCAGTGCTCCTCCATGAGTCTCCCCTGTCAGGCAGATGGGCGGGTACCACTGCCGACATAGGGAGTATCCCCCCCTTGCTGGCGGTGTCCCTGGACATTCCCGAATGCCATCCCTCACAGCTCACGCATGGGGCACCGCGGGTGCACGTGACATATGGACGTCACGCTATTCTGACGGGAATAACGTCATTTCGGCGCCGCTCGTGACCTTCTGGAACTCCAGGAAAGCCACACGAGGCCAGCCCGTGTGGCGGCCATACCTTTCCAGGCTAAGTCAGGTTAATGGCTAGACCTGGCACACCTGCGGCGGTTTTTCTGGATATTGGATTAACTTTCACCACCAATATAAGCATGGACAAATAGGAGCATTTCATCTCCACTGTTCCAGCAGGAGGGTCAGATATACAGCCAGCTCGCATACGGTATGTTTTTATTTCATGGCTATGGTCTCACACAGCTCTAGCAATGCAATTTTGCCTTTTGGTTTGTAAAAAACAACTAAAACAACCTTGTTTATTATATATTTTTTACTTCTAGATTGGGTGATTTCTTTCTCTTTTGGACGTTGATCCTTAGAGTGTCACCCCCTTCATGACCAACATATAGTTAGGTCACCAGTTACAGTACTCCCTTCTTTCCTAGGTGGTGTGATACCAATACATATGACCTAAACAGTAAGGTAACACTCTTGCCACCATATGCTGCTTGACCCCTTGGTGTCTCTCCTTCCCCTATTCCTTTTTTTTCTTCTTTTTCTACACTGTAGCCTTTCAATGGTTTTTCTTTTTCCATTCGCATAATTCATTCATTATTATTTTAGTTTTTGTTTTGCACCATGGTTTTTTTCATTTTTTTTGTGTACTTCTTATTCACATATAATTTTTCTCACACCCTTATCATCGTCACACCCTTCTCATTTCACCTCTTTTTCATTCCATTGCTATTTCACTAATTTCTCAGGCATTCACTCTTATATGTTTGTTCTCCCCTCACCTCTTTCCACTTTCACATCTCTTTTTTCCTTTGATACCTGTGATTTTTGTGCTGTTATTCTCTTTGCAGCTCTGTTCATGTCCCACTACTTGCTTTTCACTAGATTGACACCTCCGATCTCGTTTTTTTCGTCCTATACAGTATTTTTCTTTCTTCACTTTTGGTATTCTTGCTTATTATTTTTATCTTCACTCACCTCAATTATTTCTTCACCGCACTTCACATTCACCGTTTCACTATTTCTAACATGAGGTTCACAATATTCTTTATACATCAAGCGGATTGGGTGTTCTCTGACTCTCCCCCCTATGTACACATACATGTGGGAATCTACATAATTTTCCGCACATGTGGTATCAATGTACTTATATTGGTGGTTTACCTGATTGCTCCTCTTATGTTTGAGCATATAATATTTACATTGTATTTTCTTTTGTGGATTTCCGCCGCAGGTGCAGCCTATCCTTACCCTGACTATTGTCTTTTTTTGCCGCCCCCTGGGGGTATTTGTATAGTGTGACTTCTTGTGAGCCATACCATTGGACTATTGCCCCCCTCTGACTGTGGCAGCTGTGAGATGTCTTGGGACCCCTTGTGGGGAGAAAGAGGCTTTCTTTTAAAAGGATCTCCATGTAGGACCAAAAACTCCCCCCTTTTCATTTTGGATATACATTATTAGGTAATTATATCAAATGTTCGCACTGTATGATATTACTAATTGCACATATTGTGCGTAAACAATACTTGATACATATATTTATGATGTATTTTTCTCAGCAGGCTGTCCCTCTGAAGAAGACCCCCGTTGTGAGGGTTGAAATGCGTTAGGACTATTTTTCATATTTTGGACAATTCTGTTGTAATTGTTTGTATGAAATCTCAGTCTGCAACTGTATATCCGCATTCTGTACATATAATTATTGTCCTACTGGAGCTCATTTTTTTTAACTATTATGTTAATTAAAAAATGTTTTACATACTAATAAAATAATAACATACTAATAAAAACTATTTTGATTTATTTACACGCTGTTGATTCAATCTATATTTCTGCTGCCTAAAAAACCCATTTTAGGGGAGCATTTCCCATTTTTGTTGGGGGTGATCAGCACTCTCTAACCAGTGTTGGTATGTGTCTTCCCCATTGTTTACAGCAATAACATCATCCAAAATACTGACGTGTTTCGGCCTTAGGCCTTCATCAAAAGCAGGTTTGATGAAGGCCTAAGGCTGAAACGCGTCTGTTTTGGATGATGTTATTTCTGTAATGCTTAAATAAATATTTCTATGGAGTAGCTGTTGAGTTGCCAGTCTGTACTCTCTATGCACCTTTACAATCACTTTAAAGTATTCCTATGTTAACATTTAAAATCATATATTGTTTTTTCACATTGGATTTTACGTATTTCTATCCTACTAATAATATGAATCTTGGAAATGCAAAACATACTTTTTAAAGAATCCTACAGATTTACTTCCTTGAGGTTTATGAAACATATTCACTATGCCCCGTAAGTCAGCACTTCTGTGTCACAGCCTTCACATAGCCCGATCAGAAGCTTTTCTCCAGAAAAGGACGCCACTTGGGAAATGTTGTCACTCAAAACAAAGACTGGACTCTGCAAGATGGATTGGCTGTTGAAGAGACCAGTGTAATCTGAATGCTGGCTAAATAATGTATTAAAATGATATGTGTTTAACAAGACCCTCACTCTACACAGTTGTTGGTAAGTTTGATCTGACAGTTTAAATTTAAAACACAATCTGTGTGTTCCAGACAGTGTAGTACAAAAACCAGCACAGACATGGTAACACTTTTCATTGACCTGTGCCCTGTGCATTATAGATTGCATTCACTTCTGCAGTAAAAACTACGGACACATACGAGTGTCGGCTCTTCTCCTGCTAGGGCACTGGACATAATAAGAACTTGTGTAGATGGGCTGCAGACTTTGAAGCAAGTCAAATCCAGTATTCCTTCAGGAGCTTCAGAGATACTCAGATTTATGTTCGAGTTGCTTTGATTTGCATTTCAGTTGCTCAAGGACTCGATTCAAGCTGCTTGTGAGTTGTTTTTGCATTCAAATAGATTTATATTGTAAAGAAAAGCAGCTTCCAAACAAACAAAGCCCTCTAATGTAAGCCCTAATGCATCTGCATAGGATTTTTAAAACAGCCTATTTGTGGAACCTGTACGTGACCTCTTCAGTTACCCCCACAGGGCAAAACAAAATGAGTGTGAGCACTGTAAACGGAAAATGTAATTCATTTTTAATATTTACATCAAGATCACTCATCCATCCATGTCTTCATGATTTATTTTGTTGAGAAACCACTTTGAAAAACACTCCGCTCACATTTCAGGCCAACTTGAGTAAGGGCATATGATTCATGTTGCATTTACTTCCTGGAATTGATCTGCCTTTAGCTCAGGCATGCAGGCAGAAGAGCATTTATAGCTGAGAAAACCCCTCCTACCCTCTTCCAGATGAATGAAAAAAAATGCCCTGGGATTTATGACATAATTTTGGCCTTGGCCAAAAAACAGGAAGCAACTGGGGAAATGTAAAAAAATTTTTTAAAAGAAGGAAATACAATATACTATCTTATCTATTTATTGGCTAACAGCATAAGGATTAAAACAGTCAATGCTGATTGATAGAGTATAGTTCTGCTTTAAACGCTTGCTGACCAGCCGCCGTCATTATACTTCAGCAGGTTGGCTCGGCTGCGCAAACGTCGTAGGTGTACGTTAGAGCAATAGTAGGGGAGATGCGCGTGGCCGGCAGCCACGATGTCCGCTGACCACCCACGGTCACTCCTCAGAGAGCCAGAACGGGGATCTGTCAATGTAAACAAACAGATCCCTGTTCTGTCAGGGGAGTACAACACGATCTTCTGTTCCTCGTAATCAGGAACAGCGATCTCTCTCTACTGATAGTCAGTCCCCTCCTCCCACAGTTAGAAACACCTCCCTAGGGAATACTTAACACCTTGATCGCCCCCTAGTGTTAATTCCTTTCCTGCCAGCGTCATTTATACAGAAATCTGTGGCTATTTTTAGCTCTGATCGCTGTATAAATGTTAATGGTCCCAAAAAAGTGTCAAAAGAGACCGACCTGTCCACTGCAATGTCGCAGTCCCGTTAAAAATCGGTGATCACCGCCAATACTAGTAAAAAAAATCAATAATAAAAATTCCATAAATGTATCCCCTATTTTGTAGAAGCTATAACTTTTGAGCAAACCAATTAATATACGCTTACTGTGATTTTTTTTTTTTACTAAAAATATGTAGCAGAATACATATTGGTCAATTCCTGTCTCCACTACCAGCGGTGCTTGGACAGGAATTGTGCAGGAGGCCACCCTAATTATTTTGGGCTCTGTAATCAGGTAGGTAACACCATCACAGTGAGTTGTATTGGATGAACTTCACTGGAAGACTCAACAAATATTTCTGGAATTAAGTGAAAATCTCAAGTGCAAATGAACTTCTAATTAGGTATTGCATTACAATTTTTTAATCTATGGGAGTCCAGTGTTTTACCTAAATTCCTCCTAATCCAACAGTACATAGTCACCTTTACCCCTGTGCCACTATGTTTAGTCTTAAAGTGTTACTAAACCCAGGACACTGCACTCACGTCTGGTCTCCCACAGTACAAAGAACATGGAAATGAAATAGTTTTAGTAAATATAAACTGCTAAATACCTTTTCTCATCAACAGTATGTAGGAGGAGATTTCATTCTCCTCTGACTGTCCTATGAGGCTGCATGACCCCTGACTCTCTGTCTGGACAGTGCTGATTGACAGGATCAAACAGCCTTTTTAAACAATGTGAAGGGTTAACCCATTAGGTTCCACAGTTAGTATAACAAGCATGCTTTACTTCATCAGAGTCAATATATCAAATCCCAGCATAAATCTAAAATATAATAGTGCAGCGCTAAACAGAATACACACAGGAATTAAGTTCACAAAGAGAAGGGCACACAAGGTCCCACAGGGTGTCCAGAAGTGCTTCTATATTGGGTTACAGTGCCATGTTTGTAAGTTTTACTCCTTATTTTTAATAAACTTAGTTCTATGCAGAGAGCACTATATACTCTCTCTATTCCATATACCGCTGTCTCAGAGCTCCGGTTCATTCTTATTGAGAGGACACAGATCGCTGCTCTATGAGTGCTCCCCGGTGTATTGATCCTATCGGAGAGGACTTCAATGATATTGCAATATATATACCCTTATATGGGAAAGCGTTTATGACCTACCTTAACTCAGGGGTCCACTTGATGAGGTGAGTGGCTAGTGTCGTCTGCGGTGGAGGTACTTCATGGATTCACTTTAAGAATATATAGAAGCACATCTGGACACCCTGTGGGAACTTGTGTGCACTTCTCTTCATGAAATTTTGATTCCTATGTGTGTATTCTGTTTAGCTCTGCACTATTATATTTTACTGTATATACAGCCTGATTTTACTATTGTGGCTTTTGTAACAATTTAAAGAGGTGTTCCTCATAAAAAAAACAATTAAAAGTCAGCAGCTACAAATACTGCAGCTGCTGACTTTTAATAATCAGACACTTACCTGTCCCAGGGTCCAGCGATGCTGGGGAACGAAGCCCCGCTCGTTGCCCCTCCGCTCAGCAGCGCCAGCATTCTAACTGTGGACACCTGGCTGTGGCTTTACAGCCAGGCACCCACTGCGCATGCGCGAGCAGCGCCGTGATTGGCCGCGCAGTCATCTGGGACCTGCCACGTGTCCCAGATGACTGACAGCAGGGAGGGGACAAAGCTGAGCCCTTCCTGCACTGAGGGAAAGTGACTTCAAGAGCCCAGGCACAGAAGGAGGCAGACTACAAGGGACCCCCTAGCAACAGGCATTTAGAGGTGAGTTAAAAAAAAAATCAAAATTTTTTTTTTTTTTTTGGAATTTTGATAATTTTTTTTTTTATGTGCAACACCACTATCCACTCTTTTTATTCTTTTTTAGATGCATGGGTTTTTGTGTGTATTTGTTGTAATTTGGTTTATTTAATTTTGTTTTTCAAATTTTTTTTTCTCTATTGTATTTGGCAAATGAAAACTTTCAATTCTACACCTCCCTTGTACAGATTAGAGGAACAATAATCCACAGGCTTTCAATGGTCCCAGGGATCCTCAAACTACGGCCCTCCAGCTATTGTGAAACTACACATCCCACGAGGCATTGTAAAACTCTGACCTTCACAGACATGACTAGGCATGATGGGAATTGTAGTTCCTGAACAACTGGAGGGCCATAGTTTTACGACTTATAGTCTAAACTGACTTTTCTGTCTCCTCTTAGGTGTCTAAACACCAGAAATAGAAAACAGGAACAAAAGTTGGTGCCGATAACAATGACAGATCACTCCAGTTTTAATAAATAGTTAAATGTGCAATAAAGCCATACTATAAATTGCATCTTTGCAGTAAAAAAAAAAAAAAAAAAAGAATAAGAATATGAAGGATTTATGATACAAATGCAAAATTCTAGTTATTGCATAATTTTCCTCTTTAATCTGCATAGAAGAAATTGTCATCTGTTGTTTTAGGCCACCCATGCACAGCCTGATAGTCACAAATGATGAAACGGATCCAAGTACCACCTGTGGTAATAGTAATCAAGCAGTGTAGGAATTAACATCTAAGCTTTAACAAACACATGCAAGCATCAGAAGTGTTTCTTTATTGCTTGCACAGATTTTACATGTTAGAAAATCTCTTTACTAGAATAAAAAAGAAACAATATATTTTTGGACTTATTAGAATTGAATGTACTGTTTACCATTCATGGTGCCAGTTTTTACTTGCCAGATTTATGATTTTTTTAATGGTATTTTGTATACATATGCTTATGTTCTCAATTTAGTAGTTTCTTATGTATGTTGTGCCAGTGTTTAAAAATAGAGATCAGGAGTAAATTATGGACTATTTAGCAGAAGGTACTGGAACACGCAAACATTTCCTGGTGGGCAGGAACAGAGGCAGTAATAAAGTGTATATAAATATCTAATATATAAATATATATCCCCGTTTGGAGTACAACTCCAATACAGCCATCAACTGGGCCCAGGGACTTGCTCTTTTGGCCAGTTACAGCTCGGTTCACCAGGACAGGTTGAAAATCTCCTCTTTACCCAACCCAGTCAAGGCGCATTACAACCAACAAGGCCCAGGGATTTACCTACCAATCAGATACCCAACCACTCATTAGGAACTGTTTTGAGCCTCTAGATTTTTGCTATTGAGTGCAGATTTATATGATTAACCACTTCCAACCTTGAAGGATTTGCCCCCTTAATGACCAGGCAATATTTTGCGATATATCACTGCGTCGCTTTAACTGGCGCTGTACCCAAATAAAATTTATGTCCTGTTTTACCCACAAATAGAGCTTTCTTTTGGTGGTATTTGATCACCAACTTTCTGCTATATACATATCCCAAAAAATATATATAAAAAACACATGTATTCATCAGTTTCGTTTTTTTGGTAAAAAAAAAAATCGCAATGAGCGTATATTGATTGGTTTGCGCAAAAGCTGTGTGTTCCATTACTTTTTGCTAAATAGTCCATAATTTACTCCTGATCTGTATTTTTAAACACTGGCACAACAAACATAAGAAACTAAATTGAGAATCTAAGCATATGTATCCAAAATACCATAAAAAAAATGTAAATCAGGCATGTAAAAAGTAAATCGCGTCTACAAACTACAGGATGGATTTAGGGACTTTTATTTGTTGTTTCTTTTTACTGGTAATGGTGGTGATCTGTGATTTTTAGCAGGACTATGACATTGCGGCAGACAAATCTTTTTTGTGGACCAATGACATTATTACATTGATCAGTGCTATAAAAAGGGGTTAAGTGTGTTCCCTGGGTGTGTTCTAACTGTAGGGGGGTGGGCTCACTAGGATATACCAGAGATCACTGTTCCTGATAACTGGGAACAGAAGATATCTGACATGGCATTAGAATGTGGAATCGCCTTGTTTACATAGGCAGTTCCCTGTTCTGCCTCTGTACACAGTGATTGCGGGTCATCGGTGGACATCAAATCCGCGGGACCTGCAGGCACACTCCCCAGGCAGGCGGCGGGCGCCCGCTATCCTCCTTGCTCTGACTGACATATAGGTATGTCAGTTCATGCAGGAGAGCCAACCTGCTGCAGTATATCTGCGCGAGCTGGTCGGCAAGTGGTTAATAAACATGGTGTGTCATAACACCGGGTACCGCTCTCTCATAACGAATATCCAGGGAATCCTGTGAGAAATATATTCCAATCAACAGGTACAAATAATTTGGCCACCGCCACTCAATATGCTGTCTCTGGATTGAGTGATAGTCCTATGTCCACCCTCCAGATGTTTTTGCAACCTGTGATACACTCCGCCGCTCCTGCTAACGTGACATGCTCCAATTGAGGCCTTGAAGAAGCTACACATATAAGCAAAATGCGTAGACAAGCGGAGGAGACCCAGTATACAGATACCTTCATCGGTTTATGTAACCCATATGTAACCCATACCATACCAGGTGGTGTATAGGGGTCGTGCTTAGGATTGTTATGTCACATGCATTGTTTTAAATTTTCTTTTGTTATCCAATGCTATGTAATCGTGTTTTAATTGTGTACCAATAAATTATTTGATAATTTTATAAAATTACTGTCTTGGTCTCATGTAAGTGCCAGTAAAGTGCATTAGTGGCAAGATCAGTTCTTGTATTTGTTCTTTGGAAATTTCAATTATTTGGATGTAACATGGGTAGCGGTCGTCTGTTATGAAAGTGTATATAAAAGAAATACATATTTTTGTGCTGAATGGTTAGAATGGTTAGGAATCTTGACCAATTTTTTTTTCTGCTGTTGCTGTCTGCAACCCTGCTGGGAAGATTATTTCCCACTGTCACAAAGACTAAATATAAGAAAAACCTGAAATCTCTGATTTGTCACCTAAAATAGAATAAAAGGAAAGTCCTCCAAAGGGATGTTTGTTGCAGTCGGGAATTCCCTCACTTTGGACAGATTTACTCTAGCTTCCTGTTGTGTTTATATAACAGGAAGTGAAAGAAAATCTCATCAGTGGGACAGAAAAAAAAATGTGGCAGTGGTTTTAACCATTTCCTACTCTATCCAGAACAAAAAAAAGTTTTTGCTTAACCACTTTCAGACCGGACCAATTTGCTGGTCAAAGACCAGACCACTTTTTGCGATTCGGCACTGCGTCGCTTTAACTGACAATTGCGCGGTCGTGCGACGTGGCTCCCAAACAAAATTAACGTCCTTTTTTTCCCACAAATAGAGCTTTCTTTTGGTGGTATTTGATCACCCCTGCGGTTTTTATTTTTTGCGCTATAAACAAAAATAGAGCAATAATTTTGAAAAAAAACGCATTATTTTTTACTTTTTGTAATAATAAATATCCCCCAAAAATATATAAAAAAACATTTTTTCCCTCAGTTTAGGCCGATACGTATTCTTCTACATATTTTTGGTAAAAAAAATCGCAATAAGCGTTTATTGATTGGTTTGCGCAAAAGTTATAGCGTTTACAAAATAGGGATAGTTTTATAGCATTTTTATTAATAATTTTTTATTATTTTTTTTTTTACTAGTAATGGCGGCGATCTGCGATTTTTATTGTGACTGCGACATTGTGGGGGACCCATCGGACATTTTTGACACATTTTTGGGACCATTGTCATTTATACAGTAATCACTGCTATATAAATGCAGTGATTCCTGTGCAAATGACACTGGCAGTGAAAGGGTTAACCAGTGGGTGGCAGTGTAGGGGTTAAGTGTTCCTAGGGGTGTGTTACTAACTGTGGGGGGGGTTGGGCTTTTATTTAGTGTACACTGATTTCTGCTCCAATCACATGGAGCAGAGATCAGCGTCACTAGTTGCTAGGCAGAATGGAAAAATGTTGTTTATACAGCATTTCCTCCATTCGGCCGCTCCGTGAGACGATCGCGGGGATGCCCGTGGCGATCGAGTCCGCGGGTCCCGCGACCGGACTCACGGGGGTCCCGACCAGCGCGGGAGCGCGCCGCCGGCGGCGCGCTCCCGATGGCACGGCGGCAACGAATATTGGACGTACATGTACGCCAATATGCCTGCCCGTGCCATTCTGTCGACGTACATCGTCGTGCGCTGGTCGGGAAGTGGTTAAGATAGAATTTTGGGGAGGCAGATCTCAAATAAAAAGCCAGGAAATAATTCAGAACAAAAAAAAACTCACAGTACCCATAAAGTTACTGTGTGCACCAGGAAAGATGCCTAAAGTGTATTTCCCCTTTTGCTGCCAAATTGTGATAACGCCTACTTTATTTATGTTACATGCTCTTATTCACACAGAGTAACCTTAAAACAATATTTCAAATTTGCAAGTGACCTTTTTAAGTGTTCTGCTCTGGAAGTTCCAACACTGTAAAATCCTACTAGTTTTCTTTGATTAGGAGGGTGCTAAGCAGCTGTGGTTGCCATATATAACCCTGTCTGTACTGTGCAGGCAAATGTTTATTAGCAGTTGTAAACTATTTGAACACTCTGGAGTTGATTTATTAAAACCAGAGGGAGCAATATCTAGTGCAGCCCTGCATAGAAACCAATTAGCTTCCAGTTTTTTTTTTTTTGTCAAAGCTTAAAGTGGATGTAAACCTGATTTTTTTTTAATGAAGACTTCTACCTAGTACAGTAGAGGATGTCAAGTCATCTGTGCCCAATCTTGCCACAAAGAGTTACTACTCTGAACAATCCTCTTGACTTTTTGCAGTAAGATAAAAAAACTACACACAGATAAGTTTGTGCCGCCACATCCCCCACTACTGTGACTGAGATCTTATTTCTTTATCTCATGAAGGAGCAGAGACCAGAGTATGTGCTACTATTCCAGCTTCACATCCCTCCTCCTTTCTTCTCCAGCTCTTTCAGGATTGGCTGCTCCACACCTCAGCATGATTGGCCATGCTGAAGTCATGTGGTGCCTTTCCTGAGTTTTGACTGGATGTTACTCATCATGAGGCATGATCAGTGCGATGCAGAGGCATAACTAGAACCTTCAGGGGCCCCGTGGCAAGAAACAATGATGAGCCCCCCTTCCATCCAAGCCCCGGGCTTCCAATTTCGGGAGGGTGTCCATGGACAGTCTCCCAAAACCGTGCTTCCCGCATGCCCCCTGGGACATGCATCCGGCGCAATCACAGTGGCCCTTTACCATGTGATCAGCTGATCACATGTAAACAGACTTGCCAGTTATCCGCAGCCCTTTCCTCCCACACTGTCTGTGTTAGGAAAGGACTGCTATTAACTGTCAAGAATGTCAGTAAATTGTTTACACTGATAATCAGTGCCCCGATTATCAGTGCCATCTATCAGTACTCATCAATGCCACCTATTAGTGCCCATCAATGCTGCCTATCAGTGCTCATCAATGCCGCCTATCAGTGTCCATAAATTCTGCCCACAAGTATTACCTATAAGTGCTCATTAATGCTGCCTATTAGTGCCCATCAATTCTGCCTCTCAGCAGCACCTATCAGTGCTCATTATTGATCATCAATTAACAGCCTCCATCAGTGCCACCTATCAGTACTCTTCAATGCTGCCCATCAATGCCCATCAATATTGCCTGAGTTCTGCCTATAAGTGTTCCTCATTGCCCATCAGTGCCACCTATCAGTGCCCATCAATGCCACCTATCAGTGCAGCCTATCAGTGCACATTAGTGCCTCCTATCAGTGCTGCCTATCAGTGCTCATCAATGAGGCCTATCTGTGCCCATTAGTGCCTCCTATCAGTGCCCACCAATGCCTCACCAATGCCTCCTATCAGTGCCCATCAATGCCTCCTAACAGTGCTCATCAGTGTCCCCTATCTGTACCCCCTATCAGTGCTCCTTAGTGCCTCCTACCAGTGTCTATCAGTGCCTTCTATCAGTGCCCATTAGTGCCTTCTAGCAGTGCCCATTAGTGCTTTCTATCAGTGCTCATTAGTGCCTCCAATCAGTGTTCATCAGTACCTTCTATCGGTGCCCATTAGTGCCTTCTATCAGTGCTCATCAGTGAATCCTATCAGTGCCCATCAGTGCCGTCTGCCTTCTCAGGACAGCATGGCCCTGAGTGGAGAGTGTGTCTCTCATGGAGGCAGCACAGAGGCATTGTCAGTTCTATCTCCCCCTCCATCCATCCTCTCTCGTATGAGGTGAGAGAGGACACAGCCGATCTGCTCCCCCTTCTCCCCCTCCCCTTTCCTGTGTTTGGTCTGTGGGCAGTCAAGTGTGAAGCTAATGAGCTCACATTTCCCACGGAGCACACACAGGAGAGGGGAGGGGGGAGAAGGGGGAGCAGATTGGCTGTGTCCTCTGTCATCCTGTGCGAGAGAGGATGGAAAGAGGGGGAGATAAAACTGTCAATGCCGGTGTCTCTGTGCTGCTGTTCAATGAGAGACACGCTCTCTGCTCAGAGTAGCAACCCCACTGGGACCCCCGACGGTGAAGGAATGCCAGGGCCCCGTCTCAAGTGTGACTGTTGCGACCCTGGTAATTCCACCACTGGTGTGACTGAAGAGTAGGAGAGTGTAAAGGTGGGGGGGGGAGCCTTGTGACATCATGACTCTTCCCAACTCTATGGCAAAAAGATCCACCCACCGATTCCAGAGTTTTGCAGGGCACCTACTGCTGAAGAAGGTGACATTTGCAAGGTCGGGATACATGCAGGAGGCTTGCATGTATATATACATTGATACTGTGCCATTAGTTTATACTAGGTGAGTGGTGGGTTTACATTCACTTCAATTGAACAAGCTGAAGTTACAAGTTGATTGGCTACCATTCACAGCTGCACCAGATTTTTCACTCTGCAGTTTTAGGAAATCAACCCCTGTCTGTCCTAACAAAAGGTTTTAGGTTTAGAAGCCAGGGCTCTTACATTGTATGTTAATGAGAGGAGAATAAGGCCAGCCAGAGAAGGTTTTAATCTCGGCCAGTTCGGCAAGACCCGGCCGAGTTTCAAACCATGTATGGGCAGGCTGAATGTACCAAGTTGATCAATTGATTAACTTTGGTGCAATCAGCAGCTGCTATAGCCACTAACAATAATCACTGTCTTCTCCTGGTGGGGGTGGCTTCCCCTGCTCCCCTCCACCCCAAATTGCAGGAAAGAAATTTGCACTGTCTATGGCCTGCCTAAACCTGTCCTTATGCCAGACTCACTTTGACATTATTCAAAAGTAAACTAAAACGAAATGGTAAGAAACATTTTTTAAAGCATTTTTGTATGGTATATGAATCAGAGCACATAAAAAACATAGCTGGGTTTCACAAATGTACCTGCAAAAGTGTAAATACACATTAACCACATGCCGACCATGCTATAGCCGAATGACGGCTACAGCTCGGTTGTCCGATTCTAGGAGGCCATCATATGATGGCCTGCCGTGATCTAGCCCACTGCGGGCCCGCTGGGGGGTGCAGGTGGTGTGCTCTGTGATCGCAATGTCCTCTGGACACTGCTGATCCAGATTGAGGTAAACAGTCAATCAGCAGCTCTTTACCATGTAATCTGTGTGTCCAAATACAGCTACTTCTTTGCTCACACCGACAGTGTGAGGAGAGTAGAAGGGAGCCGATAAGTGGCTTGTGTAAAAAAGACATGTACACTCAGTGTCCTGATTGTCAGTGCAGTCCCAACAGTACTCACCAGTGCCTCCTCATCAGTGCCTCCTCATCAGTGTCACCTATCAGTGCCCATCAGTCCTGCCTATCAGTGCCCATCAGTGCTCCCTATCAGTGCCCATCACTGCTGCCTATCAGTGCCCATCAGTGTCACCTCTCAGTGCCCCCACAAGAAAAGTTACCTGTTTGCAACATTTTCTAACAAACTATGAAATTATTATTTTTTTTTTTTTTAAAACCCTAGTGGCGAATAAATACCACCAAAAGAAAACTCTATTTTTGTGAAAAAAAATATAAAAAATGAGTTTGGGTACAGTGTTGCATGACTGTGCAATTGTCATTCAAAGTGTGACAGCGCTGAAAGCTGAAAATTGGCCTGGGCAGGAAGGGGCTAAAAGTGCCCAGAAGGGAAGTGGTTAAAGTACAACTAAAGACAATTTTTTTTTAGGTTTAGACTGGAGATGGATTAGAACACCTGTCAGGTTTTGTCCTGTTTACCATTATCATTGAAAGTAAAAGGAAATCACAAGTTTTGGGTTGTCCCCAGAAAAGTAATAGAGTGGAAACTTTCTTATGAGGACACTAGTTCTGGTGTCCTGGGGTTCCCCAAGGGAGTCCCTTAATTTGCAGGGATTTCCTCTCACTTCCTGCTTTGGCTATGGGACAGAAAGTGTGAGGAAATCTCTCTGATGGGACACAGATGGCAAAAATATTGACTGGGTTATGACTCTCCCATAATCTATCCAAAATGAAAAAACGAATTGCCTACAGTTTTACACTAAGGCCGCGTACACACGCGCGGACTGTTCGCCCAACTTTGTCCGTCCAACAGTTTCGGCAAACAGTCCGCTCAAACTTAGCATGGACGGACATGGCCACACACGACGGACGAACAGTTTGCTGAAACCGTGCGCGATGACGTTTCGGCACGCACGACGGATCGAAAATTTCGACGTCCAATACACTGCAATGCAACCTTCCGACGTGGAAATCCTTTCTGAGCATGCGCGAGACTTAGTTGGCCGAACAAGCCTACACACGAGCGAACAGTCCGCTGAAACCTTGTTTCAGCGGACAGTTTTTCGGAATTTCCGTAAGACCTTGTTCGGCCAACTGTCCGCTGAAACTGTCCGCTGAAGCCCCACACACGAGCGGACTGTCCGCCCAAACACTGTTCAGCGGACAAGGTTGGGCGAACAGTCCGCCCGTGTGTACGCGGCCTAAGATAACAAGGAAAATCCCTGGCAGGTCCAGGATCTAGCTGAGCACAATTCCTGCAATATACACGGAAAACATATTGCAAAAAGACATTTCTCTCTTTATTTAAATTTCTTTTCATGCCTACAATAAAATGATCTGAGTTTGTATCTACTTTAAAGTCTCTACAGCTGTATTAATACCCTTGATGTGGTTAGCAGTAGCACACGCATTTATTATTACATTAGATTTAAAATATAAGGAGCGCCTGATTGCAGGAACAGATTTCCATCGTCTGGCACCTTAAAGAAAAATGACAGAGCACTGTTGTAATCTTTTGTTTTGGAACATATTTAAAGATTGTACTTGGAGAGCATTTTAAGGTTGCTACGCTATAAATGGAGAGAGCTAACAGGCTGCCAGAAAATTGCCACAATCACTAAGGGAAAATAGTTTTCCATCTGCTGTCAGTGTGCAGGGAGGACAGAAAACATTCCGTATTTATTTATTCAAATGTTTTTTCTAAAAATTGTTTTTGTTTTACTTTACATTTCTAATGAGTAGTAAATTAAATTTGTAATATGTGCTGGCTAAAAAATATGGTAATACAAATGTTATTGTACGCTTTAAAAACTAATAATCAATTTATGCATTTTAGATACAGTAAAAAGAATACCAATAAATGAAAGCAAGTGTACACATCTCCTATACACTGTATATACTATATATATATATATATATATATATATATATATATATATATATATATATATATATATATATATATATATATATATATATATAATAAATATAATCCTTCAATTTCATCAATGATCTGACTGTGGTTTAAGTGGAGACCTCAGGCTGGGGTGTAAAAGAGACTTACGTGAATGGATTCCCCCCACCACACATTTGAGGTGGATGGAAAAATCCCCCCCACTGTGCTGCTGTATTCTGATAGAACACAAATTTCCCGCAAGCCTGTTCATGAAAAGTTGAGTATCAGATCAACTTCTCACAAATGAGAATGGCCATGGCCCTGACATCCCAGATAAAATGCAGAAGTATCTGATGAAGGAAGCACGAGTGCAGGAACGCATAAATAAAATAATGGGGATAATGGTGGTGTGGTTTGAAAATGACAGGTCCGCAGAGGATGACATTGTATAATCTGGTTCTCTAAACATTGATGACTTGACAATATGTAGGCAAAAATTCAATACAAATGGGCAATAATACCTATACAATGCTCAAGCAGCAAACAGTTAATTGCTAGAACAAATAGACACACAATTTAATACACAGATCACAAATAGGTAAGCATTACAATATGTAGACTGCACCCCCTAAACCAGGTCATCTACTCCTTCTGAAAAATCAGCCCCTCATCCCCCAGAACAAATCCCCCTTCCCCTTTCAGCAAAGATTTTCCCCATCAGAGCTGAGTGCAGAATAGAGGGAAGCCCCCCCACCCCCCCCCCATTTACTTTTTTGTCATGTGACACATCCAAGCAGAGGAGAAACTTGGAAGAACTTCCCTCTGCTCTGAGGGGCTTTGCTTTCAGGAACCCCATTTATCCGTATTGTGTGGAGCAGGTGTTGCTGGTGCAGGGCACCTCCCGCCAATCTTTGCCTGAATTCAAATAGCACCCCACAGTTAGCTGTATCTGGGCAGAGTACAATCATCACCCTGTCCTAGCTACTCCACTGAATTCACCTAATTTGACTGCTAGTATGCCCACATCCCACTAATATGTATAATAGAATGTGTTTTGTAGCAAAGGGACTGTAAAATGGCATACATGTAATGAGCAAAACTAAGAAAACAGAAATATATCACATAAAAAATTCCAAATTTATTATACAAAAGATTAAAAGGACATAGTAGTAACCACATCCATGTGTTGTACCCAGGTAAAGTTCAAATCTATAATACTGAGAATACTCCTGTTTTTACAAAACTGGTCCACATAAGAAGCTTGACATGTTTTGAAAACACGATTTCTTCTTCAGAAGCACATGTGAATACATAGGACAGTGATGGCGAACCTTGGCACCCCAGATGTTTTGGAACTACATTTTCCATGATGCTCCAGTACACTGCAGAGTGCCAGAGCATCATGGGAAATGTAGTTCCAAAACATCTGGGGTGCCAAGGTTCGCCATCACTGACATAGGATGTCCAGAAAACGGTCAATATATAAAAACAGTGTGTCATTTAGAACAGAGTTCCAGTGACTCAGCAACATGATAGAACTGCAGGGAGCATGTAGAGGATCATAAGCATATGCATGTGGCACCAGCAGTTACCAACAACTATCACCTCACATCAATAGAATATTCGTATGCAAAAAAGTAGTTATATCAACTGGCATCTGCAGATACTTGATCATCTTACAATGGTGGAGCACACTGGTCATGGGTGGGAATTACAACAGTGGTTTTTACATATCTTTGTGTGTGTAAAAAATTCATCATGTAGGCTGCTCATGAAAAGTGCTGACACCATTGAGCCATTGTCAGAAACCATGAATCAGACTGAGACAGAAGTACAGTTAAATCATACTTGTTTAATAATAATAAGAAAGAGGGGGCGTGACCGGATGGTGATGGCGGCGGTGTGTGAGGAGTGAGTGTGAGAGAGATGTGTGCTCTCACTGCACGCTGACGGGAGCCGGTATCAGCGGCACTCGTTATATCCCCGTGTGATTCCCGTCGGATCTCCCGAACGGAAGGCTCTGGCTTGGTGTGCTGGGGGCAGAGGCGGCTCTAGACTTTCTGAGGCCTTAGGCAAAACTTAGACATGAGGCCCCACTCACGCCCATAATGGGAAAAATATTATAAAAATGATAAAAATTAACTGTATGAATGCATATATTTACTTAAATCCTATGAACTATGAATTCACAGTTTCTATAAATTTCTCTAGCCAATTATTCTTTAATCAAATATCATTAAACATAGGGTGGGTGGGTATATATGTTACACGCACACAGATATAGATCAAATTGTGCAGCTGCCTACTCATTATCCTTTGTGCTGTCTCATAAATGTGAAATTAATTTGTCAACAAAGTATAAAACAAAAAAAAAAGTAATTTTACAACATATTCTAAAACATAACCTGTTTAATGCAACAAGTGATTTTTTTACAAAAATGTAAAACATAAAAACATATAAATATGTAACTTTGAATATTTGCTCAGTAGTGCATGGAACATAATAGGTATAAAGTGCAATATTTTTCAAGTAACAAAATAACTCAGTTTCTTGTATTCTTTAGCAAAACATCAATAAAAAAAAAAAAAATTAAATTGGAACTTTAGTCAGAAAATTAAGTCCTGCTATCCTGTGTAGCCAAAGAAGCTGCTTCTGTTTGATCTGCAACTACCATGGTGCTGCTCCAACAAATGACTGTCAATTCTGAACAGGTGTCTGTTTAGGGTGCCTGCAGGAAAACAGCCTGGTGTAAGGCCGCGTACACACGGGCGGACTGTTCGCCCAACCTTGTCCGCTGAACAGTGTTTGGGCGGACAGTCCGCTCGTGTGTGGGCTTTCAGCGGACAGTTTCAGCGGACAGTTGGACGGACAAAGTCTTTCGGAAATTCCGAAAAACTGTCCGCTGAAACTGTGTTTGAGCGAACAGTCCGCCCGTGTGTGGGCCTGTCCGCTGTACTTTCGAAATGAGCAGACTGTTCCCGCTCGGAAAGCCCGCCCATTTCGAGCGCGTGTACAGGTAGGCGGGGCCCGCGAAGGAGACGTCGCGGGCTCCGCCGCCTGGAATGGGCTTAAAGGGGAACCCCAACGCCGGAAAAAATCGGCGTGGGGGTTCCCCCCAAGTCCACACCAGACCCTTGTCCGAGCACGCTACCCGGCCGGCCAGGAAAGGGGGGCGAGCGAGCGCGCCCCCCCTCCTGAGCCGTACCAGGCCGCGTGCCCTCAACATGGGGGGTGCCTTGGGGAAGGGGGGGCCGCGCGGCCCCCCCACCCCAAAGCACCTTGTCCCCATGTTGATGAGGACAAGGGCCTCTTCCCGACAACCCTGGCCGTTGGTTGTCGGGGTCTGCGGGCGGGGGGCTTATCGGAATCCGGGAGCCCCCTTTAAGAAGGGGGCCCCCGGATACCGGCCCCCCACCCTATGTGAATGAGTATGGGGTACAATGTACCCCTACCCATTCACCTGTGAAATAAAGTAAATAAAAACACAACACAGGGGAAAAAAATATTTTATTGCACAGCCGGGGGTCTTCCGTCTTCGGGGGTCTTCTCGCCGGACTCCTCCGCTATGTGTGTGTAGCTCTTTTGCCAGCGGAGGAGTCCGGCTTTCTTCCTCCCCGCCGCCGGCCTCTTCTCCCGACTTCGGGGGTCTTGTCCCCCTCTTCGGTTCTTCTGCCGGGCCACCGCGCCTGGTCCGGTGGCCCGGTCTTCTGTCGCCGTCTTCCGTTCTTCGGTCGCCGCCTTCGGTTCTTCTGCCGGGCCACCGCGCCTTCTTGTAGCTCTTTTACAGGCGGTGGCCCGGTCTTCTGTCGCCGCTGTCGCCGCTGGTGGCCCGGTCTTCCGTTCGTGTTCTTCTTCTTGTTCTTCTCCAGGAGATGTTGACACGTCGCTCCCTCCGGCCGGAATGCCAGAGCCGCGCTGCGCTGTCACTTTTATAGTGACAATGGGGCGGGGTCACATGGTATATGTCACATGGGTTGGTCACATGGTGACCCCGCCCCCTTACGATGTCATAGTCCCCATGTGACATCAACCCATGTGACCAACCCATGTGACATATACCATGTGACACCGCCCCATTGTCACTATAAAAGTGACAGCGCAGGGCGGCTCTGGCATTCCGGCCGGAGGGAGCGACGTGTCAACATCTCCTGGAGAAGAACAAGAAGAAGAACACGAACGGAAGACCGGGCCACCAGCGGCGACAGCGGCGACAGAAGACCGGGCCACCGCCTGTAAAAGAGCTACAAGAAGGCGCGGTGGCCCGGCAGAAGAACCGAAGGCGGCGACCGAAGAACGGAAGACGGCGACAGAAGACCGGGCCACCGGACCAGGCGCGGTGGCCCGGCAGAAGAACCGAAGAGGGGGACAAGACCCCCGAAGTCGGGAGAAGAGGCCGGCGGCGGGGAGGAAGAAAGCCGGACTCCTCCGCTGGCAAAAGAGCTACACACACATAGCGGAGGAGTCCGGCGAGAAGACCCCCGAAGACGGAAGACCCCCGGCTGTGCAATAAAATATTTTTTTCCCCTGTGTTGTGTTTTTATTTACTTTATTTCACAGGTGAATGGGTAGGGGTACATTGTACCCCATACTCATTCACATAGGGTGGGGGGCCGGTATCAGGGGGCCCCCTTCTTAAAGGGGGCTCCCGGATTCCGATAAGCCCCCCGCCCGCAGACCCCGACAACCAACGGCCAGGGTTGTCGGGAAGAGGCCCTTGTCCTCATCAACATGGGGACAAGGTGCTTTGGGGTGGGGGGGCCGCGCGGCCCCCCCTTCCCCAAGGCACCCCCCATGTTGAGGGCACGCGGCCTGGTACGGCTCAGGAGGGGGGGCGCGCTCGCTCGCCCCCCTTTCCTGGCCGGCCGGGTAGCGTGTTCGGACAAGGGTCTGGTGTGGACTTGGGGGGAACCCCCACGCCGATTTTTTTCGGCGTTGGGGTTCCCCTTTAAGCCCATTTAAGGCGGCGGAGCCCGCGACGTCTCCCTCGCGGGCCCCGCCTACCTGTACACGCACTCGAAATGGGCGGACTTGTCTCCGCCTTACGTGGGCGAGTCCGTTCATTTCAAAAGTTGAGCGAACTGTTTGCCCAACCTTGTTCGTCAAACAGTCCGCTCGTGTGTGGGCAAGTCCGCTCATGCTAATTTTGAGCGGACTGTTTGCCCAAACTGTTTGACGAACAAGGTTGGGCAAACAGTCCGCGCGTGTGTACGCGGCCTAAGAGTGCCCTATTAGATTAGACTTATACCAGGGTCCTTTCTCAGGCACTTACTGAAAGCCAATCATAACAAAAAACAAAACAACACCTTTGTTTCAATATACAATACCACAATATATGTGCTAACTATAGTTGGGGCTCATACACAAACCCCCTGGGAAGTTTTAACAGTAGTACATTTTTTTGAATGTTTCAATATCAGAAGTTGCAAAACAGTCGCCTACATTTGGCAGTTGTAAATTCATCTATCACAGATGAATAATTTAATTTTGAAGCCAAGATCAAGATCAAGTTCAATGTACAAAACTGCTAAGGCAGACAATCCTTTTGCCACACCTTGCTGATAAGGTTGATTTTTACTAAAATCTCATACCATACAATTAATGACAGAACAAACTCATATGACAAAATTTCTTCTTTTAGTGAAGACAGTCCAAACCAGCTAAGGGACAGTCCCATATAAGGGACAGTCCGACCCAGCTGAGAGACGGTCCAATCCAGCTGAGGGACGGTCCAATCCAGCTGAGGGACGGGCCAATCAGATGAGGGACAGGCCAATCAGATGAGGGACAGGCCAATCAGATGAGGGACAGGCCAATCAGATGAGGGACAGTCAAATCAGATGAGGGACAGTCCAATCAGATGAGGGACAGGCCAATCAGATGAGGGACAGGCCAATCAGATGAGGGACAGGCCAATCAGATGAGGGACAGGCCAATCAGATGAGGGACAGGCCAATCCAGCTATGGGACTGTGACATTCCAATCCACCTAAGAGACAGACCGGCGCCCAGCTAAGGGACAGCCTAATACAGCTGAGAGACAGCCCAATCCAGCTATAGGAGTTTGACAGTCCAATTCAGCTATGGGACTGCGACAATCCAATCCACCTAAGGGACAGTCCAATCCAGCTAAGGAGCAGTCCCAGCTGAGGGATATAGTCATAGTCCAACCCAGCTGAGGGTCATAGTCCGACCCATCCAATCCAGCTAAGGGACAGTCCCAGATAAGAGACAGCCCAGCTAAGGGACAGTCCAACCCAGCTAAAGGACAGTCACCGACCTCACATCCATGATACAAGAGATGGTCAGAGACTGTGTGTGGACAATAATACAGGAGATGGTCAGAGACTGTGTACGGACAATAATACAGGAGATGGTCAGAGACTGTGTACGGACAATAATACAGGAGATGGTCAGAGACTGTGTGTGGACAATGATACAGGAGATGGTCAGAGTCTATGCAGACAATTATACAGGAGACGGTCAGAGACTGTGCAGACAATGATACAGGCAATGGTCAGAGACTGTGTGGACAATGATACAGGAGATGGTTTTATTATGGTAATGACAAGCAAACTCTTACCTGGCTAACATGGTATCAAACGTTGGAGCCACCGACAGGGTGCTGACAGACAATCATGCAGGAGATGGTCATAGACTGCGGAAAATGATACAGGAGATGGTCAGAGACTGTGTGTGGACAATAAATCAGGAGATGGCCAGAGACTGTGTGTGGACAATGATACAGGAGATGGCCAGAGACTGTGTGTGGACAATAATACAGGAGACGGTCAGAGACTGTGTGTGGACAATAATACAGGAGACGGTCAGAGACTGTGTGTGGACAATAATACAGGAGACGGTCAGAGACTGTGTGTGGACAATGATACAGGAGACGGTCAGAGACTTGCAGAGACAATGATACAGGAGACGGTTTTATTTTGACAAGCAAACTCTTACCTGGCTAACACGGTATGAAAAGTTGGAGCCACTGACAGGGTGCTGACAGACAATCATGCCACAAAGATGCAGGAGATGGTCAGATACTGTGTTCGGATAATGATAGGGAAATGGTCAGAGACTGTGGGTGGACAATGATACAGGAGCCACTGTGCCATCAAAAGCAGCCACCGTGCCATTAATCGCAGCCACTGTGTCATCAAACGCAGCCACTGTGCCCTCAAACGCAGCCACTGTGCCCTCAAACGCAGCCACTGTGCCCTCAAACGCAGTCACTGTGCCCATCAATTGCAGCCACCGTGCCCATCAAACTCAGCCACTGTGCCCATCAATTGCAGCCACCGTGCCCATCAAACTCAGCCACTGTGCCATCAAACGCAGCCACTGCGCCCATCAAACGCAGCCACTGCGCCCATCAAACGCATCCACTGCGCCCATGAAACGCAGCCACTGCGCCAATCAAACGCAGCCACTGTGCCCATCAAACGCAGCCACTGTGCCCATCAATTGCAGCCACTGTGCCATTAAACGCAGCCACTGTGCCATCAATTGCAGCCACCGTGCCATCAAACGCAGCCACTGTAAAGCATCCTCAGTAAAGCAGATGAAAAGTTATTTTTAGAATGTGTGAAAATAAAACTGTCTTGTCAATGCAGAGTTAATATGGCCTTTGGACTCTTAGATTTGGTGGGGGTGCATTGTTGTTAGGTGTGTGTGTGTGTGTGTGTGTGTGTGTGTGTGTGTGTGTGTGTGTGTGTGTGTGTGTGTGTGTGTGTGTGTGTGTGTGTGTGTGTGTGTGTGTGTGTGTGTGTGTGTGTGTGTGTGTGTGTGTGTGTGTGTGTGTGTGTGTGTGTATATAAACTGTACCTGCTCCTGCTCCTCGCCTTGGTGACAAATTGGTAAAGGCAGCAGGACTCAGTTGGAGAAGCAACACATGATGTTCTAGCTCTGCCCTGCAGTGCAATCTGGGAGTTGTAGTCTCTGCAGAGCACAGGCACCAGACGGCCATGTTAAAGTCTATGTGCCTGTGCTCTGTGGGAGAACTACAATTCCCGGCATGCAATGGGGCCGCCGTTAGGGGAAGGAAGGGCTAGGACTCGGAGGACGGCGCTGCTGCTATTGGACACGCAGGCAGCCTAAGCCATGCAGATTAGACATTCAGACATACTCTTATCACCCCCCCTCGTCCACCGCCGCGGAGCTCACTCTGTCTGCAGCTGTGTGCAGCGCGCCCGCCGCCCGCTCACCCAGCCGTTTGAGAGACTGTCCCACACTCCACACAGCAGCAGACAGTGCAGGTGTTGTACCTCAGAGACAAATTAGGCAATCGCTCGATGGCGAGGCCCTTCCTGTGGGCGAGGCCTAAGGCAATCGCCTAATTTGCCTAATTAAAGAGCCGCCTCTGGCTGGGGGGATCTATGGTGCCCAGCAGTGGTTGCTGACTGCCGGGAGCGGTGGAGTGGCGGAGCGGCGGGGTCTCTCGAGCACTGGCGGTGTGCGGAGGAGTGTGAACGAAGGAGAGATTTCTCAGCTCAGCCCAGCCCCTGGAGGTGAAACCCCGTGAGATCCGTTCGAGAGAGGAGCCACATCACTGAGACTGGGGATGAGGCATAGCCACTTCCAGGTAAAAGACAGCTAAAACCAACGAAGAAATTTAAAGGCACAGATATAGTATTATGCAATGACTGTGGAGAGACGTTTTTATTTCATGCCAGATCCCCCCCATCATTGCCATCACTGTCCCTTTTGAGCTGAATTAAAAGTAAGAGGGGAGTTGGTGTGAACGCTGTTTTATCCTTGGGGAAAGTGTTGCAATAAAGAAAGAAAGAAAGAAATATATAAATATATACACTGGAAAATAGCTCCTGCTGCTGCTGCTTGCCCTTTAAGAAATTAGCTCATTCACTCTTAAAGTTCTGGACTAACTGTGGTCTAACTGCCGAGTAGCTGAAGCTGACTTCTCCCCATTTTTTTTTTTTTTTGCCTTGGCCTAGGGAAATTTACCCCCCTTCAAAAGAGATATTGTTAACTTTTTTTTTTCCTCTCTCTGGGGACACTTGCGGATTTGAGCGATGTCTGCAAGGAGAAGGGGGGAGGAGCATGCCAGGCAGGAAAATGTGGGGGCGCAATCTTTGAGATCTGCCAAAGAAAAAGATAAAGAAAAAGACCCCCAGTTTTCTGCAACAACAGCCGGGATAGCCGCAGCGGCCAAGTTGGAAAAATATGCCCATGCTCATACCCCCGACAATACGCCAACTAAGGGGGGGCAGGGGAGTCAAGTGAAACCCCCAACGGACAGAAAGAGTCATGGGCAGCTGACACAAGCAGGCGTAAAACATACAGATAACAAAAAAGCGGGAGCAACTGGAAGATTGGAGATAAATCCCATGCAGATACCCTTAATAAATGGTGAGGAAGAACCGACGCTGAAGGAGGTCCTTGGGGCTGTTAACGTCTGTAAACAGTCATTATTAGAGCTATGTGATCAAACAAGAAGTATTAAAGAAGAGCTGGCCTTCATACGGCAGGAACTTCAGTTAACGGTTGACAGATTAACAGCAGCAGAAGGTAGAATTTCCCAGATTGAAGATGAGGTGTATCCATTAAACCAAGAGGTCAAAGATTTAAAAATACAGATGGGTAAATATGAAGGGAAACTGGATGAATTGGAAAACAGACTCCGCAGGGACAATATAAGACTGGTAGGCCTCCCCGAGAAGTGTGAAGGCTCTGACACAGCTGAGTTTCTGGAAAAATGGCTTGTTGAAGTGTTTGGCAAAGAGACTTTCTCCCAACAATTTGCTATAGAAAGGGCACATAGAGTTCCGCTTAGAATTATGCACCGGGGGGGTCAGCCTAGATCTGTATTAATCAAATTTTAGAATTTTCGGGATAAGGTTGTGTTGCTCCGGAGGGCCAGGGAGATGGGGAGTGTCATCTATAAGGGCGCCAAAATCTGGTTTTATTCTGACTTTTCCCCTGATCTGCAGAAGCGCAGAGCAGAGTTTATAGAGGTCAAGCGCAGACTCCAGAAATTGGATGTCATATATGCTCTGCTCTATCCGTCAAGGTTACGGGTAGTAGCATTAGGAGAGACATTATTTTTTGACACTCCGGCAAGGGTGGAAGCATGGATGCAGGAGAAGGGAGATCAGTTATTGAAGAAGTGATGTGTTTTTCTTTTTCATATATGTATATGTATGACCCCCTTTTCATTCATCCTTTCCCCTATGTTTTTGTGTTTTATTTTTTTTTTTTCTCTCTTGTTGTTTTTTTTTTTTTTCTCTCTTTCTCTCCTTTCCCCTCCATCTTTTATCAGGGAGAGGGGAAGATCAGCGAAGGGGGGGTGTAACGGGTGCACTGTAAATGAAGAAAGGGAAGATGTTATACCCAAGTCAGGGTGTAGAGAATGACACACAGTATAGTAAGAATTTATGTATGAGAAAGGGGAGGGTCGAGGGGGGAGGTTGTTGGGTATTGGGGGGGGTGGGAGGTGGGGGGGGATGGGGGCGTGAGAGAGGGAGGGGGGTGGGGGGAACATGTGGGTGTGTGTGGGAGTGTAGTGGTCACGAAAAAAGCCCCTAGGGGTAACCTTGATAGGTACGGAGAGGGCAGGGGGGAGGGAACAGGGAAAATGGAAGCATAAAGAATTCAGGAAAAGGAAAAGGGTAATACTTGCACAGTTGTAGATGATAATCTAAAAGTAATGAGTAAACACGGGGTAATGGTGTGTGTAGACAGAAGATTTGGATCTCACGTTCACAAGGGGAAATTGAGAAGGGATTACACCATGAAGCAGAAAAGATTGTATAACTTTATGGGATTGCACTTTCCTTTTTACATCCCCCCCCTTGCATTCTTCTCCTCGGCATGAACTATAGGGAGAGAAGCAGGGATTATTTCTGCTCATCGTTAGGGAATTCAGAGAATTTAAATGGTAATTTTGAGCCTCCAGGTTTTATTCTTTTTTCGCTCTTCTTTATTCTTTTTTCGCACTTCCTAGAGTCATTCAGTCTAGAGTTTTGAATATTGGCTCTTGGAATGTCCGAGGGCTGGGATCCCCTGTAAAAAGAGCAGTAGTGTTTGACACCCTGGAAAGGTGTAGGGTAGGATTGATCTGCCTACAGGAGACACACCTAATTAAAGAAACCATATCAAAAAGTCAGAGTAGGAAATTTCAAGTCCAGTACCATTCAGTCCACACCTCTTATTCGCGGGGAGTGGCTGTGCTGGTAAGGAGAGAGGTGGCGTTCTCCTGTCGGCAGATCAATATAGATAAAGAAGGGCGGTTTATTTTTTTACACTGTGTAATTGAAAATCAGGAGTATGTTTTTGCAAATGTTTATATTCCTCCTCCATTTAAAATGGAAGTTTTATATTGTTTGATGGAATTTAAAGCGGATAAATCGGGGATTCCTGTTATAGTAATGGGAGACTTTAATGAGGTTATAAATAAAAGCCAGGATAGGTTTCCGCCAGGAATATATATGCAAACGGAGGCTGAGACCCGGCTGTCTCGATTTCTGCTGGAGGGGGGCCTGTCTGATATATGGAGAATGCGTAATCCGGACCAGTTGCAATATTCATGTTTCTCAAGCTCATACTCCTCACTCTCAAGGATAGATTTAGTCCTTGGGAGTGAGGAGGCGAGCCGTGTAGTGAGGGAAATAGCTTATCAACCTAGAGGGGTGTCAGATCACTCGCTCGTGACAGTATCAATAAATCTAGGGGGGATAAAGCCCCCAAGAGTATGGAATATGAATCCAGTGTGGTTTGAGTTGATTGGAGACCCCGAGAGGGTGCTGGTCAGAGTGGCAGAGTTTATGGAGTTTAACAGTGGGTCTGCAGAAGTAGGAGTAATATGGGACGCATTGAAGGCCTATCTTAGGGGTATTCTCATTCAACAGGTAGCGAATGTTAAGAAAACATCTAATGAATGGGAGAATAGGGTTAAAAGGGATCTGGTAATAGCAGAGAGAGCATATATAGAAAACCCCACCCCAGAGAAAAAAAAATATGGTTAGAGAAACAACAGGAACACAAGGTAGTGGTCACTAGGAAAATAGAGAATAAAAGATTGTTCCAGAAACAAGTGGAATATGGGGAAGGGGAAAAAGTAGGAAAGATGTTGGCACAGATTGTAAGAAGTAACTCCTCGCCATCCACTGTCCCAGTGATAAGGACTGAGAATGGAGAAATATCAGCACAGAGCTCAGTGATTACTGATACCTTTAGGGTATTCTATGCCAAACTGTATTCCTCTCGGGGGACAGAGGTTGCCGAGGATATGGATCGGTTCTTTTCGAATATTAATATGCCGTCCCTAACAAAGGAGGAGAATGAGATAATGGAAGCCCCATTAACAATAGAGGAAATTCAGTGTGCAGTAGCAGAAATGGCCAATAAGAAATCCCCAGGACCAGATGGTCTTCCTGTGGAAACTTACAAATACTATAGTAAAATATTGCTTCCAGAGCTCCTTAAAGTATTTAATTGGGCAAAAAATGAGGGGAGATTGCCGACGTCAATGACGGAGGCAACAATAATATTCTTACACAAGGAAGGGAAGGACCCATTGGAAACACAGTCCTATCGACCTATTTCCCTTCTCTGTGCGGATGCTAAAATATTAGCCAAAGTATTAGCTATTAGACTGAATAAAATTATTTCTAGGCTGATACACCCCGACCAAACAGGTTTTATACCAGGCAGAACTACAAGCACGAACATAAGAAGATTATATCTTAACATGCAGGTACCTATAGAGAATGATGGCAATAAGGCAATAATGGCTTTAGATGTAATCAAAGCCTTTGATAGTTTAGAATGGCCTTATATCTGGGGGGTACTGGGGGAATTTGGGTTTGGCCCCAATTTTATTGCATGGGTAAAAACCCTGTACAATGGCCCTAGTGCTAGAATTAGGGTTAATAATGAATATTCAGATAGGATTTTCCTAGAGAGGGGGACAAGACAGGGGTGCCCTCTGTCACCCCTGATCTTTGCCCTGGCAATAGAACCATTAGCTATCGCAATCAGATCTAGCAGGAATATGGTCGGTTTTCAAAGGAGGACGAGGGAAGAGAGGATAGCGCTATATGCGGACGATATTCTCCTTTTTCTGGGGGACACAGAGCAGTCCCTTAGACAAGGGATGAAACTTATTACAGATTTCGGGAGGTTCTCAGGCCTGGAGATAAACTGGGAAAAATCAGCTCTTATGCCATTGGATAAAAGTAGGGACCAAAGCCCAGGGACAGGTGCGCAGCTGGAAGTAGTGGAGCGCATGAAATACCTGGGGATACACATACAAAGAGATCCTAATAAATATATAAGTGATAATTTGGTTCCATTAATAGCTAAATTTAAAAAGAAAATTGAAATCTGGAAAAGACTCCCATTATCGAACGCAGGGAGATGCAATTTGATTAAAATGGTATGGATGCCCCAGTTATTGTATGTGTTACATAATTCCCCGATTTGGGTAGATATAATGTGGTTTAGGAAAATATAGGTATTATTTTGAGAACTTATATGGAAAGGGGGAGTATCCAGGATTGCTTTACAAACTTTGCAATCACCCACAAGAAAAGGAGGAATGGCAGTTCCACATCCAAGGAGCTACTTTTTAGCTGCTCAATTACAACACTTGGAAATGAGCGAGGAGATAGGTGGAGGAATTAACAGGGCTTTAATATTAATGGAGACACCCCATAAGAATATGGTAGAAGCTCTGGAGGCAAATTCATTTCCCCCAAAAAAAATACCTACAATAAAATTAGTAGTAAAGGTGTGGAAGGCAGTTAAGGCGATTAAAGGTCTGGGAGGCTTAACTCAGTACACTCCATTGTGGGACAACCGGAACCTGCAGGAAATGGAAGAAATAGGGGTATATAAAGAATGGGAAGTCAAAGGGATAGATAAGTTGGCTCAGTTATATACAGGGAAAATATTAAAAACATTCAGCGCGTTAAGATCAGAGTTTGATATATCAAAACAATCATTTTATAAATACCTTCAAATTAGACACGCTCTAGGGAAACAATTTAATAGGCAAGGTCCTGTGTGGAATAACTCCCCTATTTTTAGCAGATTAAATGCCCCAGTAAGGACAAAAGGATTTATAGCGGATGTATATCCAGTTATATGTGAAGGAAGTATAGGAAGCCCAGAAAGGTTTAAATGCAGAAGGAAATGGGAGGAGGAGTTGGGAATATTTACGGACGAACAGTGGAGGAAAGTACTGGAGGATGGCTATTCAATTTCAGTCTCGCCTGCCCAGAAGATGTCACACCTAATGCTGCTACATAGGGCCTATTATACACCAAAAAGACTGTTTAGTTTTGGACGCAGAGCAGATGAAAAGTGCCCTAGATGTCAAGAGTCTGGAGACCTGGCTCACATGTTCTGGCGATGCCCAAAATTGTTTCGCTACTGGTCAGAGATTGTTACTACCCTGAATGAAACATTTGGTGTAGCGATCAGGGGGGATCCCAGGATATGTGTGCTGGGCCTGGGTGAAGCAATAGGAAGATCACGACATACCAATAAAGCAATACTGAGATGTCTGTTTCAGGCAAGAAAATTGTTAGCTCAAAGGTGGCAAGCAAAAAATGCCCCCTCAGCAGAGGACTGGCAGCTAGTAATTATGGAGACAATATGGAAGGAGAGGGTGATATACTTGAGGAGAGGAAATTTTAAAGAATTTAAAAAGATGTGGAAACCCTGGCTGGATAGAATGAGATTTACAGAATGAGGCATGGGAGAGGAGGAAGGTGGGCAGAGAGAGAGGAAGTAGGAGGGGAAGGAGGAATATATGAGCAATGAGTGAAAAGGGGGATTAGATAGAAGAATTACTGACACATCATGGATAGGAACGTTTCCTAAAGGTTTTATTATTCACTAAAGTATTACTGTATTTGTAAAGGTGAAATAAGTGTTATACGTGCTATAGAGAATGTTTCTCTGGCTTTTATTATGTAAAAGAATGTTGAAAAATGAATAAAGATTATGAAATTAAAAAAAAATAATAATAATAAGAAAAGGTAAACAGAGTAAACATATCAAAATATAGCCAGAGTTTATGAATCGGATCGGACAGTCAGACAAGCCAAAACGTCAAGGAGCCAGAGAATAGCATAGTAGAACTGCAAGCAGGATCTGGAGCCAGAAGGAATGTCAACCAAGCAAGTCTTTAACAGAAACAGAGGAGAGACTCTCTAGAGATGTGACCAGGGCAAAGGCAGAGATCATCTGGACTGGATGGCTTAAGTAGGCAGGACTGACAAACAGGATCATCAACAGGTGAGTCACTGTGGAGAGATAGGAGCTGGCAATTAGCCGTCAGCTGAGCGGCCAGCTCAGAGAAGGAAGTGCTGGGCCCAGCCCTGACAGCCATACTATCAAGGAGGCGTATGATTGGCCCCACATTTATTCTGCAGCAGGACAATGACCCCAAACATACAGCCAATGTCATTAACAACTATGTTCAGTGTAAAGAGGGAGTCCTGGAAATGATGGCCTGGCCCCCCACAGAGCCCTGATCTCAACATCATCAAGTCTGTCTGGGTTTACATGAAGAGACAGAAGGATTTGAGACAGCCAAAATGTACAGAAGATCTGTGGTTAGTTCTCCAAGATATTTGGAACAATCTACCCACCATGTTCCTTCAAATACAGTGTGCACAATGAATGTGTGTATCTAGAAAAAATTATGCAGGTTTGAAGCCAAAGGGTCATCAATACCTAACTTAATTTAGATTTTTTTTTTCTGTTCGCACACTTTGCATTTTGTAAATTGATAAAAAAAGACAATTAAAAGTAATATTTTTATGCATTTTTACTTTACAGAATTTCTTCACACCTACCTAAAACTTTTGCACAGCACTGTATATATATATATATATATATATATATATACTGTAAATATATATATAGTATCTCACAAAAGTGAGTACTCCCCTCATATTTTTGTAAATATTTTATTACATCTTTTCATGTGACAACACTGAATAAATTACACTTTGCTACAATGTAAAGTAGTGAGTGTACAGCTTGTATAACAGTGTAAATTTGCTGTCCCCTCAAAATGACTCAACACACAGCCATTAATGTCTAAACTGCTGGCAACAAAAGTGAGTACACCCCTAAGTAAAAATGCCCACATTGGGCCCAATTAGCAATTTCCCCTCCCCAGTGTCATGTGACTTGTTATTGTTACAATGGCTCAGGTGTGGATGGGGAGCAGGTGTGTTAAATTTGGTATTATTGCTCTCATACGGGTCACTGAAACTTCAACATGGCACCTCATGGCAAAGAACTCTCTGAGGATTTGAAAAAAAGAATTGTTGCTCTACTTAAAGATGGCCTAGGCTATAAGAAGATTGCCAAGACCCTAAAACTAAGCTGCAGCATGGTGGCCAAGACCATACAGCGGTTTAACAGGACAGGTTCCATTCAGAACAGGCCTCACCATGGTCAACCAATAAAGTTGAGTGCACATGCTCAGCATCATATCCAGAGGTTGTCTTTGGAAAATAGATGTATGAGTGCTGCCAGCATTGCTGCAGAGGTTGAAGAGGTGGAAGGTCAGCCTGCCAGTGCTCAGACCATACGCTGCACACTGCATCAAACTGGTCTGCGTGGCTGTCATGCCAGAAGGAAGCCTCTTCTAAAGAAGATGCACAAGAAAGCCCACAAACAGATTGCTGAAGACAAGTAGACTAAGGACATGGATTACTGTCCTGTGGTCTGATGAGACCAAGATAAACTTATTTGGTTCAGATGCTGTCAAGCGTGTGTGGCGGCAACCAGGTGAGAAGTACAAAGACAAGTGTGTCTTGCCTACAGTATGGTGGTGGGAGTGTCATGGTCTGGGGCTGCATGAGTGCTGCCGGTACTGGGGAGCTACAGTTCATTGAGGGAAACATAAATGCCAACATGTACTGTGAAATCCTGAAGAAGAGCAAGATCCCCTCCCTTCGGAGACTGGGCCGTAGGACAGTATACCAGCACACCTCCAAGATGACCACTGCCCTGCTAAAGAAGCTGCAGTTAAAGGTGATGGACTGGCCAAGCATGTCTCTAGACCTAAACCCTACTGAGCATTTTTGGGGCATCCTCAAATGGAAGGTGGAGGAGCGTAAGGTTTTTAACTTCCACCAGCTCTGTGATGTCTTCATGGAGGAGTGGAAAAGGATTCCACTGGCAAACTGTAGAGTTCTGGTGAACTCCATGCCCAAGAAGGTTAAGGCAGTGCTGTAAAATAATGGTGGCCACACAAAATATTGACACTTGGGCCTAATTTGGACATTTTCACTTAGGGGTGTACTCACTTTTGTTGAAAGAGGTTTAGACATTAATGGCCGCAGTAAAAATCTTTAGAGATTTGGTACTCAGCGATCTAGCCAAATTACCAGTTAAAAATCACTACCCTACTTCCTTGCCGAAAGCAGCATTGAAGTCTCTTTGTGACCAGAAACAGGTTATTATTCGTCCTGCCGACAAGGGAGGTGGTATAGTTATTCTCGATAAGGCACAATATGAGGAAGAAATGGTGAATATCTTGGGTGAGCCATACACGTATTGTAAATTACCTAACAACCCCACTAATACTTATAAAAAACAACTAAAAACCCTCATTGATAAGGGTTTCGAACAAAAAATTATCCCCCAGAATACCTACCATCTACTATCTGCCCAAAATCCACAAGAGTCTGACGGCCCCCCCCGGTAGACCAATTGTGAGTGGCATTAATTCCGTCACAGCACGCATAGGCAGGTATATTGATTTCTATCTCCAACCACTCGTTAGAAAAATGCCTTCATATATACAGGATACAGGCGACACCATCAAAAAATTGGAAGGTATACAGTTCCAAGGACAATGTATCATAGCTACCGCAGATGTCGCATCCTTATACACCTGTATACCACAGGAGAAGGGAATCGAAGCGGTACGTTGTTTTCTAGATAGAAAACAATCGTTAGTCTCCTGTCAACGCGATTATATCATCGAACTATTAGAATTTGCTACCAGCCATAGTTACTTTTGGTTTGATGGCCAGTATTACTCACAACAAAGGGGTGTGGCCATGGGGGCCAAATTTGCGCCCAGTCTGGCCAATCTTTTCATGGCCAAATGGGAGGAGGATGTCGTCTATGCCCAGCGGAGCCCATCATTGATTTTGTGGGTCCGGTACATAGACGACATCCTCCTCCTATGGAGAGGTACCCCCGACACGCTTTGTGAATTTTTTAGAGGTCTGAATATCAACGATAGAGGGATTTCATTAACCTATCAGACCAGTACTGATAAAATACAATTTCTGGACTTGGAAATTGGAATTACATCAGGGGGTTTTAGTTTTAAAACCCACTTCAAGTCCACTGATCGTAACAGCTATATTGCCATCGATAGCTGTCACCATAAAAGCTGGCTTACCTCTGTCCCCCGTAGTCAATTCATTAGATTACGCCGTAATTGCACTGATGACCGTATCTTTCTAGATCAGGCGAACTATTTAAAGCAACAGTTTTTGGATAAGGGATACCATGCGCCCATTCTAGAAAAACAACTACAAGAGGTCTTACACATAAACAGGAGTACTCTTTTACAGGCTAAAACTTCCCGGAATGATAATGACAAATTTAAGTGGTCTTTAATAACCACCTTTAACATGCAATATAGGCAAGTAAAAAAGATCTTCAGTAAATATTGGGGGGTTCTGAAGAAAGACCCCGTGTTGGGTCCGAATCTCCCCGAAAAAGCGAACGTTTTGTTCAGAGGCGCTCCAACTCTGCAAAGTAAAATAGCCCCTAACATCATTAATCCCCCAACCCGGCCTACTTTTTTTCACAACCTGGTAGGTTACTTCCCGTGCAAAAAATGCAGTGTGTGTCAACATAACACATTGACACAACGCAAAATTTTGGAATTTACATCCACAGTGACAGGGAGAAGTTATTCAATCAAATCTTTCTGCACCTGTAAAACTAAATACGTGGTCTATCTAATAACCTGCCCTTGTGGGAAGCAGTATGTCGGGCGTACCACCAGGCCGTTTTCCACGAGGGTTGGTGAACATATTTCCTTGATCAAAAGTAAATTGTCTAAACACACGGTGCCAAGACATTATAGGGAATGCCACAACAACGATTTACGGGACACACAATTTGTTGCGATAGATAGATATACTCCACCCTGGAGAGGGGGGCCCCTCACGCGAGGGGTCTCCAGGTTGGAGACTTATTGGATCTATGAGCTTCAGTCCCGCTCCCCATTCGGTATGAATGTGGAGTGGGACATTAATGCCTTCATAGATGATTCATAATAAGTTTTGACATGTTTTTCTTTTGTTTTGTTTTTTTTGGTATTTGCAGTATGTAGTTTGGTATCATACAAGTTTACCCGTAGGTCTATCTCACTGGTAGATGTTCGTTCTAATGACGATTTTGTTATTAATATCAATTTTATTTCATTTTATTTAATAAGATCGTTTATTTATATCATATGTCAATAATTTTAAACTATGTGATATATATTACCCATAATATGATATATTTTATGTATTGTTTTTTATTATTAAGATCATTTTATTTGTGGCCACCAGGTGTCATTGTAGCACCCTTTTTAGTAGTACTGGAGAGGAGGTAATGGGTTTATCCCATATCCAGGCCTCGTTCTCACTTTTGTTCCGTACCGGAAGTGACGTTTATTCACTTCCGGTTCCGGTGCGATCACAGATGCGCACTTCCGGTCTCGGATTGTGACCCGATGGTGAGACGGGCGTGCTTCCACACGCATCTGGTAAGTCTATTGAACGAGGGCTCATGTAGGGGGATGTTCGTTTACCACATCACGTAAGCCTTTGCCCTTTTCCTCTTTGTATTAGCACTAATGGGTGGAACGCATTATTATGGAGGCGTGGAACGCACGCTAGGCCGCCATTTTGTTTTAACCGGAAGTGGGGCCGCTACTATCCCCATTCATGCCTCTTACGTCCAAGTATATTGGACATATGGGTGGAATGCACAAAAAACGGAGGCGTGGAACGCACGCCTGTCCACCATCTTGGATACACCGGAAGTGGGCATGATTGTGACACATGGGGGAATAGCATCACTTCAGTGTGTAAGTACCTATATAAGGCAGTATGTCAGTAGTTGGAGCCCACCCCAGATGATGACCTGTAGGTCGAAACGCGTCGGGAGGACTCCGCTACTGCCAATTTTCCTCTGATATGCTTTATTGATCATCCTGGAAATGTGAGTTTGAACAATTTTTTTATTAAAGGATTTTAAAAAAAACGTTATTATGCCATGTTGGCCTTGTTTCTTCATCTTCCATGCCTGAGTCGTTGCCGGAGTTGTACATGTATATGAAAAACGGTGATTACATCTAGTCGTTTGTGTGAACCGTATGTGGCACGATTGGAACATCTAGTTTTGGGACCACTCTGGCCGAGATTACAAGCTCTGATTGACCCCTGAGGCGTATGTCTGCTAGGGTCATATAGATCCGGTAAGCCTGTACCCTACAAGGTGGTGGGATCGTCACAGGGTGAATTATCTTTCTTGGTTACAACACCACAGAATCCTGGTTGATATCATTACACATGTATGAAAGTGGTGTTGCGCTCCTTAAATAAATATAGCAGTAAATATGTGAAGTACACAATGTACAAAATTAAAAGTGAATATTCCTACAAACTATAAACGCATGAAAAAAAGGTGCATTCAATAAAGTGCATACAAGTGCTCGGGTAGGTACATAATATATCCAAAGTGCACAGATTGCAGTGATAATAGAATCTGCAACGTGATTAAAAAACACTCAATAATCTAATATCAAAGGTGCAACAAGGAAAAAATACATATATGACAATAAAATCAAAAAAATAAATAAATTATATAAAGTATATTTCACAGTCCGCATTAGATCATGCACTGCAAAAAAATATATTAATCCACTCTATGTGCAAATATCTGGTAATCCCGTGAGTGAGAAAAAAATATATATAACAATAAAATTATAGACAGATTAATGTATTGTATAAAGTATATTCCACAGTCCGTATCGGATCATGCACTAAAAAAAGTCCACTCTGTGTGCAAATATCTGCTAATCCCGTGAGTGACTCTTTATTCCATAGGTGATAGCGTGCAAGGTGTCCACACACTGGTAGCAATGGCTACCTTACCTTACTGCTGTAAGGGAACAGCATATATCCTTTTGAGCAGGTGGTAGATGTGAACAACAATGGATGCCCCCCTCTCTTGGTCCTCAGTCAAAGGTAGCATATACATCCATAGGAGAAGAGAAAATGCTAATAGTGAAGTATGTAATGCAATCCGAACTTTATTTTTTAAAAAGGACACAGTCCAGGGTACTCACATTTAGCATAAACCATAAATGCAAAAAACTTTACACGAAGCGACAGCCTCAAACGAACGAGCAGGTAGTGTGTACTCAAGTACTACCTGCTCGTTCGTTTGAGGCTGTCGCTTCGTGTAAAGTTTTTTGCATTTATGGTTTATGCTAAATGTGAGTACCCTGGACTGTGTCCTTTTTAAAAAATAAAGTTCGGATTGCATTACATACTTCACTATTAGCATTTTCTCTTCTCCTATGGATGTATATGCTACCTTTGACTGAGGACCGAGAGAGGGGGGCATCCATTGTTGTTCACATCTACCACCTGCTCAAAAGGATATATGCTGTTCCCTTACAGCAGTAAGGTAAGGTAGCCATTGCTACCAGTGTGTGGACACCTTGCACGCTATCACCTATGGAATAAAGAGTCACTCACGGGATTAGCAGATATTTGCACACAGAGTGGACTTTTTTTAGTGCATGATCCGATACGGACTGTGGAATATACTTTATACAATACATTAATCTGTCTATAATTTTATTGTTATATATATTTTTTTCTCACTCACGGGATTACCAGATATTTGCACATAGAGTGGATTAATATATTTTTTTGCAGTGCATGATCTAATGCGGACTGTGAAATATACTTTATATAATTTATTTATTTTTTTGATTTTATTGTCATATATGTATTTTTTCCTTGTTGCACCTTTGATATTAGATTATTGAGTGTTTTTTAATCACGTTGCAGATTCTATTATCACTGCAATCTGTGCACTTTGGATATATTATGTACCTACCCGAGCACTTGTATGCACTTTATTGAATGCACCTTTTTTTCATGCGTTTATAGTTTGTAGGAATATTCACTTTTAATTTTGTACATTGTGTACTTCACATATTTACTGCTATATTTATTTAAGGAGCGCAACACCACTTTCATACATTTGTCTTTTACTCACTCAGGGGAGGGTTTGAACCCCTGTCGGTGCTTTGCTGCAACCATAATCTTTTTTGTTTGTGTATTTTCCTTTTTTCTATAATTACTGTGGCGCGAGGGTAACCTTTCTTTACATTTGATATCATTACACGTTGAGATTGATATCCTGCACGTCTTTATATGGACTTTATATTTTTCATGTTTTATCATGGACTTTTTCACTGTTATTAGTCATATTTGTATGTGTTTATATTGATTGCTTTGCTTCCCTTTTCACCGGGACAAGTATTCATACAGTCCCCAATTAGTTTTATGCACATATACACAGGTCACCACTTTTTTCTTATTAATTGTTTCAATACAGTATTACCCCCATTTTTCTTTTTGGGGTTACTTCACATATATTTTGTTATACAAGTGTACACATACACGTTTGTATTACTTTAAGAGTCACACATATATAAGTTGGGCGCTTACACTTTATTTTTGACATTAATGGCTGTGTGTTGAGTTATTTTGAAGGGACAGCAAATGTACACTGTTATACAAGCTGTACTCTCACTACTTTACACTGTAGCAAAGTGTCATTTCTTCAGTGTTGTCACATAAAAAGATATAATGAAATATTTACAAAAATGTGAGGGGTGTACTCACTTTTGTGAGATACTGTATATATATTATTTTGTTTACAGGATCTTGCTCTTATTCTTCAACAGTGGAAGTGGGCGGTCCTTATTTCTGTACTTTACAGTGCTCACATAAAGATGTGTGGGTGCTGTTGAGTGCAATAGTATCAGGCTGACATACTGACATTATCCCATTTATTGATAATGACCTGGGCTTGGAGGAAGTGGGTTCAATGACACTGGCTGTCATTCAATATAGAAGACTGGAGCTATTTAATGAGAGAATAAAATTACAGCAGGATACAGCTGTGGACTGAAGTTGAACATTGCAAAAAATAAAAATAAACAATGTATGTATGTGTAGCTTTGCCCAAGCAGTGCTAAAATCTGACACACCTCTGCAAAGGTTGGTCACTGTATGGCCACCTTTCTTGAAAAAAATATCAAAATATCAACAAAAACACTTTAAAACACTTGAAGACACACCTGCAAAACATGCTTAAAGTAGTGTGTGCCATCACAATAGCCATCTACTCTGCAACGCATTTTCCTCTTTGCATATGAAAAGTCAATAGAAGTAATTTATGAATGTGCAGAAGTGACCTCTCTATGGATTTACATTAGCTGAAGGTACAGTTTTTAAAATTCAGCATAATTATAAATTATGTCATTGCTAGTCATGTCAAATTGCAAGGCCCTGTCCAATGCTTGCCTAGGGGCAATTTGTATGATTTATATTAGCAGCAATGTGTCTGAGAGAGGTGAGCTGTTTTATGATAAAAGAGAGATGAGAAGACACCTTCAGATTTTTATTACTATTCTTGCAATCCCAAATTACTTTTCTGATTTTGATGCCTCTCTAAATGTACATTTGCCCCCCCGAGTCTTTCAGTTTGTCTGCGCCAATACAAATTTTATGAATAGAAGGCTGCCAGTCATACAAAAATCTGCGGTATCAGCTCCCTACAGACTGTCAACTAATCACTGACTACACTAGCAGTTCAGGCAATATTAAAATAGCTATGCTATCGAGGAACACAGAGCAGGACAAGTGCTAGTTGATGGTAATTTTGGAAGTAAACCAGAGCAATGCCTCATACCAGCACACCCATAAATAATAGAACTGGATGGGCTACTAAGAGCCTTGATGTGATGTGGGCCCCCTTGTTCCATGCAGGTGACTATAAGACCCCTATATGTTGTGCTTGAGCAGGCTTCTAATGACCTATAACCGTCAGACCAGAAATACAACCAAACCTGGGAACTTACCGAATTTGACCTGGCAATACTGGAATTAGCTCTGGTTGCTGTGCCATTACTGGAATGGTTGCATCACCCAGAATTTCTATTCCAGAGATGCAAACAAAACGCAGCCTGCATGATGTCACACATGTTGTGCCCAGCTGGTAAATACCTATAAGGTCTCATGCACACTGGACGTTTTTGGACATTTGCTGTTTTTGGCTTCAGACATTTTTTTTCTACAGTCAATAAACTCTCCAGCATGTTATCCTATGTATCCATGCACACATAGGTTGTTTGTCAGGTCACCTGAGTCCAGGTGACAGATGCACACCCCGTTGGAGTCAGGAGTGCCCCTGTAAGGTAGTGGACCTTACAGCTGACTGCTGTGCATGGAACTCTGGGTGGTTCAGGAAGGCAGGTCCACTGGAGCACCAACACGGATCCCACTGGGAGCTAGAGCATAAGATTCCCCAGGGCGTGGAGTCTAAGTGCCAGCATGTGTTCACCAGAGCCTCTAGTGGTGAGGATGGACTTCGCTGCAACTTACTCCAGGTCACGGCCCTCAGGGTCTCCCAGCTCACGCCCATGGTAGGCTACAGGCGGACAGAGAGGAAGCAGCAGCCCAGAACAACAAGGTATAGTAAGGAGATAAGCTAAAGGTCAGGGTGACTAGCAGACAAGGATAGACAGAGAACACGCCAAAAGGTCAGGGTCATAAGCAAGCAGGGATAGTCAAGAACAAGCCAAGATCGGAAAACAGGATCAGACTTAGGACACAGTGCAATGAGCACACAGATGCCAAATCACACAATACTGATCAGCAGAGCTGGCTTGCACTGCACAGGTTGATATAGAGTTCCCTGATAGGGGCTGGGGCGGAGCCATGCTTTGAGGAGAGATTACTTAAGCACCCAGATGAGAGTGGCTGGCCTCTTAATTTGAACACATGGAGAGATAAGCTGACAGACAAACATTACTGCATAACCATGACGCTGTTATCAAATGTTTTTGGCTGGGGCGTTTTTTGGCTGTAAAAAATCCCCAAAACTAGTGGATTCTGTGAGGAGTTTTTACAGCTGTAAAAATGCCTTAACCTCAAAAAACACTGATAAACACTGATAAATGCTCAAAAACGCGGCTCCCCAGCATTTAACGTGATTGATCCTATTGATTTTTTTTTTAAAAAGTGTAAAAACGCTGAAAAACGCTATTGCAAAAATGCTGAAAAACATTGAAAAACTCACTGCAAAGCTACTGGCATTTTTATAACATTATTATAACGTCCAGTGTGCATGAGGCATGAAGAGGAGGATGCAGAGCTGTGCATGTGTGGTAGCAAAGAGGATTAGATCACAGCAAGCTGCGCTTAGGGTGGAAACAAATGTTGAATGTTGAAACTGCCGCCAAGCTTTTTCACTGGTAGGAATGGGGACATGGAGAACTGAAGATGCAAGCAAAAAGGTAAGCATTTGTATTTTTTATACATGGGTATGTTTGTTGTATGCATGTGTATGGAGTGTGCATGTATATTGTATGTATGTATGTGTATGTATGTTGTGTGCATGTATGCATGCTATGCACTGCATATGCACTGTATGTTCATAGATGGTATTGATGTGCTATGTATGGGAGAGTGGTGGGGAAAAGAATCACAGGGGGTGCTATGCACTGGACTGTATATAATTTTGACTTCTAAACTGTGTACATTACACACCCTTAACACTTGAACTTTGTGCATAACCCACTCCTGATGCCAGTGGCATCAGGAGGGGGGCTGAGGGGGGCTGGAGCCCCGAGTGGGTCCCTAAAAAAGCCCCCGGTCTTGGGGATTCACAATTCTATTATTAGCCCCGAGCCCAAGCGGGGACCGATCTGACCCCAAGCACGGCCGAGTGACATAGCAGGTCCTGCCTTCTGGAGCCTGCAGAGCATATGATGGACTAGTCTAACGCCGGGACCGTGGGACGTGTGACGTCCATCATAGGCGCTGCAGGCTCCAGAAGGTGGGAACTACAATGCAGCCCTCGCGCCACATCTCTGTGAGAAGATCCCCGCTCTGCGATCGGGTGGGCGGCTCTCCTCTCCTGTCATGGCCCTGGCTCTGGCTGCCTGGAGTGCCTGCTGCTGTCTACTCTTCTGTGATGGGCGGGCCACACACTACGGCTAAGCTGCAGGAGGAGGTCGCGTCACCTGAAGTTTGGTCGGGTAGGTCAGTGTATGTCAGTGTGTGTCAGTGTGGGTCAGTGTATGTCAGACAGGTAGGCCAGCGTGCGTCAGGTAGGTCAGTGTATGTCATGTAGGTCAGTGTATGTCATGTAGGTCCGTGTATGTCAGCCAGGTAGGTCAGTGTGTGTCAGGTAGGTCAGTGTATGTCAGCCAGGTAAGTCAGTGAGTGTCAGGTAGGTCAGTGCGTGTCAGGTAGGTCAGTGCGTGTCAGGTAGGTCAGTGTGTGTTAGGTAGGTCAGTGTATGTCAGGCAGGTCAGTGTATGTCAGCCAGTTAGGTCAGTGTGTGCCAGGGAAGTCAGGTTGTGTCAGCCAGGTAGGTCAGTGTATGTTAGGTAGGTCAGTGTAAGTCAGCCAGGTAGGCCAGTGTATGCCAGGTCAGTGCATGTCAGGTAGGTCAGTGTATGTCATGTAGGTCAGTGTATGTCAGACAGGCAACACCCCCCCTCCACACAAACCCACCGCCCACTGCCCCAGTGTATGTCAGATAGGTCAGTGTGTGTCGGGTAGGTCAGTGTATGTCAGCCAAGTAGGTCAGTATGTGTCCGGTAGGTCAGCGTATGTCAGATAGGTCAGTGTATGTCAGATAGGTCAGTGTATGTCAGGTAGGTAACACCCCCTCTCCACACAAACCCAATGCCCCCCCCCCCCCCCAGGTGCCGAGCGCTGAGATCCTAGGGAGTTTCAACTGGACTGTCTGTATTGGGCGTGTATTAAAGCCTGGTACATACTATGAGGGATTTTTTTGTTCAATGAAGCTTCTGTACTAATAATCTAAAGTTAGTACAGCATTCTCCCCACTGAGCTATTGTGTTCTGACAGGGGTACAACCGCCCCCAGCCAAAACACTCCGATCAGCGCTCTCAGCCATTGGCGCTAATCAGGAGTCATTCAGCTGCTGGTTTTCCAGTATGCTCATCCGACAAAAGCTGGCCAAATGTCTGTTTTTTTTAACCGGCCGGTGTCAACTTACTTTCAGCCCGTGTGAACGAGGCTTTAGGGTTCATGCACATTGTCTTAAAAATTTCTGTTTCTACAGGAGTTTTGTGTTCTGCCTGTAGAACCTCTCCATGTTATCCTGTGTGTCCATGCGCATTAGGACAATTAGAGGTACATTTTAAGCTTAATATTTAGAGGCAGGAAAAAAAAAACCTTCTGGTTTGCGTTTCTGATTGGAGCTTTCTGGCGGAACATTTTTTAAACTCACCTAAACTATGCATAAAAAATGCTCTTTATGAGCATTTTTTTCTGCCAGGGAAACTGTCGTTTTTTAAGCCCAGTGTGCATGGAGCCTAGCCCCATACACACTATCCGTTTTTCTGCTGAGTTTTTCCTTCAGATTTACCAAAACCATGTAATATGAGGTCAAACGTTAGGAGTTTCAATGTGTATGTAATCATGCAGGCCCTTCTACTACGTGGTTTTGGTAAACCTGAAGGAAAAACTCAGCAGAAAAACTGATAGTGTGTATGGGGCTTAAGTGGCTTTTTCCTTAATTTCCTTCGCAAATATGCTTGGGCAGCTGAGACAAGCTGTAAGCCTGCACTCTTAGCCAGGGACTGAATGACAAGTTTCTGGAGTTTAACAAAGTGACCATATATTATGCTGGGTGATTGTGTGCTGCACAAAAGTTCTACATAATATTCTATAATGTGATTGCACATATGTATACTCCCTGCAATGCTCCACTCTGGTCAATGAAAGAAGGAAAACCTCACATGCCTTTGCAAATGCTGGTAAAGCATAACAGCTAGCGTTTTTTTACATTTATCTTCTCTGTGGTATATCATTTGTAATTAAAATAAAGTTCTACAAAAAACCACCAATGGTGATGTAGTGATAGCGTTGATTCAGAATTTGGGATGACGATGATGACAAAGGCAGACATGTTTGAAGCCCAGTCTTTGTTCATGGCTGCTCTAAGCCCCTGTACACACGATCAGAGATTTCGACAACCAAATCCGTCGGATTTTGTCCGTCGGATTTTGTCCGTCGTATCTTGTCCGAAACTGTTGCATACACACGGTCGGACTAGGTTGTCGAAAAATCCGATCATTCAGAATGTGATGACGTAATTTCGTTTCGATGGGACTACGTTCAGGCTAGTAGCCAATAGCTTTGATGTAGGAATTTGATCTGAGCATGCGTGGCACTTGGTCCGATCAAAATTCTCTACACATGATCGGAGTATGTCCAATCGAACCAGTTGGTCGGGAAATATTTCCAACATGTTGGAAAATTGGGTCCAATGGATATTCTGACGGAATCAGTCCGCTGCATACCACACACAGTCGGATTATCCGACGACGCGGTCCGATAGGACACATTCCGACGGATTCTCCGACCGTGTGTACAAGGGCTAAGAGACACAAACGAGAAATAAGTGTAGACATGACAGGACTGAAAGTTTGATTTTTGCAGGATTACCCAGTGAAAATAAAGTGGAAAAGCCTAAAGGCTAATGCATCGCATCGCATCTAAGCCCCACCCCCTGCTCCCTCCTCATTGGATTTGTTTGACAGCAGCAGCAGCCAATGGCTCTCACTGGTGCCTCCATGTCCAGTGAGAGACAGAGAGCAAGGATGCTGCTCCCTGGCACAGCACTGGATTAAGATCAGGCTCAGGAAAGTATTTTGGGGGGGGGGGGTGGCTGGAGGGAGCTAATCTTAGAAGATCTTAACCCTAATGTATAGAATGTATTAAGGTAAAAATAAGTTCAGCCTTTTTAAACACTTTAAGTTATGCTATGTGGATGGAGAAATGTAACAAATATAAAGTAGATGTTATCCAAAATTTGCTGCTAAAGTGGAAATATTGAACACAGTAGTAGCAGTATGTGAAAATAAGTATTTTTAGAAATGAGGGCAGCATTGTAATGTACCAACAGAGCTGTAATGCTAATACATATAGATGGTTTTAAAAAATTTAATTAACCACTTCAGCCCCGGAAGGATTTACCCCCTTCCTGACCAGAGCGTTTTTGCGATTCGGCACTGCGTCGCTTTAACTCACAATTGCGAGGTCATGCAACATGGCTCCCAAACAAAATTGACGTCCTTTTTTTTCCCAAAAATAGAGCTTTCTTTTGGTGGCATTTAATCACCTCTGCGGTTTTTATTTTTTGCGCTATAAACAAAAAAAGAGCGACAATTTTGAAAAAAAAGCATTATTTTTTACTTTTTGCTATAATAAATAACCCCCAAAAATATATAAAAAAATGTTTTTCCTCAGTTTAGGCTGATACGCATTCTTATACATATTTTTGGTAAAAAAAATCACAATAAGCGTTTATTGTTTGGTTTGCGCAAAAGATATAGCGTCTGCAAAATAGAGGATAGTTTTATGGCATTTTTATTAATTTCTTTTTTTTACTAGTAATGGCGGTGATCAGCAATTTTTATCCTGATATGGCGGATACATCGGACAATTTTGACACATTTTTGGGACCATTGGCATTAATACAGCGATCAGTGCTATAAAATTGCATTGGTTACTGTAAAAATGTCACTGGCAGTGAAGAGGTTAACCGCTAGGGGCCGGGGAGGAGTTAAGTGTATCCTAGGGGCGTGTCTCTAACTGTCTGGAGGCGTGTGTGACATCACACTGATCACTGTTCCCGATGACAGGGAGTAGACGATCAGTGTGCTGTCATTAGGCAGAACTGGGAGATGCTGGTTACATCGGCATCTCCCTGTTCGTGAGCTCCGTGACACGATTGCGGGTATCCCTCGAGCTTGCGTGGGCACGGCGGGAAATTCAAAGTAACGTACGGGTACATTACTTTGCCCAACCGTGCTATTCTGCCGATGTATAAGTACAGGAGCCGGTCGGGAACCAGTTAAAGGTGAATTAACCCCTAACAGAATTTTTTTTTTTATTAAACCGATATCTAGTTTGTTGTAATACAACTTTTTGAACTGATAAATAAGCTTAAACTGGTTTTAATTTTCCTTTCTATCATCTTCAATTATCTATGTTTTGTGAATGCTTTTATTAAACTTCTTTAAAAACTCAAATATATAACATTTTAAATTTTAACAAATTATTAAATACTAACCACATATTTGCTAATCACTCTCGCAAGGATGAATAAGTAGGGCGCATTATGTACTAACACAATAAAATACTAATGTGTCTTGGTTTCCATGGCTTTATAAATGGAAATTAAAACCCCATTATCATGTTCTGACATCAGAACACATTTAATGTCTAGCAGGCCATAAGTGTGAATGCATTAGTGTCCTCTCAGTTTTTCCAGACTACGAGCAGCTAACATCTAACCCCAAATCTGAAAGTGTTTTCCATGTAAGAGAAACTATTGAAATTCTTGCAGTTTATGTATTACTTTAAAAAATACAATTATAGCCAAATATCGGTTCTACCCCCATAGGATCTGCTGGATAGGATGGGTTCTCTGTTAGTAATAGTACCCAGTAGTAGTGCTATATCAAAGAAAACATTGCACCAAACCAGGTAATAAAGGTAAACTTAATTTATTATCATCCAATATGGTTGGTAACTAGGCAAGCATAAACTGGGTTAATAATGGTAATAACACAATTCAGCATACACATTCCAATGTAGTGTGCCCTGTGCTCTGTCCCATGTAATGTGCCCTGCTCCTGCATAATGTGCCCTGCTCCTGCATAATGTGCCTTGCTCCCACGTAATGTACCCTGCTCCCACATAATATACCCTGCCCTCATGTAATGTGCCCTGTTCCCACATAATGTGTCCCGCTCTCCCCTCATGTAGTGTGCCCTCCTGAGCCCCTGTACCTTGCCTGCTGTCCCCACACACACACACGCGGTTTATCTCAAGTTTGACCCAGAATAGTGCATCTGTGCAGAAAAAAGAAGCACCAGTTTCACATTAAATAGGTACGTTTAATTATAATTTTTTTCTTTAATGCTATTTGTAAAAATAATTGTTGCTATTATCAACAGCTCGCTGATCATAGCGATGTTCCGTGAGCTGTATATTTGAATATTATTTCAGGGGTTCCTTGAGGTCTGCCAGGGGTTCCTAGAAGGTAAAAAGGTTGAGAAATACTGCTCTAGAACAAGGACACTGAGACCGCTAGCACCAACACATGGGGGACACCATATGAGCCTACAATAACACCGTACACTGGGCCCCGGGGCACACCCCATCCTTCCTAATATTTGGACATAGAGGGTGGCTTCCTGTGGACCTATTTCTGGAAATTTTTTGAACCAATCACATCACCCTTGAACACCCAATGATGGGTACAACAGCAGTGGGAACGGCTAAAGGAGGCTCAACAGCTAGTTCTTGAGTGACATACAGATGTGGCCAAGGAAACATCTCTGTACCTGCTGCCTCTGCAGCGGGGGGACTGGGTGTTAGTGAAAAACCCAAAGTTTGGGAGGGGAAGCAAGCTGGATCCCTGTATCTATCTGTAAATAACTATAAAACACCTTATTTGGTATCTTGTATTCTTGTCTCAGCTCTGTAAATGACTTTAAGCGATTTCCCTCGTAGAGTTGGGTTACCTGCCATACTCCATGTTTTTCCCATTCCTTGTTCATTTCAACTTTAAAGTTGCAAGTTTTTATTTTTCCAGATAGGTGAATATTCAGTTACTCCCTTATACCTCATTATTCTCTTAGTTGTTTACCATATTTTTGTCATCAATTTTGAAGTTGGCTGTCTGCAGTCCAAAGACCCTGCTTCTAATGCCTCTACTATAGAGCTACGTGGGGAGTCCAGCATCAGCAGATTCTTGCTCACCTTCCCCCCTCCTGCTATAGCATATCTTCCTAGATGTTGCAACTGAGCAGCCAAATCATAAATATACGGTTGGGGGATGGCTAGGCCTCCCTCACTAATAGTGATTTTAAACTAATCCTAGACTGTCCTTTCTTCCAAATTAATTCACTAAAGAGAGTTTGTATTTTTTTAAACCATTTCTCCCCAATTAAAATTGGGGAATTGTGAAGTAAAAAAAGCAATTGTGGCATCCAGATCATTTTAATTAAATTGGCCCGTCCAGCCACTGATAAGGGAAGCCTGCTCCAGATGTCACATTTCTGTTTAAATTTTTGAAGTAGGGGCACTAGGTTGTCAACAATGTATTGGTTCGGGTCCTTTGATATCACTATCCCAAGATATTTAATTTTGTCAACTATTTTTAACTGGGGTATTCCTATTGGAATGGAATTAATTGGTGAATCAACTGGCATAAGGGATGACTTCTCCCAATTAATAGCCAGTCCCGAAAATCTACCAAACTCTGCCACTATACGCATTACCTCAATTAAAGACCCTTCAGTATCCCCCAGAAAGAATAAGACATCAAGCGGGTACAGAGCTATCCTCTCCTCCCCACACTTCCTTTGGAATCCATGCAACTCCATTGAAGACCTAACTGTACACGCAAGGGGTTCCATTGCTAATGCGAACAATAGAGGTGACAACGGACACCCCTGCCTTGTCCCTCACTCCAGCGGGATCCTTTCTGAATACTCATTATTTATTTTTAACTCTGCAGTTGGGTGTTTATATAAAGTTTTTAATAGTTGAATAAATTTCTCGCCAAATCCGAACCTTTCCAGGACCTGCCAGAGGTAGCCCCTCTCGAGATTATCAAACGCCTTGGCTGTATCCAAGGACAAGATGGCTCTCGAGTCAGTGCCCTCTGTCGGGACCTTGAGGTTCGCATAGACCCTTCTTATATCGACACTAGTAGATCTTCCCGGGACAAACCCTGATTGGTCCTCATGAATCAGTTTTGATATGCATTTGTTCAACCTAGATGCTAACACCTTTGCCACTATTTTGATATCAGAACACAGTAAGGATATTGGTCTGTATGCGGATGCTTCCAGGAGGTCTTTCCCCTCCTTCTGTAAAACAATAATGGTGGCTTCCGACATCGATAGTGACAGCCTCCCCTCCTCGGTTACCCACCTTACTGTCTGTAGTTCTGGGAGCAAAACCCCCAAATTGTTTGTAAATTTCCAGTGGCAGCCCATCAGGGCCAGAGGATTTACCATTGGACATACCTACTACTGTCCGTGTCAGTTCGTCCAGTTCTATCGGAGAATCAAGCATATTCCTGTCATTCTCTGAGAGAACGGGTAGTTTTATTTTCCCCAGCAAACTCTCCATCCCCTCAGTGTCTAAGCCCTGTTGTGACTTATACAATTCTCCATAATCAACCCGGGATCAGATGTAACTTCTCCACGAGGGGTCCTAACCAAGGGTATACCGGAGGAAGTGGAATTAGTCCTCACCAGAAGTGCCAATAGACGACCCATTTTTCCCCCTTCTCCAAAGGAATTCTGTCTCTTATTTTCAGCATTTCTTATTATGGCCTTCCTGTATTCCTGCTGCTTATCTAGCCATGTTTTTTGATTCTCTGGGGTTGGGTCTAATACATATTGTCTCTCTAGTTCCCTCACTTCCTTTCTTAGATTTAGGTTTCTTCTTAATTCTTGCAACCTGTTCTATCAACAACCCCCTATGGAAGGCTTTAGAGGTGTCCCAAATCACCCCCCCCCCCCCGGATGCTGTCCCTTCATTGATTTTCACAAATTCCTTTAACGTCAGCGTTATTTCTTCTGGTTTCTCTATTAGTTCCAGCCATTGTGGATTTATATTCCACCTTGTTGGCGTATTCCTAACTTTCAACTTTACAGTGATAACTAGGGGAGAATGATCCGATACTCCCCTTGGCCAGTACTCTATGTTTTTTATTAGCTGAGATGATTCGCTATTATCTATTACCAGGTCTATACGAGAAAGTGTGCGATATGTACTAGAGAAACAGGAATATTGACGGAAATCAGGATTCCTAACTTTCCGTAAGTCCCACCAGCCCACTTCCTCCAAAAATTGGCTCATCCAGCCTTCTCCTGACCCACCTGTCCTATTCCCTAGTGGGAATCTGTCCTGACTATTATTAAGGATTGCATTAAAATCTCCCATAATTAATATCGGAATGTTCACCTTATACTCTACAAATAATAGCCAATATAAAATCTCAAGTCTAAACGGGGGAGGGATATACACATTCGCTAGAACATATGGTTTGCTCTCTATCAAACAATCCAGAAAAATATAGCAACCATGTGGATCTATATTGACATCTCTGCAGGAGAATGACACTATCTTCTTAACCAATATACTCACCCCTCTAGAATATGAGGAGTACACTGAATGAAAATGATTTATAAACTGCTTTCTATTAAATTGTGTTTTAGTGTCCTTAGTTAAATGTGTCTCTTGCAGACATATCTGTCCCACCTTCTGGACTTCCAGTGCAGATAACACAGTAACCTTTTTAATGGGATTACCCATTCCTCTAATATTCCGGGAACCTATATTTAAAGTTTTGGACATCATCTTATAAATGTAAGTAGCAAAAAACAGTACTGTTCCAGTTTTTCACCCATAGCTGAGGCAAAAACACTCCAAACCATAATATAAAGAAACTTAAGCCCCAAACTAAAAAAGGAGCCTTATAATCAGGGAAGAAAGACCCTTTTTATGTGCTTATTCGCCATACTTGCTCTTCACTCCTAGATTTTTATATTTTTTCCCTATATGCAATTTTTTTTTTCCAAGTGCCCAAATGTATTTTTCCTCTCCTTTTCCCCACCTCCTCCCTACCCCCCCACCAATATATTCCCCCTTCCCTTTTGCCCCCCCTCCTTTACACCCCCCTCCCCATAAGCCTACTTAGGCTAGCCCTTGGAGCATAATGTGTGGCCTCTTCACTCAACCTTTTCCCACTCCACCCTTCCAATCTAACATCATGTGCAAAAAAATTACTCTTCATTCGGTGTTTGTACCCTTTATGTATATGGCTCCCCTCCCTCTTCCACCCCCCCCCTCCTGTTTTATTTCCAACAACAAGAAAAAAAAAACATTTACCCAGTACCCACCATCCTCTCATTTACCCAACTATCCTCACTCTCCTCTTCGGCTCTCGAAAGAAAAAAAAATCATTATTATAAGCTATGACAAAACATCACATATCAATCCCCCGATATGCCCCTATATGTCCTTTTTATTCTCTTCCATCCATTTTGTGGTTCCTCCAGCAGAATCAAAAAAGTAGGTGAAACCCAATGCCATTATACGTAAATGGGCTGGGTACAATAATGCTTATGTGATTTTGTGGTCCCGTAAATTACGTTTGATATTTGAAAACTCTGCCCTGCGTCTTTGAAAATCCGGTGAATAGTTTGGGTATAAAGAGATCCTGGATCCGTTATAAAAAATGGCCCCCATTTCTCTAGCTTTCTGAAGCATGGCCGCCTTGTCCTTATAATTAAACACTTTCATTATTAATGATCTGAGGCATCTATCTGATGTAGATATTCTAGTTGGTACCCTATGAGCTCTCGCGATCGCAAAGGAATGTGAGAATGTCTCTGCCCCAAATGTATCTCTGAGCCATTTTTGCATGAATTCTACAGTGTGGGTGCCCTCACTACATTCTGGCAAGCCTACCACCCTTACATTGTTTCTTCGGAGCCTATTTTCCATTTCGTCCATTTTGGCTCCATGCACACTGGAGCTCATAAACTGCAGTTTATTGGAGTTTGGGTGTTTTTTTTTAAAAGCCCATAAACTCCACTCTATGTTAGCCTATGTGTCCATGCACACATGGACGTTTTTTAGCTTTAATGAGCAGTGGAGTTTATGGGCTTTTTTCTGAACGGCAAAAATTTGCGTTCAAAGTGCCGCTTTCACCGCCAAAAACGGCAAACGCGATAAATGCTCATAAACGCTTATAAACACTCATAAACACGCGTTAATTAGTGTTCGCCATTCTATTAATGCATTGTGGGGGTTTGGAATGCACTCTGGGATTTTTGGAGTGTCCTCTGTGTATTTTTAGTGAAAACGCCCATAAACGCTAATGCTAATAAACGCTCATAAACGCTAGTACAAAACGTTATTAAAAGCAGGTTTTTCAACCAGCGTTTTCTGCCAGCAATCTGGCATCCAGAAAAAGCTTTTTTGAGCTTCAGTGTGCATGGAGCCTTTAACTTTAAAAGTGGCCAAATACTGTTGCATGGTTTTAAGCTCCTGTGTCATTGGGTATAGGCAGTCCTCAACCTCTCCTCCAATATAGTTGTTCTTTCCACAGTTTTTTGTAACTCTTGGCTCATTGAAGTTAATTCTTCCTTAATATTTTATAATTGATCGCTCAGGCTGCCCAACAAGCTTTTACAAACATTAACGGCAGTTAGCACATCTTTAAGAGTTGGTTCCACCTCACTTTGTACATTTAAATCAGGGGCAAGTACAGTCCCAATTCCTGAAATAGGCCCCTCTGGAGATTTTTTATAGTTTATCTTTGCTGTTGAAGGCATTAAGAGTGGTCCCAGCATTGAACCGTGGCTCCTTCTATCTCCAGTACCACTTGTCTGGGATTTAGCTTGCGTTTGTTGTTTAGCTGGCGATTGCACGGGGGTGGGGGTATGTGCGTACTTCTCTAGTTTAACAGTCGAAGCTGCCTTGCCCCCTTTTTCCTTTGCTAAGCGGGTATTTTGAGAGGCTAAGTTCTCCTGGTGCTGCGACTCATTTCCTTTTTCCCCCCTTGTCATAAAAATACTAGGAGGATAGAGTAAATAAATATGCAGACTGGCAAGAACTAAGAATTCTCCTCCTTCCTCCACCCTCAATATGCTCAAATGTCAAATTTGACTTAGACCCCTCTACCTTTTGCCTGCGTGACTTGCGTAGCCCTCTTATAGTGTACACAGTGTTCTATACAGTGTCCTCTGACACCTATCTCCTTCCATGCATTGGCTGACCTGATCCAGTATGTTCCACCCTCTGCTAAGCCACCGGGCTCCAATATAGGAAAGCTGCCACCTCACCTCCGTGCAGTCGCCGATAGCATCCAGCCTCTAGCATCCGGCCTCTAGCATCCAGCCTCTAGCATCCAGCTTGCAGTTAGCCACCCCGACTCTTTTCACCGCTCCATCGCCTCCCCTCCTCTCAACGCTCTTTCCGCTTACAGCAGCTTCAGCTTCCGCTCTCCTCCTCTCGCGAGACTGAGCCAGGAGGGTTGCCACAGAAACCTGATGCCGACGTCACCGCTCTCCGCTCTCTTCCTCCTTGCCTTCCCTTTGCTCCAGTGATTCCACAGCTTCCCAGCACCCAGCAGAACCCCCAGTATGAAACTCAGAGAAAACAAGGGTGAGCACGGGGGTCTCAAAGCAGACACAGGAGAGCATAAAGCACACACCCAAACTCATGTAGCCAGCCACTGTCAAGTTAGCGTAGGATCCTATACAGGGAGCCGGAAAGAACCTCACACTCGTCCACTCACACCCTCATCCGGCCACGCCCCGGCTATACCACCTCCATGGCCATCTTTAGTTAAGACAGTGCTCATGAAAAGCACTGGCTCACTGCAGGTGACACTCATTTTGCGTTAGGGACAGGAAACCGCTGGATAGGGAGAGTGAGCATAGTGTAGGGAAAAGTTCCAGAGGAGGAGGGACAGTATAGGGACTGTTCTGTATCACTGCTGTGTGGAATCTCCCTGCTTCTAGTGCCATGTTGCAGCCTGATAGCTGCCTTCTATGCCAGGTGCTGTCAGTCCTCGAGCACCGCTCTCCACAAGTGCTGCAATATCATCTGTGAGTGTTTCTGACAGTTGAAGCCTCTGTGTAGATGTTGTTACAGTGTGGTTGGAATGTTCTGGACAATATACTTCCTTTTAAACCAGACCTTCGTGTGTCATTCCTTCCCTCTTGGGTGCCCACCACTTGGCCTCACTCCCACCTACATGTTGAGTTCCTGGCAACCCACTGTACTGATTCCTTCTGCTGGCCTCAATATCCATGCAGGAGAAAGAAGTGATGCTGGTGCAGGTGGATCAAACCACTGAGAACAATGTAGGACCAGCAAATTGGCAATCCTGGAAGTGTTTGATCCTCAGGCCGGAATTTCTTTGCAAAGCTTGTGGGAGAGTTGAAACCTTTATTTTAGAAACAGATTCACTAAAAAGGAAGGAGATAAAACTGTATTTTTTAATATAGAACTCTGGTCTAAAGAAAAACTGATTTCTTTAGGATCACTATACAGTATACAGTATATCTTATTAACAATGTAGTCTCCGTACCTTGCTAAAGAGGCGAATGAACAGAGAGGTGAGGAAGTGAAAGAAAGCTGCGTGTATTGTGCTGGGGATAGGGAAAATAAAATTAACTTGTTAATGTTCCCTAACAAGTAAAGTATGGGTTTGGCTTTTTTCCCATAATAATACTTACCTAGGTGGATGCAGCATTGGTCCGATGCTGCATCTGTCCCCCGATGTCTCTGCACTGAGAACCGAGCCATCAAACATCGCCAATGGCCCAGTTCTCTCGACTCCCCGAGCAGAGAGCTTCTGCCATTCAATCAGCAGCTATGTTTATCCACGCTCACTGGAGTGCTGAACTGTGGAGGGGTGGGGAGTGGCCATCTCAGCAGCTCGCTTAGAAACTGAGACGGCCATCAGTCCAGGCACCTGGCGGATCAAGACTTCCGAAGTCACTTCCGGTTCCGGCGCCGCATGGAGTAGCTGTTCCCCTCACAGCTCCCGCTAACCGCCCTCCACATCGGCCTGAAAATCGGCGTTTTCCGCCCCCCACAGCTTTACCAGCCTTCTCCACGACCCCGGCCACGAGATGGACCGGTTCGTTGAAAAAACCGGGCCGCGATCGTACGCGGCCGCCGCCGCGCGGCCGGCCCTGCCGCAAATCGAGGCCCCGGCTTCGGCCTACATGGATCCGGCCTGTGCGGCCCAGCCTGAGGAGATGACGCCAGCTATGGAGGTAGGAGATCGGCCTTCTCATCCATCCAACATGAGTGCCACTTTACCACCACAGATCCAGGCCCCCCCTCCTCCATCTAGCCCTGAAACGTCTCCCTTCATGCAGCAGCCCCACTTACCTCCACTGCCACAGGATCATCACACAGAACTCCTGGCACAGGCTGTAGCTGCTCTCCTCTCCCCTATGATAGCTGCATCAGTGGAGAAGGCTGTCAGCTCAGGTATGCAGAAAGTCCAAGCCCAGCTGGGGGAACATGCATCCAGACTGAATGAAGCAGAGCATCTCATATCCACCATTGAGGACGAACTTTACCAGACGCAATCCCTGGAACATGCTCAGGACAGAACGAACAAATTTATTCTGGAAAAACTCGATGACCTCGAGAACAGGTCCAGGAGGAACAACCTGCGTTTTGTAGGTTTCCCTGAATCGCTTCATCAATCTGCCCTAATGGAATTATGCGCTCGTCGCATCCCTGAAGCTCTGGGTCTGGGAGGCCCGTGTACCGTGGAGCGCGCTCACCGCATGGGGGCCTTCAACTCGGAACGCAAATCGCAGCGCCCGATCATAGCCAAATATCTTAACTACTCAGACAAAGCCGCCATATTGCAACAATACCGGCAAGCAAGATCCCTGCAGATAGAAGGAGTCCGCATTCTGATCTTCGCCGATTATTCGGTAGACGTTTCTAAAAGACGCAAAGCTTTCCAGCATGTGCAGAACTTCACCAACGGCAATTCAAATTCACACTGGCATTCCCGGCTACCCTACGGATCAAAACACCTTCCGGTTAACAACTGTCCTTTCAAGACCCGGAGGAAGCATCCTCCTACTTGAAATCGTCGCGATCAGGCTCCCTCCTCAGCCCCACACCTAAGGCCCCACCACTCAACCGGGCCCTGGATCAGAGGAGCCCGCGCAAAGACTCTCCCAAGCGCTTCAGGGCCTCGGGTCCAACTCAACACGGCCTTACCACACGCTGAGGGGCACGCTCTGGCCCCGCTGCTTCCACACGCAAGTGTTTCCTTCTTTACGGCTCTGTTTGGCCTTCCTCCGTACCTGGTTAAGGTGCTCTGAATTTTGGACTCTCCCTCCTGGACAGTCCACACCTCACAGGTAACATCTGTTACTACTTGATCGGACTTGTTGTCCTGTCTGCCTACATCTTGAATTGACTCTTTACTGACGGACTTTTTCGTTATGTTCTATTTTATTTATATTTTTACCCTTCCTCAGTGGTTCATGGTTATAGAGGTATTTTGCTTAACATGGCAACCTATGTTCACTGACTTGTGATATCTATATTTTCTTTTTTTTTTTTTGTATACATTCATGCCCTCTTCCCCCTGGGTTTCTTTGTGCAGACCTGCTTCCACACACTGCTCTCCCGCATGCCCCGCTGTTGCCTTATACCCCATCTCCGAGGGGCGGAAGCCCCTGACATGATGCAGGGCTGGTTATGGGAACTGGTCTCCACAGTGATCCCCATGCGGAAAAAAGCGAAGTTGGTTAGCTATTATGTTTATTTCTGCTTATCCTATCTTTGGTTACTGCTACAGTTTTACCCTTCCCCCTCCTCTCCTTTTCCTCTACCCAATAATTTTACTATTAGTACACGCATGCTCATCGTCCCCCTTCTTAGGGCTTTGCTCTCATGCTCCAGTGTAGATAACTACTGCTCACTACACTCAACCACACACATCCTAATGATTTTACTACTTGTTCATCATACCCCCGTCCTAATCCCATCATGCTGCGAATAATTTCGTGGAATGTGAAGGGCCTTCGTTCCCCCGCTAAGAGAATGAAGGTTCTTCGCCATCTCAAACGGCTCAAAGCAGATATAGCTTTGCTTCAGGAGACACACCTTTCTTCACCCGATTTTGTTCGGATGAAGAAACTCTGGGTGGGGGCGGTGGCGGGCTCAGAAGCTCTCGGCCGTAAAGCGGGAGTCCTTATCCTTATTCATAAACACCTCCCATGTACCATACTGTCAACGGATACGGATACTCAGGGCAGATTGCTCTCTATTCGTGTCCGCATTGGGACAAAAGAAATAGTGATATCCAACATATACGCCCCAAACAGTCCTACGAAACAGTTCTTCACCACACTGACCACTTGGCTCCTGCGCTACCCTTCCTTACCCCAAGTCGTTGGGGGAGACTTTAACTCCGTAATACACCCACTAGCTGATAAATCTTCGAAACGACGACTTGACTCATCCTCGACACCGACCACTGCTACATTGTTAGCGGACACAATGGAATCCCTTCGTCTCCTTGACTTATGGCGCCTACACCACCCGACTGATAGGGAATTCTCCTTTTACTCCCATCCACACAACATATTCACCAGAATTGACTACATATTTAGCTCGCATGACCTACTCCCTTTCATCCCGGACGCGGAGATACATGATATTGCTATCTCTGACCATGCTCCTATTTCTATATCTCTAGAGACTCCTGATATCCATCCGAATCCCAAACTTTGGCGATTCCCCGCCTTCCTCCAACACAACGCGGACTTCCACACCTACATCACCAAAGAATGGCGTTTATACGTACAAACAAATGCGGACCATGCGGATAACCCTAATCTGCTATGGGACGCAGGGAAAGCTTTCCTTCGGGGACGCATTATCTCTTATGCATCCTCCTTCAAAAAGAATGCACATCTTAACTACACTACGGCCAGTTCCAGACTCCATCAGGCTCAACGTACACTTTATACCCATGACACACCTGAGAACCGGGAAGCTTGGCGAATAGCCAAACAATCTTTTGAAACTTGGGCCGACACACTGGAATCGATTAAGAGAGCCCACTTTGATGCCACTCTTCACAAATTTGGGAACAAAGCCGGTAAACTGCTAGCCAGACTATGTAAGGGCCCCTACCGCCCAACTATCATCCCTGCTATCCGGGAGCCTGACGGCTCTATAACGACGTCGCAAAAGGGCATAAACTCAGCCATGCTGCGCTATTATACGGCTTTGTATGCGGCCGACCCTATCGACGAGCATACGGCACACGAATTTATAGACAAAGTGACTCTGACTCAAATATCCCCCTCACAATTGGACTCTCTAAATGCCCCCATATCTCTCGCGGAAATAACCAACACGATCCGGACTCTAGCCTCTTCAAAAGCCCCTGGTCCAGATGGACTAACGGGCGAATTTTATAAATCCCTGAACTCACTCCTAGCACCCACACTTGAAAGGGTATACCAACACATATGGACAGGGGGCCCCTATCTACCTACGGGTAACCAGGCGATAATAAAACTTCTAGAAAAAAAGGGGAAGGAACCTACAGAACCAGGCTCTTATAGGCCCATCTCGCTTCTAAATCTTGATGTCAAGATCTTATCCAAAATAATAGCCACAAGGCTAGCTGATATCATCCCTTTTCTGATCCACTCTGCCCAGTCAGGCTTTGTGAAAGGCAGAACGGCGACGATCAACATCAGAAAGGTGATGATGGCACTAGAGCACGCTAGATGTAACCCGAACGGGGATTTTGCCATTATTACTCTTGATGCCGAAAAAGCTTTCGACAATGTTAGTATTGAATGGCTGTCTCTGGTTCTGAACAAAATGGGATTCACTGGCACTTTCTTACATCTCGTAAAATCTATGTACACCTCTCCGGCCGCCAGATTGGTTGCAGCTGGCCTGCTCTCAAATGAATTTCGCCTACATAAGGGCACGAGACAAGGCTGCCCCTTATCCCCTCTCCTCTTTAATTTGGCCCTGGAACCACTATCTAGGTTTTTGTCAACAGTAGCCCCAATCCATGGCATTTCAATAGGGGAGCAACAACTGAAAACGTCTCTCTTTGCAGATGACGTCCTCATATTCTCCGCAAATCCTTCCGCAGATATGCCCACGATAAAGAACACATTTGATCTATTCCGAAAATGTTCCGGTTTACGCATAAATTATTCCAAGAGCGAGATATTACCCCTCGGTCCCCTCCCACCTCCGGCCTGGTCTCACAATTCCATCTTCTCGATAGCTAAATCACATATCACTTACCTGGGTATCAAAATAGGGAAACTCCCTTCCTCACTCTACCATCTGAACTATCCTCCCCTCTTTACCAAGATCACCCTGGAACTTGAAAACTGGATGGATCTGCCCCTCTCGCTCCTGGGAAGATGTCACCTGATAAAAATGGTCAGTTTCGCACGCCTGCTATACCCTCTTCAAACGATACCTTTACTTATCAGACACAAGGACATTCAAATTTTAAACTCTGCAATATCAAAATTTCTTTGGCGAAACAAAAGACCACGCATTGCTTTCTCGAAACTTCATCTTCCCAGGACCGAAGGCGGTATTAGTCTTCCGAACATTAGAATGTATAATTTAGCATGTCTTTTGAGGGTGAGCCTAGACTGGATTACCCAAAAGTCCCAATGTTCAAACTTTCATCTGGAAACGGCAATGGTCCATCCCTATTCCCTTACCGCCCTTCTTCACTGCAAGTGGAAATCTCTATCAACTCCGCATCAACACAACCTCCTGCTGAGGGACACTGCCATTGCATGGAGGGAGGTAAGGAAAAGTCTCCGTCTCTCTCCTTTCATCTCTAAATTCCTTCCAATACAAGGGAACCCAAATTTTACTCCGGGCTTGGAACGACAGCCTTATGATGAATGGCGCCAAAAAGGTCTTGTTACGTTTTTCTCCATGTGTGATCCGGATTCTGGCAGGGTGGTATCATTTAGATCTCTAGCCGCAAAATTTTCTCTTCCGGATGCCTCGAACTTCCATTATGGTCAATGTGTCAGCTTTCTTCAAAAAACCTGCAGGAACGAATCCGTCAGATTCGCTACATCGTTCATGGAAACACTCATTCAGAATGACACCTGCAAAATCTCTGACATATACAAACCTCTACTTTTGAAAACTACTCCCTCCTTAGCCTCGTCATCAGTGCTGAATTGGGCAAAGGACTTTCCAGAAGAGGACATAGTAGACAAAATCCTGCAAGGCCTCAATTCTGTGTACAATCTGGTCCCTAATGAATCGTGGAGGGAAACCCAGCTGAAAATCACTCACCGCGCCCACATTCCTTTTCTTCCAACTCCCAACCATTCTTCAGCCTCTACCTCACCCTCACTGTGCCCAATGTGCCAGCAACCCAAACCTTCTCTCGTACACCGATTCTGGACTTGCACCTATATTGCTACTTTTTGGGATCAAGTTCTGGCTTATATCTTCCGGATCACGCTGTTGAAACTCCCCAAGAACCCGCTCCTCCTCATCTTTGGGCACTGGGACTACACACTACTCCCCTGGTCAACCGCTCCCAGCCCACCGGGGAAGGACTGGTCCTTGATCTGCCTCCTATTAGCCAGAAGGGCCATACTGGCCAACTGGACCTCTACATCCACGCCCTCCATTTCCCAGGTCGAAAGGGATCTCTTACAACTCCTTTTTCGGGACAAAATTAATGCCAACCTGGACCACCAGAAAGCCTCCAAACGCTTCCACGACAGATGGGACCTTTTTATTATGATGCAGCTCTCTCCACACGACCGTACGCTCCTTGATAAACACTCATTTGTGTACAAAGATCCCCGTCGAACATGAACTCTTCCACTACTGGATGTTTCCCTTCAATGGAGTATTGGACCTAAGCCCCCCCCCCCCTCTTCTTTTTCCTCCCCCCCCTCTCCCATCCTCTCTTCTGTTTTTACCATATTTGGTTAGTTCCATGAGGTTAGTTTTAGAGCCTCCTGGCCATTAGATCCATCCAGTTATAGTCTCCTCATGTCTGTCTAGTCCTACTAGGGAGTGGATTAGTGTCCGCTCTCGTTTCAGTTTTAAGTCTTTTGTTCTTCTTTTCTTTTCTTGTATACGCCTTTACGATGATGAGAGTCTCGTCTTGTGTTATAGTCCGCTTTGTACACTGTACTTTACATAAAAAAGAAAACACTTGTATCTGCTGATGATGACTTTATGTACTGTTATAACATTTTTCAATAAAACTTTATTCAAAAAAAAAAAAAAAAGACTTCCGAAGTCAAAATGACACGGTGCCTGGACTAATCTTGGTGACATCAGCAGAGAGCGGACTTCAGACTGCTCTCTGCTGAAAACGGGGCACAGGAGTGCAAAACTAATTGCACTCCAGTGACCCATAGGAGAAGCCCAGCCAAACAAGCCCAGGTGTCACGATCACTCTGGCGTTCCGGTCGCACACGGGAGACTTACCCGCAGAAGCCTGTCGTTGAGAACCCGTCGTTTCCCCTTGACGCGCGCTAAAGCGAACTAACGCACGCGCGTCAACATTAACGGGCGCACTCGTGCACGTGGGGTCACGAACGGGCGCACGTCCACTCGCGGGGGCACGCTGACCCATCGCACGACCGTTTTGGCGCCCTAAGGACTTCTTAAGGCCCTTGCTCTACTCCATCTTTGCTGTCCAGTCTACAGCGTGTTCCGTGATCCTGCTATTCTGTACCTGTACCCGTTACCTTGGTTCCTGATACCCGGCTAGTTCTTGACCTTGATCCGTTGCTGCCTGCCTATGACTTCTGCTTGTCTGACCACGTCTCTGCCTCATCCTCTTGTACCACGCTGATCGATTCCTGCTGACCCGGCCTGCACCCGACCCTGCTGTTCCTGCCTACCCGTTGGATTCCCTGTACTTCCTGACGGCCACCTGCCTGCCAGTCTACCCACGTGTGCCTGTCTACACCAGCCAAGTACCACCAGCTCTACCTACTCGCTGTCGGTATCCTGCTGTTATCCGGACCAGTCTCCATCTGCCAGGCACTTGTGCCCTCTGAACTTTTGAATTCCTGTCACCATCTCCAGGGGTTCATTAGCCAGGGGATACGAGGGGCCGCTCCCTGCATTCCGGCCTCAACCACTAGGTACGTGACACCAGGTTGCAAAACGTCTTGTGAACTGATAACTTCTTGTGCTCTCTGTCTGTGTTGATTGTCATTAGTAACTTTGTCATCTAAAAAATACTTATCCCTCTATGTAATGGACAATAGAAGAGGAGTGGGGTTCCGTAGTCCTATATTGTTTGGTGGCTCGTATGCAGAAGGGCAACTAAGTTGTGTCATCCTAAAAATGTAAGTGTGTTTCTGATAGTCATCACCAGGTAAAAATAAAAGGAAAAGAAAACGAATGCAGCCACCACAACTAAGAACAGGTACTCTGCAATAGATTACATTTTGGGTTTTCGGTTTAGATATGCTTTGATGTTATTGGGAGTCTAGGCCCATCTCCATCACAAATGGCTATGAAAGAATAAAAAAGAGGAATGGCCACATAGTTCCTAATTTATTATGTAAATTTGAAGTTGACGTGACTTGACTTGAAGTTTACTGGGCAACCTACCAATATATAAACAGAGAAGTCAGTGCTACTACCCATACACCACATAGATAGCAAAGCTCCCAGGTGCTCAAACCACAGTCGCTGGCTGAGTAGAGTAATGTAGAAAAAATGATCCACTGGTTGTTGCTCTTAAAATTTCTTCAATTTAATCGAATAGCCACAGTGAACAAATGCAGGTTAAGTCAGTTGATGTGTTTCAGCCTATAAAACCTTAGTCATAACCCAATGTACATAATCTGTGTGATGATGAAACTTGATGATGGAAACATATTCAACAGAGAGCGGAAAATCCTTTGTCAGACTTTAGAAACAAATTTCAATAAATGTCACACAGCATTCCAAAATAACCCTTCTTCTTTAACTAAAATAAATCTTGACAAAGCTAAATTGGAATTTGATCTATTCCTTACTGAAGCAGCGGATAAAACCATCAAGAGATCACAACACAATTTCTATATCAATGCGAATAAACCTCACACACTATTAGCCAGGGCATTAAAATCCTGCCAGAACCCAACGAAACCGATACGTCTGAAAATCTCTAGGGGGGTATACACAAATAATCCTTTAAACATATTACAAAAATTCAAAACACAATTAAAAAATGTATACTCTTCTAATAATGAGTTGGACCCTTCTAGATCAAATGATTTTTTCTCTCATATATCTCTACCGACACTATCTAAAACACAAATGGAAATGATGGAGGAACCAGTGTCATTTATAGAGGTATCTGAAGTTATCAAAAATCTGAAACTAAATAAAAGGCCAGGTCCTGATGGTTTTTCTGCGCTGTATTACAAAACGTTTGTAGACACCCTATCTCCAGTCTTGACAAACACTTTTAATTCCCTTTTGGAAGGTCATTCTTTTAGAAGAGAAAACCTAACTGCAATTATCTGTATGCTCCTTAAACCTCACACAGACGATTCAATATGGTCTAATTATCGCCCTATTTCATTATTAAATTTGGACATAAAAATTTTAGCCAAAATTCTAGCTAACAGATTAAATACTATTATAGGCAATCTAATACATTGTGATCAAGTGGGCTTCATTCCATTACGTCAAGCAGGAGATAATATTATACGTGCAACACTCCTGTCACATGCCGCTAAAAAAAGAGGTATTCCCACTTGTTTTCTTTCTTTAGATATTATGAAAGCTTTTGACACAGTATCTTGGTCATATATGAACTATACCCTTTCCAAATGGGGATTCGGCCCTCATTTTTTACGATGGATCTCTAGTTTGTATCAAGATCCCAAAGCTTATATCAGATATGCAGGGTACAAATCGGACAAGTTTAATATACTGAGGGGGACTCGTCAAGGATGTCCACTTTCGCCATTATTATTTGCTTTAATCATTGAACCTTTAGCACAAAGAATTAGGATGGAACCCACTATAACAGGTATTGAAATGGGTGGCTTTCATCATAAGCTCTGTTTATTCGCAGACGATATTCTCCTTTTTCTATCTTCTCCACATGTTTCGGCCCCAAATCTTATGGTTGTACTACAAGAATTCTCATTTATTTCGGGCCTTAAGGTCAATATTCAAAAATCTTCAGCATTAAACATTTCACTTGTCGAAAAAGATAAACAATCTTTACAAAATTCACTACCCTTTAAGTGGGTAGAGCATAGCCTCCCATATCTGGGTGTGCAGTTTACTCCTAACCCCTCCGATTTATTTGCAGCTAATTACCCAGCTCTATTAAAAAATATTACAAGGTCGTTATCTAATTGGTCATCAATGCCTATATCATGGTTTGGGAAAATCAATATCATAAAAATGTCTGTTCTTCCGAAATTTTTATATTTATTCAGAACTCTCCAGATTCATATTCCTGCATATTTTCTTAGGCTGATTCAACAAAAAGTAACGAAATTTACTTGGGAGAAAATAAAACCCAGACTTCACAAAAAAACACTTGTTCTCCCCAAAGCTTTGGGTGGTTTGGGATTCCCAGACTTTAACATATATTATAAGTCAGCTCAATTATCTCAATTAACAAAATATCACTCTTCTACAGAGATTCCTTTATGGGTCCTCATTGAAGCTGTAGACTGTGATCCTCTTCCTATAAACAATATATTATGGTTACAACCTGCGGATCGTAAGTCTATAAATAACCCCATTTCTAAGCACTCTCTATCTATATGGGATAGGTATAGAAATTCACATGGTCTGCAATCTCCACAAAATCTGCTATTATCTTTCCACAAGAATCCGACTTTTTACCCAGCCTAGAAATATCCCAAAACCTTTAAAGCTTGGTCTAAGGCTGGTATCACTTGTCTATATAATTTAACTTCAACTACATCAATAAAATCTTTTACAGATCTATGTGAATTATATAAGCTTCCACAATCAGAAATATTCAGATATCTCCAAATCAAAGATTTTTATACTCCTCTTCTCTTCTAAATGTAAACGTACATAATATTTCTCAATTTGAAAGATTTTGTCTCAAGGAACCACATGCTAAAGGTCGTATTACATCATTGTATACACAATTGATATCTAATTCTAATACTGTTATACCTAAATATGTGACCAAGTGGGAAAAAGATTTGGATTGTACGATCAATTCTAGGTCTTGGTCCAACATATGGTCTTTCACAAAATCTTCCTCTATAAATATATTGGCGTCTGAATCATCATATAAAGTTCTCACACGCTGGTATTTGGTTCCTGCGAGAATCGCCAAATTCTCAACAGACAACACTGGCCTCTGCTTTTGTGGCTGTCCAGAAAAAGGTACCTATATACATACATGGTGGCATTGCTCAATTGTACAATCATTTTGGAAAAAGATCTTTCTGATAATTACAAAATTTTTTGATCGTCCAATTTTTCCAGACCCAATTATAGCTCTCCTTAATTTAAAACCAGCCTTTCTGAATCAGAAACAATTCAAATTAGTTCTTACACTCCTGATAGCCGCAAAGCAGACTATAGCCAATGCGTGGAAAACAGATGTGGTGAATATTGCAGAAACCAAACGTAGAATGAATCAATCTTTCATCCATGCTAAAATGGACGCTATAGAAAAAAAACAGATGACAACGTTTGATATCATATGGAAACCCTGGATTAAATATTATACGTCAGATAATATTGACAACCGAGTTTTATTGTTATGGTGATTAAGATTTTTTATAGAATTACAACATTAGATGATATATAAAACCTCCTCCGGAGAATTATTCCCTCCCCTTCCCCTCCTATATACCTTTTATGTTCTTCCCTTACTATATAATACTTACTATAAACATACTTTAGAAGTTATGGTCAAAACTTTAAAATCATATATTTTCTTTTAGACATATTTATATTTTCTTGGGATCAAAATGTTTAAAACTCAGCTATAAGAATGTTTTCAAATTCTAAAATATATAAGGCCGTTTATTGTCATTCCCACGAGAATATGTTGAAATTCTTCTTTGCTTTGTATCATCCGTACTTCAATATGTCTACTTTTTATTTCTGGTATCACATAATTTGTCTTATATTCTGTACATGTAATTTATTTTAACATAAAATAAAATTTTTGAACGAGAAACTTGATGATGGACACTAACATATCAAGCTTTAACATGAATTAGAAGATGAACAGCATTACATTTCACTCAAATGTAAACTCAATCTGCTCTACTGTCTATGTGACAGGTCAGTGGTGGAAGGGAGCTCAGCTACAGTGAGGATGGAGTGTCTATATGGCCATTCCAGCCTCATTGTACCTCCACGTGACAAATGTCGATGCTTGCCCCAAATTCTTTTACATGTTTCCAACAGGTACATGAAACTGGGGCAAGCACTAATGTTTGCCGTGCAGGACAGAATTCTAAAGTGTCGCAGACAATCTTTATGAATTCTCCAGAAAGTATTAAAACAAAAAGGTCAGCTTGACGGTCGGGAAAGTAGCATTTTCAGAAGAAGGGGTAAACAGTAACAGTTTTGTTTCTCTCAAGAATGGTTTTCTTTAAATCTTGCACTGTGTCTACTTAGTAACCTCCATAGGAGATGCAGTCAGTAAATTACTATATTACAACCAACAAGTTTCAGCTGATTTGTTTTCTAGCCAAGCAAAGTTGCATTATTTTATGTCATCCTGCAGCTCCATATGAGTAAATTTACAACACTTTTGAGTCTACATTCACAGAAACTTGTCACACCAACTGATGTATGGGGTGACTTTCTGGAAGGGACAAGATTCGACTCACAATAATTATTTATTCAAGTTTACAGTGCCTAGGCTGAATGTAGAGTTCTAAAAATGATTTACATAAACAGAAGTTCTTGCTTCTTCTTTCAAACAGTTTAGCAACCTGCTGTGGACAAAAGGCAGCTCCATGAATAGAAGGTCAATGACAAGTGGATTTTTTAGTACTTTAATCAAGAAATCACCCAAAGAAATGAAACCCCATAATACCTTTAGCAAAAGTCAACATTTTAAAGGGAAAACTTGCACCAATAAAAAAAATAAACACATAAGTTTGCTATTTACAGGGCAGCAGTTAAAAATGACAGCTGACCACAAATCAACCACAAAATAAAATGAAACACAATAATAATAATAAAAACAACCACAAAAATGTTAGGAAATGGGTTGATTACCCAAAGAGCTAGCAATCAGAATGAAATGCAGTTTCCTAAGTGACCCTAATAGGGATGAGCTTCGAGTTCGAGTTAAACTCATGTTCGACTCGAACATTGCCTGTTTGCCTGTTCGCTGAACAGCGAACAATTTGGGGTGTTCACGGCAAATTTGAAAAGCCGCGGAACACCATGTAAAAGTCTATAGGAGAAATCTAAAGTGCTAATTTTAAAGGCTTATATGCAAGTTATTGTCATAAAAAGTGTTTGGGAACCTGGGTCCTGCCCCAGGGGACATGTATCAATGCAAAAATAACTTTTAAAAACTGACTTTTTTCGGGAGCAGTGATTTTAATAATGCTTAAAGTGAAACAATAAAAGTGTAATATTCCTTTAAATTTCATACCTGGGGGTGTGTATAGTATTCCTGTAAAGGGGCGCATGTTTCCCGTGCTTAGAACTGTCCCTGCACAAAGTGTAATTTCTGCAGGGAAAAAAAAGTAATTTAAAAGCACTCACGGCTATTTCAATTTAAAGGAATATTACACTTTTATTGTTTCACTTTAAGCATTATTAAAATCACTGCTCCTGAAAAAAACTGCTGTTTTAAAACTTTTTTTTGCATTGATACATGTCCCCTGGGGCAGGACCAAGGTCCCCAAACACTTTTTAGGACAATAACTTGCATATAAGCCTTTAAAATTAGCACTTTTGATTTTGAACGTTCGAGTCCCATAGACTTTAATAGGGTTCTAAAGTTCACAGGAAGTTTAGGTCTGCTCGCAGGTTCTGGTGCGAACCGAACCGGGGGGGGGGGGGGGGGGTGTGTTTGGCTCATCTTTAGACCCTAATCTCTTTCCATGCAGTTTATCAGCTTTTTCTATCTTTTCCATACGGCAACTTCCACTATGGCTGCTCTGTGCCTCCACCCACCTTTTAGTGAGGAGGCTGGTTTAAGCAAAAAGCTTCCTTACTGACCTTCAAAGCCTGCAAGCCATTTTTTTTAATACGTTGCAGTGCATTATGGTTTAAAAGGCTCTTTGCTTCACCAGGACTGCACATTTAAAACCTGCAGAATACATCTTGAACCCATGGCAGCAGCAAACCTGAATCAAATTCCTATCCAGTAGTTGGACGTAAGCACAGATTTGAATTCTCATCTCTCAAAGCCACTCTCTCAAGACTTTCCCTTTGGTTAACTGATAAACAATAAATACAATGCTACTGTCCAGCAGGGTTTACCATGGAACTTGATTTACAGTAGCTTATACAGCATGAAGAGCTTTCCCCCAGCTCAGATTAGACAAACAGATTCCACAATGCCCAGGTTTTGGAATACCATTCACGCTTATGTTGTGCGATAAGCACAAGGTCCTCCATCTTATTTATGCCTTCTACCCTGTTAAGCCTGAGACCACATGTCAGTGGCTGTGGGTTTTTCCAATGGAGAGGGATACAAGACTTGGCGGCATTGAGGAGATGATGAATATTAGATCTTTTGTAGATTTTAGCTGGGATGTTTGAAACATTGAGAAGAAAAAACAATGAGAAGAAAAAAAAGCTGGGTCTCCCAGAACCTTGTAATCAGTAAATGTTTAGACAATCCACCAGACCTCTCTCCAGTAATGATCAAATTTGGGGCAGGATCAGAAGATGTTTAGCATTGTTCCCCACTACTCCAGGCATCTCCAGCAATGATCAGTGGTGTTTGTGTAGAATTTATGTCGAAGAGTTGACATATGGTACTAACGTGTCAAAATTTTAAAATTAGTTTCCTTTCCTCTTCATGCAGATAGAGGATTTATAGCGTAGTTCCACCCAAACTTCTGCTGATCGGATTCCCACCCCCCTCCGGTGTCACATTTGGCACCTTTCAGGGGGGAGGGGGAGCATATACCTGTATAATCCAGGCATAGATCACTGCAGGCTCCGTGGTAATCTACGCCATGTTCGGCCCCTCCTCCATCTCCCCCGCTGTCTTCTGGAAGAAACACAGGTCCCAGAAGACAGCAGGGACCAGTGAGGATGCGCAGCACAACTCGCACATGCGCTGTAGGGAACCAGGCTGTGAAGCCGCAAGGCTTCACTTCCTGATCCCCTTATCGAAGATGGCGGCACCTCCACCCGAGAGCTGAGGGATGGATTGGCATCGGGTGAGGACATTGCGGGTGCCCTGTACAGGTAAGTGTCCATATTTTAAAAGTCAGCAGCTGCAGTATTTGTAGCTGCTGACTTTAAAAAAAGAAAAATTTGGTGGAACTCTGCTTTAAGTGCAAACCTGATAATATTGTTTTGCTGATCTTGAGGAAACATACGGTATTAACATTTTATCTACAGTATGTCTTTCCTTTTCCTGCACTTTGAAAGCTATCATCAAAGGTTCCGGCCAATGTAAGCAACACAACATTAATTTCCAGCCCGTCTGCAGTTTGCAGACAAGAACTGAGTATGAAGAATGCATCTTTAGGGCCAGGACTGTACTACAAAGTAATGCAGTGGGTCCTGGGCTCATACAGCTCGAGGACAGGCAAATATCTCCCTCAAACACTGTTGCCAGGGAGATAGCAATAGTTTATTTTATATATATATATATATATATATATATATATATATATATATATATATACACCAGTATATATCGAGGAGGTTACAAAAATCTCTTACAGTCATTTCATGTTGACCATGTTGTATTAGATATTAGGTCACCGTGTGTTGCACCAAAAAGCATACCACACTGCCCCCTGCCACACGTTGCTGCAGCCCAAAACAGACAGGTGCCCACACACTAAACCGCTCGAGGATGTGTGAATGGGCCCTAAGACTGGGAGGGAATATTATCATTGAAGAACACAGAAACGGGAAAGTTTCAAACTGACTGTATGAAAACACACTGCAAAATATATTTCCATGGGCAATAAGTTTAAAAGCTTAAAAATAAAGCCTATATGGCTCATATCCAAAGTTAAAAAAGTTATAAAGAATAAGAAAAGAGCAGTAAAAAAATATAAAAATTACATAACAAGCGACAGGTTGTGAAAGAGAGTAGGGCAAACCCCCATAAATTCTTCAAATATGTGAATAGTAAAAAGGTCAGGCATGTAGGTCCTTTACAACATAATTCAGAGTTTTTGACTGGAGACAAAGAGAAGGTACAATTATCAAATACCTTCTTCAACTCTGCATATACAGATGATAGTATTGACTAAGCTCCAAAAAAAAGTCAAAGACTCACAACTGATATGGTCCAGAAACACACAACATTAAGGCACCTGCCATAAAGCACCTGCACCAGATGGGTTACACTCACATATCCTCAAAGAGTTGAGCTCTGTTATGTCAAAGCCATTGTTTTTAAATTTTTTGAGACTCTTTAACCACTTTCCAACTGGGTACTTAAACCCCCCTCCTGCCCAGACAAGTTTTCAGCTTTCAGTGCTCTCATACTTTGAAAGACAATTACTCAGTCATGTAATACTGTACCCAAATGATTTTTTTGTCCTTTTTTTCATACAAATAGAGCTTTCTATTGGTGGTATTTGATCACCTCTGGGTTTTTTTTTTTTGCGCTATAAATGAATAAAGATCGAAAATTTGGGGAAAAAATTTCTTCTTTGTTTCTGTGATAACATTTTGCAAATTATTAATTTGTGAAGTTTACAGGTGAGTGTATGAAAAACGGTTGCATGAGTTTTTGTAGATACTTTTGGGCGAATGTGTGTTCCATGAATTTCTGCCATCTCATGAAGAATCATGAGGTAGAGTAAAAGTTCCATACAATGGTGTCTAATCTTTCCAGATAGAAAAGCGATAAGAGGGCTTTTTTCACGGTGTTGACTTTTTTTGGCGGTGTTGACTTGATCCAATGAGACGTGATAGTCCTGCAGGCCACTAGGAGGCAGATATGTGTCCAATGGGAAATGTGAAGCCTCTTTGTTGGTGACATTTATAAGGGTGGTTCACAGCCTAATAGACATATAAAGTAATGTCTTGGGATCCATAGTTTAGTGATCTTGTAGATAAAGTTCAGTACAGGGTCCCTGATGGGTTGGCACTCCCAGAGGCGGTGAAGCAGTGTTGGGTGTGCTGTGGAACACCAGGGCACTGCTTTTGGGCTGGTTCTGCCTTGTTGATACGGTGTGGATAATTTTGAATTGCGTCTCACGCCATGTTTCAGATATGGTAAGTTTGTGCACTTGTCTATATCCTTCAAGGATTTTTCCAAAAGTTCTTCGTCCTCAAATATTTGGGACCACTTTTGGAATGGTTTAAGATGAAATGTGGCAGTCTGATGGGCAATAAGGTGAGAGTATAGGCTGGAAATGGAGTAATCGTCATTTCATAGTACAGTATTAATAAAGGATTTTTGGAGGGGATCCGTCCCAGGTCCATAGCATGAGTGTAAATAACTGACCAATTGGTGGTAGAAGAAGACGAGTGTCGCTGGTAGAGAGGATTCCCTTGATAGGGTTTGGAAGGGTTTCAGACTTCGGGAGACAGTTTTTGTAAGGCAATGCATGATTTTTTGTGAGACCATAGAAAGGAAAACAATGCCCTATGGATTTTTTTACATCAGAGTGCTTTAATAAAAGAGGTATGGTCTGCATAGGGTAGAGTAGCTGTGCAAATAACACCATTTCTAAAAAGGTGACATCTCCCAAGGAGCGAGAGGGGGAGGGCTGCCCAAGCTTCCAGCTCCTTTACAATTTTTTATATTAACGGTGGGAAGTTAGGTGTATATAAAGTGGAAGGATCTCGGCCGATGTGAATGCCCATATAGGAAATGTGTTGCGTTGCTATGGCAAAAGGAGACTGGTGTCACCATTTGGCAGACATCCTGGGATGGAGTGATAGAAATTCACTTTTGCCAAAGTTAATTAGAAAGCCTGAGCACAGTTGGAAAATATGAAAGAGTTTTCAGAGGGGTTGTGTGGAGAATAACAATATGTCGTCTGCAAATAGGGCAGAACGGAGAGTTTGGTTACCTATTGTGATGCCACTGACCCTGTCAGGTGAGGTTGAGTAGTCTAGATAAAGGCTTTATAGCAATGTTAAAAAGTAGAGGGGAGAGGGGCATCCCTGTCTAGTCCCTTTTGTCAGGGGGATCGTATCAGAGATAAAATCGGGGGTGACCAGACACGCAGTTGGGGATTCATACATACATGTAAAAAACACACAATTGGGCCCAAAAAGCAGAAGTCTGCCATCACTCTGAATAGCCAGGACCAACTGATATCGTCAAAAGCCTTTTCAGCGTCTAGGGACATTATGGCGATGCCTTGTTCACGGTGCGATCTAGCATAATCTAACACCATCAGAACCTTGTGAATGTTTAGGGTGGCGGAACGTCCCTGGACAAATCCTGATTGAGTCAGGTGTAATAAAGAGGGGAGTAGGTGGGCTAAGCGTGGCACAATTATCTTGGATAGTATTTTGATGTCTACATTGATTAATGAGATTGGGCAGTACGATCCTGGAAGTGAGGGGTCCTTACCTTTTTTAGCGATTAGTTTAATATGTGCCTGCGTTCTTGTAAGGAGATAGGGGCCCCCATTCCACATGGCTGCATATCCATGTTTTAGGGTATCGGGAATAAAGTCTTTAGCTAGCTTATAGATATCAGAAGTGTAGCCGTCCGGGCCTGGTGCTTTAGCAGACACCAAAGATTTGATTGTCAGTTGGATATCCTTAATGGTGATGGGCCCGTTAAGAGCAGCTAAATGGTCCTCCTGAAGCTTGGGCAAGCAGATCTTAGCTAGGAGGGCTTCGGCAGTAGGTTGGTCATTCAGGTCCGTCGAGTATAGAGTAGTGTAATAGTCTGCTAGTAGTTTACTAATTTCAGTAGGTGAGGTAACCAGTGCGCCAGCTGCATTTTTCAGGGCAGAGATATGGGTGGCTCGTCTTGGTCCCATGCAGAGTTTTGCCAGCAGTTTGCCTGCCTTGTTACCAAACCTATGAATGTGTAAAGTAGAATAGGAGGTCTTAGCCATTTCTTGTTGCTCAGCCCATAGGTCGAATTCTCATTTGGCTTTTCTCCAGGCGTGTATGTTGTCGGGTGTACGGTTAAGTGTAAGTAGTTTGTGTGCTGAGCATAGAGCTTCACTAGCTCACATGTAGTGTTGTTTGGCATTCCTATTAAATTGGGTGGTGTAAGAAATAATTTTCCCTCTCATGAAGGCTTTTCGAGCCTCCTAGAAGAGGTTCTGGGTCTGTAAGGTGTGTCACATTGGTAGAGGCATATTCTGTCCATGCTCCATAGAGCATGTGGCGGAAGTCCTCATTATCCGCTAGGTAGGAAGTGAAGCGGCATACGTGTAAGGGAGAAGAAAATTGATCAATTGTATTGTGATGGGACTGTGGTCTGAGATTATGGTGTCGATTTCCGAGTTGCATAGCATTGGTAAAAGTGCAGGAGAAGCAAAAAAATTGTCAATGTGAGAGAAGGAATTGTGGGGGGTAGAAGGTATAGTCCCGGTCCATCGGGTGTGTTAATTGCCATACATCTATTAAGTGCATGGAATCTATGGCTTCTGTTAGGAGCGTTGGAGTCGAAGTTGGTGTGGTATTTCTGGTCATCCTACACACTGTGTCACCTACTCAATCAATATTAGTGATAGCCATTTTCTTGTTAGCTAAGGTCAGTCCTCACATCCTTAATAGTATGTTTCAGGTTTTGTGTAGTAAGATGGCTACTCCAGCTTTATGCCCTACGGCTGGTGAGCCATATACAGTTCCTACCCATAGTTTGCATAAACGGGTCAAATCGTCTGCAGACAGATGTGTCTCCTGAAGCAGGGCCACATCTGTCCGGAAACACTTCAAGTGTCTAAGAATGGACATGCGCTCATTTGGAAAGCGAAGCCCCTAAAGGTTCCAAGATACAATCTTTAGGTGATTCCCATCGGTTGAGGAGGCCATGTCTGGTCTGCAGGTATGTACTGAGCTTGAAGTGTGGAATGAAGTCTCCCTTCATGCATTGCATCATTAATCTGAGGGTCACCCAAGTATTGTAGGTTTCCTGAGGTTATAGGCACAAAACAGGTAATTAGACATATTACAAACATTAAACTAAAACAATAAAAACAAAAACAAAACAGAGGTCCAGTGCAAAAAGCACCTATCAAACAGCAAGGGCTTCACTTTTTTCCACATGGGGTTAAATCGCATGTCAGAGCCCCCGCCATATGCTTGCTCCTCTCCTAAGGATGAAGTGTGAGCTTCAGAGGAGGAAAGGTGAGGGGAGGGGAGAGGGGAGAAAGGGTGGAGGGGAAAAAGGGAGGGTAAAGGGGTGATTGCTACTTGAGTGGGGATTAGTTAGGTATCAAGGCAGAGGTGAGTGGAGGGTTTAGGTTCTAGGAGGTCGCAGCACATTTCAAAGGTCATCGCAAGGAGGGAGCAGGATATTTGGCTAACAGTAGGTATCATGAAGGTGACCGCACATACAAGCAGAGAGTATCCTAGGTAGTTAAAGAGGGAAAATAAAAACAAAGGGGAAGAAAACTTAGCGCCCACATTTAGGTGGTGTAGCATATCAGTCCAGTATGTGGAGCATAGAATTCAGTCAATGTAAAAATAATAATAGTGGTGCGGGAGAAAAAAAAAAGAGAGGAAGAGGGGTGATGATACTATCCTTCGCCCATGGGCCTCCGCCGATAGGTAGTCTCTAAAATTAGTTTTCAACGATTGCCGGAGATAAGGAAGAGCCTTCCGCAGAGTTGGTGTGTTTCATTTCTGTGCCAGCTGCTGCAAGGTATCGATCTGCTTCATCAGGCGAAGTAAAAGTGAGGTGTTCCCCTGACTGCATTAGGATACGCAGGGTGGCTGGATACGCCAAGGAGAATTTCACTTGATTGTGGTATAAATTTGAGCAGATTGTGGCGAGTGCTTTACGTTGTTTCAGCACCTCAATTGAGAAGTCTGCAAAGAGCAACAGTGTTTTTGTCAGCGTAGTCCAGATACTTAACGATATGGCGCAACTTTCCACGTACTAACCGATGCGATGGATGCGCTCGATAGTGTAGGGCAGTGATGGCGAACCTTGGCACTCCAGATGTTTTGGAACTACATTTCCCATGATGCTTATGCACTCTGCAGTGTAGTGGAGCATCATGGGAAATGTAGTTCCAAAACATCTGGGGTGCCAAGGTTCGCCATCACTGGTGTAGGGTATGCAGAGTCCCAGTTGTTCAGGAATAACTTTAGCGCATATGTTTGTGAGCTGGTTGTTAGCTATTGATTCTAGCAGTCCATTTATGAGCAAATTGTTTCTTCTGGAACGATTTTCGAGATCGTCCAATTTGTCCCATATTTCTCTGTTTTCAGCAGTTATGCAGGCTAGTACTGCTAATTGTGCAGTGGTATCATCTTCCAGGGATGATATTCCATCCTTCGCCTGTGTAATTTTCTGGGCTTGTGCTTGTACTTCCAGGTGGAGCTGTTCTAGCCCTCTGTGTACCACAGCATCTACAGTGGCAGCCAGAATGGTTGCCAGCAGGGTGACTACTTCCTGGGCAATTCCTGCTGGTGATGCAGGATTGATTGCCTATGTTCCTGGAGCAGCGTGTGGCTGTGTGGATTCCCCTGAGCACGGAGCGGCTTCCATTTTGGCTGAGCCTGGAGCCGAGTCTCCCGTGGGGGGGGGGGGGGTGCCAAGGAGACTTCTCAAGTGTATGATCGCTCCACAAAGTGGTCCACATGTGCCTGCTATGTAGCGGGAGTGGATGGGGGTTACCCCGAAGCTCCGGCCGGGCTTTTTAGCCAAAATCGGGAGGAGGGTGGCAGGGGCTGTGTCTAGCTAATGCTGTCCCATGTGGTGCCGGCACTAGAAGTGACACGGTTTTTGATAAACGCATCAATATCGGGTTTGATGGATGTAGTAGCAATTCTCAATGAATTTTTCAGGGCTTTCAGATATCTAATTTTGCCTTTCATGTGCTTCATCTTTGAAAATAATTTTTCCAAATATAGGTGCTGCTAAAAAAAACTTTTCTTTAGCTGCATGTGTTCACAAAGTGTAAACGCATTTTTACAAACAATTCCAATAAAATCTCTCCAGAGGGAAACATACTTTTTTCCCCCATACAAAGCATTAAGCAGACCTCATCTGAAATATGCAGTTCAGTTTTGGGCACCAGTTCTCAAAAAGGATATTGGCAGGTTGAAAAAAGTGCAGAGAAGGGCAACCAAACTGATACGAGTCATGAATGAGCTAAACTATGATGAAAGAATAGCTGAACTGAATTTGGAAACAAAGAGTAGCAATTATTATAGCATGGGCAAAATAGCTGCTCCATCCCTAATAGACTTTGAAAAGATATCTCCCATGGGACTTGGTTGCAGCAGTAGAAACCACACAATTAGAGCATATATATCAAAATTAGAAAAGCTTTATTAGACAAGGGGAAAAAAAACGGCTGATCTATACAATTCATGTCCTATTCTGTAAAATATTTCCTGCTGACCTCTACATGGAGCAGGAATGCAGTTAGTGAAAATTAAAATAAATGACATATCCACCAAATCAACCCAACACGTTTCAACTTATACAAAGTCTTCTTCAGGGTATAGCAATGTGGATGCAATCCTATATACATAGAAAAAGTAAAAAGTAAAAAGTAAAAATAAAATTCATATTAAATTGTTTTACACTTACAAAAACATGGACATGACCAAGTGTTCAGGCCAGCAAGGAAGGTTAGTGGTGCATACTGTCCAAGTCTCACAGAAGATCAATGGTCATCAGAAAAGGGCAACAATGGCAAGCTCACTCATATTAGCTAAATTAAAATATGGGGGTACTCGGGGCGTGGCTTAGCAGCGAATGTAGAAGGACGTGTGTTCCTGGAGCTCCGCCGGCCATCCGTGCATTCATCCTCCCCAGCCCACTTTCGGGCAGCGATACACCCCAGGATTGCTCCACCGGGTACCGGGAGACGAGCGGGCTTTGCCGCCGCACGCCGTAAGACAACGGACATGTTTAAGAGGCATTATGTGAGCAAGGCCCTGGCGGACCCCCCTGACCAAGATGGCGCCGGCGCGCAGCGGGCGGCGAAGGACTGCTACAAGGAGGCCGCACAGAAACTCCTGTATGGAGGGAAATCTTACAAGGAAGCCCTAGCTGGTCAACCCACATCGGGGGCTACCCCTCGGGGGGTCTCCGGATTCCGATGACACTCTCCTTCTGGAGGATGCTGACGGATTCCCTGCAGTGTGGAACACAGTGAGTACCCCCAATGGCGATGTCCCTGAGTCGCAAGCTCACTCTCCTGCTGCTGATGTGACAGAACCCACCTTGAGAGACATATTTACTGCGGTCACCTCATGTAATCATTCTATAACTGCTCTCTCTGCTGATATCAAAGGTGTAAAAGCTGAAATTACATTTGTCCGCCATGATATGCAAAAACTCAGGGAGAGGGCTTCAGCCCTGGAAGGGCGATTGAGCACAGTGGAGGATGACATGATACCTATGCAGAGAGACTTGAGATTTAATTGCCATCTCACTGAGCAACATGCTATGCGACTCGACGAAATGGAGAATCGCATGAGACGCAATAATGTGCGTGCCCTGGGGATACCGGAAAGGGCTGAGGGCAAAAATCCTGTGAACTTTATTGAGAACTGGTTGACCTCAACGTTTGGTAGAGAGTCCTTCTCCCCCCTCTTTGCTGTGGAGCGAGCTCATAGGGTGCCCTCCCGTCCGTTGCCCACGGGTAACCATCCTCGACCCTTCCTGTTCAAACTTCTCAACTACAAAGACAGGGATGCTGTACTTTCCAAGGCGAGGGGATTCTCTGACAAGATGGTGATTGATAATGCCAGAATATCGCTATTTCCTGACTTCTCAGCAGAACTGCAGAAAAAACTAGCAACATTTATTGAAGTCAAAAAGAAGCTCAGGGATCTTAATGTCCAATATGGCATGCTGTACCCAGCTCGTCTTCGGGTTACCGCCCTGGGCTCTACCCATTTCTTTGATAGTCCTGCTGCGGCCAGGCAATGGCTAGACCGTGAGGATAAAGCACTTAAAGAAGCCAGGCAACAACGACCTCCTGTTTGACCCCAGCATCGGCTGTCTCTTTCTGACGGGGACTATCTACATGCAGACTCGGCGGAGTGAAAAGAACTCAGATCTTACTTCTACCTAAAGATAGACTTATGCTGCTTGTTCGGGTGAAACCCCTTTTGTTACCTGGGAATGTTTTCCCTGGGTGTTTCCGTGGCCTTCCCCCCCCCCCCAATAGAGGAATTGGGGACATGTTACACCTCTGTTTTAAAGGTCCAGGGCCAGGTTGGCTCTGCAACTGACTTCCTTATCTCCTACTTTTTGGATTTTCTTTTCCTTTTTTTCTTTGCTTCCCTTCCTCTCCCTTTTTTTTCGCAGAGTCCCTCTGATTTCGTAACCTTCTCTTTGCTGCAGAGACATCACCCTCATGATCGGTTCCAGAACTATGGAGGGAGGCCCTTCCTTCTCCTGCCCGGGTACTTTAGCATCAGGAGTGACTGTACCTGGGTGGTTTGGTTCAGTAATATCTCTCTGTTTATCCTACCATTGCTAACACTTATGCTGGGTATGCACATTTTTATGTTTTTGTACAATGTCGACAACCGTTAAGTGCCTTTCCTGGAATGTTAGGGGGCTGAGCAGTCCTGTGAAACGTCTGGGGGTCCTAAGACATTTGAAGGCCATGGGTTCAGGAATTGTCTGCCTTCAGGAGACTCATTTCCCCCCGGATCATATACCTAGCCTTAGTCCAAGGGTATACCCTACTCAATTCCATTCCACGTTTTCTGCATTTGCTAGGGGAGTGAGTGTCTTGATTCGTCAGGATGCCCGCTTCACTTGTTCCCAGGCGGTTATTGATCCTGGGGGAAGATATATATTTCTATTTGGTAGACTTGCTCACTGGGCATGCATTATTGCTAATATCTATGTACCACCCCCTTACTCAGCTGAAGTTCTCCGCTGTTTAGCCAGGTTCATGGCCCCGCACCCCGCGGTCCCCCTGTTGGCGTTGGGTGACAAGATACCCGTCCCCCCATCCATGCCCTCTCGCCCTACGGGTGATACTCCATTTGCAGACCTATTGGCCGAAATTGGGTTGACGGATGTGTGGCGGACCTCTCACCCCCAGGTCAAGTGTTACTCGTGCTGCTCTACCGCTTATGGAAGCCTATCGCGCATTGACCTGGGGCTGGGTAATAAGGCACTACTCCCTTTGGTTGTAGACTCCGGTTATGGAGATAGACACATTTCTGACCACTCATCTTTTTGGGTTGAACTTAAACTATTTACTGCTGTTAGTCCTAGGGCGTGGAAATTGAACCCTTTTTGGCTGGCGCTTTTTCCCTCACCCGACCCCATTAGTGACAATCTCCAGCTCTTTCTGCAGGACAACCTTGGTTCTGCCTCCTTGGGTACGGTTTGGGACACAGCGAAAGCCTTTTTAAGGGGTCAGTTCATTACTGCCATTAATGCTATTAAAACAAACACCAAGGCCTGGGAAAGGGAGGTATGCAAAACACTTAGAGACGCGGAGGACCAATATGTCAACCGCCCCTCAGACACTACCAAAAAGCTCTGGCTGGGAGCCCAGGCTATGGCTACTCAGCTTGCTCTTCAGTTAGCGGAAAATAAGAGATTTTTTTGCAGCAAACGCATTTTGAGGAGGGAGAGTCTACTGGTCACATGCAGGCCATGCTGGCGAGAGCCCAGGGATCAGCCCCAATGGTTACTTCCCTGTGTGATGCGCAGGGAGTAATCCACACGGACACCCCCTCTATATTGCAAATTTTTCGCTCATTTTACGCAGATCTGTATGCCTCCAAGGTCCATCCCAGTGCAGAAGAGATAGATGCTTTTCTGGCAAGGAGTGAACTGCCTCACTTATCTGTTTCAGACGCTCGTAGGTTGGATGCCCCATTAGACATAGACGAACTTGCTCTGGCACTGGAGCAAACCCATAACAACAAATCTCCAGGGGCGGACGGGCTTCCCTCTGAGGTGTATAAGCGATATGCGGCCACTTTACTACCAACACTTTTGAAAGTTTTTAATAGTGCTTTGGAATCTGGCATGCTCCCGGATTCCATGAATGAAGCAGTCATAATTGTGATATTGAAACCGGGTAAAGAGCCCACGTCCCCTGATTCCTTCCGACCCATCTCCCTACTTACAACGGATATCAAACTGTTAACTAGAGTCCTGGCAACCAGACTATACCAAGTTATTCAGAAGTTAGTGCACAGTGACCAGTCAGGCTTCATACCCACGAGATCCACGGCACACAATATACGACGTCTCTATTTAAATATTCAACTCCCCATACTGAATCCTGGTAACCGAGCCATCCTCTCGCTGGACGCAGCTAAGGCCTTTGACAGCGTCGAGTGGCCTTACCTGTGGAAGGTTTTGGAGAGAATGGGCCTGGGCAAAAGGTTTATTAGTTGGGTTAGATCGCTCTACGCCAAACCTGTAGCTAGGATCGGGGTTAATTCTGCAACGTCAGAGCCCTTCCCACTGTTTCGTGGCACTAGACAAGGTTGCCCTCTATCTCCCTTGCTCTTTGCCCTGGCTCTAGAGCCTCTTGCTGCTAGAATAAGGGGGGATGACTGTATTGTGGGCTTTACTCGATCTACGGGAGTGGACGTGGTGTCACTGTACGCAGACGACACTCTGTTATACCTAGGTGACACGCAGGGCTCCCTGAAGGCCATTATGACCCTGATTACGGACTTTGGAGCTCTATCTGGCTTCTCTATTAATTGGAATAAGTCGGTGCTACTACCCCTGGATCCTTTACCGGCCCCCCTCCCTGACTGTGCAGCTACGATTCAGATAGTGTCCACTTTTAGATATTTGGGGGTACAGGTCTCCCGAGAGGTCGCTCACTATGTCCAATTAAATCTGGTGCCCCTGTTGGCTAAATTTAGGGAAAAATGCAAGGCTTGGTGTAAACTACCATTGTCAGTGGTAGGGCGGGCTAATCTTATAAAAATGGTCTGGGCCCCCCAGTTGTTATACATTTCTCATAATTCCCTGGTGTGGATACCCAAGTACTGGTTTGATAAAATAGATTCCCAATTCAGAGAGCTAATCTGGCGTAAAAAAGCTGCCAAAATTAGTCTGAGAATACTGCAGTATGGTAAGGAGGCGGGGGGCTTGGCTGTACCACATGCCAGGGCCTATTTTTTGGCTTCCCAATTGCAGCAGCTTGGTGGGTGGGGACTGGAAGATTCGCTGGACCCCATTCGCAGGCTGCTGGACCACACGGCTAACCACCGTATAGCATTCTCAAACTTAGAAGCGGGCTTCCCCTATCTCCCTAGGGGGGCACCAACTGTAGTTTTATTGAACACACTTTGGAAATATGTTAAGTGGCTGCTGAAGATCCAGGGCTTTTTTTCTCTTACTCCTATCTGGGACAATGGTTACTATCATCAGCTGCTGAAGCTCAAGGGTTTCCGCGGCTGGCAGGTGAAAGGCCTGGAATATCTGTCCCAATTGTACAGCGGCCCTGTACTCAAGTCCTTTTTAGAGCTGCAAGGGGAGTTTGCAATACCACGCAATGACTTTTTTAGGTATATTCAATTGAGGCATGCTTTGCAGTCCCAGTCCAGAGCTACACCACTTAGCCTGACCGACCATGCTGTTGTGCAATCAATCATGATGACAGATAGTAAGAAGGGTATGATTTCAAAGGGGTATGCCATTATTCTTGGTGCGCTCCAAGATTCAGCTACATTGCCGAGCAGGCGTAAATGGGAGGGGGACCTAGGACCGATAGATGGAGAGACTTGGGATCTTTGTCTTGTCTCTGCTCACCTGGTGTCAGTGTCAGCCTCCCAAAAACTTTCACATCTCTATTTACTACATAGAGCTTACAGGACGCCGGCTAAATTGCATGACTGGGGCCTTCGGGACTCGCCCTTGTGCCCTAAATGTAAAAGAGACCATGGAGACCTTCTCCGTATGTTCTGGAAGTGCCCTAAATTGATTCGCTATTGGACTGCGATTTTGGAGACTATTAATCAGGTATTCAGAGTCGTGATTCCCACGGCGATACTCCGGTTGCTTTATGTAGCCCGTAAACTGATAGCCCAGATGTTGATCACGCCCAGGGTACCCAGCAGGCAACAGTGGATTGATCAGGTCAATAGGATGCTGATACGTGAAAAGCTGACATACCAACATAGGAACACCCCCCAAAAGTTTTATAACCTATGGCAGGACTGGCTGGACCTGCCGGGCCTGGCACCGCACCAGTTAATTCAAGTTAATTCCAGTTGCTGCTGGGCTGACCCGACCTCAACCTCTACCATGAGATCTATACTGCCTGTCTAGAGCTTCTGTACACAATTGTTTGGGGCATGTTATTGAATGATGCTAGGGTGAGGGTACTATGCACACTACTACTCCCATGTGTTATGATTCTCAGGGATCTCTGACTCTCTTCCCCCCCCCCCCCCTATACTGTTTTTTCTTTCTTCTTCTTTTTTGTCTAACATAAAAAGAAAACGAAAAATCAAGAAATGTTAATGAACGGAAAGCTTCTCCTCCTCCCCTTTTGTTTATTGTGAGGATGTCCTGACTGCTGACAACTTTTTTTTATTTTGTTTATATACCAACGCTTCTGTTTCACTTATTCAAACTTATTGTACCCCTTTGATTTAGTCCCTATGTGGAGAATATGTTTGTTATCCAGATTCCATACTCTGTACGTTGGTGCATTGCGTGGTCGATGTCATGGATGTCTTGTATTATTATGTTTTCTAATAAAAACTTTTTCTGATTAAAAAAAAAAAAATATGGGGGTACTCTATCACTCATCAATCACATATTTTTTTAAGTTTTATAAATGTTATAAACATATCTATTTGTTCAAGAATTTAGGATGAATGAAAAAAGTATATATATTTAAATGCAATCATCCAGACAAGTATATTATCATGGCAATATATGAAAGAAACATACCTGATTAAAAAATGAGTGATCATATAAGTATGGACAAGATGATCAAATGCAACAAAGGGAAGGAAATCCCCTAATAGAGCCCTATAATCAAACAAAAGAAAGGCTATACAATAGCATTCCAAAGCTTAACCACTTAAGGACCGGGCCTATTTTTCAAACTTGTTGTTTACAAGTTAAATAATTTATTTATTTTTTGCTAGAAAATTACTTAGAACCCTCAAACATTATATATTTTTTTCTAAGACCCTAGAGAATAAAATAGTGGTTGTTGCAATACTTTCTTTCACAACGTATTTGCACAATGGTCTTACAAGCACACTTTTTTTGGAAAAAATACAATACAAAATAAGACAACAGTAAAGCCCAATTTCTTTTATATTGTGAAAGGTGATGTTACACCAAGTAAATTGATACCCAATTGATGTCACGCTTCAAAATTGCTTCCGTTTGTGGAATGGTGACAAACTTTTATCCTTAAAAATCTCCATAGGTGACATTTAAAACAATCTACGGGTTGCATGTTTTGAGTTATAGAGGAGGTCTAGGGCTAGAATTGTTGCTCTCACTCTAATGATTGTGGTGATAACTCACATTTGTTTGAACACCGTTTCCATATACAGGCGCTACTCATGTATGCGGTCGCTTCTGCACGCGAACTCGGCAGGCGCTTTCAATTTTTTATTTATTATTTATTTAACTTTTTATTTTATTTTTTTACACTGTTCTTTAAAAAAAAAAAATGTGTCACTTTTATTCCTATTGCAAAGAATGTAAACATTCCTTGTAATAGTAATAAAGCACAACAGGACCTCTTAAATATGAGACATGGGTTCAAAAAGACCTCAGATCTCATATTTACACAAAAATGCAATAAAAAAAAATTTCTTTGGATTTAATTTTTTTAAAGTCCCTTTAAAAGCTATGGGTGGAAGTGGCGTTTTTGACGCTTACGTCCTACAATGGTATGGAGTCGGGTGGGGACCATCTTCCCCTCATTTGGCAGCCAGCCAAGCAGGGTACAGGATACGATCGCCTCCGCAGCTGCAGGTGGCTCCGGGAAGGGGCAGAGGGCGCCAGAGCGTGGCAGGAGGGGGGCCCTCTCCTGCCACCAATAAAAGTGATCTTGCAGTATATCCATCACTAAGACCACTTTTATCCGAAAGTGAACAGCCTGCTGAAGAAGTGGATACTGGGGTTATGGCACCTAGCTGTTGCCATAACAATGATATTCCACTTCAAAGAGCCGCTGTATAATGACGGCGAGAGGTCCGTAAGTGGTTTAGTATGTTAGGACTAAAGGCTTTTGTCACTTACACTCAGCATGGCCTGACGGTTTGAGCTTCAGTAGCTGGATGCTGAAAGACACGGGGCTCTATATATGTGTGTGACAGGTGGAGGCTTGCAATACCACCCACAGCTGATGCCATTAAAATGGATCTCCCTTGGCACCTTCTCTAGCCGCCCCCTCCTCCAGGCTGACATCATGCGATCCACGCAGCATCAATGAACTAGATGGCAAACCACCCAGAAGATGGCGGAAATGAGAGGGGAACACCAACAGCGTGGATGTATGCCCAAATCTGCCCGCAAGAAAACTAAGCAGGCTGAAAAGCAAAAAATAGGGGGAAGCTTGTCTCTAAGGACTGACACAACCCTCCACATCCATGCTGGGGGACTTAGGAAACCCAGAAGGGCCATACTCGAACAGCAGCAACAACACATGCCATCTTGGGGTCACGGCAAATGCTATTAAAGTTGAATTACAAAATTTACTAAAAATCATACATTAGAATTCTTCATACTGGTATAGTAAATATTGAAATTATTAACAACTAAAAGTAATAAAACTATTTAAATATTCAATCATTTTTTCCTGAAGCAAATCCCTTCAGGAAAGGTTTGAATGTAATTGTATCATTTAACCCTGGAGCGAAAGTAGCCTTTAATTTGTATATCCATCTCTGATCTGTTTGTAGGAGTATCTTATTCCAAGCCCCCTTTCTTTAAGGTATATGGATCCTATCCAACTCTGTAACTTGAATTTTTGGAAATTTGCCACCATGAGCCTTAGTAACATGTCTTCCCAGCTGTAAATTTGGGTTGCATGTTTGCATGCAGCAAATGTGTCTATGTAGGTGTTGCCATAGTTCTTGTTTGGTCTTGCCGATGTAAAAAGATCTACAATCACATGTGATCATATACAGTACCCCTTGCATGTGGCAATTTGCTAAATGTTTTAATTTAACCACTTGCTTACTGGGCACTTAAACCCCCCTCAGTCCCAGACCAATTCTCAGCTTTCAGCGCTGATGCACTTTGAATGACAATTGCGCGGGCATACAACACTGTACCCAAATGACATTTTTGTCATTTTTTTCCCACAAATAGAGCTTTCTTTTGGTGGTATTTAATCACAGCTGGGAGTTTAATTTTTGGTAAACAAACAAAAAAAGATGCAAAAAAAATAAATAAATAATGTTTAATAGTTTGTTATAAAATTTTGCAAACAGGTCATTTTTCTCCTTCATTAAAGTGCGCTGATGAGGCGGCACTGATAGGCTGCACTGGTTGGCACTGATAGGCTGCACTGGTGGGCACTGATAGGCTGCATTGGTGAGCACTGATAGGCTGCACTGGTGGGCACTGATAGGCATAGTTAAGGCGGCACTAATAGGCACAGATAAGGCGGCACCGATGGGCACAGATAAGGCGGCACTGATGGGAAAAGACGGGCACAGATAAGATGGCACGGATGGGTGGCACAGATGGGTGGCACGGATGGGTGGCACGGATGGGCACTGATAGGTACCACAGATAGATGGGACTGATGGGCACTGATAGGTGGCACTGATAGGTGGCTCTGATAGGTGGCACTGCTGGGCACTGATGGGCGGCACTGCTGGGCACTGATGGGCGGCACTGCTGGGCACTGATGGGCGGCACTGCTGGGCACGGATATGTGGCACTGGGGTGCAGCACCTTTGTTGAGGCAGACTGTGGGCACTGCTGGGTGGCACTGTGGGCACTGCTGGGTGGCACTGCTGGGTGGCACTGCTGGGTGGCACTGTGGGCACTGCTGGGTGGCACTGTGGGCACTGCTGGGTGGCACTATGGGCACTGCTGGGTGGCACTGACAGGGGGGACACATTTTTTATTCAGGCAGGCAAAGCAGGGGGCAGGTGGGCACTGGCAGGGCTAGCCGTGATCGGGACTGATGTCCCGATCACGGCCGCCGGTGATCGCCTTTTTTTTCTCTCCTTGCGCTGTCAGCGAGAGGAGGAATAATAGCCGATTACCGGCTCCGTTATATCACATGATCAGCTGTCATTGGCTGACAGCTGATCACGTGATATGGGGTCGGGATCGACCCCTTGCACGGATCGGTGATCAGGCGAGTCTCGTAGACTCGCCGATCACAGAGTGTGCCGCGCGCGCCCCTCAGGGGGCGCGCAGGCCGCTCGTGCACGGGACTACGTCAATAGACGTAGTCCCGGAAAAGGAGATCCGTGCTGTAGCCGCCATACGGCTATAGCGCGGGTCTCAAGTGGTTAAAGGATTCACCGCTGGGAAGGATTAGATGACTTTTGCCTAGCATGTATGTGCAGTAAGAGCATCCACCACAGGGGAATGTGCCCCCCTGTCGACATGGATCGCTTCTTGTCACAAAATTCACTGCTCACAAGTTTATCCCTCAGTGAGGTTGCCCTTATAAAGATAATTACTGGCCTTTCATTAATTAACTGTTTAATTACGTTGTCTTCAGCTAAAATGGCCCAGTGTATATTGAGGATTTTTTCAATTCCCGATTGTTGATTAGTGTGTCTAAAAATTACACGTATGGATGAATGATCATTTGGGGCTTTATTATGTTTGAAAAGTAACTCCTCACAAGGGAGTCTATTTGCTTTATAAAAGGCCTTTCGGAGACAAGTTGTGCTGTTCTTTCCAGAAATCAGTTTTTTCGTTTGTCAGCCTTTTTTAATTTAAAAGTGGAATCCAGGGAACAATTTACTGACTGAAAGGTATTGAGTTGACAAGATTGGCTGGATGGAAGCTGTTAGCGTGAAGTAGGGTATTGCCAGTGGTACTCTTGAGATAGAGACCACTAGCAAGATGTCCATCTGCCATTTTGGCATTTTGGTGATCCTCATGTCCAAAAAGGTCACGGTGTTCAAATCGTAAGTCATCATGAATTTGTAATTAAATACATTATTATTCATGGCTTCAAGGCATTGACACAAAGTGTCCTCAGGACCCTCCCAGATGAGAAGCTGAACTGGGAGGAGAGATAGGATCACTATGTATACATAAATGGTCCATATAGAGAAATTGGTGTAGAGTTATTCACTTTAAGGTCATCACAAAGGACAAGGGGTCACTTTTTTTGTCTGGAGAAAAAGAGATATAACCTCCACATATGGAAAGGCTTCTTCACGTTAAGAACTGTGAAATATTGGATGCATTCCTAAATGAACAAAGCACACCTAGAAACCAACAGGCAGCAACACTGGGGTTTGTTGATCCATGGAATATCCTTCTACAGGATGAGGAAGAAATGTATTTTCCCTAATATGAGCAAATTAAATCATGTTTATAAGTTTTGCTTTCTGCCTTCCTCTGTATAACTGTGGGTAAAGAATTCTGCATATGGTTGTTTTCTATTTATTTAGAAGGCGAGCAGGCAGTTTGAAAATCCAAAATAAAGCAAACTTGCCAGCTTCTTAAATTTATTCTGATCTCCAGGAGTGGGATTTCTAAAAACTAAAATCTTAGCTCAAGATAACTGCCTTTGCAGGTTACAAAAGGAATTCTTTCCCTCTGTTGGAATTTTAATTAATTTAAAATGATAATGATATCCCTTGATGCAGCAGGATACTTGTATATGCCTACATGTTTATATAAAGCTTGAAACTAGAGCAAGAAAAGTCAGCTGCTGCCGTCTTTGAAAGGCATGATAACTCTGGTAGATAAATTGGAATATCCACAGCCACCCATAAAGTGATTTTAAATAACAAACATGTTATACTTATCTGCTCTGTACAATAGTTTTTGCACAGAGCAGCCTCAAACTTCCTCCTCCGGGTTCCCCCTCCGGTGCTCCTCCCTCTTCAGATTGCCCCCATAGCAAGCTACTCATCCCCGAACTGGGCTCTGTGTGTCCATTGACACACATAGTGTGGCTTGGTCCTGCCCCTGCTCTCTCCTTGAGATCAAGCGCAAGTATTTGTGCTGGAGGGGGGGACTGAACAGCCACATTGATTTAATCCATTTTTGGAGGCCTGGCCCTTTAGGAGAAAGCATTAAATACACTCCAGGTATAAGTGTTAATACTTTCAATTTAAACAAATGTGGGGCTGTAGATCTTGAAAAGTCACACTATAATTTTGACCATACTTTTAACTGCAGGGATGCTGCTGGGAAATGTTGCTTCCTCCCGTCTTCTCCATAGTACCTGATGTGTATAAGCTGCGGCAATCCAACATCTCAATATGCAGTCACACACTGTGCATAAGCATACTATATGATTAGACTGTGTCTAAATATGGCTTCTATGTTCTGCCTTTATACAGGAGCATTTCTTATTAACATTCTGCCCTTCCAGATTAATAATGACCTAGAAGCTGGCAGAAAATTAATTGCCTATCACGGAAGAAGCCTGTGCATTTAAAATCTCTCTCATGTAGCTGAAATTTCTCTGACAAGGTTTCAGATTTGTTCTATATGAAACATTAAATTATTAGAAGACAAATTTGTTCTAACCAAGCATATTTAATTTATTTAACAGTGGAATATCATGTATCATGGCAATTTATGAGCTTCTATAATGAGGGTGAAATATACTTTTTTTGTTCTGTTCTTTAGTAGCGTGCTATCATAAAATACCTTTCCATTGTCCTTACAATATCAACTCTGCCCTGATTTTTTATGGACCCTGAAATGGAAAGGGGGACTTTAACACCATGTGGTAAGATAACAACATGCTTGAAGGAAATAAATGGTTAGAGCTTATATAATTCTATTTTTATTTTAAAATATGTCTATATTTACTGAATGAGCTGAAGGCAAGGGAAATAACTAAAGGTACATATAAGGAAATTGTTTTATCTATCAAAGAATTAGTATTTCTGTCCCTCCAGTTCTGCGTTTTACACAGCCTTGCAACACAGTATAGTCCTGTCTGGTAGGTGGAGAGACCTGATTTATTTTCTGCTGCAGTTCAGTAATATTTGCAGGTCCCCTCCTCTCCCCACCCCGTGACTAGACAGTGAAAGGAGAAGGTTTCCCCCCTCTGATGTAACGCAGGTTTATGTTACATCAGAGGGGGGGTGGGGTCACCCACACGTCACTGGGGAAACTCAGGTTTGCCCTTGCATCATAGGGGGGCAGGGTCAGTTAAGGGTGGCCTCATCCTCCTCAGCTAAGACCTGTCAGGCTGCCGAGATTCGGTGTCTCCGGTGGAGACAGGATGCGCTGCGCTGGACGTCATCGGGAGAGATCACCCATCTCTGGACCCCGGAGAACAGACCACCCATCGATGGACCCCGGTGAAGAGATCACCCATCGCTGGATACCAAGAGTGGATTACCACTGCTGGAATCTTTTTTTTATTTTTTTTATTTTTAATAAATTACTTATCCCAGCGGTGTCTGTGTCTTTTTTAACAATATTTTACACTTTCTTTGTGAAATGGTAGGGGTACAATTTACCCTTTCAAACAGGGGGGGCGGGATCTGGGGGTCCCCTTGTTAAAGGGGGCTTCCATATTCTGATAAGCTCCCCGCCCGGAGAACCTCACAACCACTGACCAGGGTTGTGGGGATGAGGCCCTTGTCCCCATCAACATGGGGACATGGTGCTTTGAGGGGTCACAGACCCCCAAAGCATCCTCCCAATGTTGAGGGCATGTGGCCTGGTATCCTTTTAAGTTCCCCTTAAAATCCATACCAGACCTGAGGGGACTGGTATGGATATTTGGGGGGAACCCCATGTAATTTTTTTATTTTTATCAATGACTTTCAATGACTGTTCTCTGTATTACGGGGAGCCGACAATTCATTATAGCCACAAGTGCTTTTAAATTACTTTTTTTCCTGCAGAAATGACACTTTGTGCAGGGACAATTCTAAGCACGGGAAACATGCTCCCCTTTACAGGCATACTATACACACCCCCCAGGTATGAAATTTAAAGGAATATTAAACTTTTATTGTTTCACTTTAAGCATTATTAAAATCACTGTTCCTGAAAAAACTGACGTTTTTAAAACTTTTTTTTGCATTGATACATGTCCCCTGGGGCAGGACCCAGGTCCCCAAACACTTTTTATGACAGTAACTTGCATATAAGCCTTTAAAATTAGCACTTTAGATTTCTCCTATAGACTTTTACAGGGTCTTCTGCGGCTTTTCAAATTTGCCGTGAACACCCCAAATTGTTCACTGTTTGGCGAACGGGCGAACAGGCAATGTTTGAGTCGAACATGAGTTTGACTCAAACTCGAAGCTCATCACTACTCAAGACATAGATTGCAAGATGCTGATAGAAAGTCAAGTTCAGGTACTAACTTTCCTTGCAATAACAAAATTACATATATATCATATACAGTATATAAATACAATTAACCACCTCAATACTGGGCACATAAACACTTTCCTGCCCAGACCAATTTTGAACTTTCAGCGCTGTCGCACTTTGAATGACAATTGTGAGGTCATGCTACACTGTACCCAAATTAAATTTTCATCATTTTTTTTTCCCACAAGTAGAGCTTTATTTTGGTGGTATTTGATTACCTCTACGGTTTTTATTTTTTGCTAAACAAATAAAAAAAGACAGAAAATGTTGAAAAAAAATATGTTTTTTTTGTTTAATTTCAAAACTTTGTAAATAAGTATGTTTCCTCCTTCACTGATGGGCACTGATGGGGCTGCACTGACGGGCACTGATAAGGTGGCACTGATGAGAACTGATGAAATGGCACCAATGAAGTGGCACTGATGAGGTGGCATTGATGGGCACTGATGAGGTGGCATTGATGGGCACTAATATGTGGCACTGATGGGTGATACGGATGGACACTGATAGGTGGCACAAATTGGCACTGATAACTGGCATGGATAGGCATGGATAGGCGGCATGAATGGGCATGGATAGGCGGCACAGATGGGCATGGATGGGCACTGATAGTTGGCACGGGTGGGCACTCATAGGTGGCATGGGTGGGCACTGATAGGTGGCACGGATTGGCACTGATAGGCGACATTGTATTGTATTGTTTTGTATTGATGGATGCCAATCAGTGCCAAACAATGCATGCCAATCAGTGATGCCCATTGTGGGCACTGATTTGCATCCATTGTGGGCACTGATTGGCATCCATTGTGGGCACTGACTGGCATCGTTGGTGGTCTAGCGTGGCATACCTGGTGCTGGGCATCCCTGGTGGTTTGGTGGCATCCCTGGTGGTCCAGTGTGGGCATCGTCGGGGGGGCTGTGCTGATAATCGATCAGCACAGACCCCCCTGTCAGAGGAGCCACTGATCGGCTCTCCTCTACTCGCGTATGACAGACGCGAGTGAGGAAAAGCCGATCACCGGCTCTTCCTATTTACACTGTGATTAGCCGTGATTGGACACGGCTGATCACGTGGTAAAGAGTCTCCATCAGAGACTCTTTACCAAGATCGTAGTTGCGGGGTGTCAGACTGACACCCTGCAACACCGATCACCGCGATGTGCACCCCCGCTCAAAATCCTGAGGACGCCCTATGACGTCCGGTCAGGATTTTTAAACCACTTTGCAGCCGTCATTTGCCTATAGGGCGGGCGGCAAGTGGTTAAATAAAGAGCTGTATTTATTGTGTTTTTAATAATTGTTCAGCTTTAAAGTGATTGTAAAAGAGGGGAAAAAAACATACATGTCATATTTACCTGCTCTGTGCAAAACCTGCACAGAGCAGTCCCAATTGTCTTCTTCTCAAGTATCCTGCCGGCGATCTGGGTCCCTCCCACTTGCTGAGTGCCACCATAGCAAGCCGCTTGCTCTGAGTCTCTTCTCCTTGCCGAGTACCCCCATAACAAGCTGATTGCTCTGGGTCTCTCCCACTTCCCGAGTGCCCCCATAGCAAGCCGCTTGCTCTGGGTCCCTCCCACTTGCCGAGTGCCCTCATAGCAAGCCGCTTGCTCTGGGTCCCTCCCACTTGCCGAGTGCCCCCATAGCAAGTCGCTTGCTCTGGGTCCCTTCTCCTTGCCGAGTACCCCTATAGCAAGCTGCTTGCTCTGGGTCCCTTCCCCTTGCCAAGGGCCCCATAGCAAGCCGTTTGAATATTCGCTATTGTCTTCCTGATTCTCTTCCTGGCCAATCAGGAAGCAGGTCTTGAGATCTGTCACCTGATTGGCCGAGAGGAGAAACAATCCTATTGGCCGCCTAGAAGGAGGAGGGAGGAGGAGATGCACGGCAGACCTAGATGGGGTAAGTGTGGGGCTGGTTGGTGACCGACCGACCTGGGGGGTGTGGGTGGCCCAACCAAATGCAAGGGGGTGTGGCTGGTGGGTGCATTGTTTGCTGCCCCCCCAAAAAATATGCCACCAGGCGCCACTGCAGAGAGGGCGGCTCTGCCCCACCCTCTGCTCCCGCCTCACTGGCTGCTGCATCTCATCCAATTAGGAGGGAGAAAACTGGCAGTGCACATTACTGGATCTGGCTTAGATAAGTATTAGGGGGGGATGAGGGGGCAGATGGACACTGAAGGTTTTTTGGTTCATGCTTAGTAAACAACCTTCAGCCTTTACAACCACTTTAAACTCAGGAGAATAAGAAAAAAACAGCCATAATTTCTCTGGGCTTAATTATTGATGAATCCGGGTGATCACCAGGAAAGGATGTGATGGGAAATCTCCTCAGCAGGAACACAGATAACAACAAAATCTCCAAGTTTCTAATCCTTCCCTACCTCAATCAAAAAATCTTGTAGTTTGAGTTCTACATATACAGGGCATTTTACATTTAATCAATATATAGGGAACTAATAGTAATAAATGCATATACAAGTGTCGGATGTCAAAATGTATGTTTTAGGACATAAGCGTACCCTCACAAGAATGGGCTTACTTTGCTGTTCAATAATAATAATAATAATAATAATAAAAAAAATTTAAATCTGTAGGACAGCTCTGTGTCAAGTATAATGTACCCTTTATCTGATTTATCACACACATACACAGTACCCTGAGCCAAGTAAACCTCTATTGAGAAAAATATTAAAGCTTTAGGGCTTACTGAGTCTCAGGTGTGTTTCACAGTTCACACTAAAGGTCATCATACACTGCTTGATTTTCTCTTGTATCATCATATCAGTCATGCTTAGGCGGTAACTATTATGCATTTGTAAACTTGAGTTAGCTCACTGTATTTCATTATAAATCTATCTATCTATATATTTATATATATATATATATATACCGTATATACTCGAGTATAGGTCGATCCGAATATAAGCCGAGGCCCCTAATTTACCACAAAAAAACTGGGAAAACTTATTGACTCGTGTATAAGCCGAAGATGAGACATGCAGCAACTACTGTTACAGCTTAAAAGAGTGGAAAAGAGGGTCAACAATGCCCATCTGCAGCTGCATACCTCCCTGTGTACCTCTCTGTGTACCTCCCTGTGTACCTCCCTGTGTCCATTGCAGCCTATCTGTGTCCTGTGCATGCCTCCGTGTGCAAATCTGCAGCCTCTGTGTCCTTCTGCAGCCTCTGTGTCCTTCTGCAGCCTCTGTGTCCTTCTGCAGCTCTGTGTCCTTCTGCAGCTCCGTGTGCTATTGTGTGCCATTTTGCACCGATCAGCATGTATCAGCATGTCATAAAAACATGCCAGGATTCAAAAGCCGCACCTCTCCTCCTCGTCTGTGACAAACGGCAGCCATTCCACTGTTCAAAAGCCACCCCTCCCTGTCTGTGATAGGCGGAACACTCAATTTCCCAGCAGTCAGTGTTCCGCCTATCACGGACATCCTCTCATCCTCGTCCGTAGTATGAGGATGAGCGGATGTCCGTGATAGGCGGAACACTGACTGCTGGGAAATTGAGTGTTCCGCCTATCACAGACAGGGAGACGCGGCTTTTGAACAGTGGAATGGCCTCCGTCTGTCTGCACGACACGCTGATCAGGTAGGCAGACGGCGGTGACTCGAGTATAAGCCGAGGGGGGCACTTTCAGCCTAAAAAAAGGGGCTGAAAATCTCGGCTTATACTCGAGTATATACGGTATATATATATATATATATATATATATATATATATATATATATATATATATACAGTATATATACAGATGCATCTCATAAAATTAGAATATCATCAAAAAGTTAATTTATTTCAGTAATTCTATTCAAAAGTGAAACTCATATATTTTATATAGATTCATGTCCAGACTTACTGTATGGTCCGGACATCAACTGGCCACAGAGTGGGCGGCTCCAGCCAAAGTGGTCCCGGCCCACCGGCCAACTGCAGGTCTGCCCTATGGCCAGTCCAGGCCTGCCTCCATGCCACGCCTCTTTGATGCAGTAATTCATACAAAAGAAGCCCCAACCAAGTATTGAGTGCATACTATAGTGTACATGGACATACTTTTCAGTAAGCCAATATTTCTGTATTAAAAAGCCTTTTTTTTATTGGTCTTATGTAATATTATAATTATTTGAGATACTGAATTTTGGGTTTTAACTAGCTGTAAGCCATAATTATCCAAATTAAAAGAAAGAAATGCTTATATAAAATATGAGTTTCACTTTTTTGAATAGAATTACTGAAATAAATAAACATTTTGACATTCTAATTTTATGAGACGCACCTGTATATCTAAATATATAGATATACATCTATACATATATGCAGTCATGTTGGAACATGAAGGGGTCATTCCCAAACTGTTCCTACAAAGTATGAAATTGTCCAAAATGTTTTGGTATGCTGACGCCTTAAGAGTTCCCTTCAGTGGAACTAAGGGGCTATGCCCAACCCCTGAAAAACAACCCCACACTATAATCCCCCCTTCACCAAATGATTTTGACCAGTGCACAAAGCAAGGTCTGTAAAGACATGGATGAGTGAGTTTAAGTCCTAACATCAACCTGAGAGAACACATTTGAGATGAATTAGAGCAGAGACTATGAGCCAGGCCTTCTTGTCCAACATAAGTGGCTGACCTCACAAATGTGTTTCTGAAAGAATGGTCAAACATTTCCATAGAACATTTCCATAGACACACTCCTAAACCTTGTGGACAGCCTTCCCAGAAGCTGTTACAGTTGCAAAGTGTGGACAACGTATTATTGAACCCTACAGACTGGGATGCCATTAAATTTCCTGTGTGTGTAAAGGCAATAAATATATTGCGGGGTTAGCTCAAGTGGGAAACTCCTTCCCTAGACATAATGTAGTCCAAACGTCCGCTTCTTATTTAAAAATTTGACTTGTAGTCAGTTTTATTAAAAAGGTTAAAAAGGTTGCTTGCAAAACAAACAAATCAGAAAATAAATCCTTGCCATCCAGGCCCTAACTAAAGAGTACAGATTCCTCTTTGACAAGTGAAGGGCTTCTGCCAGTCACCAAAAAAAAAACAAGCATTTTGCAAACCTTTTTCTTGGGCTGGCTTCACACGGGTTTTGTCTGTAGTCTGTATCCACCTGCCCAGCAGGCGATCTCCCCATTTAGTAGGCGGATGACAGGTCCGTGTCCTCTCTGCTATGCAGAGTGGACATGGACACAGCCCTACTGTTCTCTGTGGGGCTATCAGACGGAAATGGACTGCCTGTGGATCTGACTGTCATCCAATCTGCTGATTTTGGTGGACAGGATTGGATCGGATGCTGGCTGGTGTCAGCAGACCCATGTGTCCACTGACATCTGCCACTCCATAGAGAGTTAGGGATGGTCTGATCAGGTCCGCCTGAAAAACTGACAGGCAGACCAGATCAGAAAGCTTGTGTGAAACTAGCCAAACAAAGCAATTTCCTCATACAGCTCTCTCAGGAGGCTTCCTTTGTCCCAGGTCAGAGCAACCTCTTGCTCCAATCCATCCTTATTTATACCACTTTCTGCTGGTCACAAGTGGGAAGCAAAACCCGGTTTGGATCCCACATTACCAAGGTAGCCTGGAAAACCCAAACTGGACACCTTAGATTCCTAGTTTCCCACAAGAAAGCATGCAAGGTGAAACATATGGTGCCTCATTCATCTTGCCTTTCATTATGTCACTATAAATTTTGTATATTACAACTATTATTGTCAGTCAAACTGTCAAGTATTAATCTATTTCCAATTAGTATGTCCACTATTATATAATAACATTTCTTTAGTGTCAGCTAGAAACTTTTAATTGTGTCCACTGAGTATTGCACAAAATATTTAAATTCATTTTTACATATTATGATCTTTGCCAGATCCTTTTTCGTAAAATGAAAAATGATGTAAAATATCATTAGAAAACTATACAAAGATCAAGTAGAAGGTTGTATGACACATTCCTAAAAGATATGAACATGCACTTTTTCTCTGATATTTAAATATGCTTGACACCGTGTAGGACATACTATACACCTTTTGTGACAGTTCTTATAAAATACGTCTGACCTTCTACAAATTCTTTTACAGAAACTTCAGGCATTAAATGTCATTAAACAGGAAATTTTGTCATCGTTACTCATGCTCCTTGACTGTGCATAGCTGGACTTTATCACAGCAGCTTCTAGGAAATACAAATGATCTAATGATTATCAAGAAACAGAGGCAGTCTTTACAGTATGGTTAACTCAGAAAATGCTAATTCACAATGACAAGTCCATTTTAATGAGATATTATGGATAAAATATACTTATGTGGATCATTATATGCCTTTTATGCTCTGGAGATCTGATTTTTTTTTTTTTTTTTTTATAAATTAGAAGTTATCTAGAAATTTTATGACCACATCTATCTGCAGGTCAAGTACTTCTAGAGGGAACAGATCTTGAGGAAAGAGATTCATTTTTTTGTCTCTGTGGATAAACGTTGGCATGGGAATGAGGCAGCTATTGTAATAAGTATAATCAGAGGCCTCTGCCCACCATCAGGAATCTGGATTACAGCTAGGGTTGCCACCTTTTCTTCAAGTCAAACCTGCACACAGCAAAATATTTTTTGTTAGTGGGGAACGCTGTGGTCTCTGGTGCAAATGGGAATTCTGATGTAAGGGGGTTTCTGCTCACCAAACCTCCCACTTACATCAGAGTTCCCAGCATCCCCCCTTAAATTATGGTTCCCAAAACCCCCCCTTACATCTGAGTCCCCTTTACCTTAGTGTACTCACTCGCTTGGAGGCAGGAGAGAGATTGAGAGAGGGAGGACTTCAGACACAGACTTTGGATGGTAAGCTCACTCATCCAAGGATGGAGGCTTAGGCATCGACACCTTTTATCCACGATGTATCTGCCGATTGCAGAGCTTCAAACTTCCAGCGCAAACATCCCTTTCCTAAAAGCACAGAATGCCAGGGATTGGAGTGTGGGCAGACAGAGGGATAGGGGTGGGAGGAGGAGGAGATCAAGCCCTCTCTCCTCTCCTGTCCGTGTATGGGTGTGGGGTCCATGTGCACACCTATGCACTCTACGGTTCTGGTACTTGGTTACTTGGGGAGCCACAGTCCATTCTGAATATTGTGTCCGGGTTTCAGGTGGTCTGAAACCCGGACTGTCCGGGTGAATCCTGGACAGGTGGCAACCCTAATTCTGGCCTAATAGGTCCCTTTGGTGCAGTGCATTCAACAGATTGCTCCTGTTTTCCATGAAATAACATTAAGTTCATTGTAATCAGGGTCATTCCCCTGAACCAGTAAAGGAGGCAACTACTTCTTTAAAGCCTACAATGGACCCTTAGTCAGTGACTAACTACATACCAGTTGCTAAGGAGAGAAGCTGTCTAAGCATTTAATACTGTGGACTCTGGAATATTAATACAAAGAATACAAAAACATTGTAGTCTAGAAAATTGTTTTTTCAACTTTTTTCATTCAAGGCACCCTTTAGAATCGCACACAATCTCAGGGCACACCAGTTTGTGGGCTCGTTCACACCAAGAGGTGCATCTGAGAGCAAACACTTTTTTGCATGTTCCCACACGTCACCTTTTTTTAAAGAGCTGCCCTATGTGTGTAAAACACGCAAAAGGGTGCCGGCATTATTTTTAAAATCGCACAAAAAAAAAAACATGGTATGTCAGTACCATGTATTTTAGCAGGTGCAAATGTACATGCATTTGTTAGATGCGTGTGAATGTCATTAAGAATTAATGGAGTTATAAGCTGAGGGCTCTCCCTACACCCTATACATTTTTTCTTATTTAAAGGACAAACCCAGGCTGTTTTTCCAAACAGTAGAATCCTCTAGTAGGCGTGCCACGGTGGTGAGTCTTCAGGCACTGTAAGGATAAAAACAAGGGGGTATTTTCTATCTTCAATCTTTTTGTTTTTTGTCCGTATCATCAGGGATGGAAGATTAAGTTGGTTCTCCTCTTCCTATTATCTATAATCTAGGTAAATTCTTTGCCCTACTCGCTACTCAACACTTTGTAGTATTATTTTGATTTATACCAATGTTGATATTTTATCCTCTCTCTCTGGTTGCAAAAGGTCTTCTCACTTTGTAAATCCTGACTTCAGTTTATAAATCAAAAATTAATACTTCATGAATACAAGCATCCGATAGGAATTCATCTTCAGTTCATCATTATTTTGTATAAAATGTATTCTGTAAATGCGCATGCACGAGAGCTCTGCAGTGGCTGCCTGAGCCCGGAGCTCCGCACCTCACAGAGCCAGGAGCGCCCACAACACCCTAGCTCGAGCGCCATCCGAATGGCATCCATGCCCCCCACATCCAGGAGAACACCCCCGCATGTTCAAACCCGGAGCCAGAAGGAATCTGGACCCGGAATTCGCCGCCCCCACCCATCCCGGGTGTACCATGATGGCTGCCACAGCCGCCGCGGCCTCACAGACTCATGCTTCCCCCACAGAAGGAACTCCAGATCACAGGCAAGTGCTGGCCCTGCTGGCTCTGTTACACTTCACCCCTGGGCCACATACCTCAGGAATGCAGGCTCAGACTCCCTCACCGGCCTCCACAGAGTCCCTGCTCGGCCACAAATTTGGGGACCAGGCGTTCTCCCCAGCAGGTCCGGTGGCACCTACCTTTGCTGACCCTTTCTCTCATGGCCCTCTGACCCAAAACACCCAGGTTGCTGTGGAAGATCTCTATCTCAAATTATCCACTCTCCTAGAAAGTGGCCTAGCTACCACAGCGGCTAAAACAACAATAGAAATTAAAGCAGACCTCCAGAATATTGGATCCAGGATGGATGCCATTGAAGGAAAGCTGCATCAGACTGCAGCGGTCTCTCACCAGAACTCTGATCTTATCCAAACCCTTCAAGACCAACTGGACACTGTGTTCTCACGTAAAAATAATCTGGGAAATGGGTCCAGGAGGCTCAATTTTTGGATCAGAGGACTGCCGGAAACAATTCTCAATGTCACATCAGCTGCACAGGATTTAATGAAGTCGCTGATCCCAAACATTACGCCATCACGCATGGAGCTGGACAGGGTGCATAGGGTCCTGGGTCCCCTCAGAAAGGACAGCTCCCCCCAGAGACATCATTGCTAAACCTCATTACTATGCCGTCAAAGAAGCTGTCATGAAACAGGCCCGTGCCCTCCCTCAGGCCACCTGCCAAGGTCACCCGGTGCAAATTTTTGTGGATCTCTCCCCTTCCACCATCCAGCGAAGAAGAACCCGGAAACCGCTCTTGTCTGCCATGACCCAGAGGGACATCTAGTATAGATGGGCCTTCCCCTTTGCGGCGAAATTCTCACACAAGGGCCAGAGCCACTCCTTCTCCAGTTTCACAATGGGAGAAAAGCTCCTGCTCAACTTGAAGATAATCTCCCAGGAGATGGAAATGGAAGATTCCCCATCCTCGACTGGATCCAACAAGCATCCTCCCACCGAATTCCCTTTGGAATAAGACCAAGTCCAGAAGATCTTCCCACAATGGACCTCCATGAACGCAAGATCACATTGTAACCTGTGTCCCGTTTAATCATTTGCCTCCGCATTTGATTCTCCCTCTAATTGCAGAGACTGGCTCCCTCTCATTCCCTGGGAGTAGTTTATTCAGATGTTCTCCCTATACTCAGAGGAAAGTTTCGTTTTTAATGACATTTCTTTAGTCACCCCTTTGACTGTTTTTTTTTCTTATCAGAAGTGGTTCCCCTATAGCTCCTGTATCCACTTGGGTAGTCAGGAAATAGTCGTATTGTTCGGGAAATTCAACACAACTCGGCAGCCACCCTAGCGATGTTCGGTGACCCTGTGGCCTCGCCTCCCCTCCTTGTCCCATGGGGGTGGGGGGGTTTCCAAGTTGGAAATACTTTGGGGTTTGGAAACCCCTTTTATAAGTTACATAAGTTGCAGCCTGTAGTACATTTGTTAGTCTAGGTTACAGTGGGCACCCCACCACTATAGGACTGCATGTACCTCCTCCTATCCCTTTGATGCCTTCGTGTATCCGGGGGATAGGACATCCAACCGATTTGGTTCGTGATTTTGACCTTCTTATATCATCTCACGTTTTACAGTAAGATGACACACGGGGTATTTTTTCCTCCCCAGGTTCTAGGTAACCTTGGGAGGGGAAAACTCTCCTCTACTTTGTTTTCATTTTTTTCTCTTAACCTCTCTTTCTATGGCGCATCACTTAAACATTTTATCCATTTCAGACAAATTCCTCAGTGGGCCAAGGCAGACTGAGACTCCTCATGGTAGCCGAACAGAATGCCCCTTCTGAGCATGGAGCCGGAGGACACTTGTGAAGGTAAGTGATGGTAGATTCAATAGCACACATCCATCCTGGACTCATGGCTGACTGCACGCACAACGCCCTACGGGTCGTTACCCATAAGGTCCAGGGCTTAATTTCCCCTCTTAAAAGTAGGAAGGTATTTAACACTTACAAATCCTTAAAACTAGATATTATCATGCTGCAGAAGACTCATTTCCCAGCTCAGTACTGCCCCAAGTTCCTTCATTCCTACTTCCCAAATTTTTATTTAGCCAGTGCAGAAAATAAGATCAAGGGGGTGGCCATTGTGATTGCTAAAACATGCAAATTTAGTTGGCTCTCAGACACTAACGATCCAGGGGGTAGATTCATAATGGCAAAGGGAATGATAGATGGGCAGCTCTATACTCTGGTTTCCTATTAAACCCCCAATAAAGGCCAAGCAGTATTTTTTAGACTTTTCTTCAACACCCTCTCACCATCATTAGAGGGCACAGTCATTTTTGGAGGAGACTCCAATGGCGCTTTTGATCAGGGGCTGGAGAAGTCTAGACCCCCCACTGACCAACTTACGCTAAACGTATCCACGCTCAAGGCATGGCAGGTGTTTGGAGGGAACTGAACCCCACCAAATGAGACTTTACCTACTTTTCCCACCCTCACAATTCCTACGCCAGGATAGATCACCTCTTAGTTCGAATGCACTACATTCCACTTATTATAAAGTCCCATATCAAGGACACAATCTTGTCTGATCATTCAATAGTTATCATGGCAATTCAATCCCATCACTTTAGAATGGGTCAGGGACAGTGGAGACTCAACAAATCCATTCTCTCTGACCTTGTCCATGTCACGATGCTAGATAAGTCTCTACAGGAATATTTCCCTTTTACCAATCTAGAGGAGATCTCGGCTGAAACGCTGTGGGCAGTCCACATGACCTTCATTAGAGGGGAGATCATCAGAATGGCATCTCAGATTAAGAGGGAAAGAAGCTGACATAAAGATATTAGAGGACATGTACTCAAAACTCCAAGCTCTCCACAAATTAAAACCCTCCCCTTCCACGGTATCCCAACTTGACAAGGCCAGGTTGGAGCTCAACCTAGCTCTGACAGCTAAAGGGGAAAAACAAATCTGTTGGAACAAACACAGGTTTTATACCCAAGGTGACAGGATGGGCTCCATGCTGGACGCTAAATTAACACCACGAATTAAGTCATATATATAATGCCAAAAATAAGGATTCCAGGCCACAGCACCACGGCTGACTCCTCCAAAATCCTGGAAGCATTTCATGTTTTTTTTTTTTACAACCTTTACTCTCCATGCATTCCCTCTACTGACGCTTCATTAGGCAAATTTTTAGATGGCCTCTCCATACCCTTGCTCTCAGCAGAACACAAAGACATCCTAGAAGCCCCATTTACAGAAGGCGAGGTGCTAGGAGTAATAAAGGCCTTGAAGACTGGCCCTGGCCCTTATGGACTGTCAAATCCCTATTACAAAGCATTCTCCAACGCCTAACGAAATGAAGGGGGACCCACTTGATCCACAACTCATTACCACGTACATTCCAGTGATACCTAAGCCAGACAAGAATCTGGAAGAAGTAGGAATTTATCACCCTATCTCGCTTATTAATTGCAATGTCAAGATTCCAACCAAAATTCTTGCTAACCATATAGCTTCCTTTATTAATACATATATAAACAAGGATCAAGTGTGTTTCATCCCGGGCAGACAAGGCCCGGATCAGATAAGCGGGCAATAGATGTGGTATCCATTCTCCAAACAAATTGGGAGGGGGCCCTAAACAATCAGGGATGCTCCTGTCGTTGGACTGTCGTTGGACCCCACAGCCTGTATAAGGCTCCAAGGCTACTATTCCAAGCCCATAACTATAAAAAAGGGGACTAGACAAGGATGCCCACTCTTGCCGCTTATATTCGCAATAGCAATAGAAATGCTCGCCATAACGATTCCCCAAAACCCGAATATTAAGGGTGTGTCATGCGGCTCCCAAACCCACAAATGTGGCCTCTTTGCTGATGACGTACTGCTTTTCCTCACCTCACTCATAACCTCTCTTCCCAACTTATGCCAACCCTTGGATGCCTTCGCTAGGATATGAGGCTTACAAGTAAACTATTCTAAATCCCAGGCAAACATTTCCCTACAAACCGACACAGTGGCTCTTTGACGAAAATCCAGCTCTCTAAATGGATTCACAAAGCACTTTAATCACAGGAATTGGGAGTGAATGGACACAGCTTTTTGGACTTTGGACATTTTGTTGCACTTTATTTGTATTTTGCACAACTGGTAGCACTTTATTATTTCCACGGTGAGTGCACTTTATGCACTTTAAGAACACTTTATATCACTGGACTATGTTGAATGCATATTGAATGCATCACAGTGTCATCACTAGGAGTGCACGTTATACAAACAGATATTGTATTTTATTATTATATGCACTGTTGTTAATGCACTTTATTGTTCTAGCACTTTATTAGCCTCTATTATCATTATTTTCAGTAATTTATTTAATTAATTTGGTGGTCATTGGACCACAAAGGTTATGCGCTAAGTCATATACATTTGGATGTATTCACCTTTTTTAGTTTCATGTGAGTGGTGATCACTTTAGACTTTGCAGCATTTCCATACATTTTGTTTGGTTGTATAGTGGCACAGAAGTCCCCTTTTATATTATGTTTTTACATGTACTTTCAATTTTGTACTATCTTCCTCTAATGTCCCGTGTGTCATCAATTAGACTGGGACACTGTTAGCCAACCATGTATTGTTACACTGCGCTGTGCCTCTAACAAATGGAGCTTACTGGTTGAGAGAAGAACATTTTTGCACATCCTTAACAACCACAAGATGTCTAAGGCCCCTTTCACACGTGCGGACAGTATGTCCGTATTTCATCCATCCGTTTGCGGATGAAATACGGACATACATGCATTCCTATGGGACAATAGCGGAGGCGGACGATAGCGGGTGTCTGCGGATGTTCGCAGACACCCGCTATTGTCCTCCTCCGCTATTGTTCGATTCTGCAGACGGAGGAAAATCCTATTTTTCTATCCATCTGCAGAGCGGATCAGATGAACATGGACAGACGGTACGTGCTCATCCGATCCCCCATAGAGGAGAGCGGAGAGCTGACAGGTGCGGTCGTCACCCTGCACAGTGTGCAGAGACCGCCCTGTCTGCCGCCGGCTCAGCGGGGACAACGGAGCGATCCCCGCTGAGCGAGCGAATCATCCGTCCCGTGTGAAAGGGGCCTAATTGTATTAATGTCCAGAATCCTTGGGCTTGATTACAATCACCAAATAAATTAAGCATGCAGGTGCCCATCTCTCCCACTCTTCCTCTTTATTGTTGGTTCAGTTACTATCAGTTTTAACAGACAGTAGAAATGCAACAACAATTTGGAGCGGGAAATTATCTGTAGCAACCAATCAGATTTAAATCGAAATTCGAGGCAACAGATAAAAGTAATGAATGAGTTTCTATTACTGTCAAGTGAACTTTGCAATTTGCTAAAACATAAGTTAATGCGATTTGCCTAAATATGAGTTCTGTATTAATTTGCACCCAGATTTCACCAACCACCTTATAGGTTGAGTAAGGGAAGCGTATAATTTAGGATTCCTGAGGTGGGTCTGTGCTGTAAAACTTCCACTATGCACCATACTTGTCAAGGCTTTTTTTCAGCTTTAACTTGTATATCTTTCAGTTTACTAGCATCATCTAACATGCTTTTCCAGTGTCTATGAGTTCTTCATTTTATACATCATCATTTCTCTGAGTTACCACATTGTCCATCTTTTCCCCAGTGAGAAGCAGGAGTCCAGAAAGTGTAAAACAGTGTACTGTTCTGAGTTATTGGTTTAAACAACAGGCACACTTTTAACCGCTTGCCGACCAGCCGCCGCAGTTATACTGTGGCAGGTTGGCACAGCTGCACGAATCGCCTTAGCTGTATGTCAGACCCTTTAAGAGTTCTAGGATGCCGAAGCTGATGCACATGGCCGGCAGCCGTGATGTCCGCCTGTGACCTGTGATGGCTCTTCAGAGAGCCAGAATGGGGATTTGTCAATGTAAACAGACAGTTTCCTGTTCTGTCAGGAAAGTAGAGAGAGATCTGCTGTTCCTAGTGCTCAGGAACAGCGATCTCTCTCTACTCCCTGTCAGTACACTGCCTCCACAGTTAGAAACAATTCCCATTTAACCCCCTGATCACTCCCTAGTGTTAACCCCTTCCCTGCCAGTGACAATTATACAGTAATCAGTGGCTATTTTTAGCTCTGATTGCTGTATAAATGTCAATGGTCCCGAAAAAGTGTCAAAAGAGTCCTATCTATCAGCCGCAATGTTGTAGTTCCTCTAAAAATCAATGCTCACTGCCGTTACTAGTAAAAAAAATATATATATTAAATATGCCATAAATACAGTATGTCCCCTATTTTGTAGATGATATAATTTTTGAACAAACCAATCAATATACACTTATTGCGTTTTTTTATCAAAAATATGTAGAAGAATATATATTGGCCTAAACTGATTAGGAAATTTGTTTTTGTTTTGTTTTTTTGATTTTTTAGTATAGCAAAAAGTAAATAATATTGTTTTTTTTTCAAAATTGTTGGTCTTTTTTTGTTTATAGCGCAAAAAATAAAAACCGCAGAGGTGATCAAATACCACCAAAAGTAATCTCTATTTGTGGGAAAAAAGGACATCAATATTGTTTGCGTACAATGTCGCACAACCGCGAAATCGTCAGTTAAAGCGACGCAGTGCCGCATCACAAAAAATGGCCTGGTCATTAAGGGGGCAAATCCTTCCTGTCCTTAAAGCGGAGTTCCACCTAAAAATTGAACTTCCGCTTTAAGTGACTCCTTGACATGCCACATTTGGCATGTCATTTTTTGGGGGGGGGGCGGATACCCTTTTTTTGGGTCATCCAGCTAACACTTCCTCCCAGGGCTCCGCGGAGCTGGGAGGAAGTTCACCTCTCCCCCTCCCTCCGTGCAGTCTTCTGGGACCTGTCACATGTCCCAGAAGATTGCCCGGCCAATCACAGTGCACAAAGTGGCTCGTGCATGCGCAGTGCGGGCCCAACTATGAAGCCACAGCCGGGTGCCCACAGTCACAATGCCGGCGCCGAGGAGAGGAGGGGGGGAGGAGTGGGGCTTCGTTCGACCGCATCACTGGATAGGTGAGTGTCCGATTATTAAAAGTCAGCAGCTACACTTTTGTAGCTGTTGACTTTTATATGGGTGGAACTCCACTTTAAGTGGTTAAAAATAAACTGAAGCCACACTTTTTTATTCAAGCCTATGAGTCTTAAATCACTTTAAATATATTAATATACAATAAAAATTAGTGAAAAGATCTAAGTAAAGAGAAGCTATGGACTTTTATTTTAAGATACATATGCAAATGTGATTAGAATATCATCAAAAAATTATATTTGTGTATGTTAATGCTACAACACACTGTTCTATGTATACTCCTTATGTACATATGTATCTGATGTAGTCATATTTGCTTATAATATATACACACTGGGCTTCCAACTTGGGACTTTCACATGAGACAGCAGTCTGCATTGCTTGATGCTCATTGCAAATTCCTTGTAGATAAGTGAATTTGCAAGCATCCATGACAATGTCAATTCATCAGGATAGATGAATGGAGCTGTCATTTACAAGCACCAGGGATTAACATGGGTATGAGCATTACTCTGCACAAGGACCCTTTGCTGTCTATTTTTCAGCTGTTGGTGACTGCGTCTGCATTGAGCCCTAATTTGTTTGATTGGCAGCTTCGTTCATCCACGGAGATATGTAGCGGTGTGTTGCCACTAGTTACTAACACCCACCAAATCACCCCTCTGCCAGACCTTCATATATCACCTCTGAGACAATGAACAGTCATTTGCTTTGTTTTGTTTTTGATTATTGGGGGATATAACTTTGTTGGGGATAGGAGTATATGGGATGCCCATAGATCAAATTGCTTTGCCATCATATTTATCAATTAGAACTTCAGTCGACCCTTGAAGAAATTATGCACATGTACAACACCTACAGTCTCTTCCCTGCATCACCATGCAGATTATTGCTCCTCCACTGTGTAACTCCAGCAGACTATTGCCCCAGGAATCCTTCCCTCCTGCACAAACTTATTCTGTAGCACGTTATGTTTCTTGTCACTTCTTCTTCTGTATGCAAAAGATCACACTCTGAATAGTTTCTGATGCTGACTCTAGTTGGTTGCTGCTGCTAGGCCAGAGGCCTGCAGTACCTCTCCCCGGAGGCCTAGTAGTTTAATAGCATGTGCTGAATGGTAGACTACTGTTCCCAGCTAGCCCAGCTTGCAAATTCTGCGCCCTCGGGCCACATCGATTTGACAATATTGCCCACAGTCTCTCTTCTGCTCCAGGACTCCTCATCAATGACCATGTAATTATGAGGACTTCATCCATGACCATGTAATGACGAAGTTCCCTCACAGACTTCCTGGCATGTCTCTACACCAAGCACTCCACTGTGGTACACTCACCAAACTTTCTCTGCCCCGAGTCTATGGTGAAGAACTTAACCTAACTGACAGCTTCTCCTGCCCCTATGCTCCAGGAACTCCCCACCAATCACTGTGTAAGGATGAGGACTTCACCTATGACCGTGTAAGGGTGAAGCTCCCTCACAGCTCTCCTGGGCCTCCTCTCATGATCAGCGCACCCCCCCCCCCCCCAGATAGGGGTGCCCTCTTGCTGCTGTTTAGTACTCCATTCTTCACTTCTCTCAGCCAACAACTTCTCCCAGTGGCCTGTTACCTCAGCTTATATGGGAGCCCTGTCCCCTGCCAATACCAGTTGGGGATTGGTCAGGGCTCCTCATATTAGCTGCCTGCCACTCCAGTTCTAGGCCCTGCCCCTCTTCCAAAACAGTCTCACTGGAAGCAGGGGAGGTGCCTCAGAGCTAAAGTACAGGTGGTAACACCCACTGCTACACTAACCACTCCCTGCCCCCAAATGAAAGCAAACAGACCTAGCCTGAAGCATAGGCCTGCCTAAATTTACCTGTAATGACAGTTCGTTACCAAAAATCCTCACTCTAGCACTTACCTATGGTAGAGGGTGCTACAGAGAGATGGAAGCTATCCTGGATACTTAATGCAGGAGAAAAGCCTAAAACAATGCCCCCCTTCTCCTACCTATACTGCATATCCTTTGTAATAAATACATTTATTCTGCTCCGGTTTGGTCACATGATCTTGCAGCTCCAGCTCCTTTGTGTCAGCTGCAGGGGACAGGAGGGAGCACCAACAACAGTTGGGCCATGGGAGCCTATGGGTGACCTCACAGCTACTGCAATTCACAGCCACTGTTCCCTTACATAGCGGAAGCTGAAGCTGCTGGATCACATGACCAGACTGGACTGGAGAAAAAAAGTTAAATCTTTTTTTATACAGGGTATACAGAATAGGTGGGAGGAGAGGAAGGGAAAGTTTTTAAGAATAGTCAATATTTAGATTTGTCTTCCACTTTAAAACAAATTATATTTTACATTTTTAAAAGTAAAGCCCTACCTAATAGCCTTCTATTTCTAAGATACCTGCGGTTACATTTCCATGCCCCTCGCTGATTTAATTTCACTTTGTTTTATGTCTTCAATTTCTCTGACTCTATGTCTAAGCTCTGTCTAAGCTCTGCCACTTAATTGTCAAGAGGGAGTGCAACAGTGGCCAATAAAAGCAATGTCATTGGATTGGGTAATGATAATTTGGATATAAAGTCAGAGAAAGTGAGAAACTGGAAAAGAGTGAAACTAAATCATGGAAGAGCACTTTCATTTATTTTGCTAATAAATGTAGCATATCGTTTATCTGCAAAGATCAAAGTTAGATGCTGTGTCTACTGATGTTGGTTGGTGTAATTGAGGCTTTGGCAGTGCAGCATGCTAGTTTGTGCTTCCTATTCTCCTTATGGGTCTTTTAGCCTGTAATGTGTGATGGAAAACCAATCTGTATATGAAATACTCTTTTCAAAAATGTCACATCAAAAAAATCACATTTAGCAAACTTGAATTACCTAAACTGGGTATGCACTAAAATGACATGTATGTTTACTGTCCCTGGGGCCTCGAAGTACAGGATGCTATATTAAAAAAACTACTGATCTAAAGGAAGTAAAATTGTGCTTTGCCACTTGCAACCCTTGCATCGTGATGGGTCAGGAGTTGGAAAAAACCACTGTGTAAAACAACTCATTCAGTTTAAAATAGAAATGAAAGGCAAAACATTTTTATATAGGTATAAAAATACACTATAAATACCATTTTACCCTTATTTCTAAGTAGAGGAGGAGAGCAGGCTGAGTTTCCAGCATAGCTAGAGAACTGACCACGCTGTGTTCTCCTGCTTAATGTGGTCAGTTTTTAATAGCAAAGCAGAGATATTATCAATACAAAGAGAACAGGATACTTTCTCATACAAGTACATGGTACAGTATAGCAGACACATATCAGGAATAGGAAGTTTTGGGGTAACAAACATTTTAAGCACATCTCATAGACATCTTCATTTTCTGTCTTTCAGTTTCTATTAGCAAATGAGTAAACCATGCCTTTTAGGACTTCTGGATGAATATATATATATATATATATATATATATATATATATATATATATATATATATATATATATATATATATATACACAAACATAATGTTTGCAATACATCTCTGCCAACAGCAATTTCAAACTGTACACAGGGCCCCTGTTGAAATACTGCGGCAGTGGAGACATGACTGCTGCATATAATTCAAAGCCAAACATAATGAAATAATGATACAAATGACAGTTGGTGGGGATTGTAAGCTGCATATTGTGAACCTTTCTGCTTGAAAGTAATACAAATGATGGTCATTGCTTGCTCAACACTGTGGTGTTCTTCCACAGCCGATTCTTTTAAGTTTTTAAATGGAGATATAAATTCATGATCAATTGTTTGCGAATTTGACAATTTTGTTTTACAGATAACGCATTCTTGTAACTGGATTTAAGTAAGGCAATGTAACGAGTCCTTAGGCAAAAAAAAGAATAATAATAATATATATATAAAAAAAAAAAAAAATATATATATATATATATATATATATATACACACACACTGTATAAACACGTGTGTGTATTGTGTATGCATAACAATTTCTGCATGGTTTAACCTTTAATGGAGGAGAGTATGAAGAATGGACCTATGAACAAGACCTCAGCTCTCTTTAGTATATGAAGTAGACTTAATGGTATCCCTGACTGTGTCTGGTACCTGCAGAGAGGAAGAAGCTCCTTGGACAGTGATTGGGATAACGAACAGCAGTGAAGTGAGATCAAACAGCATTCTAGCAACGCTGCACCCCATGATTCTTTGGACTTTTCTCTACAGATTGCTTAAAAACATGTTTCTGCTGATCTTGTGGTGATAGATTATAGGAGAGGTGCAGAGAGAACCTGCAGGAGAACTAGAAAGGAATCAGAATTACTATAATTTGATGCTCTAGAAAGCATCTCTGACTGGTCAGCATTTTTATTTTTGCAGTTTTATCAAGACTACATTAAATACTTTATTTACAGGCACAAAGTTGGACTGAACTTTAGCCAGAAAAGTTTCTATGCTTAATACCGCCACAAGATACCCATCAACCTTATCAGGTCTCACCTCTCATGAACACAGATGTTTTTGAAATTATGGGCACTTAGTTTGGGAAGAAGTAGAGGGTTTTAAGTTCTGCTTTTCCAAAGAAGGACCTCAATGGAGCAAAAAAGATCCTTACTTTATGTCACATCCAATAAGTTAGTTATTAAGATAAAAACAGTCCAAATATTGATCTTGAATGCCATATTGCCTATAAAGGGAAACTGGCACAAAGTTGTACCCTGTAATGTCACTGTAAAATACAAGTTGGCAAATGAAGTAAAACAGGTAAAACCGCTACACACTGAAAGGAACTCAACTCAACTGAACTCTAGCCAGCTCTGTAGAGTGCTTGGAAAAAACTAATGTCTATTTTCAGGAAAAACATTGACCATGGCAATAGCAGCCCTTGCAGAAAATATGTGACCAGACATTAGAGGATAGGAGGTTTGAATCGGTGGCATCGCTATGGGGGTGCAGCCCAAACCAGGGTGACATGTGCAGAAGGGGTGACACCATCCCGAAGACGGCAAAGGGTGTTGGGTATTGGAGCTGGAACATTCCGGCGCTGAGTAACTAGCAGCATCGCTGGACAAGAATTGGGTGCAGGTCTGTTGATTTATTACTATCTGAGTTTTTGGATTAAGTGTTTATGACCTTCCCGTTTGCCAGGTGGTCATAATATTGTGGTGAGTGCACATGTGGGGTATAACACTGTCAAAATAAAAAGAAGTGGAGAAAGACCCATTTGTGTTAAGAACACTTATTCACACTGGTGGATGGGACTTTATTGTTTATTTAATGGATGGGGCTTGTTTATTTGATGGACAATTAGAAAGCTGTATACAGTGGTGTGGAAAAGTGTTTGCCCCTTTCCTCATTTCCTGTTCCTTTGCATGTTTGTCACACTTAAGTGTTTCGGTACATCAAACCAATTTAAACAATAGTCAAGGACAACACAAGTAAACACAAAATGCAATTTGTAAATTAAGGTATTTATTATTAAAGGTGAAAAAAAATCCAAACCATCATGGTCCTGTGTGAAAAAGTGATTGCCCCCTAAACCTAATAACTGGTTGGGCCACCCTTAGCAGCAACAACTGCAACCAAGCGTTTGCGATAACGTGCAATGAGGCTTTTACAGCGTCCTGGAGGAATTTTGGCCCACTCATCTTTGCAGAATTGTCCTAATTCAGTTACATTAGAGGGTTTTCGAGCATGAACGGCCTTTTTTTTTTTTTTTTTTGCAAATATCATTTTTATTAGTATTTCAAATAACAAAGAAAACAAAAACAAAAACCACATTTGGGGAGAACCCCAAAACAAACAGTAATAAGGAAAACAAAGGAAACAAAAGAGGTCGCAGCCTCACAAACATGCTGTATATGTAGTGGCATGGCAACATATGAAGTATTAGTAAAACACGTCCTATCCACCGACCTTGGAGGACTTGGACTGTTAGAGATGCTCCTGCCTCCCTCTAAAAACAAAACGGGCATGCCGAGGCCTAAACCAGCGCCTCAGCACAAGGTCAACGGGAGCAGGTCTGGAGCTGCGACCCAGAGAGAGAGCGAGAACTGAGACGGAAATAAAAGAGTGGCAGAGAGAAGAGAAAAAAGAAAAAAGGAAGAGAGGGGCGGGGGGGGGGGAGGAAGAGTCAAGGGGAGGAGGCGAAGGATAAGGGAAGGAGGAGGGAGGGGCGGAGTGGGAATGGCCTTACCTATGCGGTCTGTCAGCTACCAGCAGTAAGTGAATTAATGGCCAAACAGGGCTTTGCCCTCATCCGAGTATACAAACACGTTCCAGAGAGACCAAGTCTTGCGATATGTCTCCTGCCGATCCTGAGCTGTGAGCACTAGGTCTTCCATTTTATTAATATCCTCCACTTTCCTTACCCACATTGCCGCTGAAGGCGGAGTCTGCTGTTTCCAAAGCAAGGGGATGCAGGACTTGGCCGCATTCGTTAAGTGTCGTAGTATCGATCGCGCGTATTTCCTAGGGGGTATGTCCGAAACATGCAGTAAAAAAAAGGCTGGATCATTAGGGATCTGCCATTCGGTAAATTTTTGAGAAATGGTCCGGACCGCGGTCCAGAACTCAGAGAGCCTAGGGCAGGACCAAAAAATATGAAAAATAGTGCCCCGTTCTTCGCGACAGCGCCAGCAGCCCTCAGACGTGTCCGGGTAGATAAGGTGAAGGCGACTAGGCATCAGGTACCACCGGACAAGAATTTTATAGTTCGTCTCTTGTATTTTGGTGCATATTGAGGACCGCAAAGCGAACCGCAGTATGTTGTTAACTTGTATTTGTGTAAAGGTGTGGCCCAAGTCCGCTTCCCATTTAGTGAGACCAGCGACGCATGGCGGGTGTGCCGGTGTATTAAGTAGGGCGTACATTTTAGAAAGGGTTCGGGAGATCGGTTCAGTGTCAGAACAGTATGTTTCAAAAGCAGTAAGCGGTCTGGAGTAGTCTAGGGGGTTCGGGAGAGAATGGAGAAAGTGGTGTAGGCGATTGGCGTTCCAAAAATCCAGACGGTACGGACCCAAAGGGTCCATAAGATCCGGGATGGACGTCCAATTTCCCCGCAGCACAAAATGAGAGGCCGTAGAGAGACCGGAGCTCCATAACGGTTGAAATTGTGCACGTGACAGACCTGGTGTAAAGCTGGGATTACCAAGGATAGGTGTCAACGGTGACGCTGTGGTCGTCAGAGACTGTTTCAGTGCCGCCTTTGCGCCTTGAAAGATTGTGACGCCAATAAGAGGGTGGGATTTCACTGCTCGCGGTAGTGCCTCGTAGCACCAGAGGGCCGTCTGCAACGGGATCGAGCACTGTTGTTGCTCAATTTGTGCCCATAGTTTAGCGTCGAGATTGCGACCCCAGTCCAAGATCCTACCTAAGTGTACAGCAGAATAATACTGTCTAACGTCTGGTAGCGCCAACCCCCCATAAGGTTTCGGTAGAGAGAGTTGGGATCGAGGTATCCGAGGCTGCCTCTGGGCCCAGACGAACCGGGTAAACAACGCCTGTACCTGTTTAAAATACGTGGGCGGAATTTTAATCGGTAACGCCTGAAAAAGGTACAAAAATTTGGGCAGGACGCACATTTTCAGCAGATTGCACCTACCGAACCAGGAGTGGATCCCCTTCTGCCATGAGTCCAAAAGCAGCCTCACCCTAGCAAGGAGAGGAGGGAAATTTCGTTCATAGAGGTCCGACACATTCGGGGGGATGCTAGTCCCCAGATATGTCAGTGTGGTAGACGTCCATTTAAATTGGAAAGCGGATTGTAAAGTAGGCAGTAATCGGGGTGGTAACATAATACCCATAGCTTCTGATTTGGTAAAATTTATTTTCATGTTGGAAAATCTCCCATACTTCTCAAATTCCCGAAGCAAATTTGGCAGCGATATCCCTGGGTTAGTCAGCGTAAAGAGCATGTCGTCAGCATAAGCTGAGATTTTATGCTGAGACTGTCCAACGCGCACCCCTTGTATATCGGGATTAAGCCTGATCATGGCGAGGAAGGGTTCCAGGGATAATGCAAACAAAAGAGGGGATAAAGGGCAACCCTGCCGTGTCCCATTGGTTATCGGGAAAGGGGTCGAGAGAGTCCCGTTAACTTTAACTTGGGCTGTGGGGTTAGAATAAACACCCGCTATCCTGTTGAGCATTTGTTCCCCCAACCCCACATGTCGGAGCACTGCGAACATAAATGACCAGTTCACGCGGTCAAAAGCCTTCTCGGCATCCGTATTCAGCAAGACACAGGGGGTTTTAGCGGCCGTCGCCAAATGGAGCAGGTTTAGAACCTTCGTGGTACTATCACGGGCTTCTCTAGAGGGGATGAAACCCACCTGATCCAGGTGGATTAAGTGTGGAAGATGGGTGGCTATTCTAGTGGCCAGGATCTTAGTATAAATTTTCAAATCTATGTTCAAAAGAGATATCGGCCTGTAACTACCACAAGACGTAGGGTCCTTCCCCTCTTTGGGTATCACCGAGACATGGGCACTCAAGAAGTCTCTAGGAAAGCACCCGCCCGAGCCCATTGCATTAAATAGCGTGAGCATGGGCGGACCCAGTAGATCTATCAATTTTTTATAGTACTGCAGAGTATAGCCGTCTGGGCCCGGGGCCTTCCCAAGCTTCATGGACCCCATAGCTCTATGAATCTCCACCAAAGTTATTGGGGATTCCAGTTCTGCACTGGCCTCTGGCGAAATGGAGGGCATACGGGATGCCACAATATAATCGACCATGGCCGACCGCGGTGGGGGGTCAGCCTGGAGATTATAGAGATCGGAATAAAAATTACGGAATTCCTGAGTGACATCCTGAGGCAAAGTAACCTTCCGTCCCCCTGGTGCAACAACGTGGGGGATATATGTCAGAAGTTTACGTTCCCTTATCAGCCGCGCTAGCAGCTTTCCACACTTGTCACCCGCCTCGTAGGTCATCTTACGACAGGATTGCATGGCCGCTTTAGCCCTGTAATGAAGAATGTCCGTAATTTGTTTCCGTAGAAATTGTATATCGGTATCAGAGGAATGTGTAGGGGCATGTTTATGTCGGGCCTCCGCTAAGTGTAGGTTCTCCAATAACTGGTCAAGAAGTTTAGTGCGTTCACGTTTAAGCCGTGCCCCATGTTTGATAAGAACACCCCTGACTACAGTCTTGTGAGCCTCCCAGAGCACACCCGGATCACAGTCCGGAAGATCATTTTCTCGGAGGTAATGACGTAATGTCGCGGTCACCTCCTCCAGAACCTCTGGGATCTGCAGCAAGCTTTCATTTAGGCGCCAAAATCTGGTCGTCAGGTGTGGGGTGTCAGACAGTTTGTAAGTCAAAAAGATCGGTGCGTGGTCCGACCAAGTCCTGCTCCCGATGGAGGAATGTTCCACCGCATGTAGTTGGGAGTGAGGGATCATGAAATAATCAATGCGAGTGTAAACCTTATGTACAGAGGAGTAGAATGTATAGTCCCGTTCACTAGAGTGCTGGAGTCTCCAGACATCAATCAGTTGGGAGTTGTGGAGTGCCTTCGCAACCCTTTTAAGCTGATTCACTGGCAAGGAAGTACGACCCGCCGAGGTGTCTACAGATGGCAATAAGGGGACATTAAAATCCCCACCCAACAACAACTGACCTGCCCTAAAGCCCTGTAGTTTCTCCATAATTCCCTCCACAAAGGTGGCTTGGAGCTCATTAGGTGCATATATAGTTGCCAGGGTCACTTGAACTGTGCCAATGAGCCCCTTCAGAAAAACATAACGGCCAGCCGTGTCTATCAGGGAGGCTTGACATCTCCACGGAAGTTTGTGGGAGAGAAGTATGGAGACCCCCTTTGACTTGGCCAGCGGATTGACAGAGTGATACGAGAACGGGTAGTGTCTATTGCGGAGGTATGGTAGCGCATTAGATTTAAAATGCGTTTCTTGTATAAAGGCAACATCCGTGCGTAGCCTTTTCAGATCCGCCAGTAAAATACGCCTTTTTTCGGGCGTATTAAGGCCCTTCGCGTTAAGCGACAAAAGGCGGAGGCGAGGTGAGGCCATACCTAGACAAGGGGGACAGAAGGGGACGCAGGGGGGACGGGAGTCGGTAGGGAGGGGGGGGAAAGGGTAGGTGAGGGAAAGACAGAGGGGAAGTGTGGGAGGGGGGGTGACTGGAAAGGAAGAGAGAAAAAAAAAAAAAAAAAAAAAGGGAAAAGACAAGAAATCAAAGAAGTAAAACTGTTGTCGGAAACCGGGCCTAATGCCCTATGTTTCCAGAGAGGACTAAAATAGTTAATTGCATATAGTGCTTTGAGGGCAAAACATACCCTCTAGCAGAACATGCTAGCCTATGGGGGGGAGCAAACCGTACAGGGAAGGAAATAACCAGTTCCCTATACCAGTCTCCCACCTTGTAGTATCACTATAGCAAAATGCGCAACCCCAGATAGAATGGAGCACATGTAGCGGGATAAACAAAAAATAACAAAATAGAAAGCAACCCACATATAACCATCAAGCAGAAAATAAAAAAGGGAAAAAGAAAAAAAAAAAAAAAAAAAAACCAAACAAGCAAAAAAACACAATAATTGTGAAAGCATACCGAACTCAGACGATACACGGCCTAGTCTATGCAAAATCGCAGTCAGGAACCAAAACCGTGCACCGTCTGTAGGGCGCAGGCAAATGGGCACCTCCCCAAATCCCCCCGCCCCCCACACAGCACAGGGAGACATGAAGGCACACAACGTGTAGCCGACCAGAGCGACACAAAGCCCCATCCGTGCAAATCCGGGCACTGGCATGGGCGCCGCGTACCGTCTGTCTCACCCCCACAATAAAACACAGCCCCAATCTCCCCGCCCATCGCAACCAACCACCCCCCCATGAAGTCCCCGCTCCACAACCAACAGATAGAGAAACATTAAGTCCCACCAGGTACGCCCGGTATAGAGTCCCCATACCAACCTCAGGGGGAGATCCACCAGCCCCCCACCCACCACCCACCAAGTCCAGAACCCCCATCCACATGAATCCTGGTCGTCTTCGGAACAGCAGCTCCGTACGGTAGAGGGTAGAGCAAAAAGAGGGGGGGGGGGTACCCAAAGACAGTCTAGGTACAACGGGATGCCGGGAGGGGCGGCGGAAAGACCCCCCAGAGTCCAGGCAACAACACAGGCCGGGGCACCCACGGGACCCAAGGACCACAAGCCAGGGGCAGGAAGGGCTCAGCAGCACCACCCCCTCCATCAACATCCCAGGGCAGGCTGTGGGCAGGACAGAACATCAGTGCGGGGGAAGCCACCCAGCAGGTCGGGCAGAGGAAGTGGGCCACCGCCGCAGCGTGTGGCCCAAGTCAGCGGGGGGGGGGGAGCCAGGGTAACTACTATGGTCGCAACCGGCCAACAGGGGGAAGCCGTCCAGACACGGATAGCAACCGGAGGGACAGAGGCAAACGGGGCCGCCCAGAACATTAGCGGCATCAGCATCAGCAGGCGGGGGGGGGGGGGGGAGGAAGGGAAACCCAAAGATAAAAGTCACCTTACAGTTCCCTGGAGATCTCCGGAGAAGACGCCCTGGGCCTCCGACGGTTCCTCTGCTGCCTGGGCGGCAGGTCTCCGCGGCGGCCAGGGCCCGCAGCTGCACCCTGAGCCCGGGGCAGAGGGGCTAGCCAATTCGGGATTGTGATAGGGTCCGCCGCCAGGAAGTCAAACAGGTCCGGTAAGGAGCCAGGGTGGCGGAGATGGAAGAAACGCTGGTCCATTCGGAACGTGACCGACAGGGGGTAGCCCCATCTGTAAGTTGCTCCCCTGCGACGAGCTAGCTCCAGTAGAGGCTTCAACAGGGCCCGCCTCTGTAGCGTAGCACGAGAAATGTCCGGCAAAATCTTCAGGTCCACCCCATCAAACTCTACGGCAGGGGCCTCCCAGGATTTCCGCAGGACCTCCTCCTTATGAAGGTAGTGGTGCAGTCGACAGACTACATCGCGTGGTCTGTCAGGGTCCGTCGATCGTGGGCCCAGGGCCCTATGAACCCGATCGAACTCCAGGCGAGGCGGCAGGTCCACTCCAGGGATGCTGCGGAATATCGCCGCCACCGTGGCCGCCAGGTCCTCTGATCCCGTCGCCTCCGGTAGACCTCGCAGTCGCAGATTGTTCCTGCGACTGCGGTCCTCCATCTCCTCCAGCTTTAATTGCTGCCCCAGCAAAGCTTCCGCCTGGGCGGTCCGAACGGCCTCCAAGGCCGCCACCCGGCCCTCCAGGGCCGCCAAGGACGTCTCGCCGCCTGATACTCTGGTGGTGAGGACCTTCACCTCCTCCCGGACGAGGGATATCTCCTTGCGGTGGGCAGCCTCCACCGCTCCGATAAGCGTGGCAATGTCCGACTTGGTAGGGAGGGACTGCAGCAACGAGCGGAGTTCCTCATCCAGCTGGAGCGGCGGCACCGCTGCTCTCGGGACGTCAGGCACTTCCCGGTGGAAATCCAAGGGGGTGTCCATCAAGGGATCCGCTATGGAGGTCTCTGGGTCGAGGTCCGGGGAGGCGCAGGCAGCACGGTCCCCGCTGCCGCAGGCACGTGGCGCCGCCATGACAGGGCCCGGGGAGCGGAGCTGGGACAGATGGAAAAGCCTCTCTATATCCCCCGTCTGTGGCGCGGGAAGGGTCGGCCCGGCAGGGATGCTCTTCCGCAACGCAGCCCGCTTTTTCGAGGAGGGCATAATGCGGTAAACTGGTAAACGTCTGCAGAGAAGGTGAGAGACGGCCGGGAGCTCGAGCAATGCACGTCCCTACTCCGCCATGTCCAGGCCACGCCCCCGAACGGCCTTTTTAAGGTCATACCACAACATCTCAATAGGATTCAGGTCAGGACTTTGGCTAGGCCACTCCAAAGTCTTCATTTTGTTTTTCTTCAGCCATTCGGTGGTGGACTTGCTGGTGTGTTTAGGATCATTGTCCTGCTGCAGAACCCAAGTTCGTTTCAGCTTGAGTACACGAACAGATGGTCGGACATTCTCCTTCAGGATCTCTTGGTAGACAGCAGAATTCATAGTTCCTTTTATCACGGCAAGTCTTCCAGGTCCTGAAGCAGCAAAACAGCCCCAGACCATCACACTACCACCACCATATTTTACTGTTGGTATAATGTTCTTTTTATGAAATGCAGTGTTCCTTCTACGCCAGATATACTTGGACACACACCTTCCAAAGAGTTCCACTTTTGTCTCATCGGTCCACAGAATGTTGTCCCAAAAGTCTTGGGGATCATCAAGATGTGTTGTGGAGAAATTGAGACGAGCTTTGATGTTCTTTTTGCTCAGCAGTGGTTTTCTCCTTGGAACTCTGCCATGCAGGCCATTTTTGCCCAGTCTTTTTCTGATGGTGGAGGCATGAACGCTGACCTTAACTGAGGCAAGTGAGGCCTGCAGTTCCTTGGACGTTGTTGTGGGGTCTTTTGTGACCTCTTGGATGAGTCGTTGCTGCGCTCTTGGGGTAATTTGAGCGGCCGGCCACTCCTGGGAAGGTTCACCACTGTTCCATGTCTTCGCCATTTGTGGATAATGGCTCTCACTGTGGTTCGCTGGATTCCCAAAGCTTTGGAAATGGCTTTATAACCCTTTCCAGACTGATAGATCTCAATTACTTTCTTTCTCAATTGTTCCTGAATTTCTTTGGGTCTCGGCATGATGTGTAGCTTTTAAGGATCTTCTGGTGGACCTTACTGTGTCAAGCAGCTCCTATTTAAGTGATGCCTTGATTGTGAACAGGTGTGGCAATAATCAGGCCTGGGTGTGGCTAGAGAAATTGAACTCAGGTGTGGACAACCACAGTTATAGTATGTTTTAACAAGGGGGGCAATCACTTTTTCACACAGGGCCATGATGGTTTGGATTTTTTTTCACCTTTAATAATAAACACCTTCATTTACAAATTGCATTTTGTGTTTACTTGTGTTGTCCTTGACTATTGTTTAAATTGGTTTGATGTTCCGAAACACTTAAGTGTGACAAACATGCAAAGGAACAGGAAATGAGGAAGGGGGCGAACACTTTTTCACACCACTGTATGTGTGTTTTTGCTGGAACACTTTTGCAATTTTTATGTGGTAAAGGGCTGAACCTTATTGTTTGAGCCTATTTTTACTGTCTCCAGTCGCAAGTGTAAACTAAGCTTAAAGTGCGGTACACACACAGTAAGAAAATCAGGTAAACGATCGTCTGATTTTTCTCGTTGTTTTACAGCAAATCGGAACCGATGAATGAATATTTGTACGGAACTTCTCGTACGACAAAGGCTCTTTTTTTGTTTATTGTTTCTGATCATGCACATCTATCTTTTCAGATTTTTCTTGCATGAAAATTGTCTGAAAATGGTACACATTAAACAAAATTCATTCATTCTGTTCCTGTATGAGAAACATTTTGGAGTATGTCCCTTCTGGAATTTTCGTCTGAAAAGTCGGAATCGGCTGTCGAAAGTTGTGTACACACTATACAAAAATCGTATGAAAGTTGCACCGGCAAAAATGTTTGCCCGATTTTATTATAGTGTGTACGACGAGCCTTTAGAATGTCAATAATCTTTGTAGTTGCTTTAAAATTATGCTTGGAAAGCTATTTATAGTAAAATATAATGACAAATGGCAAATAAGGGAGCAAATGTATACCAATTATAGATTGTTGTGAGAGTGTCAGTGTATATATAAATGAGGCTGATTGAAGTCAAACAATAGCCCAAAGTAAAAACTCACCTGTGCCCTGGCGTTCTTAGGACTCCACAGGGTTTTTGATAAAATATTCAAAGAACACAAAGTGCTACAGGGCTCTAAATAAGAATGGGTTTTCAAGGATTTTGTGTTTACCAGGGTGTGTTTGAAAACAACTGTTTTTCCTCACTTGATTGAGAATTTTCTTAGTATTTTTTTTACTGGTATTTTATTTTTTATTGGGTAGAAAAAAAAGACAACAGTTTTCTAGCCCACCAGTCTTATGTCATAGCATTATTCGAGAATGTGTTTCTGGCTTACTGTGGGCTTATCTTTAGTACCCTGTAGGGTATGTTTAGCCACACCCTGCCAAGTCAGCTTTGAGTGTCGTTTTTTTTTTAATTTCTGATTATTGAAGGTTTTAGAAAGGGTACAGAATCCTATGGCAGCACAGCCCACACAGGGGTGTACTGACAAATCTAGAACAAAACCAGAGGGCATACAATACCCATAAAAAAAATGAAAAAAAAAGTAGCAAACCAACAAGAGCTTTCTGAAACAGTGTGTACAGCTTGCACCGTGTAGAGATAACAGTTAAAGAGTAACTCTGCTTCCCTGGGGAAAAAAATAGCGAATAAAGAAAAAAATAACATAGCACATATAATTACAACACTAATCATATTGTAATGGAATGTTATTAAAAATGATCTTTCCTTTTCAATGTGCAGCCACTGTAATTTTATGACAATGTATTGCAATATGGCTACATGGAGTTGTTCTGTACACAGAATGTGTACTGACCACTCCCCAGAGACATCATTTCCTGCTTGTGCGATTGGCTCACCAATTTTTCCAGAAGTCTGCCTAAGATACAAGTCAGATTTCAGGCATCCCCTGCAACAAAAATGTGATTTTTGGAGAGATACTTTCAATAGGAGCATGTCTATTACACCCCCCCCCCCCCCCCCCGGTCCATTACCAGGCCCTTTGGGTCTTGTATGGATATTAAAGTGAACCCCGCACCCAAATTAAAAAAAGGAAAGATGTGGGACCCCCAGGCCCTATATAGGTTTGTTGCTAAGTAAAATCTGTTTGTAATTTAGAACTGGTACATTTTTAAAGTGTAGCTCCAGTCAAAAAATCTATTTTTAAGCTTTTTGGAAAACATAGGGAAGGGTTATCACCCCTGTAACATTTGTTTGCTGTCTGTGCACCTCTTCAAGAGATTTCACCTCACTTTCTGTCCCAATGACAAATGTTTTTTGAAATTTTTTTTTTTTTGTGAAACAAGGATTGGTGATAAAGCATCAGTGGAGAGGAGACACGTTTTCCCCATATCAACTCTTACAGGAGAGAATTTCCCTTCCTAGGGGTAGATTTCATCTCAATTCCTGTTTCCTGTTGTATCATTCCATTTACAAGTTGGAGACGTTTGTAAGTTGGATGTTTGAAAGTAAGGGCCTGCCCTATATGATCTGCAGAAATTTGGGCCTAAGGTGTTGGTGTTGCCACAACACGGTAAGCCTTCACAGTTACTCTTGGTGGGCGCTGGAACGCCCTGCTGTGAACTATTATATCCAGAATTGTAATTAAATGCCATTGTTGAACAGAGGTAGAAAAATTGGGCCTTTGGTGGTGGTGGTGGTGCTGGTGTCAAAACACTGTAAGTCCTCGCAGTTACTCTTGGTGGGCACTGGAACGGGCCCTGCTGTGAAATATTATATCAAGAATTGTAATTACATGCACCTGTTGAACAGGGGCAGAAAAATTGAGCCTTTGGTGGTGATGGTGGTGGTGGTGTTGCCACAACACTGTAAGCCCTCACAGTTACTCTTGGTGGGCGCAGGAATGGGCCCTGCTGCAAATTATTGCATCAAAAACTGTAATTACACGCCCCTGTTAAACAGGGGCTGAAAAATTGGACCTTAGGCACTGGTGCTGTTGCCACAACACTGCAACCACTCACAGATATTGTAGTTGAGTGCAGCAACAAACCCTCCTGCAAAATATTGCATCAAAAATTGTAATTACACGCCCCTGTTAAAAAGGGTCTGAAAAATTGGGCCTTAGGCACTGGTGCTGGTGCCACAACACTGCAACCCCTCACAAATATTGTAGTTGAGTGCAGCAACAAGCCCACCTGCAAAATATTGCATCAAAAATTGTAATCACACGCCCCTGCTAAACAGGGGCTGAAAAATTGGGCCTTAGCCACTGGTGGTGGTGCCCAGAACCATATTTTTATGAAGGTCAGTCGATCAACGAGTCGGTGGACAAGCGCACCCTGTGATCAGTAACAAAGCCTCCAGCAGCACTGAATGTGCGTTCCGCTGGATGCTGGACAGGCCAGTAGCTCAATTGCATACTGTGCAAGCTCTGGCCATTGATCCATCCTCAAGACCCAGTAACCCTGAGGATTTTCGGTGGGAAAGGTGTCCAAGTCTGATCTTGCCCCTAGGTATTCCTGCACCATGTAAATCTGACGCTGGCAATGGTTGCTGGAACCGATCATACCTTGGGGCTGCAGACTAAAAAATTGTCTGAATGCATCGGTCAGACGGCCATCTTCTCCACCACTCCTTCTGTGACTGACTGAACCCTCAGCAACACGTTGTCCAGGTCTAGGAATTTGTACCCTCCCAGGCTCTGGGAACGCATTGCACAGACCTTTCTGCTACCTTTCCGAAGATGTTTCATCCTCTGCTCCCTCTGCGACAGCAAGATAAGGTCCACAATCTTACCCTTGTAACGTGGATCAAGGAGGGTTGCCAGCCAGTAAAGCTCGCCACAGCGCCTAGAGGCGATTCAGTTCGCATTGTGCGCTATACAAGTATTTCATTCATTCATTCATTCATTCCTCTCCTTGATCCGACGAATGCGAGGATCCTTCCGCAGGCTTTGCAGGATCAGGGAGGCCATGCAGCGTAGTTTCGCTGAGGCATTTGGTCTGGAGTCCTCTGGGTCACTAAGGACGACATGATACACAGCCACCTCCCCCCAGCCACGTTCAAGTCCATGGGTTTCTTGGGACTGTAAATGATCCCTTAAAGACTGCTGCTGATGCTGAGTGCCAGGCTCCACCTCCATGCTGACATAATCATCCTCCTCCTCCTCGTCCTCCTCGTCCTCTTCCTGTGTGATCGGCAGGCCAGCAGGAAGATTGTCTTGATAAAGGGGCTTTGAGAGGTAAGAAAGTCCTCCTCTTTCTGCCTCTGTTTTGCCTCAAGTGCCCTGTCCATTATTCCATGCAGCGTGTGCTCCAACAAGTGGACAAGAGGGACCGTGTCACTGATGCATGCACTGTCACTGCTCACCATCCTCATGGCCTCCTCAAATGGTGATAGGACAGTGCACGCATTCCTGATCATGGCCCACTGGGTGGGGAAAAAAACAGGCTCCCCTGACCCTATCCTGGTGCCATAGTCGCACATGCACTCATTTATGGCCCTCTGCTGCATGTGAAGCCGCTGCAGCATGGCCAACATTGAGTTCCACCTGGTGGGCATGTCACAGATTAGGGGGTTCTTGGGCAGGTTAAATTCCTTTTGGAGGTGAGTCAGCCAAACACTGGCATTATATGACCGGTAGAAATGCACACAGACTTTCCTGGCCTGCCTCAGGACATCCTGTAAGCCCGGGTACCTGCCGAAGAACCGCTGCACCACCAAGTTAAGGACAAGAGCCAAACAGGGCACATGGGTCAGTTGTCCCTGTCGGAGGACGGAGAGGAAGTTGGTGCCATTGTCACAAACCACCATTCCTGGCTTAAGCTGGCATGGTGTCAAACACATCTCAGCCTGCCCCTGCAGAGCTGACAGCATCTCTGCCCCAGAGTGGCTCCTGCCCCCAAGCACACCAGCTCAAGCACCGCATGGCATCTTTCTGCCTGCGTAACCCTTGAATGCCTACGGAACACCGCTGGTTTCCAAGGACAAAGCACAGGAAGAGGCCATGGAGGAAGAAGAAGAGGAGGGGGTGGAGGAAAGAGGTGTCTCAGAATCACCAGTAGTAGCATTTTGGAGGCATGGAGGCGGAACAACCTCCAACATTACTGCACCTTGTCCTGCATCCTTCTCAGCTGCCAGCAGAGTCACCTAATGCGCCGTGAAAGATAGACAACGTCCCTGTCCATGCCTGCTGGACCAGGAGTCAGCGGTAATATGAACCTTACCAATGACCGCCCTGTCCAGTGAGGCGAAGACATTACCTTCCACATGCCGGATAGAGAGCTGGAATTGCCTTCCATGAGAAAAAGTGGTGTTTGCGGAATGTGAAGTTCCTTGGTGGCAGGTTCCCAAACTCACAGAAGGGGCAGAGTCTACAAACTGAAAAGGCAGCAGTTGAAGTGCTAGCGATTTAGCCAAGCTAGCATTCAACTGCTGGGCATGTGGATGACTAAGAGTGAACTTCTTTCAACGGTGCAGCAGCTGGGGCAGGGAAATTTGCCTGGTACAATCTGAAGTTGGTGTACCGATAGCAGATTACCCGTAAGTACTTGGCTGTGACACACCTAACTCTAAACCTTCATTCCTCTCAGTGCAGGTTTCAGAGAGGACTGAAGGTATAGTGGGGTTGGAGATCCCAGCTGATGAGGAGCAAGGAGAGTTCCGCTTTGTTCTTTGGTGTGGGTCTTTCAGGTACGCTTGCCAGCAAACTGCATGGCAGGTCGACATATGTCTGGCCAAGCGGCTGATGTTTTGGCCACGCGAGATACGCTTGAGACATATGTTGCAATTAGCAGCGGTGTGATCTGATGCACTCATCTCAAAAAAGGCCCACACCAAAGTACTTTTGGAATAATGCGCAGACACAGCAGCGCCCTGCACATGTGGAGCTCTGCAGTGTGATGCAGTCAGTGTGCTACCCTTAAGCTGGCCCCTGGAGGACGTCCTGCCTCATTGGAGATGTGCCTCATCCTCCTCCCCCTCCTCCTCCTCTCTCCTTTCAGGCACCCACATGGAGTCAGTGACCTCATCATCCCCTCCCTCCTCATCGCTGGAGCAAAACCTGGCAGTATACTGCAGCTGGGGGAACATAACTGCCAGATTGCTGTCCTTCTTGGGCACCCCCTCTCTCTGGGCTCACGTTTACTGCCTTCCTCTAGCTGGGTACCATAATCAGAGCCGTCAAAACGCTGGGCATCCTCCTGGAGCATGTACCCAACACTGTGGTCAAACAGTTCAGGGGACTCCTCAGGAGGACATGGGGGGGGCTAGGGAAGGAGTGACTGATGCCATTGAGCCGGGGGAAGAGGCCGCGTTGGCAGCTGCTTTGCCAGACAAAGTACCCTGAGCCTGGGTGAGAGAGGATGAGGAGGATGAGGACAGCTTTGTCATCTACTCTACCAAGTCTTTGGCATGTTGTGGCTCAACACGGCCAGCTGCCGAAAAAAAGGACAAGCGGGTCCCACGGCCACATGCTGATGAGGATGCACCGTGTCCACGACCAGCACTGTTGCCTCTAAACACAGAGCCTGCTTGCCCTCTTTTCTTGGCTCGTGACTGTCTACCTCTCCTTGTTGGCCTTCCAGACATACTAATGGCCTGCAGGGAGATGTAGCTGCACAAAGCTGGGATGTATATATATACTGATTATACTGCAGCTAGCAGAATCAACTGTCTGCCTGTAGTATTAGTATGAGAACACCAGCAATTGTATTCAGGTAAGCTTTAGGTGCACACTGTGCAAAGGACACTAAAACAAAATACTGCAGCTCCCTGCCTGTATTTGTATGAGAATGCCGGCAATTGTATTCAGGTAACGTTTAGGTGCACACTGTGCAAAGGACACTAAAACAAAATACTGCAGCTCCCTGCCTGTATTTGTATGAGAACAGCAGCAATCGTATTCAGGTAAAGCTTTAGGTGCACACTGTGCAAAGAACACTAAAACAAAATACTGCAGCTCCCTGCCTGTATTTGTATGAGAACACCGGCAATTGTATTTAGATAAAGCTTTAGGTGCACACTGTGCAAAGGACACTAAAACAAAATACTGCAGCTCCCTGCCTGTATTTGTATGAGAACAGCAGCAATCGTATTCAGGTAAAGCTTTATATGCACACTGTGCAAAGAACACTAAAACAAAATACTGCAGCTCCCTGCCTGTATTTGTATGAGAACACCGGCAATTGTATTCAGATAAAGCTTTAGGTGCGCACTCTGCAAAGGACACTAAAACAAAATACTGCAGCTCCCTGCCTGTATTTGTATGAGAACTTTGGCAATTGTATTCAGGTAACGCTTTAAGTGCACACTGTGCAATGGACACTAAAGCAAACTACTGCAGCTCCCTGCCTGTATTTTTATGAGAATGCTGGAAATTGTATTTAGGTAAAGCTTTAGGTGCACACTGTGCAAAGGACACTAAAACAAAATACTGCAGCTCCCTGCCTGTATTTGTATGAGAACACTGGCAATTGTATTCAGTTAAAGCTTTAGGTGCACACTGTGCAATGGACACTAAAGCAAACTACAGCAGCTCCCTGCCTGTATTTGTATGAGATTGCCGGCAATTGTATTCAGGTAAAGTTTAGGTGCACACTGTGCAAAGGACACTAAAACAAAATAATGCAGCTCCCTGCCTGTATTTGTATGAGAACAGCAGCAATCACATTCAGGTAAAGCTTTAGGTGCACACTGTGCAAAGAACACTAAAACAAATTGCTGCAGCTCCCTGCCTGTATTTGTATGAGAACACCAGCAATTGTATTCAGATAAAGCTTTAGGTGCGCACTCTGCAAAGGACACTAAAACAAAATACTGCAGCTCCCTGCCTGTATTTGTATGAGAACATTGGCAATTGTATTCAGGTAACGCTTTAGGTGCACACTGTGCAATGGACACTAAAGCAAACTACTGCAGCTCCCTGCCTGTATTTGTATGAGAATGCTGGAAATTGTATTTAGGTAAAGCTTTAGGTGCCCACTGTGCAAAGGACAGTAAAACAAAATACTGCAGCTCCCTGCCTGTATTTGTATGAAAACGCTGGCAATTGTATTCAGATAAAGCTTTAGGTGCACACTGTGCAAAGGACACAGTACACTAAGTGAAAATAGTGCAGCTCCCTGTCTGTCAGTATATTATGAAGAGAATAACAGGAACAGATCTAGCTAAACTGAATACAGTGTATAAATATATATACAACACACCTGGGATGCATATATATCCTCTACACACTGTAACTGAAGCTAACTGACTCGCCTGCCTATTCTATCTAACTTAAATCAAATGACACTGTCTCTCTGTCTATCTCTCTCCGCCACTGCAACACACTACACAAGGCCGCCACACAGGTGGCCTTATATAGCGTGGGGCGTGTACTAAAACCCTGAGACATAATTGGCCAAAGCCACCCGTAACGTTCGTAATTCACTGAACGGGCGAATAGACAATGTTCAAGTTGAACACGGGTTTGACTCGAACACGAAGCTCATCCCTACTGCTAATGGCAGGGATCAGCTACTGTGATAGTGCGGCAGACAATCTGACATTAACTAACGTGGGGGGGATGAATTATTGCCACTGACATCACCAGTAACACTTTCACTGTGATCAGTGATAATATTATACATGGTCACTATACTAATGACACTGGCTGGGAAGGGGTTAAATGTGTGCCTAACAATGTGTAATGTGTGCTGCTTTTTACTAAAGTTCTCTTTGTTTCTTATCCCTGCTTTGCTTAAAAAAACAGAGAGATCACTCCCACTGTACAGAGTGCTGTGTTGATTGTCAACACAGGGCTCTTGGCTTTGATCAGACACAGTCGATCAGCAGGTACTGGCCATGAATCATTGGCCAGGACCTGCTGACAGACTCCTGGTATGTACAATCACAGTGAGTATCGGCTGGGAGGTTCTTAAACCCAGAAACAGACCGCCCGTCTGCAGTACATTGTGGGTATGTGTTCCTTAAGTGGCTAAAGTCCAGTTCCAGAAAAAACTATAGAGTTGAGCTTTAAGTTGTTTAGGCATACAATTTACTGACACACCCATTAAAGCAGACCTTTTATGACAATATACTATGCATGATCATATTTTGATTAGCATTTTTTAACATGGAGGGTGCTACCTAATAAGCAGGCCTTGCATTTTCATGCCAAGTCTGCTTTAACCAGGGTCAGTCTTTTCTCAAGGATCCTGTATCTTGGACATAAACATATATAGAGGTGGGCACAGCATGTATTGTAGTCATGTAGTAATGGGGGGGTTCCTTCTACTATAAGGCTGACAGGAGTAGTGACAGTGGCATCACTACTTCTGTAAGCCCAGCGCTGGAGAGAGTCGGGAGGAGGTGCAGGCTGTGCTCTCTCTCCCCCCCTCCTCCTCCTCATAAGCTTGCACATAATGAAGGGGGGTGGGGGGCGCAATTTGGCATATTTGCCCTGGGCACTGGATGACCTTGTCACAGCACTGGTATCAGGATGTCTACCCTTAGTCAAAGGAGAGGACCATACAACACATTACCCAGCAGTAGATGGATAGATGCAAATCTGCTGACCAAGAGAAAATAACTTTGTTCAAAATAGTTGAAGGCAGTGCAGATTTTGGAGAAATTTCAGTTGCAGAATTAGGGAACCTAGCAAGAGCCTGGGTGCACAAGTATAATGATGGCATTATCCTGGTCCAGTTTATAAGTCATTTCATGCTTTGGGAAGGGCTTAGTATAATTTTCATGTTGTAGTACACTATAGTACTCATTTGTAGTTATTTAAAAGGGGGTGGGGTTAAGCTGTGTTTTTGTCAGCACAAACTGTTACAGTGGTGTGAAAAAGTGTTTGCCCCCTTCCTCATTTCCTGTTCCTTTGCATGTTTGTCACACTTAAGTGTTTCGGAACATCAAACCAATTTAAACAATAGTCAAGGACAACACAAGTAAACACAAAATGCAATTTGTAAATGAAGGTGTTTATTATTAAAGGTGAAAAAAAATCCAAACCATCATGGCCCTGTGTGAAAAAGTGATTGCCCCCCTTGTTAAAACATACTATAACTGTGGTTGTCCACACCTGAGTTCAATTTCTCTAGCCACACCCAGGCCTGATTATTGCCACACCTGTTCACAATCAAGGCGTCACTTAAATAGGAGCTGCTTGACACAGTAAGGTCCACCAGAAGATCCTTAAAAGCTACACATCATGCCGAGACCCAAAGAAATTCAGGAACAATTGAGAAAGAAAGTAATTGAGATCTATCAGTCTGGAAAGGGTTATAAAGCCATTTCCAAAGCTTTTGGAATCCAGCGAACCACAGTGAGAGCCATTATCCACAAATGGCGAAGACATGGAACAGTGGTGAACCTTCCCAGGGGTGGCCGGCCCGCCCAAAATTACCCCAAGAGCGCAGCGACGACTCATCCAAGAGGTCACAAAAGACCCCACAACAACGTCCAAGGAACTGCAGGCCTCACTTGCCTCAGTTAAGGTCAGCGTTCATGCCTCCACCATCAGGAAAAGACTGGGCAAAAATGGCCTGCATGGCAGAGTTCCAAGGAGAAAACCACTGCTGAGCAAAAAGAACATCAAAGCTCGTCTCAATTTCTCCACAACACATCTTGATGATCCCCAAGACTTTTGGGACAACATTCTGTGGACCGATGAGACAAAAGTGGAACTCTTTGGAAGGTGTGTGTCCAAGTATATCTGGCGTAGAAGGAACACTGCATTTCATAAAAAGAACATTATACCAACAGTAAAATATGGTGGTGGTAGTGTGATGGTCTGGGGCTGTTTTGCTGCTTCAGGACCTGGAAGACTTGCCGTGATAAAAGGAACTATGAATTCTGCTGTCTACCAAGAGATCCTGAAGGAGAATGTCCGACCATCTGTTCGTGTACTCAAGCTGAAACGAACTTGGGTTCTGCAGCAGGACAATGATCCTAAACACACCAGCAAGTCCACCACCGAATGGCTGAAGAAAAACAAAATGAAGACTTTGGAGTGGCCTAGCCAAAGTCCTGACCTGAATCCTATTGAGATGTTGTGGTATGACCTTAAAAAGGCCGTTCATGCTCGAAAACCCTCTAATGTAACTGAATTAGGACAATTCTGCAAAGATGAGTGGGCCAAAATTCCTCCAGGACGCTGTAAAAGCCTCATTGCACGTTATCGCAAACGCTTGGTTGCAGTTGTTGCTGCTAAGGGTGGCCCAACCAGTTATTAGGTTTAGGGGGCAATCACTTTTTCACACAGGGCCATGATGGTTTGGATTTTTTTTCACCTTTAATAATAAACACCTTAATTTACAAATTGCATTTTGTGTTTACTTGTGTTGTCCTTGACTATTGTTTATATTGGTTTGATGTTCCGAAACACTTAAGTGTGACAAACATGCAAAGGAACAGGAAATGAGGAAGGGGGCAAACACTTTTTCACACCACTGTACATGTGTGGCTGCTGTGTCTCAATAATCCCCATGACTAAGCTCCGAGGGGTGGAGCAAAATGTGTTGGGGACTGTGACCTGGTCCGAGTCCAGGCTGAGGTTGTCATTCACTATCCTTCTTATTTCTCCTGTGCGTGCTTTAATCTTTCTTTTTAGTGTTGAGAAGTCTTTAGTAAAGCAGTTTAATTCCAGTATTTTTTCTGCCCACGCTAGCCAGAAACCACATGCCCAAAGATTGTAACAATTCTGCAAACATATGTTGGGCAATACATGGTATGCATGGTGTAAGAACACTACAATTCTACTTTGTTTTCTTAATTTATAAAAATGTTCATATATGTATTTTTCATTTTCAACCTTTTCCTGCATTTTTCAACTTCTCAAAATGTGTAATAGTTCCTTGAAAGGTGTAAACGAAGCGCTCCGCTGTGTTTTACATTGCTTTCAGAAGCATTTTAGTTTCCATCTTATAAAAATAACACAGAAAGCAGTACAGTGAATGATATGGTCATGACATATAATATAAATTGAAAGGAACATTGACTGTGGCCTTGGGAGAAAGATTGGAGCACAGCCTTACGTGTGTGCAATCCAAAACTCTATGATGAGATCATTTCAACCCACAGCCATCGCCACAGGCTAGATTCTACAAAAGAGCAACCTTGAACGTTGATTTGTGTATTTAGTAATACAAATATTAAATGCTACAAACACGTGCTACTGATATATACACTATTAAATATTTAGGATAATTTTGACATGTTGTTGAGACTTTCAAGAGTTTCAGGTACTATGAATCAACAGCACTGGTTCATAGATATCAATAAACAGGAAACAATGTTCTATGATCAGAAACCTATAAGTAGAATATATTTTGTGATTAACGGAAACCAGCAACGGCTTAGACATTAAATATATCCATGAATTATCAGTCTTTGGAAATCAAGGGAGTCTCAACTTGGACACTAAGTAAAATATATTTTGTGATTAATGGAAACCAACAACGGCTTAGACATTAAGTGTATCCATGAATTATCAGTCTTTGGAAATCAAGGGAGTCTCAACTTGGACACCATTTTATTCATTACAAACCAGAGAACCCTTTGACTGCATGAATTTTAATGCTGAAAACAGATTGCTTGCATATCTCCAGCTCCAGCTGGCATAGAACAGTTGATTTCCAGAAGAAAACACATCTTGGATGCAAAGCAAGAATCATGGACCAAACAAACACTTTATGAGCTACAAAGGTTAAATTCTCACTTCCCCGAATCCGCCATTTGGGAAGGGGGAGTTAGACACACCAGGACTGATGCTCATAGCCACAGACAGGCAGCACCTGTAATAGTCTAGCAATAAGACAATTACTGTTCTAACCACGTTTGAGGCATGTGAAGACGGAATTATTTAAGTGTAAATTAATTTATGGTAGGTGCTGCCAGCATTATACACAGTTCAGATGCTGCTTGGTGACTGCTGAGATTTTTGAAGTCAGGGGAACAGGGATCAGGCTATTTTCCCAGTTACTCGACCAATACCTAATGCTAGTGGTGCTAGATGTATGATTTCTGTAAACAGCTCTGGGAACAAAGCTAGCTGTATTCAGAAAACATAACAGCATAGGTTTGACATGCACGACTATGGAAAAATTGCATACACACTGGAACAGGAAGACATGCAAGGGTATAAATCACCGCTAATATTCTTTTGTCATTTTGCGCAGCAACAACATCAACACTCAATACAATGCTGCTGAGAAATAACCCTTTTATCTGTTGCAACCCTGAAAGACAAGACTGTTGTACATCACTAAAAACTATAACTAATGCAAGAGGTGACTTTAGGTATGTATGTGACTATGGGGGTTATTTACGAAAGGCAATTCCTGAAAACTGAAAGTGCACTTGGAAGTGCAGTCGCTCTAAAACTAAGGGGTAGATCTGAAATCTCTGCTGATTTTATCATCCAATCATGTGCAAGCTAAAATGCTGTTTTTTATTTTCCTTGCATGTCCTCCTCAGATCTACAGCGACTTTACTTCCAAGTGCGCTTTCAGTGCAAAGTGGATTTGCCTTTCGTAAATAACCCCCTATGTTCTCTGCCTATAATATCCCTAATCATTATTATAATATTATTCTAAATAAAAGGAAAAAGGCATATCAGCTCAACATTTGGCATGAAGTGCTACAAGAATTAACCAGTATCTTTACAAAATAATTTGTTAGTTTAAAAGTAAGTGACTTACAGAAAGAAGTATTTGAAAAGCACTGTGGATGACCTCTATGAACTGAAATTCAATGATGCATCCTGTCACCGAGATAAATGAGTGGTCTCCAAGGTCTCTGTTGGCTGGGGGAGGCACTACCCTTCTTATGCAACCAGGCCCATGTTCTCTCCACCATGAACGATGGATGGAGATATTAAATGTCATAAGATCTGTCTCCTATAGAAAGAATACAGAGAAGGAAAAGGATTAAGTCAGCTATGTTCTGATGCAAAGTTAACATTTTTTAACATTTTGTTCTTTTTTTTCAACATTTCCTTATGTAATAGGCAGATTTAAAAAGTGCTAGATTTTACATATCATGTGGCAATGACAAAGGAAAGAATTTGTTGAAATTAAATAGTATTCTGGAGACCTAGAGAGTAAACATTTATACATAGCATGCATGAATACAAGGGGTCCCAGAAAGTTCCAAAGAAAGTCTGTGAATCCTAAACAGTTAAAGTGATTGTAAAGGCTTGCTTTACAAAAAAAATTAAAAATTTTTATACTTATCTCCTCTGTGCAGTTGGTTTTGCACAGAGCAACCCAGATCCTCCTCTTCTTGGGTCTTGGGTCCCTCTTTGCTGCTCCTAGCCCCTCCCTCCTTTGAGTGCCCCTCAGCCAGCAGCTTGTTACAGGTTGTCACCCAGTCATAGCTCCGTGTATCCATTCGGACATGGAGCCCCAATCTGGCCCCGCCCTCTGGCTCCCTTGATTGGCCGACTGACTTTGATTGCCAACAGCGGGAGCCAATAGCACTGCTCTGTCTCAGCCAATCAGGAGGAGTGTACTGGATGGCTGAGGGAATTGTGGACATTGCTGGAGAGAGAAGGAGGTCAGGTAGGTAATTGGGGGGTGCTGTGGAGGCTGCTACACACAGAAGGTTTTTTATCTTAATGCATAGAATGAAAATGAAAAACCTTCTGCCTTTACAACTCCTTTAACCACTTGCCGCCCGCCATATAGCAGAATGTGGTTTCAATATCCTGACTGGGCATCATATGACATCCTCAGGATATTAAGCCAGACCACCAGGGATGCCCAGCACCAGGTATGCCACCCTAGACCACCAGGGATGCCAGTCAGTGCCCACAATGGACGCCAATCAGTGCCCACAATGGGCATCACTGATTGACATGCATTATTATTTGCCATTGATTGGCATCCATCAGTACAATACTTTACACTACAATGCCACCTATCAGTGCCCATCCGTGCCGCCTATCAGTGCCCATCTGTGCCGCCTCTCAGTGCTCATCTGTGCTGCCTATCCATACCCATCCATGGCCATCCGTGCTGCCTATCCATGCCAATCCGTGCCACCTATCAGTGCCTATTTGTGCCACCTATCAGTGCCCATCTGTGTCTCATATCAGTGCCACCTATCAGTGCCGCCTATCAGTGCCCCATATCAGTGCCACATATCAGTGCCCATCAATGCCACTTCATCAGTGCCACTTCATTGGTACCACCTTATCAGTGCAGCCCCATCAGTGTCCATCAGTGAAGGAGAAAACGTACTTATTTACAAAGTTTTGTAACTGAAACAAAATGATCGGTCTTTTTTATTTGTTTAGCAGAAAATAAAAATCCAATAAGTGATCAAATACCACCAAAAGAAAGCTCTATTTGTGGGAAAAAAATGATAAAAATGTTGGGTACAGTGTTGTATGAACGCAAAATTGTCATTCAAAGTGTGATAGTGCTGAATGCTGAAAATTGGTCTGGACAGGAAGGTGTATATGTGCCCTGTATTGAAGTGGTTAAGCTCAGGCAATTTATTACTGTAAACTGTACTGGGTTTACTTTAACTCTTAAAAGGGACAGACACAAGTTTTACAATAATAGAGTGGAAAACACAAATTGGATTGCATTAAAAAGTAAATAAAGAAAGTGCAAAAAGAATTGAAAAATACTAGTCATTATCATAGAATAGAAGAGTGGTAAAGTTTAGTTAAGAACTTAAAGTGAAACCATAGCAACTTGATAAAAAATAATGTTCTTTAGCAAGGAACATACATTCCACATTACTAATTATGCTCCCAAAATGAGTGTGTGCTGTAAATTGCTTCCAGCGTTGTTATTGTTGCTTTTTTCTGAAGGCTGCCATTTTGCTGAGCCCCCGAGCAACAGTAAATCTTTAGGCTGCCAGCAGATCAGCATCTACATTTTCGGCCCAGTGTAAAAAAATAACAAATAGAGATGTGCAGAGCACATTAATACACTATAATTTCCCTAATACTGTAATTCGTAATTCAAACTGCCAATTAAAGATCTCCTTTTTTTGGCAGTTTTCAATGAAGGCAAAACATTACATCATCATTCTACAGAGATGGGAAGGAAGAATTGAATTACATATACATCATTAGCAACCATTCTGAAAATATAATTATTGCTCATAATGTTATTATTCTCACTAAAATTAGTTGACTTCAGACTGCCTATATCAAAACTGTTACCCTGCGCACTTGACCTCTAGCATCTGATTTATCAAAATAACATCACTGGTATTCTATGTGCTGATAAAAGCTGAGCCACAGATCAATAAATGCATGCTTCAAAATCAATCTGATGAAGAAGCAAGAGCATGCCTTCACTTTAACTTCTTGGAAACCTTTGTATAGGATTCTAAAATGCCATCAAGAAATCTATTACCACATGAATTTATTATCATTTACAGGAATGTATCTCGAAGAAATCTGCACAAAAGTTAATAGGAAATTGAAGCAACAATCTCACAAGGCGCTATAACAGTGAAGGCCCAACATAAATAATATTATAATATGTTAGAATGGTTATTGGAAGGATCATCACTTTTTTCTAGTTGTTCACACTTCTGGAAATCATTCAAATAAAAAATATTTCTAATTTGTATTTGTAGGGTAGTTCTATATGCTTCCAAAGAACAACAAAAACCTAATGGTCAAAACCACCACTGTCATCAGTTTAGAGTTTTAGATCTAATGCCGCGTACACAAAACCGGACTTTTCGACTTGGTCCGGCGGACTACAATCCATCGGACAATTTGATCATGTGTGGGCTCCAGCAGACTTTTTCTTCCCAAAAGTCCGGTGGACCTAGAAATAAAACTTGCTTCAAATCTTTCCAACGGACTCGGACCACTTTTCAGTTTTTTATTTGCTAAAAAAGTTTAAAATATCCAATAGATTTCGTTCCACTTCACAATTGTGTCCCACTTGTTGGTGATTCTTCACAAAAAATAAAAATTTTATATCTTTATGTTTGAAGCCTGAAATGTGGCAAAAGGTTGAAAAGTTCAAGGGGGCCGAATACTTTCGCAAGGCACTGTATATATATATATATATATATATATATATATATATATAATCCACTATGGTGTGAAATGTATTGGGGCACCTGCCTTTACATGCACATGAACTTTAATGGCATATCCCAATCTTAGTCTGTAGGGTTCAATATTGAGGTGGCCCCCCCTTAAAGCTATAACAGCTTCAACTCTTCTGGGAAGGCTGTCCACAAGGTTTAGGAGTGTGTCTATGGGACACACTCTTCCAGAAGCACATTTGTGAGGTCAGGCACTGATGTTGGACAAGAAGACCTGGCTCGCAGTCTCCGCTCTAATTAATCCCAAAGGTGTTCTGATGGATTGAGGTCAGAACTCTGTGTAGGCCAGTCAGGTTCCTCCACCCCAATCAGCTCATCCATGTCTTTATGGACCTTGCTTTGTGCACTGGTCATGTTGGAACAGGAAGGGACCATCCCCAAATTGTTCCCACAAACCTGGGAGCATGAAATTGTCAAAAATGTCTTGGTTTGCTGACGCCTTAAGAGTTCCTTTCACTGGAACAACAACCCCTGAAAAACAACCCCACTCCATAATCCCCCCTCCACCAAGTAATTTGGACCAGTTCACAAAGCAAAGTGCATAAAGTCCTCCATCCGTCAGAACACCTTTGGGATTAATTAGAGCAGAGAATGCAAGCCAGGCCTTCTAGTCCACATCAATGCCTGACCTCACAAATGCACTTCTGGAAGACTGGTCAAACGTTCCCATAGACACACTCCTAAACCTTGTGGACAGCCTTCCCAGAAGAGTTGAAGCTCTTATAGCTGCAAAGGGTGGACCAACGCAATAATAAACCCTACTAGCAATGACTTGGATGCCATTAAAGTCCATGTGCGTGTAAAGGCAGGTGTCCCAATACTTTTGACTATCTAGCTATCTATCTATCTATCTATCTATATCTATAGATATACACACACACACCTATACACACTCTTTGTAAAACCTACTATGTATAGCCCACATGTGAAATTAATTTCCTACTATATTTATTGTAGGAATTTGTAGGTATTGAAGGTTTCTGCCTTCAGTATTCCTTCTCTGTGTTAGAATAAGCTCATGAATCTGGTTTATTTGTCATTACTGTCATTCTCTTTATCTACCTTCTGTGTTTGATAGAAAATCAGCATGAGTTCTTCTAATAGTTATAATGTCATCAGTTACTGCAGACATTGACAAGAAACACATTGCCACATGACACTAAAACCCAGACCTAGACAAAACCTAGACATATCCTATATTTTTATTGTATATTGCATTTTAGCTGTGTGAGATAGAATTGTTTAACGATAGATTCTCCACGCACAGTTTTAAAGGTATACATATGTATAACGTATGTGCTGTTTATATACAGTATACTGTAATTGTATCTTGGAACAATAAATTCCAACATAGAAATATTATTAATAATTGTTATGCCCCATACACATGGTCGGACATTCCGACCATAAAATCCAGCGGATTTTTTCTGACGGATTTTGGCCGAAACTTGTCTTGCATACACACGGTCGCACAAAGTTGTCTGAAAATCAGATCATTCGGAACAAGGTGACGTACAAAACGTACGACTGGACTACTTAGAGGCCAGTAGCCAATAGCTTTTGTCTCCAAATTTTTTCTGAGCATGCGTGGCACTTTGTGCATTGGAATTCTCTACACACGATCGGAAAAAGTCAGATTGGATTTTGTTGTCGGAAAATTTTACATCCAGCTCTCAAACATTTTCCATCTGAAATTCCGACAGAAAAAGTCCGATAGAGCCCACACACGATCAGATTCCGACAACATAATCTGATCTAAATTTTTCCGTCGGAATTTCCGACCATGTGTATGGGGCATTACTGTTTATTGTCCTGCAACCTGCAATTAAAGAAGACTTATATCCAACCATCAATTCTCCTGTACTGTTCATGTGACTATAAGCCCAGTCATTTTGTCAAGGGATGTTTGCAGAAAAGCAGGATCAGAGCTCTGATTGGCGGATCCTTTCCTCAGTTGAGATTATGTCAGCATATCTATAGGTTATTTGTGATATGGTTTTGATTGCATTTCACAGTAATTTTTTTTTACACTTTTTACAGTACTTAAATATATTGTTGCACTTTGCATGTCAATTATTGATGCTTCTATACTTTATGTATATGTCATTGGCACATATTTGTATGTATATTGGTATATATCTTTCATAGCATCCCTATAAGGTTTTCTGTACATTTTGTTCGAGTTTGGTGTGCTGACTTAAGTATTTGTGAAAAGTTATGGTGCCCCTTTAAGGCCAGTCACCTTTGCAATGAAGCATGTGCTAAGAACTCTCATGAGAGGCAAAAGCCAATTTCCATAGTCTAGACAGTGGTAAACTGTAGTAGGAAGCTCACCTAAACCATCAGAGGAATATTAAAATCAATAGAGAGAAAAATAGGACCATTATTGACATGGAGATATCCCCAAAGCTAATGTTATCATGAAAACTCGGAAATAAATGATCCGATGTGGATGCATTAGTTATGTTATGCTATGCTACTGGAGTTACAATATTTTTCAGTAGGTAAGGTTTAAGCAAATAAAAAACCCTACGAGGAACTCAGTCATCTGAATAGATAAATGGGTCTAGATGAAATTAAGTGAGGCTTACAGGCATACCTCACTTTTAAGTACACAAAGGGGTTTATTTACTAAAGCTGGAAAGTTCAAAATCAGGCTCACTTCTGCATAGAAACCAATCAGCTTCCGTTTTTTTTCCCAAAGCTTAACCTCCCTGGCGGTATGGTTATTTCAGATTTTAGGTGCTGAAAGCGGTACAATTATTTTGCATGGAAATTTGCCATTTTATATTGTAGGCCTGTAATTCTTAGAAATAATTCACTTAAATCCATCTAATCAAGAGTCTAATAGACATCCTGGGTATGATACAATTTGAAATATGAAATCATAAATTATAATATAATATATACATAATATAATAAATAACTATAAATAATTATAACAAATAATAATATATACATAATAATAATACAAAATTATTCCCCATTGCGTACTTAAAAGTGGGGTATGCCTGTACTATGATTTGCTTCACCTTTTTGTTTTTACCAGTTTATTTAGTGCCCTGCATGATAGACTGATCTCACCAAGCTTTAACACCAGCCTAAGACCCCTTTCAGACTGGGCGGACCCTGTCAAGCGGATCAGCCTGCTTAGCGAGGGATCTCTCCGCTGATCTCCGCTGAGCAGGCAGATGACAGGTCTGTGTCTGCTCTGCTATGGGGCAGTCAGATGGAAACGGACAGCTGATCCGTTTCCATGCGGCTGTCACCCAGTCCGATCCACCAGATAGAAGGGGAATGGATCCCTATACGTCTGTTTTTAGCAGACAGGATCGGCTCGGATGCTGGTAGGTGTCAGCAAACACATGTTTGCTGACATCTGCTGCTCCATAGAGAGCTATGGATGGTCCAATCAGGTCCACCTGAAAGGTGACAGGCAGACCTGATTGGCATTTAGAATATTACTGTACCAACTATATTGGCCTATAGAAAAAAAAACACCAGGCTATTGCTATTGCAAATGAAACAAACATGTTGTAAAAAAAAAGGGCAAAGTAAATAACAATGCACCAACAATATTAAACAAGTAAAGATTCAGTTGAATTGCAGAAAAAGTAATTGATGTTAAAACTAGGCTATGATATGGCAGTTAACCTAGACCGGGGATATGCAATTAGCGAACCTCCAGCTGTTGCAAAACTACAAGTCCCATCATGCCTCTGCCTCTGGGTGTCATGCTTGTGGCTGTCGGAGTCTTGCTAGGCCTTGTAGTTCTGCAACAGCTGGAGGTCCGCTAATTGCATGTCCCTGACCTAGACCATGATAATACTAAAGCTTCCTGGTACACAGCATTAATAAGGAACAGCATACACAGTGAAAATGTCAATGATAATTAAAAAATTCTCACCATCACCCTCTTCATGAGTGATCAATAAACCCTCAAATGCACTCTGCACTACATCCCTAAGTCTGGGTGGGTGTACAGTACATGTTCCTGAAAGGGGTACTACTGGACATGGGTGTAAAGTACCTGGTGCCTTGTTGGTAATCTTATCTGTATAGGGGTGCTTGTGTTACCATCTTGCAGTGAGCAATTTAGGAGATGCTAGGCAAATATGGAAGTCTCCTTACTGATTGGCCAGCAGCGCTAAAGAACACACACTTCAGTGGCTCACCAGTCCTGGCAACACAGCAACTTGTTTGTATAGTAGTCCCTCCTATCCTTTACAACCAAGGAAGATGCTTCTGTTTGATCTGCATGGTGCTGCACATGTGATCAGGTAGGATACCAGCCATTTAATGGTTTGAGGGTTTGGTTGAGAGCACAAGCTCTATCATTGTTTTTTGAAACCATTAAATTGATGGGTTTAGTTCTGCTTTATGATTTACTGCTGCTCAGGGGATCTGGGATTCAGCAAAATGGCAACCTCCAGCAAGAAGAAACAGGAGCAATGCTGAAGGCAATTTACAGCACACATTCATTTTGGTAGTATAATTATTAATGTGAAATAATTGTTCCTTGCTAAAGAACATCATTTTTTATCAAGTTGTTATGAGCAAAGTTCCGCTTTAGTGCATCCTATTTGTCCAATTGTTTGTTGCCATTACCTTGAGCAATAAATCAAATTCAAATTTTTATTCTCCAACTGATATTTTTCTAATTCAAAATTGAAACTGATGTGCAAAGTAGACACTCATAAATGTCAAAAGTTTTAAACCTCTGTGAGCACAAACAGGCTTCTTTACTAACACAGCAAAGACCAGGCAATACGTGCAAACAACAAAAGACATATGTACTAAAAAGTAAAAACAAAACGGCGGTCCTCAATAATGCGGCACTTTTACAGTGTGTGCAGGGTGCCATGGTGTTGCCACCCCAGTGGCTAAATCCATGATGCCCTGCACTTATAGATTGTTTTAAGACTTCAAGGTTGAATGACATTGGCCGTCACTGGCCTGGAAAAGTAAAGAAAGCTAGTGAAGGGAATTATTGGGAGGGACAGTACCAGAGAAGAGGTGAGTATTGCTTTTTTTTTATTTTAACCACTATAGCCCAGGAAGGATTTGCCCCTTAAGGATCAGGCAATTTCTTGCTATATGACACTGTGTCGCTTTAACTGACAATTGCGCCGTCAAGCAACATTGTACCCAAAACCAAATTGATGTCCTTTTTTTCCCATGAATAGAGCTTTCTTTTGGTGATATATGATCACCTCTGCGGTTTTAAATTTTTGCGCTATAAACAAAAAAAGACAGACAATTTTGAAAAAAAAAAACATTTTGTTTACTTTCTGCTATAATACATATCCAAAAAAATCTATATAAAGATAAATAATTTATTCATCAGTTTAGGACAATATGCATTCTTCTACATATTTTTGGTAAAATAAAATAGCAATAGGCATATATTGATTGGTTTGCGCAAAAGTTATTGCATCTACAACTATGGGATAGATTTAGGGATAGATTTTGGCAGCGATCTGTGATTTTTAGCAGGACTGCGACATTGCGGCGGACAAATCTGACCCCCAGTGACACTTTTTGGGAACCAGTGACATTATTACATTGATCAGTGCTATACAAATGCACTGATCAATGTATAAATGGCACTGGCAGGGAAGGGGTTAACACCAGGGAACGATCAAGGGGTTAAATGTGTTTCCTCAGCGTGTTCTAACTGTAGCGGGATGGGCTGCCTGGGACAACTCAGAGATAGCTGTTCACGATCACTGGGAACAGCAGATCTCTGAGATGTCCCCTGTCAGAATGGCGATGCACCTTGTTTACAATGACAGATCTCCATTCTGACTCTGTGCACAGCGATTGTGGGCGGCCGGCGGATATCAAGTTCGCCGGACCTGCAGGCATGCTCTTGCAGGGTGCAATGAATGCCCGGGGCGCGGTGGGTATGTGCACCCGCAATCCCACTTGCACAGACTGACGTAAGTATACATATAAATGTGGTGGCTGCTCGGCAAATGGTTAATATGTGGCTGAGGAACAATTTAAATCATCACAGCTGGGTTTTAAGCAATAGTGTTCTGTTTCAAGCACTACCTTGTACATTGACATACCTCCCATAGACCTTGGTCTGTGTAACCGGTATGATCACCTGTTGGATCAGCGCTTCTCCACAGACAGCTCAACTCTCCCATAAAACATGGTAGTTTAATCCAACATAGTTTTACTTGTAAAATGCGGTCATATTAAAGTGTAAATGGACAATGATCACGGACAATGATCTTCCATGCCCTATTCACTATGAAGGCTGGGTAATAACTGAGGAACTGAGGAACATGAAGAAGGGAGGGGTCTAGCTAAGGGCTAAATCAACTAATGCAAACAAGCAGGTATATTGGATTGGTCAGGGATTTTTTTCTCAGAAAATAGGTACTGGGACCACAACCCCCCCCCAAAACCCCACCCTCCAAACTGCATAAAATAGTGGGTGTGGTCAAATTTCACTAACAGTAGGAGGGTCGTAAAGGGGCATTAAATACCAGGAGTGCATGATATACAGAGTGCAGAATTCAGGGGCACGCTACATGCAGAGTTCAGTGGTGCATTACATACATAGTGCAGAGTTCAGAGGTGCACTTCATACAGAGTGCAGAGTTCAGCCTTTTTCCACAGCTGCTTACCTCTGCACCCCCATCCATATCGCCCCTTATAAAAGCTCCACTATCTTCAACATGTTTTACTTTTGTTGCTCTCTTATAGGGCTGCAACTAACGATTATTTTCATAATCGATTAGTTGTCCGATTATTGTTTCGATTAATCGATTAATAACCTTACAAAAAAGTGAATCAAATTGACGTTCTTTTTCAACCACAGTGATGGGAAAATTTGGAAATAATAGAAAACTGCTTGGTCAAAGGAATTTTCAGACAGTGGATGTGGTTTTCATTCAGAAATTACATTCATTTTAAAAACAGAACGTTAAAAACAAGTGAAAATTTCAAACAAAATTCTTTCATTCAGCGAATGTACAAAGATTTTTCGTCTGAATATTCTCATCTGAAAATTGATCCATGTGGCCAGCATAAGGCTCGGTACACACCTATGCAGTTTTCTTTTGATCTGTTTCTGCAGTGCTTTTTGCTGTGCGTTTTTGATTTCTGCGCATGTGATTTTACTACAATTTGCATTTTTGCATTTTAAAAATGAATAAAAAACATTTGTTGCAAAAACGCATTACATGCTTTTCTGCAGCTTCTCCATTGAAGTATATTGAACCAAAGAAGCCCCGTTTTGCGTTTTGCAGCGGCTGATAAATATGCAGCGGCTGATAAAAGCACAGATATGAACGTGTCCCATGGGAAACATTTAATGAACTGTAGTGCGTTTCTGCAAAAAGCACCAATAAACATATAGATTATATGTTATAGATTATAGCTATACCAGGTCTAAGACATTTAGTAATATAATGGGGTTAAAAAGACTAAAATGAGCCCTTTATAGTAAAAAAAAAAAAAGCAGATAATCACTACTTTAACCACTTGCTTACTGGGCACTTAAATCCCCCTCCTGCCCAGACCAATTTTCAGCTTTCAGCGCTGATGCACTTTGAATGACAATTGCGCGGTCATACAACACTGTACCCAAATGACATTTTTATCATTTTTTTCCCACAAATAGAGCTTTCTTTTGGTGGTATTTAATTACAGCTGGGGGTTTTATTTTTTGCTAAACAAACAAAAATAAAAAAAACACAATAAAAAAAATAAAAAATCATGTTTAATAGTTTGTTATAAAATTTTGCAAACAGGTCATTTTTCTCCTTCATTGAAATGCGCTGATGAGGCGGCACTGGTGGGCACTGATAGGCAGCACTGGTGGGCACTGATAGGCTGCACTGGTGGGCACTGATAGGCACAGTTAAGGCGACACTAATATGCACAGATAAGGTGGCACTGATAGGCACAGATAATGCGGCACTGATGGGCACAGATAATGCGGCACTGATGGGCAAAGATGGGCACAGATAAGATGGCACTGATAGGTGGCACTAATGGGTGGCACGGATGGGTGGCACTAAGGGTCACTGATAGGTACCACTGATAGATGGGACTGATGGGCACTGATAGGTGGCACTGATAGGTGGCTCTGATAGGTGGCACTGCTGGGCACTGTTGGGCAGCACTGATTGGCACTGGTAGATGACACTGATGAGCACGGATATGTGGCACTGAGGTGCAGCAATGTTGTTGAGGCAGATTGTGGGCACTGATAGGTGGCACTGTGGGCACTGATAGGTGGCAATGTGGGTACTGATGTATGGCACTGTGGGCACTGATGTATGGCACTGATGTATGGCACTATGGGCACTGATGGGTGGCACTGCTGGGTGGCACTTTTTTAATATCTGGGTGGTACTGGCAGGGGGCAGGTGGGCACTGATAAGCTGGCCGTGATCGGGACTGATGTGATCTGCTTTTTTTTTCTCCGATTACCGGCTCTGTTTTGTCACATGATCAGCTGTCATTGGCTGACAGCTGATCACGTGGTAAGGGGTCGGGATCAACTCCTTGCTCGGATCCGTGATAAGGCGAGTCTCATAGACTCACCGATCACAGAGCGCGCCGCGCGCGCCCCTCAGGGGGCGCGCAGGCCGCTTGTGCACAGGACGACGTCAATAGACTTAGTCCCGGCAAAGCAGGTCCGCGCTGTAGCCGTCATTCGGCTATAGCGCGGCTCTCTAGTGGTTAAGGGGTTCATTTTTTTACTGTAAAACTGTGAAAGTAATATTTACAGTAGCAATTATTTTCTCTTTTTGTACTATAGAGAGTTCATTTTAGTTTTTTTTTAATCCCATTATGTTACTGGCCGATTAATCGATTATGAAAATAGTAATCAATTAATTTCATAATCAATTAGTTGTCGATTAATCGATTAGTTGTTTCAGCCCTACTCTCTTAACCTGAAATACCCAGCTGGCTCTAGTATGTCCCCACACACTGTAGGTGGCTCTGCCTCTCTCACTTGCAGGGAGATCATCTAGTGCATCCACACTGCACCTGCATCTCTCTTGTCCCCATTCTGTACTAAGTGGGAGATCAGATCTGTGGGAGCTGTCACTTGTAAACACAGAATCCTTTTGTGTTTTTAGAAGTGATATTGGTGAGCAGGGAGCAGAAGATCTGAGCGAGAAAAAAAGCCCTGGGACTGTTTCAGAAATCCAATAATAAACTAGTAGTTAGCCTAGATGGCACTAGAGGTCAGTACCAAGGTCTTTATACCTTATCAGGGGTGTCAAACTGGCAGCCCTCCAGCTGTTGTGGAACTACAAGTCCCATCATTCCTCTGTCTGTGAGAGTTGGGGTTGCCACCTCATCCCTTTAAACCTGAACACATATTAATTACACAGGTTCTGTGGCTGATTAAGGTGGTAATTAAACTCACTTGGTGCCTGATCTGCATTTAATTTGCCTCAGAACCTGTGTAATTCAAAGGTGTTCGGGTTTAAACGGATGAGGTGGAAACCCTAGTCCTGTTTGTAACTGTCAGCCTTGAAACGCTTCATGGGACTTATAGTTGTACAACAGCTGGAGGGCCACCAGTCTGACACCCGTTCCTTACATAATGAAATCTAATGCAAGTGATGAATACATGATAAGCGTTCAAGAATAAATAGCTTCTAATCAAAAGTTTGTTTAGTTTGGTGAAAGATGAAATTAGCTGCCATGACTGTATTTTGAACATTTCCTTGTCAATGTTATATTTAATAACTGCATGCATATGAATAGGTCCTTACAATTATTTAAGACCCCTATTCTGCAAATACATGAAGTTAAGTTGCTTTAGAATAAGCTTTGGGGTTTTGGATTTTGCCAAACTGTTTGCAGTTCAGTAAACTTCTGAACAATTTGGACAGATTAGGCTCAAATCCTTGGCTGCTCTTTGTAAACAAACAGGCCAGGGATGTGTCATTTATGGCTGTAGCTTTTGTTTACAAAAAAAAACTGACATGCATACTGAGTGACATCATTGACCAAATAGTAGTTTTGGAAGGACAACGATGTGGGGCAGTGGATTAACATAGTAGCGAGGCAACATTGTCAAGCGGTGGGTCTTCCTGATGGTACATCATCATAATTGACAAGGATTTACACTGCTGGACAACATGGTTGACATTGAATTTATACTGAGGAACACTGTTTATTTGTTGATTTAATTTGAACTCTTTCTGGGAATGTTTAAGAAGGGATACCAATATACTGTGTACTCATTTCCAAATGGAATATTACAACAAGGGGATTTTAGAGACTGATAGGAGCACCCCCTTCATAAAAACTCCCACATCCACTTGGGGCAAGGATGTGGGGATGAGGCCTTGTCTTCTCAACATGGGGACAAGGTGCCTGCAAAGGGGTGAGGCTTTACTGCCCCCATTTGCAAGGTAGTCTCCAAATGTTAAAGGCATGTGATCAAGTATGGTCCAGTAGAACAGAGGGGGCACATACTTTCTGCCCTCCCTTTCCTGTCCACACAGGCAGCATACCAGAGAACCTGAGTGACTTCATGAAGCAAGCCAGGAATCTGACATTTAGCATTTTTAATGTCACTTTTAAAACGTTAATTTCTATTGTTCTGTGGCTTTATGTGCAGCTTTAAGCATTAAGAAGAATTAAGCATTATAGAAGAACTATAGGCAAAACTTTTTATTTCATTTTGGAGAGTAAAATGATTATAACCCCTCAGTTTTTTATTTATTTTTATTGCCATTTGTGTCCCATTGGGGAGATTTTCCTTCACTTCTATCCCATAGTCAAAATATGAAGTTATAGGAAATCCCTGCAAATTAAAGCAACCCTTTGAGACCCCAGATTACCAGAACTAGTGTCCTAATTGGAAGATTTATCTTTCATTACTTTTCTGGGGACAACCCAAAATTGGGGATTTGGTTTTTACTTTCACTTTCAATGATAAACAGGACAAATAGAGAGGGTGTTTAACAGGGGCACAGACAGCAATAAAAGCCTCATAGGGGTTCTAATCCATCTATACTCTATCTAAAGCCTTAAGTTATACTTTAAATCAGTATTTAAAGGATCTTCAGAGTTGCCCTTTAAGCCTCTTTAAAAGACTCTCTGCATGCCAATTGGTATTTATTCATTTTGTTTGCATTGATATATGTCCCTTATGGCAGTGCTCAGCTATCTATTACCTTTTTTACAATAGGCTGCAAAATAGTGTTGAAAAAAGCCAGAAAAAATAGTAAGTTTTGGTTCCCTTAGACTTTAAAAGGGTTCGGCAATATGTTTAGAGTTTGTGAACAACCTGCTGAGTTTGCCAAACCTCCTATGAACCGAGCTTGGTTTGATAATTCCTAGTTATTACAGTACATGTCTTTTCCTTTCCATTGACATTTCCTTCTTGCTTATGTAGCAATTGCAGTGTACCTTGAATTTGGTGTTTTATGCATATTTTTGTTGTTCCATTTTCTACTTTTATGTTTGAGATCTATTGTTTTTTGCTGTGTTTACAAGCTAAAATCTAAAAATAATGAATACAACAGAGGAATGGTAAACCTGAGTGAAGCATTAACTACTAGTAGCTCAAATTAGCCCCAGTACTCAAACAACAGTCATAGTTTAAAAAACAAAGACATCTAAGCATTAAACACATTACTTCATATAAAAATCAAAAAAAAAATCTAAATATGTATATTAAAGTGGCCATAACACGGTAAAAAGTGAATGGTCTTGCATTGGTTTTATTTGCTGTGCATCTTGTTGTTATATGCTTTTTTTTAGGTTGAAAAGAGGATCAATGTGTCTACAATGTTTCTACAGGAAAGGACACCGTTGTGCGTAAGAAAATGTCTCCTGCTTCCAATGTTGATTAGGGCTCATTTAGTGGTAATGTGGCCTATGATAACACCATAACTGCAGATTAGGTAACAGATAGCTATCATTTACAGTGTATGTAAAAGAAAATCTTTTTTTGAGGCTTCATTTAAGCTGGCACAGATCCAAGGAAATTCAATAACTTTAAGATTATTATATTCATATTTTTGAACAATCAAAAAATGTGAGGAAAATTTGCACCAATACCATGTGCATCCTCAAGCAATTTAACACATGCTCAATGCTTTAAACAAAAAAAGAAAAAAAAAACATAAAACATTTCCCCATTGCCTCACACATTTTAATACTTACTGTACTATTAAGACAATTGATTTTCACTTCTATGTTGAGACCACTCACATCATAACAAATAGTCAAACATACTAGTCAAAGTAGCCCTCACATACAAACAAGGATGCCACATTCCTAGGGATACAGACCCAAGAAAATACAATAACTTCAATATTATTTTATTCATATTTTTGTTAAAACAAAAAAGGTGAGAAAAAATGTGCACCAACATCTATTTGAATTCTAAAACTGTTTAACATAAGCTAGTTTATGTATGTGGGTATAAAACACATATGCAACTGCCACTTTGTATAGAAGGCATTTGGAGCATGTTTGACGTTCTAATATCAACGAAAATTGCTAATATTTGAATAAAGAATAGGGACCAGCACTTGCTGTTGCTGGCTATGAGTTGTTGCCAGCTACTTCCTGTGCCTCACTATTGGGTAGTATTAATCACAGTGATTATCCAACAGTAACATGTAGGAGGAGGGAGGGGAAGGGCCTAGGAAGAAGTTATGCGGTTCTGTTAAATTAATTAAAGTCAATTAAATTCAGACTTTAGTTTGAATTAGCTAAATACATTCCATGTGCATCAACACAATGGGCGTGCAAAGTCTTATAGTTTGTCGTCTTCCTAAAGTAGTCAAAGCCTAAAAAAAAGCATGTCCTCTTCCAGCAGCTGTAGAGTGGGACTTTTGCTCTCTGTTGGGAAGCAATGAAGAGGTGTGACATGCCCCCCTTGCTCATGAACCAAGTTGCTCTGACTCAGCAGGAGGAGTCTCGGAACTCTCCAGAGAGAACACCGCTTCCCAGGAGAGCAAGGGTCCCATTGTGCAGCATGCTTGCTGGATGCAGGCTTTTTTTTTTTTACTGTGGATGCTTTAAAAAAATACTCTAATACTCTGGACAACTTTTGTTTTTATACACAAGGGATAGATTTAGCTACAGTATTTAAAATGAGACTTCACATGGGGTTTAAGTTAAATTTCCAACCGCACACAGCCTAAAAATAATGCCCATCACCAGCCAAAAGTTAGAATCTCTGATTTAGATTTTATAAAGCTGTTTGTGTCCCTGTGAAAGAGATTTCTCTTTTCTTCCTGTCCTGTCATCTCGAGAGGAAATGAGGTGAAATGTCCTTCATGTAAACAGACAGCAGTAAAATCTTGACAGTAGGGGGTAAACCTTTTCCACTTATGCTGGCAGTAGGCTGAATCAACCAATATTTAAGCAATGGATCACCCTGACTAGCTCGACAAACTTAAAAAAAAAACTAAAAAAAAAAAAAAAAAAGTGGATGGAAGATTCTTGACCAGACAGTGAGTGCAGCTAATCAGATGCAGTCATTGGCCAGGTATGCGGTGGTGACAGCTGTTCCGAATACAATAGCCAGCAGGGGATATTCCTTCACCCACCCTGTTTAGGGTGGATGGTAGAATCTATTGATTCCTGAGGCTGCATGAACCTTAATTAGAAAAATGATTACTATTGTTAGCTTGGTGGATTTCCTTTTACATTCAGTTTTTTTCTGGCGCCCACCAAAAACACAAAAAGTTAAAATTCCATCAAATACGGACACAACCAGCACTAAAAACATGACTGAATTTTCAACTAATTCTCCTGTTAAAATTTAAAAAATAAAAGATTTTGGTTGTAGTTGGGTTATATATTTTTTGAGGGTTTTCATCGTGGTTGGCTTTGCACGTCAAAAGGTTGGAAGGCAGGTTAAGCTATGACTAAGCACCGTGTTCGGTGTGAAACATGTCAGCGGCTGTGCAGTTAGTCTGTTTACCAGCCTAGATGTTATGATTTTAATTACATTTTTTAAATAAAGTTGAATAATTCGGAGTGCGGCTATCCAGCTACATCTTTTCTACTTCAGTTCCTGTTGCAAACAGACCCAGCACCCTGTGGGATTGTGGAGACAGCTGTTTTGGGAGAAGTCATTACCTTAGAGCGGTAATTCTTTGTGTTGGAAGGCAGGTTGTTTCAAAATTTTATTTTCATACATTCCAAGCAACCTTTAAAAATATTATATTTTTAACAGCTTAATAGGACACATGCTGGCTACTGACCTATATTACCACGTGTACAGAGAAGAACGGAGAATCTTCTGTTGAGTCAAAAATGCTGAAAAGTTTTTCTTTGTTCAGACCTCCTCACCTAGGGCAAGCCACACATACTCTCAAATCCCTGCATGTATGGCCAAAGTTTAAGACCAAGATACACTACAAAAGTATGTTTGTTCTTCAAGAAAGGACAATTTTCAAAAGTGATATGAAGTTACATCTAAGGTTCCCTTAAAATACAAAGAGCTTCATTTAATTCTGGGCTCAAGTAGAACAATGAGACGCCTACTTTACAATAATGAAGAAATGTTGCTTTGTAGACAAAAATTAGCATTATAAAATTGAAAGGAAAATATCAGTAATACTAAAATCTATACCCCATAAGCCTTAATACAAAACAAAAACAATGCAAGAATTTTGCGTGTTTCTTTGTATTAAGCATAATAATTGTGTGCTGCCAGCAGAGACAAACGTCAAATAAAACAGAGCTGTTTTGGGTACTTTTTTCAGCTTGTCAAATTTAGTTTAAGTTTCTATTCTATTCTTCAAGATGTGGGTAAAGTCACTTACAAAAGCACAGCCAAGCTCTTGTTATGCAAATAAAAAATAAAAAAATATGAATAAAAATACACTGACAAGATGGGAAGTGTAGAAGGAAAAATGTATCAAAGTTTCTTTAAAAAGGCCTTCTCCCTCTAGGGAAATTATATTTGCAAATGTATTCTCAGGGCTTTTGAAACAGATACAATTTTCATCATATGGTGGTAGAAAATCAAGCAAGGTATTGATATGCAAATGCAGTTTAAAAAATAGATATTATTGGGAATCAAAGGAGCAGTGAGCTTGTAACGCTGTCTAAAGGCCTGATTAAGAAATGCAATCATAAGAAAACAGACAAGCTAATAGCTTCAGCCTAAACATTGAATGGAATGCATATGGGCCTCACATCTGACAGCGTTTGTCTGTTTCCGTGGTAAGGTTGTATTTGGCAATTGGCACTTGTAAGCCACTGGCTGGGGCAACCTGGATAGAGGGGTAACAGGAAACAATACTGGTTACTTGTTTTTGCTTTTGTTGGCCAATTATACATATTTTTAAGTAGATCCAGAAACAGAACCAAAAAAGGGTAAAGCCGGCCATAGATGGTCTCAAATCTCGGTCAGCAGGGACTGGCCAAGATTCAAACCATGTATGGGCAGGCTTAATGTCCCCATGTTGATCTATCAATAAAGTTGGGTACAACCAGCATGTTGGATTTTACATGTGACTATTGCTACCAGCTATTATAGCTGCTACCAATAATTATTCTCCCCGCCATGAGAGCACAATGGTTCCAAGGGAAGGATTTCCCCATCAACACAGTCAGTGATTTCTTTCCTGCAACCCGTGGTTGCAGGAAAGAAAATCGCTCCATCTATGACCATCTTAGAGTGCTGGGTTGGGTGAGAGGAGTCACAGGATTGTAATGATGTAAATTCAAATTTTACTTTATTATTTGACATAGTTGGGTACAAAGGGGGTTATCTCTATTTCCTCATGTTTAAGGCAGTATGAATGCTAAATACAGTCCAATTGGAAGATGAAAAAATAATTTACCCTTTAGGATAGGGGTCTTCAAACTATGACCCTCCAGTTGCTCAGAAACTACAATTCCCATCATGCCTAGTCATGTCTGTGAATGTCAGAGTTTTACAATGCCTCATGGGATGCATAGTTCCGCAACAGCTGGGTGGATGTAGTTTGAGGATCCCTGCTTTAGGATGTCAACTTCCAAGATTTGCTGTGATCACCCTTATTTGAGTTACTGAACATGCGCTATAATGCAAAAAGGGTATTAGCTAGGAGGATTGCTGAAAATAGGCGGTTCTTGCACGATCAGGATCAGGGGTGGGACTTCCCTGAAAATTGGCATGCACTGGGTAGGACTGGCAGGTAAGAGTAGTAAGTGTGGGACATGGACGGGGGTGACAGTTCCCTGGGGACCGGGGTGAAGATGTTAGTAAGTTGATCCACGTTTTTACCTCCCCCCACCACCAACCTAAACTGGATAACAGTGGCAAATCTTTGCTTCATGGCAAAGTAAAAATAATACAGCATGTTACGTTCACCCAATGTGAGCCATTTAAGTAAATTGGGTTGAGCTGCAACGGGCTCACCATTGTTCCATGGTATTTCAATAGAAAATTCCATATATGTTGAAAAAAAAGGGACATTTAGGAAGCCAGGCAGCTGCTGCTCTAAAGATGCACAGGGACATAAAAAAAAAAATCTTTGTTCTGATCCATACAGCATATAGTTTTTTTTTTTAACAACTTGTACGCAGAAGTATTGTATATAATGCACACAGCTGTGTTATGCTCAGTAATCTTGAACTACATTCGGCTGTGTAAAATCAAAGTAGAATATTCTGTATTTCTGTGTAAATTATGTGTGTATGCATGTAAACACATGTACTTGCTTAGGTGCTGGAATTTAAAACTGAGCTAGAGGAATGGAAGAAGAATTGTATGGATGTGAATGTCTACTTTATGGACCCTAATGTTCTTTTTATATGCATGGTCTTTCTGCCAGCTTTCTGCCAGCAGGATCCTATGTAGATATCAATATTTTAATACACCCATGTGCATGAGGCCTATATCTTTTTATTTTAAGTAGAATTAAAATATGTTGTAAGTATTCTGAAATTGCAAGGTAAAAAGCATGAATACTTGCAAAACTATAGTTTTCTGGCTTTTTCACAAGGTCTCCATGCTGCTGTGCAGGCTCTGCAAGACCAAAGGTCGTATCCTTTCCACACCTCTCTTATAAGCTGTTCATACACTAGAAGTTCATTCCAAAAGCTTTGTTTTAAGAATGTTCCTTTGGTTTTCTAATCAATAGTGGGGATCAAATTGATTATTGTTTACAACTGCAATGGTGAGAAAATTTGAAGACGCAGGATGGACATCTTTTTTGATTAAACTTACTTCAAGTAGTGAATGTGGTTTTTGTTTAGAAAAGCCCATTCACTCCAAAATAGAATGTTAAAAGTAAACATTTTTTTAAGTACTTTTGAACTTCATTTGTTATGTCTTAAAATCTACTGATGAGAATTTTCATACAAATGTTCCTACAAATATTCATAGGAATGTTTGAAAATCTACTAGTGCAGTGATGGCAAACCTTGGAACTCCACATGTTTTGGAACTACATTTCCCATGATGCTCATGCACTCTTCATTGCAGTTGAGCATCATGGGAAATGTAGTTCCAAAACATCTGGGGTGCCAAGGTTCGCCATCACTGTACTAGTGTATGGCCATTTTAAGTGTGTCATTATGCTCCTATGTTTGCCAGAGCGGCAGAGACCACCGCTGCACAGAACAGAAAGAAGCCTTCCACTCCTGCCCTATATTCACCATTCTCATTTGTTGACCACTGCATTTCTTAAAACAAGTAGTTTAAAAAAAGAGCAGGAGAGAGAAAAGATTTATGAGCGAATATAATTGCCATAGGCTTGTGCAGGGGATGTGCCAGGTGTGCCTGGGCACACCCTAATCACTCTGTGCAGTGCAGATTCCCTCTACTGCCCAGACCCCCCCTGTTATCTTCTCCCACAGTGCTGCTGGTTTCCCTCCTCTCCTCTCCCTTCGTCTGCAGGGGGATCTTTCAAGATGGAGAGTAGGGAAAAGGGCTAGACAATATGTCATTTACTGGCCCCTTCCTTTTCAAACTGAACACAGTGAACACACTCACTCACTGTGCTCATTCTTAACTGAAGCATAGTGAACGGTGCTTACTGTGCTTTGACTTGGGAATTAACAGGAAGCCACTCAGCACAGACCACTTTCCATTCATTCATTGTCCAAAGAGTAGGGAAAACGGCTAGTCAATATGTTATTTACTGGCCCCTTCCTTTTTAAACTGAACACAGTGAACACACTCACTCACTGAAGCCACTAAGCACAGACCCCTTTCCTATTTATTCACTACCCAGTGCAGCTGAGACTGTAGGGAAAGGCATGTCTGTTTGAATTTTGCACACCTATGACAATTGCCCTAATATATACCAAGTTCCTGGCAAGTAATACAAAATGCAAATAAAAATAGAGAAATCTGAGCTGTGGCATTAAAAAAACAGATTGTGCAGCAGCTCTCACATGCCGGTAGTATACGTAACCCAAATTGAATAAAAACAAATATTGTGCTGCGCCACTTTAAGAAATTCTCAATAGTGCACATGAAATAAACCAGTATTCAAAAAAATATCAACATATAAAGTTAAACTGATGAAGAAACAAAGTCCCAAATTAACTGTACCATATACACTCCAAGGTGATGAAGTAAATCAAGCAAAGTAAACAACACCTTCACACGTGGAAAATGTTCTTTTGAGTATGTTCAGAGGCCACCCAGAGAGAATGGAGATAGGGAGATGGTGGTTGACCTCCATGTTGGAGGTGTGAAGGTGTTGTTTACTTTGCTTTATTTACTTCATCACCTTGAACTGTATACAGTAAATTGGGACTTCATCAGTTTAACTTTATATGTTGATATATTTTTTTCTGGTTTATTTCATTTGCACTATTGAGAATTTCTAAAAGTGGCGCTACACAATATTTTATTTTAAGGAATGAAAAATAATTGTTCCCATAGAAAACTTCCTGGGAATTAAAATTGATATCACTTCCCTTATGGTAAGTCATCACCTACCACTACTATGGAAAATAGGTAAGACAGCACATGGATAATATATTCTATAAACAAAGCAAAAATGAATAAAGCTTTGTATACACACATGCATGTACAATGTTTTAACCTGCTATTATTTTAGATTTGGTTGATTTGGTGCCCCTGGATGACGCAATTTTGTTGCGAAACGCGTAGGGCTGAGCGGTGTGCTACTTATCACCTCGGTTTTGTGACAGGTTCCAGGAGAACGAGTCTGTCCGTGTGTGTCCGGCCGGCGCCACGGACTTAAGGCGCTTTTTTCTTTTACACACTTGTAAGTGTATTTTTATATTTTTATCTTAAAATAAAAAGGGTTTTACACTATTTTGAGCTTTATCTTTTCCCTATGGTTTTGATGCCCCTGGCTCTGAGTCTGTTTGGACTACTGAGTTGAGTGTCCGGGAGTGAGTTTTCTTCCCAAGAGTTCCTAAAAGAGCGAAGCCAGGAAGACATCGAGGAACCCCTTTTACCTTGTGGTTGGAAGTGACGTCCATTCCTATAAAGCCCCGTGTGACCCTCTGTAGTGGGGGGTCATTCATATCTGGTAAGCAGTAAATCTTATCGTGTGTTGGTGGTGGATTGAACACAACTGCTCCCATATTTGGATTTCCAGGAATAGTGTGGTTTTTACTCAGAGGACTTTTATTTGGTCTCACGTTAACCCCTTCTTGTTCTTTATACGGACTCATTGTTCATACACTGGGTGTTTATACTTTATATGTTTATTTTTATCATAGGTGTATGTCACTGATTCTTATTATACGTGCCCATCAGCATTTGTGGGTTTTTGGGATCAGAAATTTTAATACTTATATGTTTTGTATCACGTATATGTATTTACACATATAGGGTTGCTATACCCTATATAATATCTATTTCAATATTTACTTGCATATTTTGCACTAGCAGTTGGTTGTATTTACTAATATCTATTTCAACATTTATTTTTATATTATTGCACAAATAGTTGGTTGTATTTGCTTTGGTATCCATTTAGCGCGGCTTATGATTTTTCGTTTTCTTATTTGCATGCATGTGACATAGCGAAGCCGCAGCTGAACATCCTCACAGGAATTTCTTTATATATTTACACATTTACATATTCACATTCTTAACCTTAGCGCAGTTATTTTCTTTTTTCCTTATTATTTTAGATTGTTTATAATAAAAAAAACGTTAATGCCCTGTACATACGGTCAGACATTCCGACGACAAAATCCGTTGGATTTTTTTCCGAAGGATTTTGGCCCAAACTTGTCTTGCATACACATTGTTGCACAAAGTTGTTGGAAAATCCGATCGTTCAGAACGAGATGACGTAAACCACGTACGACGGGACTAGAAAGGGGCCATTAGCCAATAGCTTTCGTCTCATAATTTATTCTGAGCATGCGTGGCACTTTGTCCGTCGGAATTGTCTACACGTGATCAGAATTTAAACAATCGTTTTTTGTTGTCAGAAAATTTTAGATCCAGCTCTCAAACTTTGTGGGTCGTAAATTCTGATGGAAAACACATGATCGGATTTTCCGACAACACGATCCGATCGCACATTTTCCGTTGGAAAGTCCGACCGCGTGTACATGGCATTATTCTGCATTAAAGAAGTTGTAAACCCATGCTTTGCAAAGTACCAAAGCATGGGACATTGAAAGACAGTTTCACAATTTTAGTTCAAACTTCCAAAATCCCGCTTTTTGGAAATTTCCAAAGCCGCCACAACCACTGCAGTAGTAGGCGAGAACTTACAGCAAAGTGTCACTTTTGGTAACATCACCACATTTTCATTCACAGTTTTAACTTTTTAAAATTAAAATTTTTAACCTACATAATTGTTTATTTTTTATAATAAATTATTGATTGGGGCAGAAATAATTGATAGAATTAGAAACAGATCCGGGTCTGAATGGCATTGGCTTTAAATGGTATAGTTGTCGACACATCATGAGTCAGAGCATATGCAGTGGTACCAGATGGCCTTTGCTGTGTATGATGGCTCATTTTGTGTGTTGGGAATGGAACTGTGGTCAACAAACCTCTATGATGACTTCCAGCCACCCAACTTGAGGCTGGGTTCCCACCTCTGACGGATGCGGCTTGTAGCAGGAGTCTGGTGCGTCCCTGTTCTCTGTTTCAGGGACAAATCAGGGCAACATTTTTGCCTGAATTCAGCCTTGAAACGGAGCCACGTATGCACAGCGTTCCTGTGCAAGCCGCTCTGCAGCCGCCCCGGAGATATGTGGACCTGCTCCATAGAGAGCCGGTCACAATCTCCTGACATACAAATTGGATGCGGGGAAACCCGTATCCAATACGCATAGGTGTGAACCCAGCCTCAGACAAATTAATCAGCAGGAAATTTAATTCTAATTACAGAGGCACAAATAAAGCAACCAAGCCTTGCAACAACAAATGCTGCTGACTGTGAAGTTAAATCAGAACATGTCACACAAACAAAAGGGACCCTCAATATTACAGTATTGTATAGCCGTGCCTTCAGAAATGTTGTGTAGCTCCCTCAATGCAAAAAAAAAAAGCAACAAAGGATCTTTCTTTGGTAAAACAGGCCAGAAACGATAAAAAAGATTGAATTTACACAGATATGCTATTAAACAACACAGATGATGGTTACTGCACACCTGTGGGCCATCATTTCTCACAACTAGACTACTTTATGGAAGATGTGAATGTTTTAGTTGTTAAAGGGAACTATAAAACTACTCAGGAAAGGACATGCTGTATAAAAGGACCCCTTGATCTCTGTGTGGAAGCAGTGGTCTCTCTACAGATTTCTGACACACCCCATGCTGAGTCAGACCTATAGCTTTGGAATCAGCACACATCATGCTTCCTGTTCATTGGAGTGCCCTGGATCTGACTCAGCAGGAAAGCACTGGACCTCTGTGGAGAAAACAAGGCTTTCACACAGAGACAGGGCCGTCTTTAATATTAATTGGACCCTGGGCAAAACTTTTCTTGGGGCCCTCCATGCAGTTTCACTCTTCACCTACTCTGAGACATGCAATAAATAGCAGCTAAACTCAATATCAGTTTACTGACTCAGATCAAGCAGCTATTGCGATTGGTTGCCAGAGGTTACATTGTATCATTACTGCTCACTGACTGGTTGCTAGAGGTTACAGAACACATTACAGATCACTGGTTAGTTGCTAGAGGTTATAGCACATGATTTCTGCTTGTTGATTGGTTGCTAGAGATTACTGTGGATATGACCCCAGGGGGGGCATGATATACATATGAATGCCGCCGGGCCGCCTCTATTTACATATGAATGTTGCCGTTATTTACATATGAATGCCGGTAATTTACATGTAAACACAGGGTCTGCAGGTGAGTCATCTGTACACAACAATAGGGCAGAGCTGGGCAGCATTAGTACCAGCACTTCACACTGAGATATTGGGACACAGCACAGGACTAAAACCTCAAGAGGCGAGGGAATTCAAACCAGGATAGTTGGCAAGTAGGAGGCAGCTGATTTGGGCCCCACAACAATGACAGGGCCAAGGGCAGCTGCCCCTTTTGCCCTGCCTTAAAAACTACCCTGCACAGAAAGCAAAGATTTTTTGTCTTCGGCACTCTGGCAGAAGACAGGCTTTTCTGCTTGGGCGGTGCCTGATTTCTAAAAAAGAATACATGTGCCTTTTGTACATTATTTGTCTTAATTGAACTGGATTGCATTTAGCTGCCTAAAACAAATGGGCTTTAAAAAAAAAAGCACTTCAATTTTATATTCCATTTATATGTAAGTTAGTAAAAACAGCTTAGTTAGTAAAGTAGTGAGTTAATTTATTTTTGGGGCACATTTAAAAACAATGTAAGTGTGGCCCAGTATTTAACTATACTCATGATTCCTGCTGGCTCTGTGGACCATCAAAGTAGTGGAGTAGAGGGGAACTTATACTGTAAGTAAGTTGGAATGATGCCTTTGGATACAAGTCTCCGTCAAAAATCATTAACATCAATGTCATTACAAGCTTGGCTTTGCTAATAGCTTGGAAGAAGCTATTGGCAGAACTGATCACATAGTCAATTTAAGACAAGCCTATTGTCAGATAGTAACAATACTTAACAAATGAACATTTTAAAGGAACCGCTATCATGTGCCTAAAAGAATTTAGTGATCACAATTGAGGGGCTCTTATGCCGTGTACACACGATCAGACTATCCGTTGGACCAAAGTCTGCTGCACAATTCGATCGTGTGGGGTCCAGCGGACGTTTTCTTCCCAAAAGTCCAGCAGACATAGAAATAAGACTTGCTTCAAAATTGTCCACCGGACTCGGCTTTTAGTGGGCAATCCTTCATCTGTGTGCTAGTCCGGTGGACTAAAACCGATGCTAGGGCAACTATTGGCTACTGGCTATGAACTGCCTTATTCTACATCATCACGTTCGAATCCGCCGGACTTTTGGAGTGATCGTGTGTGGCCAAGTCAGTTCGCTTGAAAGTCCGGCAGACCTCAGCTGCAAAGTCCGTCGGATTGATCGCCAGATGGTCCGATCGTGTGTACGCTGCATAATAGTCACTTTTCTAGCAGTCTGTTTTTCCTACCCTCCCTCCATTAATTCATTCATAGCAGCCTAAGTCAGATATCTAAGCATTTGATGCTTCTGGGAGTGTCAGATGCCTGTGTCACCCCAACCCCTGTGGCTCTAGGGGTTATAGGAAGGGACCTCAGCATGCGGCAGGGGATACAAGCATTCAACGCACCAAAAATGTTCTAACTGAGACTGCAGAAAATAAATGGATGTAAGGTAGGAGACACAGGGAGCCAGATAGATTAGCATAATAGCTGTTCTATTTCAAGGAGCTGACCACTGGATTTTTTTTAGGCAACTGATTGGGTCCCTTTAAAATATTACTCTTCACTGTAATAAAGATTAATGTATTATCACACTTGCTAAAATCCCAGTGGCACAAAAACTGGCTTAGTATAGGTAAAATTTCATTTGCATCTGACCCATCAGCACTTTATAATGCAATACAAGATTTATTCTTTATTTCCAGAGGAAAATTCATGCCTATACTGAACGAAGATTTATGATTTACCAGCAACATGCTAACTTTACTGTTCTGAATGCTATCATTTATTTTGTGTCTCTCAAATAAGCAAATATCATTGAATGTTCTTTTATGAAACATACCTACGATATTTTGTAAAGTAATATTTAGTATAAATACATTTTTTGATGATCTTATGTGATGAGGTGACAAGTGTGTCCTGTATGCTCGTAAAAGAAGAAAAAACACACAAGAAGAATTAGTATCAGCAGATGCATGCTTAATTAAAAACATTTGACATTTCTTCACTGGAGATTGTTGAACAAATTAGATAGACATGGAAAATTTTAGGATTTGAATCCGTAGGAAAGCAGAACTAATAGTAATATGGTAAACTACAGCAAAATAATACAGTTCACGCTGAAGAGTCACCTGGGCAATTCAAATATACATAGCCAGAGGCTACCTTTTGTCAAAGCTCAAAGTCATTATGATCAATGTCTCCAGAGATATAGTCAGTCCGTAGGGGGGGTAGGCATGTGGTAGCTCCTCCGTGTTCCCCTCCTCATTGGACGCCAAGTGTGGGTCACATAGGAGGCCTACCCCGTGGTGGCTTCATGCATGCACTCACTTAAATCTTACTCTTCCGTACCTGTGCATAGGTTGAGGACCTCTGCTGTGCTGATCTGGTCCCATTGCTATGGGAGACAGAGAATGCTGACAACAACTCCTCCTGCAAGATGCTATCCCACCTGTCACATGTACACACAACAGGCCGCATGTTAAACCATTGTTACCCTTGGCAACCAGTGTGCCTTCACTCTGTATTAACTCTTGTGCTGCTGTCTTCATACCCCAGTGTGTTTAACTAACCTGACAGTAGACTATGTGTGCCGGTTACTTGCATTGGGCCCCTTAAATAACTTCAGACCAGGCAAAGTTTAAAAAATGTTACCACGAAATTGCAGCATGTATGACAAAGTGTATAGTCTTTCCCTAACATCCTTAATCCCTAACTCAGAGTTGATGGCTGCCGCAGCATACCTGCACAGGATAAAGTCCATTGTGGCAGAGCTCCAGATATAGTCCAAAAAGACATGGATGGGCGAGTCTAGGGTGGATGAACTTGACTGGCCTGGACAGTCCTTACCTCAACCTAATAAAACATCTTTGGGATGAATTAGAGCTGCAAGCCAGGCCTTCTTCTCCACCTCAGTGCCTGCCCTCACAAATGTGCTTCTGGAAGAATGGTCAAATATTTCCATAGCCACACGCCTAAGCCTTGTGGACAGCCTTCCCAGAAGTGTTGAAGCTGTTATATTTGCAAATGGTGGGCCAACTCAATATTGAATCCTACGGATCAAGACTGGGATGCCATAACACTTCATGTGCATGTAAAGGCATGTGTCCTAATACTTTTGGTAATATAGTGTATACCTACACACACTATATGGCACACCACATTTTTGCAGTGCATGGAGGTCCATTTCTTCACAGCGCATGCAACGATTACATCATCGGCACACTACAAGTGAAATATCTCCTAAACGGCGCATGTTTAGAAGATATTTCCACTACCTATTGGTAAGCCTTATTCTAGGCTTACTTATAGTTTAAAGTCACTAGTGAGGGTTTACAACCACTTTAAATTGTTGTTCCTTATTTTTTTTTCAAATGCTGGCACCTATTGTTTATTTTTTGCCCACTGATGACACTTGCAGACCCGACGTTTGTACCTGCTGACCAACATTGTAAGGGACACTGTCACAGACTTATGACCACTTTACTCTGTACACTTCAATGTGTTTAACCACTTCAATACAGGGCACTTAAACACCTTCCTGCCCAGACCAATTTTGAGCTTTCAGCTCTGTCGCACTTTGAATTACAATTGCGTGGTCAAGCTACACTGTACCCAAATGACATTTTTATCATTTTTTTCCCACAAATAGAGCTTTCTTTTGGTGGTATTTGATCACCTCTACGGTTTTCAAAACTTTGTAAATAAGTATGTTTTCTCCTTCACTGATGGGCACTGATGGGGCTACACTGATGGGCACTGATAAGGCGGCACTGATGGGCACCAATGTGGCACCAATGAAGTGGCACTGATGAGGTGGCATTGATGGACACTGATATGTGGCACTGATAGGCGGCACTGATAGGCGGCACTGATGGGCGACACGGATGGGCGACACGGATGGGCAGCACGGATGGGCGACACGGATGGGCGACACGGACGACACGGACGGACACTGATAGGTGGCACAAATTGGCACTGATAGCTGGCACGGATTGGCATGGATGGGCGGCACAGATGGGCGGCACAGATGGGCATGGATAGGCGGCACAGATGGGCATGGATAGGCAGCACAGATGGGCATGGGTGGGAATGGATAGGCGGCACATGTGGGCACTGATAGGCGGCACAGGTGGGCACTGATAGGCGGCACAGGTGGGCACTCATAGGCAGCACAGGTGGGCACTCATAGGCGGCATTGGTGTTATACTGTAGTAATGGATGCCAATCAGTGCCAAACAATAATGCATGCCAATCAGTGATGCCCATTGTGGGCACTGATTGGCATCCATTATGGGCACTGATTGGCATCCATTGTGCTGACTGGCATCCCTGGTGGTCTAGGGAGGATTACCTTTTCCCTGGTGGTCTGGTGGCGTCCCTGGTGGTCCAGTGTGGGCATCCTCGGGGGGGCTGTGTTGATAATCGATCAGCACAGACCCCCCCTGTCAGAGGAGCAGCCGATCGGCTCTCCTCTACTCGCGTCTGACAGATGCGAGTGAGGGAAAGCCGATCACCGGCTCTTCCCATTTACACTGTGATCAGCTGTGATTGGACACGGCTGATCACGTGGTAAAGAGTCTCCGTCGGAGACTCTTTACCGAGATCGTAGTTGCCAGGTGTCAGACTGACACCCTGCAACAACGATCGCCGCGATGCGCGCCCCCGGGGGAGCGCAGCGGCTCATAATCCTGATCACATCATATGATGTCCGGTCAGGATTATGCAACCACTTTGCAGCCGTCAATTGCCTATAGGGTGGGCGGCAAGTGGTTAAAGTGGCCATATAGTGTTCGATTACACTATGACTGGTTTGTGTATCTTTTTTTTTTCTGACTAAGCATTTCTTAATGTATTATGCCTGCTTTTATTATAACATAGGATACAGGGTTGGGGATTATCTTCCCCCTTATACACCCAGCACCAGCATAGCACTTCCACAAAAAAATGTCTAAAGCCACCCCTGGACAGTAGTCAATGTGATCAGTGATTGAACCCTCCACATACTGACATCAACTGACACTGAAAAGAAATGTGAATTCTTCAAAAAGACTGTATGCAAACTCACTGCAAAGTATTTTCACATGGGCAATAAATGTAAAACGTCAAAAATAAAACTTATGTGGCTCATGGCCAAACTTGGCTATAAATAATAAGAAAATAACTTTTAAAAAATATAAAAATGAATGAACGCTATCATCGTTTAAATGTTACAAAGAATGTAACAGAATATGTAAAAAGGAAATCAAGGCCGCAAAAAATCAAAATGAACGTCAGATTGCAAAAGATAGTAGGACAAATCCCCAAAAATTATATATATATATATATATTAATAGTAAAAATGTCAGGTCTGAGCATGTAAGCCCTTTACAAAATAATCTACAGTGGGTAACTGGGGACAAAGAGAAGACAAATTTATTAAATACTTTTTTTCAGCTCTGTGTATACAAAAGAGCATGGGGGAGCTCATGTCAATAATGGGGCTGTTATTACAGCCCAAAATGTTACACAGTGGCTCAAAAGGTATATGGTTCAGAAATATTTAGACAGAATAAATGTGGGTAAAGGACCTGGACAAGATGGAATCCACCCACGGATCCTAAAAGAATTGAGCTCTGTCATTTCAAAGCCATTGTTTCTAATTGTTAGGGACTCATTAAAGACAGGAATGGTGTCACTAAATTGAGGTAGGGCCAATGTGATGCCCATATTTATAACGGGATAAAAGTCTTTACCAAGTAACTATAGACCTTTTTTCTGACAGTAAATACTTTATACAGACCACTTCCTGTTTCTTGTCTGGTCATTAGCCTAGGCTTATGACATCATACACAGCTCTCTCTCTCACTCTTGTGAGAGTTTGCCAGGAATTAAGGAGGATGAGTCATAAGAGGGCCAATGAGAGCTGCGGGGCTGCAGAACTGGAGTTGTGCCTCTGTGTGTCTGTCTAAATCCAGGAAGTTTAACTTCTATAGTCGGGAAGATACTGGAGAGTTTAAACCCTTTCATGCCTATTTCTGACATTTGTTGCTTACAAGTAAAATCCATATTTTTTGCTAGAAAATGACTTAGAACCCCAAAACATTATATATATATATATATATATATATATATATATTTAGCAGAGACCCTAGAGAATAAAATAGCGATTGCTGCAATATTTTATGTCACACAGTATTTGAGCAGCAGTCTTTCAAACATATTGTTTTGGAAAAAAATACACTTTTATGAATTAAAAAAAAACTAAATAGTAAAATTAGCCCCCTTTTTTTTATAATGTGAAAGATGATTTTACGCAGAGTAAATAGATACATAACATGTCATGTTTTGAAATTGTGCACACTTGGAATGGCGACAAACTACGATACCTAAAAATCTCCATAGGCGGCATTAGAGTTACAGAGGAGATCTAGTGCATGTGAGGTATTGCGTTCACAGCAATACCTCACATGTGTGATTTGAACACCGTTTACATATGCAGTTTCCGGCTTCCTTCCAATCTTACTCTAGCCGGCGGAAGTGCTGGATCGCGGATCGGGTCTCCCAGTGGGACGGTAGACCTGGGAAGAGTGGTGGAAGGTGGCGGGAGGGGGGAACGTCCCCTCTTGCTCCTTCGGGATAACAGTCTAGCGGTTTTTAGGCAAATTGGTTGTTAATACCTGAAGAGCCAACCACCTGCTCTAAAAAACAGCATTGGGATGATGCTTGCAGCTGCAGGCATCATCCTGGTATAACCCCTTAAAGCCGTGGCCGCATGTATGCGTACGGTCGGTAGGAAGGAGTTAATAAAAGACCACATAGATAAGTTCTTACTGGAAAAAAAATATTTTAAGCAACAGACAGCATGGATTCATGAAAGATAGAAGTTGTCAAACAAACTGGATTTCTTTTCATGAGGAGGTAAGTATAACCTTGGATAGAGGGGTGGCTGTGGATGTGGTATACTTGGATTTTGCAAAATTTTTTGACACAGTTCCCCCCACAAGGCTAATGTGTGAGTCTACAGGTTTGAAAAAATCAGTTTGTAAATGGATAGAAAACCTGCTAAAAGACCAAATACAGAGAGTAATGGTTAATAATTCTTAATCTGAATTGTCTAAGGTTTTCACTGGTATACACCAAGGTTCAGTGTTGGGACCCTTACTCTTTAATAGCTTTATAAATGATATAGGGTCTTGGATTTCTGTCTTTGCAGATGACACCAAGCTATGCAGTGGATTAACGTCCTTACAGAATTTCTCCAACAAGCTGACCTCAATGCACTAATGTCTAATTGGGCAACTAAGTGGCAAATGAGGCTTGATATTGAAAAGCTATGCACTTGGGGGCTAAGAAAATGCACGCACCATACATACTAGGGGGAGTACAACTGGGGGAATCCGTAGTGGAGAAGGATCTGGGGGTTTTGGTAGATCATAAGTTCAATAATAGCATGCAATGCCAAGCTGCGGTTTCAAAAGCGAGCAACGTCCTTTCTTGTATTAAGAGGGGTATGGACACCAGAGAGAGAGATATCATTTTGCCCCTGTTCAAATTAGTAAGACCTCATCTGGAATATGCAGTTCAGTTTTGGGCACCAGTTCTCAAAAAGGATATCAGGGAACTGGAAAAAGTGCAGAGAAGGGCAACCAAACTGATAAGAGGCATGGAGGAGCTCAGCATGAGGAAAGATTAGAGGAACTGAATTTATTCTCTCTTGAGAAGAAGAGATTAAGGGGGGATATGGTCAACATGTACAAATACATAAATGGTCCATATAGTGAACTTGGTGTTGAGTTATTCACTTTAGGGTCATCACAGGGGACAAGGGGGCACTATTTATGTCTAGAGGAAAAAAGATTTAATCTCCAAATACGGAAAGGTTTCTTCACAGTAAGAGCTGGTTCTGGCAAGCTTAGTAGAATGCTTTAAAAAAAGGCCTGAATTATTTTCTAAATGTGCATAATATAATTGGATACTAACATTTATAGGTAAAGTTGAGCCAGGGAAAATCTGATTGCCTCTTGGGGAATCAGGAAGGAATTTTTCCTCTGCTGTAGAAAATTGGATCATGCTTTGCTGGGTTTTTTCACCTTTCTCTGGATCAACTGTGGGTGAAGGATTGTTTATATGGGATTGTATGATTTTTTTTATTTTTTATGTTTTGGTTGAACTAGATGGACTTGTGTCTTTTTTCAACCTGACTTACTATGTAACTATGTAACATATGCCTAATCTTAATATTGGAAGATATCTTACGCCCAGAATCCACTTGTATTAAGAGCATGTACTGTATATCACCCAGAGCACTCAGCCTCTTAGATTTAACAAGGTTATGCTTAGGACACTTGGCTCACTAGAATGTTTTAATGCACCAGGATATTTTGTTTTATTCATACATAAGTAACTGGCAGCAAAGTAATATTTCATATCACAGGATGCATGTGATCTGACTTCAGATTCTGTCTGTAGTGCTTTGAACGATGAAGTGCAGCATTTACAGGAGCAGTGGGATAAGGCTTTTGGGAAATCCTTTCTGTTGTAGTTTGTGCAGTTTTTTCGCCATGGTGCAATAAAAACAAAATTGAATTCAACTTAGAAAGATACAGAAAATTATACTTAATACATAGACATTGAAAAATAAAGGTCATTTTTAATTATTTTAAATTGGAAAATGGCTTGCCTGGCAAAATTTAACTGGACCCAAAATTATTGCGCACTTTAGAAAATATATTAACTTGAAATTACCATGATGTCAGTATGCATTTATAATAATATATATACAGTATCTCACAAAAGTGAGTACACCCCTCACATTTTTGTAAATATTTGTTTTCATGTGACAACACTGAAGAAATTACACTTTGCTACAATGTAAAGTAGTGAGTGTACAGCTTGTATAGCAGTCTAAATTTTCTGTCCCCTCAAAATCACTCAACACACAGCCATTAACCACTTAAGAACCAGCCTCATTTTGAGATTTTGGTGTTTACATGTTTAAAACAGTTTTTTTAGAACCCCCAAACATTATATATTGTTTTTTTTCTAACACCCTAGAGAATAAAATGGCGGTCATTGCAATACTTTTTTTCACACCGTATTTTTGCAGCGGTCTTACAAGCGCCACTTTTTTTTTGAAAAAATTTACTTTTTTGAATAAAAAAATAAGGCATCAGTAAAATTACTCGTGGAATGGCGACAAACTTTTACCCTTAAAAATCTCCATAGGCGACGTTTAAAAAATTCTATAGGTTGCATGTTTTGTGTTACAGAGGACGTCTAGGGCTAAAATGATTGCTCTCACTCTACCAATCGCGGCAATACTTCATATGTGTGGTTTGAATACCAGGACAGGGCACTTTAAAAAAAAAATGTATTATTATTATTTATTTTACCTTTTATTTTTTATTTTTATACTGTTTAAAAAAAAGGCCCTTTTATTCCTATTACAAAGTATGTAAACATCCCTTGTAATAGAAAAAAAGCATGACAGGTCCTCTTAAATATGAGATCTGGGGTCAAAAAGTTATCAGATCTCATATTTAGACTATATTTTATAAATGTAATAAAAAAAATTGTAATTTAAAAAAATCCATTAAAAAAAATTGGCCCTTTAAGAGCTGTGGGCAGAAGTGACGTTTTGACGTTGTTTCCGTCCAGGAATTGTATGAAGACAGGTGGGGCCATCTTCCCCTCACTCGTCTCTATACCAAGCAGGAGACAAGATGCGATCACCTCCGCTGCCGACGGCTCCGGTATCGGCGGAGGGCACCTGATCGCGATGGGAGGGGGACCCTCCTCCACCACAAATCCGCCGCAGAGACCACTTTTATCTTGCAGCGGACCGCCCGCTGAAGGCATTAACCACTTATGGACTGTCCGGCAGGCAGTACATAAGTGGTTAATGTCTAAACCGCTGGCAACCAAAGTGAGTACACCCTTAAGTGAAAATGTCCAAATTGGGCCCAATTAGCCATTTCCCTGTGAATGGGGAGCAAGTGCGTTAAATTTGGTGTTATCGCTCGCACTCTCTCATACTGGTCACTGGACGTTCAACATGGTACCTCATGGCAAAGAACTCTCTGAGGATCTGAAAAAAGAATTGTTGCTCTACATAAAGATGGCCTAGGCTATAAGAAGATTGCCAAGACCCTGAAACTGAGCTGCAGCATGGTGGCCAAGACCATACAGCGGTTTAACGGGACAGGTTTCTCTCAGAACAGGCCTCGACATAGTTGACCAAAGAAGTTCAGTGCACATGCTCAGCATCATATCCAGAGGTTGACTTTGGGAAATAGATGTATCAGTGCTGCCAGCATTGCTGCAGAGGTTGAAGGGGTGGGGGGTCAGTCTGTCAGTGCTCAGACCATACGCCGCACGCTGCATCAAATTTCTAAGCATAGCTGTCATCCCAGAAGGAAGCCTCTTCTAATGATGATGCACAAAAAAGCCTGCAAACAGTTTGGTGAAGAGAAGCAGACTAAGGACATGGATTACTGGAACCATGTCCTGTGGTCTGAAGAGACCAAGATAAACTTATTTGGCTCAGGTGGTGTCAAGCGTGTGTAGTGGCAACCAGGGGAGGAGTACCAAGACAAGTGTGTCTTGCCTACAGTCAAGCACGGTGGTGGGAGTGTCATGGTCTGGGGCTACATGAGTGCTGCCGGTACTGGGGAGCTACAGTTCACTGAGGGAGCTATGAATGCCAACATGTACTGTGACATACTGAAGCAGAGCATGATCTCCTCCCTTCGAAGACTGGGCCGCAGGGCAGTATTCCAATATGATAACTACCCCAAACACACCTCCAAGACGATCACTGCCTTGCTAATGAAGCTGAGGGTAAAGGTGATGGACTGGCCAAGCATGTCTCCAGACCTAAACCCTATTGAGCATCTGTCGGGCATCCTCAAATGCAAGGTTGAGGACCACATGGTCTCTAACATCCACCAGCTCCATGATGTCACCATGGAGGAGTGGAAGAGGACTCCAGTGGCAACCTGTGAAGCTCTGGTGAACACATGCCCAAGAGGGTTAAGGCAGTGCTGGAAAATAATGGTGGCCACACAATATATTTGGACATTTTCACACAGGGGTGTACTCACTTTTGTTTCCAGCAGTTTAGACAGTAATGGCTGTGTATTGAGTTATTTTGAGGGGACAGCAAATTTGCATTGTTATACAAGCTGTACACTCACTACTTTACATTGTAGCAAAGTGTAATGCCGTGTACTTTCTGGCAGAAAAGGTCAGACGGAATCATTCCATCGGATAATCTGATCCTGTGTATGCCTCAGCGGACCTTCTTTTTTTTTAAATTCTGACAGACCTAGAAATAGAACATATTTTAAATCTTTCCAACGAATCAATTTCTATCGGGAAAACCATTCGTCTGTATGCTGGTCCGACGGACCAAAAACAACGCATGCTCTGAAGCAAGTATGAGACGGAAGCGATCGGTGTGGTAAAACTACCATTCGTATTGGCGCTAGCACATTCCTCAAGCTTCTAATTCTGTGATCTTTTAATACAGCCCATTCTTTTCTTCTTTAGAATGCTAGAAGAATGAAGTTGTTTTGCTGCTCATATTCACACAGAATTCTTACAAACTTCTTTCTTCATTATATACAAAAAGGAGGTATAACCTGAATGATTTTTAGCACCACATCCCCAAATATATACGAAAAAACACAACAGGGGCAAGGGATCTAACCCTTAGGGACTTTCAAGGTGCTGATATATCATAATAGAAACGATATCACACAAAAGGAAATAACATAAAAATAACACCAATTTTTATTATACACAAAGGGTACAAAACAATGTAAAAAATAAGTAAAAACACTTAATCACATTCTAGATTTAGGTAATTGGCATATGTGCCTATATGTGAATGGGGTATGATTTATATGTGTACACACACTTAGACCTTCTATGTTTGTTTAGGTCCTATTTTTGGCAGCCTTCCTATGACCTCCGATATGGACCGCCCTTGCATCAATTTTTGGGGTTTGACCTTGATCCCAACACATTAGAACTTAGCTGAGTGGGACGTACAGGTGTATTACCAATATGGTGTGTAGGTGAGATCACATTTTTGGATATATACTGTCTATACTATAAACATGTGTTTCAATGCTTTTTGATTTCTGTATATACTTTACTGCATTTTGTAACTTCAAATTACTTTGCCTTAGTGCTAGTTAGCATGAATTATATTTATGCATGTATCCAATTTATTTTTGATTTATGTATGTATTTATTTCATTTACAGTTTATCTCCTAGATATACCAACTACTCCTGAGGAAGCTCATTTTCGGAGCGAAACATGTTGAGTGGTATATTTTATAAGCTCCATAAACTGTATCAAAATCCTTAATCTAAGAATGTGATTAAGCGTTTTTACTTATTTTTTACATTGTTTTGTACCCTTTGTGTATAATAAAAATTGGTGTTATTTTTATGTTATTTCCTTTTGTGTGATATCGTTTCTATTATGATATACCATTACCTTGAAAGTCCCTAAGGGTTAGATCCCTTGCCCTTGTTGTGTTCTTTCTTCATTATTTATCCTCATCTCATGAATAATATTCAATTTTTTAAAAGCCTGATCTCCATAAATAATGTTTACAATTAATTTTTATACTCATCTTTTATAATTTTTTATTTCATCAAGATTTATTCTATGATTACTTAAAAATTATTTTTTAGGGATCTTCATATAATTTTATTTTTTGAGTTTCAAGTTACCACAATAACAGTATTATCTTGTATTTTTTCTTAACCTTAAGGAGGTTGGTGTCCCTTGTTAATTTGACATAGGGTTTTTTTTACGAAAGGCAAACTCATTCTGCATTACAAGGGCAAAGTGTGCTTGAAATTGCACTGAATTGCATTTGGAAGTGCAGTCGCTGTGGATCCAAGGGGGACATGCAAGGAAAATAAAAAACAGCATTTTAGCTTGCACATGATTGGATGATCAAATCAGTAGAGTTTCCCCTCATTTCAGAACTACCCCTCATATTTACAGCAACTGCACTTCCAAGTGCACCTGCAATGCAATTTCAAGTGGAAATGGTAAAACAAGGAGTCCTGCGCAAATCGTGCCACTCATATAATATAATAGAAAATATAAAGATAATAAAAACGTGAAACAGTCAATATATGTAAAAGAAGAAAAAAAAAAGTGTCCAAAAAAAGCACACAAATGGATAAGGATAAAATGTGGAAAAAGGGGACCAATGATGCAAAGTCCACTAGTCCAGGCTCTCAGAACTCTCACCTTGAGATAGAATAAACAAGCAGATCAAATATAACCCCAGGAATCTCTCATTTGGTTCACTGTATTAAGCCACTAAGGAAATGCAGGTGAGGGATGTAATACAAAACTTCCGCCTCTAGAGGGCCAATCCCAGCATATAGGCTTTGCACTGTAGATTCTCCAATCTATTCCGTAGTGTATGGCTCAAAAACAAGAGGGAGAGGGAAAGGAGAGAGAGAGAGAGGACTCCAATGGTGTATTCATTTGAGATAAGCAGATATATTTATTAAAATAATATCCAAGACTCTCACATTTAAAATAAAATAAAAATCACAGTGAGGAAGATGGTTGTCTGGCGTCTTCCGCCAGTCTTACTCTACTTCCGGTTTGTCCTAGGCCACTCCCTACGCGTTACGTCATACCACGTGACTTCTTCATGGGGATAATGATAGGCCGTTTAAGGTATCAATATATATCACGAAAACTGGAACCGGAAATACCCGATCGGCCATTTTAGAAAAGGTAAGCAAGATGTAAACATATGTAGACCGGAAATGATAACTCGGCCATCTTGCTACTCACATATAGTAAAGCGGAAATGCACATCACCGCCATCTTGGAAAGAAAAATGACCCGAACGGAGAGTATAATAAAAAAGCCTGCACTTAGAAATTATATCTATAAACAATACGCAAAAATAAAAAAATCTTTAATTTGATTTTTAAAAACAACAAATAAGTGGCATATCTCAAATAAGCTGGGATAAAAATATACAATAAAAAATATACAATAAAAAACACCAGTTTAGAAATTGGAAAATTCATAATGTAAATGGCATCATATGAAATATAGGCATAATTTAGGAGGTGGCTGAAAAAAAGTGCTAAAAATAGCATATCAACCAATATGACATAGAATAAAGAATAATCAGTACTGTATAAAATATACAACAAAATCCGCCAATAAAAAATACTCATAAAAAAATATAATATAGAGGATAAAAATAAAAAATTAAATAATCAATAAAAAAATGATTATTTAAATTATCATCCTCAAAGCAAATAAGTAAAACAACGTACCGGAAATAAAGTAGGACTTTACATCAAAGTATATCTAACCACAATATCTCCAACATAAAATCACAGTAGAATAAAATCTAACTGAAATAAAAATAATAATAGAATAATTCATAATATTAAAAATTACTTAAAAAACAGTTAAGATCAAAATCTACATTTAGACCATCAGGATAAAAAGATCTCATAGTAAAAATCCATCTAGATTCCTTTTGACTAATAGTTCTAATTTTATGGCTACCCCTCCATGATGGATTAAATCTTTCGATACCCCAAAATTGTAAGTGGGAAGGATCCCTATTATGCACCTGGTCAAAATGCCTAGAGACACTATGTTTGGGAAAGCCCTTTAAAATGTTCTGTATGTGCTCTTTAAGTCTGACTTTCAGCGCTCTTTTTGTTCTTCCAATATATTGTAACTTGCAACTGCATTGTAAACAATATACCACGCCTTCCGTATGGCATCCTATAAAGTCTCGTATATTATGTGTTTGTCCAGTGGTGGTACTGACAAAATCACTTCTTTTATTCTGAAATTTTTTAGCATGTCGACATGCAAAGCAATTTTTACAAGGATAGAAACCTTTCCCCGTAAAAAAGGTAAAATCCCTTTTAGGGGGTGGCTCAACCACAGATTTGGCAATAATATCTCTCAAGGTAGGGGCCCTCTTATAAATAACATTCGGTTTTTCGGGTAAAATTCTGCCCAAATCCCTATCTTTTTTGAGAACATGCCAATGTCGACTCAGCAGCCTGGAGATCTCTTTGTGCTGTACATTATAATCCAGTATAATAGAAGGAACTTCGTAATTAAATTTATTTTTATCTTTGTTATTATATTGAAGCATCATATGTCTATCCATACATTTCACGTGTTCAATTTCTCTTTTTAATTGGGAATCATCATAACCCTTTTCTTTAAATCTGGTCGCAATTAAATTTTCCTGTTTTAGATAGTCCTCAGTTTTGGTACAATTTCTTCTTATTCGAACCAGTTGTCCTTTGGGTATGTTGTACAGCCATGGCTTAAAGTGGCAACTATTAATAGAAATATAGCTATTGGCATCGACACTTTTAAAATGCGTTTTAGTAGTGATTGTGTTTTTATCCAGGGAGATATTTAAATCTAGAAAGTCAATACTTTTTTCATCTATTTTCCATTCTAAATGGATATTTTTTTCATTAACATTCAAATTAGTAAGATATTTTTCCAATGCTTCAAAGCTACCATTCCACACTATAATAATATCATCGATATATCTTTTATAAAGAGTTAACTCTGCAGGTGTATTTTTATATATCGCCCCTTCTTCCCAATGGGCCATAAAGGCATTAGCCACACTTGGCGCAAATTTAGTGCCCATAGCTATCCCAATAGCTTGTCTATAGTAGGTTTGGTTATGCCAGAAAAAGTTGTGCTTCAAGCAAAAATCAAGGCACTTTATCAGGAACTTCCTTTGTTGACATCCCAGTGTGGTAAAAGTTCTCAAAAGCCATTTAATAGCAGAACATGCTTCGTGATGTGCCACAATTGTGTTAAGAAAGATACATCTGCAGTAGCGAGAAATGTTCTTCCTTCTAAAACTGTCACTGTTTCCAATAGTTGTAGTGTATGCTTCGTGTCTTTTAAATATGCATTGGTTTTCTGTATGGCTGGTTGGATGGCTACAACTATTGGAAACAGTGACAGTTTTAGAAGGAAGAACATTTCTCGCTACTGCAGATGTATTCTTCCTTATACACAATTGTGGCACATGACGAAGCATGTTCTGCTATTAAATGGCTTTTGAGAACTTTTACCACACTGGGATGTCAACAAAGGAAGTTCCTGATAAAGTGCCTTGATTTTTGCTTGAAGCACAACTTTTTCTGGCATAACCAAACCTACTACAGACAAGCTATTGGGATAGCTATGGGCGCTAAATTTGCGCCAAGTGTGGCTAATGCCTTTATGGCCCATTGGGAGGAAGGGGCGATATATAAAAATACACCTGCAGAGTTAACTCTTTATAAAAGATATATCGATGATATTATTATAGTGTGGAATGGTAGCTTTGAAGCATTGGAAAAATATCTTACTAATTTGAATGTTAATGAAAAAAATATCCATTTAGAATGGAAAATAGATGAAAAAGTATTGACTTTCTAGATTTAAATATCTCCCTGGATAAGAACACAATCACTACTAAAACGCATTTTAAAAGTGTCGATGCCAATAGCTATATTTCTATTAATAGTTGCCACTTAAAGCCATGGCTGTACAACATACCCAAAGGACAACTGGTTCGAATAAGAAGAAATTGTACCAAAACTGAGGACTATCTAAAACAGGCAAATTTAATTGCGACCAGATTTAAAGAAAAGGGTTATGATGATTCCCAATTAAAAAGAGAAATTGAACACGTGAAATGTATGGATAGACATATGATGCTTCAATATAATAACAAAGATAAAAATAAATTTAATTACGAAGTTCCTTCCATTATACTGGATTATAATGTACAGCACAAAGAGATCTCCAGGCTGCTGAGTCGACATTGGCATGTTCTCAAAAAAGATAGGGATTTGGGCAGAATTTTACCCGAAAAACAGAATGTTATTTATAAGAGGGCCCCTACCTTGAGAGATATTATTGCCAAATCTGTGGTTGAGCCACCCCTAAAAGGGATTTTACCTTTTTTACGGGGAAAGGTTTCTATCCTTGTAAAAATTGCTTTGCATGTCGACACGCTAAAAAATTTCAGAATAAAAGAAGTGATTTTTGTCAGTACCACCACTGGACAAACACATAATATACGAGACTTTATAGGATGCCATACGGAAGGCGTGGTATATTGTTTACAATGCAGTTGCAAGTTACAATATATTGGAAGAACAAAAAGAGCGCTGAAAGTCAGACTTAAAGAGCACATACAGAACATTTTAAAGGGCTTTCCCAAACATAGTGTCTCTAGGCATTTTGACCAGGTGCATAATAGGGATCCTTCCCACTTACAATTTTGGGGTATCGAAAGATTTAACCCATCATGGAGGGGTAGCCATAAAATTAGAACTATTAGTCAAAAGGAATCTAGATGGATTTTTACTATGAGATCTTTTTATCCTGATGGTCTAAATGTAGATTATGATCTTAACTGTTTTTTAAGTAATTTTTAATATTATGAATTATTCTATTATTATTTTTATTTCAGTTAGATTTTATTCTACTGTGATTTTATGTTGGAGATATTGTGGTTAGATATACTTTGATGTAAAGTCCTACTTTATTTCCGGTACGTTGTTTTACTTATTTGCTTTGAGGATGATAATTTAAATAATCATTTTTTATTGATTATTTAATTTCTTATTTTTATCCTCTATATTATATATTTTTTGGAGTATTTTTTATTGGCGGATTTTGTTGTATATTTTATACAGTACTGATTATTCTTTATTCTATGTCATATTGGTTGATATGCTATTTTTAGCACTTTTTTTCAGCCATCTCCTAAATTATGCCTATATTTCCTATAATGCCATTTACATTATGAATTTTCCAATTTCTAAACTGGCGTTTTTTATTGTATATTTTTTATTGTATATTTTTATCCCAGCTTATTTGAGATATGCCAGTTATTTGTTGTTTTTAAAATCAAATTAAAGATTTTTTTATTTTTGCGTATTGTTTATAAATATAATTTCTAAGTGCAGGCTTTTTTATTATAATCTCCGTTCGGGTCATTTTTCTTTCCAAGATGGCGGTGATGTGCATTTCCGCTTTACTATATGTGAGTAGCAAGATGGCCGAGTTATCATTTCCGGTCTACATATGTTTACATCTTGCTTACCTTTTCTAAAATGGCCGATCGAGTATTTCCGGTTTCCGGTTTTCGTGATATATATTGATACCTTAAACGGCCTATCATTATCCCCATGAAGAAGTCACGTGGTATGACGTAACGCGTAGGGAGTGGCCGTAGGACAAACCGGAAGTAGAGTAAGACTGGCGGAAGACGCCAGACAACCATCTTCCTCACTGTGATTTTTATTTTATTTTAAATGTGAGAGTCTTGGATATTATTTTAATAAATATATCTGCTTATCTCAAATTACTACACCATTGGAGTCCTCTCTCTCTCTCTCCTTCCCCTCTACCTCTTGTTTTTGAGCCATACACTACGGAATAGATTGGAGAATCTACAGTGCAAAGCCTATATGCTGGGATTGGCCCTCTAGTGGCGGAAGTTTTGTATTACATCCCTCACCGGCATTTCCTTAGTGGCTTAATACAGTGAACCAAATGAGAGATTCCTGGGGTTATATTTGATCTGCTTGTTTATTCTATCTCAAGGTGAGAGTTCTGAGAGCCTGGACTAGTGGACTTTGCATCATTGGTCCCCTTTTTCCACATTTTATCCTTATCCATTTGTGTGCTTTTTTTGGACACTTTTTTTTTCTTCTTTTACATATATTGACTGTTTCACGTTTTTATTATCTTTATATTTTCTATTATATTATATGAGTGGCACGATTTGCGCAGGACTCCTTGTTTTACCATTTTCACTTGATAGTCTGTGTTCACTATTCTGTCCTGCTGAATTTTTTTGCACTATTGATTAGCACATGCACTTTATATCACTCAGTGGTTCACATGTTATTTATTTATTGATTATATCTTTTTGTATAACTTTTTTTATTTTTTTATAAGTACTAATTTAGATATTGATTCACTTTAGTCACTTTATTACCGAGTGGTGCGAGGGCTTATTTTCTGTGCAATTTCAAGTGGATTTTGCACTTCTAGTTTGCACTTGTAGTGCAAAGTGGATTTGCTTTTCGTAAATAACCCCCATAGTCTTTTTGAAATGTACCTGCCTACTCACAAACAAACTGTCCTTTTTGAATTAAACCACATAGGAAATTATTTTGTGAAAAAAATATCCATTTATTCTCGGTAACAAAATAAAGATGAAGGCAACGCTGGAGAAACTTTTGGAATTTGTGAACACATCAAGTCAGTGGAAAACAAAATTGGGATTTTGAGGAGTCCATTTAATAGGGAGCACAATCTGGTCCAGGAATCCCAGAGATCAGGACAAGCAGCAGATGACATATCTGTCCCCAGGCTGTGGTCTTCTATCACAGTGGTCATCAACCCTGTCCTCAGGGCCCATTAACAGGCCAGGTTTGCAAGATAACTGAAATACATCACAGGTGATATCACTTGCTGCTCAGTGATTGCAGTATTCTAGTCTGTATCTCCCCAAGGTAATACATAAAACCTTGCCTGTTAGTGGGCCCTGAGGACAGGGTTCTATCAGACCAGACTAAGCCCAGGCCATCACTTACTTCTCTTCACTGCAGCCTTCCCTCCAAGCTGCCCTGCAGCCTTCCCTGCAGCCTTCCTTGGAGGCTGTGGCTCTGGTGGTGGACTTGTGGCAGGAAGAGGAGGAGGATGGACTTGCTCATAAATGTGGCTGTTCTCTGTGAGCTGGCCCCTCAACCCCTTCTGAAGGGCCTCATAAAACATTTCCTCACAGAGAAGGTGTTGGCCCTTCTGTCATTCCAGAAACTTGGTGGCTAGATAGCAGCCATAGCCATTCAGCATTGGGGGGCTCCTCAGGAAATCACTGGCTACCCAAATGAGGCCCAGTGCTGCGTCCTCCGTCATTGTCCCATTCCTGGGCTTTTTGGTGGTAAGGCAGAGGGGAGGCACCTGGGATTGGGTAAGGCTCCTACTGGGCCCAGCCACCTCCTGATCCCTCAAGATCACAATTTTAGTTTCCAAAAACTTAATGCTTACTACGGAGACCTTAGTTTTCACAAACACCAGAAGTGTCTCCAGCGTTACTTTCCTTGCTTGTTTATTGTAATATAAACTGTGTCTGACCTGCCACAGATTCCTCATCTCCCTGTACTTGTCAATAAAAATTTACAAAAATTCAGGTTCCTTAAACCGATAAATTTTTTCTGTAAAATACAATTACACAAGACAAAAACACTAATGTCAGTCTAAACTCTCATTATCTTATCCCAATATAGGTTTCAATCTTGAAGCAGTATAGGCCACTGTGATGGGCCAAGTTCAAATGTTACCTATGTTTAGAACGCTTGCCACTGCCAGATGTTTGCCACACAGATTGGTCGTATGACAGATGCATGTTAGCTTTATATACGCTGCACATGTGTCAAACTCCGCCTGCGTTGCCCGCCCCGATGTTCTTTTTCACGAATATTCCTTACCCCTTATTTCTTCAGTGTATAGTGGGAGTATATCGATAAAAACATTTTCAGGAAGTAGCATGGAGGAAACCCCAGAGCCCCAAACATCCAGGTCCAGGAGAAGATTGAAGGCCACCAACATGGCCTTTGAAGAAATGGTGGAGATGGTGGACATCTTGAGGAGGGAGGATTATGATGGCAAAAATTGGTCCGTACACCCGTCCCAATTTGTGGAAGGACCAAATAATGTCCTCAGTGACCACTCTGGAGCTGCATTTTGGGGCACGACGGTCTAAAGACCATTTGAGAAAGCGCTGGTCCGACCTTAAAGAGGGATTCCACCTAAAAAAAAATATTAAAAGCCAGCAGCTATAAATACTACAGCTGCTGACTTTTAATAAATGAACACTCACCTGTCCCGGGTTCCACCGATGCCTCGCTCGTCTCTCGGTTGCTGCTGTCACCATTCTAGGTGAGGGAATCAGGAAGTGAAGCGAATCGGCTTCACTTCCCGGTTCCCTACTGCGCATGCGCGAGTCGCGCAGCGCAATAGGAATTCTCCGCGCTGTCACTGGGACCCGTGTGTGTCCCAGCAGACAGCGCGGCAGGACAGGAAATGACATAGACTCCCACGGGAGTCTATGCCCGGAAGTGGGTGTAAATACCTGTCTTTGACAGGTATCTCCACCCCCTCCCCTCTGTAAGGTGCCAATTGTGACACCGGAGGGGGGGAGGGTTCCGATCAGCGGAAGTTCCACTTTAGGATGGAACCCCGCTTTAAGCTGAGGGAGCTGGATCAGTATCGAAGAATCAAGAAGGTGCTTCAAAAAAGTAAGTACTTGTCATGTGTTCCTATTATGATAATTAACTTACAATCTGCTCTATGTGCTTTTCTTTACTGTTGTACAGTTTTAAATGGCAACTTTCATGTTCGTGGGCATAGTAATTATTTGCAGGAAACATTGTTCGTTTGCTAATAAATACGATGTATTTAGCTGGTACAGGGTTATACCAACATTTTGGTCATGATAATTTTCTTAATAAAAGAAGTTTAGGATATTGTTGTGTAGATGTCTTTGAAACTAGAATGAATAGCAAACTTGATTCAGTGGAATGTAACGAGAGTAGACATGGGCGCCTTCAAAAAATTTGTTTAGTTTCGCTCCGTATGAAAAAAAATGAGTATTAGAATTTTCGTTAGATTTGTAAACTTGACGTTAAAATAACAAAAGTTTGTTATGAAGAATTTATCATTATGAGAGGTTCCCACAATCCCTGTGCTGTGCTGACTTCCTGGGTTTTTAACTTTTAGGTTTGTTAACTTTTCGTAAAAATAACGAAAGTTCGTTATGATGAATTTATCATTATAAGGGGTTCCCACCATCCGTGTGCTGTGCTGACTTCCTGGGTTTTTAACTTTTAGGTTTGTTAACTTTTTGTAACAATTACACATGTTCATTATGAGGAATTTATCATTATGAGGGGCTCCCACCATCCCTGTGCTGTGCTGACTTCCTCTGATTGGTGAACAAAACACCAGTCATGTTTCTGTTAATTTGGATCTGAAATTCGTTAATTAAATTTCGTATTTCGTTTGAAATTTGTAAGCATAAAAATTTGTATTTTGGATTTGTACAAATGTACACATTTTCGGAAATTCGTACAAATTTTCGATTCGTACGAAACTAATCACACATGTCTAAAGGAGAGGACACTTGGCAGCTGTTTACACATCTGGACTCCGGAGCACTAGTGTGGGACACCAGAGAACATTTTTTAGGGTAACCCACACAGGGGCTCCAGGGGATACTTGGGGTGTCTCCATCTGTGAAACTTGGCCAAAAAAGGTAAGTATTGCAGTTTGGTTAAAAGGGAATTTGAATCATGTCTTCAACTTGTATCTCTTCCCAAACAGACAATTGTACACCACTTCTAAGCAACGTTTCATATTCCTATTTCTGGACTCAAATATCTGTGTGCTAAGTATACCTTTTTCTCATAGGGGAGAAAAGATTCAGACAACGGGTTCTCAGGGACCACCAACCTCAGCAGCCTAAATGGCAAGTTAGCCCCAGCACCCCCAAGGATGTGGAGGAAGGAGGGATGGAGGAAGTGGGCAACATGGGCACCCCACCAGGTGAATGTATGACACCCCAGCTACAGGTAATCTATGTATGCCTGCATATTTCTAAATATATTTTTTTTCATCAATTTTAGGTGATGTTCTGGTTGTGGAAGGGGTAGCGGCAGAACCATTTACTAGCTCCAGCGCCCAAACCCTCATTACCAAGATCATGGCCTGGAATGGGGTGATCAACGCAATGCACAATTGCCTGGACATCATGCAGCAGGAAATGAAGAACATGATTCATGTTTTGGGGAGAATCTAATCCCTTTTTCCCTAAAACAAAATCAATCATGTTCTTCATTTCCTTTTTAGATGACCACATTCTGATTTTAAGTTTTTAAAATTTGAAAAGCCAAATTTTGAAGATGCACACGGTGTGTCAACATGTGCTTTCTGCCATCAGGGGATCTCAATGTATATGTTTTGTGGGTGCAACCCCTTCCTCATAACGCTAGTAAGTGAGAGGAAGGGATTGCACCCACAAAACACGTCCATTGATCCCCCATGATGGGAGATAGCACATGTTTACATTACCCATTTGGACGCCCAATTTGCGTGCATCTTCAAAATTTGAAAACCCCCACAAAAAAATGTATTAAAATATATAATACCAAAAAAAAAATAGAGAAAAACCCCAAAAAAGTTTTAACACATTTTAGAAACGCACATGTGTGAATATGCACATAGTAAACCTTTTGAACTACGAGAATGTGTGGCTTCTTCTTTCAATACTAGTTTGTAAGTAATTTTGTGTTTACAATGGGGCTTACTTACTAATTTACTAAAGGGGAATGCACTAGGAGAACCTAGGAGACAGCCAAGAAGAAAAACAAGCAATAAAGAAAATTCTAGATTTTATCAGAAAAAAACTGTAAATGAATAAAATTTTTAGACATTGTCTGGATACGTTGGTAAAACTCTGTCTGGGCGAAGACTCCTCCATCCGACATCTGACCATTCTTCCCCACGTCCACATAGAGGAACTGATAGTGTGACACCACCGCCATTAACACTACACTATTAAACCCCTTATAGTTATAATAGACTGTAAGTGGCACAATGTGGACAGGCTTCCCATCTATCGCCCCTCCACAGTTGGGAAAGTCCCAACGGTCAGCAAAATGGGAGGCTACAGTCTGCCATTCCTGTGGCGTTAAAGGAACTGTGGAGTCAAACATGAAAAAAATAAGTACTTTTGCACATAACATTGCAAGCAGTTTACACAAAAACATTATTGCACAACATCAGTATAAAATTTTTTTGAAGGAGTATTTAAAAAGACAAAAATATAAGGCCCACTTATCAGATTCCTCACCCCTTCTGATGGCCCGTTGATAAAATTGTATGGGGTGGGGGGGGGGGGGGGGGGTTTGAAGTGACTTTGGGAGCCCCAAAAAAAAAGAGCCTCAGGCACTCTGCCTGAATTTAAGGACACACATTACATTTGGACAGATTTTAGGGGATGGGGGAGAGTTCTAAATTAATTTTAGGACACACATTACATTTGGACAGATTTTAGGGGGTGGGGGAGGGTTCTAAATTAATTTAAGGACACACATTACATTTGGACACATTTTAGGGGGCGGGGGACTATTCTAAATGAATGTAAGGACACACATTACATTTGGACACATTTTAGGGGGTGTTTCGGGGAAAGCAGTACAATGAAGCTGACAATATACATTGTTAAAGGGACTAGGCTATAGGTGTATATGGGCCCAGGATAGCATGCTGGGGAGGTTAGTGAAGGCAAATATGCATGTAAACCAAAAAAGCTACCAGCATGCATGAGGATAAAGGGGACATTCACAGCATACTCCAATCATGGTAATTAGGGAATGATGAAATAAATACAATAGAGAAAATGTACCTTAATATAGTCCTTCTGCAGGACCTGAATGATGGCAGAACAGGTCTCTGGAATAATGATCCCCAGAGCCTGGGGGAGATGACTGTCAAGAACTTGAGATCCTGTACACTTCTCCCAGTTGCCAAGTATCGAAAGGTGGCGACTAGCTTCTGCTCCAGAGTGATGGCTTGCCGCATGCAGGTATCCTGCCTGCTTATATAAGGGGTCAGCAAAGCCAACAGATGGTGAAAAACGGGGTCTGTCATCCTGATATAATTCCTGAAATCCTCAGGATTATTCTCCTGGATCTCACAAAGCAAAGGCATGTGTGAGAATTGGTCACGCTGGAGTAACGAATTCTTGGTCCATGAACTTCTCCTCGCCCTGTTCATGGACCGGGCTCAGGTCAAAGTATGAACCCCAACACCAAGCCCCCACACAGCACGAACTCGACAACGGGTACATACATGCACCATGGTTTCAAAACGGTCGGCTGGTCAGAACGAACTTAAACAAACGTACCTGAAGAACAGCAAGGCCTGTGAAGAACGCACTGGAATACAACTACGAACTGACCAACATGCGCTGACCAACTAAGATACAAACCCACAAGCACAAACTGAACAGATTGGAATAAGCTGGAGTCTGAAAAGCATGAATCATCTCTAACCAAACTTCTACTAACACGAGATAAACACGAGATCAGCAGAAGGAGCCCAAAGGGTGGCGTACTGGGTCTTGAACTTCCTTTTTGTAGTCCCGTCGTATGTGCTGTACATCACTGTGTTCTAAACAAATGGACTTTGGTGTGACCCTGTGTAGGCAAGACCGTTTCAACGGAACTCCATCGGAACTCTGTCAGAAAGACCGTCAGAGTTTATACTGATGGAAAAAACAGTCATGTATGTATGCAGCATCATGTCTTCACTGTTGTTACACACAGGGCCGGTGCTACCACTAGGCAAATGAGGTGGTCGCCTAGGGTGCCCTGCTGCCTAGGGCACCCAGCCACTGGTTTTCCTACTCTCTTCTCTCTGAAGCAAGCAACTAAGTCTCAGCATCAGCAGGCAGCCACTGCTCCGTTCACACATAGTGTCAGAAGCGCAGCAGTGGTGGAGGACTGTGTCTGTGTCCCGACTCCCGCAGCAAGCAAACATTCATTGAATGGCACTTGTAGGCTGCATTGAAGGGCGCTGGTAGGCTGCATTTGATGGGTGCTGGTGAGGCTACATTTGATTGGTGCTAGTGAAGCTATATTTGATTGGCGCTGGTGAGGCTGCATTTGATGGGTACTGGTGAGGCTGGTGATTTACATGGGCAGGGAAAAGTGCAGAGTCAGTCGGGGGGTGGGGTGGCAAAATTAGGTTTCACCTAGGGTGTTAAAAATCCTTGCACCAACCCTGGTTACACATGAAAAGATATAATGATATAATAAAATATTTACAAAAATGTGAGTGGTGTACTTACTTTTGTGAGATACCGTATATAATAAACACAATATACTGCATAAATCAGGTACATACCTATGTTAATACAATATCGTATACAAAACACTTTTGAAGAGGATTTCGGCTGCTCATAGATGGATGTTCTTTTGGCTGATGGAAAAAAACATATTAATTCCCCCATCCACATAAGCAAATTGGATGGAATAATCCTCCCACTGCACTATTGCATTCTGACAGCTGGGAGTTGACCACTGCTGTTAGAATTTTGTGATCAGCGCTGCAGCTGATTGCCTGCAGCCATTGATCACACGAAAATTTAACAACATTCCCATTTGCAAGAAGCTGTTCATTAGATTGACTACTCTTGAGTGGAAATGGTCATGAGTACTGGGACAAGGTCATCCAGCTCCCAGAGCAAATATTCCAAACTGTGCCCCCTCCCATTTATGGTGTGCAAGCTTAGGGGATCCTACACCTTGCAGTCACTTACTTGTCAAAATCACTGCCGCTGTCACTACTCCTGTCAGCCGTGCAACAGAAGGAAGGAGCCCCCGAGAAAGCATTGCACCCAGGGTAGCCATCCCTTCTGCCCACCTCTTGTTCCGGCCCTGATGGCCATAAATGGATGTAAATTCAGGTGGTCCTTACTCAGCCGGCTTAATCGTGATCCACCTATGGCCAGCGTAATTGCATTACAAAGACACACATGATGCAAAGACACAAAGAACATAATTATACATATGGGTAAAGGATGTTTTTTTCTTAAAATATGTAGGCTAAGAAATGTCAGTAAAGTTTCTTGATCATTTATTATTGCTTAAGATGTATGACAAATGTAGGAAGGATTCATTTTCACTTGGCGGCATGGTGTTGCATCTTTAATTAGCTTGCTAAGAACTGTGATATCAGCTTTTATTATTTGGTAGTTTTTTACTACTGTTAATTATGCACTGTGTGCTTATCACCTAATATGTGTCATATACTTAAGAAGGTCCTTTGTTATAGTTTCTACATTGCCTTTGAAAGCTAACTCAAGAAAGTTTCTATAAAGGTGAATCTTGGTAAATGCTGTAAGTTTGTTTAATTGGAAATGTCATGTCAGACTTTGAACCACACTGATAACTCCTACACAAATGTAATGAAGGATCTATAGGAAGGGTGCCTCTTCCAAAGAAAGTAATACCTATCATGCACTACTGTGTATTTAATTTCAGTTTGATGTCACTTTGAACAAAATCATTGTTACCACTTGTATAGCTTTTCACAGTGACATACATGTATATATTTCACAGTAGACTCATTAAAAGCCTGAGTGATTTAAACTGAGCATGATTAATAAATTCCTAAATGGAAGATGGTGTTAAGGAAAACTCTACAAACCATCAATAGATTCAGAGATAAATAGGAAGGTAAAGTATTTACAAACTCAGTCAGGAATGAAAAAAAGTAAATTGTATCTAAACCCCCCCAAAAAGATAATGTATTGCACCTTACCAGACTTTATTTATGGTGGCTGCATTAGTTTCCTTTTTCAAGATAACATTTTCAGCAAGTACATAAAATACTTGCTGACCTTGCCAGTAATGCAGTGTCCTTGTAAGTGCTTGCAAGCTGAAAAGACAGCAAAACCAGTGTGTATTCTCTTGTGTAAACTTGTATTACTGTCAACTACCATGAAATGAAGAGGAAAAAAGGCAGACTCCAGCCTGTGTGATAACCAAGGATGCCTTCATAGATACAGTAGAGAAATAAGTGTAGCTACAGAGGGACAGAAATGGATTATTAGCAGGATTACCCAGTAAAAACTAGAAAATAATACAACCACCACATCTAAGCACTAGTAAGCTGCAATATATTTCATTTTCTTGTTTTGGGTTTCGATACACTATATGCTTCCCCACCTGTAGCGATCCAGGTCGCTCTGTTGCCTGGGGAGCAGATGGGATTGAATCAGCTGGAGCAAAAAATTTTGGATATCGGGAAACTGTGCATTTTGTGGCTGACAAGCCCTAGGCTTGTACAGTTTGTTAGGTTCTGTTTTGAGTTAAGGTGGTGCTGGCATGGTTAGGGTTTGTTTTGAACATTTGCGTTACAGATTTTGTGTTAAATTTGTATGTATAAAGGAAAAATAAAAACTGCGCTCAGAGACTAGAAATAGCAGCTACCACTCACCAGACATATAGTGCAAACCTATAACAAATAAATAGTATGGCGCTCAATGAATGTATGTAAATAAAAGTGAATTAAGTCAAATTGATAAAATTAACAAACTGCCAATGAGGCCAATGTGGTAATGCGAAAAAAACAATTATTAGTGTCCATCAGCAATAATTCAATAGATGAATAATGAAAAACCGTGCTGTGATCAAAAATAATTCTAAGATTATAAATATATAATCATGTGAGGTCACAAAAAACTTTGACTTTGATTGTGAAATCCACCACCATATAATAAAATTGTCACACTTACCAGAGAGTGTGGACTCAAATACCGATAAGTATTGAGTCAAACGAGCGATTGTGAGGTATACCTCAACAAAATTCAGCAGTTTCAGATGGTTGGTTGGAGATCACCCCTGGTGGACATCAATGGGGAAGGCCGCTCCTGAACAATCATCTCCAACTACCAATTATGTAACTACAGTATGAGGGTTTGTATTGCTCGCCGCCAACCAAAATGGAGATAATTGTTCGGGAGCGGCCTTCCCCATTGAGGTCTGCTGTCTGTGGAAGTCTGTTTGCCTGTGAAACTACTCCATTCACATCATGACATTAATATTTTATTATATATTTTCATGTGACAGCACTGAAGAAATTACACTTTGCTACAATGTAAAGTAGTGAGTGTACAGCTTGTATAACAGTGTAAATCTGTTGTCCCCTCAAAATAGCTCAACACACAGCCATTAATGTCTAAACCGCTGACAACAAAAGCGAGTACACCCCTAAGTGAAAATGTCCAAATTGGGCCCAATTAGCCATTTTCCCTCCCCGGTGTTATGTGACTCATTAGTGTTACAAGGTGTGAATGGGGAGCAGGTGTGTTACATTTGGTGTTATCGCTCTCACTCTATCATACTGATCACTGGAAGTTCATAATGGCGCCTCATGGCAAAGAACTCTCTGAGAATCTGAAAAAAGAATTGTTGCTCTACATAAAGATGGCCTAGGCCAGTGATGGTGAACCTTGGCACCCCTGATGTTTTGGAACTACATTTCCCATGATGCTCATGCACTCTGCAGTGTAGTGGAGCATCATGGGAAATGTAGTTTCAAAACATCAGGAGTGCCAAGGTTCACCATCACTGGCCTAGGCTATAAGATTGCCAAGACCTCCCAACTGAGCTGCAGCATGTTGGCCAAGACCATACAGCATTTTAACAGGACAGTTTCCACTCAGAACAGCCCTCACCATGGTCAACCAAAGAAGTTCAGTGCACGTGCTCAACGTCATATCCAGAAATTGTCTTTGGAAACGTATGAGTGCTGCCAGCATTGCTGCAGAGGTTGAAGGGGTGGGGGGTCAGCCTGTCAGAGCTCAAACCATACGCCGCACACTGCATCAAAATGGTCTGCATGAAAGGAGAGTAAGGAAGCCTTTTCTAAAGATGATGTAAAAGAAAGCCTGAAAACAGTTTGCTGAAAACAAGCAGACTAAGAACATGGATTACTGGAACCATATCCAGTGGTCTGATGAGACCATATTTATTATTATTTTAACCAGGGGAGGAGTACAAAGACAAGTGTGTCTTGCCTATAGTCAAGCATAGTGGTGGGAGTTCTGCATGAGTGCTGCCTGCACTGGGGAGCTACAGTTCATTGAAGTAACCATGAATGGCAACATGTACTGTGACATACTGAAGCAGAACATGATCAAACTCCCTTCAGAGACTGGGCCGCAGGGCAATTTTCCAACATAACGACCCCAAACACACCTCCAAGACGACCACTGCCTTGCTAAAAAAGCTGAGGGTAAAGGTGATGGACTGGCCAAGCATGTCTCCAGACCTAAACACTATTGAGCATCTGTGGGGCATCCTCAAACAGAATGTAAAGGAGTACAAGGTCTCTAACATCCACCAGTTCTGTGATGTCGTCATGGAGGAGTGGAAGAGGTCTCCAGTGGCAACCTGTGAAGCTCTGGTGAACTCCATGCCCAAGAGGGTTAAGGCAATGCTGGAAAATAATGGTGGCCACACAAAATATTGACACTTTGGGTCCAATTTGGACATTTTCACTTAAGGGTGTACTCACTTTTGTTACCAGCAGTCTAGACATTAATGACTGTGTGTTGAGTCATTTTGAGGGGACAGCAAATTTACACTGTTACACAAGCGGCACACTCACTATTTTACATTGTAGCAAAGTGTAATTTCTTCAGTGTTGTCACATGAAAAGATAAAATATTTACAAAATTGTGCAGAGTGTACTCACTTTTGTGAGATACTGTATATTTAAAATCTCTGAATTATTTTTGATCACAGCATGGTTTTTCATTAGTCTATTGAATTATTGTTGTTGGACACTAAAAATAGTTTTTTTTTTCATTGGCCTTATTGCCAGTTTGTTCATTTTATCAATTTGTCTTAATTCACTTTTATTCACATACATATATTGAGCGCTGCACTATTTATTGGTTGTATTTCTATGTATGATATACTGTATGGTGTAACCTGTTTTGCTTGTGGCCTTTCTTTCCTTCTTTATTGTGGTTTACAGTGCCTTGAAAATGTCTTGGTAGGTTTGCAGTTGTGCCATATTCTTTCCATTTTTCAGATGATGGATTGAACAGTGCTCCATGAGACGTTCAAAGCTTGGGATAATTCTTTATAACCGAACACTGCTTTAACCACTTGCCGCCTGTCCTATAGCAGAAACATGACGGCATAGTGGTTTCAAAATCCTGACCGGACGTCATATGACGTGATCAGGATTTTGAGTCGCTGCGCACCCCCAGGGGAGCGCATCACGGCAATCGTTGTTGCGGGGTGTCAGTCTGACACCCCACAACTACGATCTCGGTAAAGAGTCTCCGACAGAGACTCTTTACCACGTGATCAGCCGTGTCCAATCACGGCTGATCACAGTGTAAATAGGAAGAGCCAGTGATCGGCTTTTCCTAACTCGCGTCTGTCAGACGTGAGTAGAGGAGAGCCAATCGGCTGCTCCTCTGACAGGGGGGTCTGTGCTGATCAATTTTTAGCACAGCCTCCCTGAGGGTACCCACACTGGACCACCAGGGATGCCACCAGACCACCAGGAATGCCCAGCACCAGGAATGCCACCCTAGCCCACCAGGGATGCCAGTCAGTGCCCACAATGGATGCCAATCAGTGCCCACAATGGATGCCAATCAGTGCCCACAATGGACATCACTGATTGGCATGCATTATTGTTTGACACTGATTGGCATCCATCAGTACAGTATAATACAATACAATGCCGCCTATCAGTGCCCATTCATGCTGCCCATCAGTGCCCATCCGTGCCACCTATCAGTGCCCACCCATGCCCATCTGTGCCGCCTATCCATGCCCATCTGTGCCACCTATCCATGTCGCCTATCCATGCCAATCTAACGCAAGCTATCAGTGCCAATTTGTGCCACCTATCAATGCCCATCTGTGTTGCCCATCAGTGCCACCTATCAGTGTCCATTAATGCCACCTCATCAGTTCCATTTCATTGGTGCCACCTCATCGGTGCCCATCAGTGCCGCCTTATCAGTGCCCGTCAGTGCAGCCCCATCAGTGCCCATCAGTGAAGGAGAAAACTTACTTATTTACAAAGTTTTGAAACTGAAACAAAATAAATGTAAAAAAATGTTTTAAATCTTTTTTTATTTGTTTAGCAAAAAATAAAAAACGTTGAGGTGATGAAATACCACTAAAATAAAGCTCTATTTGTGGGAAAAAAATTATAAAAATTTAATTTGGGTACAGTGTAGCATGACCGCGCAATTGTCATTCAAAGTGTGACAGCACTGAAAGCTCAAAATTGGTCTGGGCAGGAAGGTGTTTAAGTGCCCGGTATTGAGGTGGTTAAACTTCCCCACAACTTTATCCCTGTCTGGTTCCTTGGCCTTCATGATACGGTTTGTTCACTAAGGTTCTCTAACAAACCTCCGAGGGCTTCACAGAACAGCTGAATTTATACTGAGATTAAATAACACACAGGTGGACTCTATTTACTAATTAGGTGCCTTCTGAAGGCAACTGCTTTGACTAGATTCTAGTTAGGCCCCTTTCACACATGCGGACATTATGTCCGTATTTCATCCATCCGTTTGCGGATGAAATACGGGCATACATTCATCCCTATGGGATAGCGGGTGTCTGCGGATGAACATCCGCAGACACCCGCTACTGTCCGCCTCCGCTACTGTCCGATTCTACAGACGGAGGAAAATCCTATTTTTCTATCCGTCTGCAGAGCGGATCGGATGAACACGGACAGACGGTCCGTGCTCATCCGATCCCCATAGAGGAGAGCGGAGAGCTGACAGGGCAGTCCCTGCACAGTGTGCAGGGACCGCCCTGTCCGCCGCCGGCTCAGCGGGGACAACGGAGCGATCCCCGCTGAGCGAGCGGATCATCACGGGGCGGATCATTACTGATCCGTCCCGTGTGAAAGGGGCCTTAGAGGTATCAGAGTAAAGGGGGCTGAATACAAATGCACGTCATACATTTCAGATATTTATTTGTAAATAATTTGGAAAATCATTTATCATTTTTTTTCCGCTTCACAATTATGTGCCACTTTGTGTTGGTCTATCACATAAAATCCCAATAAAATACATTTATGTTTTTGGCTGTAACAGGACAAAATGTGGAAAATTTCAAGGGGGAGGAATACTTTTTCATGGCACTGTATATATTGAGCCCTGAGGTAGCACACTCGGCTGGTGCTGTCCACATTTTTCATTTGCCTGTTGCAAAAGATAATGTATCCGCATTGATGTGTTCAGTCAAGTGATAGGATGGACTTAAGTATTCAGATTATAACAGATGCTAGTTGGTGATTTGTTCTCTTTAAGGGTTGGCACACGATAATGGACAAAGAACAATAACTTATAGGAATCAATCACATTCTACTTTACTGTTGTTATATCAGTTAAGAGCATATTATTGTTGCCTGTCAGGCATTTTAAAAATTTTAAATGTAGGTTTGTACATCAGAACAGACAGCACTAGGTGTCTGTTATAACTTGCACGACAGTAGCTGTTAAATCCACTGTTATTAGAAAGAATACAGGCAGGAGGGCAGGCATTGTCTCAGAAGTCAAGGAACTCAAGCTCAATAACAAACAGCTCCTAAATCAGAAAAGCTCACATAATGTTTGGTGAATATGTTAAAAAGGTAAAATGTTTCATCATCCAGTATGATAAATGTAATGTCATTGTGCAAGACCTGAGATATTAGTTCATACATAACCTACATGGCATACTTCTGATTTCATGACTGTATTCCCCCTGTAGCCAGTCAAGAGAGATAAAGACTTGCCATTAGACCTGAATGAAATGAAATTCAGAGATAAAGAGTACATATGTCAGCCCCAAGTTATCCTTGCAGGAAATCAATTTATCCCATTATCTGTCCTAATGTTGAAGTTATCATGACCTGTTCTTTTTTCCTGTATTTTAAAAAGATACCATTCTGTGGCGCTGTCTTTATCCATGGCTATATAATGGTAAAACATTTCTTTTTATATATTGAAAACATTTTTTAAACTGCCCTATTGTTAATAAAGTATACAAAGGGCTACCAATCAATACTAGGTCCAACGGTATATCCACTATAAAGTATATGATTGATTTTTCAGAAAAAAATTAATAAATTGTGTTCTTTTTTTTTTCGTCCATGGATGGATTTCCTCAGTAAGAAATTGTACGTAAAAACTGGGCCATTATGAACAGTTAAAGACATTTTCTGGACAGACATATATGATGGCACTCATAGGTTCTACCTATCCAGATCTGCTTTCTTGCTTGTTTAGTTTCATGACATACTTCAGCAACTGTTTTTTTTACAGTTATAAAGCTGTGACCTATAGGCCAGAAAACCAGAAAAAATCATAAATGGGCTTTTGCAAACTGAGAATAGTATTACCATGTTTTTTTGCAAAAGCTGCAAACAAAACTGGCAGACTTTCTCAAAACTGGCGAGCTGGAACAAAACCACAGAGATAGCTTACTGAGGAGAGAAAGAAAGAAGCTTATACAAGTATTTTGAATCCTCATTTGCACCATGTTTAAAATGCTGTGCTAATCGGATCACATACTTTTGCTAAATTTTTATTTCTGTTTCCTAAATAGGGAAATTAATATGTAAGTGGATAACTCATAAATGTAGGTATTATTTTCTGTAATCAGTCAAAAATTATAAATAGGTATGTAGCACTAACCCCCGAAGGAGTTGCTGGTTAGATTGGGCTTACCGTTACCTTCTGTTCTCCTCGTTTCACCTCTAGGGGTGTTGATGGCTCAGTAACTTGAGAGACTGACCACAGATCCACTTAAATTAATTTTATTTGCAAAAATGTAGACAATGAACAGTCTCTTAAAATGGGATCAGAGGGTTTGAAAGGAAGTTCAGGTACTCTTAGTGTCAAAGTCAATATTGAAGAACTTGCTTACTTTGACTGCATCCAGAGAATAGCCATTCACAACTGGATGTTCACTCAAGTTGGACAGTCCCTCTCTCACAAAGCCTAGCAGCCAACAAGGTGCTTACTCAGGAACAAGTCTCTGCCACAGACATTGTTGTAGAACATACAAGGATAAGTCTCTGCCACAGATGTTGTAGAACACGTCGGAAAACTAAACTTGTGTGATACATGGATCTTTCAGCCAGCTCTGGCGATATCCACGAGACCGGATTCTCTTGGGTACTTCAGCTCCTCCAGGCTCTTGCTAAGAAACCAATCCATACGTGGCCTTCTTCTGAAGAGTCCTCCCCTGGATAGCATAAAGTCACTGGGTCTCTCCCAAACCAGAGACGGCACCCAAACACCTCAGAATCCTCCTTTAGTTTCCTTGCCTCGGGCTAGCCAGCCCTGAGACAACAAGATCGGGTGGATCCACACCCCAGGCCATAGCCTTCCCGGGGGCTGGTCAGGAGGACCAGGACCATGAAGTCAGTACATCCTTCTGGACCGGAACCCCGTACCACGTGACATCCGCATCTTAAATTTCCCTCTCCCAGAAAGCACAGCAAGAGCACCACTCCAACTGGGCGGGCTCCGGGAGAGAGTAACTTAAGCACCCGACCAAACCATAGCTCCATGCCTGCCAGAAGAGACAGTGCCCCCTGTGGTCAGGCGGAACATCTCATAGTCCAGTCAGACTGATGCTGAAGTCCAAATTTAGACAATTGTACCCAAATCAAACTGTAGTTCAGGTGTTACCTTAAATTTGAAAAACACATAGCTCGTGCTCTTCAGGAGCTGGCGTTACAGGTATATTGTGAAAATGGAAAAAATAGGCCTGTTTCCGAGGTTGTAGTCAAGTGGAGAAAACCCTTCACATTTAGTGAACCTGTCCTAAAGTCAGACACTTCTGGATAAAGGTCCATAGTTGACTCTGTCATCATGGTCAATATCATCAAAGATGCCCGGAGAGCGTTGCTAAATGAAATCGGTTGAAAATATCCCCAGACACACACAAACTCTGATTTTAATTTGTAAGCTGACCTGGATTATGCTTCATGAAAAGATGGTGAGTGTGTTAAGAGATAAACATGTGCTATTTGATCAAATATGGGACCCCTGGCTCTCTTATTTACAGGTACCGGATACCTAGAGGACATTTCCTGTTCGTTTTCTTCCCCATGGCTTTTTTTCTTTTCTTCCTTCTGCTCTTTTGAGACTTTCTTTCTAAACTGTGTTTGATAATAATGATGGGTCCTATAGCCTGACTTCTGGTCCTATTGGATTTTTATCACAGTACGGAACCTGTTATAGCTTCAAATTTACATTGTTAATATTATAAATGGGATCACTCTGGATTTGTACCCCTGGATTTTAACCTTATTTCTAGTTGACTCCTGGAAAAGGTTATACTCGCACTATACTGGGCGGTGGAAAGACTGGAGCAAGACGGCCTTTCTCCTCTGCATAGAGCTTCAGACTGTCTTCATTGTAGTTCATGCATTTGTTTTTTTCTATTATGCATGCTTTTCTTCCTTTGAAGTCAACACTGGTGGTTATTGAAACTGTGGACTATTCCTGGATAGCTCAATGGTTGTGAGCACTACCAGATTGAGATAGGGGACTATACTGAAATCCCTTGGTTTTGATACTACTGTATGCCTTTAAAGTTCTTGATAGCCTCAACATTGTAAAAACGTATACTAAACTGTATTACGTTATTTTGTAAAACAAATAAAACTGACTTAACCACTTCCCGACCAGCGCACGACGATGTACGTCGACAGAATGGCACGGGCAGGCATATTGGCGTACAGGTACGTCCAATATTCAATGCCGCCCTGCCATCGGGAGCGCGCCACCGGCGGCGCGCTCCCGCGCTGGTCGGGACCCCCGTGAGTCCGGTCACGGGACCCGCGGACGCGATCGCCGCGGGCATCCCCGCGATCGTCTCGCGGAGCGGCCGAATGGAGGAAATGCCGTGTAAACAGCATTTTTCCATTCTGCCTAGCAATTAGTGACGCTGATCTCTGCTCCATGTGATTGGAGCAGAGATCAGTGTTCACTAAATGAAAGCCCAACCCCCCCACAGTTAGTAACACACCCCTAGGAACACTTAACCCCTTCACTGCCAGTGTCATTTACACAGGAATCACTGCATTTATATAGCAGTGATTACTGTATAAATGACAATGGTCCCAAAAATGTGTCAAAAATGTCCGATGGGTCCCCCACAATGTCGCAGTCACAATAAAAATCGCTGATCGCCACCATTACTAGTAAAAAAAAAAATAATAAAAAATTATTAATAAAAATGCTATAAAACTATCCCTATTTTGTAAACGCTATAACTTTTGCGCAAACCAATCAATAATCGCTTATTGCGATTTTTTTTACCAAAAATATGTAGAAGAATACGCATCGGCCTAAACTGAGGGAAAAAAATGTTTTTTTATATATTTTTGGGGGATATTTATTATAACAAAAAGTAAAAAATAATGCGTTTTTTCAAAATTGTCGCTCTATTTTTGTTTATAGCGCAAAAAATAAAAACCGCAGAGGTGATCAAATACCACCAAAAGAAAGCACTATTTGTGGGAAAAAAAGGACGTCAATTTTGTTTGGGAGCCACGTCGCACGACCCCGCAATTGTCAGTTAAAGCGACGCAGTGCCGAATCGCAAAAAGTGGTCTGGTCTTTGACCAGCAAAATGGTCCGGTCTGCAAGTGGTTAAACAGACAATGGAAAAAATAGGAATGGGAAACTGGGAAACTATCCATTCTGTTTGTTATATTGTAAACATGTCCTTTTATTGGGAGAGTTTGGTTGTCTAAATGTGGTACTGCAAGTTTAATCAAATTGTTTCAGTCTGGCTAAGAATGGGTAGATACCCGATGACATTACTTTTTTTCCAGACATAAATTGTCTGAAAAAATGTTTCTACCTGGAAAACCTTAGTAAATTGACTAACTCATTTTAGTAACTTTTTAAATGTAAAATGCTGAATGTCATGGATACCCGCTGAAAATAAATAAAAACACCATTTGAACGCCATCCTTGCTCTTTTCCGATCATGTAGTGGATGACACATGACAGCCTAAGCCACATCAGAAGTGGAATAACATGCTTTATGGAAATATACAGAGTAATATGAATTCCAAGCGGCAACCCAGTTCAATTATGTCTTTATATGATTCGATGTGTTTAGAACCTGTTGGCTGACTTGATTTCTGTCTTGTAATTTAGAGGACAGGAGGTTTTCCATCACTGTTCACAAATATCACAGTAAACTGTTTTTCCTAATTTGAATCATCAATTCAAGCTTGTTATGATGTTGTTTCATTGACAACCTCATGCTTCATAAAATATAAAGATAAAGCTACAGGTTACCAACTGTTCTATTAAAATAAGTATAATAGTAACACACTTCAGTAACAGAAAGGTAAAAAAATAAATGCAGCAACACAACGTGACATCGAACCTCTTTCTCACATTATAAACCACACCACATGCATTATGATAGAAGTACATGGGATTCTGCTTCCGTGAGGATGATAAAACACAAGAGATCTCTGGGGGTCCTTCAAACCAGTGCAAATGTTACATGCATTGGTATGCTGAAGTGCCATTAAGGCTGCCCATAGATGAGTCTTTTCTTTTTTTTCAACCAGGGGGTTGAACGGAAAAAAAACAAAAAAAGATTTGATTCTCCCATTCACACAATCAATGTGGATGGAGGAATCCTCCTGCTGAGCCTTTGTATTCTGACAGTGGGGAGAATACCCCACCATCAGAATACATTGATCAGTGCTGCCAGCTATAGCCTGGGGTGCCGATCGAGAGGGGAGGGGGCCAATCGATAGGTCTGTACTACCTTCTTGCCCATACATGGATAGAAAACCGGCTGGTCCATGCTGAATTTTGATACACGTATGGCTGGCTTAACTGTCACAGTCATTCCAGTGTTTCTATGTTTAAAGTGGTTATAAATCCTAAAAAAATTGACCCTAATGCATTCCTTGCATTTAGGTCAAAAATGTTTAGGCATTAGTATCCCCCCCCCTCACCTTTAACTTAGCTGAACCCTTATTAGATCAAGTGCTGTGCAGGTCTTTGGCTCTTCTCTCCCCTCATTTCTTTGTCTCATTGGTTCTCACTGCTGTCAATCAAAGCTGGGGGGGGGGCAGGACCGAGTCCTTCTGTCTGTAAGAGGGCATACAGATCATCACAGGGGAAGATAGTGTGGAGGAAGAGAGAGGGCATACAGATCATCACAGGGGAAGAGAGCGTGGAGTAAGAAAGAGGGCGCACAGATCATCACAGGGGAAGAGAGAGTGGAGGAAGAGAGAGGGCATACAGATCATCACAGGGGAAGAGAGCGTGGAGGAAGAGTGAGGGTGCACAGATCATCACAGGGGAAGAGAGAGTGGAGGAAGAGAGAGGGCATACAGATCATCACAGGGGAAGAGAGCGTGGAGGAAGAGAGAGGGTGCACAGATCATCACAGGGGAAGAGAGAGTGGAGGAAGAGAGAGGGTGTACAGATCATCACAGGGGAAGTTAGCGTGGAGGAAGAGAGAGGGCGCACAGATCATCACAGGGGAAGAGAGAGTGGAGGAAGAGAGAGGGTGTACAGATCATCACAGGGGAAGAGAGTGTGGAGGAAGAGAGAGGGCGTACAGCTCATCACAGGGGAAGAGAGCGTGGAGGAAGAGAGAGGGTGTACAGATCATCACAGTAGAAGAGAGAGTGGAGGAAGAGAGAGGGGGTGCACAGAGCATCACAGGGGAAGAGAGAGTGGAGGAAGAGCGAGGGCGCACAGATCATCACAGGGGAAGAGAGAGTGGAGGAAGAAAGAGGGCGCACAGATCATCACAGGGGAAGAGAGAGTGGAGGAAGAGAGAGGGCGCACAGATCATCACAGGGGAAGAGAGAGTGGAGGAAGAGAGAGGGCGCACAGATCATCACAGGGGAAGAGAGAGTGGAGGAAGAGAGAGGGCGCACAGATCATCACAGGGGAAGAGAGAGTGGAGGAAGAGAGAGGGGGCGCACAGATCATTACAGGGGAAGAGAGTATGGAGGAAGAGGGGAGCTGGCCGGACCACAGAGTGGGGATTGCCCACTGTAACAGCTTACATTAGAATTGCCTCTGCTAGCGGTCACACACAGCCCCGCAGAGGCAATTCAAATGTAAACTGTTACAGTAGATTTAGATGGATTTACAAAATGACTAACAAGAAAAAATCCTTCCTCTGGCTAACATTTTTTAAAGGAAAAGTATGGCCAAAGCTTTTTTGGCCATACATCTCCCGGAGATCACAGGAGTGCACTTTGTTCTGCATTCCTGTGTCCCATATTTGCCACAAGAGTCAGATCAGGCTCTGCAGGCAGCCTATATGAGTCTCACTAGACAGAGTCCCTTTAAGCACAGACAATTTATGCACTTTTTTTATTTACCTGACTACAAAAAAGCTAATTGCATTTTATAGTCCTGACCATGATAATAAAGAAGATGCAGACAATATCACTATACAATCCTTTTACATTTTACATCAGTGATTCCGAAACTACATTCTACAAGTCTTGTGCTACAATCACAACCTGTGCAGTGTTTCTGTGCCACCTGCTCTAAGTTTATATAAATCATTCTGCCATTGTTCATGAATTGTGTAATTGTGTACCACTGTGCACAGTATACATATGGTTATGTATACTTTTACATTGCTTAGAAACCTCTAATAAGAAAAAAAATTGGATTTCATTTGTGATCTTCTTCTGAGAATGCTAGTTGCTTGGCTGTTATGCTCGATTTTTCTACTTTAAAACTTTAGATTCATTGTCCTTAAAAACAGGTACCGTATATACTCGAGTATAAGCCGAGATTTTCAGCCTCTTTTTTGAGGCTGAAAGTGCCCCCCTCGGCTTATACTCGAGTCATTGCTGTCTGCCCGCTCGATCAGCGTGTCGAGCAGACAGACAGCGGCCATTCTATGATTCGAAAGCCGCGCCTCCGGCTCCGCCTTCGCCTGTGATAGGCGGAACACTGAATTTCCCAGCAGCCTGTGTTCCGCCTATCACGGGCATCCGCTCATCCTCGTACTACGGACGAGGATGATACGACGTCCGTGATAGGCGGAACACAGGCTGCTGGGAAATTCAGTGTTCCGCCTATCACAGGCGAAGGAGGAGGCGCGGCTTTTGAATTTTACAATGGCCGCCGACGAAGAGGGCACGGGACGGAGGCAAGGCAAGGCACGGCACGGGACGGGACGGGACGGGACGGGACGAAGGCAAGGCACGACACGGGACGGAGGCTCGGGACAAAGGCTCGGGACACAGGTAGGCTGGACACACACACACACACACACACACACACACACACACACACACACACACACACACACACGGATGGATGGATGGATGGAGACACACACACACACAGGGATGGATGGATACACACACACACAGGGATGGATGGATGGATGGAGACACACACACACAGGGATGGATGGATGGATGGATGGAGACACACACACACAGGGATGGATGGATGGATGGATGGAGACACACACACACACAGGGATGGATGGATGGATGGACACACACACACACAGGGATGGATGGACGGACACACAGGGATGGACGGACACACAGGGATGGACGGACACACAGGGATGGACGGACACACACACAGGGATGGACAGGCATGTCTCACCCTCGGCTTATACACGAGTCAATAAGTTTGCCAGTTTTTTGGGGGGTAAATTGGGGGCCTCGGCTTATATTCGGGTCGGCCTATACTCGAGTATATACGGTAAGTCAGAAAAGTCAGTAAGTCCCTGCGTGCGTAGTCCAGATGAATGAAGTAAAGTACTGTAAACATGCTAGCCATCTAGTCAGCATTCTAATAAGATGACTCATGCAACAGCAGCCTCTGTCTTCCTCTTATTGGTTTACTTTTACATTTTCTAGTGGCCTCTGTATTGAAAAGCTACCTTCTCTACACTCCCCAGCCACTGCAAGTATTCAACCATTGCATGAGTTGAATACTTACTTCTCCTGCTGGATGGTGTGGTTCCTCTTGATGGCTTTTATGTCCTTTGAAGAAGCAAAAAGAAACCGCCAACATTGAGGACCATAGACGCAGCGGTCAGCCAAGGAAATTTAATGCAATAGATGACAGACACATCATGCTTGCTTCCCTTTGACATCAGAAAAAAAATTAAGATGAAACTACCTGTGGCCTCACTGATAGCCGTTTTTCTTCCTGATCCGACCAGGCTATGTGGAAGGGTATAATGTCGCCCCACACATAAGGCCCCTTTCAGGCGAACATTTTGATCAGGTCCGCCTGTCCGTTTTTCAGGCGGACTCAATCAGACGATCCATTGCTCTCTAGCCAATCCTTACCACTAAAAACAGACAGATGGGTATCCTATCCCCATCTGTCTCGTGGATCGGATCAGATGGCAGTCAGGTATAAATGGACAGGTGGTCTGTTTCTATCCGACTGCCCCATAGAGAACAGTGGGCTGTGTCTACTCCTCATTAGCAGAGCGGACATGGACTTGTCATCGACCTGCACAGTGGGGATCAACGAAAAGATCTGCTGGCAGAGTTTGACCAGTGTGCCCCACATTGAACCAAACATCATGCTTTGGGATGTTAGTTGCCTTTGTAGTCATTCACTTGGTGGGGCTTTAGGCAGTATCAGGGGTGTAATCTTGTCTTCTGTCCCTGCCCCCAATAACATGAACATATGCCTGTTTTATGGTGCTTGGAAAGCATTTACAGCTGTAAAAAAAAAAAACAGGACAGGGAACTGAATGGAGGACAATGTTGCCCACACTGTAGCAGACAGGCAGGTTGGTTGAAGCATGGGGTTGGCAGGCAAAAGAAAACATAGTAGGGAATTTGTGACATCAGGACCCAGACGTGTCCTGAGTGCCCAATGAAAGTGATGGGCATAACCAATTCCTCCGACAGAACTTGTGTTACTTGTACAGTAAGCAAATATCATGGTCCACAAGGTTTCCAAACAGTATGAATTAAAAAAAAAAAAGAAAAAAGTTTTTTTTTAAATGGTACCATCATATCTACAAAGAATGATACAATGCATAAGTGACCTGCATAAATGACATACATAACTGACATGCTTAAATTACTTGACATACAGTACATAAGTGACATGCATAATTGGCATACATAATAGAAATGCATAAATGGCATGACACATCTAGGTGACATGCATAAGTAACATACGTGAAGTAAGGGCCAACCTGATCATGAGTTAGCAGTAGACACAGGCAATGCGTTTCGTAATGAATCAAAATTTGGCTGAATTTTGCATCTTTCGGACATTCGGATGCATCCGAATGTCCAAATAATAAAAAAAGACTTTCAATAAATACAAAAGAAATTATAGCGAATATAACGAATGAATTCAACATGATTCGGTAATTCGTTAAAGATCTAATGAAACAAAAGGTCAACTCAAAGTAAATCTTACATTCCAATTAGCCGATTCATTGTGTGCTGGAGTTTGTATTACTGGTAAAGTGCATTCCTGAGTGAGTGAGACGGGTGTTGTATTGTATTTGAGCAGAGAAGAGATATTGTCATTGTGTGTGCTGATAGATTCAATAAACAATAAATAAATTCAATAAACAAACGACTTTCCAAACTACGAAACATTATCACCAATATATATATATACATACATAAATACAGAATTTCAACTAATACGAAAGAAATTATAGCGGATATAACGAATGAATTCGACATGATTCGAGATTCAGTATAACGAATATCGACACGCTACAGAATAACGAATTATCGGAAAATTAATTAACGTAACATAACGAACATAACAGAACTAAATTATGTATTTTACGAATGACAACGAACCGAAACTAAATGAAAATTTCCGTTGTGCACAAGTCTAGTTAGCAGCAATGAGGAAAGACAGGCAAGAAGTTTCTGCTCAAATAAAACAGAACTGCTCTCTCTTCCTTTCCACGATGTGTTGACCTTAGCAAAATCGAAGATCAGACTACAAAGGGGTGGTGAGGCGACTTGACATCCAGCTGGGGATAGAGCAGCTTTAAATGTCTGGTCCGGTGGACAGGAGATTGTAAAGAAAGAGCCTCTAAACCAGGGGTCTCCAAACTGGGGCCCAAGGGCAAGATGTGACCATTTGCTAGCCTTTATCTGGCCCCTGGGGCACTATTCCTCCCACTGATACCAGCAATGGGGGACTATGTCTTCCACTGACACCAGAAATGGGGCACTATGTCTTCCACTGATACCAATGATTGGATACTATTCCTCCTAATAATACCAATAATGGGGCACTATTCCTCCTACTGACCACCAACCCTGAGGCCATGTTTATTCTCACTGATGCTGGGCTCTGGACATTTTCTACCCCCGCTGGCCACAATTCGGCCCCCTTAAAGTCTGAAGGACAGTAGACTGGCCCTGTGTTTGAAAAGTTTGGAGCCCCCTGCTCTAAACGATAACTTTGAGGGAGCATTTGACAAGAATGGTAAAGGTTAATGGAGCTAAAATTTGTGTAAGGTATATACACTCTATGTAGTTAACAGTCTAGTGATTATTGGTTTTGTTTGGAGTGGTGCTTTAAGTTGAAACCAAAATTCTAAAGATCTGCCAGGAAAACATTGGACTGACTGATCTATGTTTACCCATCAGTCATTAAATTATTTGCAGTAAACCTGTGTTTTTGGATTTTGTTTAAGCAGGTCACTTCTTCTAGCCCATATTTTGCACAATAATAAATGAAAATCTATTTGGAAAGAAATGACCTATGATTACTTATGTGGAATAGTATCAAATGTAGTAACAAGCATAGAAACAATGATATAGGAAGAAAGTCAAGAACACATAAAATGTATTTGTTTTCCTCCTGAAATCCATACAAGGAAAATGACTGTAAAAAGAAGAAACACATCAATTCTAATAGATCGGATTTCTACTGTATAATGCAAGAAAACTGCAATGAGATACCAGAAATATTGACCTGTTTTGTTTGGTCGTCTCTACCCAGTTTCTCAGATATCCATACACTGCTCATGATTTGCTATTATTTTACCGAATAAAAGTCGACCGCTGTTATGTATCCTCTGTGAAAGTTTCTGTACTGACAGGCAGTGGACAACTTAAAGGTATACTCCAGCTTGATTAAAGATGCCACTTTCAAACTAGCTGAGGGCACATAGGAGTTTATTTACTAAAACTGTAGCGTGCAAAATCTGGTGCAGCTCTGCAAACAAACCAATCAGCTTCCAAGTATTTTGTCAAAGCTGAAGTTAAAAGGTACGCTGGACTGGTGGAGAGGACATGGGCTCAGCGGTGTCCCTGCTAAATGCAATATTTATTAGACAACATTCAGTAGTGACATGGGATAGTGCTTTTCATAAGAACTCTGTATACTTATTACTGCACACAGTGACACGGCTCAAATCTAGGTCAAGGAACTGCCTTAATGTTTGATTCCCACATGACTGCAATCCCTGCCTGGCCTCCGGCATTGATGAGCATGGACTCGGTGAAAGGTACCCTCACAGGGTGAGTGGCCTTACCCACAACTAGTCATTGTTTGGTAGCCCCACTGTATTTAGGCAGCTGTGGATAGCAACCACTGAATACAACAGCCAGCAGTGCATATTCTTCCACGCACGCTGGTTAGCATACAGTAGATCGGGGATTTGAATAATCTTCTCTTGTTAAGCCAGTGGGCTGAATTAGAGCCACTAAATCCCTTGATAGCTAGCTTATGTCTATGACCTGTGTGCTCCTTGATTAGCACCACCCTCTCGTAGCTCACTGCAGTTTGATGCATGGACATATTGGCATCACTACAGGCATACCCCACTTTTAAGTACGCAATGGGGTTTAATTACTGAAGCTGGAAAGTGCAATATCAGGCTCACTTCTGCATAGAAACCAATGAGCTTCTAACTCCAGGTTGTTCAATTAAGCTTTGGTAATAAAACCTGGAAGCTCATTTGTTTCTCTGCAGAAGTGAGTCTGACTTTGCACTTTCCAGCTTTAGTAAAAAAAAACCATTGTGTACTTAAAAGTGGGGTATGCCTGTATTGAGTCACTTAGCTGATCCTTCCTTACCTGTATGAATTGACAATACCTCAAAGGGGTACTAAAGGCAAGTGGACTGTTCACTTTGCAACTGAAATTTATGGAGAGTTTGGAGAATGAGATGAAGCGCTGCTGACTTCCATCATTTAATCATGTGCAAGCAAATATACTGTATTTTTCATGCATATAATCGGGTATTGTTTGCAAAGTGAAATTACTGAATTTAATAGGCTTTGGAGAACATTTCCCTGCAAAGTGAACATTCAAAAATCAACCAATTTTGTAAAATTTTGTTACAGTTTCCAATGTTTAGTGGGATCAAATCACTGTTTGTTTTCGACCATAGTGATTAGATAATTCAAAGGAGAAGGATGGATTTTTTTCCAGCCTGTATCTTAGAATAAGAGGGAGGTGAAGCCTCTATCAATCTATATGTAATATCCCACCCCCATTGTGTTTCAGTTGTTAGTGGGCATGGAGGAGGAGTGGGCTGTCATTTACCCCTGTGTATACACCCCCCTGTGTGACTCTACATTTACATGTGGTGCTCAGATGTGATAGGAAGGAAATGCTCAGCATTGAAAATCACTGAAAACTGATAATGTGCAGAGTTGCCACCACAGCTGAAAAATCCTTAGTTGAATTGGGGACATGAGCAGAAGGTGGTGATAGAGAGCAGCAGGATCAACCAGGTTTTTTGCAGCATGAGTATGAACAGAATGTAATATGACATTTATTTAATAGTTTTTGTATGATGTGGGTTTAGTGACACTTTAAGGATTTTTTAATACAATTCATTTACTCAATAACAGTTCCTGGATAGATCAGCAGATTGCTAGCTAGTTTTACTTTTTACCTGGAGCTGTTTTTTAAGTAATTCTGCAAATCTAAACTCCCCTGTGTCCCAGTATCAAGCTTTTATGGAGCCATTACTGCCAAAACATCATTGAAACATACACTCGCCAGCCACTTTATTAGGTACACCATGCTAATACTAAGTTGGACCCCCTTTTGCCTTCAGAACTGCCTTAATTCTTCATGACATAGATTCAACAAGGTTTTGGAAACATCCCTCAGATTTTGGTCCATACTGACATAATAGCATCACACAGTTGCTGCAGATTTGTTGGCTGCACATCCATGATGCGAATCTCCCAATCAACCACATCCCAAAGGTGCACTATTGGATTGAGATCTGGTGACTGCAGAGGCCATTGGAGTACAGTGATCTCATTGTCACATTCAAGCAGTGGCGGCCCTTCATTAGGGGCGCATGGCCCATGCACCTCCCCATCCATGCATCCAGCCCCCTGATGCATGCAGGGCGTGGAACGCATGGATTCCAATGGTGGTGGTGGTGGGGGGAAGGGTTGAAGCACTTGATTAGAGTCAGAAGTTTTAATAGGCTTCAAAAAAGGATGGGTTTGAGGTGCAGAGGTGCAGACCAAAAAAAAACACCAGCCGCCACTGCATTCAAGAAACCAGTTTGAGCTGATTTGATCTTTGTGACATGGTGCATTATCCTGCTGGAAGTAGCCATCAGAAGATGGGTACGCTGTAGTCACGCAGGCATAGACATGGTCAGCAACAAAAAACAATGCTCAATTGGTACTAGGGGGCCCACAGTGTGGCAAGAAAATATCCACCACACCATTATACCACCAGCCTGAACCGTTAATACAAGACAGGATGGATCCATGCTTTTCTTGTTGTTTACGCCAAATTCTGACCCTACCATGTAAATGTTGCAGCTGAAATCAAGGCTCATCAGACCAGGCAACATTTTTCCAATCTTCTATTATCCAATTTTGGTGAGCCTGTGTGAATTCTAGCCTCAGTTTACTGTAGTTAGTTGACAGGAGTGGCACCCGGTATGGTCTACTTCAAAGTTAGATGTGCATTCAGAGATGGTATTCTGCATACCATGGTTGTAATGAGTGGTTAAGTTACTGTTGCCTATCATCTTGAACCAGTCTGCCCATTCTTTTCTAACCTCTGACATCAACAAGGCATTTTTTCATCCACACAACTGCCGCTCACTGGATATTTTCTCTTTTCAGACCATTCTCTGTAAAACCTAGAGATGGCTGTGTGTGAAAATCCTAGTAGATCAGCAGTTTTTTAAATACTCAGACCAGCCCATCTGGCCCCCAAAAATCTTGCCACGTTCCAAGTCACTTAAATCCCCTTTCTTCCCCATTCTGATGCTTGGTTTGAACTTCAGCAAGCCATCATCACCATGTCTAAATGCCTAAATGCATTGAGTTGCCACCATTTTGATTGGCTGAATAGCAATTTGTGTTACCAAGTAATTGAACAGGTGTACATAATAAAGTGGCCAGTGAGACTTTACATGTTAAGGTTACTTTAACCTATTTTAAACCACCACACATTCAATAATGGTGCACACCTCAAAGGGCTGTACTTATTTGACCTGAATTGTTCATGTTCATTTAAAATCGTGCTTTAAAATTAAGATTTTATGTGTCTTTACCCTTATTTTCTGTCAAGGAAATGCAACAGGAAGTGAAAGAAAATTTCGACAAAGTTATGGGAGTTCCCCTCTAGACGGTTGTTGCTGGAACAGGTGTCTCCATCGAAAGACCTACCTTCATTGCTTGTTCTGGTTTCAACTATAAAACGAATCCCCCCCCCCCCCCCCCTCCACGTGTTTTGTGACAATGGACCCTGGACCAAATGAAGACAGTGAATCTCTGATAGAGGTTCCAGCATTTCCCCAAACAAATTCAAATATTAAAATAGCCCCTTTCAGAAAAGGATGAATAAAAATAAGGAGACAGAAAGAAAGCTGAATATTAATTCTTATCATGTAGAAAAAAAAAATTCCTGGCCATAGTCAGGTAAATTCCCTTGAGAAATAAGTAAAATCAAAGTATCTGGTATGGTATTTTATGTAAAGATACCTCAATAAAAATGTTATTGTTCAAAAAAAAATAAAAAAAAAAATGTAAGTATCTGGTGAAGCTGTGTTTTACAAACAATACCATCTTTTCCTCTCTGATCTCTCTTGCACACTTTATTTTTCATTTCCACATTCCCCACTTGATCTCCTCTGTCTAGTCAAGATTCTTTGGCCTGGTTCACTCTTAACTGTCCTAATTACTTTGTTTTTGATGTCGGTTTTATTTTACACAGTCTGACAGATACATAGTCCATCCTTTTCCATGTTTTTCATTTCTGCTGTCTATATATTTAGACACTTCCCTCTAGACTCACTACTCTTTATGTTTAATTTCAAAAAGGCTTCCCATTGCTATAGGATAACAGACTCAAGAACCAAAATTTAGTGTTTAACCATTGCCAGACAAATCGATCTGTAGAAACTGGAATGGGCAAGAAACACTTGTAAAAAGGCAACAAAGAGTTTATAAAACCTCATCTGCTGCCGGAGCTATCAATACTTGGTACATTTAGGTATAGGTGGTTTAGGTGATAGCGAGGAGAGGGGAGCCGGATGACATTGCAGGAAGGGGAGTTGAGTGATGGAGCTGGCTAACATAGTAGGAAGCGAGTTAGGTGATAGTGGGTGCAGAGAGACAGGAGACTGCAGGCACAGGTCGAGGGGATTGGTTGAGAGCACAGTGGGAGGCTGCCTAAGAGTTCAAAGAGGTGTTGGATGGTTGGGGCTGACAACACAGGAGGGAGGTTGGATGATAGTAGGGGGGCTGGCTAACATTTAAGGGGTGGAGGTTGGGCAACCTGTCTGGATACTGATAATAGTGCTCCATCCCCACACAGAATCTGCCCCTTTCTCTGCTCACACTGTCAGAGGTTCTGACAGATGGGATGACATGTTGCCTAAACTTACCTTCTACTGTTTCAACCATCCCTTCCATAGTTTGCTTGCTCTCTGAGCCCTGACTTTACTGTGCAATCTGAGCCTTGACTATACTGATTAATCTGAGCCTTGGCTATACGTTATAATCTGAATCTTAACTATATAGTGTAATCTGAGCCCTGACTATATGGTGTAATCTGAGTTTTGACTATACTGGGTAATCCGAGCCCTGACAATACTGTGTCATTTGAGTCATAACTATACTGAGTAATCTGAGCCCTAACAATGCCGTGCAATCTGAGCCCTGACAATGCCGTGTAATCTGAGCCCTGACTATACTGTGTAGTCTGAGCCCTGACTATACTGAGTCACCTGAGCCCTGACAATGCCGTGTAATCTGAGCCCCGAATATACTGTGTAATCTGAGCCCCGAATATACTGTGTAATCTGAGCCCTGACTATACTGAGTAATCTGAGCCTGGACTTTACTGTGTAATCTGAGCCCTGACTATGCTGTGTAATCGGAACTCTGACTATGCTGTGTAATCTGAGCCCTCAATATATGGTGTAATCCAAGCCTTGACTATACTGTGTAATTTGAGCCCTAACTATGCTGTGTAATCTGTGCCCTCACTACGATGTGTAATCTGTGCCCTCACTATGCTGTGTAATCTGAGCCCTGACTATGCTGTGTAATATGAGATCTGACTATACTGTGTAATCTGAGCCCTGACTATACTGTGTTATCTGAGTCCTTACCATTCTGTGTAATCTGAGACCCAGCTATACTATGTAATATAAACTCTATACACTCTATACACTATGCTGTGTAATCTGAGCCTGACTATACTGTATAATTGAGTCCTAAGTATACTGTGTGATCTGAACCCTGACTATATTGAGTAATCTGAGCCCTGACTACACTGTGTAATCTGAGCCCTGACTATACTTTGTAATCTGAGCCCTGATGATGACATGTAATCTGAGCCCTGGCTATACTGAGTATTGAGCCCTACAATGCCATGTAATCTGAGCCCTGACTATGCTGCGTAATTTGAGCGCTGATTATGCTGTGTAATCTGAGCCCTGACTATACTGTATGATCTGAGTCTGACTATGCTGTGTAATCAGAGATCCAACTAGTCTGTGTAATCTGAGCCCTTACTATACCGGTAATCTGACCATACTGTGTAATAGTTACATAGTTAGTCGGGTTGAAAAAAGACACAAGTCAACCATAAAAATAAAAAATAAAAATAAAAAAAAATCATACAATCCCATATACCCAATCCTATACCCACAGTTGATCCAGAGGAAGGAGAATAAAAACCCAGAAAAGCAGGATCCAATTTGCTACAGCAGGGGGAAAAAATCCTTCCTGATCCCTGAGAGGCAATCTGATTTTCCCTTGATCAACTTTACCTATAAATGTTAGTACACAGTTATATTATGAACATTGAGGGAAGAATACAGGGCTTTCTTTAAAACAATCTACTGAGCTGGCCAGAACCACCTCTGGAGGGAATCTATTCCACATTTTCACAGCTCTTACTGTGAAGAATCCTTTCCGTATTTGGAGATGAAATCTCTTTTCCTCTAGACATAAAGAGTTCCCCTTGTCCTTAGTGTTGACCGTACAGGGAATAGCTCAACACCAAGTTCACTATATGGACCCCTTATATATTTATACATGGTGATCATATTCCCCCTTAATCTCCTCTTCTCAAGAGTGAATAAATTCAGTTCCTCTAATCTTACCTCATAGCTGAGCTTCTCCATGCCTCTTATCAGTTTTGTTGCCCTTCTCTGCACTTTCTCCAGTTCCCTGATATCCCTTTTGAGAACTGGTTCCCAAAACTGAGCTGCAAATTCCATATGAGATCTTGCTAATGATTTGAACACGGGCAAAATTATATCTCTCTCTCTGGAGTCCATACCTCTCTTAATACAAGAAAGGACTTTGTTCGCTTTGGAAACTGCAGTTTGGCATTGCATGTTATTATTGAGCTTATGATCTACCAAAACCCCCAGATCCTTCTCCATCATTGATTCCCCCAGTTGTACTCCCCCTAGTATGTATGATGCATGCATATTCTTAGCCCCCAAGTGTATCAATTTACATCTGAGACCCGGCTATTCTGTGTAATCTAAACCCTGACTATGCTGTGTAATCTGAGCCTGACTATGCTGTATAATCGAGTCCTAAATATACTGTGTAATCTGAACCCTGACTATACTGTTTAATCTGAGCCCTGACTATACTGTGTAATTTGAATCTTGACTATATTGTGTAATCTAAGACCTGACTATACTGAGTAATCTTAGCTCTGACTATGCTGTGTAATATGAGCCCTGATTATGTTGTGTAATCTGGGCCCTAACTATGCTGTTTAATCTGAGCCTGGACTGTACTGTGTAATTTGAGCCTTGAATATGCAGAGTAATCTGAGCCCTGACTATGCTGTTTAATCTGAGCCCTGACTATAATGTCTAACCTGAGCCTTGGCTATACTGTGTAATCTGAGCCCTGACGATGCCGTGGAATCTGAGCCCTGACTATACTGTGTAACCTAAACCCTGACTATGCCGTGTAATCCGAGCCCCGACTATGCCGTGTAATCTAATCCCTGACTATGCCGTGTAATCTAATCCCTGACTTTGCTGAGTAATCTGTGCCCTGACAATGCCGAGTAATCTGAGCCCTGACTATACTGTGTAATCTGAGCCGTGGCTATACAGAGTAATTTTGAGCCATGACTATACTGAATAATTTGAGCCCTGACTATACTGAGTAATCTGAGCCCTGACTATGCTGTGTAATATGAGCCCTGACTATTTTGTGTAATCTGGGCCCTGACTATGCTGTTTAATCTGAGCCCGGACTGTACTGTGTAATTTGAGCCCAGACTATACAGAGTAATCTGAGCCCTGACTATGCTGTGTAATCTGAGCCCTGTCTATAATGTGTAACTTGAGCCCTGGCTATACTGTGTAATCTAAGCCCTGACAATGCCATGTAATCTGAGCTCTGACTATACTGTGTAACCTAAACCCTGACTATGCCGTGTAATCTGAACCCCAACTATGCTGTGTAATCTGACCTGACTATGATGAGAAATCTTTGCCCTGACAATGCCGAGTAATCTGAGCCCTGACTATACTGTGTAATCTGAGCAGTGACTATACTGAGAAATTTGAGCCCTGACTATACTGAGTAATCTGAGCCCTGACTATTCTGTGTAATCTGAGCCCTGACTATAATGTGTAACCTGAGCCCTGACTATGCAGTGTAATCTGAGCCCTGACTATGTTGTGTAATCTGGGCCCTGACAATGCTGTTTAATCTGAGCCTGGACTGTACTGTGTAATCTGAGCCCTGACTATGCTGTGTAATCTGAACCCTGACTATGCTGTGTAATCCAAGCCCAGACTATACTGTGTAACCTGAGCCCTGACTATGCTGTGTAATCTGTGCCCTGACTATGCTGTGTAATCTGAGCCCTGACTATGCTGTATGATCTGAGCCTGACTATGCTGTCTAATCTGAGACCCGACTATACTATGTAATCTGAGCCCTGACTATACTGTGCAATCTGAGTCCTGACCATACTGTGTAATCTGAGACCTGACTATACTGTGTAATCTGAGCCCTGACTATACTGTGTAATTTGTGTCCTGACTATATTGTGCAATCTAAGACCTAACTATACTGTGTAATCTGAGTCCTGTCTATACAATAATACCTTGGATTACGAGCATAATTCCCTCCAGAAGCATGCTTGTAATCCAAAGCACTCGTATATCAAAGCGAGTTTCCCTATAGGAAACTGGTCTATGCAGTACCGCATGTGGCCAGAGGTACAGGGGCGCCGGAGACACTCGGAAACATTCGGAGAAACTTTAGAGACTTTACTCCGTGTGTGGGCGAGTCAATTCATTTGGAAAGTCCGGTGGACTAGCACACAGACGAGCAGATTGTCCACCGGATAGCCGAGTCCGGCGGACAATTTTGAGTCAAGTCTTCTTTCAAAGTCCCCCAGACTTTTGGGAAGAAAAAGTCTGCCGGAGCCCACACACAGTCGAATTGTCCGGCGGACTCTGGCCAGATAGTCCGAGAGTGTGTCTACGCGGCATAACAGTTAGGGGATTAATATGCTCTAGACTAGATAGTGTTTTCCGCTGTCCCTGTAGGACACCACAGTAATTACTTTATACTGCATCTGTATTTTATGTTTGTTCATAAAATGCACAGCATGGGATGGAGCCTGTGTCACTAGGAGTGTTTTCTGCATAATACTGCAGTGAACAATCAGTGATTGGAGGATAGACAGCTTAGTCATATTCCTTGCTTCCGTGTTCTGAGGCCTGTGATACAGAAAGCACATTTGTAGTGAACAGCTGTGCTTTATAAATATTACTGAAAATGTTTTCTTTGAAAACCCACACTGTGGTCACAGTAAGGCTATGCTGCTGTTTTGTAAATAGGCTTTGAGGCTCATTCACGCCAAAGCATTCCATTACAATGTTCTAATGCACACACGTTAACATGTGTTAGGCTGTATTCACACCTGAGCATAGCGTTTTCAAGCAGAAAATCGTGTGAATTTACAGCCAGTTTGCAGCGTTTTTGCTGCATTTTTTACCGCGATTCGCGGCGTTTTTTACCTCGATTTGACGCGATTTTGTGCAGGGCAAAAGGTTACCAATGTAACCAAAAATGCCCAAATCTGCTCAATTTGAGCAACAAAAAAGGGTCCGGAACTTGTTTGAGCTTCAGGCGTTTGGCTTCAGGCAACATGGAGTGGAGATGTGAACCATCTCCATTGAGAATAATAGATTTTTTCCCCTCTAGCGTTTTGTAGCTTCACGCTTCAAGCTACAAAACGCTCAGGTGTGAATGGGGTCTTATAGGCTAGTGGCTGCCAACTAACCACAACAAATCAAAAAACATACATGATCCTTTTTTTAAAAATCCAGCACACCACAAAACACGTATACACGTTGTTGTGCACTGAGGTGTGTTGGGCATTGTGTGCTATTGTAGAATGGATTGGAGGGCTGTACCCAGTGAATGGCACTACAATACATTGCACATAGAGCAGGTGCATTGCCATGCATTGTGGTAAGGCACATTAACATGTTTGTGTTCTAGTGCACGTTCCCACTATGCACAAGTGTGAATGGACCCTCAATGGAACTTTTCTTACTTTTACTATATGTATCACATTTCAATTATATCTATCTGTACATCCACGAATGGACCTTTAGTAATAAACATACTGCTGTGGAGGTGGAAGGTATGGGACATAAATACAATAATTTATAATTTTAGTTTTGGCCCATCATGGTCCGCTAGGTCTTCAGGGTCCCTATAATTTAATCTAGGAACTTAACATTTCCTTAGGCTTTATTTACACTGGCCTACATTTACCGTGGCCACAGGAAAACGTAAAGTGTAAAAAGCGTGCCACGATTTTGTGGCGTTTTGCGTTTTCCCATGGTTGGCGGTCAAAACATTCCTATCCCGACCTCAAATCTTCCACGTTCAGAAGAAGGAGGTTGAAGCTCACCTAACTGCAGAAGCTCCTAAACTCGGGTAAAAGCCTATGTGTAGGCTAGTGTACACCTTCTATACAAAGCTCACATTTAATTTTGGGGCTTCCCAGGTACTCTAGAAGAAATTTTTGACTTTTAACAGACACAAACTGAAGATTTGATTAAGGCTTCATGTAAACATAGCCTATTATGACCGCCGGGTCGTGGGAAAATGCAAAACATGGCAAAATCATGGCGATTATGGTCAAAACATTCCTATCCTGAATGCAATTTTTCCGCGTTCAGGAGAGGGAGGTTGAGGGAGGTTCAACCTCCCCTAAGCACAGCTGCTCCTAAACGATCCTAAAAGCCTATGTATACATAAACACAGGCTTTTATGGAGTTGAGTTTAGTAGCTTTGGCAATAAAAATGCCAAAAGTCGTAAACTCAAGTTTAGAAGCTGCAGTGTACATGAGCCCTAAGGCTGCAAAGCCAAAATGTGTTGGTTGCTAATTTTTAATAAATAAAGTTGCACAGGATTGTAGTTGGCATCTAACATTACTTCGTTTCTTGGACTGGATTGTGAGGTGGACAGGAACCCAGTTGTCGACACTCTATGAATTGTATAGGTGGAAAAGTAGAGTTCTCTTTCTCTTTTTTTTTTTGTTGCAAGAATGCCATACAGCTAATTTTAACCTTTACCATTTACTAGTATAAGGTGGTCAAGCTACAAATACAGTAATATATGTTTGTGGTTTCATTTTTTGTTTTTTATTGACATACGTTGTGCTGCAGCAAGTGCTAAAATACTCTGTACTGCAGCACTCTGGAGAGTTGGAATTGGGCTTTTATTCGCAATGCAGCAGTCTGAGTCTCCGGTGACATGCCCACTGCTCCAGTTAACTTGTGGGGAGCATGAGCATTGCTAATCAGAGCAGTGAGCAGTGTGCACAATCAATAGCAATGGCAAAGACAGATTTTTCAAAAGTGTCTTGCATGCATTCTAAAAGTGGTGAAGCATGTGCCAAATTCATCTACCTGTCTTGAATTTGGAACATGTTGCGCCACTCTTAGAATGCACATGGGACACTTTCATGACATCTGTCTGTCAAAAGAGAGTTGGTCTTTATTAGCTCTGCTTATGTAAGATACAGATTGTCAGTATTTTATTTTTAATTTGGTGCAGTTATCGTGCCACAATGTAAAAGTGGCGAATTTTAGAACTACCTGAATTTGGTGCAGGGGTCGCTGTCAGATCAAAAAGTGTTATAGATGCTCAACAAGTGTTGCAACACAATAACAAGAGGGATTAATGCCAGAAAAGTGGTGCAGCAGCTTTTCTGAATCCCCCCAAAGAAACTATCTCATAGCTACTACATATAAGGGTGGAACATAATCATATAGAATACAAAGCTTGGTTGGACAGCAGTTGGGGCTTTACAGAAATCCTTAAAGTGGTGTTAAACCTTGCTTGTAAATACTTCCCGCAATCATTCATAAAATTTAGGTCATACCTTAAATGGCAAAAATGTTGAAATCTCCATGTTTGTACATTTTTTTGTTTATACTCCCCTGCTGTCACATGAGATGCTCCTCCATTTATAGTGTATGGGTGGCTGGTGGTCATGTCTATTGGGGCCCAGGGATGATGCTTTCGAAAATGATATGGAAATATGGATCTTTATATTTATATCAAGGGGCTTCAAGGGAACTATTGTAGGGAGAGTGAATGCTTACTGTATGTGAGAAGCCTAATGGCCAACTAGGCTTTAGGTACAGCCGACCAGAATTTGATGCAAATCTGAACCAATTAAAGTAGCCCATTTCTGTGATTGATGGGGATGGGTAGAGAGGGAACATAAAAATCAAAGCTCCCATTGATGTGTTCTTTCTTAGCCTTATGGAAGACAAAACATGGTTGTAAGAGCTGTCTGTGTAATGTATCCATATTATCTTATTTCTCTTTTCTTTTCTCTAACATTTAACTAAATACATGTGATTGTTATTCTTTTCACATGTTTATCATTCGTTTTAATTCATTCTGTAATAGCTGCAACCACATAGGTTGATTCTTATATAGACAAAAGGTTTTAATTATTTATTTGATGTATCATTAAGAGTATAAGTGAGGTAGGTAGAAATCACCATTACAGATGGAGCCTCCTTGTGTGAGTAAGTTTAATGCTTGGGTGAATGTGATTTCTTGTATGGAAGACAGAGCTGGTCTATACAGTCCTAACTCCAGAAACGCTAAGGCCGCGTACACACGGGCGGACTGTTCGCCCAACTTTGTCCGCTGAACAGTGTTTGGGCGGACAGTCCGCTCGTGTGTGGGCTTTCAGCGGACAGTTTCAGCGGACAGTTTGACGAACAAGGTTTTTCGGAAATTCCGTAAAACTGTCCGCTGAAACCTTGTTTGAGCGAACAGTCCGCCCGTGTGTAGGCTTGTTCGACAAACTAAGTTCCGCGCATGCTCAGAAAGGCTTAACACGCCGAAAGTTATAATGCAGTGTATAGGATGTCGTATTTTTCGTCCCGTCGTACGTGCCGTTCACGTCATCGCGCGCGGTTTCAGCAAACTGTTCGTTCGTCGTGTGTGGCCATGTCCGTCCATGCTAATTTTGAGCGGACTGTTTGCCGAAACTGTTTGACGGACAAAGTTGGGCGAACAGTCCCCACGTGTGTACGCGGCCTGAGTGTTTTTTCTTATGTCTTTTGTGTTCACCTGTCTCCCATCTGAATACCCAGACTAACAAACTTCTCAGAACTTTTCTTTTTACCTTTTACCAATACTAATACTTTGATAAGGCTGATTTTGAATAATGTGTATATATAAAATGAAATTGTACAAATGATGGGGGCTCCATTTGGAATCTTGGAGGCTGTGGGAAAGGATATGTGCCACTGGTACAACGCCAAGGTCGCGCGATTGAGAGGGTGACTGAGGTGCAACTTTAGTGCGACTGTGGTTTAGCTTTGAATGTGACTTTGATCCAAATTTACACTCTGGGTTGGAGTCACATTCGGACTTGCATCAGGGTGGTGCAGGTAAAATTTCAGAGTCACGGCAGCTTTGAATTGCATAGATTGGAATGGGTGCTATTGAAATCAATGGGCTGCGACTTGTAATGCAACTTTATGTGTCCAAAGTCACATGACAAATTGCACCAATGGAAACGGAGACTAAATCATACTGAATGATCTTGAGTATGAATCTTTCTTCTTTGCAATTACTAACTGGGGATTGTAAGCTTTGCAATTAGACCTGGGAACACTAGCTATACTGTAACTGATACAAATCATTTTGCAAATAAGCATACCTCAGTTGACTGCCATGATTATTATCTAAGTTTGCTCTAATCATTCTTGAGATAACAAAAGTAACAGCCCTACTTTAAGCCATTTTTTAGAATACCTCAGAAAAGTCCATGGGGAAAATTGAACTATTAATGAGTTTGCTAAATCTCAAGGCTGACTTGAAGGACTATTGTCACGAATAGGGAAAATATTGTTCTGACAAGTAATAAAAAGCAGCAACAGTGATGGGGCAGTACCTGTCAACCCAATCACAGTCCGGAGAGTAGTTACCTCTGGGGATCAACCTATAAAAGGTTGGGAAATCAGGTCAGGGTCCAAGCGTCTGTAAGAATGGGTAATAGAATTGCTTCAAAGAGGGGGTCTGAGTGGGTAAACCCTACCAAGTGACCCCAAGGGAAGAGATGATAGATAAATATGGGCACTGGGTGGTAAAATATATTTGTGATTGGGATTGTTGGACTGGGAAGAGGTTTTCTAAGAAAGGTACATTTAAATAGTGATGGCCGAACGGTTCGCCCGGCGGTCGTTTCGCGGCGAATTTCCGACATTCGCGGTCCGCACGTTCGAACGCCTTTTTCCGTCGTTCGCCGCGGCGGACTTACGTGTTTAATGTATACAAGAACTTTAACCTTTGGTGACACGTTTATCATGTGATACAGGACAGCCAATTGAGACATGACAGCACATGGACACTTGTACATTCCCCCTAACCTATAAATACACCCGATCCGGTGGCCATTTTACATTCTTTCTTCTGTTAAGATAGGGACAGGTTCCTGTGTGGAGTAGGGAGAGATAAACCACTAGCTATTTGGTACACAAAAGTTCTTTTCAGGACTGGTATAGGTGTTAGGTGTTGATAGGTTTGCTGTGCTGCTGATTCTTGCAGCAGCCTGAGTGTCTTTTGTTAGTTTAGAGAAAGGGAAAGGACGGTGTATGCTACAGGGACAGCCAGATTAGTCTTTCATCATCATCATCATCATCATCATCATTAGCTGTTACTATCAAGGTCCACAAAAGAGCTGTTCCAGTAACCACTAATCGTTCTCTTTTTTTGCCAATTTGTATAGGGACAGGAAGGAAGCAGTGTTGTCAGGCAGTGAGGGTAATTTTAAAGACTTGCTGTTATTATTAGTTCCACAAAGGTTCTTTTCAGGACTGGTATCAGTGGTACAGTAATAGGCTTGTACATGTATAATATTCTTTCTTCCAAATATAGAAAGGATATTATACTTGACTGCTGCCCTTCTGCTGCAGTCTGCTAAACATTCACAACTCACTTGTTCCACAAAAGTTCTTATAAGGACTGGTAACTTGGTATAGGGTGCTACGGTACATAGGCTTGAGTGCGGTACAGTCTGCTGTTCTGTAAGGACCGCTATCGGTCCACAATAGATAGGGTTGACGTGCACCACTGCTGACCGCTGCCCTATACTGCAGCAGTCCTTCAGCGGTATAGGGACTGACGTACAGTCTGCTAATCACTAACACACAACCTGCTTGTTCCACAAAAGTTCTTATAAGGACTGGTAACTTGGTATAGGGTGCTACGGTACATAGGCTTGAGTGCGGTACAGTCTGCTGTTCTGTAAGGACCGCTATCGGTCCACAATAGATAGGGTTGACGTGCACCACTGCTGACCGCTGCCCTATACTGCAGCAGTCCTTCAGCGGTATAGGGACTGACGTACAGTCTGCTAAAAACTAATACACAACCTGCTTGGTCCACAAAAGTTCTTATAAGGACTGGTAACTTGGTATAGGGTGCTACGGTACATAGGCTTGAGTGCGGTACAGTCTGCTGTTCTGTAAGGACCGCTATCGGTCCACAATAGATAGGGTTGACGTGCACCACTGCTGACCGCTCACCTATACTGCAGCAGTCCTTCAGCGGTATAGGGACTGACGTACAGTCTGCTAAACACTAATACACAACCTGCTTGTTCCACAAAAGTTCTTATAAGGACTGGTAACTTGGTATAGGGTGCTACGGTACATAGGCTTGAGTGCGGTACAGTCTGCTGTTCTGTAAGGACCGCTATCGGTCCACAATAGATAGGGTTGACGTGCACCACTGCTGACCGCTCACCTATACTGCAGCAGTCCTTCAGCGGTATAGGGACTGACGTACAGTCTGCTAAAAACTAATACACAACCTGCTTGGTCCACAAAAGTTCTTATAAGGACTGGTAACTTGGTATAGGGTGCTACGGTACATAGGCTTGAGTGCGGTACAGTCTGCTGTTCTGTAAGGACCGCTATCGGTCCACAATAGATAGGGTTGACGTGCACCACTGCTGACCGCTCACCTATACTGCAGCAGTCCTTCAGCGGTATAGGGACTGACGTACAGTCTGCTAAACACTAATACACAACCTGCTTGTTCCACAAAAGTTCTTATAAGGACTGGTAACTTGGTATAGGGTGCTACGGTACATAGGCTTGAGTGCGGTACAGTCTGCTGTTCTGTAAGGACCGCTATCGGTCCACAATAGATAGGGTTGACGTGCACCACTGCTGACCGCTCACCTATACTGCAGCAGTCCTTCAGCGGTATAGGGACTGACGTACAGTCTGCTAATCACTAACACACAACCTGCTTGTTCCACAAAAGTTCTTATAAGGACTGGTAACTTGGTATAGGGTGCTACGGTACATAGGCTTGAGTGCGGTACAGTCTGCTGTTCTGTAAGGACCGCTATCGGTCCACAATAGATAGGGTTGACGTGCACCACTGCTGACCGCTCACCTATACTGCAGCAGTCCTTCAGCGGTATAGGGACTGACGTACAGTCTGCTAAACACTAATACACAACCTGCTTGTTCCACAAAAGTTCTTATAAGGACTGGTAACTTGGTATAGGGTGCTACGGTACATAGGCTTGAGTGCGGTACAGTCTGCTGTTCTGTAAGGACCGCTATCGGTCCACAATAGATAGGGTTGACGTGCACCACTGCTGACCGCTCACCTATACTGCAGCAGTCCTTCAGCGGTATAGGGACTGACGTACAGTCTGCTAAACACTAATACACAACCTGCTTGTTCCACAAAAGTTCTTATAAGGACTGGTAACTTGGTATAGGGTGCTACGGTACATAGGCTTGAGTGCGGTACAGTCTGCTGTTCTGTAAGGACCGCTATCGGTCCACAATAGATAGGGTTGACGTGCACCACTGCTGACCGCTCACCTATACTGCAGCAGTCCTTCAGCGGTATAGGGACTGACGTACAGTCTGCTAATCACTAACACACAACCTGCTTGTTCCACAAAAGTTCTTATAAGGACTGGTAACTTGGTATAGGGTGCTACGGTACATAGGCTTGAGTGCGGTACAGTCTGCTGTTCTGTAAGGACCGCTATCGGTCCACAATAGATAGGGTTGACGTGCACCACTGCTGACCGCTCACCTATACTGCAGCAGTCCTTCAGCGGTATAGGGACTGACGTACAGTCTGCTAAACACTAATACACAACCTGCTTGTTCCACAAAAGTTCTTATAAGGACTGGTAACTTGGTATAGGGTGCTACGGTACATAGGCTTGAGTGCGGTACAGTCTGCTGTTCTGTAAGGACCGCTATCGGTCCACAATAGATAGGGTTGACGTGCACCACTGCTGACCGCTGCCCTATACTGCAGCAGTCCTTCAGCGGTATAGGGACTGACGTACAGTCTGCTAAACACTAATACACAACCTGCTTGGTCCACAAAAGTTCTTATAAGGACTGGTAACTTGGTATAGGGTGCTACGGTACATAGGCTTGAGTGCGGTACAGTCTGCTGTTCTGTAAGGACCGCTATAGGTCCACAATAGATAGGGTTGACGTGCACCACTGCTGACCGCTCACCTATACTGCAGCAGTCCTTCAGCGGTATAGGGACTAAGAGTTTTGTCACAGGGTCATTTAAAAAATGACATGCAGAGGAAGAGGCAGGCCCTTCCGCAGGGGTGGTAGGGGTAGGGCAGGAGCAACAGGCTTGAGCCAAAGTGGGAAGTTGCAGAAGGTGCGTTCAATTACTTTAAAGGATGCACCAGACTTGGTTGAGTGGCTCGCTCAGCCTTACTCTTCTGCACCCTCCTCATCCTCTCGATCTGCACCCTCTTCTTCACTCTCTGCTATGTGCACCCCCAAAGACACTACCACCAACAACACGACCACCACCACCACCACCACATACCTTCCGCTTGAGTCACTGGAATTATTTTCCGATCCATATCAAGAGGACATTTCTGATGCGCAGCCACTCTTGGTATTGGATCAGGAAGAGGAGGTAGCAACAAGCGCTACTCAGCAGTCTGACGCCAGTACCCAGATCAGCCCAAGGAGGAGGTTGGTCCCCGGTGTTGCTGCCTACTCCGAGATCTCTACTTATAGCGGTGGGGAAGGTGACGTTGATGATGACGTGTCTAGTGATGTCACGTGGGTGCCCACAAGAGAGGAAGAGGAGGGGAGTTCAGAGGGAGATATGGACCAGCAGATAGGGAGGAGAAGCAGCAATGACTTACATTGCACAGCAGGGACAAAGCAGACTGCAAATGTATCAGGAGCGAGTCATCGACCATGTACGGTCACATCTGGCGCTCCCAGGACACCGGCACATGGCTCCGCAGTGTGGGCTTTTTTTAACGTGTCCGCTGCTGACAATAGCGTTGCCATCTGCAATCTTTGCAGTCAACGCGTTAGTCGCGGTAAGCCCAATACTCACCTAGGGACGACCGCCTTAAGAAGGCACATGAGCAGCCATCACCGAGCCCAGTGGGAGCAACGGAACACACAAAGCCACACTGCAGGCTCTCACCGTCCAGCCTCGTCTTCTACTTCTCCTTCTCCTCTCTCCTCACAATTGTCCTCCACTCCACCTTCCATCACGCCAAGCTCACATTTTTCTGCAAAAAGGCAGGCTTCCGTGGGCCTAATGTTTGAGCGTAAAAAAATGATGATGCCGGATAACCCTCTTGCCCAACGGTTGGCGGCTGGCTTGTCAGAACTCATAGCCCGCCAACTACTGCCATATAAACTGGTGGACTCGGAGGCCTTTCGCAAATTTGTGGCCATTGGAACACCACAATGGAAGGTCCCAGGAAGGAAGTATTTCTCAGAGAAGGGCATCCCAGAGCTATATGGCCATGTTCAGCGGCAAGTGAATGTATCTCTGGCACACAGTGTCGGTGCCAAGATACATCTGACCACAGACACGTGGTCTAGCAAACACGGGCAGGGAAGGTATATCAGTTTTACTGCCCACTGGGTGAACCTTCTGACGGCCGTCAAGCATGTAACCCGTGGCACCCGTGTAGATTTGGTTTTACCGCCACGGATTGCATGCAGGCCTGACTCTTCTTCTCCTCCTCCTACTCCATCCTCCTCCCTCTCCTCCTCAGCTGCCTCCTCCTTTTCCGCTGCTAGCGTCTCTTCCACTGCACCGCCCAAGCTCCCCAGAACCTATTCCACATGCCAGGTGAGACGTTGCCATGCCGTGCTGCGTCTGTTGTGCCTGGAAGCAAAGAGCCACACTGGCCCGGCACTCCTTTCAGCTTTGCGTTCACAGGCAGATGAGTGGCTAACACCGCTCAATTTGACAGTTGGTAAAGTGGTGTGTGACAACGGTGCCAATCTGCTTAGCGCATTGAAACAGGGCAAAATCACGCACGTGCCGTGCATGGCACACGTCTTAAACTTGGTCGTGCAGCGATTCCTTGTCAAATACCCTGGGGTCCAGGACATCTTGCGGCAGGCAAGGAAAATCTCGGCCCATTTCAGAAGATCTTACACGGCCATGGCTCGCCTTGCTGACATTCAGCGGCGACACCATCTGCCGGTCAGACGTCTTATTTGCGATTGCCCGACGCGATGGAACTCAACCTTCTATATGCTTGATAGGCTGCTCCAGCAGAAACGTGCAGTTAACGTCTACCTGTATGAACTCTGCGAAAGAAACGGTTCTGGGGAGCTGGGTTTTTTTTCACCGCGCCAGTGGCTGCTCATGCGCGACACATGCAGACTTCTGCGGCCATTTGAGGAGATCACCAAACTGGTCAGTCGCAGCCATGGCGCCATCAGTGACATGGTACCTTATGCCTTCTTTCTGGAGCGTGCATTGCGTCGTGTCATTGATCAGGCTGTGGAGGAGCAGGAGCGGGAAGATGAGGAAGTCGCAATGCTGGATGAATTCCCAGGGGGGGCTACTCTATCTGAGACAAGTCAACAACAGGAGTCTGATGAGGAGTCAGAGGAGGATGGTGCCGGGGCGGATGAGCAGGAGCAAGAAGAGCATGCTTTAAACCTTTCTGGGATCCCTGTTGTGCGAGGATGGGGAGAGGAGAATGAAGAGGACGACATTATCCTGGATGATGAGCAGGAGCCAGGCCACCACACCGCTTCCACTTTAGTGCAAATGGGGGCCTTCATGCTCCAGTGTTTTAATAGGGACCCCCGTATAAAAAGCATGAGGGTCAAGGACCAGTACTGGGTGGCAACGTACTTAGACCCCCGGTACAAACACAAAATGGCGGAAATGTTACCGCCGTCGCAGAGGGCTGTCAGAATGCAGCACTTCCAGGCCTTGCTTCGAGAAATGCTGCATTCTGCTTTTGCGTGCGCTGGCAGAGGAGCAATTCCCACTCCCAGAGAAGGATTTGCGGGTACCAATCCAACAGCGCCTGCAAGAAGAGGCCGGTTTGAAGATGTGTTGGTGACTTCGGATATGAGGTCATTCTTTCAGCCGACCCATCGACAGGTGTCATCCGGATCCAGCATCAGGGAACGCCTAGACCGTCAGGTGTCCGACTACATTGGGTTAACGGCCGATGTGGACGCTCTGAGGAGTGATGAACCCCTAGACTACTGGGTGGGCAGGCTTGACCTCTGGCCAGAGCTTGCCCAATTTGCAATCGAACTGTTGGCTTGCCCCTCATCCAGTGTCCTGTCCGAAAGGACGTTCAGCGCAGCAGGGGGGATTGTGACCGATAAGCGTACTCGCCTAGCTCACCACAGTGTTAACTACCTCACATTTCTAAAAATGAATGAGGCATGGATCTCGGAGGAATTCAACACATGTGACCAGTAGACCATGTATATGTCTATAAACTATTTTTTTAATCAAGCACACAGACCTTCTTAATTCATTTGGCTCACTTCCTTGACCCAAAAAAGCACACCGTACTATATGCCCCTACCCTCCTCTTTGAAGAGGTTGAGCGGTGTCATATTTCTACTGGGGCTGCTTATGATATCCCTGTGCTGTGCTGACTTCCTCCTGGGGGTTCTTATTATGAAGGGATCACACTATCCCTGTGCTGTGCTGACTTCCTCCTGGGGGTTCTTATTATGAGGGGATCACACCATCCCTGTGCTGTGCTGACTTCCTCCTGGGGCTGCTTACGGTGCTGCTGTCAGTGCTGTATGTCACGGTGCTGCTGTCAGCGCTGTATGTCACGGTGCTGCTGTCAGCGCTGTATGTCACGGTGCTGCTGTCAGCGCTGTATGTCACGGTGCTGCTGTCAGCGCTGTATGTCACGGTGCTGCTGTCAGCGCTGTATGTCACGGTGCTGCTGTCAGCGCTGTATGTCACGGTGCTGCTGTCAGCGCTGTATGTCACGGTGCTGCTGTCAGCGCTGTATGTCACGGTGCTGCTGTCAGCGCTGTATGTCACGGTGCTGCTGTCAGCGCTGTATGTCACGGTGCTGCTGTCAGCGCTGTATGTCACGGTGCTGCTGTCAGCGCTGTATGTCACGGTGCTGCTGTCAGTGCTCTGTATTACGGTGCTGCTGTCAGATGCCTCTATCACGGTGCATGTGTCATTCCGGTATGTCACGCTGCTGGTGATCATCTCCTGCACCCTCTTCTTTGCCTACCCTGGTCCCTGACCTTCCCTCTCCTCCATTGCCTTCATTAGCTCCATAGTCCTGAATTGTTAGAACAATTTCCCAAATAAAATAAAAATGCTTGTAGTTATCGATCCCAAATTCACCTCATACATGTATTATGTCATTGTCCAGATGGTGGGACTACGTTTTACCCCCTAATAATTACCACGTGGCCGCAAATTCGACATGAAGGTTTGCAAAGTTCGCCTCCCATTGAAGTCAATGGGGCCCGCGGCGAACGGTCGGTTTCGCGAACGTTTGGGTCCGTTCGCATTTCGCGTTCGCGAAACGTCCCGTCGGAAGTTCGTCCATCACTACATTTAAACTTAAAGTATGGGAAGATCTGTACCGTGCTCACCACAAAAAGATGACACGGCCATATGAAAAAGATACTGTACTTGGAGTATATGGATTCTGGAGTCAGTGAATAAAACAGAGGAAATTAATGTTTTTACTATGGGATTTAAGGAGAAATCATTCCAAACAAAGAAAGAAAATTGGGATGATCAAGGAGACAAAAAGCAATTGTCAGGACTTGGGCCTTATGAAGTTTCCCAGTCCTTGTCATTTCTCAGGGGCTGACATGAACTATCACCTTTCAGTGGCTGACAAAAAAAGGGAGAGTCACAACAGAGTATGATACTCCAGTAACATGTGAAGTACAGGGGGATTGGGAGGTACAGGAAGAGGAAGGCAGAGCAGCAAGACATAGAGAGGAAATGGCCATGCTGGCATTAAGGGAGGAAAGTCTCAAGGCAGAAGGGACACTTTCTGTCCCGCTGACAGGAGAGGATTTGAAATAAATTTTCACTGGAAGAAGCTGTAGTAAGCGCATGGGGAAAACGCCACTAATCTTTTCAGCCAGGTGGTTAGCAAAACAGTATGAACATTTGAAAGTGCAAAACACATCCCTAAATTAAGCGCTAGAAATAACCAAAGGTAACATCAGTATTTTAGAAGCTTCTATGTCAAATTCTGAGGCTATCCACCAGCAATTAATACTAGAAAACCAAAGATTACAGGAGGACATTTTTCAGTTGGGAAAAAGACTGAAGGATGCAGAAAGTGAAGTGAAACCATTATCTGCCAGGAGCCGTTTTCTCAGTTTTCAGATAGCGAAGATAACAAAACAATTGATTTGGGTAGGTCTGAAATCAGGGGGATATCCTCCACACCTAAGGCATGTACCAACAAGAATAAATCCTTGGAAGGTAAGAGCTCTTTAAAAATTGCCCCTATATTTTGTAAACCGCAGGTAAAAACTACTAATCCAGAAAAAGACATCCCACTTTTTCAGTCATCTAAAACAAAGCCTGTCATTAAGGCCGCGTACACACGCGCGGACTGTTTGCCCAACCTTGTTCGTCAAACAGTTTCGGCAAACAGTCCGCTCAAAATTTGCATGAGCGGACTTGCCCACACACGAGCGGACTGTTTCAGCGAACTGTTTGCCAAACAGTTCGCTCAACTTTTGAAATGAACGGACTCGCCCACGTAAGGAGGAGGCAAATCCGCCCATTTCGAGCGCGTGTACAGGTAGGCGGGGCCCGCGAAGGAGACGTCGCGGGCTCCGCCGCCTGGAATGGGCTTAAAGGGGAACCCCAACGCCGAAAAAAATCGGCGTGGGGGTTCCCCCAAAGTCCACACCAGACCCTTGTCCGAGCACGCTACCCGGCCGGCCAGGAAAGGGGGGCGAGCGAGCGCGCCCCCCCTCCTGAGCCGTACCAGGATAGCGTGAAGAACGGAAGGCAGCGGCGACAGAAGACCGGGCCACCGCCTGCAAAAGAGCTACAAGAAGGCGCGGTGGCCCGGCAGAAGAACCGAAGAGGGGGACAAGACCCCCGAAGTCGGGAGAAGAGGCCGGCGGCGGGGAGGAAGAAAGCCGGACTCCTCCGCTAGCAAAAGAGCTACACACAGATAGCGGAGGAGTCCGGCGAGAAGACCCCCGAAGACGGAAGACCCCCGGAGCTGTGCAATAAAATATTTTTTCCCTGTGTTGTGTTTTTTTTTGTACTTTATTTCACAGGTGAATGGGTAGGGGTACATTGTACCCCATACTCATTCACATAGGGTGGGGGGCCGGTATCCGGGGGCCCCCTTCTTAAAGGGGGCTACCGGATTCCGATAAGCCCCCCGCCCGCAGACCCCGACAACCAACGGCCAGGGTTGTCGGGAAGAGGCCCTTGTCCTCATCAACATGGGGACAAGGTGCTTTGGGGTGGGGGGGCCGCGCGGCCCCCCCCTCCCCAAGGCACCCCCCATGTTGAGGGCACGCGGCCTGGTACGGCTCAGGAGGGGGGGGGCGCTCGCTCGCCCCCCTTTCCTGGCCGGCCGGGTAGCGTGCTCGGACAAGGGTCTGGTGTGGACTTTGGGGGAACCCCCACGCCGATTTTTTTCGGCGTTGGGTTCCCCTTTAAGTCCATTCCAGGCGGCGGAGCCCGCGACGTCTCCTTCGCGGGCCCCGCCTACCTGTACACGCGCTCGAAATGGGCGGACTTTCCGAGCGGGAACAGTTTGCTCATTTCGAAAGTAGCCTACACACGGGCGGACTGTTCGCTCAAACACAGTTTCAGCGGACAGTTTTTCGGAATTTCCGAAAGACTTTGTCCGTCCAACTGTCCGCTGAAACTGTCCGCTGAAAGCCCACACACGAGCGGACTGTCCGCCCAAACACTGTTCAGCGGACAAGGTTGGGCGAACAGTCCGCCCGTGTGTACGCGGCCTAAGAGATGTTGTACCACTTTAGATAAGATAAAATGTCGCTTATGTGGGGTATTTGGTCACATCACGAGATTCTGTCTATCCAGTTCCAGTGAAAAAGTCAGTAAAATAATCTATATAGGACTACAAGACGTGATTATGAAGTATACTCAGTGCGCTTCGCAAAGTGGCCTAGGTGTACAAAGTATGAACCGCCTACATCATGGGTCCCATTCCAAAATCCTAAAGCCCCATACACACGAGAGGACTTATGTCCGACAGACTTCCGAAGGAGTTCCGTCGGAGTTCTGCTGGAATTCCGACGGAGTTCTGACAGACTTTTCGGCTGAGCGGACTTGGCCACACACGATCACACTAAACTCCGACGGATTCGAACGTGATGACGTACGACTCGGCTCGAATAAGGAAGTTCATAGCCAGTAGCCAATAGCTGCCCTAGCGTCGGTTAGTCCGTCGGAGTAGCATACACACGAGCGGATTTTTCGAAGGGGACCGGGTCCGGCGGAGTTCCTTCGGAAAAATTTGAAGCATGTTCCATATTCTAAAGTCCTTCGGACTTTGGCGAGTCAAAAGTCCGTTGCAGCCCACACACGATCGGATAGCCTGACGGACTCAGTCCTTCGGACTTTGGATGTTGAAAAGTCCGCTCGTGTGTACGCGGCATAAGAATGCGTCCATACAGGCTGAGAATGGGCTAATGGGCTAATGAAATGGAATACATTTTTGAAAGAATTTCAACCTTACAAAACAGATATGGGTTTAAGAAGAATTATAGGTTATTATAGAAAACATGCTGGTATGTGTGATGTCTAGAGTTCGTCTTTAACCTAGCGAATTGTGTGAGTGTGTGTGTGGAATATGGAATATATGTTGTGTCGTCTCTGAGGTCTGTTGGCTCAACTGCTGAGAACCCACCCAAATGACCCCCCCCCCCCTTCTTTCTGACCAGGTCATGAGAGTGTAAAGCAAACTGTATTGACATGCAAATTACCCGAGCCAAGATAAATATCTGTAATAGTGCATTGAAATGTGTATTTACCTAAATGTGTTTGTTTTATAGAGAGAGAGTTCTGGAGAGGTTGTGGTGAGGTATTATGATTTGTTGATAAATTGTACAGCTAAAAGGTTTATTACGAGTTGCTAATTTTTTTTTCTCACCATGGTGAATACATTTTTTGGGGGAAATGAATGGTATACCATAAAACAAAAATCCATGTAGTAGTAATAAAAGTTGAGCTCAACAATTTTTGGTATTTTAAAAAAGTAAAAGCAATGTTCCAAAACAAATAAGAAAGACTTTCTTTATGGAATGTAATATAATGTATATTTGTGTTTCATATGCTAATGTCTTGTTACAGGTATAAAACCACTAGTTTATTTTGTTTCTAGGCGAAAAATGTAATGTTTATTACAAAATTTTATTGGTGTTTTATCCCTCAGATTCGATAATTGGGTTTCATGGCTTTCAGAACAAAATGACATCTCAGCTTCCATAGACAACTTTATACAAAATAGTTTTTCTTTTTCCTGGTTTGTCGGGTTTCACATGTGAATGTTTTAGGTTTTCATCACCAGTATTTAGTTGGTGCTTCTATTTGTCAGCCCATTCGGCTGTGTTTTGGATTACCTAATGTGTGTTGTATGTTCTGATCCGACATGTATGAAGCTCTGGTGTGAACGAGTTTCTTCGCTCCACTGATTAGCAGAACCAACTAACTGAAGACCGCATCTCTAGTTCTCATTTCGTTTTTTTAAATGAAACGTTGAGTAAGACTGCAGGGGTTAATTGTCACTCTAACACACATATTAGGCTAAGAAGTGTTATAAATCTCTGTCAGTGTTATTGCATTTAGTGGTAAGAGTGTTTTGGTATTATCCGGAGTTTGTATTTAATCTGTCATAGATCTGTTACATACGTGTGTCTTATTCCCAAAGATCATCCATGCTGATACTTGCAGTTCCATGGCTTTAAAGGGTAAAGATCTGATGTTACTTTTGTATAGACTTGTGTGTAAGGCCGCGTACACACGGGCGGATTGTCTGCCCAACTAAGTTCGTCAGACAATCCGACAGACAGTCCGTCCAACTTTTGAATGAACGGACTTGACCACACACGATGAACAGACAGTCCGCTGAAAGCTTGCGCGATGATGTGTACAGCACGTACGACGGGACTAGAAATACGAAGTCCAATACACTGCAATGCAACCTTCGGCGTGTAAATCCTTTCTGAGCATGCGCCATACTTAGTCCGTCCAACTTGCCTACACACGAGCGGACTGTCCGCTGAAACCAAGTTTGGACGGACAAAATTACGGAAATTCCGAAAGACTTAGTCCGCCAGACTGTCCGCTGAAAAAGTCCGCTGAAGCCCACACACGAGCGGACTAAGTTGGCCAGACAATCCGCCCGTGTGTACGCGGCCTAAGACTGTCTACGTTTCCTGTTTGTCTGTTTTTACGTGGTTACTTGTTACCAATTGTCTAATGTGTCTTTGGCGTATTTGTCACTAATATTTGTGTGTTTCAACGCTCAAATTGTACCCCCTACTGTTCAGTAATCCCCCCAAAAAATCCCTTTCAGTGCTGCAAGGGATTTTTCTTTTTCTGTTGGCCAGTTGTGTCTGGTAGCAGCAGTTCCTCGAGCTGGATACACATTATGCAGTTTTTTTTGTTCAATTTCCTTTAGATTTACCTTCAGATATGCAGTATGAGGGCCTGCCAGACTGCATACAAGTTGAGAGTCTATAGGTCTGGCCTTGTGTCGTATAGTTTCGAGTGAGTCTGGAGAAGAGTTGTGCAGGAAGATTGTGTGGGGTGTTACCAGCTCTTGGCTGTTCCAAGTGCTCTCACTTTGGTTATATGTGTGGCCATGCTGTATTCTCCTCAGTTAATACCCATAGGGGGCCTTTCTGTCCTAGACTCCTTGTGTACCTTAACTAGTTGTCCGTGTCCTGCATGCCAGGAAGACCAGTGCCCCAGTGTTACACTATGCCCCTGTCATTTGTGTGAGTCCTGTCTGAATAGTGTAGGCAGCTTATTTTGAATGGGTGAAGGATAACATTGTTTGATTACCAAATTGATAAAGGAGGGAAAAGGTGTGCAGCCTCTATAAAGAATCAAGTGTACCTTTTGGCAGGTAGTTTTCAATCTGGGTATTCAGACTATTTCCCATACTTAGGAAAAGGAGAGGCTTAATGGAGACTGCCTTTGGAGCTGGAGGCGGGTCGCTGGGTACCTTAAACACTCTGGAGCTGGAGATAATCAGGAACACATTGGGAGGTCTTGTGCTACATATCAGGAAAGGGGTTAGGAAATCCAACTTGCTCTGTCCAGCATCCAAGACCACAGAAGTGACTGACTCTTTCTCAGTGGGACAATTTCCACTTTGCAAAAACAGGTAGGTGGAGGTAGTATCCAATTTGACTATGAGTCGTGGAGATTGGTGGATGACTCAGTTCCAGGGTTGTCAAAATCTAACTTGGACTATTCTCCTCCCTAATGGCAGGGATGGAACATTGTGCATATATCATTCCCAATTTGGGTACTATCCTATCAGACTCTACTGGGTTACATCCTGGAGTCCATCTTGTTTTGATGGTTTGACTCCGGACAGCCCCAGATACATAGTTAGTAAGGTTGATTAAAGACACCAGTCCATCCAGTGTGAGCGTCTACAATTGTCCTTATCCCTGTACATTGCACATTCACACCGGTTCCTACTCTTAAGAAGCCCACAATCCAAGATCTCCATTCATATACTAGGGCCAATTTTGGACAGAAGCCAATCAGCCTACCTGCATGTCTTTGGAGGGTGGGAGGAAACCGGAGTACCTGGAGGAAACCCACGCAGGCACAGGGAGAACATGCAAATTCCAGGCAGGTAGTGTCATGGTTGGGATTCAAACCAGCAACCCTTTTTACTGCTAGGCGATCACGTTTCATGATGCACTGTTTTCAGCATCAGGTTAAATTGTACTCAGCAGGATACACTACCTCAGGAAGTTTATTGTACCTATTCTCTTGTCCTTGGCATGGATATAGAAGGAACCTCGGGTTGTACCTCGATAACCCCTAAAGAGAGGTTTTATAGCAAACCTGACATCCCCTTACACATACTGAAACTTCAGTTGGGATTCAGGGAGGAGTTAAAAGTTGGGTAGTTGGGTAGTTTGGGCAACAGGATTTAGATAGTGGCAACAGTTTCTGCAGGGCATGGATAGAAGGTCCCCGCTCAAGGGGTTTATGATATAAGGGAAGGAGTGTGGTGCAAAAATAAAAGCTGCTGGGAATGATCTGATATGGAGCTGGCTGAGGGAACATTTTAGGTGGAGTTTTTAGGTGTGAAAGGGTAGGGCCTGGCTGGACATACTGGAGTAGGGAGTTCCAGAGGTTCTGGAGCAGTCCTGAGTTTGAGGATAGGAGGAGGTAACAAGGGAGCTGGAAATCAGGATGTCTTAGGAGGAGCGAAGTGGACGATTTGGGTGATATCTCAAGATCGAAAGAGGTTAATCCAAATATCTCAAACTAAGGTGTCATGGTTATGCAGTAATCTTTCTTTGTTTGCTTACCTCTCCTCATGTGTACAGACTAAGAGGCTAGCCACTTCCACCTGGTGGTTTTTATAACCTCTCCTCTAAGCATGGCTCCACCCCAGGCCCTATCAGGGAACCCTATATTAACCTGTGCACTGCAAGCCAGCGGAGCTGATCAACGATTGTGTATCCATTGTGTGTTTGGCTTCCTGTTTCCTGCTTGCCGTATGCTCTACGTTTGACTCTTTTACCGACCTTGGCGTGTTCTCTACGATTCCTGTCTGCTTGTGACCTTGACCTTTGGCATGTCCCCGACCATCCCTCTCTGCCTGTGACCCTGAACCTTTGGCGTGTACTCTGTTGTTCCTGTCTGCTAGTTGCCCTGACCTCTGCCTTATGCCCTTACTATCATTGTTGTTCCAGCCTGCTGCTTCCTTCTCCTGTAGTCTATTGTGAGCGTAAGCTATGAGACCCTAGGGGCCGCGACCTGGAGCCAGACTGCAGCAAAGTCCATCCTCACTACTGGAGGCTCTTGCGAACACCTGCTTGCTCTTAGACTCAACGCCCTGAGGAATCTATGCTCCAGTTCCCATTGGGATCTGTGTTAGTGATCCTGTAGACCTATGTCCTGAATCTCCCTGGGTACAATCCGCAGCAGTCAGTCCTAAGGTCCACTACCTAGCGGTGCACTTCGGACTCCTACGGAGTGCATCTGTCACCTGGTCTCAGGTGACCTGACATAAGGTTTCTTAATGGGAAAGGTTTATTCAGGTACCGTCCGCGGGCCACAGCTTTAGTAAACTCCACCTTGTTGCTGTCCTGATGTGGTTAACTATTAAGAGACCAACGTAGGGGATTGTGTGCATTTAACTGCTTCAGCCCTTATAGCGTTATAGCGCCTACAAAATAGGGGATAGAGCTATAGCATTTCTATTATAATTTTTTTTTTACTAGTAATGGCGGCGATTTGCGACATTATAGCGGACACAGCGGACAATTTTTACACATTTTGGGGACAATTGGCATTAATACAGCAATCAGTGAGATTAAAAATGCATTGATTACTGTAAAAATGTCACTGGCAGTGAAGGGGTTTACACTAGGGGGCAATGAAGGGGTTAAGTGTGTCCTAGTTTGTATTCTAACTGAAGGGGGATGGGGACTGTGCAGGGAGGATAACAGATCGCTGTTCACACTCTGTATGAACAGACAATCTGTCTCTTCTGCCCTCAGAGAACCGGAAACTGTGTATTTACACACACCGTTCCCGGTTCTCCGTGTCTCATTAGCGATCGCGGGAGCCCGGCTGTGATCAAGACCACTGGCACTCGCATTGGCTCAGGGGGGCTCAGGGGGGCTCAGGAGGGCGTACGCCATGGGGCGAAGCGACGTTACATAACATTGTTTCGCCCAGCCGTACCATTCTGCTGCAGTACAACTGCGGCGGCTGGTTGGCATGTGGTTAAAAGAGGACCCTAGAACTATATTTTTATTTTTGTTTGTTTTTAGGAAAAGCCTCTAAAAAATTTGGAGTAATAAAGTGCAGTCGGGTTTGACTAAATTCTAAAAGTTTTTGGAAACCATTGTTTTATTCTCTCCTTATCTATTTTTTTTTTTTTTGTTCCTCTTTATTATTATTTTTTGCAACAGCTGCAATATATATATTTTTAAGGCACTTTATAATAATTCTTAAGAGCAGTTATTTATTGTTAATTTGTTTTTATGAATACAGATTCAATGCTCTTTGACATAAAGTGAAATGTGTGTAAGGGTTGAAGCAGCATTGAACTTGTTTTTTATTTTATTTTCTCTCTTCTCTCTCTCTTTTCTACTTTCTTTGTTTCATATTCTTATATTTAATTACATTAAGTGATGTTACCTGTCCATTAGCTGATAATTTTCTTCTATATCTTTAAAGGTAAATGTATTAATCTTCTGGAACTTTTGTTTGAATATCAGAGATGAGCTGTGAATTGTAAGGCTTTTCCATTCCTGCTACTCAGCTTTTAAGAGTCCAGTGGGTCCTATACAATGATTTACAAGTACCGTATTTCACAACCATTGCCCTGGACATCCAGGTCTTATGTTGTATTGTATTTCTACATCTCCCAGTCTGTCTACTGCTTTAACCTAAGCCCCGTGAGCAGGTGTGGTGAACCCAAGGACCTGGCAATAGCATGCAGTGTTGACTATCCCTACCATCAAGGGCCATGGATGATACTGGCTGTTACTCGGACCCTATACCCTGTGGGGATCCCACTTTACTCGTCCACATTCCACCCTCCTGTCTGGCATTCCTCCAATAACTGTACACTGACGTTCTCCTTTTTCTTTATGCATTCATGCATGACTGTCTGGAGGCCCGCCCTACCACCACCTTAAGAAGCAACAAAAACCATCACACCATATCTTGAGACAAAGGGACAATGATTAGACTGTCCTTAACTTTCCTTCACCATTCTGAAGAGTGCCGCCTCGTGATCTGATCCAATTTTCACTCACAACACACAGCATTCCCACGTTATGGGACTAAAGCATGCCAGGATCCCGCCATCAATGTTGGAGCTCTGCTCTTCCGAGGCAGAGGGGTGATGAAACATTACAATGCAGGCACTCATGGTTCAGATGTGAAGTCTCAAAGGCACCAGGATTTCTTTGCTGTCTCAAGCCTACCTAATGGGTTTAGTTGTGCTCAAGACCAGAAGAGGAGGTAGCAGTGGTGGTGGTTAGGGAGCTGGGCCTTCTGGGCTGTTGTGGGTGGGTGCAAGATAATTAAGGGAAGGCATAAGTTCAAGAATGAACTTCAGGGGGAACTGATGTGGAATAACTGAGCTTCATATTTATATCAAGGGGCTTCAAGGGAACCATTGTGGGGACATTCTAATTATATTACCATGCCCCGTTAGATCTGTGTGTGTGTACATATATATATATATATATATATATATATATATATATATATATATATATATATATATATATATATATATATATATATATATATATATATATATATATATATATATATATATATATATATAGTGTGTGTGCTTTTACAGGAAGATGATGTACATAATATATTATATGTATGTTGAGATATGAGCTGGCTCACAAGATTTCTTTTACCTTATATAGACAAAAGGTTTTAATCACTTATTAGATGTATCACCAAGCATATAAGTGAGGTAGGTAAACATTGGAAGTGCCTATGAGCAGACACATTTGGCTGCACAGGCACACAGGTGTTGGTGAAGGAGAGAAGGATTGCTCACTATCTAGATTAGACTGTTGTTTCTAATCAGACATTCAGCAGTTTCAATAATGCCTAATATAAAAGTTTATGATTATAAGTAAATAAATATATATATGTAGAGCCAGCTCATGAAGAGCACACACTATGTGTTTTGTCATTTAACTTTACCCTTGAACCGCAGTTTGGTTTTGGGTTCAATTATCCTAAATTTAGACCTCAGCACCAGCCTATCTGGACTGCCGGGTGTTCTGCCTGACCATAGGTGGTGCTGTCATCATGGCAGGGTGCAGAATGCAGTCTAGTTGGGTGCATTAAGGTTTTTTTTTTTTTTTTTTTAATCTTTAAACTTTTTTTATTTTATTTGCTTTATATTCAAATTTACAAATATTACCACAAAATAATCACATACAATAATTCCCCTTACAGACAAATTTCCCTTATCCCCCCCCTCCCATCCTCCCTCCCCCTATCAACCCCCTCCCATTCCCTCCGCCAATAATATTCCATTCACAATTTATACAAAAGAAAATTTAAAAAAACATCAAACTTAAACAAATTACTCATTCCCTTCTCCCTTCCCCCTCCTCACCTCTCATTCATTCCCTCCTTCATCCATCACTCTTGCAACTTACTCACCCTTTCTCATTGCTCACCCCACTTTCCCCATATTTTAACAAACTTCCCATAATTACCTCTTTTCCTATATATGTATTCCTCCTTTTTTATGTTATCTTTCACCCTTTCCATCCATTCCTTTACTGTAGGCGCTTCCCTCCTCTGCCATTTAAACGCAATTAATTTCCTCCCCTGAAAAAGGCATCTAATGACCGCTGTGTGGATATCCCTTCGTACCTCCTCTTCTTCTATCAATCCCATTATACAGATTTTGGCTTCTACTTCCAATGATAACCCAAACACTTTATTAATTTTTCCTATTATTCCTACCCAATATCTATATAATCTTGGGCATCGCCAAATCATATGTATTAAATCTCCGCTTCGGTCCCCACACCTTTGGCATTCTGCATCCTGTCTACTCCCAAATCTAAACAATTTAAGAGGAGTATAATATACCCTATGGATTAAATACATTTGCGATATACTATTTGATGGAGATAAGGAAACTTTCGCCCCCAATGCCAGAACCTTTTCCCACTGTTCTACCGATATTGGGCCCACCTCTCTTTCCCATTTTGCCTTTTTTTTCTCCTCTATTACCCCTTCTTGTTCTGTTCCCTTTAGATACCTATAGATCTCAGAAATACCTCCTTTCGATATATTATAGCTTATGATTCTCCTGAGTGCAGGCATCTTACTCCATTCCAGCTTCCTGTTTCTAAATTGTGCCTCTAACGCATGTTTAATTTGTATATAATTAAGGAGGTAATAAGCCGGTAACCCATATTCATCCCTTAATTCCTGAAATGTTTTCAGTCTCCCGTCCTTATATAGTTGTACTAAGAAGTGTATGCCCCTCCGATCCCATTCTACTAATCTCCCCATTTTCTTAATTTCCTCTAAGTTTTTATTTTCCCATATTGGTGAGAATTCTGTATATCCTCTGTACCCCAATATTACTTTTACCTCCTCCCAACACTTTACCATCAGTTGGACTGTGGGGCAGCTGGTCCTAAATGAGTCGGCTTCCACGGCTTCCGCGACCGTATTATGCGGAGTATCCCTCCCCAGGGGTCCACCCCCCCTTCCTGTCACTGCCACCAGGTTACCTCCCCTCATATACTGTAATTGGGCAGCCAGAAAGTAGTATCTCATATTAGGTAGTGCCATCCCACCCATTTCCCTTGGTCTCTGTAGTGCTTGTAAGCTAATTCTTGCCATACTGTTCTTCCATATCACCTCTCTAAACAAACTTTCCATTTTTTTAAACCAATATTTTGGAATCCAAACCGGTGAGTTTTGTATAACATATAATATTTGAGGCATCCACACCATCTTAATTAAGTTGCACCTACCGGCTACTGACAGGGGGAGGTTCTTCCATATTCTAATTTTACGTTTTAATTTTGACATAAGTGGAACTAAATTCCCTGCTATATACTGCCTTGGGTCTGCCGTCATATTCACTCCCAAGTACTTCATTTATTTAACTGTTTCTATTTGGGATACCTGTACTGGCAGTGGGGTATCGAGGGGATCCACTGGTAGGAGGGCAGATTTTTCCCAGTTAATTTCAAGTCCAGAGAAATACCCGAATTCTTTTATCAGGGTCATTGCCGCCACCAATGAGGGCCCCGTGTCCCCTAATAACAGCAATACATCGTCTGCATACAAGGCAACCTTTTCCTCTTCGTTCCCTCTTTTAAACCCCCGGATATCCTTCGCCTCTCTCAAGGCTATAGCCAGAGGCTCCATCGAGAGGGCGAAAAGCAGGGGCGACAAAGGGCACCCCTGTCTTGTCCCCCTCTCCAAATGGAACCCCTCTGAACATTCCCCATTTATTCTCACTTTCGCCCTAGGGCCTGTATACAGTACTCTTATCCATTGCATAAATCTCGGACCAAATTGAAATTCCGCCAACACCCTCCTCAAATAATGCCACTCTACACTATCGAAGGCTTTTTTTGCATCTAAGGACATAACTGCTCTATTCCCTTTGTTTTCTGAAGGAATCTGAATGTTTAAATAGGTGCGTCTCACATTCATATTTGTGGACCGCCCTGGGATAAACCCAGTTTGGTCCTGATGTATTAGTTTTGGTATTATGTTTTTTACCCTTGTTGCAAGTACTTTTGCCAAAATTTTAACATCTGAACACAATAACGATATAGGTCTATATGATGCGGTCTCCAATTGGTTTTTCCCTTCTTTTGCTAGGACCACCACTGTGGCCTCCATCATTGATTGCGGCAGCTGTCCCGCTTCAAAAGCACCATTGAACACCTGTAGGAGAGCCGGTAAAAGTATCTCCCCAAATTTTTTATAAATCTCTATCGGCAGTCCATCCGGACCTGGTGCTTTCTGATTTGTCATTTCTGCTGTTACTTTTTGCAGCTCCTCCAGGGTCAATGGTGCTTCCAAGCCCTCCCTATCTTCCTCCGATAGCCTGGGTAATGTTATTTTCCCAAAAAATTCCTGCATCTCCCCCTCTACTTCAGAGTTTGAAACTTTATATAGTTCCTCATAATATTTTCTAAACTCTTCCACTATTTCAGGTGTTGACTTCCTCATACCTCCCTCCCTGTCCAATATCGCCGGTATTATTGGGGACGAACTATTTGATTTAGCAATCATTGACAATACCCTCCCCACTTGTTCCCCTTCGCCAAAGAAGGACTGCCTCTGGAACTGCCTTTTCTTCTCTTCTTTCTCCCATATAAGTCTTTTATATTCTACCTGATTTTTCTCCCATTCCTTGGAACTTTCTTCTGAGGGGGCCCTTATATACCTCTCTTCTGACCTCCTTACCCTTTCTTTTGCTTCTATTTCCTTTGCTACCCCATTCTTCTTAATCTGTGATATCTTTTTTATTAGTTCCCCCCTTAAGAAGGCTTTCAAGGTATCCCACATTATTCCCAGGGACGTAGATCCCACATTTATGCTCAAAAATTCTTTTAGATTTTCTTTTACCCCCTCCATGTTATCCATTAGTTCTAACCAAAATGGGTTTATCTTCCATTCCCTACTACTACATCCTCTCCCTGTTGTCATTAAAAACATTACCGGTGAATGGTCCGAAATTCCCCTTGGCTCGTACTCCACTTTCTCCACCATCCCCAGCGCCTCTTCATTACACAGCACCATATCGATCCTGGACAAGGTGGAGTACGTCTTAGAGTGACAAGAATACTGTTTTTTTAAGGGGTTCCACCTTCTCCATATATCCACAAAACCCGTTTCTTCACAGAATTGAAATAACAACCCATTAGGTCCCTCCCTACTACCGACCTTCTGTGGGAACCTATCTATTTTTTGATCCATTATCATATTGAAGTCCCCTGCTATTATGACTGGGATTCCAGGCTTATCCTTTATAAACTTCAGCAGTTCATGTAATATTTCTGCATTAAATGGTGGTGGGATATACACAGTTGCAATCACACATACTCTATCTTCTATACCACAAAAAAGGAACACGTATCTCCCTTTAACATCTACGATGCTCTGCCTGCAGGTTAGGCCCAACCCAGGATCTATTAAGACACTCACTCCCCTTGAGTAGGAAGTGTATGTAGAATGATATTGTATCCTATATTTTCTGTGTCTTAGCACACTGATTGTATCTCGGTCCAGGTGGGTCTCCTGCAAACAGAGCATCCCATAATTACCCATATTCCCCATGGAAAATAACGCACGTCTCTTCAGCTGTTCCTTCACCCCCCGTATATTCCAAGAACAAATTTTAACCTTTTTAGTGAAGTTCCCTACCTTACTGCTTACTCCCATATTTAAAACCTGCACCACAATATCATATTTTTATTCTCCATTCTACGTGCTTTCTCTGTGTTTTCACACGTGATCTCCCCCTTGCTTTTTTCTTTTTTCCCTGTGCTCCAAAATTTTAATCCCACACATATTTTGTATCTCATATTTACCATATTTCTTATGCACATTTTACACACATTTTATATAAATTGAGCAATATTCTTTCCTTGTGCCTCTCTTAATTTCATTTTCTTGTGCCCTTTTTCCCTGACCACCGTATTCAATGCAATTTCACCCATCAACTTTATACTTAAATATATATATATTTTTTTTTTTTCTTTTTTCTTGTGCAATTAATAATCCTTTACCATGCCTACCTGTATCCTTTCCTATCCTTTCAACCTCCTTTCTCTCGCTATCATTCATCCATTCATACTCCCCATCCCTTTTTTCTTTCCCCTCCCCAACCCTCCCATGCCCCACTTGGGGCCCTTCTAAGGGGCTTCCAACATGACCGTTTTTACCTCCCAGGGTGATATCCCTCCCCACCTACTCGCCCTACCCACCCACTCCCATAACTCTTATAACAAAAAATAGTCCACATTACTGCCAAGAAAAAAAAAAAAAGGGGAGAAGGGGGGAAGAAAAGAGGGAGGGAGACAAACAAAGCAATATGGGGGCATTCCCTCTTAGTCCAGAAAAAAAAAAAAAGGGAAAAAAAAAATGTCCATTTTCTTTCATATTACAGCATTCCCCTCTGTTGCAGCAGACATTTATTTTCCTCCAACCACGACTTAACTTCTTCTGGACTATTAAAAAATGTGTTTTCCCCAAATGCTGATACCCTCAACTTTGCCGGATAAAGCAATGCATAGTTCACTTTAAGACTCTGCAATTTCTTTTTGCATTCTATAAACTTGGCTCTCTGTCCTTGCAGCTCTGGGGAAAAATCCGGGTACAATGAAATCTTTACCCCATTATATTCAAGGTTACGCAGTTCTCTTGCTCTTTGAAGGATAACAACTTTATCTCTATAGGACAGCAATTGGATGATTATGGGTCTACGATGACTTCTTCCTTCCACCATCCTAAACGGAATTCTATACGCCCTTTCGATTGCAAAAAATCTTGATAGCTTCTCACTCCCTACTTTATCCTTTATCCATATTTCCATAAATTCAGCAAGATTATTGCCTTCACTTTTCTCCGGGACACCTAAAACTCTGATATTTTTCCTGCGTATAATATTTTCCATATTATCCATTTTAGCCATACACAAATTTAACTGGCCCTTCATCATCTGCATCTCCTGTTTCAGTGGGAGTACATCATCCTCCACCTGGCTGACTCTCTCCTCCATATCTGATATACGGGGCCGCAGTTTTCTGTACATCATTTTTAAGATTTATCCCGTCTTCTCTTATCTGCTTTAATTGGTCTGATACATCATCCAATGATAATTTACATGTATTCACCGCAGAAAGAATTTCTTTTAGTGATGGTTCTTTACCTTTTGCCCAAATTTCTCCTTCTGTACTTATCTCAGTGTCCCGTCCAGTCCCCCTCTCCAAGGAGAGATTGCTCACGGACGCTTGTGCTTCCGATATTCCACCCATTACACCCATAGTGTCCGACCGGACTGCCATACATATTGCTTTATTTAAACTTGTCGGCTCTATTTCGGACGTCAAGCCCTGGCTTTTCCTTCCGACCGTTTGCACGGCTGCAGTACTCTGCGGCCGCCCCTCTCCGACTTGCACGTTCTTTTTAGGTGTTTGGTTTGGGGTCTGATTAGGCGTATGGGCATATCGCTCCAGTTTAGAAGCGGCGGCAGCAGCAGCAACGCCTGTCCGCCCGGTCGAGTGGCCAGCCTTATCTTTGGAACTACGTAGTGTTTGTGATCCTTTATGTGTGGTCGCCTCCTCCACCCCCCTTTTCCTAGTCATACCTTCGGGTCTTACGTCTCTTCCACCGGGGGGGGGGGGGGGGGGGTATCGCTCAATCCCTCCCTTCGCTTGGATTCCCTCTCTCACAGGGTTTCTTACGTGGGGATCGGTGTTCCTCTATGGGAGAGCTTCCTATGGCGACCTCCACATATCTCCACTGTTACGCCGTTCGGTCAACCGAGTGTACCGTTACTCTCGCTTTCGTGGTGTCACAGCTTCACAGCGTCACCTCGTTTCGGCACCTCAACGCTCGGCTTCTCCTTCCCTCCTCCTCCTCCACACTACCTTGGCAGCATTAGTCTCTGGAGCGAGCGGTAGGTCTGAGCCCGCCGCGACCTCTCACCCTGACATCCGGTCACGCCCTTCCCTAGTTGGGTGCATTAAGGTTAATCTCTCTCGGAATCAGCCCAGTGGGAGTGTTGCTCTTGCTGTGCCTTCTGGGAGAGGGTACTTAAGGTGCGGATGTCACGTGTTTCGGGGTTCCGGTCCAGAAGTGTTTTCTGACTGGTCCTGGTCCTTCTGACCAGCCCCCAAGACTGCCATGGCCTGGGGTGTGGATTCACCTGACTTCAAGCCTTGGGGCTGGCTAGCCCAAGGTAAAGAAACTGAAGTAAGGATTCGGAGGTGGTCTGGTGCCGTCTTGGTTAGTGGAGGGGCCCAGCAACTGTGAAGGTTTCCAGGGGAGGACTCTTCGGAAGAAGGCCACACAAGGGTTGGCTTCTCAACAAGACCAGTTGGAAGACCCCAAGTGAATCCGATCTTGTGTGGTATCGCCGGACCGGCTGCAAGATACTGGTACCATACGAGGGTTCTACAAGTTGTCTACGAATTCTTCAGTTTTTACTAAAGTGTTCTACATCAAGTCTGATTTAAATAGCTTGTTGGCTGCTAGAGCTGGTGAGAGAAGGACTATCCAATAAGAGTGAGGATCCAGTTGTGAATGGCTGTTCTCTGGATTACCTGATATGAGAGGTGTGTTTTTCCATACTGGCTTAACACTAAGCCCCTGTACACACGGTCGGAGATTCTGCCAACCAAATCCGTCGGATTTTGTCCGTCAGATTTAGTCTGACGGATTGTGTCCGAAACTGTTGCATACACACGGTCTGACTAAGTTGTCGAAAAATCCGATCTTTCAGAACGTGATGACGTAATTTCGTTACGATGGGACTAGATTCAGGCTAGTAGCCAATAGCTTTGATGTAGGAATTTGATCTGAGCATGCGTGGCACTTGGTCCGATCAAAATTCTCTACACATGATCGGAGTATGTCCGACCGACCCAGTTGGTCGGGAAATATTTCCAACATGTTGGAAAATTGGGTCGGACGGAGATTCGGACGGAATCAGTCCGATGCATATCACACACAGTCGGATTATCTGACGACACGGTCCGATAAGACGCATTCCGACGGATTCTCCGACCGTGTGTATGCGGCTTAAGAGTACCTGGACTTTTTCCCTACCTAAACCCTCTAATCCCATGTTGAGAGACTGTGTTTGTTAACTATCTTTTGCAAATAAAAATTTTTCTTTGAGTGGATCTGGTGTCAGTCTCTGCAGTTCTTGGGCCATCTACCTCGGGAAACCCCTAGACATGCACGAGGTAAAGAAGGTAACAATAAGCCCAATTAATTCAGCCGCTCCTTCAGGGGTCAGTGCTATATATATATATATATATATATATATATATATATATATATATATATATATATATATATATGGGTAGTTTGTTATTTTTATTACAAAATTTTGTTATGAAATTCCAATTTAAATGTGGTGGTTGTATTTGTTTTTATTTTTTAGGCATTTTTCCTTTTTTTTTTACCTGTGATCTTGACAGTAACACACTTCCAATCTTATAGTTTCTCCAATTTGGATGGAGGAGCAAAGTGAAATCTTTGGACAGCAGCACTGTCAATCTGTGGGGAGGGTAGTGTTAGTTGCCATAGCAAATTTGGATAGATTTGACTAACAAATTAAAGCCAAATTCCAGCTAAAATTAATCAGTTTCAGCAATATTTTTTTTTTCCTCTCGAGTTAAAGTTTTAAAATAAAGCTGATCATTGTAAGCACCCCTCTCAGTGGTAAATGGTTTGTCTCAACATTGTAACTATCACTTTTTCTGGACAGCTTGCTCTGTTAAGTTGATACAGAAAAATAAGTTGAAAAATAACAGACTGGCCAGAAAAATAAAGGGGAAAAAAGAATAAAAACAAATGCAACCACCACATCTAAGAATCAGTAAGCTGCAATATAATGAATTTTTGATTTTGGGTTTAATGTCACTTTAATATCATCTTCATAATTGCATACAGCACATGTAAATTCTAACAGAATGACATTTTGTTTGCTAAAGCACCATGTATCATAAAAAGCCATGTTCTTTTTCATTAATACGATATTGTTCACTATTTTTTAGCCTAAGCATAACAACACTGCTAAATCTCTGCAGCAAATTGCAGCATACATGTATTCCTCCCACCTAGATTTTAAGCTCTAATGGGGCCCTCTGATTCCTCCTGTATTGAATTGTAATACCGCGTACACATGACCGGATTTTCCGGCAGAAGGTCCGATGGTCTTCCCAACGGAGTTCCAATAGACTTCCAACCGAACGGACTTGCCCACACACGATCACACCAAAGTCCGTTCGCTTCGAACGTGATGACGTACGACGGCACTAGAAAAGGGAGTTCAATAGCCAGTAGCCAATAGCTGCCCTTGCGTCGTATTTGGTCCGTCGGACCAGCATACAGACAAATGGTTTTCCCGATAGAAATTAATTCTGTCGGAAAGATTTGAAGCATGTTCTATTTCTAGGTCCATCTGAATTTTTGAAGAAAAAAGTCAGATGAAGCCCACACAAGATCGGAATATCCAACGGAATGATTCTGTCAGACCTTTTCTGCTGGAAAGTCAGTTCGTGTGTACACGGCATAACTGTACTGTCTGCCCTCATGATGTAAAGCGCTGCGCAAACTGTTGGCGCTATATACATTTATTTATAATAATAATACAGCAACTGACAGTAGAAAATGCCTATGGGACATGCATCTGCAAACATGCATGCTAAGCCACGTGGTGTTTCAGCACCATACTGTTCAGTCCAGCACTTTTTTGAAAAAGAGTCAAAAATTTCCTTTCCATTGAATGTTTCTCACATGTAGAGCAGCCCATTGAAATAATAATCTGCCCTACACACAATGCGCACGAACACGTGCATGCTCACTTGCACTTGTAGGTGTGAACCTAGCCCTAATGAAATCAGCAGATTTAAAAATTATTTTCAAAATATTAAAAATTACTGGACATTTCTTTAACATGTTAAAATTTTACATTTCGTTGTTTGAGCTTACAAATAATTTAAAGGAATAAATAACCCAAAAAATAAAATAAAATAGTGCCTACCTTCATTACTACTATTTTTACAACCTATAATTTTCTCTAAAACCACATGTACACTATGAACGAAACATTCCATTGGTAATGATATACACATTTGAGGGGGATAATAGTTCACTATGATTAAACATTTCTCTGTCATGGAGAACTGCCTTGAGGAATAGCTTATACAGAAAATGACTTGATGCCTTTTTTTTTCCCTTCTGTTATTGTAACTGCACTGCAAAGGTTAGCATCCATTAATATACCGTATGCCTCTTTTTTGAATACCAAACAGCAGAATGATTAATACAGCTGCGATGGGTGCTCAGTAGGAATGATTTAACCATTAACTGGTTACATTAAAAAACAGGAGCAGGCTCTTGCTACTGAGCTGTATAGGTCAGAGATGTCACAAATCTTTAAATATTGGGGTTGAACTGCATACTGAGCAGTCTAAAAAAACAAACCTAGTCTGTGCATTACCAGTAATTTATAGAGTGGCAAAAGTTCAAAGTGCTTACAAGAATTTACAGCTTGTATAGGTGATTTGGATTTAAGAATATATATGTAAGCTCATTCTCTGGACTGTCAGTGTTAGGCAAAAGAGCAGAGATACATTCAGTGCTGTATCTTGGCCTAGGCCAACAAGGCCCAGGCCTAGGGTGGCACTTTGCAGGGGGGGTGCAGCAAAAAAGCCACTCCCTTCAGGAAAAAAGCCCCTTCTGACTCCTGCGGCCCCACCTGCCACACATATACAGTCCCCAGCTGCTGGCGGCTTGCTGTAGAGCAGAACTTATAGGCAGTATGGAACGTACTTGGCTGGGTAGGGAGAAGGGACTGGTGACCCCATAGAGTGGCCGATGACTGGCCCTGCCCTGCTGCATGCACCTCTTAGCACATTTGTCCCACTCGGCTCTTCATCCTATCAGCACATGATGAATGAACGACGGCTGGGGGTGATAATGCCGGTGCCTGAAGGGTGGCCGGGGGTGTCAGTGCAGTGACAGCATTGCTGTGTGACAGAAAACAGCATCATCATCCATTGGTGAACAGAGCACTGAGCACCCCACTCCCTCTGAGGAGGAGTGGCAAGATGATAATGGAGAGAGCTTCACTGAGCTGGAGGAGAAGCCTGAGGACAGGTATGAATAAAGTGTTCCATGCCACAAATGTATTAAACAAACTTTGCAGTACATTCATTTTCACTGAATATGCACTGTTTGATGAGTTTGCATTGATTTCAGCATGTGCTCCATGCATGCTAAAATCAATGCAAACTCATTAAACAGTGCATATTCAGTGAAAAGTAATGTACTGCAAGGTGCCCTCTCAAGCTGCACTGGTGAGGCCGCACTGGTGGTGACTGATGAGGCGGCACTGATGGCCACTGATGAGGCCACACTGGTAGTGACTGTACTGATGGGCACAGAAAGGCTGCACTGACAGGTGGCACTGATAAGCACCGATGAGGCGGCACTGATGGTTGGCACTGATGCGTGGTACTGATGGGTGGCACTGAACGGCATTCATAGGTGGCACTGATCACTGATGAGTGGCACTGATGGGCACTGGTAGGCACTAGTAGGTGACACTGATAGACAGCACTGATCAGTGGGACTGATTATGAGACACTGATGGGCATTCATTGGCAGCAGTGGTGGGCATTGATGGGTGGCACTGGTAGGTGTCACGGTGGGCATTGGCAGCTGGCACTGGTGGTTAAGGAAAATGCAGCCACGGCTCTCTGTGTGAGGGACCGATGTCCCTCTGACAGAAGCCGATGATCGGCTTTTTTTTCCCTCACGCTGCAATTTTTTTTTTTTAAATACCGATTTGCAATCTTCTGTTTACATCACGTGATCAATTGTCTTTGGCTGACAGCTGATCAAGTGGTAAGGGGGATCGACCCTTTACTCTGATCTATGATCAGCCAAGTCTCTTAGACTCAGTGATCACAGAGCGCGCTGAGCACGACCTGCAGGGATGCGCAGACAGCTCTTGCTCGAGAGGACGTCCATGGACGCCCTCCCGGCAATTAAGGCTCACACTGTAGCCGTCTTTCAGCTATAGCACGGGCTAGGAAGTAGTTAATATTAGTAAAGTTGTTGTTAATATTTATTTTTGGAACTTAATTCTACATGTAGCACTGACCCCCAAAGGAGCTGCTGGTTTTTTTATTGGGCTTACCGTTACCTCATCTGCTCGCTTCTCCGTCTCAGGGGTCCCGTTGGAAAGTGAATCAAAGAATGCTAGCTCCGACACTTAGTCCTTTTTCCAAGATTTATTTGTGATAAACAAAAAGTTTTGCAATAGAGGGATGGAGGGTTAAGGGGAGTTCAAGTACCTGGTAATTGCCGGTTAGAGGTATTTTCTTGATCCAGAGGACAAACAGATTCCACAGACTGGATCTTGCAATTAAGAAGCATTTTTCTCACTGACCTAGCAGCCTGTGAGATGCTTCAACAAAATCTCTGCCACAGACTTGTCAATTTAGATGAACTTCTTGAAAAATGAAAGAGTTGTCACACAGTACCAGTTTCCTTCAGCCGACCAGGCGATACCGTATGGCAGGTGACCCGACCCCAAGACACAGGAATAGGCAGCACACACCCCAGGCCAGGAGGTTCATGAGGTCGGGATAACAAACCCCAGAAAAGAGACTCATCAAAAGGGCATCAGTACCTTAAATACCCCCACCCAGAATGCACAGCGGGTGAACCGCTCCCACTGGGCTATTTCTGAGGGGGTATTCAATGCATTCAGCCTGTTGCGTTTCCAACACTTACCAGTGGTGACAGCAACACCTACGGCCAAGTGGAAACTAGCATAACCCAGCTGAACTGGCACAGAAACCAGAAGTTTGAAATAAGTAGCCTGAGCCAAACTACAGCTCCAAACAACTCAAATTTGAAAAAAAACAATAGCGCTTGCTCATTAGGAGCAGGGCACTACATACATAAAACATTTAACATTGTAATTTCATGATATAATTTACAAGGGTCTGTTTAGGGGCAAACTTAGGGGCGGGCAGAGTAGGGGTTGGGTGGGGCAAGTGGTGGCAAGTAACTCTTAAGGCCTAGCTAGTGGCTCAGGACTTAAAATTTTGAGCTGTGTATTGTACATTCACATCAGTCCCTGCCCTCAAGGAGCTTACAAGTAGGCACTTGGTACCCACTTTTAATGTACAGAGAGGAAAAGGTGGAGCCTAAAGTGGAAGGGGTGTGGTTTACAGATGACAGGGTGGGTCTTGACCAGAAAGGGATGTGGCCTTGACAGGAAGGTGTGAGTCATATTTAAATTAAGGAGTGCACAAGTTTAATCAGGCCTAGGGCAGCACAAAACATAACTACACCACTTTGATTTACTAAAACAGAACCATCTGCATGTGAATTTTAAGCCCCTAACTGTATATTTCCCAATGTATCTCATCTTATGTAAATAGGATTGCAGGGAATTAAAAATTCAATAAATTGACCTTTAAAATGTTTTACTAAAAAGGTTAATGTTGGATATTGTTTAATAATTATTAAAAAATGTCATCTTACACGTCTGTCTTCAAAATGAGTTAAAAAAAAGAAAAAGATCCTGACATATAGTGTCTGCTTTAAAGAGAACCGGTTATGACCAAAATATGGATTGCCAATGCTGTCCTATCCTTCTTAAACCAGAAGGAACCCAGAGATCCCCATATTTCTCTCAAGTCAGGTGTATTGTTTTATTTATAAAAATGTAGAACTACAGTGCCTTAAAAAAAGTATTCATACCCCTTGGCATTTTCCACATTTTATCATGTTATAACCAAAAACATATTTTATTGGGATTTTATGTGTTAGACCAACACAAAGTGGCACATTATTGTGAAGTTGAAGGAAAATGATAAATGTTTTTCAAATTTTGTTACAAATAAATATGTGAAAAGTGTGGGGTGCATTTGTATTCAGCCCCCTTGAGTCAATACTTTGTAGAATCACCTCTCTCTGCAACTACAGCTGCAAGTCTATGGGGATGTCTCTACCAGCTTTGCACATTTACTGAGTGGAATTTTTGCCCATTCTCCTTTGCAAAATAGCTCATGCTCTGTCAGATTGGATGGAGAGCGTCTATGAACAGCAATTTTTAAGTCTTGCAACAGATTCTCATTTGGATTTAGGTCTGGACTTTGACTTGGCCATTCTAACACCTTAATATACTTTGAGCTAAACCATTCCATGGTAGCTCTGGCTGTATGTTTAGGGCCCTTGTCTTGCTGGAAGGTGAACCTCCGCCCCAGTCTCAAGTCTTTTGCAGACTCTAACAGGTTTTCTTCTAAGATTGCCCTGTATTTGGCTCCATCCACCTTCCCATTAACTCTGACCAGCTTCCCTGTCCCGCTTAAGAAAAGCATCCCCACAACATGATGCTGCCACCACCATGGTGTGTGCAGGATGATGTGCAGTGTTAGTTTTCCACCACACATAACGTTTTGCTTTAAGGTCAAAAAGTTAAATTCTGGTCTCATCTGACCAGAGCACCTTCTTACACATGTTAGTTGTGTCCCCTACATGGCCTCTCGCAAACTGCAAACGGGACATCTTATGGCTTTCTTCTTGTCCTGTCGACAGATTCTCCCACCTGAGCTGTGGATCTCTGCAGCTCCTCCAGAGTTACCATGGGCCTCTTGGCTGCTTCTCTGATTAATGCTCTTCTTGTCCGGTCTGTCAGTTTAAGTGCCCATGTCTTGGTAGGTTTGCCATTGTCAGGACTTCTTTCTCTGAGCTGGCCGCTCAGCTGTTGGCTAATTGCCAGCTCCTATCTCTCCACATTGACTCATCTGTTGATGATATCCTGCTCGTCAGTCCTGCCTACTTAAGTCCAGATGATCTCTGCCTTCACCCTGGTCACATCTCTGGAGACGCTCTCCTGTGTTCCTGTTAAAGACTTGCTTGGCTGACATTCCTTCTGACTCCAGATCCTGCTTGCTGTTCTACTACGCTGTTCTCTGGCTCCCTGACGTTTTGGCTTGTCTGATTATCCGTTCCGGTTCCTGAACTTTGGCTATGTTTTGACTATGTTTACCCTTTTTTATTATTAAACAAGTGTGATTTAACTGCACTTCTGTCTCAGTCTGATTCATGGTTTCTGACTGCCATACTCTTTCCTTTTTCAGATGATGGATTGAACAGTGCTCCGTGAGATGTTCAAAGCTTGAGATTTTTTTATAACCTAACCCTGCTTTAAACTTCTTCACAACTTTATTCCTGACCTGTCTGGTGTGTTCATTGGCCTTCATGATGCTGTTTGTTCACTAAGGTTCTCTAACAAACCTCTGAAAGCTTCACATAACAGCTGTATTTGTACTGAGATTCAATTACGCACAGGTGGGCTCTATTTACTAATTAGGTTACTTCTGAAAACAGTCTGTTCTACTAGATTTCAGTTAGGGGTATCAGAGTAAAGGGGCCTTTACAAATACATGCTATACTTTTCAGATATTTTATTTGTAAATAAAATTGACAACCATTTCTGGTACCCAAAAAATTTGAAATCCCCAAAAAATACATTCACATTTTTGGTTATGACATGAGAAAATGTGGAACATTTCAAGGGGTATGAATACTTTTTTAAGGCACTGTATATTGGTAATATTCAGCAATGCAAAGCATCATGTTAGCTTTAATACCCCCCTCCCCAGCAGCTAGGACCAGATTTCCATGTCTGAATTTTGTGGCTACACAACTTTTAGTGCCCTAAGTAGCATTCCTCTGCCAGGGATAACTCTTTTAGAAAGCACCTTTTCTTTTTTTCTGGTCCCAGCCTAGCTTAAAATTTTGGGATGATGTATAAAAAGGAAAAACAGAAGCGCACACCAGTAGACCACCTGATTAAGTATGATGAAAGGGGTGTTTTCTTGGCTTGGTGGAGGAACTGCCACCTCTCAGGTCACAAACTCTGCGTAAAGCGATTCTATTACATTGGAAAAAAGCTGATGAACAAGGCACTGCTGTTTTACAAAGCTACTTACCTGACTTAAGGTTGTCCCAAAAAAATTTTTTTATTATGCCAAACGAATAAAAATAATTAAAAATGCTTTGAATTTTTTTTATTAAAATAACACATGTCATTCTTACCTGCTCAGTGTTATGGTATTGCACAGAGCAGCCCCAGTCCTTCTCTTCTGGAGTCCTCCACCAGTCCTCCACCAGTGCTCCTGGCTCCTCCACCCTGCATAGCACCCCCATTGCTCTAAAACCACCCTGTTTGCATCTTTTGACAAAAACAGCATGGCTCGCTCCTACTGCTATCAGTCTACCCTTTGTGGAGGGAGAAAAGGGAGAAAGCTGCTCCTATTATGCACAGCAATGGCTCGAGAATGGGTTTAGTTAAGTATAAGGGACGTGGGGGGGATCCTAGACACAGACGTTTTTTTCCCCTGAATGCATAGAACAAAACCTTTAGGATTTAGAATCACTTTAAAGTGGTTGTAAAGGCATATGGTTTTCTATCTTCATGCATTCTATGTATGAGGGTAAAAAACCTGTGTGCAGGATTTCCCCAGACCCCCCTGTTACTTACCTGAGCCCCCGCTCCCTCCAGCGATGTCCACAAGTGCCTTGCCTCTCTGGGGACTCACACTCAAGATTGGCTTTTGACTGCAGCGGAAGCCATTGGCTACAACTGCTGTCAATCACAGCCAGTGAGCCAATCAGGAGACAAGGATGAGGCGGAACCGTGGCTCTGTGTGTGAATGTTCCCACAGAGCCGTAGGTCGGGAGTGTGCCTGTTTGGGTGCTCGCAGAGCAAGCTGCTTGCTGTGGAGGCACCCAGCAGGATGGAGGAGCCAGGAGTGCTGTCAAGGGACCCGAGAAGAGGAGAATTGAGACTGTTCTGTTCAAAACCATTTCACAGAGCAGGTAAGTATAACATATTTTTAATTAAAAAAAGAAGAAAAAAAACATTTTACCATAGCTTTAAGCCAATACGAGGGTAAAACGTGTTGGAGGGACATAACTTGAGAGCAGACAAGCTAAAACCTTTTCATCATACATGTGATTGAGAAGTCTCCTGGTGTGTGCTTCTGCTTTTCCTTTTGACAGATTGTCTGATCAGGCTGGACAGGCCCCTTAAAAGCTAGCACCTGTCAGTGTCTGGAGGCACTAGGTTTATACATTGGGGCTTAGGCAGGTCATAGATGGTGCAAATTTCTTTCCTGCAACCATGGGTTGCAGGAAAGAAATTTGCACAATTCTCTCACCGACACAGGCAGTGCTAACAGGGCAATCCCTCCTGCCAAGCAATTGTGGCTTCCCCCAACCGCTGCCCCCTCCGACCATCCCCCCTTGGCTAGTAGAAGATTATTGCTGGTGCCTATAGCCAGCAGGCTGGTTGTACCCAAGTTGATTGATCAATCTGGCTGGCCAAGATTCAAATCGTCTATGGTCAGTCCTAGAGTGGCAGATTTTGTTTACATGGGTCACAATGTGTAAAAAAAAACATGCCTTTTTTATATAAACAAGATGGCTGTTACTAATGATGATGATTGCCTCTGCTGCCTATAGATATATGCCTACAGTGTGTAAATCTGCCCTGTCAGCAGCACATGCCCACCTTCATTTCACTCCTCTACCACTGTGTTTAATGAAAAAAAAATACCAGTATTTCCAAGTATAGAGGACCACATATCTTACTTCATGTCACAGTGATGGTGGTTGGTGAATACCCCTGTGCTGACTGGGAGGGAGTCCTTAACCCTGTAAAAGCTCCAACTAAAAAAATCTATAGTCACAACATACACTTACATTTCAGCATTATAAGAGCAATAAAAAACAACATATATTTAAAAAAAAAATCCAATATAAACTTACTTGAAAAATTCCCTTTAATGTTGCAAGTGCGGCCTGTCTGATGACCATCTCTCTACATCTTCCTGGGTTCTCTGCATGCTTTGCGGTTTCTCTGCTGTTTACTATCAATTTCTAGGTCCTAAATATCCCATGGTACCTTGCTGCCTGCAAGCAGTAGTTCCTGTATTGGCTCCGCCTCCTGAAAATCTACCTCTCCATAATTAAAACAGCGGTCTCTGTGAAATGCGTCACTCAGCAATGCATATTGCCATAGTGAATGTGTCACAGAATTCAAGAAAGTAAATGTGTGGGAAACTTCAAAAGTAAAAGGTAGCTGCAAAGCAAGCTGATCTGCTGTGCTGTCTCCTTAGAAAACTCATAGAGCTCTGGGAACTGTGTATCATGTATCAAACCAAAGATTGTATATAAATAGTAAAAAAAAAAAAAAATGCTAAAACAATTAAAAAAAAAAATCTTAACAAAAAATAAAAATAAAAAATAACATTCACCAAGATATGTATAGTTTAATGCACATTTAGTGCTGCTGTGTTCTAATGTTACTGTGTATACAGACATAAAGTATATTATTTTAAACCTTTAAACATTCTGATCAGGTACACGCTGGCACCAAAATTGGTGGCTATTAAAATGTAAAGGAACTACAACATATATTATTAAGGTGATTTACTCAGATGGTTCCAAAGGAACTAAGAGTTCTTCATAACCCCTGTACATATGTTAGTTTTAATGCTATGCAATGTCATGCTTAATTTCCCACAAATGTCATCAGCTCCGAGTGAAAGTATTTTCATGAAGAAAGGTCTCACGAGTCACAGGCTGGATTGGAATAATAAAGTAGTCCTTACACAGTAGCTTGCACATGAACAAACATTGCCAGACTTGGTGAAACATTTACATTTATATACTGGATTCACCATTTGTTTTGTCATTATGAAGTCCAGCTCCAGAGTGTAAGCCCTTGTACACACGGTCGGAGATTCCGTCGGAATGTGTCCGATCGGAGCGTTTTGTCGGATATTCCGACTGTGTGTGGTCTGCATCGGACTGTTTTCGTCGGAATATTCGTCGGACCAAATTTTCCAACTTGCCGGAGATATTTTCCGACAAACTGCTCCGATCGGACATACTCCGATCATGTGTAGAGAATTTCGATCGGACAAAGTGCCACGCATGCTCAGATCAAATTCCTACATCAAAGCTATTGGCTACTAGCCTGAACGTAGTCCCATCGTAACGAAATTACGTCATCATGTTCTGAAAGATCGGATTTTCCGACAACTTTGTCCGACCGTGTGTATGCAACAATTTCGGACAAGATCCGTCGGACAAAATCCAACGGATTTGGTTGTCGGAATGTCCGACCGTGTGTACAAGGGCTAAGGGCTACAATAAAAGCTTTTATTTTATTATAACACATTTGATTTCTGCATAGCAGTACCTAGGAGGTGGCATCTGCTCAAAAAGGGGTTGATTTACTGAAGGCAAATAGGATTGCAGGAAAAGTTACACTTTAAAGCGATTAAAGCTTGGCGAATGTAGTATAATTTCACTTTACAAAGAATACCCAATCACATACAAGGAACAATAAAAAAAAACTGAATTATCGCTTGCACATAATTGGATGATGGAAGACAGCAAATCTCTGACTCATTCACTAAGCTTTGGGGAAAATTCCCTTGCAAAGTGCAACCTATTTGACTTTATTAAATGAACCCCAAAGATTTCCAGGTAAACAAGCCCTTTTGAACAATACCATAATTTTCAGTCTTGCCTTGACTGTTCAGGCAGTAGGTGCACACCAGGAGACATATCTTGGTTTAAAATTAAAAGTATCAGACACATTTTTCTCCTTAAGACCCCTTTCACACTGAGCTGCCCCAGGCGTCAGTTGTAAAGCGGCGCTATTTTTAGCAGATCTTGGCCGTCATTTTAACACTAGCATCCGGAAAGGGGTTAAATCCACCCGCAAAACGCCACTGCAATGTCGCTTTGCCAGCGGTGTAGCAGCACTGCCCCATTGTTTTCAATGGGCAGGGGCGCTTTAGGAGCGGTGAGTTCATCACTCCTAATGCACTCCAAAGAAGCTGCTGGCAGGACTTTTTCTGACGCCCTGCCAGCACACCACTCCAGTGTGAAAGCACTCACACTGGAGTGAATGGAGCTTCTGTTTCAGGACGCTTTGCAGGCGCTATTTTTAAAGCTATAGTGCCTGCAAAGCGCCTCAGCGTGAAAGGGGTCTAAGGATGCTTTTTAGGCAGTCTATCCATAAATATGCAAACCCAATTTATTTAAATGTCATACTACATGAAAATGTATGGCAACTGGTCTAAATATTTGAGTAATGCAATTCTAGTCATATTCTGACAACTTTCAGGAAAAAGCTTATCCTTTAGTACAGGACAGACATAATTAATTGGTCTTCCTTATTGCTTTAAGTGCTTACCTCAATTGGAGCAATTCAAGAGCATCAAATTAAAATGGGCAACAATCAAAGATGTATTGGCCTTTTAGCCACAAATGAGTACTTCAATACATTACTTAATCAATACATGGAAGAGTCTCAATTTAATTTCCTATCTTTGGGAAGCTGCCATATACTAATTGTCAGAATTACACATCCACTAGCTGGCTCAGATATGGGTTTTCTATGCATGGCTTCAGACATACTGTGGAATGTCAATACAAAAATGTTTCATTGAAGCAGTCTGAGTCTAGTGAGGCAGCAAGGGCATTTTACAGTGATCAATGTGCAGGTTACATAATTTCCAATAATTTGCTATGGATGTTGAAGTCTTTACTATAACAATTCCCTAGCTGGAATGCTGTAAGTGTATTGTGTACATTATTAATAATTTCCTGGGGGAAGACCATGCAGTAACTACAACATAGAGGACACATAGATCCATTCTCCTGTCTCCAACAGGCATAATCTCAGTCTCCATACTGTGCAATTAATTACCTGTTAATTACTTGGTTAACACTGACAATTTGTGATTTTACATAAGAATGATTCTTCTATTATTAGGATAAAACACTATTTATGAGAGTCTGGAGAAACTGTAAGATGACAGATATTGTTGGATAATGAAAATAAGTAAAGACTGAAAATAATGATACTAAGCTAATATTCCAGCCACAAAAACAAATGAAGTTCCCGAATAGAGCTATAGCACACCAAAAAAAATGCTAAAATTTGCTATGCATACTCTTTGCAGCTTCTTTATGTGACACAGGAAACCGGTGATTGGCAGCAGGGGCACCAGTCTCCAGGTTCTAGCTGTCCTTCAAACAAACAAAAAGACACTGCAGAGGGCCCTTGTGTAAAACATCTGCTTGGGCCCTCTTTCGGCCCCTTGCCAGTGTTGCCAGCCACGTCTAATTATATTTTACCCTATGCATTATAGTTGTGTCCTCACTAGTACCAATAGCTCCACTGGCATCATTCCTGCAACCTTAACATACATTGACCAGGGGATAAAATACTACATCACCAACTGTTGTCTGGTGGTCTTCCATCCTGATTAGCCAGCTGCAAGTTATTGATTGGCTAATGATTAACCGTCCAATAGAATCCCCCTGATGAAGACACGTAACAAGCCCTGTGTCGAATACACATGGGGGGGGGGGGGGCAGGATGGAAGAGAAGCCTACTGAGACACTGCTGTCCTCTCCGCGAGGCAAGTAGAGGCATAAACAATACACTATTTGGTTTGGGATTGTTCGTTTTTACATGTTATGTATAGTAGCACCTCTAAGATGTGAGTACGATTCATAAACTATTTTAATAAATTTGAGTTTAAACATTATCACACTATTGGAACTTTTCTTTGCATATATATATATATATATATATATATATATATATATATATATATATATCGAGGACATCCACAGTGAAGGGATTGATGTTCCACAGAGTCTACTAACCCGGAACCCAGTGTTGGTTCTACTGCATATTTTGACCAAACTTAGGTATAGTCAAAATCTTTGAGGTGAACGAAAAACACACAGGGGGGAGCATGTGCGTGGAAAGTCACAGAAAATTTCCTTTTGTGAAGTACAGTCACAAGTCACTGTGGATTTCATATTGGAGCACTGAATAATATATTACATTTATACGGACTATATGAATATTTTTGATATTAGCACTAGTTATATTCAATCATTTATTTGTGGTTCATATATCACTATATGTGTATCCTCAATCAGCATTTATATTGTAGATTGTGTATTGTGGTTTAGTGCACAGAACAATGATGCAATGCAATCAGATCATTTGATGTGTATTAATATTTGTAATATTTTGCAATACATTCATTTATGTATATATTGGTGCGTAGGTTCCTGTTTGGTCTAGCATTTGCACTTTTGATAACATATTGTTTGCTACAGAGAGAATTATATATAGTAACTTTCAGTCCCCTTATTTTGATTTATTAATACTGCAATTTGCACTTTACGTATTAGTACACTAAATAATAGTACTCATACACAGGTATACATGGCGCGGCACAAGTTTATTTCATTTAAGTGTTGTCCCTACCTGGATTCCCTGCATAGCCCGTAATTGTCTTTTCTGAGTCCCTGTGCAGAAGTATGGACTTCTACTACTATGTCTACCCACCAATAGAATGAATATTCACTGTATATCAAAGGCCAGACTTGAACTGTATTTTATTATCCACCAGCACACAATCACAGCAAGTATGAAAACAATAGATAAGGGAGTTTCTACTCAGTATAAATTAGAAGCCAAGCAACAATGCACCACCTTAATATGCCATTTTACTAATAGAAACAAAGGTCCAAAAAACTGGGGAAACAATGCTATTGCAGAACAAAATTTCACTATGAATAGATATAAACATAGACCACTGCTAAGCATCTCGGATTCTGATAGATTTCTGACAGAGCTAGTTCTTAATGATCACTGTCGTATTCTGTATTAGAAACACAACTGTATCACATTGCCATGTATTCAGGCAATGTTAGTCCATACTTATATATTTGCTAGAGATGAATGAATACCGGAAATCATTCTCATTATTCACTTTACCGGGTGAACATACACATTACCTTGTGTAATAATGTTCTGTTAAAAAGTGGTCCATAGGGCCACTTATCATTCTACTTTGAAGCATAGTGGCAGCAGGTCTTCCCATCACTGAAGAAAATATTTAGATATATATCTACTCTTTGTAAAATTCAGCATTCTAAAAATGAAGCAGTATACTGACAGGTGTGGTCATTATGAGTTGTGGTTTAACTTTCTGTTGTTATATATATATATATATATATATATATATATATATATATATTGTTATTTTACAATTTGCTTATCTCTGCAAGATTTGGGATTCCCAGCTCTCCTAGAACCTGTGGGAGACATCACTGACATCTAGAAAGAAAAGCAAGAATCTGTAATCTAATGTGGTTATCTTTTACTATTTTAACCTCAAGTAATCATGCAACATCTGTTTAATAAAGGATCTGAAACATGCAGGGGTGGGTAGTAACACCCAAAGCTCCCTGGAGAACAGCTTTGGGAATTATGGCAAGAAGATCTTAATGTCAGTGTATCTAAGCCATGTAAGAAGACATGGACAGACTTTGACAACCAGCATCCACCTATATCTAATATATCACCTTTGGATGGACTGACCTTTTAAGAAATAGGTATTTTTTTCAATTATGAAAAACATATCAAAAATATAAAAATAATAATGCATATAATGTTTCTATAATATTTATTCACAAAAAAAACTGTGCAATATACCCACTTACGGTACATTGACTCCATGCATTAAATCAAAATCCCTAGATCGCTTATTCTGGGACAAATTGCATTTCCTGTATTTTTTTTAGATTGGTGCTTCTCATTGTATTACAAACAGCATAACTTAAATTGTACAAATCTTATACATGCCTAAAATAATTTATTACGTGGTATTTCATTTTAACACTTACAATATAAAAAAATGTCAGTTGTGTAGGTAAACTGTTAATTCTTTGTTTAAATTGCACCCTACGGTCTTGCAAAACACAGCAGATTGCTAACAAGGGACAGTGCCTCTCACTGCAAGGATAACTTGACTTTTACAACTTAACCATCTCTTAAATAATTCATGTATATTATTCAGACTTTATGCAGTTTGACAGTCATTGATTTTGCTGAGACCCTGTTTGCAGGTTTAAGCACGGAAAAAATGCTCTTTCTGATACAAATAAGCAGCTTGTGGCTTAGGAGAAGCTCAATTAAACTTGCAAAGTCATGAGTGACAGTGGATGGAGGGAGTCATCAGCCCATACAAAAAGTCTTGACATATCTCTAAAACTTGCTATATTTCTAAAACCAAAAATATGTTTTATGTCTCTTGGCCAGCGAAGTATTATGTGGGGCATGGAAAGCACATCCCTAACATACAATTGTCCAATCACTTAGAATGACTGATGAATAAGTGGAAGGAATACTCGCAGGGATCAATGCCTTGAAAATAACATACTCTTTATTCTCTGCATATTTCAGTTGGCAGGCTGTAAATTCAGTTTTAGTTCTAGCAACTACTACTTTTTCAATAAAAGCCTTAGTATTTTAAGTAAAATGGGTTTCCTTTTGCATCCAGTCTTCTATGGCTTTGTACACACAAGATGTGAAAAAGTGCTGGGACCATAAGGGTTAATTGTGGAACTGATCAGGGCACATAAGCAGAAGAACCTCTCAATAATGTGGACAATTTCAAAGAAGCATATGGTGAATAAATGCATGAGCAGGGCTTACTTTTGGTGTGATTTATCAAAAGGATCAATATAGGGAGGAGAGAAATATAGGGAAATTATGTGTACATTTTGAATCTATCTGTAAATGTTGGGGTCGGTCTCATCACCTATGAAATCACTAAGTATCTATTGATCAATGGGAACACCCATCATGAAGAACCCACATAAAGTCTCAGCTGGTGGGAGCAGGCAGGAGCAAACTTTTCATTGGAAAAATCAAGATTTGTATATAATGTTATCTGCCAGTAGCTTCAGATTTCCTAGTTGTTTTGATGTGTGGTTTTCACTGAAAGTCATCTCTGCTTAAGCAGTTATTCATTATATGCTTAATTTGAATCACACAGGTATGTGGCAGGTTTCTTGAACATCCCTTTGCTGTTGAGGACTCATTCATTATAATGGCTAGTACCCCACCACCAACAGAAGATTAGACGGCCAGGCTTATAGCTGCTTAGAAGCCCCAATATCTGAATGAACATCTGCAATATCCATGTATGTGAATACGTACTTGAAATATAATGCCTTTTTAGAGATTTTATAATTCTCTATTTTGTAGTTGTAAATAGAAACATATATTTGTATCCTATTTGCAATATGCACAATCAAGTGTCGATTCTCAAGATTTCTGCAATTCCTATTATTTAAAACAATGTAAACCAATTACCATCTTCAGTAATATACAAGTTTGTCTACCAAAGCATAGCAAACTTGTTGGGTACTTTATGTACTAAAGTCATTTCATTTTTTTAGGTTCAGATATTGAAATAAATGTCATTCTTCGATTTTTTTTCACTAAAATAATTTGAAAGATACAAAATATGTAAACACATTTATTTGACTTTATATCACATGAGTGAGCTGGCATGAAACTTGTACAGTAGATATACCGCTGCATATAGCAAGCTGTGTTCATCTTACAGACTGTACAGCAATTCTCTTATATAAAATAAATAAAACTTACTTTAGAAAGTCCTCCTACTTCCAGGTAGAAACATATGATGAATACATTCCATGCTACCCAAAAAGCCGTCCACACTGTGTACTAGATAAAGAGAAAAAGACAGGATGTTATAGTACATCGTAAAGTTTAGTAAAATGTGCTTTCCTTAAAGTGTCATTAAACACACATCATTAAAAACTGTTAGTACATGCTGTATTACATGCTGTATTACATGCTGTTCATACTCAGTCACTCTGGGATTCGTTTTATGTAATCTTCAAAAACCTGATTGATTCTGATGTTCACCGCCCCTCCATCCATGTCTGTGTCCCCGCTGCAGCCTGAGATTGCGTAGACCCGCCATTGCCACCATTACTGAGCATCAGGGCTGCTGTTAGAAATCACAGGGCCCTGTACAGCCAACAGCCTATGTTGTGCCAGAAACCTGTGTAAATGAGCCCTTCATTTATTAAATATTTTGCTTACAATTTAAAAAAAAATGTAAATAATTTTTTACATTTCTTTTTTTTTACAATTTGTCATTTTTTTTAACATAAAAAAACATGTTTTACAATGCTGTGGGGGGGGGGGGGGGCTTGTGTGAAATATAAATGGTCCAAACAGACCCCTGTCAGTAAATCAGTGATATGTGAGGGAACTGATGGGGTGAGCTGAGGGGTTGAAAGATAGATTTGGGTGTCATCGGCATAGAAATTGCATTGAAAGCCATGGGAATCTATCAGCAGTCCCAGGCAGGAGGTGTAAAATGAGAATAAGAGAGGTCCAAGGACAGAATTAGTATAATCACAGAGACCAATGGAATAGAGTTTTTTGAGGAGGAGGGGGTGGTCAACTGTATCAAAGGCAGCAGAGAGGTCTAAGAGTTAGAGTACAGAATAGCAGCCATTTGTGTTAGCTGTTACTGTAGTAAGTGTACTGTAGTAAGTTGTTTGTGAGTTTTAGGAGAGCAGTTTCTGTGGAGTTTTGAAGGCGAAATCCAGACTGAAGGGGATCAAGAAGGTTATTCTTAATGAGGTGGCAGATCAGGTGGTTATACACTAAGCATTCAAGAAGTTTGGAGACAAAAGTAAGGAGATGGGTCTTAGGTTAAGATTGGTTTGGGTCCTTTTTCAATATGGGGGTGACCAGTGCATGTTTTAGAGGGTTGGAAAAGACACCAGTAGAAAGGGAGAATTTAAAGATGTGAGTCAAAGAGTGTAGAATAGAGCTAGAGGGTGACCATAGTATTTGCGAGGAAATGGGGTCCAGAGGGCAGGTAGTTAGGTGGGTATTAGAAAAAAGTTTAGTGACTTCCTGTATCAACTTAAATAAACGTGACATTCCCGCGCTTACCAATTCAACAATGTGTAAATGTCTTAATAGTCAAATAAAGTAAACCAATGGCTGCAAGCATAAAACTTATGTTCCCACAAATACCAATAAATGTACACACATACATACACTGCACCACCCTTGTTGTGAGGTGTATATGTGCTATGCTCCCCCACACTCCGCTAATAAAATGGTATATTCAAATAGAAATAAAAATAGAAATAAACTAACCAAATGTTTCCATTATAATCAACTAAATTATGGCAAAGTATCAATAAATAAATAAATGTAAAACGTGTGTATACATTATCTATCAGCTACACCAAAGCATCAAATATGTATAAACAGTGAGCCCCCAAAGTTACACAGTCATATATCACTGTATTTTATATAAATAACCATCTCTGAGTAATTGTATCAATTTGTAAACAAATCTTGAATTACTTTCTTGCACTACAATAGAATACAGGGTCATTACAGTTGTCATCAGAGTGAGTAGAAGCACGTGTCCATTGTTTTAGGTCATAAGAGGAGGTTAGGCTGAGAAGTTTACAAGTAGCTGGTGTATTAATCTTAACAGGGATGTTGAAGTCACTGAGAATGATTGTTAGAATTTCAGAAGAGAGAAAGTAGGGTAGCCAAGCAGAGAAGTCATCAAGGAAGCTTGATACTGGTCCAGGAGGCCAATAGATCACATAAATTCTCAAAAAAACAGAGAAAATAAACAAATACAGTGAGCTTCAAATGAGGAGAGGGAGAGAAAGGGGGGTGAAAAAAGGACCTGAAAAGTGCTTTGATGGGACAGGAGGATTCCAAATCACCTTTCCATCCACTAGGCCTGTGGGAGTGAGTCCAGAGGAGGCCACAATGGGAGAGGGCAGCAGGAAAGGCAAGGTCAGATGCTTGAAGCCAGGTTTCAATAATAGTTAGCAGATCAAACAAGTTAGTGATAAACAGGTCAAGGACAGAGGCGAGTTTGTTACAGACAGAGCGGATATTCCAAAGGGCATTGTTAGATCTTCTTGTCAATCTTGAATATGTAATCCCAGCAGAACAGTCTTGTTTGTTGCTGTGACCTTGCTCTTCCTATCTTGGCCTCTTACCTTGCCTCAGGCTTGTCATGCCTTTAACGTTAACCTTCTCCTGTGTTCCTTCCCAAGTTGTCATTTATAAATGTAGCTAACTTGTTTGCCATTTGTGTTTTCACCTAGTGCCTTGTCTCTCTCTACTGAAATACTCTTCCCAGTATTTGTTTGCTGTAATTGTACCTGTTTCTCTACTTCCAGTTCTGTGCCAACTCTGTCTGCCATTACCTGCTTGTCCTTGTCATTTGTCCATGGTCTTTGTGTAGCTTGTCTGTCCCTGTATATGTAGGAGTAAGTGGGCTCATATAGATTTATTAAAAGCAGTCCTGGACCTTAGGTGAAGGAGATGAACCCTAAAATACTACAGCAAATTTCCTAGAGCATATCCTTTTTGCCCTGCTGTTTTTCCTCCACCACTTCTCCCCAGTCACTGTCAGGCCCTGGTTTTTAGCTGTCTTCAGAAAGGTAAATGTGAGAGGCACAGCCTGGCAGCATTTTACATCGAATTACTAACCCACCACCTAAAGACCTATGAAAACCAGATACTAGACATATGCACTGCTGGAAAAAACATTTTGTTTTAGTTTTATTAATTTTTTTCGCTTTTTGGGTCATTTGTTCTGATCGATAAAATTTTGAAAATTTGTAAATTAGAAAATCCGAAAATAAGAAAGACAATCTGAAAATTTGAAAGAATAACTATTAAATTATAGGTATAGGAATTTCCTTTCAAATTTGGTTGTTAGTGAACGTAACAAATACGAATTTATCTGAAGTTACACGTCATCCAAAATAATGAATGCCACATCTAACAAAACAAAGGGAATGGAACGAATTAATAATAAATTATAATAAAATGTTTTTTTTTATTATTATTGTTATTTATTATTATTATATTGTTACGTTCCATTCGTTTAGATACACATTCGTTATTCCAGATAATTTGTAACTTTGGATAAATTTGTTCACTAACAGCCACATTTGAACGGAAATTCCAATACCTATATTTTAATAGTTAGTAATAGTTAAGTTATTATTAGTTAGTTATTATTTCAGATTTTCACATTTTCAGGTTTTCAGACTTTAAAATTTTTAATTTCTGAATTTACAAATTTTCGAATATTCTAAAAAAAAATTGTTAAATCGGCTTTCATTAATTCTGATATTTCAGAATTAACGAATTTGTCAAAATTAGTTAAAAAACTAATTTGGAATGAGAGGAATTACACATGTTTACCAGACACAGCTAGGTCTTACGACTCAGACAGGGCACTTCATCATCTGTTGATAACATAACTTTCACTGGCATCTGCATGTTGACCCTTTTACCTTCTTCTCATTGGAGTCCGCTTGTGTTCTGTCAATCTCTTATGTGATATTAGTTTTAACTTTGGCTCTAGATGGTTATTAATTCTGGCTCTAAATACAATTAGTACATAGCAATTATGTCTGTATACTTGCATGTATTAACTTATATATATATTTTCTACATTGGATATTTTTTATTAGTGTTTTTAATAGCATGTACTACCATTATTAACACAGGGGTTGATTTAGAGTCCTTTCACACAGGCATTGTTAGCGGTAAAGTATCTCTAGTTTTAGCATTGCTTTACTGATGTTTTAGAGACATTATTCGGCTGCTAGAGGGGCACTTTTATCCCCCGCTAGCGGTTGAAGAAAGGGTTAAATTCTCCTGTGTATCGCCGCTGCTGAAGCACTTTGCAGGCGATTTGGCAGCAGTGCCCATTCATTTTAATAGGTAGGGGCAGTGGAGGAGAATGTGTATACACTGCTCCTCCACCACCCCAAAGATGCTGCTTGCAGGACTTTTTTAACGTCCTGCCAGAGTAGCGCAGCTCCCCAGTGTGAAAGCACCTTGGGGATACAGCAGAGGCATTTTTCAAGGACTTTAAAGGCGATATTTTTGGCCCTTTAGCGACTGAAAAATGCCTCAGTGTGAAAAGGGTCTTACTAAAGACAAATAGACTGTTGTACTTTGCAAGGGAATTTCCCCAGAGCTTACTGAATATGGTGCAATTTCACTTTGCAAAGAATACTCAATCGTATTCAAGGAACATAAAAAAAAATAGCATTTGGCTTGCACATGACTGGGTGATGGAGGTCAGTGGAACTTCACTTCATTCACAAAGCTCTGGGGAAAAGTGAACAACCTGTTCGCCTTTAGCAAACCAACCTTATAGTGTTGCAATTATTTTCATTTTTTTATTTTTATTTTATGATGGTAGAAATACTTTTAAATGAACCCTACCAGCTATATAAATAACTCAGTCAGAGATGTTGAATGGATTGTCACTGGGAATGAGAACTTACCATCTTTCATCTGCAACCCATATGCCATGCTGCTTTACCTAAAATATCCTAACAAATATCCTAACAAAAGTGGGAAATGAAGTAACTTACCACTACTATGTATCGCGGTCTGTACTGTATGGTACCAAATAATCCTAATATTACAACAATTATGTGAAGAAAATTTCCGAGGATTGGTGCCCATTGGTATCCAAGAAAGTCAAATATCTGTCTTTCCAATGCTGCCAACTGAAACAAAACAGAAACAGTAATTCCTCAAATATGTTAAACAGGATATTGTAAACTTTATAAAACTCATATAAGCATACTGAATAAGTAAGTCTTACATTTAGGTTTACATTTCGACCTTTTAACCATCTTAGTTGCAATGATTGCTATTTGCATACATTGTACAACTTTATGAACAGTATGGTACATGCTAGATAACCATATATACTATTATGACCGTTTAAACCAGAATAAATCTTTGAAGGCAGCTATTCTCTTTGCCTTGCTATTTTTACTTCATCAATGCTAAAAAAACAAAAATCAGATTATAAAATCTGATTCACGTGTAACTAATCATTTCATTGGAAATCATTCCCCGTTCTGCATCAAACATAAGTTGGAATGGCAATCAACATGGATAGAAACAAGGTGCATGCAAGGACAAACCGTCACCAACACCCGTCCACATTGCCTCTTACGCCTCGTACACATGATTAGATTTTCCGCAGACAAAACCTCAAACTTTTGTCCGAAGGCGTGTGCCTGGATTTTGTCTTGCATAAAAAAGGCCAAGGAATTTTTTTAAGCTCTTTCACGCCACCCTTTGGGCTCCTTCTGCTAATTTCGTGTTAGTAGAAGTTTGGTGTTGATTCTCGCTTTTCATTTTGTGCTTTTCATTCAGCACTTTTCAGTTTGCACTTTTCATTTCGTGCTTTTCAGTTTGTTCCTGAGTGGCCGTTCTTCAACCAGCCATGTTGCGGAATCAGAGGAGATAACGTGTTATTTATTATTGGCCTTGGAGTTATTGCTTTGTCCCAAGTCGAGTCCAGGAACAGGAGGAGGAGGATTTCTTGGACCAAAGATTGAATGCTTTATTAATCGTGACCAGTTATGTCATATGCCTTTGCTGCGGGAGCACCAGGCGAATAATCCAGATGATTTTCGGAATTATCTCCGGATGATAGACCCCTGCTTTGACCAACTCTTGGCATTGTTGACTCCCTATATTAAGAAGCAGGACACATGAATGAGGCTTTTATTTTATTTTTTGGTTGAATAATAATGATTTGATTTGTTATATTTTTGGATGCATAGAATGCACTTTTTAGTTATATTCTATTAGCATATAGCATGTCTAATTGTATTTGTTTTCTTTTTTTAATGCAAAAAAAAAAAAAAAATGTGGAGAATAATACTTGGCTAAGTGTTTTACTTCAAATGACAGTTTGGGAGTAGGTAGTTACATTTAAAAAAATACAATGTAAAATTGACAAGGGACACCAACATAGTTGTATTTTTGATCTAAAAAAACTACGGGATAATGGTGTTATGGTAAAAAAGAAAAAGAAAAAAGCATAATAATATTATTCTTGCTATCACTAGAGAAAAAAAGCCTTTGAAAATACCTTTGGCAGAACTCCATCAGTATCACCAGCAAAGCAGCTTCATTATTATCACATTAAAGAAAAAGAGAATGTGCGCTGCATTTGGAGATTTCATAATTTGATGGGTGACAAATGTTAATTTTCCATTACGAACGCTAGTTTACAAGACCAACCGCTTTTTAGCAACAGACATTTGTCCACAGAAAATTCTAAAACCTGCTATCCAACAATTGTCTGCGGAAAATCCTACAACAATTGTCCG